>NC_140137.1:18771172-19971172 GCF_964035555.1 Netta rufina
TGGTCATTAAAAATATCCTAGCATGGTCTATACAAAAGCCAGGCATTTTACAACCAAAACAGAGCATGGAAAATGGGTCAGAGCATTGATACAAGGCCTGGAAAAAAAAACAGAAGGTGACGTGAAAAGCACGGGGATGGGATGGTGCTTCACGAAGCTTCCCATTGCTCTGGGAGAATTTAGTCTGCAGATGGCACACAAACTGGGCTTTGGGTGGGAGAAAGCGAAGGGGCTCCCTGGCTGTCCTATTTCTGTAACATCAGACACGGTGCCAGGAAATGTAAAAAGCCAGAAACTGGCCCATGACTGCATTGCAAATAAATAAATAAATAAATAAAAATAAAAAAACTTTTCTAATTAGAATAAAGTCTAACTTAGAAAATAAAATATCAATAAAAAGATGCAATTTGTACAGGTAATTCAACTGGACTTTAACATCAGCCCTCTCTCGTTAGGTTCCCACCACCAAGGCTGAGCAGTCAGGCTCCTTTCACACCGTGCACTGCATTGTGTGGCCCAAAATGCACAGATCTCAAAAGCCCTCCAAGTAAAATGATGTACGAAGGCAAAAGCAAACACAGCTTTTTAACACAAACCGAGCAGCAAGGGGTTGTACTTGATAAAAGCCACTTACCCGACTGCAATATTGATCTTCTCCCAGAGGCGGGCGATGTTTCGGGCTCTGCAGGTGTCAAACAGCACCTCCTGCCTCCTAAACCAGCGGGGCCAAATCCTGGGTGCTCTGCGGCAGCACTAAGCGCTAGGCAGTCCTGAGAGCCCAGGGGAACCTGGAAGAGCTGCTCCAGGGGTCCCCGGAGCCTGGTCTTCCCCTGCAGGGAAGGGAAACGCTCTCCCAAGCGCTCACACCTCGTGTATCTGAGCTCTGCTGTCTCTTCGTCTGCCTGTGTAACTTGTTGGTGGATGGCAGGGAGTTTGACTTCCATGTCTGCCCCGAGCAGGAGAACGACCTGCTCGTCCTCTGCCAGGACACCAGGGCTTGGCCGGGGACGCCGGTGAAAAACAGAAAGCTCTGGACAAGCATTTCTCCTTTTAAACATCTGCAGAAGATAAATATCCTCCAGCCAAGGGCCTCATATCTGCATTGCAAAACAGGAGGCAGAAACGTGGGCAGATTTCCAGACAACCGCAAAATTGTACTGCCCAAGTGTGTGTCAGGGGATTCCAGCTGCAATCTACAGAAATGTAGGCATACCCAGATGCTAAAATACACACAGATATCATTGTCGTGTCAGTATAGCAGCACGTTTGCACATTTTGATGTGGTATTAATAACAAATCCGATAATCTATTCCACTATTTCATTAATAAAATGCCCATTCCTTTACCTGTAGTGCCACTAGTAAAACAGACAATTGATAGATCTTCTGGTCGAGGAGGCTAGGAACATGAGGGAAAAAAAAGAAAATCACATCAATCAAATGCACAAGGGGTAGAATGTTGTCACTGTATAAACATAAAGATCAAACCAATTATACTTCAGCTCTGCTATAAAATGTTTTCCTTGCCCTTGGCAAGTCTCTTTTATCAGGTGTCTTCACTTGACGCAGACCCTATTCCTCCCTGATGATCTGCTCCAGCTGTATTAAGGTTGTGCTTTAGCGTAACAAGGCTTTGATGGAAGGTTTGCACCTCAGAACACGCCCCAACACTTCTTAGTGCAAAAATTCCACCTCCTTAAAAAGCTGAGGTATCTGTATTGTATCTGATATCAGTAAGAGTATTTGTTAGAAATGTGGCCACACAGGAGACAGTAACAAATGGTGTTTGCTATTCCTAGGGTTTTGATATCAGCCATAACTGATATTTCAGCATTTTGAAAATGTGCATTTTTTTCTTTCTTTTTTTTTTTTTTTTTTTTTCTACTGGTGATTGTGTAGCCACAATCCCCACCCTGCCACCAGCATTTTTAAAGGCACTGTCAGTACCCGTGGGTGTCTGGGAAAATTTAGTTCACTGATGTCCAGATAAATTCTGGAAAAGTGTGGTTAACCACAAGAGGGGACAACTAGTTGAAGCTGCTGGTGGCTCACATTCCCATTAGCATCGTTCTCAGCACCACGGTGTGTGCCATTTTGGGTCACCAATGATTAAATAAATGGCCTGAAAATTAGAAGCCTCTTCTGAAAGCTTTGTAAGAGTATGAGCACCCTTGGTGAACATATCAATGCAGTTTTCCAAAAAGAAAGTATTGCCAAGTATTTGAGTGAAAGCCTGCCACACAGCCAGTGCTACAAACACGTCCCACTGGCGCCACCGGGGTAAGGCAGCGGAATTAGCATGGCTTAACACTGGCATTTAATTACTGTCCTGCTAACACGTTCAGCAAGGATGAATTATCTCATTTAAGAGTCCCAAATGGAGCGTATGAAGCAAACACCGCACATCTCCAGTGCACAGCACTGCCAGCCCCTGAGCTCCCCGGCTGCCTCTGCACAGGGGGGGGTTGTGGCTTGCTGCCCTGACCCACACACGCCTGCTTCTGCCCAGAGCAGCTCGTCCCTCGTTAGTGAAACGAGTTTGACACAGCCAGCTGCAATCCTGAGTGGGAAAGCCAGCATGACAGCACTCACCACAGGCGCATGTCGACTCTCCCGGCCACAATCCTGAAAGAGATTAAAGTAACACAAATGATTTCCACTACCATTCATGTGGCGCAACCCACTTGCTAATAATCTGCAAACCACTAAGGGAGAGCAGGAGCCAGAGCAGAAATCTTTGCGGCTAGCACTTAGGTCATCCTTTGTGTCCTAAGCTAACTGCAAAGGTATCCCTGGATTCAAGCAGGGCTTGGGCTGGTTGAGCTGGAGCCAGGCTGTTTCATAAGAAGCGTGAGGACATAAGCCTACAAGGAGGAGGACTCTGTCTCAACCAGGCTCAAAGAGCAGCTGATGTCTTATTTGAGCAGGGAAGTTTAAAACATTGGCTCTCCTGTCAATAAGGGATAATACTACGGGGAACTGCACTGAGCCACGCATCAATATCAACAGCCATGAGCCCCAGAGGCTGAACCTGCCACGCAGTTCACAAGTACCAGCATTTTTTACTGTCTCTTTGCAGAAAATACAAAGTGTATGGAAAGGAGGGGGAGAGCAGCCTTACCTCCACCTCCTGCATGGTCTGGATGCGGACCCCACAGCGCCTTCCCCTCTCCAACAACTCCTTCTCAAATGGGTCCATCAGGATGATGGAGCTGAGACCCGGCGTTTCTCTCCTCTCCACGTGGTCGAGGAGCGTTCTGGCTTTTTCAGGTTTGTCACAAATGACTGTGGAAATGTCAGCTGGAAGGAAAGCAGCCAAACAAGTTGTTTTCAGTAAATCTTTTTTTAACACAAGACTGGCTGCTCGCTCATAGCTAACATCATGTCAGCGCTGGTACTCACTTTGGGTTCATATCAGAGCTCCTAGACTATACCATATTTCTCTTAGAAAGCCACTGCAACTTTAGCTAGCATAAATCAACACTGAAGCTGTAGCTGACACCAAGGAGTAGTCTGGGATTCAGCTCAAAATGCCAAAATTACACACCATGTGGGCTAGGAAATCTAGGAGGCAAAACGTGAGGAAGTGCAGCAGTGGGGAGCCCTGCAGCAATTCCCCCCACAGCTGAGCACGACCAGGCATGGGAAGTATGGGGGGTGGCCCTGACTTGGTGTTGGGTCACAGTGGCCCCCAAAAAACCTCTCCAAGTGACTTTAAGACACTTGGTGAATGAAACCACCCATCTTTTGGGAAGCAGAAGGAAATGGACCATTCCAAGCAACAAAGCTGTTTCTGAGAAGATTATGTTGATTTTGTTTTTACCTGTGTTGACGATGTAACGAATGGCTCCGGGACCCAAGGTGTCATAGAGGGGAACCACCACCATGGAGTAGGTGTAGCAAGCCAGCTCGGAAATGATCCACTGCCAGGGGACATCAAAGCACAGAGGTGAGAAGGGGGAGGTGGGAACAGATTTAACACACTTGAGAGCGAGCTTCAGACATAAAGCAAGCTCACAAGGCAGGAACATTAGCAAGGCAGCATCAAGTTAAAATAAATCTCACCTCTGGGCGGTTTTGAGCAAAGACCCCAATGAACTGCTTGGTGCATGGCTTGCAGCCCTGCTGCAGCAGCCCCGAGCCCAGAGCTTCTGCTCTTTCAGCCACCTGGAAGTCAGAGAGAAAAAGGTCCACAAAAAAGCAGAACACAAGCAGTAGCAATTAAAGAGAAGACTTAGCTGTGTGGGCAGGCTCTCCCATTACTTCATCGGCTATCTAAAAACCCAATTTTTCACTTTATTGCTAGCCTAGGATGCCTGTTCACCCATTCCTTTGCAGGAAGGGCGAGAGCACCAGGGGATGGGGCTATGGGGGGGGCTCACTTCCAGCTCACCTCTCTGTATGACAGCCACTGGTACGGCTGCTTGGGCTTCCTGAACCCCAGGCAGGGGCCGTTTTCTGCAAGACACAACCAGAGACAGTGGAGTTAGGGGGCAGAGCTGGGAGCTGGTGCCCGGTGTCGTGGGGCTGCAGCAGAGCCCTGGGAAAACAAAGCCATCAGTACCAGGGTGGGACGAAGCTCACAGCGAGCACCATCAGCCCGAATGCCAGCTCCTGAAGCTTTCCTTGCCTTTTGATATCAATGCTTCAAAGTGAAAACTGCTATTTTTAACACAGCCACTTGGGAGAAGGGCAAGACAGTGCACGGCACTATGTGACAGGAGTACTTGAGGAGTTTAGTTCATCTGCTGACTACTTGCCTGCACAAAAACCCACCCCTCCGTGCACCTACTGGGCTCCTGATCTACCTCTGTCTCGTGGGGTGGAATATTTGTGTTCCGCTGAGGCTTTTGGTGGTACCAGAAATAATAACCTGGTAACAACACCGGTGTGTTCAGCAAGGCGGGACATCGCAAGCAGCAGACACAGATCCCTAATGATTACTCAGTTATTCAGTTATCAGTAGAAGAGACACTGTGAAGCTCTTTGGGCACCTAGGGCCAGGTAAGTGCTGCGGCTCTCCTGGCCCAGCTCCCATGGATAAAAGTGCTGCAAAAGGCAGGGGGAAGCGTGGCAGGGAGGAGTGGGGTAGGAGCAAACCTGCACCCAGACTCTAACCTCTTTTGGCCTCCAACACTCTCCGTGGGCCTCCCCCAATTTTCCCCCTTCCTGCACTGTTTGGGCTTTAAAAACATTCTCGGCCTCCCACGTTTTGGGCCTCTGAAGTCTTTCAGTGACCAAAATGTTAGGGCTTCATACTCTCATTAGGTCTCTACACTTTTGGGGCCTCCCACATGCTCTGAGCCTCCCCACAACCGTGCTTCTCACCGGAGATGCTGAATCCCCTCCTGAAGACCTCGTACATGGTCCTGGCATCGTCGTAGTAGTGCGTCAGCAGCTGCGGGCTGTCCCCGATCACCGACCGGCGCGCCCCGTCCAGGCCCTGCGTGACAGACGACATGGCACCACGACACGACATGGCACCACGACATGGCACAGCCCTCAGCACCGCCTGGTGCTGCCTCTATGTCCACTGCTGTGTTCCTGTCCTGGCACCCGAGGGTGCCAGAGGGGTGTGATGTGAACCACAGCACCCATGTAACGTGGGGAGCCGTGTCACAGGGACGAGCGCTTGTCCTTGCTTGTCGGCAGAGGACGTGGCTGGTATTCCCCAGAGAGATCCAAGGAGGAGTTCTAAATCTCCAGATAACACGGGGAAAATAAAATAAAATAAAATAAAATAAAATAAAATAAAATAAAATAAAATAAAATAAAATAAAATAAAATAAAATAAAATAAAATAAAATAAAATAAAATAAAATAAAATAAAATAAAATAAAATAAAATAAAATAAAATAAAATAAAATAAAATAAAAATAAAATGCTGGGCTCAAATTATGCTGGATGGAGCTGGGACGTTTGGGCTGGTGAGGATGATGGAGTGGGGACACCCTGGGGGGAGTGATCGCTCTGGGCTCTGCAGGTCCCCAGAACCACAGGCACCTTGTCAAGGACATCCAGACCAAAAGGAAGGACATAAAGCAAGCTCAGGCCACCAGGAGATAACGGCAGGAAGATAAAAGCAGGGCTGACGCCACAGGCAGCCAGATAAGGAGGGAAAAGACAAGGAGCAGTTCCTAGTGGCTCTCCCAGAGGTGGGGTAGGATGGGCAAACAGATGCCACCATCGCTGTCACACAGCAATTGAACAGGGACAGTGCTGCGAGTCAGAAGGGAGGCTCGGTAAAGCCCCATCCACAAGGGGAAATTTTCTGAGAAAATCTAAATTCCTCCCACCCTTTTAAAAAGTTGTTGGAATTAAAGACAGTAAGGTTTCACAGGGGGCACAGGAGAAGACTTTGAATTCTTGCCTTGGAGTTTCAGACATGAATTTAAGTTGAAACGATTTTCATAAATATTTCTCCTCCTGAAAACGGAGCAGCTTCATTAAACTTTAAGGCCTCTTAAAAGCCTGAAAATTAATAACTCCTCAGCCTCACCCATGGATCTGGGTATATTTTCTTATCATTGCAGAACTAGCAGCAGCCTGCACCAGGAAGAGGAGCTGACCGAGAGGTCTTAATGCTGTTGCAGGGACAAGGGGTTGTGGATGTGTCCCTGTAAATGTGCTGCTGTAATTTTCAATCATTGGAGGTAAAGCAAAGTCAAGATCAAAATGTTACTGAAAATCCAAGCAAATAAATTAATGGGCTGGATTTTAGTTTTTCACTTTACAGAAGAAGGTGAATTAAGGAGTGAAATAATCCTTGGCCCAGTGCACCATGTGGCTGATTACAAGGTGAGGCTGGAGAGCTAAAAATGAATAAAAGCACCTCCCAGCACCCACTGTGGTCCCTGGTGGAGGCTGGAGGCACCTCTGGGTGCCTCTGGCCCAGCCCCACTCCCCCAGCACATTTCCAGGTGGATGCTGGAGACCCCAAGGACGAGACCCCGGCACCCCTCTGGGTACCGTGCCGGGGCTCCATCACCCACAGAGCACAGAAATGCTGCCTGGACGTCCCCCCCTTGCAAACCCCGGGTGAAATCCATCCTCACCTCGACCTCCTCCGACTGCATCCGCAGGTCGCAGGGCGGCTTCACGGCCTTGGGCCGGCTGGCAAACCAGTAGGCCACGACGGCCGCGAAGGCACCGATGCCCACCAGCGCTGTGGTGGGCAGGTTGCGGAAAAACTGGCTGAGGTCATCGAATTCGGGGAGCCGCAGGCTCCGCAGGATTTCCTGAGCTTGCATCTTCTCCACGAGCGACACGGCAAACTCTGCAAGAGCCAAGAGGGGAGCCTCTTCAGCCGCTGCCAATGCACTGCTCTGCCGCCTTGCGGGGCTGCCCGCCGGAAAATAGTTAATGTGAGGAGAACAGCGTCCATGGAAGAGGTGCAAGAGGAGAGGGAACATCCCTGAGAGATCCCTAAAGGACACCCGAGCACCGGCAGCACAGCCACGCAGTTATATGCATCAGGGTGCTGAGCTGAGCCCTGGGATCTGGCTAGGAGCACAGCGGGGAAGCCGAACACTCCTGCTCAGGACATTGGGGTCGGGCCATGCGGTGCCATCTCCAGCCCATGGCACACGTGGAGCAGGGCACAGCCAGCACAGCTCGGAGCACAAAACGCTGCGCAGACATGCTCCCAAGCACCGCTTTTTCTTTGTTTATGCCAGCTTCGCGTTCTCAGCTTTGAGCTCCTTATGGTTTATGTCAGGCTAAATTATAGGTGATTCGAGCCAAAGAGAGTTTCACAGCGTCGCTTCAAAGTTTCTTGGAAAAAAAAACCACCCGGGAGTGCCGGCTGGGGATAAGGGAGCGCCGGGTATCAGGCTGGGCGCAGGCATGGCTGGGTCCCACCCTGCACCACCCTGGCTGCTCCGCGGGGGCTGGGGGCCCATGCCAGGGCCCCCCCTTGGGCACAGCCCTGGCACGGAGAGGATCACACCTCAGCTGGTGGCAGGCAGGCGAGGGGACAAGTTTTGGGGCACAGGACGGCAGCACTTGATCCCCAGCTCTCTCCCTTTGTACCTGCCCGCGTGGCTTTGCTGCGGGTACGAGGAGGGCGGCTCGGCCAGGCGAGGCCATGCTCCAGGGACTGGTGGTGGGGTGCTGGGTGAACACGAGGCATTTTAAAGAACTTGTATGTGCAGTAACAGCCCTGTATCAGCTCCCTGCCAGGGAGCCTGTAGCAACTGCCAGCCCTGCGAGAGACAAGCCAAGCAGATGCTGCAAGGAGGGGGGGGAATCCAAACAGTTAAGGTTTCCTGTTAAGCCCCACGGCGCTATTTATGACTCTACCAGCAGTCAAGATCTTAAAGAAAAAGCTTTTCTGCCACAGGAGCCCGGGCAGCCCCTTCCCCTCGCCCTCTGGTCTCGCTCCAGCTCACAGAGGCACCGAGTGATGAATGGAGGGGCTTCGCCCCCACGGGGCCCGGGGCCCCCCGCACAAAAGCACCACTGACGTTAACACAAACCAGCTTTTTTCCTCCTGGGAACAGTGTCTGGGACATGCTGAAGGTCAGGACTACCCGCTCGCAGCCCTTCCCCGTATTCATGAAGAGCGAGCTCTGGAGGCTGCCTTGTGCCAGCTCACAAATGGCCCCCCCTGCACCGGGCTGTGGGGGAAGTTTTCAATTTTGCAGAGCACAAAGACACAGAGAACAGCTAAACTCACCAACTGGGCTAAAGGTGGGAGCAGCACCTCTCCCTTCTGGGGGCTCTGGCCCTGTCCTCCCCATGGGCCAGATCCTGCAGCTGCCCAGCTCCCCCCCAACCCCTCCAGGACCGATTGCGATGATCACAGCAAATAAAGCAGCATCTCGGTGATGTTTCTGGGCAGTGCCCACCCAGGGTGTAATTTTCTCCTGAGCTTTGAGCATTTCTCCAGAAATCTGCTCATCTGGTACAACCTGGCTGCAACAACAGCAGGATGAACGGAGGTGGAGCACTGGTCTCTCCCCTCACGGTACTTCTCTGCACCAGGTGATGAAAAGCAGCTTGCAAAACACATCAGTACAAGCAGGCTACAAAAAATGAGGGAGCTCTTCATTTACAAATGAATTAGCTATTTGTGCAAAAGGATTTGGGTTAGTCGCACTTAGAGCTGCCTGCTCCCAGAAACACAATCAGTCCCACCAAAACTTGCCGCGGTTACTGGTTACACTCAAAACTTGAGAAGACTCCATCCGCATCAGCCTAGGAGCAGTGATTTGCAGCCACCTGTGCAGCCCAGCTGAAAGCAGAAGTCTCTGGTAAATGGGAAAGCAGTGGCAGAGCTGGGCAATTGGGTGCACCAGTGCCGGGCCCTCCTGCACATCCATCCCAGTACAGGGCACTAATGGGCACTGGGAGCTCACAGCACCGGCAAGAGCATCGCAAGAGCCAGGGTTGTAGTAAAAAGAACAAGTGTTGGCAGCCAGACCCGGCAGCACACCAGAACACAAGTATTGCTGTTATAATACGGGTAATGGGGGACGTGTGATCACACCTTCCCTCACTGACTTCACATCCCTCTGACATATGTTAGGGCGAGATTTACATCAGTACCTGGATTTGGGAAAAAAAGTCATCTAAAGACATCAAAAAATGTGCTTTTCAACTCTGGAAAAGACAGGATGCTTTCACACAGAAATAAGGATCGCTTGTGATTACCAGGAGGTATTCGGCTTGAGCAAAGAGAGGGGCACAGCACAGTCTGGGTTTGCACAGACTTTTTTTTTCTTCCTACTGCAGCAGCAAGAGTGCTAGGATCCCTGGGAGAGCTAAATACAGATGCCAGCATGGCAAATAGGACCACACAGTCATCTGCTTGTATTCTCCTCTTTTCATTTAATAATCTAAGTTCAATGACGACTCAGTACAGAAACTGAAGGCAGGACCCTGCTCCTAGGATAAAGCTTACCCCATCCAGGGGACAGCCCAGCACCTCTGGTTCCTCCCATCCACTCAAGACCTGTAGCTTCACCCACTGACCCCGGTTTCCAAACACAGTTGATTTTGGCACTACAAAGCTCACCTGGCTTGGCTTTTGCAACAGTTAATCTTGATTTTCCATCCCCAGGTGCCTCACGATGAGCCCGAACTTGATGGGCTCGGAGCAGCGAACCTGCCTCGGGACAGGGGCCAGGAGAGGGGCCCAGGCGTGTCTGAGAGGAGCCGCGCTGCCGGGCACCCTGCTGCCAGGACAGGTTGTGCCTCCCTTGCCTGTATTCCTCCTATAAATCACGTAATTAAAAATAGTAGTAATATGAATGAAAAAAATCAGCACAGTCCCTGGGTCTGGTTTCCTACTGGCACCACAGCATCACACACGGGAGCACACCATGAGCAGCTGCTGCTGTCGCCCTGGTCTCCGCAGCAGGATGCTCTCCGCACCCCTTCTCTGGCAGTTCTGCCCCATTTCTGTCACCTGCGGTGAATCCCCAGCCCTGCAATGAGCCCTGGGTGCTCGGGCTGTGAAGTGGCACCTCTCACCCACAGGGGAGCTATGGAAAACAGCCCTGAGAGCTTCACATGGAAGCACCAACACGGGCATTTGCTCCACACCACATCACCACTTGTGGAGTACCCCCATGGCAGAGAAAAGAGACACAAACACGAAAAACAAACAACCAAAAAAGCTTTTGAAAAAGGACAAACCTGGCTTATTTGCTAGGAATTAAGAGCTGTCTGTGAGAGGTCTGGGGCTGGCCACAGCATGCCTGACACCTCCAGAACAGCGCGTGGATGGGGGTGAAAAGGGCTCCTGCAGCGGGGCTCTGGCCAGCTAGAAGAGGCGCTGCGCTCTGCACTGCCAGCCAGCTTTGTGAGCAGCAGGCACCGCGGCGGCGGTTCCGAAATATTTTTCTGGCACGCAGGATACAAACGGCACTATTGTGTGAGTCGGTTTTGATCTGATCCTGCTGGAAGTGATGCTGTAACTGGAGATTTGGCGGCACGAACCCGCGTGGGAGCAGGCTCAGACTGCTGCTGTGTGCATGATGTGTGCACAGGGAAGCTTTGCTCACCCCACGCAGCCGAGCACTTGCACCCACGCAGGCTGTGCCATCATCCTGCTGCCTACTCGGGAAGGAGAACACCTCATGAGATGGCCTCACCAGCCCACCACACATCCCCAGCGGGTGGGAATGGGGTGGGATGACCTGTTTTGTGCTGGAAACAGGCTAAGTTTCTATGGCTCTCCCTCTATCCGAGCACAAAAAAAAGGCTGCGGCTCAGCTGCTCCCTCCCTGGGGCTGTGGCACCAGCAGCCGCCCTCTTTCTCCAAGGACACGGAGTCTCCAGGATCTCAGCTGTCCCAGTCCCAGGAGGCAGATGTAGAGGAACCTCCCTCCAGTGGAGCAGCACAAGATTTCCGTGCTCTGAAAGCTGCCTTGTCCCTCGTTCCGGCTCCATGGGCCCCAGACTGAGATTGCTGATCCCAAAACAGGGTCAGTGGCAAAAGCTCTGCTCAAGGAGGCACAGCAGAAGCTGAGTGGGATTATCAGCCAGTGCAAGGTTAATACTGCCTAAAATTTCCTTAGATGTTACCTGCTTCTGCTCCTGTGCAGCGGCATGGTCCACTACAGGGCTTCTCCCTCGCCTTCAGACAGCTCACACTGAAGCCAGCTCCTCGTGGCTTCCTTGTGATGTATCATTGCTTTGATCTTTGGGACACTATATTAACATCAAAACTGTGCTTTCTGTTAAAAAAAAAAATGCCCCCAACCCACCAAAACCAGATCAAAACAAGCTCTTCCACGTGCTTGATTTTACCAACTGTGAGCAAAACTGGTGATTTCCAAGTACATAAAACACAATTACCATTCTTTACCTACACTATACCTAATTCTTTGCAGGGTCAAATCACAAAGATGTATTTCGTTCCAGAATCAAAGCAAAAGTACCAGCCCTCATGGTTGCATTACAGCTCAGTGAGTCAAGATTCAAAAAGGGAAAAAAAAAATAAATCAATTTGGGTGGGATTATTACACTGGGACTCAGCATACGGAGAAAGAGGCAACTGACACAGAGCATGGATTTGCTCTTGGACAACTATTTCCATTGCTAGTGAACAAGGGAGGAGAGGGACGCAGCGCTGGTGAGGTGCAGCATCTCTCCAGGGACACCAGAGCAGCACCCAGCGAGCAAGAAATGAAAGAGAAGCACGATGCGAGTCTTATTTTTACTAAATGAAAAACGTCCTTCTCCCCTCCCTTTGGGAATCAGACACGTCCAATCTGCTCGGCTGGCCTCCTGCCAGCGGGACTATTAAAGGCTGACGTTTTGATGGTACGCAAGCCTCTTCAGCCCCAATTGCTTTTGTGCCGCAGAGCCGGGGGCTCAGATGGATGGAGCGGGGCTGGGGGAGCCACGAGGCCACCTCCTGCCACCCCCCTCAGCCAGTACAGCGGTTATCTGCCTTGGAAAGGGGGCGTCACATCCAGGCCAAGCCTCTTTGATCTGCTGAGAGGAATCAGGCAAATAAAGTTCACGGCGAGGGAGCCAGCGATGCTTTGTGTGACCTTTGGTTACTGCGGGGAGAGGACGTGGAGGGACGAAGGGGAGCAGGGCAGCACAGGGCTGGGCATCAGTCTGGGCTGGTGGTGTAAGGTTCCTAGGGGAGGTGGGCAGGTTCATGCTGGGTGCAGAAAGCCTGCTTCCAACACAGGGCTTCCAAAGCACTTTCTAAGGTACTTACATGTGTGTGTGTATGTCTACGTACGTGTATATACACACATACACACGTGTATCACTTTGGGGGAGTGACACTTCACACTAGTGCTCCTGCAGAGATGTCTCACGCTCCTGCACCGTGTTCCTGAGCAAACTCCTCCTCAACAAGGATCTGGTGCACGAGCAGCATGGCTCCTCCGCAGCACCCCGCACAGCACCGCGCCGCTGGGGACATCACCCAGCCCCGCCGTGCCACCAGCATCCTCGAACCAGCGCCGAAGGACAGGAGCAGACAAAGGACACAAATCTCCAGGCAACCCGCAGGAGCAGCACTGGCCTCCCGCTCCCGGCCCTGCTGAGAAATGCATTTGCAAGGAAACGCATTTGCAAGACACAAGGGCCTTGCAACCATCCGCTAAAAAGGGAAAAATGCTAACAAGGGGCTCCATGTCCTGACGGGCCAATTTTACAGAAGGAGCACAATGATCACAGCATAAACAGAAGTATTTAAAGTATCTAAAATATCTACAGCATACCAGCCACTTGCCAAGAGAAATTACTCGATGAATAATTCAGAGGCCGCGTGGGGATCTTACTTTACACGCCCGTAACGCTGCAGAGAGCAAAGCCCACCGCCGGCCAGCAGCACCCCACGGCCTCGTCCCTCTGTGTCCGTGCCACCTAATTGCCAACAACACCAAACCCTCCCCGGAAAGCTTCGTCCTCCACTGCTCGCCTCCCCGCCGTGCTCAGGAACAGCTCACAGATGGGAACCAGCCTAAAAATACGTCTGGCACCACGAGCGGCTCGGCGCAGCGGTGCTCTGGAGCCACCGTGGCTGAGGCGTGCAGGAAGGCTGAGGCTGTGGGGCTGGTCCCAGTCTGCCACTGCTCCGATGGGGAAGGACATGGAAGCCCTGCAAATATTTCAAGATTCCCACCAGAAGGGGAAAGCTCATGGGCTCAGAGCTCATCTCTGAAGCCTACCAGACCCGAAGGCACGGCGAGGAAGCGACTCACCTCCGTGCTGAAGCGCCCTCCGCCTCATCGCGAGGTGATGTGCTGCAGCCGCAGGGCTCTGGGCTTTCAGGGGACAAAGCTCAGTGGTGCCTGGCCTATTTCTGTCCCCATCACAATGCTGCAACCCTCTTGTGCCAACACAACGTCTGCGTGCTCAGCCCACGCGGGCTCAGGTGGCTCCTCCAACCCAGCCAGACCAAACACAAACCCCAAAGCTGGGGGTGCTTCTGGCTCTTTGGTCTCTTGCCTGTGCTCGACGCAAACCCCAGAAATCCTCATCCATAATTTCACCCTGGGAAACCGCAGCCCGCAGGCTGTCTGCACCCCCTCAGCACCATGGAGGTGCCAGGAGCACCTGGAAGAGCTGAGCTGGAGGTGCCAACCTGGGGGTTTGCTGGGGCTCGCCCTGCCTGCAGCCCCCGTTTGGTGCGGGGCTGTCTCCTGTCCCGGCACTGCACCGCGTGCTGCTCCTGCCAGGGCTGGGCTTCAGTCCTGGGAGCTGCTTCCAGAGAGTCTGCAAACCCTCCCTGAGCACCCCGGTTGTTTGCAAATCCTATTTCTTGTGAAGGAGACTTGTTTTGCTTTTTATTTTTGAGTGGCATTGACGCTCGATTGTCCCGTATACTATATGGTGCTCGGATGCCGCGTGGCAGGCAGAGAACAAACAGCTTAAATAACTGCATAAAAATAGTTATCTGGGGCAGAGCACAAAGAGAAGCCCTGAATAGGGAGGGAAAAGCCTTCTGCACCCGCGGCAGCCAGCTCTGCAGAGCAGGGAAGACGGAGGTGGCTTTCTGCACACAGCCCGGTGGCTCGCTGCCAGGCGAAGTTTTGCTCTTCGCCTGCAAACATCGGCTGGATTTAAGCAAACCCTAGCGCTGCCTTTAGAGGCCAAGTTCCAGCTCAGGACCTCAGAAACCCAACTTGTTTCCCAGCACGGCACAGGGCATTGCACAGGCACACGGGCTCCAACTGCAGCACCCAGCACGCGTCTGCCCTGGGGATGTTCGGCTTCAGACCTTGCTAATTCCCACCTCAGTGCTCTGGTTTCTGTGTTTTTAATGAAGAGCACACCTTTAATTGCTCGGTGGAGGCTGTAATTTGCAGCAGTGCTGTTTACCTCAGCCTCAGCTGCACCCGCACTTCCAACCCTAACCCAGGGGCATCCCTTCCGTGCTCCTGCAGACCCTGCTCCCCGTGGATGGATCCACACAGTCAGCGTGTGCGAGGCTGGCAGAAGGGACACGGGGGGTCCAGGAGGCAGGAGCTGGCTCTGGCTGCTCTCCTGCTGTGTGCACTGCTTGCACAGGGGCTGGGGGACCCAAACCTGCTGGATGTGCCACGGGGCTCCCCCCCACAGGTGGGTGCTCTCCTCTGCCTTATGGAAACCTCCTGCCCCCCAGGCACCAGCTGACAGCATTTTCTGAATCCCAAAATAAGTGCCCTGCATGACCACCACGCTATATTTGGGCAAGCATGGCAGCCCTGGCAGCACAGCATCTGAAGTGACGCAGAAACCTAAACAAGCTGCTAACAAAAAACCTTCCCTGAGGCTGAAGAGAGCGCAATGGCACGCTCGGCGTTAGTCCTGCAGGGGATGGAGACGGACAGAAGCGTTTTGTACAGCGCTTCTCAGCGAGGCATGAGCCTCACCGACAGCTCAGTCTGTACCAAAACTGCCTTGGTCGAATCCTAATTTTGTGTCTCATTCTGTAATATTGAAAGTTCTGTAGGAAGCGGGTGCAGAAGGGCTGAGCCAAGCTGTAGCCGTGAAGCGTGGTCACCTGCGTGCGGCGCGCTCCTGGAGCTGGGCTCGGGGCTGCCTGCGGGATGCTGCCCGTAGGATGCTGCCGTGCCACGGAGCTGCACCTGCTGCTGCAGGAGACCTGCCACATAACAGCTCAGCACAGCGCTTATTATTATCAGGAGCGATGTTCTTTAAGCCAATATTACAGCTTCAAGAGCTCCCGAACTGACCGACCTGCCAGCGCAGTAAGGACAGACCCACAAACACCCGGACAGACAAAAATCTTCCATGCGTTGTGCCAAGCGTGCGCCCATGAAGGCAGCGCCGTGGCTGTCACTGGAACCCGAAGCTGGAAAACTACACTGAAAATGGCAGCTTAAAAAAGTAACAGTCGTGTCATGATCCAACTATAATAAATACAGTTGTATCCCTCCCAGTAAGCCGTCTATAATTAGATCAGGTTAATTACCAACCAAGTGCCCTGCAAATTGCAGAGCTTTCTGAAGGACCCTGTGTGTGCAGAGGGGAAGGAGCAAAGACCTCGAGGTGCACCCAAAGAGAGCAGGGCTGCATCCTGCCCCCGTGCTTGTGCAACACGAGTGCCAGAACCATGCCAGCTTTACCCCAAACCAACCAGCAGCTGGAGGTGGCTTCGAAAATAGCTCGGAGCTCCTCTGGCAACTCAGCAGTGGAGGAAGGGGCAAGAAAACAAGGCTTACGGGAGTCACTTGCCAAAAGACCCGAAGGCAAGCAACTGGCGGACGGGGAGGCTCTGCACCACCACGGCTGGGGCGGGCAGGAGGAGCAGGCACAGCACAGCACAGCCTCCGCACGGAGCTGCCGCATCCTGCCCGCCTGCCTGGGCCCCTTGCCAGCCCCCGTGGGCATCGCCACCACCCCGTGCCTGCAACCAGCCCCAGCTTCTCAAAATAATCTCTGCGTGGTTTCTGCACACGAGGATATCACGGTGCCATTAAAGGAACACTGCATTGCTTCCTCTCGTGTGTGTGAGGCCAGTGAAAGCTGGCCGTTCTCTGTAGAAATTGCTTTAGGGACTGCTCTCACTGCACCATAAAACCACAAATAACCGGGTCTGGCAAATAACCGGGCAGGTTTTGAGGATGCCCTGCAGCTCCGCACAGGCATGGCAGCAGTACCGACCTGCCACGCTGTCATCCTGCAGGAGCAAAGCCCTCTGCCCTCCTGGAATATCCCCAAGCCCCTGGCAGCACCCTCCTCACATCCCTGACCCGTCCCCAATGGCAGGCACACACCAAAGCAACGCAGCAAGGGGTATTTCACGGCCACAGGTAAGGTTTGCACATCCTGTGCTTAACCTCCAGGGAGCACCCCAACAAGCGTCTGCACCCCACGCACTGGCAGGCTTCTCAGATGGGGCACCCGCACGTTTGTGTGCTGGAAGGCAGTGTGAAACCTCAGCGTTTCGAAATGGATCATGCATAAATTTAACGCTTGCAACCCACGGTGCCTGCAAAGCTTTGGCAAAGACACATCACCGCCTGTACCAGGAGATCCCAGCCAGCTTCCCCGCGGCCAGACCAGCACGGACAGACCCACAGATGGCTACAGCCATCACAGAGAGCTTGTCTTGAACTCAGGGTGCTAAAAACTCAATACACACACAGCCTAGAAACCCGCAGGGTGTCAGACACAATGGAACGAGCTTGCCGGTCTCCTGCTATTCAAAGCAAGCCGTGATACCCAAACCAGGGCCAGGAGCTTTGGGGAATAAAGCCCAAACTGATGGCTCCAGCTGAGCCCTCCCAGGCAGCCCCAGGAAGCAGCACCCCTGCGTTAAGTGACCTTGTCCCCAGCACGTGGCCAGGGCAGCGCTGCACCCACGAGGTGCTCCAAGGCACAGGGCTGGAGCCCCGGGCTGGATGGAGAAGCCACCGCCGCTCCTGTGGCTGCAGCTCCCAGCCCGCACGGGGCTGTGAAATTCAGCCAGAGCTAGGGCTGCAGCATTCTCCCCTTTAAGGCTCTTAGGAACATCTGAAAAAACAGGAAACTGCAAAAGCCACAAACCCTTTCGGCCACTTGCGCTTCATCCCCATCCTGCCGGCAGCACCGCCGGGCTCTCCCCTGGAGCAGCCCCGAGCAGCGCAGCCCAAACCACCGCTTCCAGCAGCAGCAGCAACAGTGCCCGCTCCCTCTCTGCAGCCCGGTTTTGTTTTGCTCAGCCCCATTTTGGCAGTTTTGTTTTGCTCAGCACCCAGAGCTCTGCACACCCCAGATGGAGCAGGGGCCGCGGGGGCTTCCCCCACGCTGCTCGCAGCCCCCTGGGGTGCTCGCAGGGCCGGAGCCAGCTGCACGTAGAGCCAACACATCGCGACCAAGCAGCAGCAGCAGCAGCAGCAGTAGCAGCAGCAAACTCACCAGCGGCAGCAGGCCGGCCGTCCTTCGCTCCCTTCCCAGGCAGTCAGCTCATGGTTGGGGCTGCCGCCGCCAGCGCGCCCGTCCACGTACTTGTTGAAGAACTGCTGACTCCAGGACGTCCCACCCCCTTCCCATCTGCAAACTGCCGAAAGAAGTTAAGCTTGGCTAATATCAGCTTAGTCCGTATTAGCGCAGCGGCAGCGCCCGCCTGTAACCCTTGAGGCACTGGAGATCCGCAGCTGGGATCCTCAGCCCGGCTACGGGAGGGTGCGTGGGGCTCGCCCGCTGCAAGGCTCCCCCCGGTGCTGGGGGCTGTGGGGTTCGGACACGTCCATTTGTCAGCCCTCCCAAAAGCTTTACAGCTCCTAGGGAAATCCAGGTGAGGTTTTAGGGTGTAAAACTACAAAGCCTTCCTGCAAGTACTTGGTTTAAAATGAAAGTAGCACCCTTTTTTCTTTTTTTTTTTTTTTTTTTTCTCTCTGAGAAATCCCATCACGAAATGAAGTTGTACAGTGCCTGACAATGATAAAGTCTGTGCTGCCAGTCCTGGTCCACTAAATTAAAAACTTCTGAGCCATAGTAGAATAAATGTGAACCACATGAATCAATAACACACTAAGGAGATATAACTACGGCCAACATATTAAAAGCAAAGCAAAAAACAGCATCTGAGCCCCAAATAGGTTCTGTTATGTTACGCTGATAACAAAAGCTTCACAATTCACTAATGCTGCCTCTCTGCAGAATCCTCAAAGAACTCCGAGCATTCATGAATAAAGGGGCACGGATATTTAGTGAGATTTTGGGCAAGTAAAACATGATGTATTTGGTTCAGCTGCGGCTATTCTGCAATTAGGCTTAATTTATCAAATTGCCAGAGCAAGGCTGGGAGCACCAGCCTAAATGGCCTGCTGGTGTAAATCAGCATCACATCGCAGCTTTCATGGGAGCTCAGCAATTTTCACCAGCTCTGGTCCTTGCCCCATCGTTCCCTATGAGCTACAGCCAGGGCAGGAGCTTGGTAATCAGCAAATAGCTCCGGTTGGGAGCAGCCCCATCGTTTTCCACCAAGAGATTTATGGAGCAGAGCAATCAGGAGAGTGTTTTAGAGGAATATCTTCCCTTTTTCAGGTGGGCCACTGAGGAAAGCTGCAGATCCAGGCGGCTTCTGCTCCTGGAGAAGCTGCCAAAAGCTGGCCGTCACCTTAGCAAGTTAAGTAGCAGGGGTGTCTGTACTCTGCAGGTACAAAGGAAATAAGACTTCACCTCTTGTGCTGATTACTGCTCAGGGTAAAGCCCAGGGAGATCCAACTACCGGTAAAATCAATGGAAAAGCTTCAAAGGACTGTTATGTGCTTTGGCTGACACCCCACCTGTCCAGAAAAAAAGTAATTGAAAAAAAGTAATTAATAAAAAGTGATACCATAAAGTTACAGTGCTTTTAGTGCTTGTGACTGAACACAACATGAAAGAAAAGTATTGTCGGAGAGAGAAACCTATTGAATTTCTCTGTGCTTTTACATTTTATCAAAGTTAATGAGAAACACAGATTAAGGCTGAGTTTTGAACCGAGTGATGCTTATGGCCAGGAGGATGCAGCACCGACCGAGCAGCTAACCAAGGCTGCACACCAGGAAACCACAGCCAGAGGTGCAGCCGCTGCTCCTTTCATCCCACGCAGCACTTTGAGACCATGAGGATAACACCCCAAAAACCAGTACCTGGTCTTTCAGGACATCCTGTAGCCCAGGGCAATAACTTTCTTAAGGGCCATCCGTGGAAAATGCTGCCCTGACCATGATTAAGTGCAGAAAACAGCAGCTGATGAAAATAATGAGTCACATCAAACTGAGAGACTGCACCTTTATGTTTCACTATTTAGCAGGCTCTTTTTCCTTCCCATGACTTTTGGTCAGACGTTATGCTTGTGTTGATTATGCAGCGTGTATTTCTGACCACTTGCAAAGAGCATCAGGAAGGAAAAACGCTGTATGAACAGAGGATCAATTCAACAATTAGGTGTGCTAATATGAGCCTACCAGACCAGTGTTTGTGACCCTCCTCCTACCAGCCCTCAGTTTCCACACACTGCAAGGATGCTGATGAGTGGCAAGGGAAAAAAATAAACCCACAATGATGATTTGGTTGCTGATGCATCTCTTCCCGGCTGCCACCCAAAAAACACCTTCCAGGTGCCGAGAAGTGGAGCATCCATTTTGTGGCTGAGCACAGTGGGTAGGGCCCGGCACGGCTCCTGCCCTGCTGTGTGGTGCTGCTGCCCAGCACTACACCAGAAAGTGAGGGAAAAGGATGTGTGGGCATCACCACAAGGGAGGTTTTTGAGAAATCTGGGGCTGGGCCGTGCTTGGAGGTGTTCCCGGATACCCAAAGTTAAATACTTCACTGAACTGATTGCTTTTCTTTCGGTAGTAATAGCAGGTGGTTGTACTGTTTGAACGCTTTAAAACACTTGGATTATGTTTCAGGATCTTTGCTGTTGATTTAGTTTGGGGAGATCTTTTAAACTTTAAATTAAACAGCAATTAGCTAGCTGTGGTTTTGTTTCTAGTCAGTTCTGCTTTCTGATTTTCACACCCTGGAGCATGCCCTACGTTTGTGTTCCTGATATGAGTGCGACTTGCTTTTATCCAAACTCTCCTATTTTCACAGATATCCTCAAGTCATCCCAAAGACGTTTCTGTTCGTGCCGATTTCAGCAGACTCTCCCCGGATCTCTACAAATGCACACAAACAAATTTACAGTCCAGAGACACGTAGGAGCTCTGCCTCTTCCTTGCTGTTGGGCTCTTCTTCACCAGCACTTTCCCCTTTCCAGCCTTCAGAGCCTCCTTTCTGGATGTTTTAAGATGTCTTTCTCTACAACATTTCTGTTTCTTGCCCTCCTTGCTCTGCCTGGAGCAAGGCTTCAAAGAGTTAAGGTGGAGGGGGGGGCCTCACCCTCAGCCCCTTCCTCCGTCTCAATGGCTGGGAGCTTTTGCCTTTTCAAATGTGTTTAACCAAATAAAGCGAATAGAGGATATGCAAATGCCTTTTCCCAAGCGAAACACAGGCCTGAATTGTTGCTGGCAGGTCACAGCATCACACCACCCTCAGCAGCCTCTCAGCTGAAGGGATTTGCTTGGCCTCTGCGGCCGCCGGTAGCGGCAGCCAGGAGGAGGCCGCGCACAAATCCCCCTTTCAGGCAGCTCCAGACGAGGGCCGGGGCACCACGCAGCGCCGAGGTCACTGGGGATCGCTCACCCCACGTCCCCGGCTGGCCTCTGACCCCGTCCCATCACAGCCAAGAAGAGACCGGAGCCAAAAATTGAATTATTTCATAAAAACCGCCCCGGTGCCCACGGCAGCGATGTGGGGTGTGCCAGGGAGGGGCCCTCCAATGGCACCGATTGAACGCAATGGAAGACACTTTGTGAAGCTTTCATGTTCATCAGGCTGCCGGTATAAGGCAGGCAACCCTTCAAAGCAGCCAGCAGGAGTTATCTAAACATTTTTCAGGATAAAAGCGACCTTGCATTAGCTCATCTCCAGTTACAAATAACAGTTTCGCCTAAAACTGAACTGTACTGCACATAGAAGCTAAAACATATTTAGAATTCCAAGAGGGATTCTGATATACATATATTTTTCCCCATCATTAAAACAATTTTCAAAAGATGTCTAAATAATGTTCTTTCCACTTGCTATACCTAAACACTGCTCTATGCAGAATTCTGAAAAAAAAAAAAAAGACATTGAACATCATTCACATCATTTGTTATTTCAGCGCAAACGTGGCTCAGACCAAGTCATTTAAATCAACAAAGTAATGGTTCACTTTCTTCCTAGGTATGTTTCCAAAGGAGAGGAAAAAAAAAAAAAAAAGGAAAGAAAAAAGGCATTAATCAGCTTGGTAATGTCAGCACACCAGCCAAGTGAATGCGCGGCAACTCTCGCGTGGTGCCACCTAGCAGACACAGGCGGCACGATGTGGGCGTCCCACCCCATCCCATCCCAGGCAGGGTCTCCATCCCCAACCACATCAAGGGGTTGATTTTTTTTTTTATTTTTTTTTTTAAATTTCCAAACAGAAGCACTGCTAGGGCTGCAAGACCCCTGCAGTCATCGGTCTTGACTCCCAGCTTAGCAGCAGCGACACCTGCCCTGCTGGTGGATCTGATCCAAAGGGTTTGGCAACCTGGGAGAGGAGCTGGGGATTGCTCTGGAGGCAACGGGGAGACGCTGACAAATCCTTCCCTGGGGTAACTCAGCCCCCATGGCTCTCCAAGGGAAGCAAAGGAGAACAAATGGATCGGCTCAGGCACTGCTCTGGCACCCAGCAAGGCAGGATCTGGACTGGTCACAGGCCAAATTGGGTTGAAGTTTAGATTTCAGAGTAACAACGTCTAGAACAGTTACTCTGCCACACAGGGACCATTGGTCCTGGTGCCAAATGACACCGCTGTCCTGAGGGAGAAAAGCCAAATAATGAAACCCAGACATCCCTGGGTCGCCTTGATCTCACCAAGGCCAACCCACCTTACACTGATTTTGCAGTGTTACTTAGCAGTAATGAAGTGGAAACTGCTTCCCTGTGGTGTGGCCTGTCTTCAGATCGTATCTACACCACAGCAGCCGCACGGTTGAGCAAATGGAAATGTGAGCTGCATTCTTGCAACACCATCGCACAGAGATCTAGATGTAAAAACTTTTCCTCCCTTCGCTGGGGGTTTCCCGATGAGATGGTGTTTTCCACTGAACGATACGTTTCTTTGAGAAGCTTCCTGTGCTGCAAAGGAAGGTGGCTTGGACGAGATGGTTGGATTTATCTTCTTTCCACATTTTGGAAAGCGGTGCGCCGCACGGGGGGCAAGGCTGACCAGCACCCTGCTGGCTGACAGCCCCCACCGAGCTGGGGTTGCGTTTTGAGATGGATTGGATTTTCCAAGGCATCTGCAGCACTCGGCAGCAGCATCACTGCCCGTAAAACCCCACAGGTGGGGTGGGCAAAGCGTGGCTGCAGCCCCAGAGCTCGGTGACCAGCCCCAGGCTCTGTGTGATGAGCAGGAGCACAGCTCCCCACGTGGCTCCGAAGCTCTCTTCTAGCTGAAAATCCCCTCTCGTCCCCCTGCCTTCCCCTTCTCATCACCAGCCACCAAGTTTTCCATCGTGCAGTCTCCAGTCCAAAGGTTAAATGATTTTATCTATATGCAGAGCGTATGGCAGAAGCCAAAAGCCAAAATTCCTCCTTCCTCCTGTCTCCACCGGCCACAGGTCACCTTGAAGGCTCTGTGACAATGTTTACAGTGAGAGGAGCATTCGACACAGTGAGCGTCTTGTCATCAATAAGCGCTGATAGCGCACGCTACGACAATCAATCTGAGCTCAGCAAAACATCAACCCATGTCACGCTGTAGGGAAACAACGCTCAGTTCCTCAGAGGCTCCAGAAAAAGGATTTGCAAGGACTCGGAATCAGCACGTCTGGAAAGAAAAGTCCCTTGGGAGCCAGGCTGGGCTCACAGCAAGCTACAGGGACGCTCAGAAAGAAGCGTGAGGAATCCCACTCTTAAGGTGGGGTTTTGTGGATTTTAGTAATAAAATTCAAGCCTATTAATCCAAAGTACAAAGCCAGGTGCTCTCTGGCACACCTCACTCCGCTGCATCTGACCAGCTCCCAGGGTCAGAGAGTATCTGGGTTCATGGGCACTGCCAGCCCTTGTTGAGAGGGAGAGGAGCAGAGAGGCCGAAGCAGTTTGGACACCAGGACCTTCTCCGGAGGGCCGAGGGCAGCAGCAGAGCACAGAGCACATCGCTCCCCATAGACCCAGTGCTTGCAGCCCTGAAAAATGGCATGGGGACAGCTCAGGCCCTGGTGCCAGGGGCCTGCAGGGCTTTGGCTTTGCTCAGCAGCACAAGGGACATGAAGAGCAGCCATGAGAAAACCTCATTACTTGTATTGATCCATCGCCAAAGGAGCGCACGCAGAGCACTTAAAAATACAAATTGTATTAATAGATGCTCTTCTTTCCTCTTCCTTGACGATAAAAAAAGAAGGTGATTAAGCCGATCGTTTTGTTTGGGTCTGCATGGAGGACTAATCTAACAAAGCCGAGATGAAAGCCATGGGAACAGAGCCGTGCTTGGTGCCTGTGTCCTGCTGCTTCTCTGTCACCCCGACCTGCCGCCAGGTTGCTTGCAATGGTGTAGCATGGAGGAAGGAAGATGCTGATATTCCTCTCAAATTCCTCATAGAAATGTAATAAAAAGGAAAGGTTTAAACCCAGTGGTGCTCTGCAGCGTTTGGTGATGCGAAAACCACGGCAGTTGTACCCTTACTGGAGCGATGTGGTATTTCTTTGTCCCTGGCTTGCTCCCAAGTCAGCTTTCCTACATCCACGGGTATTCAGTTAATTCAGTTTACCATCTGTCTTCAAAGCTTTTCTCCTCTTTTCATTACTTGAATATATTTATTATATCCATAGTAGAGTGAAGACAAAAATCAAATCAATGTCTAGATTAGTCCAGAGCAGCAGAGAGAAATTGCTGTGCGCTGCCTTCCCCCCGCAAGCAAGCAGAGAAATCCAGAAACATTTCCTCTTTCCTTTTGATGTTATCTAGCAACTGTTCAAACAGGAAAGTAATAGAGAGACGGAGAATAAAAGCAACTAAATATATCCCATCAAATGACAGAGGTTTGCCTCCCCTGCAGCAGGAGCACTCCATGGGTTGGTCTGAGCAGCCCTGGGCATCTGCTGTTTCCCCACACAAAGCGTGGCAGGAACCGTTCCTTACCCCGAGACCTACATTTTGGGGCATCCTCAAGGACTTCTGTGTCACAGGACAATAACAGGATTTAGAAGTGGGACTGGAGAAGTCTCTTGCAGCGCCACGTTAACCTTCTGCTTCCTTCGCAAGCACACACTGACAAATATTTGGGGATGTAGCAGTGGTGGTGGAGCAGAGCCTCCTCCTTGTGTCTCCACAGGTCCTTCTTGGCCAGCAGGAGTCAGGGGAGCACAGGGCCCCCCTCTGTGCTGAGTGGCAGGGCTGACACAGGGACGCAGTCACATGAGGTGAGGAGGGAAGAGAAGAGCAGGGAAGTCTCTGGGATTCCCTGTTTTTACTCAAGGGGAGAAGAGCAGGGGACTCAGCTGTAACCTCATCATGCTTCAGCCAAACCAGTCCCAAGGCTCCCTGGGGCAGGGGTTGTTGTTAGGCTCGTTTGCTCTTACATCAAGCCAGGTAACAAAGCTCATCTGCACATTAGGAAATCTCTGTCTTTGTCCTTCTCTGACTTACACCTTTATTTCACTGAGGTGAGCACTACAGACCCATCCTCAACTACTCAAAACCTTTGTAAAGCAGCAAGAAATTCACTTAAAATAACCTAGAGTGCTGTGCTGGGCTGTGATGGCCACCCAAGAGCACCTCACGTTCTGCAAATCAGCACAGGCACCGCGTTTCCTTGGCAGCACGGAGCAGTGCCTACGGGATGGAGCCACCAGAAGACTGAGACCACGAGCAGGAGCAGCAGCCAGAGCATGCAGCTGAGCAAACGTGGCACTGCCGGGTCGGATAGAGCCCCCCTGTGCCAATGGGATCCATCTCCCTTAGGTGAGTTGTGCTGTGTCTGCCAGAGGCAATAGTGGCACATCTGTCTTCCAAGGACACCTATTCCGTAGATCACGTTAGGCTGAAGTCCCCACCCACACTAAAATCAAACGGGCAAGGAACTAAGGGAGGCCACGAGCCAGGGCAGTGCCCGAATGGATGAACGCTTTGGGACAGCAGGAGGCACGAGGGAGATGCATTTGGATGCAGCAGAGTGAGCACCGAGACGGGAGGCATGGGGACGCGCTGGGATCGATGCCGCAGGGTGCGCGCGGAGGCCTGGGAGCAGGTGCTGGCCCACGAGAGGCATCCCCAGCCCGCCCTCCTCTCCTCCTGTTGTCATAAACAAGGCTGCCCGAGCCGGTAATGGAGCTCAGAGCAGTCCCTGGGGCCCCGGGCCCAAAATACTGTAACAAACACTTGCCTGCAGCCTCCCAGCCAAGTCCTGCTTTCTGATTCACCCATCTAATTCCCTTTGGGCAAAATTAGCGCCGCATGAGTTTTGCTACAGCTCGGAAGCAGCTGATTCAAGCTGCTGATATAAGCAACTGTAAACCCACCGACTTTATGGGAGCTGCCAGGATATTTTCAAAGACAAAATGCAGGCCAGCAATACTGGGGTCCCTATTATTTTCAGGGTGAAACATTCCTTTTCAGAGTCAGAAGCAGCAAGCAGACATGCACATAAACAATCGCTGTATGTTTTCCATTCTTGGTGCTACCCAGCAGAATATTTACCTAATAATGCGAAGATGCTGTCTTTAAAAATCATTTTCCCTTTTGTACTTCTTCCCTTTGGAAGTCTGCTTGTTTAGAGGAAAGCTGTTGGACAAAGGGGAAATAGCACGGGCATTGAACCTCACCTTCCTTTGGAAAAGGCACCGCTCCCGGATTCAAAGCACCCACACCTGAACGAGTGCAGCAGACCGCTTAAAGCTGAACCCCTAAACACCTGCCAGAGAGCCTCCTATCTCAGACCTGCAGTCATTTTCTAACCCAGACACGCTTAGAAGCGCCGTGCCTGCCCACAGACAACGGGATTTGAACACAACCCCCTGCCCAGCGGGTACAGCGCACGAGCACGCACACGCATCCACGAGCACACGGACACAGCCACGAGCACACGCACCCTTAGGAGCACACCCACGCACGCTGCCCTATTTCCCAGCCCCACTCCAAATAAATCACCGGACCGAGAACCCCCTGGGACATAAATCTGGGGGCAGCTTGGGGCGGGGGATGAAGCAGCGCGCCCGGCCGAGCCCCCAACCGCGCATCCCCAGCCCCGGAGCCGCCCCCCTCCGCTCGCCGGCTGCCGCGAGGATGTCGCGATAGCCCGGCCCTGTCGCGATATAGCGGCGGGGGCACTCACCCAGCAGCAGGCAGCCGGAGCCGGCGGAGCCCAGCAGCGGGCCGAGCATGCCTGCGGCGCTCCCCGCTCCGCGCACTGCGGCGCGCTCACTGCGCAGCCCGGCGCGCTCCCCCGGCACAGGGCGGTATTTTTAGCAGCCCCCCTCCTTCTCCTCTTTCTCCTCCTCCTCTCCCCATCCCGGCGAGCCCTCCGGCTTCGTCTTGCCAGGGACGGAGCATCCCTTCCTTCCCTGAACGCGCAAAGAGGGCATCAGGGGAGGGGAGAGGAAAGAGGGGGGAAAACTTTGCTCCGCCATGGCTGGTGCTTCCCCTTCCTGGGCCGAGGGAATCTCTGCTGCACAGGAGCGGTCCTGAAAGCCCTGCCCAGCTGAAATAGCGAAATACCTCCTGCTCCAGTGCCTAGGAGACGGATGAGCATCGCTTCCAGATATTTTAACGCCTTAAAACGCAGTGAATGGCTTTGCACAAAAGGAGATAAAACGCGCTAGCGATGGCAAATAACGTGAGGGGGGTGTGGGGAGACAGCAGATTTATGTTCTTAGGGATTCCACCTTTCCCCCAACAAGCTGGTAGCAGAAAATTAATCTGGGCTCCACGGTAAGAGAAAGGCTTTGCAGAAAAAAGGCTTTACATGGCTGTGCCAGCAGTGACTCCAATGTTATATCCCCTGGTAATCACAGTACTGGGGGGTAAAGTGGGTCAGGAATGGCACAGGGAAGAACATGCACCACAGCCTTGTTCAGCCTTCTGAGCAAGTAACATGGCAGATCTGCAAGGCAGGCAGAACTGGCTCAAAGCTGTGATGTGCAGCTGCTTAACTCTTTGTGAGCACAGAGCAAGGTTCACCAAGGAAATCCCTGCATGTATGAGGAACTAACACTTGTTCAGCACTGATTATAGCTGTCCAGGGTATACGCTTCCTTAGAAAATAAAGACTTTTGGTTTTCTTTAAGGTGAGAATGGAGCTGACATAAATGAAGAATTTCCATTCGAAGGGAAAAGACACTTTTCAAGTGTGGTTTCTGATTCACTGTGAAAAGGACTTTAAAAAAAAATCCTGCATACGAAAGACTAAACTGATGTCACTTGCATTGGTGTCACTGCTGCCCACTCTTGCAACCTGTTAGGAAATTGCCACATCCAACTGCTCACGTAAAGTGGGCTTCCGAGATCCTTGGTCTCAAAGCAAAAAGACATCAAGTGTGCTAACAAGTAATTGTGCAGCAATTGACTTCAGCCACACCTGGTGTCAAAATCAAACAAAACAGCTATGAAATTGGACTTGGAAAATCATCTCTGCTGCTATGCGGTCTATTTTAATTAAGAGCTGTTGTCTAGCCTCTTGCTGATATCTTATTTCTAGATAAGGAAGAACATTTTCTACCCCACTTTGTACGTTCCTTCCCTGCAGCAAGTTTTGTGTGCTTGAAGACTGTCAGCAGATCTTGTTTTCCACAAGCAACCAAAATCCCACAGCCACTATGTCTGAGAAAGCCCAGACTTCCCCCAAACCACCAGTGCTATTTGCTGAGCCCTGCTTCTAGCTAATGGAAGTTTGCAGGAGCCCAGAAATGGCAATACTGGAGCTGATGGATAGGACAAGTTAAATCATCCTAATCACATGGGATCGCTTGGCTTTTCAGGCAATGGATCTTTTAAAATAATACTTCTCTAGGGAAGTGGAGGGAGTAGCAGGAACTGGTTAAAGTCCACCAGCTCCTAGAACTCCACTAAGCTTTACAGCAAAGATTGGCACATGTAGTTGTGCACTGAGTCCTGAAAACACCTTTCCTGCTCCTGGCAGAGAAGTGAAGATCACTGACACAACAGCTACCACCTGGACCTCTGGGCACCCACAGGGTGTCTGCCTGTGCCCTGCAAGGAAGAGCTTTCCTGACCTCATCAGTTCCTGGAGCAGCTCCTCCGATCTCTATGTAGATTTAAAAAAAATGGTGACATCCTGTGTTTCACCACAAGCTTCCTGCCTCTGTGCATGTAAACCCTCTAGTTCTTGACTTGTATTTTATGCCTTTAGTAGATTTCTGCTTCTCTGTACACTAGACCCCAGGGCAAACTTAGCCCAACTGATCACAAGGTCCATCTGAGGTCATTTTCAGAAGTTGCTCACACCCCAGTAGCAGCCTATTTTGGTGCTCTCACTCATCGTGTCCCTCATTAGGATGATACCAATGGAGATTTTGTTTCTAGAGGTGTCAGTGACAGACACCTGTCATGATGCTGAAATTTTCCCCACTGAGAAGCCACTCAGGATCTTACTCAGAATTCATGAGTCACAGAAGTGTCCAAAATTGCTACAACACCAGAGCCATCTCTGCTGCGGAGGCCATACCTAACACCACCAGGAGATTTAAACCAGTAACAGACCAACAATAATCTTAATATCCACACCAGAGAACAACATCACAAAAGATCAGCCAGGACTTTGTGCTCACATTCCTCTCTAAGCTATGAGAAGTTTTCAAATTCATTCCCAAACCTGTCACTACCAGAAGATCCTTCTACTCTGTTCCATCACAGCTTGGTCTGGGTAGTAGGAAATATAAACTACGCCAAATCCTTGTGAATAAATAAATTCAAAGTGCTTCCTACTTCTTCACACAATTAGGTGCAATAACATTAGTCTAAAAGAGAAGATATATCATCAATTTCTTATTTCTTGATAATCTTCTATGCCCATTCAATAATCTGATGCAATTTAGTTGCCCCCAAGTAACATTAATACAAAAAAAGCTTCTTAGAAAGTGTTTCATTCTGATAAGTTTTGTTTTTAAAGATGTGTAATCTTTCAAGCTGTAACTTGTTAAATTTCTATTTCAGGTTTTTCAATCTCTCCTCACCCCCAACCAGCTGGTAAACAGTTACTATGGCAGCACCTAATGCAGTGACTCAGCACTCCCCCACATCTCAGTATCAGCTGTCTGCCCTTCTGGTTTCTTATGATGGTAATCATGCCCTCTTTTCTGTCTCATTGCAGAATTATCAGATCATGTTGCCCTTGTATAATTCAACATCAGTTGAGGCAATCAATGCAAGAATCTGCTAAGTAAAGATGCTATTCAGGATGCTATTTCAGCTTTCCTTTTCTGTTGATTCAAAAGATGTTTGATGGTATTCCAATCATGTCTCAGTGTTTCTCTGGAGCTTTATATTACCCCTTGCCAAGCAAGCTAGTCTAATATCAAACCATTACGTGTCCTGCTCCAAAATGTCCCAAGCCTGTTCAGTGAGCAGAAACTCCCTCTCCTTTTGTTGCTGTTCAGAGCTCCTTGCTTTCTGTTCCTGGGCAGGGATTTTTTTTCCCCTTCATTTACCTTGACTTGCAAGTTGGTTTGACACCTTGAGTTTTCACCTTGATCCTTCATCTGGTGTTTATTTGTGAACTGATTGGCCAGTTCACATTATTACCGGCAGGGCTACTGCTCACATGAAGGGAGAAACCACAAATTTTAATCTATACCTTAAAGCAAATTGTGGAGAAGAGGAATCCACAACATCACCCAATTTGCCATATCTAAAAGCATGAGAAGGCTTTTGTGAGTCAATTTAGAAACAAGTAATTTTGATATAACAGGGGAATCCAAAAAGCCTGCAGCTTTCCATCTTATGATTACCTTGTCCCAGAGCTAGAAAAGTGTGAACCACCTCATCAGGTCTTTTCTTGAAGTTGAGATATTTGCTTTACCCCCACCTGCTATCAGTGATACAGGCGAGTCTCCATCAGCTGGCTCAGGACCTCAACCAAGCCCATTTCTTGACTTCCACTTTCCAGAACTACGCCTCACAGACTTTCTGGAAAAAAATAACACACGTACCTGTGGGAAGGGCTACAGCACTTTCCTGCTGGGCTCGCTGAATCGCCGACAGCTTGGGCTCCCCCCGCAGCTCAGGAGCCGCCCCCCGGCGCTGCAGCACCACGGACAGCGGCGGCGCCCGGCCCCGCGCCCACCCCGGGGCCCCGGCCCTGGGCTCGGCTCTGCCCTGCGCTGCTCCCCCTGCTCCTGGGCCCGGCTCTCCTCCAGCCAGCCTTCCTTTCCACCTGTAGAAGAGAGTAGGGTTGAGTCCCTGCGCTATCTACCCGCGGTCACCTCGTACGGAGGGATTTGGGGAGAGCTGGGGAGCGGCACAGTGTTGGGGTGGGCTGAAGATGTGTTTGCTATGGGCACAGCACGCAGATCTGTGCTGGTTGGCAGCCCAAATCAAGAAGAAGTGATGGGATTGACAGTTCCATAAGTTTGCTTTGCATACCATAGCCAAAAGAACAGTACAAAGCACTGCTAAAATCCATATAGCCATGCTGTTTGGTGCCAGCTCCCCCTATTTTTGTGACTTTGAAGATTTAAAAAGGGTATTTTGGCTAGATGAAGAGATAAGATCAGCCCCTTGAACTCAAGTGTAAGTCATCCCCTAAGTCAAACAGAACAAAGGCTTCCTCTACACACTGCACAGATACCCAAAGCATCCCAAAGTTTTGTGTTACCAATTTTGATTGAAAACTTTTGGATTTGTTGACAGCTTTTGTTTCAGCTATGATGCACACCAACAGCAGCAGTTTTATTGGCAAGAGAAGACTTACTGTTTGAATACAGCGGGGGTCAGCTGCTCCCTACAAGCCAGGAACCACGCTCAACGCAGATGAAGGGCAGGGGCCTCAGCAGCCAGGGTGCAGTCTCTTGGTACCCGAGCACAGCAAGCAGGGCTGGGGATGGCAACCCAGCACCAAGCCCATCAGTAACTGTGCGGTGATGAAGCAGGTCTGAGGCAAGTCAGGAAGTCCATCCACAGATTCGGGTCCAAATCACCAGGGTGCATGGTCAGGGAGAGGCATGACTGCAGCTGAGCTGGAGAACAGCACCTCTGCAACACCAGCAGAAACTGCAAAGACCCCAAGGCTGAGCTTAAATGGGCTGGGTCCATGGGCAGGGTGTGGGCAGAGGCCCAGCTGAGGGTGGTCGGGGCCATCAAAGCCTGTTAGTGCCCCTGTAGCTCTGACAGGTGCAAACTTTCTGCAGAAAAAAAAAAAAAGAAAATTGTTTCTTAACCTTTTAGCTCTACTTGGTATAATGAGGGTCTCACCTGATGTAGGAACAGTGTTAATAAACTGACTTTTATCTGTTAAGCTTTCACAGTAAAGACATTTAATTTGGTAAATGCACATATGCACACAAATCGTAATTCTTGGACTCTGAAGCAATTTACAAAGGGAGAATTTCTAATATCTCTCCTTAATTTCATTTTCTTTAACCTATGCACAAGTGTTAGCTGAGATGAATGATGTAGTGACAAAAATCTTCCTGGCTGCAAGAAAAGGCTGGAGACAAAACCATTATTTAACTATTCACAGGAAAAGTCAGTGGCTTGCCTATGCAAATGAAGAAAAATAGATTGTTTCATTCTGAGGACACAAAAACACCAGCAGGTATCAGACTAGAAGTGATGCAATGCCCTCCTTTATTGATTTGTTTCTGTTCGCGTGCCTTCATTATCATGAACTCTCTGAGCTACTCCTGGTAGGGTTATGCAAGGAGAGAGCGGATGCCCGTTCAGAGGGCTCCAGCTACAAAAACAAAGTCAAAACTTACAAGATCTTTTTGAGAACAATGCATTCTAGCCCTGCTCTTCCTACATTACAGTGAGAAATGAGAAAACAAGTGGTACTATTCTGGGTTTTCCGGAACAAATTAAGATATCAGAGTTGGACAGAACAGTTGTTTAATCTTGTAACCCTTCATGCCAGCTATGCTGCAATCACATAAGGCAAAAAAGAGATATTCAGCTTAACTTCTTCTGGTGTAGAGGACATACTTACAGCCTGAATCCAGAAGACTCCTGTCAATGAACAGGAGCACACTTTTATCTCACTTAGGTTGGTCAGTAAAGATTAATTCTCTTGAGGCAAATTATGTTACACCTCTATCTGGCAGTAAAGCATCAACTCCCTTGTATAAATAGAAACATACATTGCAATGACCTTTGTGCCTCTGTTAGATTAATTCTCCTTGGATTTGGATAATGGAGAAACACAGATATGGTGATTTGGGTTGTGGCTAATGGGTCGCACCTCTTGAGTAAAGAAATGACAAAGCTAATGTCTTAGCCCATGTGAAAGTGCCACCTTCTGACAGTATTGTAACTCAAATCGAAGTGGAGTTTTAAAGAATAATATTTACATATTTATTTATTTATTTTCTCACAGGTTTAAGGTGAAGGATTCATAGGAGCATGACAATTTTATTCTGTTAAATTACCCTTGCTTCTCTTTCTCTTCTTCATCAGGCCGTGGAGGAATCTCAGGAGGAGGGTGAACAGGGAGCTGAGGCAGGTCTGTTGACACCAGTGTTTGCAGCATTGTGCAGGCAATGAGGTTGTGCTGTGACTGTAAAGTGACAGGTCATATACGCTGGTGACTCGATGAAGTGTCGATCGTATTATTTAAAAAGCGACCAGGCTCCTTTTATGCTGTAAATGTTACACAGAGAAGCAAAGCACTTCACTTCCCCAGCCTAGGCAAGCACAGAGATCCCTCATGGCTGAATTTTGCTGTTGATCAATGATGTGACCTTGCCAATAGCAGCAGGCTGGCAGAGCGTGCCAGTGATCTTTCTGCTTTGTTTTCTCCTGTAGTAATCCTTTTTGCCCCTCTATTTTTGAGTAAGCTGCCATCTGCTGTCAGAGCTCAAGCAGACACACAGTGCTGGGGACTGAGCCAATGCCAGTAAAAGCAGCAGAAGTCAAAGAGCAGCAGAAACATCCCATTGAAGGTGCAGGTTGAAATGCTTTTTGTATGACTTCTTATTACTATTTCTTTCATACATTTATTCATGATTTAATATATTTAGATTGTACTGAAATGGAGCATCTTTTAAACAAGAGCCCACAGCGTTTTCATTGCAGACAACGAGATATTTACTGGGGCTTTTTGTGCTGTTTCTCCACTTGCTATGAATGACTGCCAGCTGTTTATTTATGTTGGTTTAATTAGAAGATAGAAAGAATAGGTCACATAAGTTTTGTAACAATAAGGTTAAGAATTTAGAAACCTGTTCAAAATTGAAGATAAATGAGATGTGAATATCAAGGCTGAGTCTGAACTTGGTGGTCACTCTAGAAGCACTGTAAGAGCATCAGTGTGGAGTCCGGTGGTGCCACCTGGAAAGAACAGATCAGTGTTAGCAACATAACAGCAAAAATGGCTGTGAAATCTTTCATTACTGTTTGGAATCAAAGAATATATCCTGCAGTGGAATAAATTCCACTGTATGGTCTAACAATGTAAATGTAACAGAAATGAATCCTTATTTGAATGCATGGATGGAGAACTGAACGTGTAAAATAGAACATGAACAAAACCAAAAGGATAAAGTGTTTGCCTGACGTCAGTCAAACTAAAGGGAAAATGTCATTGTATGATATAGTTACTTCAGAAGAACTACGCACAGCAGCATGTGTCATCAGCAGGACTAAAAGCCAGAATTAACAGTACAAAGGACTGGCATTGTGTAGTGTCATCTGGATGTAATTTCAGAAAGCATGCAGTGATATCAAATACTCTCTGAAGCTGAGTAGGAAATGTTCTAGGATGATTTTGCTATGTTCGAATCACAGATTCATCCAGGTTGAAAAAGATCTTCAAGACCAAGTCTAGCCATCTAAGTGATGATGAGTGGCTGGGGAAGCACAGGCATCTCGGTGTTGGTAAGCACAGACATGGGCGTGGGAACACAGCATCACTAAAAACAGCAAGGGGCTCTACATGAGTCTTACTCCGCCCAGGATCTCAGAAAGAAAAACTATGCTTAGGTTCAAAATATTGTTAAATTTACAGAAAATAACATTATTTGCGGCATTAAATACAACAATCAGATATAACATTTGTCTTGGAGTTTTCTTATATCACCAAGGGCCATCTGTCTGGAAGACATCACAAGGAAAGATCTTTCTGTGTAGTCCGTATCTCACACCTTTTCCTTAAATATCCACTGCTGCTCATAGCACACTGGGTCATGACAGACCTTTGATCTGCCTGATTCATCTAGTCTTTTATGTTCTTTGGTAAAGTTAGTATGCTCTTTAGTAGTAGCTCAAAAAGCTGAGGGCCATCTCATGCTCGTTAATTACATTTAGACATTCGTATTGAATGACATGCAAGAAGCTATTGCATTTACTATATACAGCAGATGAATAATTCACTTCATTAATGACCTCAGGAATATTTCTGTTGACCTGATCTTTTTATACGCAACAGGAGAGATGGTAACTCAAGTAATTTCACTGCTGCTAAGGCAACAGAAACAAAGGATGGTGCTGCCAGACAGCCAAATGCCCATAGTGTAGTTAAAACCACCCAGAAATTCAGAGTGGTCAGTGAGCCAGTTAGATGTGAGCCAAGAGCCCATCATCAAGTAATTTTAAAATAAAACAGCTATTTTGTGGAGGGCTCCAAAATGCATGGTCACATTTCTGAAACCTGTCTTTCCACCCGCAAATCTGTAAACACAAATGCAGTGATGCTCTCTGTGAAAGCACAGTTGCAGGCACTCAGATATTGCTTGTGTCAGCTTTAGTATAACCCATAATTTTAGAAAGTGTCTCAGGTTATACCTCCCAAACTGGAGACCACTGCAGAAGCAATAGTAATCATTCCTGAAAACCATGGGCTCAGAGAGCAGAAACACGAAGAGACTTTGATACCTAAGTGGACACTGAAGTGACTGTGGAGTTGTGAGAAACCTCAAAATTACGCTCTTTGCTCCTGTTTCTTGGGCTTCAGCAGTGACCTAACTTATCCCACGGGGCTGTGCTTATTCACACACTTACCGGTGGTGATTTTCTTGGAAGAGGAAATAGCAGTACAACATTAGGTTTATTTGAGCAGAGTTTGAAATAATGGAACCAAAAGGAGGAAGTTGGTTAGTGAAATGAAAATGGACAAAATTAACAGGGGAAAAAAATAAAAAAAAGAGAGAGAGTTATTTTTGTCTACTCTCTATGAAAGAAAAGCAGAAACATGAGCAGGTAAATTCTGGGATTACGCCTTTCTTCCAGGTGGCACTGAGAGTTTCAGACAGAATTTCTATTTTCGCATGCCTGCACAAATACATGACGACATTATGATGTAGCTATTGATACAGATTTTTGGGGCTTTCATAGTCAGCAAGTAGAAACATGCCCGAGCCGAGTTTGTGTGGTTGAGCATAAGTGAAACATTGCAGTGCTGAGTTTAAGGACGGATGATATAGGTGTGCTGGAAAATCAAGTGGTCTAAGAAATGCATAGAAGGCTTTGATTTCCATCTATGTTAGAATTTGGAAAACACCTCCTGGATGCTAAAGCAATTACTTGTCTTCAGGCACGCTAAATACCTTGAGAACTTCTAAGCCAGGATAAGGCTTTCCCTACAGGGAGATGTTTTCCTCTCTTCCCCGACGAGAGGGAAAGCAGCTGGAGCTGCCAACAGGCGGCACAGGAGCAGGGAGGATGTTGTGTTTCCTATGACACTTCTGGCCAACGGTGATAAAGGCACTGCTTGCTGCTTGCTTCCAAATGACATCATTATAGCCCCAGCCTAAATCTCTTTTCCCACACGTGGAAAAAAATGAAACGCTGCATTTTATTAGATGATCAAGTGAGATACCTATTTCTCCCCACCCAGGTGGGGAAAAACAGGGTGAAATCCTCCCAGCAGTGTCAAGTATCCCCTTCCTTTCTCCTTTGAATGCCCTGAGCACGACTGGCTTTGATTTCCCAGCACTGCATCGTTGCCGTCAGCCCGCTAGCAGCGGCGGGGTGCTGTCACGCAGTTTGGCCTCTCCACCACTCCACCACGGGCACCGGCTTTGTGCGACTGTCTCCATGGCTTGGTGGGACAAACATTATCAGAGTCACAGAGAAAAAATTTTGTTTGAAGTGTGTGACAGACAAATTGTCGTTTCATTGCTTAAAAATAGCACAGCAACTCTAAACAGTGACGTTGCTCTCAGCTGATCTGGATATGCCAGGATGTGATTAAACTCACAGGAAGGATCTTGCAGCTACCGTGGATCCAGGAAGCAATTTGAGATGCTTTGCTCCACAAACTTCATTCAGGGCTCTCTAACGTCTGACTCCCAGTGTTTTTCTTGGTGAGGCATTGCTGATCGTGCAGAAACTCCTGCCCGAGAGGGTTCTGCCCGCAGCCGTGCAGCAGCCGGAGTGCAGCCACCACAGCCTTGCTCCAGGTGGGACGGTGAAACGTGACCCGGGGGATGAAATTGGGTTTTGCTGCCTCACAGAGACTTCTCTTTTTGGTTTCACTCATGGTTTTGACAACTACAAAACAAAACAGTAGTGGAACCATGATGATTTATCCCATATAACTCACGATGCTTTTCAGTTAGCTGCCTGAATTAGAAAAATGTGATTTCTATTTCCTAGCAGTTAGAAAAGGGAAAATTTTAAAGTAAATGGGACACTCATTGTATACTGCCTGGTTCACAAAGCGGGAAATAATAGCTAAGTTACCTTAATTTAAATAAAACCAGGGAAATACAGGTCAGAAGAATTTGGTCGTTCTTTGGAGGCTACCTACCTGTAAGTGAGAAGAATCATAAAATCACAGAATCAGAGAATAAGTAAGGTTGGAAAAGACCTCCGAGATCATCTGTTCCAACCACCCCTACCACCAATGTCGCCCACTAAACCATGTTCCCAAGCACCACGTCCAACCTTTCCTTGAACACCCCCAGGGACGGTGACGCCACCACCTCCCTGGGCAACCCGTCCTAGTGCCTGACTGCTCTTTCTGAGAAGAAACATCTCGTCATTTCCAACCTGAACCTCCCCTGGTGTAACTTGAGACCATTCTCTCTAGTCCTATCACTTGGTATCTGTGAGAAGAGGCCGACCCACAGCTCCCCACAACTTCCTTTCAGGTAGCTGTAGAGAGCAATAATGCTGAGCCTCCTCTTCTCCAGACTAAACAACCCCAGTTCCCTCAGCCACTCCTTATAGGATTTGTGTTCCAGAAAGTTATTTTGATTTTGCCAGAGATTTCTATGAATAAGATGGATAAAAAGTAAGAAACGTATGTGATATAGCTTGAAAAGTGATATTTCTTTCATAATTTAGCTTAGAACCATGTCCAAAAATAACAATAAAATAACAAAAAATAACACGTGTTAAAGATATCCTTTATCTTAAGGACTAAACTTCCATACCCTGCCCTTTCCTGCAATGTGTGCCAAACTCAGTTGGTTTGTGTTCAGCTGTGCACCTGCACCATGCCCAAGAGCAGTAGATGCCCAGGAGGGATGGGGACACATCAGCCTACGTGCTAGGTGCATGTCACCAGCTCCCACACAACCAGAGGCATTTTTTCCAAGGTGCTGAATCCCACTGGTTTTAGCAAGTGTGCAGATCTCTCGTAATTTTTCAATTACGAAACAATTTCAAAAGATGCACCTTTTCCCTTTTTTGGTGAGCCTCACGCTCTGCCTGTTATTTCTTTGCTGGCAGATTTACCAACATGTAACCTTCAGGCTGAAATTTTCCGCCTTGACTGAGTGGTTATCTTAAAGATGTCAGACAAGGTAGTTGTTTCTAAAAACAGGCCTAAGGGGGAAAAAAAAAAAAAAAAAAAAAAAAAAAAAAGTTGCTTCGTAAGACTGAAAACATAAAAACAACCTTTTGTTTGAAGTCTCTCTGACCTTATATAGTGCAGTTCACCCAGTTCCTAACCATACGATGAACTGTGACTCAGCAAGGTGTTTTGCCTGGGACTTCTGTTTTGCTTGATAAAACATTCAAAATTAGATAGGGAAAAGCTGCCTAAAAGGATTATTACGGTAGTGAAGCAACCGCTTAAAAATTAGAAAATGCTAAAACAGGACAACTGCTGGAGGCCAATAAGTCCAGCCTGAGCAAATATGGGGCTGAAAAAACCTTTCATGGGAAAAATTGTATGAAGTAGAACTGAAAAAGTTAGACAGCCTGACATAATGAGAGCAATTCAGGGCTGCAAAAGCAACCTTCATTTTAGGATTTCCTTGTTTTTAAGTGTTTAACTTAGTTCTTATTAACAATAATGTATAAAAAGTGGTCATCCAGTAAAAGATTCATTACACAGACAACAGGAAAAGGTAATGTTTTTTTAATCAATTACCAGATCAGCTTTATCCCAAACTGTTATGAAATTGTAAAAGATGAATAGGTAAAATCCCTGACAGCAAGGATCAAATCATCAAATTTGGATTTATGACAATAGTTAAAATAGTTTCTTTCTTAGTTTGGTAGAAAAAAAATGTTTTTCCACTCTCTTTGCAGTTACTGTGCATAGGCGGCATCCTTCCTTGGAAACAGAAACCACCAACTGCCTCCTGCTATCGGCTCAGAATCACTGGCTCACCACCACTGGGAATGAGGAATTTCCATTCCCTTCCCACTGCCGCCTGAGTCCCGGTGTGCCTGAGGCTTCTTCCTTCGACATCAAGATGGATTTTGAAAAACATTGTTGATATTAGTCTGATGATCATCAGACTGTTATCCTCAGTTGGGGTTCTTTCATATTTATTACGTAAAATATCCCAATGCTTTTGCCCAGACAACTTGCTGAAGTAAAATCCATCTTGTCTGCCAGATATAGGACATGGAGCTTCACTGATTTGTGTCTGGGGACTTACCATGATGAGGGGATTATGTTTTTCCCCAGTTCTGTTGGAAATGCCTTGCATGCAGGTAGTGCCAATGCAGCCATCTCAAGCTCGTGTCATTAAAAATATTTATAAACAGAAGCCCTCACTGTACTTCCTGCATACAGCTACTTTCAAAATGTTCAAAACCTGCTCTGGGCATTGGGAGACCCATGCCAACCCATCTTCCACACCTGAGGCTGTGGTTTGTATTTTTAGGATCTGAAATTGGCCCGCGGCCTTCCAGCTGCCACAGCCTAGAAGCCGCCACATGGCTTGGAAGGGCCCGTTCAAAAACCCAGTTCAGAGATGGGAATCTGGGGACACACCAGAACTGGCTGTTAAAGCACTCATCAAAGCATTACGATACACAGATCAGACCTCACAAAGATTTTGCTGAGGGTACAGAAAAGCACTTGCTACCAGCACCCGTAGTTGTTATGACAAGGCCTCTGTAAACCTTCCATAGAAAACTGGGAATAAAATCTGTGTAACATAAACCAGTTTTCTGACATGGATATTTCTGGTACTCTTTTATTCCCTCAGGAGTTTTGTTGGTCAAACACAATTAACAGGATCTTCAGCTCACCTTAATGGGATGCTGAATGTGAGGGTAATCCAATCTCTCAGAAGATCTGTGCTGCAGTGGGTGCAGTACATTACCCCTTAATTCATCTGTTTTGTCATCTAGTTTCCAGTCACACCGTCACCATGGAGGAAAGCAAACACCTTCCTACATGATTGCTTGTCATGGAGAATGATGACAGGTGTGGGGAGGGCTCACTTGGGACTTGGGTTATGTACTGAAACACGAGGGTTTTCTTCAGTACATACTCTGTTCGTGTTATACTGATAGCGTGGAATTAGTACAATATGCCAATTTCAGAGAAATTAATTTTATCTTGTAAGCATGAAGTTCAGTTTGGAGTCAGAAGAGAGGCCATCCTTCCTCCCCCCATGTCGTCTGGCACCACTGCAGGACCGGAAAAGCCCTTCTGACTTTGCTCATCAGCTGTGGTTTGTGGCACAAAGTGACAGCCCCGTTTCACCCCCATGCCCAGGCTGCCGTGGGTGCTGGCCCCTGAATCCACCGCTGCCCCCGCACCATCCCCAGCCCGCGCTGCCGCGGTCCATTGAACGTTCTCCCCATCTGCAGGCTCCACTGGCTGAGCACACAGAAAAATTCAGGCACTGACGTCATGGCCAGCGATGACTGTGCATAAATCCTCCTCTGCACCACTCCCCAATATAGGTCAATACCAAAAGTTTGCCACAGGTTTGTTATTTCCTAGAAGGGTTTTTTGCAGGTTTCATAGAACAGACTGGTACATTATTTTGTAAGGAATCCGTACCTTCGTACATAGCAAAAGTTGGTACCGTGATCGGATGCTCACTATTTTACAAAACATTATTGCAGTTTGAAGTTAAAGGCTTTAATAAATACTACACATCTCGTAGGACAGCCTATCAGATTTATTTGTAGGTGATAATCTGTATGTTGACCATGTAGCCCTCTGTAACTGATTATGTTTTTTGAGGCTCTTCCTTTACCACCAACACACAGCTGTTCTTACTCATCTATTGCAGAATTTGGAGCAAAGATTCTGTAAACCAGGATGTACGTAGGAGATTTGGTCAAGAAAATACAGTAGTCTTTGTCTTTTGTAGAAAAAAATAATAAATATTTAGATAAGATAGCCATAACTTGGTCTGAGAGACATGGTGCAACTCCTTACTTTAGTTCCTAAGGCTCTCTGCAATGACAGTATCTGGTTGCCAACAAACCTGGAAAACCCAGAGAACCGTGGATATTCCTGGGAGTGGAGAAAGGTAAACATAGGATGGGGACAGGAGAATGGCAAGGAGCTTGCAGAGCAACAAGGCATGAGGTGTGACACAGAAGCAAATGATCAAAAGAACAAATACAAAATGGCCAAGCAGCACCAAAGGATTGCAAATATCAGCAGTGCTTGCCTGTTGTGTTCTTGTGTGCATTTTGTTTGTTTGTTTGTTTCATGTTTTACATTTTGTAAATGTGCACGTGCTTCTTCTGGGACATATTAGCAGGCTGCACTAAAGTAAGCCATGACAGTGATTTATTCTGTCCTTCATTTCCCTGGAAACCTAAGTGTCTCACTCCTGTAATGCAAAAGCCTTTTCCCAATGAAGCACATCCTTCACAATGATGACGGTGACACCAGACGGCGACACTGCTTTTCCATAACCTCTTCGTCGCAGCTATTTGCTTACTCTAACAATCTAGATTGAGTCCAATAAAGTAATCATCAAACTCATAGTCCTGGTATTTATCTCAGATTTTCATTCCAGAGTTTAGCACTGGTTGTGCTTTTTTTTTTTTTTTTCTGCCAAGTGTCTTGATTTCAGGACAGTGTGAGTAACTGCTTTACGCTGGTCTGCTGTAAATCACTTGATGCATTTTATGTATTTTACCAATCCTTTTTACACCTACTGGTTTTCCTCCCAAACCATTCATTTATCTCTGCATGGTCTCTTTATCCTGCCCAAGCTTTCAGCCAGCCTGCACACAGGAGCCACTGCCTCTGCCTGAAAGAATGTCCAGAACACCCAGAAAACATCCTGAAATATTAATGACCCTGACAGCTGCACTAAAAAACTGGGGAATTACCAGAGGAGTGTCATTGTTTATAGCAGGAATGTGGAAGGAATTGTCGAGGCCAAAATATTAATAAAATTATGAGGAATCTGTTGCTCATTGCTGGAAACTACCCCTTAGTTGAAACTCTATAGATAGGATGGAATTCTGAGATGGATGGAAGAAAGTGTATTGACATTGTGATTTGATAATATGCTATACTAGGAGACATGCTCTCGCCATTACATTTTTAAAGGCTGTGCAATGTCCCAGTGTTGCCTACAAAGTGCTTGTCCTGGTATAATTCTTTTTTTCATGCCCCAAAGGGAGAAAAGCAGGTTGTTACAGCAGGGTTGACATCTCAGGAGATAAATGTATTTAATGATGTTAACAAAAAATATCTTAGAAAGTGAAAAATGAAAAATTTATGTGTGACTTGAACACAGGAGCTACACCAAGAGGGAGCATTCAGTTCCCTGAACTGTAGGTTAACGAAGCACCCACACATAGGCTAAGAAGTGAGCGTTGCTCACCCCAAAGATCCCCTTCCCTATGGTCCATCCGGAATAACACCACAGCCTGTCCTTGGGACAAGCTGATTTTAAAACCTCTTTCGGTTTCTGGAGGGTAATAACCAAAAAAGGGCAAAGCTGATCATGTCAAATTATAATGTTTGAGAAAAATGGTACACTCTTTGGATTTTTCTTTGGTTAGTAGAAAAAAAATACTGAAATTGTTACTCAAGACTACATCATACTCTCATAAACAAACCAGGGAAAAATAAGTGAAATTGCTATATTAGGCATATATATACGTAAGTTCTCAAAAGAGCAGCTATGCAACAATTTCCCATCAGCTTGCAAGGCTCTGGACAACCCCTGCTCTAGGACTCTGGTCTGGCTCTTGCACTCATCATGATTTTACTTAGCAGTACCAGACGAAAGAGCAAAGTACACCCTAAAAGAAAAAAGTGGATGTCAGAGTGTGTACACCTGCTTCTTGCTCTGGATGTGAGCTCAGGACGGGGAAAACACCAGGAGATTGCATTGCCTTCCCAGGAGAAGTCCATAACCTCACCCACCACCTGCGAGCACATTTTCAATAGCCCAGGAAGTAAAAAATATCCTGCTAACATTCTGATACAGAGGCTGTATTTCCAGACCCTCAGTGACACGTGGACAAGTACTGCTCGGTGCCCATTGTCCCACGGAGCCCACGACCAGATTGGGTCCTTGCCAGGGCTGCTGTGCCCGTGGCAGATCTTCCTTTAAATTAGACCAAAGGGAACAACTGTTCTTACAAAAGACGGTTGCTTTGTATTCACAGTCCAGAAAGCTTCTGAATCATTGTTTATCAAGTTTCCCCCTCTGAGATTCGCAATTAGCATGTCCGGTGCATTGGCAGCTCTGCCCATATTTAATGGGATCTGCTCGCCGCTTTCCCTGCAGTTTCAGGGAAAAGCTCTCTCCCTGCCTGCCTGCCTGACTGAAGGGGGCACTCGGTCCTGGCAGCGGGGTCTGGATGGTAGGACATGACAGGAGGAGCTGGGATTTTAGTATCAGGTAACAACCTTTGCTTATGCAGACTTCCTCGTTTGCTATGTCAGCTCAGCCAGCTGTGAAACCTGCCCTGATGCTGTGGCGCCTTTCCTAAGAACCTGGACACCTTGGTATGTCTGGCTGATGGGCAGCCTGATGCAGAGTCAAGCTGCACTTACACTCTTGATTTTGTAAATGCTCCGAGTTGCTAATATATTCCAGACTTTGTTCACAGAATTCCCTGTAGAAACTGCACTGAATAGTTCTGGTAGTTTTAAGAGAAATCTTAAAATATATAAATATTACAGTCTTGAGCACTATAACCCTAGTTTTCTGGGAGAGTCTGTTTATTTTCTTTACATCACCTTCAAACTTCTAAAAGTGCTGAAGAAGAGCACAAGATTTAGTTCTCCACCACCTGCACTTGTGTGTATACATGTCTATCAAGATCTGTGAGCAGGTCCTCTACTAACTTCACACCAGGGCACAAATCTCTACTTACACTTTATCTACATTAGCGCTGTCGTACAGCTCGCCTTGGAAGTACAGAAGGGGTTCAGATACAGATTTCTACACCAAGATTGCTTCTGATATAGAAAGTACGCAGACTTAATCATTTGAATAACCAGCAGATTCCATTCTTCAGGTAAATCTTCCCCGCCTCCCCTCTAGCATGAGCATGTTTGTGGTGAGATATTAATCATTTCCTCCAGCCAGCTCTGTGTATATAAGGGAAGCCAAGGGCAGAGCCACACACAGTTCACCAAGCTGAAGTGCAGAGCTGACTTCGCAATGCTGGCCCAGCTCGTGGCTCTGCTGACCCTGGGGGTGCTCTGCAGCTCTGCACCGACGCAAAGAACCGAGACTGCAGGAGCCTCGCAGCCGGACCACTGCTTCAGTGGATCCGTCATCAAAGAGCTTCTCGACACTGTGAGGAGGAATGGAACAGTGATAGAAGTAACAGTAAGTTACACCTCGTGGCTTGCACCTGGCTGCTTTCTATTCCAAGATTTGTCTGAAAGTTGCTAACTGCATTTTCTCTTTGGCCAGGATCTCGTTGTTGAACCTAGGGATCATAAGGTAAGAACCTGCATACATCTCTTCTATTTAAAATTGTTGTCTCAAATCCCCAAGTCTCTTTTTCACTTCACAAACTGTGATAGCACTGAGATTGCACCAGAAATCCAGGGAAATGCAAAGTGGGTGCAACAGCTTTCAGAAAGCTGCTGCCCCTGCTACTGTCCTTCAAATGGCTTGCAGTGGGCACTGGCATCCTCTCTGCTCTGAACCCAAAATCTTAGTTCAAAGTTACTATTTGGTCTGTATCCCATACAGACCCCTTAATTCACTGAGCTGTGTTCTCCTGCAGTCTCATGGAAAGAAGGAGCTTTTTACAGAGGAGTTGAGCAGCACAAGTGTGAGGAAGGAGCCCACCTCCTAATTTAATTGAACAGGAGGCAAAGAGCATCCCTCTGGCTTTCAGGGAGAAAGGTTTAAAATACCAGTAGCAATCATTACTTGTATTTCACTGAGACAATTCCATTTTATTTCCAACGAGATATGATAGCAAGAAATACATTCCTAACTCAGGGTTGACTTTCCTTTCTCTTGAGGCATATTCACCCTGTTGGACACTTGAAGGTTTAACATGTCCAGGTTGTAGTGGCACCTGCAGCTCCTCCTGAAGGCAGTGCTTTTTAAAATTATTTTATTATTATTATTATTGTTATTATTATTATTATTATTATTATTATTATTATTATTATTATTATTAAACACATTTTCAAACAAAAATTATAGCTTTTACCATGTTTTTCTAAGTTTGGTGTCCATTAAATTGCTGAATACAAATTCAGGGGTTGTGTTTGAAAATGCAGTTTTTAATTTTGGTAGGTTATTATTTTTCTTGGGTGTCTAAATCCCCAGGATATGATGTATTATGTATGTGGTACTGACATATCACACAGCTGTTGAAGATAACTGTGTGCAATTCTTTCAAATGCAGAAATGCGTGTACGAGAGCCTGAGTATATTTGTGAAGTCCTTGAAAGGAAATGGGGAGAAGAACAAAAATACCGTCACCCAACTGTCCAAACTTTACGAGTGCAAAAACTTCTTCTCTGAAGTAAGTTTGACTTAGTGCTACTCAACAGCAGAGCATTCAGTTACGGCTCCCAGTAAGAACACCCCTGGGGGACACAGCTTCTGGGACGGGCACTGCTTTGGCTGCAGTAGGCACTGGGAATCTCATCTGATAATTAAGAAGGGCATAAAGATGCCTGCTTTCTTCCTTAAAGCATTCTCCCCTAAGGAAGCACATGCTGCTATTTTCACCTCTATAATCTTAATTGTATGATATGATATATGTATGATATATATACATATGATACATATGATAATGATATGAAAAACAACCAGACGTGAATGGTAACTGCAGCAGCTCGGGACACCCTTAGCACGCGCCCGATCAGCTGCCACCTGCACGACGTAGTGGGGCTCTGAGCTCCAGGGGCTGGCTCCCTGAGCCCCCCGAAACGCGCTCTGTGAGCGTCTGAAAGAAATGGATGTATCAAATAGCACAGAGTTAAATGTGATACTCCTATTCAAGTTACTAAGTTGTGCTCTTATTTTATTTTTATTTTTAAGGACCCTAATGAAAAATGTGAGACTGCAGAAGTATCAAGAGGTATATTCACAAAAACATTGGAAAATTTCTTGCAACACCTCAACGAGCAAATTTAAAATGAGCCAGACCAGAAGGACTACAGAAAACCCAAGAAGAAATGAAGGACCATAACTCTACTGCAAATGAAAATGTGATTCTATTATCAACTTATTCTCAGGAATATGCCTATGGAATGTTTTTAGACAGAGGTATACATTGTATGTATATTTATATATTTTTATATATAAATGACATTATGAGAGCAGGCATGTCCTCTCTAATGAAGGAACATGTTGCTCAGTTAAAAGACTGAGGTATTTTAAACAAGATTTAAATATTTTATATACTCCTAATAGTTTAACTGACGCTGTGTCGGTCCATAAGGAAAAACTTGTTTGGTTGCTTGTCTATTTATTTATTTATTTATTTATAAATTGTGGGTATTTTGATAAATATTTATTGTGATGTTGATGTATTTAATTATGTTGTTTAAGAACCTATTTTTTATCAGTGTGTGAGGAGGGCTCTGTGGATGCCCTTTCATTTCCCTCTCACCCTATTTCTCTGTCACACCATCCCCAGCTGCATCCCCTGGGCTCAGCTTTGCCCAAGTGCTCTCGGAGCCAGGGCAGAGCCACCCTGTGGGATGGGGACGGGGATGGGGATGGACCCCCAGGGGCCTCCGGACCCCTGCAACGGCCTCGGGATGGAGGAGGTCGAGGTCTGCGTCCCCACCTGCTCCTCCCTCGGTGTTTTGACCCGATGGCTTAAACCACTGCATGGTTTATTTTTGACTAAGCAAGTGGTGTCACCCAAATCTAACCACATTCTGCACAATACAAATGCAAACACTCCTCTGGCAACCTTGGCTGCTGTTCCTCAGCATCTGCCCGGCTGACACGAGGTGTTTCCCACGTCCCCGGTGAGCTGACTCTATTGAGATGAATTAGGTAATAACTGTTTTTCAAATTGTTTGAGTATCCATGGCTATGGGAAGTACTTAAAAGGTGTGCATGCTGTGTTTAGATTCTGCAAGTTAATATTTAATAAAATGATATTCGAGAGGAATGCCACTGCTCCAGCTGGGCTGTGAGGACGCACGCCACGCATTGCATGCATTGGCTTCACCTTTACTAACTGTCTGTAACCCTTCATGAAAGCTGGTGGATTTTTACAGAAATAAACTTTCCAGAACTCAGCACCTGTGCCTTTGCCTTTCTTTCTGAGCTGCGCTGGGGAGCGGGCACGGGCTGGGGGCTCCCTGGGGCTGTGGCCACCAGGCTGGCAGGGGGGAGGGAGCTTTTTGTGGCCATCGGGGGGCTGAGGGGCCAGAAAACTCCCCCAGAGCATCAGAACCACAGCCACCACAGGGGAAGTAAGCAGAGAAAATAATAGTAACAATAATATATATAATATATATAATATATATAATATATATGTAATGCATAATACATAATACACAATATATATTTTTATTATAGTATATTATTATATTATATTATATTATATTATATTATATTATATTATATTATATTATATTATATTATATTATATTAATAATATTTTATATAATATACAATATATAATATGATATATAATAAATAATGTATAATATGATATATAATAAATAATGTATAATATGATATAGTATATAGTATATATGTAACCCTATATATTTATGTAATTAATATATATTGTTATTACTATTATTTCCATTTTTTATTATTATTTTCCCCGCTGACAGCTCTGTGCGGTGGCCATGGGATGCCCCCCCCCACACACACACCCTGCAGCCCCCCGGGCAAGCCCCATGTCCGGGGTGCTGGTTCTGGTCCTGGTGCTGGTGCTGGGCTTTCCCCGCAGGAGCTGCAGTGTGGCCCCAGCCCCAGCCTCCTTCCCAAGCCCCCCACACTCAGCAGAAGCCCCAGCCCTCGGGGGTCTTGCTGGCACTACAGAAGTTCAGGGAATAGCGAGAGGGGCCCTGAAGAGAGTCCTGCTGCTACCAAACATCAGCGGTTTTTGCTAGCACTGAAGTGTTTAATTGTTCACATACTTTATCTTAAATTGCACTTCCTTATTTTACGTTAAATCTTAAATTCACTTTTCAGACAAATGGGAAGTCATGGAATCGTGGGAGTATGAAAAGGAGGAAAAGTCAGTGTTATAAGTAGAAAACATTACTAACGCTCAGCGTTCTCAGCACAGCACTCCAGGAAACTTTGACAAACAAAAGGGAAAAGTGAAGCGTTAATAACAGAGCCAACGCTGGGCTGGTTCCAGACAAAGCAGAGCCTGCAGACACCGTACCCAGCGGCGGGCGCTCCTCTGGGGTCTGCGGTGCTCCCCGAGATGCTCAGCATTCTCCTTGCTGCCCCACTGGGCTCAGAGGAGCCCCAGCCCCTCGGCAGCCCCAGGGAAAGGCCGATTTTGCCAGCGTTTCCAAGAGCCCTTCCCTTATCCCCGATCCCACACAGCAGCTTGTAAATAACCCGAATACCGCTGAACCTACCGGCAGAGCGAAGTGCAAACAGGGGCGCAGGGAATGCCCAGATTCAAGAGGGTGGCACACTCACGTCCCTGGCACGACTGCCCCGCTGTGCTGGCACAGGCACCGGCGCTTGGTGACCACAACTGCTGCATCATTGTTTTATCACGCTGATAAGCATCTTGCATCATCGCAGCACAATAAAACACGCATGCCTTCAAACCTTAGCTAAGCTGCGGAGCTCCAACTCTTAGCTAAGCAGCTGCAGGCTTGCTCACAGAGGAAGCAGTCTTTTATTGTACAATTTTTGCTGCTTGCTCCCATCAGCAGCAGGAAAGGCGGGTGCCTGCAATCCAGTGGGGAAGAGAGTGGGCAGTGGGGCAGGTTGCATAGGCAGAGGCACACTCTACTTTTAGGATATGTAGGTGTGAGCTATGTGGAGCACTCTCTGATAAGCAAAAATTACTCACAGCTGTGCCATTCCTTGCAGGGTCCCAACCCAGGCACAACCTCGAGGCCACGTTTTGCAGCTCGTGCCCCATTTCCCAGGCAGGGCAGGGTGGCTGAGATGGAGCAGATCCCCATCGCCCAGGGCAGTGCAAGCGTGCTCCTGACGGAGGCTCCCCGGGCACAGAGCCATCAGAAAGCACCTTGCACATGGATCTGCTGCTCCCGTGCTTCTTCCCTCCTCTCTCTCCTCTGCTGTTTGAGCACTGCTTCGAGGGACATCATTTCTTCACCCCAAGTATAAGCCAGATGGACAGAAGCGGCACCGCTGCCCCAGTGGGGATGGTGGTGATGCATTCATGGCTAGGTGAAGGCAGCCTGCACTCTGTCAAGTTGTAGTCAGCAGCTAAATCTGGATTAATACTCTTCAAGGGTAATTTCCCTGCTTTCTTTCTTGAAGCATTTGGTGGATTACTCATTTTCCCTCATTAAAGTGCTTTATTTTTGTTCTTCAGTTCTCATTAGTCATTTATCAGGACTGACAAACTGTTTTTATTTTCTGCAGAACGCGGTCGTGCCTTCACACAAACAGTTGTGTTTGGAACACAATCCATTTCTCAGTAATATGAGGTGGTTTTGCAACTGAAAAAAAAACAACGAATTGTCCCTTCCTGGTGACCCGCTCCCCAGCGCCAAATCTGAGGTGGTCAGCGGGTGGGGCGATGTGCCTGCAAACACCCATTACAAACTGTTTGGATTGATCATCTGCGTTTCTCTCGGCCGCGCAGGGTTTCAGACGGGTGCCTTCTCAGGCCGTGAATCACCGCTGCTGAACACGGCCTGGCTCTTTGCCTGCTCTCCAGCTGCTGCCAAAGCCACCGTGCACATCTGAGAGCAGCTGAAGGGTGCGGGGGGCGTGGGGCCACAGCTGCTCCCCCGGAGCGCGCGGGGTCTTGGGGAGCTCGGGAGGACCGACACCACAGATTCAAGCTCAGGGATGTCCCTTAATTGCTCTCCGTGGATGGAGGATTTTAGAAATTGCAGGCGTGTTTCCGGCCAGAAAATAGGAACGGGTGTTTTGTGTTGATGGCTGAGGTTTTTGGGTTTTGGCTTGCTCGGGAGGGGTGTGCCCTGGCCTCTGCTGCCAGGGCCGGGGGCGGACGCATGCATGCACTAATGTCTGTCAGCCCACGTGCAGCGCCCCGCAGTCCCGGGGCTGGACAGGCACAGGGAATGCCCAGGAAATCTCTTGTGGCAGAAAAAAACAGCTGTTTGTTTTTGGAATTTCACAGTGAAATGACTGAGGGTGACGAGGCACCGAACAGGCTGCCCTCGGGAGCTGGGGCTGCCCCGTCCCCAGCAGTGCCCACGGCCAGGCTGGGGGGGCTGGGGGCAGCCTGGGCTGGGGGTAGGGGGCACGACCAGGGCAGGGGGAGGCACTGGGGGGCTTTAAGGTCCCTACCAACCTGTGATTCTAGGATTCTATGAAATTCAGAACTTACCCCTATTTTTGCTTGAAAAGTAAAGAAATCATCGTGGCTCTCCAGTAAAACATCTCGTCAAGCAAGCAGGGAGATTTTCCTTGCTTTCCCAAAGTTGGTGAGCTACAAAAAAGCCCATGAGTCCGAGAGCAGCCGAGCCTGCTAAATCCCCCTTAGGACAGAGATTGCCCTGGCAGAGCCTCCAGAGGACAGAGGCAGGGGGTCTGGAGGCTGTGATGTGACCAGTGAGCTGGCCTGGGACTCATTTCTGAGCCCATTCATCTGTACAATACTCTGCTGGCCCTCTGAAGGAAGGACATGCCGCTGTGACTCACAGGTTTGTTTTTTTTGAGTAACTACAGGGGAAGTAATAAAACCCGTGGAGATCTCTTTTTTTAATTAACCAAAAAGTCCTCCTGTGCCCAGGGACTATTCCCAAATGCACAGCCCCTGCTTGGTGATCTGCCCATCTCGGACCCGCGCTCCGAGGGCCGCTTTCCAGGGACACCAGCCCACTGTCCAGACGCCTGGACGTGACCCAGCGACCACAGAGTACGAAATGTGAAAGGAATGTCCTGGGGCTGGGGAGCAGAGCTGCGCATCTGCTGCAGATGCACTGGCTGAGCGCAGCCCCCAGCAGCAGCAGCTTTCCTTTCTGCTGCCTCTGAGCAGCGCTGGGTACTGCCCCGCACTGCTTGGAGAAGCATGGTTTCCCTTCCTTCTGCCGAGGCAGACCGCAAAAGATGTAATACTCTTAACTCCTTCTAGTGCTGAGATGAGGAGGTGTCGATGCTGGTCTGCAAAGAGCCTTATAAATGTTAAAATATATTTCAGCCTCCCACATTCAGGATTATTTCAGGGTGGAAGAGACACAGAGAAGGGCCAAGGAGGGGAACGGGGAGCTCATCGTGGCAGGAGCTGTCGGTTTGCTCTGCCTAGCTGTGCACGAGAACCACTGAAAGCTATAAATATTGCAGGGGCAAGGATTTGGGGAGAAATACAAACATTTCCAGGTTGCACAAGAATGCATAGACACAAGCTTGACAGAAGTGTGAAGAGGATACTCAGCGGAGTGAGAGGGGCCATTGATCAGTCTTCTCATAGAGCAGTGAGAGCAAGAAAATCATGTTGAAGTGCCATAAACGAATAAAATTACTTCAAAAAGGCTGCTTTCCCCTAGAATGACAAGAGCATCTCACGAGAGGTGCTCACATCACCCTTCAGCTGGCCTAACTCCCACTGGAACAGTTTATATGTGGTGATGAGCATATAATGATCATACACAGATACATACAATGATCATGGTGCTGACCCAGAGGTCTCCAACAAACCCTTTGCAGAGTGAATTTTGATTGGAAAAGCATCTTGCACCATCACTGCCCTGACACTGCATGCCAGTCGTACAGAGCCCAGCTCCCAAAAACAAAGGCCACTATCCCTCCACACTCAGAAACCTGACAACTCCCATTAATTTTCAGTTAATTTCTTCACAAATTATTCTTTTTTAATTTGCTCAGTTAATTTTCTGTTAGGCCTTCAGCTATCCCTTAACGGGCCAGGCCATTTTCTGCTCGTTAATTTAATTTGGTGTCTGACGAGGACGGGGATCCTTCGGGTGGCTCTGCCCAATGAAATCATATCGGCGGAGTCATATCGGAGCTCGCATCTCATTCGTGCAAATCTTCCTCGGATTTTTTGGCGGAGGTGGAGGTGGTCAGGGAACTCCCCGCGCCCCGGCAGCATCCCACAGCAGCTATCCCCTCGCTGCAGGAAAGGAAAGAAAGGTCAGCGCTGATCCTGCCATGAGATGAGCAGAGTGGTCACAGCGGTTTCAGTTCTGACTGGTTGCAAATGAGTCAGTGTGTTAGAGACCAACTGATCAGTGTACGTACATGAGCACACCACAAGTTCCATCCTCCTTTCTGATTTTATCAGCTTTCTTTTTTTTTTTTTTTTTTTTTTTTTTTTTCCGTCCTGCCTGCAATCTAAGAACGCATTTGCATGCCATTAGCTGCTATAAAAAGAATAAAGAGAACAAGGTGGGGTTCCAACACAGCACTTCTGTTTTTTCCAGCAGTAAAAGTCCATCCTGCCTACTCCTTTCCCTTCTGCTCTTCCTACAGAGGTTTCTGGTTTCTTCAGTCAGCTGTGAGAAAAAAAAAACTAATTCGCTGGTGCTCACTGATAGGAAGTTTAGCTGCAGCCCTGATTCCCCCTGCCTCTTCCAAGAGGTGAGATTTTTCCATGTGAAACTGGCTACGCTGTACAGTACCAGAACGTGCACTCGTCCACGCAATATCTGTGACCCATTGGTTCCCTTTAAAGCATTCCTAATTCTGCTTTCTCTCCCCAGCCTCAGCAGGGATGTGCAGAGCCCTGGCCCACCCGCTCTCTAGGAAGGGAACAGATGGGGACGAGGGTCTGAGCCCCGGGGGCAGTTCTGGTTTCCACCGAGTGTGGTACACAGGGGCCCAGGATGCTGTGCTCATCTTATCCCCAAACTCAATAAATCAGAGGAACATGGTTTTCTTTAAGAAACCAGCTAAGCACGATGGGGACTGGTGTTCCCCCCTGCTCACCTGCAATTGGACTGAATTGATGCTCGTCCCTTGTCAGCACAAGGCAAAGCTGACCTTCCTCTGGTCACCACCACAATAACGCACAGTGGCCTGACCTCAACTCTGGGGTAAGACCGCTCTGCTGACTACAGGGAAACCCAGGAACATCGGGGGGACTCCAGCAAGGCAGGAAAACTGCCACAGCCCCTGTGCCAGCAGAGGCAGGGCGTGCGGGAGGGGAGCAGAGTCTGCTCCGCACCCTGCCTCTGTCTCCAGAAGGGCTCCTCCAGCTCCAGCCAAGGGACTGTCCTTGCTCTGCCGCAGGGACAACTGCTTGCTTTGCTTGGCAAACAGTCAGCAAAATGACAGAAAGACCTGAAGCATCAACCAAACAAACGCTAAAAAAATTGCCAGTTAGGTAGAAAAACTGTGGGACTGACACACAAGACCTGTGCGCCCTGAGTGGGGGCACGCTGTGCCGGGCACATCAACACGGGGTGCCCCTTGCCCAAACCTCCTGTGGACAGGGCACGGGAAGGTGCCAGCAGGATGGATTCACATCCTCCAGAGAGCACCTGGCTCACAGAGTCTCACAGGGTCTCTGGAAGGTCTCATTTTGTCATTCGGACATGAGCATGGCACCACTGGGTTAGCCACGGGTTCCTTAGGACAACAATATCGAATGAGGCAGAAGCATTAACTAGGGTAAAAGTAAAGATGAGCTATAATATCAGGTAGAATAAATGTAAATGTGAAGATCTGGGTGATGTTCAGGTAGCCCTGGTTTATCTGCCACTAATCCTTTTAGCATCTTAAGGTTTTTTTTCAGCATCTGAAACCATATTAGCCTCAAACTTCTGAACTACATAGCGCCCACTGAATTACGGGGGATCTTTATTTTAGAAACATGTAGTTTCCCCCGTCAGATAAGAAAGTAACAACTTCCACTCTACAGGTGACTTCTCGCCTTCAGTCTGAGGATATTTGCGGTGAGCTATTAATCATTTCCTCGCACGGTGCATGTATAAAAGGAAGCCAGGAGCCAGCCGGCCCCAGCCAAGAAGGGGAGCGCGGCGCCTCACCACAATGCTGCCGCTGCTCTGCCTGGTGCTGAGCTGCTGGGCGCTGGGTGCCTCGGTCCCTGTGACACCAGCCACGGGGCCAGCCTGCGTTGCCAGCTCCCTCCTGAAGGAAACCATCAGCAACATTGAGAAGCTCCAGGTTACCTCCGTTCCGTTTGCTTTTCGCCGCACGACCGGCTTTTTGTTCTGGTGGCGCATCTGCTAATGTGGTTTTTATCAATCTCTTGCAGGGCAACACAGAAATCTCACCTCCGGTAAGACTGCTTTTCAGCTCGTGTTGCAGTGCTGGTTGCTGGTGGTGTGGCTTGTGTGCTTTTTGAGGCAGAAGGGGGATCTGGTGGCTGCCAAAGCTCATCCTTTGGCAGGCTCTTGTGCCGTCAAAAGAGGTGTCCCACTGGGTTATATCATTTTGGGTAGCAGGCATTTCAGCTCCGTTAGTGGGACGCTTCTTGCACCGGTGATACGGTAAAGAAAAGACAGGAATGACCAATGTTTGTTGTTGCAGAATAACATAATTCTCAGGGAGGAGTGGAAAGGGAGTGTCATCACCTATCTGGAGGAATTTATTAAAGTCCTGGAAAGCCGCAAGGAGCATCCACTGGAGATACAAGTTGCCCAGGAACTGCGGAGCATCCACACTGCTGGAAAGAGATGCTACGGGTCGATGGTATGCTTGGGATGGACTTTCTGCTCACTGTTTTGTGGTGCCTAGCTTACTATAAAAGATATCCCAGTGTTTGTCCAGGTTGCAGTGAAATGCGTGCATGGTTAAAGGATGCAGCTGCCTCCTGGTTGGAGTTAAAATTATTGGACTTAAAATTATTTTTTAAAGAAGTATAAAAAAAAACTATGTTCAAGAAACAAAATGCATCTTGTGTGTCCAAATTATGCTTCTTAAACTCTTCTTTCTCTCTGTCCCCCCAGAAACTTGAGGAGGATCCAGAAGAAGAGGACTTTTATAGTACTTTGGATTATTTATTGAGGTTCCTGAACCACAATGGCCACTAGGAGAAACCAGCACTGTCTTCAAAGATGATTGAAGTGCCCCTGGTCCAGCCTGCTGGGAGACCCCAGCTTTGTGTGTCCTCGTTTGGGTATCCTCACTCTAATGAGCAAGGCTACTGGGAGCCCTATTTATTCCTGTATCTACCTATATTTATTTATTTTATTTATTTGCAGAAATGTCGTGTTATTTATTTTTGCCATGCAGAGATGCAATAATTATTTAACTCAGGAAACCCTTATTTATTGGTGTGTGCAGAGGGCTCTGTGGACACTGCCTCCTTTCCCTCACACCCTTATTTCTCTCGCACTATTCCCAGCCACATCCCCAGGGCTCAGCACCACCCAAGTGCTCTCGGAGCCGTCCGGTCCCAGCAGACCCTCACAAAGTCAGATTTCCACCTCTGGGCTCAGCCCCTCTTGCCTTCTGAACACAAGTTTTGCATCTTGTTAGAAGAGTCAGTTGTAATTGTCAGAGGAGAGTCTTGTGCAAGGATGCAACTCTTACTCCTTGAATTATGCTTAAGTGCTTATCTTAACCAAAGTGAGGAACGTTGCTGTTGCCGAGGCCATGACAATCACTTTAAAATGTGAAAACTGGGAGGTGCAAATTGTGGGGATGTGGCTGTTTGAACAGACCTGTGTGCTGCCAAGACACCATGCAGGTAAATAACCAGGAAACTTTTATGCAGAACTCTATGAATGTAAGCGAACTCTAAGAGAATCTATGCAAAATAAAACTCTTGCACAAATGTGTAACTATCATCATTTTCTTTGTTTTATGGTGGTTTAAGGAAGATTCATTCTAAAAATGTTTAACTAGTCCAATCGGAGTCTTCTCATGGTGAGGTTATGGCAGTTTCGGGGGGGTATTGTACCCAGAAACACACAGAAACTGTAGAGATGATTAATTCCTCTGTGTAGCAGCTTACGAGGAGGTCCAGACACCACATAACACCACTTTTGTTTTCAAATCAGGGTAGACGTAGGGCCTAAATAGTGGGTCGTGGTTTTGGTTCTTCCTTCCTTTGCTCTCACTTCGTGGCAGACAGCTCGCTGCAGCAGCTCTCCTTTCCCCCCCAGTGGATATTCCGATGGCAGGGAGCTTCGCCCATGCAGAAGGAAGCGAAGGGGCAGCACAGACCTCGTTTGGGGCAGGATGGAAAGGGAGGCACAGCACCAGCCCACAGCTGTGCCCGCAGCACCGCGCCTGTGCCTTCCCCTCCGGGGGGATTCTCCGGCTGGAATTTCACCATCCTGGCCCCTCACCATCACCTGCTTCTGCAGGTTTCGCCGTGCACCTGGAAAAAGTTCCCCCAAGAGCCCTGATTCACAGGGGATTTAGCCCACAGCAGTGATTGTAGGAGCCGTGCTGTGCCTGTGGAATCCCCGATCCCCACGCAGCCCTCAGCAAAGGGCAGGTTGGAGGGGCAGAACCTGCAGCAGTTACTTAAGGGAGCTGACATGTTTGAGGAATTAGTTGGTATTTTTAATAACACCTGGAGAGAAATTCCTTCAGGGCTGGGGAAGGGCAGACACGGTAGTCATTGTATCAACAGGGGAAAAAACAGTAGGTTCAGTCATCATCACCCTCCCTCCCCTGAATATTTGAGAATAAATCAATTAATGACTACCTACAAAAAATACTGCGTGCTTAGAAAAAGAGGCTCAAGATGTCAATGGCTTCACATCCCGTGAGGGGGAATCAGGCAGTGGGTGTATGGGTGTATGGGATGGTGCCCAAGAGCTGCCCCGGGGGGGCTTGTCCCCCAGCCCCAATTTAGGCTGAGGAGCCGATCAGGCTGCACGCTCTGTGTGGGTGGCTCACAGCCCAGCACCTCTCTGTTTGCTGGGGTGCTGTCCTCAGGGAGCAGCCAACCGCACCGGGGCTAAATGAGGAATAAATCTGAGCAGCGGCACCTTGGGGAAGGCTGTGGGGGGAGCACCGACTAAATAAGCATTAGCGAAGACACACGGTTGTAAAAAGGTGATCTGATTTTTTTACAATCGCGTGCAAAGAGCCATGGTTGCAAAAAGATGATTTTTACAATTACATGCAAAAAAGAATAAATTATTTCTAGCCTTCCAGGGAGGGAGAGGCTGCCCCGAGAGGGACCAGCACCCTGCGGGATGCGCGGGGGGAAGGCGCCGAGAGCTCAGCTCGCTCCCCAGCCTTTGCACGGCTTTGCAAGCACCTGCGGTAAAGCAGCGGGTTGGGGGGCTCCGGGAGGGGCTGGGGCTGGCAGGGGCTCCCCCGGGCCGTGCCGAGCTCGGGACCCCCCCCCACGAGCGGCTCCTTTTGTCCCCGGCAGCCCCTAGGGGGCAGCCCCGTCCCGGCGGCTCCGCGCTGTCAGCGGGAGATGCTGAGCCTCACATCAGAGAAAGGGAGATCATTTCATGGGTTTTACAGGCGTTTTGCACGTTTAAACATTGCTTTCAATGCCCCTTTTTAATCACCTCTACATGCTGTTGGACAGGAGCCTGCAGGTCCCAAAGGCTCCTTGGTGTCCCACCAGCATTACTGCAAAGCGAGGGGCCTGGGCACCAGGGAGCCTTTCCATGAGCAGCTTGATACTAAAATTTTACATTTTAAGAGAGTGAATCGGGGTCTTTGATAGAGAGGGGAACCCAAGCAGGACTGGGCAGTGCAGCTGTACAAGAACCTTTCACGCAGTGCTGGAAGAGGGGAACAGCCTGCTCTGCAAACCAGGCACCTTAAATGAGCAGCGAAGCAATGGGAACAAAGGGAACATGCAGATGGGTGTTTATAGCAGGGACACTGCAAAACGCCCCGACAAAGGACTCAAAACACCACCCTGTCCCAAACTTTCATATTGCATTTATAGGACTGCAAAGTGAAAGGTGTGCCTGACCCAACAGTAAAGTTTTGCCTTATGAAATCCAGAAAAAAACGATCTGCCACTTCTGCACCTCATCAGACGCTTTGCATGAAATACCACCTCTAAAAAAAACAAACAGATTTAGAGAAGAAACTAGAACATGTGGGAAATATTTGGGCCAGACCTTCAGCTGGCACAGGCTGATACGGATATTTGCAAAGCTCTGGGCTGATGTGCTGCAGCTGAGAGCCTGGCTCCTTGCTAACCCCGTCCAAGCAGCACTTGCCAAGCATATTTTTTTCTGGCATTGCCAAATGCCTCCCTTACAGCTTTCTGCTGAAATCAGAGCTGCTGTTGAGCAAACAAGAAGGTGAGGCAGCACGAGCCATGCAGCGTCCCCAGGCAGACACAGACTACCAGACCACCAGGTACGCTTGGCCCCGAAGCTGGTTGTTAATAATTTCACTTTTCACACTGCTTCTTGATGGCCAGAAGTGATTCCTCACCGAGCCCTCCCTCGGGTGATACTTCTTGTATGAACCATATTCGTTGCAACCCATTATGGAACAACTAGATTTATGTATTTTTTATTTTTTTTTTTTAATTTAGAGCCGCATTATCTCAGAGTTATCTAAGCCCTGCTTCTGCAATTGCTCTCATGATATTGCTCCTCAAACACCAAGTTATCTGGAAGTGCCCTCTCTCATGTGGTTACCCCACCCTTAGCTGACTGAGCCGAGGAGCCGCAGCCCGCAGGGGAGTGGGGAGAGCTCGGCCGCCTCCCGCTGCATCCCACCCCGAGCACCACTGGGTGGGTGCCTGTGGTGTTCTGCTTGGGTTTCGGCCCCTTTCCCCCCTCGCTCACATATTCCCATAAAAGCAAGGACCTCACTGCTCCTGCAAAGCGCCACACAAGTGCCCAAGTGCGATGAGAGAAGCGGTGAAGGTTTCCCCCAGAATGATAAGCTGCAGCTGACAGCTGAGAATGAAGATTTATGCAGCACTGTCAGGAAAATTAGCGATGTCAGGATAAGGTCCAGACATCACTCTAAGTAATTACAATGAACAAACCACCTTCTGCTTTATTGTCAGGTCAGAGAAAAAGCATTTCCCCCAGAAAATGTTTTGCAAGGCAGTGCTATGCATCGGTGTGCACCCCTGCTCCCACACTCCCACAGGGTCATGCTGAGAGATGCAGAGATCCTCTGACAAGAAAAAATGATCTTCATGGCTGTGTTACTCCAGCTTCCTTAGATGTTAGTAAGTTTTAAAATAACTTGCACATCGTTAGTGCCCTTGTACATCGCTCTTCCTTGCATGGAAGCATTGCCCTGGAGTTAGCGTCTTTAGGAAGTTTGCTGGAACACTAATCACAAATGCTTCTCAAATGAGATATGTTGCTAATTCGACAGCTCAAGTTGTTGTCTATTTCCTATTTTATTGATTCATAACTGAGATAAGATAGTAATCACATCCTGCCCTTACTAAGCTTCTCTATATAAGTGAGCCTAGCATCTGCCAAGGGAGAGGAGCTTGAACTCAAGGCAGATTTCAGACCAAACTTGAGCTCCCAGATACAACACCATTAAAATGTATCTTTACATGTTCTTGTTACTGCTCAGCTGTAGGGCATCCAGTTACTTTATTCCTCCGAAAGAAATGCCATTTCTGCAGAAGATCAATAAAACTACAATAATTGACGAAATAATTTGCTTACTGAACTCTACAAATTCATCTTCAAATGTAAATAATTTTCCGCTTCCCCCACCCCAGGCTTGATTTTTGAGATGATTTAAAATTCGTAACACGCTGTTTTCTGTCTTTTTCAGGAATTTTTCCACACACCGATCAACCTAACGGTAAGGAGCTGCTATTTCTTATTCTATTCTCCAAGGAGACTCATGGATTATAAGCTTAAAGTATAACCTCTGAGAGGAGAGGTCTGAGGACATTTAAAGACAACATGTAGAACAACAGCTAAGAGAGGGATTGCTGGGCTGGCAAAGAGCTGTGGTTCTGGGAGCCGTGAGGGAATGGGAAGAGGGCTCTGAACCCAAAAATTTGTTCTAAGAGGGGCACAGAGCTGCCGCTGGTGGGCAGAGCACTGGCTGGCTCAGGGGACAGCCCTTCCTCTACAGGTCAGCAGTGCTCCTCTTGCTTTCTGAACACATCACGCCCTATTTTTAAAAGATTGCTTGACTTTGGCTAGTCCTAACTGCTCTCAGTTACAAATGGCATGCCTTTCTTCAGTTTTCTAAGTTCTTTGTAATACTTTTCAGGAGAAAGTTCTATTGATGTTTGTAAGATCTGTTCACTAACTGATGCAATATAAAGGAAAATGCTCAAAGCAGCTATCTGTAAATGTCCTATATCTAAGGAAAACAAAGAAACAAACAAAAAACTCTCTCTGATTTCAATAGAATTGGATCAAATTTGAAATGTTGTCAAATTCACCACTAGCAGAAACTGGAGCACTTTTATTGCAAAGTTTGCGGTTGTAATAGTTTCAAATACTGCACTTATAATATGACTTCTTAAAAAGGTATGAAAAAGAATTCAGATAAAAGAAGTTCAGATTTCCAGAGAAAATTATAGTTGATTTATTAAACATGGTTTATTACCAGTTCCTTTGTTCTTCTTTCTGTAAACTAGAATACCATTTGCTCTCCCTTTTTCTCCTAGACCACAGACTGTGCACACAATAACACCGACGAGTTTATTGAAGAGCTAAAAAAAATGAACCTATCTAGGTGTATGATTGCAGTTTCAAAACAAATGAAAGAGCTAGAAAACATCTGTTCAGTTTTGAAGGTAAGCTTTCACTATTGATTTAATTTTATTTTCAAACATTTTCCTGCAGTTTATCCAGGTTGGGGATTTATCCACTTGGGGATTGTTTTCAATGTCTCGTTAGTTCTCTTGGACACATGCAAAGCAATCCCAGATACTACAAACAGTGGATCTTTCCCAGCCAGGCAAGGCTGCTGCAGCCCTTGGATTGATTGCACCAGTTTTCACATATGATGGTGGATAAGGCATGAGCCTTTAGTTAAGTCTATGGATATGCTGAGAAGACATCACCACCAAGGTTCCCCAAAAGTTACTTTCCCTGAAGGAATTAGAGAGCATTAGTGGAAGTTGTTCAGTAATGTGTCACCTGTCACACGATTTCTTACTCACTTTTTGGTAAACTCTAAGTCAATATTTTGAGATCTGGTAGCCAAGAAATTGTTCTTCCTTTTTAATTTTGGACCAGCTGTAGCTCCATGGAAGGATATCAAGGTTTGTCTATCATGCACAAACTCATTCTTATACAGATGATATTAACATTTAGACCTGCAGTAATTATGATGATTTACTAGGTGCAAAAAGAGAGAAAGACAGAGAAAATAAGGTGACGGAAAAGAGATTTCACATGTATTCTCAAAGTGGCTGTACTTGCTGACCTGAAACAGGCTTCTTTTTGGAAGAAAAACAGATATGCATCGGTTTGTTTAATGCCTGCAAGTTGCAGACGAAACCGATACCCAGATGCTGAGCTCCACACTGCTGCAGCTGAAACCTCAGTGTTAAGAACAAGCAGGCTGGGATGCTGCTGGGACCACACAGCACATCCTGGGCTCCCTTTGTGTCTCCAGGATTTGGATATTATAAGGGAAATTGGATATTATGAGTGAAATGCTCTGACCTGTCTTAAATCTGCAAGGTGAAGTTATCTGAGACCAGTGAATGGCAGCTGGCCTGCTTCTAGCTCTGTACCAGTGAGTTGGGGAGGTCCTGGAGAACATGCAGCATTTGGGTGGAATTGTTCCGTGACTCTTGTATCAACCAGCATCTACTCTTTTTCCTTAGAAAAAAACAACCCATGAAAATAACTGCAAAGCTGAGGATGCAGATTTCGCAAAATTTAAAAAAAATCTGGAAGAATTCTTGAAATGGGTCAATGAGAGGCTCACGTGCAACAGCACTGTGAGAAACGAGGTGGATCTGTACGCCTACGAATGCGCCTTGCCTTGCCGGCGGAGGTACCTCAAGAGGTGGCCCTAGGAGAGGTCCCATGGGCAGCACTGGGGCCAGCTGGGGATGGGGAACAAGAGACGCCTCTTACAAACCAGAATCCATGCTAAGTGTCAATGCAAGTGGGTGATTGTAAATTGTACACAGCAATAAAAACCTTTCATGCCAAGCTCAGCCAAGTGTCGTCATTTGTATCACTCAGTTACCAAACATGAAATTGAGCTCACCAGGGATGCAGAGAAAGGCATGAGGCTCATGGGTTTTGGCACGTAGGGACAGAAGAAGTGTTCACTCGCTTTAGCCGGGGCTGGGAAGTGATCCCACAGTGGGTGGGGGGGTTCAGGTCTGTGGTGCCCAGCGGGAATTGATGGGACCCAGCACAGCCCTGTCCTCAAGACTTGAGGAACACAGGGAACCCAGACTGCTGGCATCTCTAAATCTGGGTAGAAACGCAGTTTGCCATGACAACGAGCCAAAAGACAACTGGCACATACCGTAGAGGAACTAGCTGCCATCAGTTCATAACCCGATGTTCTTCTAACAAAAGGCTGAGATAGGATTCGAAATTACTGTGACAAAACATGACTGAGTCACTGAATGGTCTTCTAACCCAGAATCACTGCAAATAACTGTTTGCTAGGTATAACTTATCTTGGTGCTTAGACATTTGCTGCCATCGAACGTGCTTCACCCCTCTGGCACTCATGGCCTCCCCAGCTTCTATGAGTTTTGGACAAGGATATGTGTCAAGTCACTAACAATAATGGAAATGACTCGTAATGAAAGTAGGATTTATCACAAGTAAAAATATAGAAAATTCATATGCAGACACAAACCAGAAGGTTCACACTATTTCCCATAAAGCCTTAATCACTAACCAGTATCTAGAGTGGGATGTCAGAACTGATTTTTGTAGCTTACTGAGTGATGGTGAGAGGGAGAGACACAGTATGTATGGTACGCAGACAGAAAACCTGCTGGATTGCCATGCTACTGTCCAAACATAAGTAAAACCTCAAACCATCAGGCATCTCCAGGTTAAACCATTTGGGATGGGATTGGCGGGCTTGTTTAGCTGTCTGCATCCAATGCAAAATGAGCATTTTGGAAACACCCACACCACGGTGATGTTTGGAAGCTGACAATAACTGTTCAAAAAAAAAAAAAAAAAAAAAAAAAAAAAAGAAAGTAATCAAAGAGCACTTAGTTTAGCTTCACAAACCATAGAGATGAAATAAATACTGTCCAACACTATGAGAAAAAACAGAATGAATCCTCAGAAGTGCCTGGAGCCAGTCTGTTCGAATACACATTTCACTGATTCATACCCATTTCACATTCACTGATCCATATTAGCAGAATCCGTTGGCATTCGTTTGCGGATCCTTTTCTAAGAATCACAAACATGACAGAAACACAGAAAGTATGCACCAGTCAATGTATGAACCAGGGATGACAGAAGAAACTTGTTTTTATCAGAAAGACATTTATTCTGGAGGAATCCATGGTTTTAAGGAGTTCATAGTGGAGACTATAAATCTATTACCTCCTACAGTCAGGTTTGCTGAGCTAGGTCTGGGTTTTTCCTCAGAGCACCCAGTCTGCCCCCGCAGCTCTCCAAGACATTAGTTTTAACTTAATTAAATTTAATTTTTAAAATTCTGGACATGATGCTTGGGCTTACCTCTGAAACGATGGTATTATGATATGCCATTGACCTTGTCAGAAAGTCCCATAGCATCCCCAGCATGATTCATTCTTCTTTTAAGTTCGTAAAGAGGTAAAACCACAGCCACCCACTGCCCACTCATAGCTCAAGATTATCTCTGTACAGATATTTACTTCTCAACACATACACCTGCAGCCCCTGCACCAAGAAAAAGAAACCAATTCAGAATTAAACCTTAACCATTTATATCGGGTATGTAGCAGCAGTTCCTTCTTTATGGATGCATTAGTTCTGCCTAGGTTAGCAGAACTAATTAATAATAATTAAATAATAATAATTAATAAGTTAGCAGTATGACAGTCAGTGTTTAACTTCTTCCCCCATGAACAAGAGCGATTTGTATAACAAAAATGACTACTTTGTGAGAACTGGGCCTTGCTTTTGCTCGGAAACCATCCAAGCCGCAAAGCACAGAAAAGCTCCACGACTCCGGGTAGGGAAAGCAGTGAAATCCCAGCTCATTACACAAGGACAACACTCAGGGACTTAACCTCAATTTGCAAACTAATAAAATTTCATTCAGAATTGCAGAGGAGAAATTGAAGGTGATCTACCCAGTAACTTGCAGTAGTTTCACATTCTGTTTCAGCACCACCTTATTTCCAGAGAAATTCTGTGTGTGATTTCCAGATCACACGTGGGAAGTGTGTGTCATCCCAACTGTCCCGTTCATCTTATTCATCAGTCACCTGGATGATGGCACCGAGTGGCTGACACCCCAGGGGGCCGTGCTGCTGTTCAGAGGGACCTGCAGAGGCTGGAAGGTTTGGCCGAGAGGGACCTCGTGAAGTTCGACAAGGGCAAGTGCAAAGGCCGGGCTGCTCTCCCCTCTCACCCCTCCTGTGGCAGGCGTTGGGACACACGGGTTTGGGAGATCTCCAAGGGTGGAGGCTCCACCACCTTTCTGGGCAGCCTGTGCACTTTTTATCCCTGTTCAGCACTTTTATCCCAATAGTTCCAGTCCTACCCCAGCTCCTGCCTTGCGTTATCAACCCCTACAAGCAGCGCACAGCGGCAGCTGAAGCACGTAACATTCATAAAGCACTGCAGAGAGCTCTCACATCCCAACCAGGAGCTTTAAGTGGAAACAAGTAATACTGCAAGTTTCTGTTCCAACAGATGAATCAGACTTCTGGTGCAAATTATACGAGCAGCCCAGCCCTCCCTTCCTGCTGTCCCTACACTTGCTCTGGGCACCCCACGTCACCGTCTCACAGTGGTCAGCCGAGAGCGGGGCAAACAGTAAAATGGAAGGGAATCAGACACAGCACTTGCATGGATGCACAAACAGTGGGATTTAGCAGGAAAAGTGGCCTTTCTTTACTTTTTCGTGTCATCTAAAACCCATTAGATACAATTATAACCAAGGAGGACTTTCACTGAGGCTGCCTGTGGTTTGCACCCACTGAGCAGGGCTGGCCTCACACTTGGGGTGAGGAAAAGGTCCCTGGGGACAGAGATGGCCCCAGCCCCTGGCGAGCCACAAACCCTCAAGATCAGGGCCATGCCTGGCATCCCACACGCTTCTACAGGGTAAAAGAACCAAGCATTTAACCAAGCAAAAAATTAATTCTACCCCACCGCCCCACATCTGGATCTTAACGTCTTAATCAGAGTACGTATCCCATAATAAAACAACCACAGCTGGGCAGAACTGTTAAAAACAAAGACTCTGATGCAGGTTGCTCTTAATGTCAATGATTCTATGGAAAAATGAAGAGGTCTCTTTTAGAATGATCACCAAAATCATCTACCACCATGGCAATCTGAAAGTACCTGCTGCAGTGATGTTAGGGAGAAGACTTGCACACACCTAGCCCACGGGATTTTACCCAAAGACACAGCCAGACACACCTTCAGCACTGAAATTATTTCTTTCTTCCCATAACTTTATCAAAGAGTGAGGAAACAGGACAGACACTGAGGTTACAGTACCTATTTATCACAGCTGAAATATTTCTAGCTTTTTTTTTTCCTCTTTAAAGATAGAGCTGTTAGCCACATCCTTGAGTCATGAATGCAGAGAGCTGTAGTGGGCAAAGAGCATGGTTCTTATTAAAAGGTGCCATACGTTTCTCTAACAATAGCACTAGTAACCACCTTACAGAATGGAAAAATCATTAAAAAATACCTTACTAAAAAACAAGTAAAGGGGAGAAATGTCAAGCATTAAATCATTTGTTTGCATTAACGCTCCATCAGTAATCCACAGACTAGAACCATGGCTGCCATTGCCAGGAACCACGTGTGACAGGTATAAAAGAATTCACTTGAAAATGAAATTTGAAAAGACTTGAGGTCTGCAGAACCCCCGCCTAATTCTGCTCAGAAACAATCCTGAAATCACCCCATTTCTCCATATCCAATTTCCTAAGTTATTTGAATCTTCATCCAGAATTTGAGGCTTTTCAAGCACAATGCTCTGAGCATTCTCAAAGGCGATGGAAAAAAAAAAAAAAAAAAAAAAAAAAAAAGAAATCTGGATCTCATGTTCTTGGCAGCAGCACAATCTTAATTCTAACAACTTCCATAAGTGCTGGGCTCGTGTGTCCTAAAGCATATTTGATCTGTGATACACTTCACATGCGAGGTTTTTAAAGTTTTATGGCTTGTTATGAATGTTTTTTCCCCACCCTCATGACAGGGCCTGAATGCTCCGTGCAGGACAGCACCCAGCGGGGCCCTCCCTGCCTACAGGGCCTGGCTGAGCACCCGCAGGCAGAGCAGAGGGGTGGGAGCATCCTGCCCCTGCCTCCCTCCCCCTCAGCTCTCTGTCAAAACGCCACCCATGTCACCGCCTGGACGCTCTCCTGGGGTGTCCCAGAAGATTTCTGGTACTCGTCTCCAGCCCACGCCTGTGGGTGCCTGACACCTGCATCCCCTCTGCAAATCCAGCACCGTGCTCTTGGAAAGCCACCATCCCGCCCCCAAACCCAATTGCAATTTTAAAGTATAAAACTAGTGGTTCTTCCTCAGCTCAAATACTGCCTTCCAAAAACTGCATATTTCAACTGAATGGTGAAAAAACCTCATGGTTGGTGCTAATCACATTCCCACCAGCCAGAAGGGAGGCCACCTCAGTGCCCCTGGCAATCTCCAAGTGGTGTAATGGAAATACACTTACCTTTTGGCTTCGCCTTGGTGACAAGGTGCTGCATGGAGCAGTCACTTACACCCACAGTCTATAGTAAGAGGAGTTTAAGAAGTATTTTAGTTTTTGAGAAGTTATAAAGGAAGGCTTATTAGCTTGAAAATAGGAAAGAGAGAGGTGTGATGTAGTGAGAGAGACCTCCCTCTGATAAAAAGCCTGCGGTGAGGCTGTGGTTGCAGAGCAGCAGGAGCTGAGAGCACACGCAGTGGTCATTGCCTTGCCTCAGCTTCCTGTGCAGTCCAGGCTTCACTCCCAGAAAAGGGTCATAAAATGCAACAAGGATGAACTTACCGCAGTTTCCCAGCTGAATGCCATGCTGCAGCAGGGACCAGCAGCAGGATGTGGCCATGCAGCGTCCCCACACTGTGCCATGGTTGGAGGGTCTCGGTGCAGCACCTGCTCCCCATCCCCGCAGGGCTGTCCCGTGCTGCCAGCTCTGCTCTGCGGGCTGGAAATCCAGCAGAGTGCAATTTCCAGAAGCTCAAGCGACTTCTTTGTTCTGTGATCTAGCCAGGACTCAGATCACTCATCAGAAACGTCCCTTATCCTACTGTTACTCAGCCAAACCTCTCGTTTCTGCAGAGCACGTCCTTACGCAGCCGCCCTTCTGCTTCTGCAGCTCCCCAGTAACGACGGCGTTTCCCTATTTGAATTAAAACACATAAAAATGCAAAGTTAGGTGTTAACTATTTGCACTATGACCATTACTTACAAGCAACGCTGTTCAAGTTATACTTGATCGATTTAATAATGCAACATCTCAGGAGTTTACACGTCTACAACCAATCCACTTCACCCAAAAAGTTCTGCTCATGCCTGACACTTGCAGAAGTGAGGGCTGCTCCGTCACAGAACACCTCTAGCAGAAGACACCATTTAAAAAAAAAAAAAAAAAAAAAAAGCATCATTGCCAGCTCCAAATGGTTTCTTCAAGCACTGCTTTGCTGCCGGGGTGGGTCTCCTTTATGACAAAAAACTCTTGACAGTAAAATTCCACCTTCGTTGCCACCTCATTTTAATGGAATTTTGATACTGGCTTCTACATGCAAATCCCAGCCAGGCTCAGACATTGAGCTGCAGGCCTGCAACAAGCAGCTGGAAAAGAATGGGATCAGTCCCTTGGGAATAAGCAGGGGTTGCCCACTGCCTCCATGGGAAGCCCCCAGCCAGACCCCCAGGTCCTCACTGCCCACGTATTCTGGGAACGCAGGGACACAGGTGAGCGATGCCGGTGGCTTCTGGAGCTAAATGTTGCTGAGAATGGAAGTCAGCAATGACTTGCTTCGATGTGCCGCACACCCCAGGTTTCAGGTGTGCGGGCACCGCAGGGTGACTCAGTTCAGCCCCAGGGCACAGGATCCCTGCAAAGTATCTTTTGGTTAAAATAAGGGTGCGTACAGACCTTGTTCCCAAACACACTGAATCACCCAGGTCCTGTGCTGCCCCTTTCCCCCAGAGCTGCTCTTGCTGCTGCTCGGCCACCCTTGGGTAGGCTCCGGCTGCTGGGTGCTCACTGCTCGCTGCTCCCAGAGCTGCCGTGCAAACAACAGCAGCAGCAAGAATATTTCTCTCTCTCTTTTTCCTGTCCTCTGTGAACTTTCATTTGCAAAGGTCTCCTTGCCCTTCAGATGCTGGTCTTCTGCCAGCTCAGAGAGGAGCTCTGTGACTTCCCTTTGCATGTAGAACATCCCCAGGTTTTCCTCTCTCACACTTTGAGGGCAGTCGTTCCAACAGCCCTCAAGCTCTGGGCATCTGGGGCCCTCCTCAGCCCAGCGCCTCCACGTGCAGCACTTGTCCTGGGACTGGGATGCGGCAGGGGCTGTGGTGTTGGGATGGGGAGCCACGGGGTCCCTCTGCCCCCGGTTATAAAAGCAGCTGAAATAGCTTGTACTTACCACCAGTAACAAGCCAAGGAGATGAGGGCACTTCTATTTTCCTGCCCCCTTCACAAGGATACCCCATCAGCTCGCTGTGCAGCAGTGAAAACAAGGACTGTGTTTTCAATGTTACTCGGGGTATTTTAACATCTACTTTTTTAATAAAAGTGTTTTAAATAAGGGCAAGCTGTTTTTGAGGAAACAACCCCTCCCTGCCAAGCACTCAACGCTCTTTCTCAGCCTGCTTGAGTCACAGGCTGCTGCTGATGCCCAGCTCACCCAGCTGGGTGCCATCAGACCTGGGTTCCTCTGCAGCACCCGCCCATGGCACCACTGCTTGCAGGGGATGCTCGCTGCTGGGGACCCTGGCGAGCTGAGGTGGTTGAGGCAGCAGGAAAAAATGGGTTTATGTCCTTTCTGGCTGTTGTGGGTGTAGCCTCTCTGTTCTGTTTCTTTCTGGCACCAGAACAGGTTCGTGTTGTTTTGTTTACAGAGGCTGTCCCCATGCCCAGGACTTACTCACGTGTCTGTCTTCAAATTTAAGCCTGGTGCGGTAGAGATGGAAAAGTGTCACACTGGAAATAACCTGCAAAGGACCAACTTCAAAGGAAGTGATCAGTGAATAACGATGTGAGAAAAATTAAACCCAAATTGCAGACCGGTGTGACTTTGCATTCAGAAAATAGATGGGTCAAGTGTTCGACTAAGAGGCAACATTACCTACGGATTAGCAGCCCAGGGCGTTTTTCTTATAACACCAGCATGGGTTTGAAAATCCTTATTTTGAGCAGATAGATATTTCTTGGCAACCTCCTCCTCAAAGACACATGAAGAGTTTGATCTTGCAAATGTGTAGGAGAAAGGTGAAAAGGACACAGCGCTGCCAAAGGAAGCTCGGGTGCGTTTGCAGGACTGAGCCCCAGACCCCCCAGCGGGGGACAGAGCTGCTCAGCCCCCCTGAGCACGGCTACAGCACCAACCCAACCACAGCCCTGCTCTGCTCCATGCACCCGGTCCCGGTGCTGAGCAGTGTTGAGCTCTCCCAGCCCAGCCGATGGGGCGGGAGATGCGGTTGCCTCTATCTGTGCATCGAGCCAGCGCTTCAAGAACACCCAGTCCCTGGCAGTGGCTGCTCTGAACACCACCACCTCTTGTCAAGCGGGTTTTCTGAAGTATTTCCTAGAAACCAAATGCTTCCTCAGCCGTTTCCCCTGTTTTCAGTTCTTGCGGTAGTTTCTGCACGAGTCCATGCTGGTGAAAACCAGGCAGCTGTCACCAACCTGCCACGGAATCAGAGAAAACGACGTGCTCACGGGCTGAGCAGCAGCACCGCTCACCCCAGCCCCAGGTGTGATGTCTGGTCCGAAGGGAGGGAAGGTGCTCACAAGTCACCTGGAGCTCTGACAGCTTCTGCCTCGCCAGGAAGCGCTGGATTCAGCCTGTCCTGGGGATGTGGAGCTCACCGTGCTGCTGGAAGCTGCTGCAAGGCCCTAGGAGAGGCAAAGCCCAGGCTGGCAGCAGCAGCAAGCTTGAACTATAGGAGCCAGGACTGCTGCGGGAAGCGCAGGGCTTTGGGGTGTGCCAGCCCTGCTGCAGGCAGATGGGGCTTGGTGTTTTTTTTTGTTGTTTGTTTGTTTGTTTAATTGAATCTCCCAGCTCGGTGTAAGGCAGGCTTCTGACTTTGTGAACTTGGAGCTGCTGTTTCTGAAACACATCAAAGTGCAACCGCAGCCATGGCCGTGCACTGACAGGAGATGAGCATCAAGTGAAGGAAAAGAGGCACTGATTGCAAAGATTATTTGTAAGCAGCTTCTGGTCTGTGTGAAGCTACGAGCCTGTGGTTTCCCAGGTATGAGCTAAAAATGGCTTTTAATCATTAAAGCATTTCCTCCTAACTGTTCTCTAATTCTTTTATTGACTGACATTTCAGAACAAAGGCAAACCTTCATCGTGCAAACACTCGTACACATCCCGGACCAGCTCGTAGGCGTGGAAGGGTTTGTGGGACTAAAGAGGACAGACGTGGCACAAGCATCCCTGCAGCAGAGGTCCCGCTGCTGAGGGCGCTGCTGGGTGCTCACCCTGCAGAGCAGCCACCCCAGGTGTCCAGGGAGCCCCTGATGAAAACGTGGTGCAGCCCTATTCCTGCTCCTGTGGCACCTAGGTCAGCATCTCTCCTCCTTAGCAGCTGCATACTTTCTGCAAGTGGGGCACACAAATACCCAGAAGGACACCTCGTTTGCCAGGACTGCATCTTGAAGCTTTTCTCTTCAATTTCAGAGATAGGGACTCCAAGCACAGAGGTGGCAGTGCACAAAAGCAGCAAATCTTGATTTAGAAGTTTAAAAACTTATAGTATTTACATGCCCATAATTTATTCTTATTGAAACAACACTTTGGGGCTGAAGTACGAGTTTATGTGAAACCACAAACCAGAAGGCCCCACTGGAATTCCTTTGCATACATTTTCAGCAGTGCAGAGGGAAGGCAAGCGAGAAAGGAAGTGCTGCTGCCAGGCCTCAGCTTTCACACAGCTCTGGTTTTATTTGCAGAGCTGCTGCAATAATTTAAACGTTTCATCCCCCTCTGTGTTTGCAAGGTGCTGGCAGGTTCCTGGACACATTGGGGGCAGCAGCAGCTGGGCTCCCCCCAGGGAGCAGCGCTGTCCGGGCAGCTGCATTGCCACAGGAACCCCACCTGGGTCATCCTCCCTCCTGTTTTCACTTGCTGGGAAAGGTGCAAAACCAATGACACTTTTACTCACCTTACTTTTTTTAAATATTAAAAAAAAAAAAAAAAAAAAAAAAAAAAAAAAAAAAAAAGGTTTAACAGTAAGAGCAGTGCCACAGCTCTACATGACAGAAGCAGGCCCAAGCACCCACACACCCCAGCACTCACTTCACTTTTAGCAGCCTCCGGAGGCAGGTCAGGACCAAGGAGGATGGAAATACTGCTCCAAAGCCAAGGCACCAGCTGTCCCTGGGGACACAGCCAACTCCCTGCTGTCCCATAGTGTGGGGCCAGGGCCAGAGCCCCCTCTGCTGCAGCCCCCAGGGCTGGCAGCCCCACTCCATGCCCCAGCACGGTCCTGGCCCACTGTTGTTTTCCTCCGTGTTTAAATGCACCCACGTTCACAAGTATGTTTCTTGTGTATCACTTCAAAACCAAACACAACTCACCATTTCCTATTTCCTGTGAGTGAAACGATGCTCGTTATCTAGAAAAGCCAGGTTATCGCATAGAGCAGGGCGCACAGACAACAAAGCGGAGCGGCGCTGCCTGTGCAAAGCCTCCCACCGAAAGCACCGAGGGGCCGATGTTTTTCTGTCACAAAGCGATTCAGGTGCTCAGGTCTTACTCAGACACCATTCCCAGTCACTGAGAAATCTGAATTCCTGTGCAGGGTGCGAGCGCAGGCACGGCTCCCCTCCGGCGACTGACAGGACACACAGAGACTGTGCTCAGCCCCATGGTGTGCTGACTGCAGCCAGCATCGTGTGGGATCGAGGGAAGCTACCAGAAAACATCTGAGGCCTTCACACGATGGAGGACACCCCAAAGAGGCTCTGCAGTGAGGGTGCTGCCCCACAGATGTGCACAGAGGCCACCCAGCCCAGGAACGGGAGCTGGGGACAGCCTGGCTCCCCCTGACACAGCCGTGCTGCGCTGCTCAGCACCGCTCCGGTGTAACACAGGGGTGGAGGCAAAACGAGACCTGAGAGCATGAGGAATTTAGCACTTTTGAGGAAGTGAGAGACTAGGGCTGTGTGTGGTATTCGGGCTTACAAATTCACCTATCTCACTGAGTCAGAGGTGTTTCATCCGTGTCTCTCATTCAAGAGCTAAGATGAAAGCGAAGGAAGCCGCCGTAGACCCAGTGCAAACACCGCGCTGTGAGGCCACGGCGGCAGGGCCTGGAGGAGATGGCAGCACCCCAGGTCTGCCACCAAGGGACCGGTGGTGCCACACGTGTGGCTGTGTGGCTGGTGGTGGCCCACTGCCACGCTCAGAGGAAAGCAGGGACACAGGGCTGGAGGCAGCGTGTTGATCAGCCCTGCAGGCCCAGCCCATCTGCAGCAGATGGGGTGGGTGCCAGAGGCAGCTCCAGCTCCTCCTTTCAGAGGATGTGGCACTTGGAGAGCGCTCTGGCCTGTAGATGAGGATTGCTGCACCCCAGGGGACCATGGCTTCGTGAGTCACTCCAGCCCCGGGCCAGCCAAGCAGGGAACGCTCAAAAGGTTCACGAGGTCCCCTCGGGTCACTGATCCCCAGCTGGCAGACTGGATGCAAAACGTGACGCCTCCGATCTTCCACAGTCTTTGCACTTACAGACTACAGACACTGACAGCAACATGCTCTGCAGCTATAAGGAGTGATAAAGCACTCCAAGGCCCGAAAAGATTAACAACTGGACAAGCGGCCATCTGCATTTGCTCAGCTTGCTCTCGTCTAATTGCACATCACCGCCAGGCTTCAGCCACTGCAGGGCTCTCACCTTCCCACAGCAGCACAAGGCTAATGGCATCACGGTTCTGTTCGACAGCATCAAACATCACAGCTCTCTTCTACAACACCACGGCTCTGTTCTGCAGCTGGGGCCTGGCACAGCAAGTGCTGAAGGAGAAACCCTCCCAGCCTGGGGCCAGAGGGGACTCCCACTAGATTTGACTCTATTTTTCATCAACAGCCCGTCAACAGCACCACAGTGAAGGTCTCCTGTTCTGGCCCAGCTCCCGTTAAGAGAAGCGCCTGAAAGCAGGAACACAAAGATGCTCCAAGCAAGAGCTCAGCCAGGGGCTCACCCAGACCCCAGCCCTTATTGCAGCAGACGGAGAGTGGCAGCGCTCAACCATTCTCGGGTCAAAGAAAGGAAAAATGAGCAGGTCTGAAATGGTCATTTAATGAATGCTCCTCAGCAGTGCCCCAGGATGAGCAAGGGAGCTAGAAATGCCCTGGGTTACGCTGAAGGTGCATTCAAGGTCTGCCATTGCCAGCCCACCCAAAAACACTTGGTAAAGTATATTTTTTAGCCCCCAAAAACCTGTTGGAAAACAGTTTCACCCCCACTCTGGTTTGCCAGCAGAGCCCTGCATGGCTCCATGGCTGAAGCACGGCTGGGAGGTCCCTTCCCCACAGTTCTCCCAAGGCTTTGCAAATGAAGCTTCATTGTGGCGATGCTGTGGGCAAAATGACAGACCAGAAGGTTACAGGGTGCAGGCTGCCCAGCTCTGCCACGAGGTGAGCTTCCAAGAGGCAATGCAGGGGAAGGCAAGATTCTCCTCCTGGCTGCACCAGCAACCCAGAGGGTACATGCAAGGGGCTGGAGGTAGCCTTGGGGCTTCAAGTAGCCCACAATATTGAGCATCCTTCCCACAGCCCCAAATCATGAAAATCCTCAAGGTATGAAACTCGCTTTCATTATCCTTCCTTAATAGGCTTTACTCACGCTCTTCCCACAGCAGGTAAACACGCACAGTGCTAGGCAGGCACAAAACAATTCCCAGCTTTGAATACTTAGAGTACGAGGTCAGCAGCCTTGCTCATAGGGCTCGTTTTGTCACAGCTAAACCCTTTCTCCAGGCACCACCCTATACATTTTAGCCTGGATGCTGGTTTTCCCCTCTAAGGTGATTACATAGCAGATGTTTTTCCACTGTAACAGGAAAGCAGCAGCTTCTAAGGCAGAAGACAAGATCAAGTACTTCGCTGAGTCTACACAGCTAAAGATTTATGTTTTAGGTGGTTTCCTAACCCAATTGGAGGGCTGCATTACTGCTCAGTGACACACCGTGTGTCCACACAGTTGCAACCAGGCCAGGGGTTAAGAAACCACATGCTCAAATTGGATGCAGATTACTGGCATGGGCTGGGGGTGGTTCTTCTTATGACTACAGAAGGCATGATAAGAGACCATCTTTCCATGAGAGCTCACATGCTATCTGCTTTCATCAGCACCTATCACATAGAGCACTGCCTTACAGACTGTGTCAACAAGTAGCTAATAGACAGCCTGAAGACCTCTGAGAGATCCCCTTTGAAAGATCCCCAAGCACTCCCAAGTGTCTGGCAGGCACTTGTCTACAGCAAGCCTTTGCAACGTGAATATCTGTATTCAATACTTAAACCCTGTGGAAAAAAAGTCAACAACATGTCAGAAGACACTTTCGCAGTCTAAACCCAACTATTGAGTACCTACCGTACCAGTGATATGTTTACAAGAGCTCCCTGTCACTGGATGAAGAAAAATATATTTATTCCAGCATAAAAGTCTTCTCAAGGCCAAAACGCACAAACATGCCTGGGAGGTTACAGAATGCCCCAAACTCAATCTGCTGTTTTCTCTAAAATAGCTGTTTTTCTTCAGCTCAGATTAGCAGCAAGCCTATCTTGCATACGACATAAGAAGAGCCTTAGCATTCAAGCAGTTCTGCAACCACACTTCTCCCATCCTACTGAGGGATGGTCTGAATAAAGGTAGGTGACTCAGAATAAAATATGCTCTTTCCTAGAGAAAACAAGCAAGCGAAATTCACTTTAAAGGTTGAGTATGATACAACTCTGTTAACAATGGTATTTACAAGCCAGCTACAGTTTCAGAAGTAGATTCGGTACAGATTCTTGGCCAGAGTCCTGATGTGAACTTTATCTGTCAACGTGGTAAGTTAACAGAAAGTCTAAGTAGATTCTTCTTCCTCCCTCTGGAATCCAAAATTGTCCAACTAGAGATTGTGGGTTTGGCTTATTCTCAGTTCATCTTCACATCTGTGAGGCTGTCATATGTCAAATGCTTCGTTGTAAACTTGGGAAATAAGGAGTTCTGCTTTATGTTGTGCTGAGAGATTTTACTAAGAAACCTAGAGGTCAGAAATGAAATATTCTGAGCAGTTAGCCAACAACCACAACATTCATGGCAAGCAACAGAGTGCTGTGAGAGATTAGAGAGCAACTATTAAACTATGTCCTGCAGAAGGGAAACTTGCTGGACTGCACCAAGTCTGAGGGCAGGTAACATGGGATCTTTTAGGTTATTAGGAGAAATACACAGCTTTTTCTGTTTCTCAGCTAAAGTAAGGAAGCTACAATTTACTCTGCTTTGGGAGAGGATAAGATCCCATTTAAGTGAGTTTAACATTCTGCTAGCAACACAACTGTCCTACTGACTTCAAGTTCAGTAGGTGTTGTGCTCTGCCAGATCAAGTGCTCTCATGGTAAAAATGCAGGGTCTCACCAAAGCTGCCTGCTCTTAGAATCAAGAATAGTCAAGACTGCCTGAAAAGGCCTTCAGGTCTCTTTTAACTGCTTGCATCAAGTCCAGATAGCCCCTCAATATAAGACTAACAACACTGGGCAGGGCTTCTCATGAGTATTGTACTGAGATCACTTGTCCCACTGGCCCAAAGTGTGCAGCTTGTCTGCCCTCGTGTATTAACAATACGTTGTACCATGAGTTAAATACACAAGTTAAGCTTTCCAGCTTCAGCAGAAGGTGCAAGAGTTGTGTTGTGCTCTAGCCTAAATAAAGCATTGTCCAAAACAACATCTTTCTAAAAGTAAAGGACAACAAAGCAACAGACCTTCAGTGAAGGACAAAGCTAATGCCCGCTGCTCCCTGAACCAAAGCACTGATGGACTCATTAGGGACAAAACAGAAAACCATTTTTTTTGGAAAGCACATTTATTTGTTTCAAAACTCATGATCCATAGAAATACAATAAAATCAACATGTACACAACTTAAAAACTTTGGTTCAAAGAAATATTTAACATCTAAAACTTCTGAGGTACAAAAGGCACAAGACCAGGCACCCAAAAACACCGAATCGCCCACAGCGTTGTTTGCACCATTACTACAGAGGAAGTTGAGGGTCGAAAACTGGTAAGATAAGGGGGGAGGGAGGGTGGGGAATGGGACACGGAGACTGAGAAATAACAGCAACCAAAACACAAGTATGTGTACAAAGCCATTTACTTTCACTCCAAGTGTTACATGTTTTATCCTCTTTGGGTAAAGTGCCAGGAATCTTGGGAAAAAAGATGGATCATTTCTTAGAAATGAACTGGAAGAACGAACAGTAGAAAAGGAGATGAAGAAACAGAGGCCTGCAGCAGGTTAGATTTCAGTCAACTTCTGTTCTCCCACAAGGTCTTAAAAATTCATTTCCTCTTTCGTGAAACCATTTATTTGAAACTGTGGAACAAAGATGTGAAATGAGTTACCACCATGCACCCAGTCTGTACGTATTACTGCAACCCAGAGTGGGACTTCAGGTAAAGCCTTATACCTGCTTATACCTCTTTACCCATCCAATGGTAAGCGGGAAGATTCAGAGTGCTGGGGAAGAAAAGATCTTCCCAATTGCACAACTGGGCAACAGGAACAAAGCAGTGTGTCGTGGGTCTGGTGTCATTTTCAGAGCACTGTGCTCTGGCAACTCCAGGGGAATGCCATGGAGGCTGTGGGAGGTGGGTACAGGACCAAAGGAGGTGGGTCCCAGTGACCAAACAGATGGACAAAGTAGGAAACAGCCCCTTGCTGACAGACTATGGACATCTCAGGCAAACAAGAGGTGGCATTTATCTCCTATTAGCCATGCCTATCAAATGTTTGCTTCCAGGAAGCATGGTAGCACTCATCTGATCAGATAACAAGAGCAGAAAAGTTCTTGGGCAAGCTAAAGGGGGAGAGTGCTACAGGGAAAAATCTAAAAATACAAAAGCAATACTACCTGTTTTTTTTCCTAGTACGTATTGTATTTCATATAAAAAAAAATTCTTCTGTCACTTTCTAGGCAAGTGGCTCAATTAACTGGCATGTTGTTGTGGCTGAAGAGATTCCCTGTACATATAATCCTGAGATAACCTCTGCAGAAGTACTCAGGCCCCTTTTAACTGTTTATTCATGCCCTTAAACGACAAAGTAAGGTAAACGTGAATGTTTGCAAGGACCTCTTTCACAGTTAGAACTATGCACAAGTTTTGTAGGAACAGGCCTGATTCTAATCAGCTGATACTTCAAGTCATCCTGATGCCGCTATAGATCACAGTGATAGGACAAGTGATAACAGCTTTAAACTAAAAAGGGGTAGATTTATATTAGATATTAGGAATAAATTCTTTATTATGAAGGTAGTAAGGCACCAAAACAGGCTGCCCAAGGACACCCCATCCCTGGAAGCGTTCAAGGCCAGGCTGGATGCAGCTTTGAAGAGCCTGGTCTAGTGGAAGGTGTTGCTGCCCATGGCAGGGGGGTTAGAATTAAGTGATCTGTAAGCGAAAGCACTCTATGACTCTATACTACTCAAACCCAGTGACACTTTTACAGGCTTTGTGTTATCATTGCCACAAAAAGATGCTCTCACTAGAAAAAGTGATAGCTTACTGCTACACAGATGGTGAGAGTTTTCATTATTGACAAGTAATTCCTAAAGTTAAAACAGCAACACCTAAGTTATTAAATGCTGTTATAAGAGTACAGTATATCACCACTTTTGTATGCATACAAGGTTTTGTTATTAAAAGGATTTTACTTACCCCATTTACACCCTACTAATACTGGACAAGCTGCATGCCTTGTTCTATAATCACCCTCTCCACTTCTGAAAAGATTGTACCAAAACACTGCTGTTCCCTGCAAACACAAATCAGTTTGAGATTAGACAGAACCCACCCCACTTAATTATTCAGGTTACAGTAAGGGGGAAGAGGGGTAAGCACCCAAGAACCCATTTTCAGGCTCTTACAAAGCACTTCAGTACGGGTCACCTATAGCAGCGCACAAACTTAGGAATAAACCATCTAGTCCCAGCTCTAGTCTCAGCCACGTTCACCACAGAGTGAACACAACCCTTATTTGTTAAGAACACCTCTACACAAACTGTTCACATTAGACACTGCCACATTCACTGACTTAAATGGATGCTAGACCATACTGAGAAGGACAGTAAAAGGAGAAGAAAACAAGCTACACACATGAAGAGACTTTACCTTCTTGGGCCATATCGCTGCCCCGAAGTCTGGGAAAACTGTAGCTCCTCCAGCTTCTACATCACTCATCTGAGAAAACAAAGTGAGCAAACTGACCATTTACAACATTTCTGAACATACAGTCCCACAAGCTTAAGTGCCCCGTACCCTAACAGATTTCTACTGGCACCTGTCTACTAAAGAAGAAAGGATGCACTTCCATCAGCAGGAACTGCAAACCCTGCTATTCCAGCTGAAGGCTTTTGTTCAGCACGTCTTCTAGATTATGAATAATCTATTACACAAACTAGCCATTAAAAGTTGTGTACCTGCAATGTTCCAGGGTACTAGCTTGTTAACAAGGGAGATGACTTCAGAGGAAGTCAGTTTCAAGAATTTCATTCTGGTTTATGATCCAATTAGGAAAATAAGTGTCTGTTAAACCACACATTTCCTCATAAATTGAAACCGTGTCCTTGGAACTTATTTTCATAATTTAGTTTATGCATCTTGGTCAACCACTTCAGAAACTATAAACCATTACAAAAATCTCACTTCTCCTCTCTGTTTCTATGCTGTTCAATGACTTCATGCCACTTTAAGTGCTTTATAGATCTCAAGCTTAAATACAGATAGCAAAGTATAGTTCTAAGTAAATGCTTACACCTTTACACTTTGCCCTTCTACACTGCAATGAATTTAGCCCTATTGAATTTATCATTTATGGTGGATTCACCTTAAGCTCTACTGACTTTATTCAAAACCCAAAGTTACTGGAAAGACTCCCATTAAAATAGAAAGTCTTACCACAGTTTCAGTAAGTTTTTGATGAGGTACTAATTACAAGAAACTGTTGAGTCAGATCCAACTCCCACCAAATTTAAAACAATCATGAATGTAATCCCCCAAGTCCCCCATATTCTCTATTGTAACTTGGATTTCTGTTTAAAGCAGATGTTATTACCACTCTGGTGTCCTCCTGCTTGGTACCTACAATAAAAGGGCACAAGATGCCATAGGTGCACAGTGTTTTGCCCCTTCCAACTAGAAAGCACGTGCATGCAACTTTGCCAGTTAATACCTACATCTTAGCAACAAACCACCCTTTAGTAGGGACATTGGTACAAGTATGATATGTTCTACTTGGACATACAAAGGGTAAATTGCCTTTGACCATGTACAACTGGCAGAGAATACGATGCAGAGCACTCACTCAGAATCAAGATTTGTCCAAAAAGTCTGCGAAGGAAGAAAGATTGAGGCAATTGAATTAAAGCCTCTTAGCAGCAGTATCTCACAGCTGTTTATCTTATTCTGACTCATTTCAGAGATTTTTCTGCACTTGAAAGTACTTTTGATTCTGTTTTGAGATGCACTTTGCACTCAGAATACTAGCTCAGCCATAATGATCTCATCACCATTTATATTTGAAGTTATCACTCAAAAGTTAGATCTAGCTGATTAGGTGGTCCTAATTAACCATATAGTTGAGTAGAAGTTGATCGAGTATCGTCAGAACAAGACTACTGTGAAAACATTAGGCCACTAGTATCAGTGCCAAGTAAGTGCCAGTGAGGATCTCAGTGTACATGGTCTGTAGGCTGTATAACGCATGCAACTAATGGATCTTTGCAGTTCTGCAGTTATAACCCCTTCCCCAGCTGCACCAAGTTTATTAGCTATGTCTCCTCCATTTACTGAAGCAACAGCTGTGCAAGAGCAATTCTGGCTTTGGACAAGAAGTTAAAATGGAGGCTGACAGACCACAGCATCAAGTGCTGTCAAACACTGGTGGAAGAACGTGACTCTCAGCCATTTACTGTGAGGCAGTCAAGTTCTCAAACAGAGCAACATATGAGTAACCCACATACTCACCTTTGAGAAATAAACCACATTCCTTTCTCCCACCAGTGGGAATCCAATGAAACCAAAGATTTCATTGTAGAGTAGCCAAAAGGGGAAAGTGGGCCCTACTGAAGTTTTCTGCTCTGAGAACATCAATTCTATTAACTCAAATGGGACAGCACCTGATGCTGTAAGGATAAGTACGACCCTATTTCCAGATACCAGGAAATCTCTGCAAATAAACTGTACCAGCTGTAAACAAGATGCTGCTAAAAGTTACACTCAATGCATAAAGGATCATCATACTTACATAGTTTAAAAAAGTGGCCACACGATTTCCAGTCCCTAACCGCTTGAAAGCATCTGGCTCATCTTTCTATAAAATTAAATAAGAATAACTGCAAACTTCAAGCTCACAGACAGCAGACAAACAGAGGTACTTACATAGTTAAGAAACGTCGCTAGCCTATTTCCTTCCGATTTGAGTGTGCTGTCAAAGGGTCGCTGTAACAGACAACAACTTTAACCCACGTTCCAAACTGGCTCACACTAGAGTTATGTGTAGCTCTGAGGCAGAACCTTAGACTCAATTTAGAGTCAGAATAAAGATGGGACTTCACCCAGGGTAGCACTAAAGCCATTGGAAATTGCAGCCACAGTGCCCAATGCATGCACATTGCACTTGGATGCTACAAGGAGAAATAGCAATGAAGCAATTCTCAGGGCATTAGAGTAGAAGCAATGCTTTCTGGGCCTGCAGCACAGATGCCAAGTGACCTGAAAGTTATTACCAGGCATGGACTGTACTGGACACTGGTCCAAAGTCAACAGCTGAGGTGAATATGAAAAATTCAACATGAACATGCTTTAGGTAAAACACTAGATTCTCGTTAAATGCAGTAGTGATTCTCAGAGAAGTAATGTCATGAGAAAAGGAAATGCATTTCTCACTAGCAGCGATGAATTAGAACAGCAGTAATCAACTTCTCTCAGGTGGTTGCCTATCTACAATTAAGGACCACATCAAAAAGATCAAAGAGTTTTTACTCTGCAGAAAGTGTTTTGAGTTTCATTTGTTTAAGTATGAGATCATATTGGTGCCAGTTCAGAAGCAGAAAACATTTAGAATCCCAGTACATCTCTGTTCCCTTCAAAAAATGCAATTAAAGGTTTATTTACATTACTAATAGTCAGGAATTAATTTAAGTGACATTAAGGTGCACTCTTCTACACAAAAACAATCATCTTCAACAGTCAAAAAAGCAGGAATTGGTATCAGGAAAAACAAACAGCAAGGAAAGCCACCATCCTTAAGGCATAGTTCAGTCTACTTGAATATTTCAAGAAATAAAAGGTCTTTCCTGAAATGGGTTCAAAATGTAACTTTGTGCATCAGTACATGCAAATTTAATTTAAAAGCCAACACGACAGCACAGATATGGGTCTCCCTTTTTTCTACCACCTCTGCCAGACCCTGGTCCAGCCATGCATTTCTGAAATTTGATAATATCAAAAGATCTTTTGGTAACTTTTGAGCAACCAGTGTAATCTCCAAGTTGTAATATGCAGTTAAAGTGTCTCAATTTGAGAGCTGTAAGGAAACAAAAAGCTGTGAGGCTGATCAAATGGTGAGACACAGCAATGCCTCTGGATTACAACACTGAAATCTGTGATGCACAGAGAGCCTGGCGGACCAGTCCAAAGCCATGGCAAATTCCACAATTGCCTTGCTTTAACCGATGACTGCAGCCAAGGTTATGTTCCAAATGAAGCTCTGTCCCAGCTGCCTAATCCAAAAGTAAAGACCATACTGGCCAATTTGATGTCTGAGGTCCTGGAGTTCAAAGGCTCTAAAGAGAATTTAAGAGCATTTGCTTGACTCAGGAAACGAAGCAGCGTTAAAGTTAACAGCAAAATTCTCTCAACAGGCCAAAGCTAACGAATATGAGCTTCCACAGCACTGAAAATCGGGATTGATTTTTTTTTTTTTTTAATAGTGCTATGTAAGGTAGCTACAATTCCATACTCACTTATTGGGCTGCTCTATGGCTGCAGCAACCCATTCTACCAGGTAAAAACCACCAGAATAGTCTGCATTAAGATAGATTCAATTGAAGACATGGCTCTTACTTGAAAACAAAGCATCATAAATGGATTTTGTATTTGTAAGCACTGGTCACCATAGCTCTCCGGAACGATCGGAGTTCCAAAACCATTTTAGGGTAGTGATGAAGAATTTGTTACTCCTCTCCTCTCTTGCAGCTAAGCAGAGCTGTCACTTACCAGGTAGAGCCCTCTAGTGCCTGGTATAGATCCAGCACGCACCAGCTCCAAGTTTTCCTGCTTTCACCATAGCACAGCCATCCTGGATACAGCTGACAAAGCCCTCTTCACAGCCCCCGTAGCTGTAGCCACATTAAGGGTTTTGCCAGAATGGCTCTAAAACTCAGATTTCCATAAAAGCTACTTTTTAAAAGCAAAGTGGGAGGATGTCTCCTGCCCGGCCAGTTCCTGCAAAGTGCTTTAACATACCCAGCAAAGGAGGACTCAACCCTGCTAAACTCATAAGCCTCATGGAACAACTCAGATTCACAGCTCAAAGCTTGCAGACCTAAGTTTCCTAATAAAGTAATGGAAAGAGCACATACAACTGCTGTATGAGTTAACATCTCTACACTGCGCAAGGAACCAAAGGGCCAAAGATAAGCAGAGGCAGGCAGATTTGTTCTTTGTTCTCTCTTGAACTCTCAGCATCAGAGCGGGGAGTGTGAAAGCTTTCCAGAGGTCATTATTCATCCCATGCAACTGGGCTACATGTTGAGTGTTTTAGTATACAAGGCATTTTAATAAGGGTTTCAACAGTTCTCAGAATAACCTGTTCCCAATGCCACCCACCCCCAAGAAATAATTAAGAGCAATCTTACCCTAGAAAAATCGAAGTGCGGTTCATACTGCCCTCCCATTCCATAATTAGCAACCTATAGCAAGGAAGAAAACACTGTCAACTGCAAATGACTGCTGCAGAAGATAACTCTCAAAAATCTAAAACATTGTTTGAAAAACAGTACTTTGTGGCAAAGATTGTTATCTATAACACACTTAACCCTATTTTTCTTTAGATTACCAGAAATGAGGTATGCAGATGAAAAACATCTTAAGCACTCTTTCCCTTTCATAGTTTAAGGTTCCACTGAGAAGAAACATTCAGCGCTGAGAAACTTTAACAGCAGCACTCGTTACCTATCACTACAACAGCCTATGTAACACAAACGATCAGCAATAGTTTTATTACAACTGTTCTCCCCCCTCTGAAGAGGCAAAATGTGAGCATATGTATTTTACTAGCTTTTGCAGGCTTCAAAAGTGTCAGGCATTTCCCTCAAAACAAACCGGTAAATCAGATTTGTGCGCAAAGTTATCTGGTATTCTTTACATAGCCTCCATTTGTCTCTGCCTGTCACACAAAGGGAAGGCATCCCCCTGGCAGGTCCTTACAGCCAAGGACATCCCTGCTAGTCTTCATGAGCTCCTTACCCATTTCCTGGGAACCTATGTGTTCAGTCAGCAGACAACAGAACCCCTAGGAGGAGCTAAGATCCATGCCTACACTTGTTTGTGCAAGTAGCACACCATCCTGACCAAGAAGTAGTAGTTAGATTTCATCCTGGTAAGAACCAAGCATACTGACCTGCAACAGTTCAGCTGTTTTCACTGTTAACCCTGTGATCTGCTGCATTCGTTGGTTCACCTTACCCACAACAGGATCATCATCTTCCTCCAGCCATGAGCTAGGACAAGGGAAAGGGATAGGAAAGATGTAAACATTATTTTAGAACACAAGCCACCACCACCCATTTCCCAAAGGACAGGGATTTCTTCTGCCCTCAGTTACATGGCTGAGCCATTTACCATGCATTTGTTGTGCAAACTTTTGGTACATGCAGTGCTCTTTGTATTTTCAGCTGTAGGTAGCAGATTAGGGCTCTTAAGTGCAGAGCTCTTAGAGCTCTATGCTTACCTTTTCGATACCCTGTAGCTAGCCACTGTAAGGACACCGGTTTTGGGATCACGTACTGTGGCTCGTGCCAGCTGTGTCAAGAAAAATCCCAAGTGGGAAGAAGCATGTCAACTATAGGTTAAAAATATATAATTTTTCTTAACCAACATCAGCAGCCGATTTGTCAGATTTCTATATATAAAGGACTGAAGTTAAAGCTCCAGCCTAGACTTTGTTCCAATTTCATGCTAGAATCACACATGCAGAAATGCCAGTACAATGCATCACCTGCAGCTGATCTGGAAAAAGAACCCAACTGACTGCACAAGCCATGATATTCATTAAATCCATAAGTACTCTGTGCAGAACAGCTATGGTTTTTTAAGGTACTTTTGAAACAGCTGGAGTCAATGTTAGCAAGAGGGAACAACAACAAAAGTTAACAACATATGAAGCTTAAGTTCTTGGCAGAAAGAAAATTATTGGATGCTACAGAAATTTAATCAGCCTGTTCCTCATGTGAACTGGGAAAAAACAGCCTCATTCTCAGATGAAAAATAACGGGTGAAAACTTTCGCAGAATGAGCTACGAGTTATGGGGCACGCAGATCCAGTGGTAGAGGACTCCTGAGGACAAGTTTCAACATGATCATACTCAGATTTTTCCAATTGAAAAATGCCTGGAACACCATCTCAGTGACAGCCTGAGATATTGGTACAACACCAGGAAGGTAATTCTTCAAAAGTACAGCTCACTTACACATTGTGAACAGCAAGTAATGCATCACTGTTAGGCCACGTCACTATAATTATAGGAGAAGTTTGTAACTTGGCAAAACTGATCAGATTTGCCGTGGTGTCAAAGCAATTGACTACTACTAGCTTAACGGGTCACTTTGCTTTCGTACTTGCAACTGAGATCGAGAACTGGGACACTCCTTTGTTTAACTGCAAAGTCAGACCACATTTAAATTTAACTCCTGCAAACCACAAACACTTAAAACCATGCCTTCTTCCTTCCACTAATTATAGCTCCCAGAAAACCTTAACTGCACATCCTGAAAAAAATGCAAATATTTCCTTCATTTTTTCCTCAATTAGATGCCAACCAACCTTACAACCCACATTAACCGTCTTGTCCCTATACCAGAGCTCTTGGCAAAGCTACTCCCGTAATTCTGACTCAGTTATTTTGCTCCAGATTTCTCCTGCATAAATCATAACAGAAGAGCCAGGATGACAATGTTGGTCTTCACTTACGCAGTGAAGCAGAGCTTTTGGGATACAATTTAGCTTTCCAAACTTTTCATTATGCTGCCATTTTTGAGCTTGTACATGCTTGCTTGATTTCTGCACTGAGCATTTGATCTAATGGCGTATCTTTGTCTGTTCAGGCTTCCACACCAATAAAATTAAGAATTTTCTTGACCCTTTCCAGTGCTGAGCAGCTGACAAAAGTCAGCTCTGATGTATTGCCTGTAAAGTTGGAACTGTTTTTTGGAACTGGAGTAAGTGATTGCATTTTGCAAAACAAGCATGAAAGCCTACTTGAATATCACGTACAGATGTTGCTTTTCTACAAGAGAAAAAAATATTGGCAAGTGTAAACTGCAGATAATGTTAAGTGCCTAGAACTAAGAGCAGAAGTTTCTTGTAAATACATTTTAGAACAAAGGAAGCACTCATCTTTCCAAGCCCAAAACTAACATACTACTTCAGAGTTCTGTCTGAAAGCTTCCATGATTACTAACTAAAGTTTCCTGGCTGAAATTAAGCTGTATTTATTAATGACCATTTCATCACAAGACTTGCATTTTCCATTCTTTCAGTAGTGCTGCAGAATTCAAAACTGTTCCTACAGCACAGCTAGACAGATTTTGAAAAAAAATAATAAAATAGTTGCTTTTTTAATGAAAAATTTATCAGAATCTTAAGACTACAATATTTGCCTAGTGTTACAGGGACTGACCCCAGTCCTACCAAATGTAGGTGATATGAAGAGTTCCTCTGACATTAGTGGCATAAGCAAAACTATTAGAAAGTTTTAAGATTTTCCATAAGTAAAAAATTCCTAAGCCATTTACTGAGAATTTTGCACAGTTAACTGCAGCATCGCATAAATGCCTTCAGGAGCCTGGTCTTCATGGTCCTACATCACCTGGCAGTTTCAAAATCATTCCCTTTAGGTTCACAGCTCAGTGTATCATCTTTAGTATGAAACCAAGTCTCCCAGATCCTTCGCCTACTCTTTGGTAATAGATTAAAGCACTGAGTACGTAGGCAATAGTGAGATGAAAGGAAGCTTACCCTTGGCTTAGCCAGCTGTTTAATTTTCTCAATTTCTTCATCAGACATGACATCATAATATCGTACAATATGAGGGCTATCCCATTCATCTTCTTCCTTAAAGGGAGCTATGAGCAGGTGAGGGTTTCTGTTTCCATTGTGGTACCTACAGAAGAGCCTTTTCTGTCTTCGAGGTGTCTGAAACAAGACGCTAAGTAAAACACACTGTTTGCTCAACCACTTTTCATGAATTTAAAACAGGCAAGAAAAAGTGTGCTTTGTTTCACAAATACTGGAAAAGCGGTCAGCTGACAGCTAATTTGAAGTAAGCCCGAGTGATTCAGCAATTTTCTGTGAAAACGTGCACTCAAGATACCACCAAACACATGACACATTAATTCTTGGAAAGTTAAATCATAACAGGCTACAAATTAGACAAATACAATAAATACATGAATAACCGGTGGTAAAAAAAAAAAAAAAAAAAAGTATCTGGTTCTTATAATTACAACTATGCAGGGGAATAAATTGATTCCTCCCCCTGCACTGAAATTAAAGCCAGGTTTGAAGAGAGGTACCAGAAACTGGTTGGTTGAAATGACTACAAGGGATACAGTCAAGATACATGCATGCCTCCTGCTATATCAATACAGCCAGCATTTGAAATTGATTATGAGTTTGTCTATTCAGCAGTTTTCAATAACCTTTAAGAAGTCCAGCTGAGAGCTGTTTTTCTGTATAGGATTTACAGTAGCTTAAGAAAGAGTTGGGGACATAAGGTAATCTCATCCTGGTCAGAATTACATTTAGATTTTCTGAAAAAATAAATTTAGTAACACGCATCAGCGAGCTCAATCATCCTTACGCAAAGACAGTCTGAAAAGCCTTGCCTTTCTCTTACCATTTTCACCCCTTCCCCTCGGCAAAGGGCCTCATAGATATCACGCTCTGGCAAGTAGTCAAGAGGCCTCTCGTATGCACCACTTTGCACCACTGGTTCTGTTGCTGCCATTGTCTTGTTTAATGAGTTCTCTCTTGACTTCTCTTCTCTCTCCTTCTCCAGCAGCTTCTCAAAATACCGCAGATTACTGCCTGCTCTCTCATGAGTGCTGTCTTCATTGGGAAAAAACACAGGATCAGCAACTTATGCATATCTCAGGAACTGTTAACACAAACAAGCTTTTGCATCAGTAATTCTCCCCTTCCTAAAACATTATTAGACAACCAAATGCAATGGTTCCAGTCTGCATTGTAAAACCAGCGCTAGGAAGTTTCTGTCCCTGCAGATGGAAACTAGGCACATTCCTGCAAAATAGTTTCTGGAAGAACCTATCACAAAACATGTGTTTCAGGGAGAAAAAAAGAGGTTTTAGTCTTCACAACCATCCTGTTCTTCAAACTTGGCCTGCCTAGTTCCACCCAGGAGAAGACAGCCAAGCAAAGATCAAGCCAGTCTACTTGGCTGCACCCTTCTCCATTATACTTCTCACCTGTACTGCACAAGCACGCTTTAACCCAGGACTGCAGTGGAGTCCCAGCCCCAAACTTCAGTTCCAAAGGCTTCCTGGAGCGTTTGGAAGCTCAGAAGTTAAGCATTACCATTTACCAGCTTATCTATAGAATCCATTTGGTGTTTATAACAGGCTTATAAGGGAGGTATCCTGGACCACTAGCATCATTAGACCTATCACTAGTGATTATCGACGTTGGTATGAATCAATAAACCTCATCAACACATGGTTTTAACCATCTATTATACCTGACAAAGAAGAAAATTTCCTATTCATCACTAGATTTCTGGACACTAGCACCTAGACCAGTTTTCTGACTGCTTCTGACCTTCCCAAGCTCATTGTGTTTCTTATTTAACTAACCCAGAAGGCCAAAGAAGTTACCACTCCTTGGAGAACAGGCTAATATTGGCTAGCTGAAGGTTAGCCTCGAGCAGAGGAAGCTGCTACTCCCAGATGGGACTGCCAAGTCTGTTCCACTGTTCGGTGCTGATAAGGATTTGTGTTCTGCTATTAGTGCTAAACATTATTGCAGAAGGAACTAGATTCAATACATACTCATATTCCTGTAAATTTTAATCTGTGAATTCCAATGTCTGCAGATGTTAGAATGATCTTTACCCTTCATCCCCCCAATAAAACAGCTTCATCTACTCTCAGGATGCAGCCAGCATCTAGATTAAGAACCACAGCTGATTTAAAAAACATACAAATGTATAAGACAGTAACATTAGATGTTAATTCTAATTGAAGAGGATAAACCTTCCCAACCCAAGAAGTAGGTAGAGTTGTATTGGAAGGACTGCTTATCTGCTTACTCATAAGAAAGCTAGAAACAGACCAGAGATAAAAGCAGGCTTTAAGAAACTCAGAAATACACTTTAAGATCTCATAGAATTGACTTGGCATCAAAGAGTGCTTGCACAGAAGAATAAGGAGAAATAAGAGGTCACTAGGACTTGACAGAAGAGGTAGTACTCCCCCTGAGTCCATGGCAGCCTTTATCTACACTTGAGACTTCAAACCCAGGCTTTAACTGTTACCAAATGCACCTCAGTACACCAAAGCACTGGTACCAGTCAGACACATTTAGTCTTTAGGTAATAACAGCACAGACTATAGGATGGCTTGCAGAAGATACTTCATGTACAAGTACTTTTTTCCCCGTAATGTGTGTTTATTACAAGTCATCTGGCAGGATATCCTTCCAGTCAGCTCACCAATACATATGGACAAGGACTGTTCTTGGCTGTTGCTGGCAATGCTTCCCAGTACCAGCATAGTGGGTCTTTTGTTCTTACCAAGGGATATCAGGCGTCTTGTGAGCTCCATGGCTCTGTGTAAGTCCCCAAACTGGAAAACAGCATAGCTGAGATAATCTAGGATCTCCACTTTACTGACGGTAGTGTCCTCCCCCTCATCGTGCTGTTTTAAGGCTTGTTCCATCCAGAGCACTGTGTGATAGTAGTCTCCATCGTTGTAAGCAGTCTTGCCCATACCAAAGCAGTCACTCACTGTCAAAGATGATTTATATTTTGTTCCTAATAACAAAAAGAAAATGTTAGCAATCCACACAGAAGCATCCTTGCCTTCAAACATTGAAAAATACCTGTAAACACAATTTATCACCCATAAAAGGCTTCTAAAAAAGCATTAGCAATATTTTACATTCTGTACCAAACTGATCACCTTCAGGAATTATATTCCATCATAATTCTGTGGCATTCCTCTCTTTGGAAACCAAGAAGAGTTTAACAAAATTAGTGTTATGCTGTTCTGTTGTCAACAAAGACAGAGCAGACTAAGAGCAAACTTTACTGAAACCAAGTTAACACAGGTGACAGGAGAAGCCCAGCTATACGCAGAGCTAATTTGTTTGCTCTTCACTTGAGATGTATACTTGTGCATACAAGCAAGCTGATTGGCATTCAGGCAGGCTAGGTATCCATTTGACTGTTTAGCTGCATACAGATTTCCGGTTGCTCCAGATCAACAGATGCATAGATATGACTTCATTTTAAGTTCACTCTTAATAACCTACATAACAAACTGTTTCGGAAACAACTGCCCACACTCTAATGAAGTCTATTCAGTTTGTAAATAGTTACTGAACAAGGTTATGGTTGCTAGCAAATCTCTTACAAGCAGAAGTCACAAAGTCACTCAGCTGCCAGAACACAAACACAGAATCACTGAACCATTAAGGTTGGAAGAGACCTCCGAACCATCTGGTCCAACCATCCCCCTGCCACCAATGTCACCCACTAAACCATGTCCCCAAGCACCGTGTCCAACCTGTCCTTAAACACCTCCAGGGACGGTGACTCTACCACCTCCCTGGGCAACCCATTCTAATGCTTGACTACTCTGAAAAGAAAAATCTCAATTTCCAACCTGAACCTTCCCAGCACAACTTGAGGCCATGCCCTCATCCTAAATAACATCACAATATCACAAATACCATCTGTGTAGCTCCCAAAACATCTTTCTGTGGCAGGTACTGTTAGCCCCCATTTCACAGATAAAGACCAGGAGCCAAGTGATTCAGCCAAGCCTCACTGGAAGATCACAAAACAAGAACAGAGTCAAGCTTTGGAAGAGCCATCATAGCAATGAGTCGTGGAGCATCTCCTTCCCCCAGTTCCTAAGCTCTCAGGGGTAGGAAGTTGCCACATTATTTGCCTACACAGTAACCAGCACAAGCAAGTTTGTCTGTTGCTTTGGTATGGTGATTACAAAAAAAAATAAATCAGTATTTCCTTTTAAAACAATAGAAATAAAACACATGCTACTGGAGCTGGTCACTGCAGATCATGGCTCCCTGCCTTGGGTGGGACCAACCTCTGGGCTGTTCTCAAAACACCAAAATAAACACAACCACAAGTGCCTGAGCTGCACAGTTTCACAGCCACAGTCCTTCATCACTACTGAAAAAGGACTTTGAGAGTTGGAGGATGTCTGTTTCTTTCTCTTTAAAGAGGAGACCTTTGTACACTTGCCTGGTAAGTTTCCTCGAGACAGCGTTTCGGGATCCAGCTTGTACGTGTCCTGCAGGCGCATCAGAGCCTTTGCAGCTCCAGTCTCATCTTCTTCAGTTGGAAAAAACTGACGTTGAATTGTGAGATTTGCAATAAAGCCTTACATTAAAAGGAAAAGATTACGTTACTTCCATGGTTTGAATAAGCATCAGTTCAAGACAACACAGGAGAAATACCTACTTTTTTGGAATTCTGAGATTCAGGTAACTTAGCTTTGAAGTCTCTCATTAGGCTCTTGATTTATTTAAGCTTTGCTTTCTGTCCCATTTTAAGAAACAGTTCGTGGGCAAATGCATGAGATAAATAACTATCAACAAGTTTACTTGTGCCACGTAACTACTGAAGTACAATGTGAATCCAATAATCTCCAGTTTCCTCAGTCTCCTTCCAGCACAAAAGCTTAAGTTTCCACCAGTTCTCTTTCTGAAATACCCAGAGACAACCGCAGATCATAGAACTGGACAACAATCTCAGATTTTTTCAACCTATAAAGACTTTTCAAATCTCAGCTCAGGACAGAAACCCTGATCCAGGAAACCCTAAACAGGAGCAGAATCTTACTTGTTAAGAGGCTTTTAAATCTGGCAAGTAAGAACAGGCAACATTTTATGCAGTGCATTTCATTTAGGAATAAGTATTATCAAGGTTGTATAGCAGGTTGGTTGGCTGAGAAGGGGAGGTAATCAACCAAAGAAAAAACTCAGCCATTTCTAGCCATGCAACAAGCAAAACTGGAAAAGGGAGTCTTAAAAAAGAATTAGGGACAGAAGTATTCAGTTGAATTAAGTATTTTATTTCTCTCCAGGATGACTATTCAAAAAAAAAAAAAAAACAATAAAAATATTGGCTGGGAAAAAGCTTCAACTGCAGAGGAGAAAGGGAAAACATGCAGTTCTGCCTGAAAAACATACCTTCACCCCCCTTACTTTCAAGAGGTCCAGTAAAAATAAACTTGCATTTAAGAAAATAAGCTTAAGGAAGCAAATTCAAGCAGACATTAACAATATGATGCAAGAGCAAAGATTAGTTGTGGAAACTTTTGATTTAGAAGGATAGGTTTACAGATAGCAGTTGTATAATATCCAGTTATGAATCAAATCTTGCCAACTGTTAGCGATGGAGCTGACAAGAATTCCTTAACCAGCTCAGTGCAGGTCTCATTTTGATTCTTAAGTCTTTATCTACTGATCAACATGGTTTAAAAGCAACAACTGCTTGCAGAAGCAGCAGATTGGGAAGACAGCTGAGTAAGCTTTTACAGAGAGGGATATGAAACTCAATAAAAGGCATAAAACCTTTGCTAACACAACTGGCCATTTCAGTATATCCCATTCTCCTGTCTCAAACAGCACAAACCACCCAGACGTAAGGTGCCTATTGCACTTAACAGCTTCTGAGCCTCGGCTCTGTCTGGTTCAAGCACCAGAGTTCACTGGTTAGCCAAGCAAGTGAAGCAAGAAGCCAGCCATTAGTTTAAGTTTCAAACAAACTTGGCAACAGTAAACCACAGCTGAGTTCGCAACTTTCCAGAAGATGACAGGAAGCAGCAGCGCTGTAAGGCTACCTCCCACCAGCACCTGCCCTGTAGCTCCTTACCGTTCGTTGTATCCTGAAGAACCAGGTTCTCTAATTCCAGCCAATCCGTATTTAAACGCTTCACCAACTTGTACGCATTTACAGGGTGTGCCAGATACCCTTCTGGATCAGAGGTTGATTTGCTAGTCAGTACATCCATTTTTTCAGCCCAGCTGGAAAGAGAATTGCATGCCTCAGCCTGAGAACGATTTATGAATGCATGTCTTCCTCCTTAAGTTACCCTAATTACACCACTAGAATCAATTTATTGCTGCTTTTGCCATCATAACCAGCTGTCAAGCTTTCCACTTTACGAGGATAAAGAGAAGTACAATTTATGTTTTAAATCACAATATTCTTTTAAAGGAATTTATTTCCCTGCTTTTTATTTTAAATCTTACTACAGTAGACACGTAGCTCTTGAAGTCTAAGCCATCAGTTTTCAGCACGTTGCACTTCAGAAAATAAAAGTTATATATAGAGCAAAAACACTGACTATAATTTAATCCATCTTTGTAAAAATACAAATAGCACCCCAGAGCTTTTTAGCTTTATGGAAAATAAAGCCCAATCATTGATTTTCAGACTGGAAACCCTCAGGTAGAGTACATAAAGAGTGCTGTTAGTCACCTAGCATGCACCAGTCAGCTTCAAAGCAGTAGTGGGATACCAGTAGTGGGATGCCATGCTTTGCTGCCAGTTATATCACTGATGCTATACTGAGAATTTCTTCTGCTGCTCTTCATATGATCCCTTAATAGAAAGGTCTGCCCAGGCTGTGTTCCTCTCTCCAGTACTCAATAGGAAGAAAACACTGCTGAGATAAGCTAATAATGAACATTAGAAATCCCTTCAAGTCTGATCTCAAACCCAGTAAGCCATGAATGAACTACAGTTGCAAACATTTTTTATAAGCATCGCCACATATCCCCATACTGCCTGGCTTACTCTGTGAACCGTGATGTTGCAACAGAAAGCAAAACTAAGATTACTCACAGATCATTTGCAGGGATATCAGATTAAAAATACGTTGACACAAGTCTCACTTGCATTCCTTTTTTTTTTTTTTTTTAATCTGGCTTTCACTACTTTTAATACTTATTTTGCAAAGCAGTAAGAAGTTGAAGTTCTACTCTTTACTCACATCACAATATTTTGAACCATACATCTGTAGAATAATTAGACACAGTAGTGAAAAATGTTACCCTGTTCAATGTTGAAATTTAGCACCTTTATTACAAAGTGTTTTGGGTGCCAAAGCTCAAATATTTTAACAGTGGCAGAATACTCTTGCTTATTTATAAGCAAGAATACAGTCAGCTGAACACGTAACACAAAGAAATCTCTTTTGATGGACTGACACATGCAAGTGTGTGTTGTTTTTTTTTTTTTAAAGACCAGTTTATACATGTACATAGATTAAACTCACATCCTCTTTAATCACGCTTGAACAGGAGACACCTTTTCTTCAGAAGGGTAGCTTTTCAAGAAATGAATACTTATGCATACATAAGTGATGAGGAATTCATATCATTTCACTGCTTCATAACCCTATCCCCACCCTACAGTCCCAAAGGGAAATCAAACAGCCAGATATAGTCTGGAGTTCATAAAGACTTTGGAAAGCATGGCTCCAGCTACAGGCACAGAACTCTCCTGAACCTGGACCTCATACCATTCTAGTGTCACGCCTTGTTACGTATTACTTTTAGCTAGGTAAGCAACAGTCTTCCTAAGGCACATAGAAAGTATCAGTTGTCAGCAAGAACCTTTCATCTGATCTGAGCCACCAGGATAATCTGAGCTGTGCTATAGTCGGGTCAGCAATTGAAGAGAGGCAGGCAAGAGCACTCTCCCTGAGAGCAAAGGCAACACAGGAGGGAAGCCAGGTTCAGTGTGCACTCCACTACACAGCGCAGCTGATGTTTGGCCATTGCATCAGGGCATCAGCACCACTTACAAGCTAGCAGAGCACTGGCAGCCGCATGCATTCAACTCACACAAACAAAGCTGCTGATTGACACAGGTGTCTTCTCCACAGGAGTACTGTGATGGCACAGGGACAGGGAAAGAAGCAGAAAGGCACCAGTAGACAGTCACTAAACAGGCTAAGCACAAAAAATATCTGAAGCAGGGCCCCCTCTGTAGGTTTAGGGGAATAAGTTACATGCAGCTTACTACCCACGTTCTCACTGATAGCTTATTGAGGAAATGCTAACCAGAACTAACAGCTACGACTGGCAATAGGAAGGTGTAGTTTAATCCAACACCACAGGTTCTGCATTTTGTCACCCCCCACCATTATGCAAACTTCTCCCCCTACCTTTTAATCTGAGACAGCTTGGCCTCTTCTGCTCGGATGTATTCTTTTAAAGACTGCACCAAGTCTTTCTCTGCATAAATGAGATCTGTCATTTGACCTGAAAACAGAATACGACCAAGTGTTAATCACACACAAGATAAGTTTTCCAGCAGCAGATAAGACAGACATCAGATGCTGTAGAGCTATTAAAACCAACAAAGAACAGAAATTTAAGATGCGCAGTTTAAAGCTTGTATATGTAGTAGATTTGGGGACTTAAAAGTCCAGCATTCAAATCTCAACCTCAGTTGCCCATACAGCTTTACTGTGACTGTTTTACTGCCTCTGAATTACTTTTAGTACTATAATTGTATGCCAGACAATCAAAAGAAAGGTTTGACATTGACACAGCTATTGAGTCAAAGCAATAGAAGATGCAAATAGTTGCCATAAAATCTGTTCTACATATGGATGCAGACAAGGTCACACTAGTAAGTTACTAGTCAACTATTAGCATCATTTAAAGTTACAGCATTTCAATATGGCGTTTCAAACTAAGTTAATCTGAAATTCCTCTATTTATGGACTGAAACATAGTCTCACCTAATTAGCATTAGTGGAAATTGCCAAGCTTATCAATCCAAAGTACTACAACAAGCTTTGCTTTTCAAAGGCCAACCACTGAAGGACTCAATGTGATTTACAAACCCAACAGCAGCTTTAGTTTCAGCATTGCAATGCAATAATTAAGTACATGGAAGTCAGCAGGATGCTTTTTCAGAGATAAGAAATTCAGGAACAGGCAAGCAGAACAGTATTAAGGATGTTGAAGAGTTACTTTCCCTGATGAGGCGAGTGTGTGATAGGGCCATGTGAGGAAAGTCATGAAATTCAACTGCAAGGATTAACAGTTTTGGCAATCTCAGGAGCTGCATCCTAACATTGTGCATTGGTTCTTTCCATACCTATTGAAGTGAAGAACTCTGCTTCTGTGTGGCAGATCAAGAAGACAAGGAACACCAACTGCAAACAGGGCTTCATCTTCTAGACAGCTTAAACCTGTAACATATTCAAAGGAAAAGGGATTGAAAAGGATTAACTTATTCTTGAGGAAAAACAAGGCATTAATCTTCACCTTCAAGCATTGCACCCTCATGAAAGTTATTTAGGTCATTGAAATACTGAGCCGTAACCAGTAAAGCTTGAAAAACTCTTCCTCATGCTGAGGAGCTCTTATTTAAGACAGTCTCAGATATCTGAAATACTCTAAGGGACTTGCACAGAAGACATGCTCAAACTATGGATGCAACAAGCAATGTATTTGCTGACACAAACAGTGAAAACCACCTGCAAATGCAACTCAATGCCTTCAAATTCACAGCTGGAAAGTGAGAGTATACAAAGTTCTATCTTCCAGCAATAATAAAGGTCTAAATCTAATGGTCAGACTTGCAGCATGCTAGGAAACTGTTATATAAAAGCTGTCTAGAAATTCAAATAGTGAGGAAGCCAAATAAAGAAATACAGCAAATGTGTAGAGTAGAAGTGGCAGCAAACGCTGGAAAAGTTGAAAGAAAAATTCCAGCTTTGCTTATTCAAACACACTGTCCTAGCACACTAGCCTCTGGGCACAGCTCTTGACTTTCACATCTCAAAAGCTGTGCCAGTTCAGAACCCCAGCTCCTTGAGACAGGGGCAGAAAGCCGACTGCTACGCTTCTACAAGCACAGCATGGGCACAAGGAGAACCAGCCTGGGCAGCAGGCAGATGACAAGCGGGGTGAGGGATGCAAAATCCATGCAGGAGAACTTCCTGGGAGCTGTAATTCCTCATGCAGACCTGATGTCTGCCTGTTCAAGTGAATTTTGGAGGTTCCTGTGCTGCTCTTAGATCCAGAGGCCAGCTCACAGCTCGCTCCGGAGCTGCAGTTCACTGAGCAGGGACAGCCACCGCCACCAGCCCTCGGGAGCTGCCATAACACCCCCAGAGCAACAACAGTTCTCCTGAGTGTAACTGCACCAATTCCCAGTTCCTACCCATTGTAACTGGGTAAACACTTCGGTGGCTGGAAGTGACCGCACATGACCTGCTGTTAATCAAAAATACATTAACAGCAATCACTTACCTGGGGCAACAGGCACTCACATCTGACGAGAAAGGGGTATGGAGGGAAAAAGGGAAGGGAAAAGAGATGGAGAACTGAAGTTTCAGCAATGCAATAAGTGGGAAGCATTAAAATAGGGTAATTCCAGACAACTCTTGCTCACTGTTCCCTTGAGCTCCATGTTTGCCTGCACAACGTAAGACAGCAGCTGGCAGGTTCCTTCGGTGTTGTATTGTGCTTTGTGCTCAAAAAAAAGTCCTAAACCTCAGTCAGGCTCCTTGGTACCATGGACATGAGCAGGCACACCACTGATACAACCATCATTAAGAACATTACAAACAGCTCTGACATGCATTATCATATTGCAAGATGACTTAACTTTTTTTTTTTTTTCTATTGATTGCTTCAGAAGTCTACATGAGAAATCAGAAACATTTACCACAACAGTTTGCGAGCATGAGTAAGCAGGAAAGCAGTGTCTGGGAGCATCAGAAGAGGTCTTCTCCTTTCCCAGTTTTCTCACCCCCCTGCAAACCGCATATTCCCCAACGGCTTGTTTAAGTTAGCTCACAACTAGTACATGGGTAATGTGAGAACCAAGCGAAGCCGAATGAGTGGTGCCACGCAGAGGTCTGCCAGCACTAAAAGCCACAGTAAGTGATATAGCAGAAAGCACAGCGAGTCAAGAGCGCTTGGGAAGTACATCGGTCGGGATATATTCAGCCAGAACTGTCCATCTGCAGGGTCTGTTCTCGTCTCACGGAGTGTTTTTTTGGATGCACTACACAAAGCCTGGCAAAACAATTACGAGGGAGCCTTCCAGCTAAAACAACACAGCTTCGCGTTCTCCCTGCACCTCCCCACCATGTTCTCTCATGGCTCAGGATATCTGCCAAGAAGAACACTTACTACAGCTAGCAGCTTGTCTTTATAGCAGATCTTTAACAGCTTTGCCATCCTACTCAGATTTACTCGAGTCAATAAACAGAAACCCTCAGTAAACAGCAAAATCAGCTCTTGCTTGAATAAGCCGGACACCTGGCTGCAGGGTTTGCAGATTGTTTGTACACATTCTTTTCGCAGCTGTTATTCAGAAAGCCAGCAAGAAATAACAAATTACAGGAGGCTGAAAGTGATGTCATAACCACATTCTTGGAGAGCACGAGTGTGCGTGCACACACGCACGTGTGCGCCCACCCCACTACAGCTAACCCGTCTGCTACCAAAGAGGGGAAGAGCCAGAAGGGGCTTTAGCACCTCAATAACTATGACCGAGACATTTATAACACCAGTGTTTATTCAGAGGATGGAAGACCTCAGTTGCACAGAAATGCCTGAACTCCACAGATAAAAGGTCTGTGTAGGACAAGCACTGCCTACATTCCTGGATTTTCCAGCATTGTCAGGTAACAGGCATGTCATGCTGCACAGGTGGATTTAAGATTTCCATCTATTTCAGTGAGAACAGCCACATTTCCCCACAGCCGACTTCAGAGGACTTGCACAGGCCCTCTAGGCTCAGTTCAGCACTGAGGTGAGAAGAAAACCCCCGAGCAGGAGGCACACGTTGCCTTGGGAGCTCAGATCTTACAGCACTTTGCTCCTCACCATCAAGCGCTCGCACCGCCCGAGGGACCGCTCTCGCTGCTGCATGAAGCCTTCCCGGTGACAGACAGCTCTACATACACCGACATATTTCATGCTTTGCTCCTTTCCTTGAAGGTGCCAGCCAGCAGAGCAAAAAAGCCAACTGACTGGATATTGTATAAACACTTTCTAGGTCTGCGAGCCCTCAATGAATCATCGCTCCCACTGGAAAGAGTACCGTCAGCCTGCAGAGAGCACTGGCAGAAGGAAAAAAAGTTCTAGACCAAATAGACCAGGATGGATTTTTTCTCCATGAGTTAGACTGAGTCCTTCATTGAATACACTAAAAATTCTCAAGAAATAAGAAAATGGACCTGACCTGTGAACATTTGCATGTCTACCAAGCTAGAACACCACAAAACCCCTCTCCTCCTCTTCACCTCACAAAAAAGTTTTGACACGTATTGTTTGGTTGGAGTGGAAGCATATATAATTATATAAGGGGACTGTTTACTTTCTGCAGCTTTTTAAAATGCCCAATTAGTAGCACACACTGTCCTAACCCTCATCTTCCGTTAACTGTCTCATGGCTGATTATTCACTCCCAGATGTCAGCTTTTCCCTTCCCAGACAAGGTTACGCTCAGAAGAACAAAACCCAAGGCAGAAGCAGCATTCCAATTCCTTGACAGCCTAATTAGAAAGATGGAACAAAAGCAAGCGCCTTATTCAGGCCCCAAATTAGCAGACACCTCATGCAGAAGAATTAAGTGGAACTGACATAAGATCAGTCTGGGCAATTTGAAGACTACATTGCACCCCTTATCATTGTGTATTAGAATGACAGATCAGGCCAGAGTGTGACACTTGCTGTGTTGTGAACTCTTATTGCAATCACACGAGCTCCAGGAAAAAAAACCAACACAATAGTCTTCCACCCCCCAGATGTGACAGGACTCCCTTTGTGCCCATAGCCAGGCACAAATACACTGCTTGGACCCTTCAAATACAGGGCATTTCTCAATGCCTGCACTACATCTCTCAAAATGTAAAAATACACCAGCATGCCAGGTGTTTCTTATACACACAAGATTTTACCTAAATTCAGTTTCCAGAAGCCAGCATCATACGATTCCAACCGCAGTGCCTGGGCATAGAGGGTCTGCAGTCCCTCACTCAGACCCCAAAGCTCCCAACCCACCCTGCAGAGCTACAAGTATTTCCCTGCCTTGCCAATCTGCTTCTCTCAAAAATGCCTGTGCTACTTGAGATGCCAAGAAGTCCAAGATCCAAATCGAGTTCTCTCACCACTGACTCCCCCCCTACATTTCACTAGGTAAACTTTTACAGATATTCAGAGTCTAAGTTTATTCCAGTGAAGCCAAATCAAACTTTAATGTATTCCTAACAGTTTCCCATTTCTTCCAGTTTTTTTTCAGAGCACAGAGCAATGGTTTCTTCCCAGCAGTTACGGTACACTACTCTTCCCTAGTTTGCTTCTGCTCTCCCAGACCGAAACCCACGCTTTGCTACAGGGGAATAAAGCATGCAAAAAAAACATAAGAAACAAAGTGTAACATATCATTTTCCTAAATTACAGTAAACCATCAGAGTGCAACAACTTACAAGCTGATGACAAATAAGGGTCACAGCCTGCCTCTTCTTCTGTGCTTGCCTGTGCTATTAAATGCACCTGGAAAGCCACAGCTAAAATAGCTGCTTCTGTGTTGTATCTAAATTTAAAGTATCGTGGTGCAAGCTAACAAGCAAGTCACTATTCCAAAGCCACCTCAGGCCCCCGATGAGTTCTCAGTGCGTACACAGCTGAGGCCCACGTGCCAGGCTCTGAAGAATGGTCCGTCCTCGAGCAGCAATTTGAGGTTGGACTCTTGGACGAGCCAAGGCTTGTCTTGGGCTTCCCACCCACTGCAGCTGGCTTCATCCCCTTTCCCCTCCACAAGAAAAAAAGCTTCAAAAGTAGGCCACAACTTTCTGTCAGTCTTGATAGCTGCATATACAGGTAACTACATTTAATTGGAGACTCCTGCAAGACTCCTTACAAACTTATTTAAAGCCAGAAGATGGTCTGAATTGTAAATACATTTTCAGGATGCTGTCAAGAAAGAAATTCTCTTGATACTGCTATAAGAAAATCAGCCATAGAAACATCCAGCTTGGAGCAGTAAGATCTTGCAGCCAGCAGATGATGGCAGCTATAAAACTAATTAAAATTAAATAGCAAGGAAACATTAATTTTATCCTAATAAAGCAAATTTTTACTGCTTGCAGATGATGGAAAAAAGTGGTAGGGGTTAAAATCTATTATCCAGCTGTAGTCAGATGCTGCAACACTCAACCACTCCCAACCCCAGAAGTATGACCTTAAATGCCTATCAGCGCCCCACCCAGGCACACCTTCACCCTCACGACAGGATTTCCAACACCATCAGCACAGCACACAGCTCCCTTCCTACAAACAGCTAGCTCTTGGTCACACCCAGGGAGAGAGAAAAGGTATTGCTTCCTTCCAGCGTTCGGTGCCTCCTCACAAGTGAGCTCTTCTTCCTCATGCAACTGCTTCCCAGCTCCTTCCTTCAGTACACTCTGAGTTTTCTGCTCAAAGCTGCTTATGCCTACATCACTACCTTTCTTGCCAAAGGCTTAATATGCATCTGAAAACAATTATAATTGCCTAACAAATAATATAACATGATTCCCTTGTACTTTTCAAGGCAAGCCAAAAGGAAAAAAGCCGTTCATTTGCACACATTAACGAGGATAAAGGGCATCCATGCAAAACTGCATGCATTTTTTGAACATGAAGTGGTTTGTATTATCCTTAGCTGTAACACCCTTAGAAAGTATAAGCATCTGGATTAACTTCCACTTTTTTAAACCATAGCAAAAACATTTATTCTGCACTCCAGCAGACAAGAAAATTCATGCAAATCTAAAGCATAGCAAACCTGCCTGCATCTTACTCCGCAGTGCCTGAGAGCTCATCAGACATGAAGCAGCCTAGAGCCAAACCCCACATTGTTACTGGAGACAAGACAGCAGGACTGCATGCTTTTTTCCCCACTGAAGCTTGTTTTATAGCATTAAAATTCAGACTTCATTTTTCTGTGCAGAGCCCATAGTTTTAGTATACCATAATGCTTAAGATAGCCTCCCATATGCTCAAATAACATTAAAAATCTTCCTATTCAGAAAGATTTTTTTATATGACAGGTCTGTGGTCAGTGAGGTATTCCCTTCAACTGATAACAGCAGCTGAATTAAAATGAAGACATTATCTCAGAGATGTGGGGGCTGAATCTCAGATCACCCTAGAACATGCCTCCTAACATACCCCGGGTCCTTGTTTCTCAGACATATAGAAAGCCATACACAAAAATCAGAACTAGCTATAGAAAGAGCTATGTTTACAGCTTGCTTCTTTGGAAGCTTGCCAATATGCACAGTATGGAAATTACAAACAGACTAAATTCCTGACTTAAATCTAGAATGAAAAACTTAGACTAAACAGAAAATCATGCTCCCCCTGCTGTTACTGTCTTTGAAATACACAATCACATCCATGGCTTGTACTTCCTGCACTGGAAAGGGCTATATTAAAAAGAATCTCAAAAAATTATGCCAAAAGCAAGAAGCAAAATTCCTGCCTGTTAATGTCACAGCAATGCCAATTTACAGCTGTTATCTAGGGCTCTGCCTGTAAGACTCAAGCGGCAGTTATTGGTAGCAATTTACATTTACAACGTACCTGCAAGATTGTTTCCTAGGTCCTTGATGCCCGAAAGCTGAAGTATCAGCCTGGAGAAGATGGCTGCAGTGGTCTCAGGGGTCTGTCAGATCAGCTTCACGCTCACAATACACCTATAAGATTAAGGAGCAAGAAGTTTTATTACGAAACACCTTCTGGGAAAGCCTGACTCAGGGCGATCACCAGCGAGGAACAGCAGCAGCACGAAGCCAGAGGGCTCCAAAACATGGCCTGTACGTACATGTCCTTCTTCCTCCCAGCTTGTAACGAAGTTCTGCGTGTCCTGAGGCTGAATTATTCCTGGCTGCCCTTGAAGGCGTGCTGCTGCAGCTCTGGCACCAGCCCGCAGCCGCCGGGGCTGCCCCAAAATCTCCCTCCCGTACCCGCTGCTGCCTGCCTCCGGCTCAGCATCGCTGCCCAACCGGTGACAGCAGCGAGAGGATTTCCCAAAAAAAACAAGTCTCGTGTTAAACCAGGAGGAGATAAGAGTGGAAGAAGCAAGTTCTGATGCCTGTACGTAGCTGAAGACGCCGTGTGCTTCATCTCAAAGTGACAGCAGACTGCAAATATGCAGGGAGCCGGTCAGCACAGCTTTGACCCCACAGCTCACATCTGAACCCCAGGGCAGGGAAAAAGGGGAACCAGCCCAGCATGGAGAAGGGGAAGCAGCCCCCCAGCTGTTGGTGTTTTGGGAACGGGGCTGTCCCTGCCGTGTCTCCTCACAGCCCTGGCTCCTTGCCCCGGCTCCCTCCAGGCCGCCCACCGGAGGCCTCGGACTCTCCCTCGCTCCCCGGGCAGCACCGGCCAACACCGGGCGTGGGGAGCCGCAGGTGGCTCGAGGCGGGGATTTTGATTAAAAAAAGGGAAAATCAAGAAGTAGGGAGGGAAGACACAAAGCGATATCCACACGAACACCGCTGCCCCCCCCCCCCCCCACAACCCCACAGCAAGACCCGGGGGGTACGGACACCCTGGCCGCGCTCCCAGACCCTTCGCGTGCCCGAGACCCCTCCAGCAACCCCATCCCCGGCTCACCGCGCCCCCAGCCCGTCCTCCCGTCCGTCTGTCCGTCTGTCCGTCCTTCCTGCCGTCTGTCCGCTCCCCCTCCGGGCCCGGCCCGGCCCGGCCCCGCTGCTCTTGAGCCGCCGCCGCTGCGAGAGCCGCGCCCCCCGCCCCGCCCGCCCGCCGTAATGCCGCGAGTAGCGGCCCCGCCGCCGCCTCAGGGCCCGGCCATGGCTCTCCACAGGGCGCTGAGGGCTCAGCCCCGGATCTAGGATCCCCTCTGCCCCCCGGTCTTGCCACCTATAATGGTGTTTTTCCTCATAAAAGCTGCCCGCCCGCCTCCCGGTGCCGGCGCTGCGGGGTGCTGCTCCTGCGCCACAGCGAAAGCAGCGTGTGGTGGGGGCATCGCCGTCGCCTGGCACTGCCCCGTAGGCCTTGTGGCAGCTGAAAATGTGTTTTGAAAGGGGAATTGGGGCATATTTTGTGTCCTCACCCTGTTCCCTACGTACAAGTTGGTTCCACGCGGCCTGGGCTTGGCCCTGGGATCTCCCCACGGCTGTGGGTGAGGACGGAGTCAGGCACTGGGGCACAGACAGAGCTGAAGCAAAACCAGCACAGATCATTCCCCAGCTTGCAAGGGCATCCAATTTACATTTTTTCCCCTACACAGACTGATACACCAATTAAAAGTGACTTTCATTACCAATCATCATTAAATCTTAGCCCAGAATACCGTCTTTTAAATGTGAAGTAGAGTCAGGAACTCAGTCAGACCATACAGAGCACAGGACCGAGCAGCCTCTCGCTTTCCAGATTTCACTGGATTTCATCACCAAAACACACACTGAACAGAAATCTAGCGAAATGTGACTGAGACAGCAAGACTTTGTGAGATGACTCATATCAGAATGCATAGAGAAAGTGGAAAAAATAAGGAAATAAATATCTACCATAAGGGTATAATTTCACTGAAGCTTTTAGCAACTGCTAATATCATAAACCATAATAAAAGGGTCCAGCTGTCCTGTCACCAAAACTTACTAAAAGGCTCTACATGCTGCACATATGTACACTTTGTGCATTAGCATTTATTTGGGTATAGTTAATTTCCATCACATATTTACAAAAGATTACATTACTGTCAGTGACAGAAGCAATCTGTAAGGCTGTGACTGTACTCAACATATTAGCGCATTTTAGAGACTGTACAAACAGCATTAGTCTTCAGAGATAATGATGTGATTTAGAGCCAGAATTTTTATCCAGTTCTGATCCCTTTTTTTTTTTTTAACCTATTTTTGGACAAACTTTTTGTTCTTATGTTATGGAGAAATAGATTTCCCCCCCTATTTTAGTGGAAAGGGCTAAAAGAGTTTTTAGAGGGAACATGAGAACACTAATCTGTCTTTTCTCTTGCAAATAACCGACTGTACAGTCCTTTTGACTGTATATATAGACAATACGATGCAGTATTAGCACAAAGCACCTCGACTATCCAATGTTTCTAAGTCCTGTATCATGTTATCCTTATAATGCACCAGTTTTGCTCTAGCTATATTTGCCTTGAAATTCTTCCTTTACATAAAGCTGCTGAGTTTGCTGAGTGGCCTTGGCTGGAAGCAGGAGCATGTGTCAGGTTAAAAACAGCTCCTTTGCTGCTGCCCTGGAGAGGGGGGAGAGATTTCTGGTCCAAGAGGAGAAGGAGGCACTGCCCACTGAGCCAAGGTCCAAGGAGAGCAGCGGGAAATGGCTTGGAGGCGTTTTTTCATCATCTGATTCTACCAGTCCAGGCTGAGCTCACTTTAGCACAACCCCAGCTAGCACCTAAATAGTTGTGGCATTGAGATCTGGTCTAAAACCAGGAGAAGCAAGCATCCTGCTAGAGTTTCAAACCACTGCTTTCCCTGAGAGTGGAATCAAATCACTTTGCAGAGAGCTTGGCTGCCAGATGCACACACAGATATTTCTGGATGCCCCCCTTGCCTCTCATATTACAAGACTTTTGTCTGAGACCTTAGCAGAGGAAATATTAAAACTATCTAAGAGTACTTACATAGTACAGTATAGTATTTCCCATAAAACAATGCACTGGGTCAGAATGGAGGAGGCAGGGATAACGAAACTCCTCTGACCTCAGTGGAGCTCAGATTTCTGAAACTGAGTTTTAAAAGTGCATGTGTGAAAAGACCTCGTACACAAATAAATTCTAAAAATAAATTCTAAATTTAGCTGTGTGCCTATTGACTTCCTTTTTTTTTTTTTTTTTTTTTTTTAATGAATGAAAAACAATCACACCAGATCCTAGAGAAGAAAGAATGGGAAGCCCAAAACAAAGGCATGCCAACATCATCTCTGTGCTGGTCAAAGGCTCAGCCAAAAATGTGACCAGTGTCTTTACAACTACCAGAGCTAACAGGTCATGCTACGCTAGGAAGTGATGTCTGCAGAAGTGCCATCTGCTTGTTAGTCTCACCTTAGTGTGCATAGATGGATCTTAAAAGCTGATGATTTGGGGCACCAAAGGGAATACTAACTCGATGACGGGCAGAAGGAGGGGGTTCTGAAGTGAGGGAGAGTGTGGGCACAGTGCTCAACTGCATCTTCTGCTCTGGCTGTGCCTGCAGGCTCAGCCCTGGCTGGTACCAGCTGGTAGCAAAAATCACAGAGCCTGCTCTGATCCGGAGCATTTGTCAGGAAGCCATCCCGAATCAAAACCCCTAAGAACTAGAGAAACATAGTCCATCAACAGGAAAAGGTGCATGGACGAAAACACTGAGGTGTCAACTCTGCCAGGTTTTGTCTTCTGGCAGAACTCAGAGACCTTGGCTGCAAGCAAAATCCTGCTCCAAACGTTTCCTGAGCAGCCAAACCTGTGCCAGGTCCTCCTGGCATGGTGAAAAGGCCCCTCACAGTGCTCTGCGGGCTCAGTCCTGCGAGGTGCTGAGCTCTGACACTGCTGAGCACCCGGGGAAGCAGCATGTGGTGTTATTCAGGATCGCACCCCTTGAGGACACCAAAGGGCAACCAAGAGAAATGGAAGGATGGGACGTATTCGTTAAATCCTGCTGCAGATAAGCCAGATGAGAATTAATGTGAGATAAACACTCGCCGCTCGGATGGAAAAGGTCTGTCGTGCTGAGCAGGAGCTCCAGCTGTCCCCGTGCCAGCGCTGGGGAGCTCGAGCTGGGTTTGCAGGAGAGGAGGGAAGACGAGCCCGGGGAGGAATCCGGCGGCTCGTGTTCCTGTTTAACGTAATTATGGTACGGCTGGGGCTGGTCTGGCAGCGCTCTGAACCGTGCCCAGCTGCACGTTTACAAGGTCATTTAAACTTCTACAAACATAGAAATAACCAGCAATTGCCTGACTGGCTTATTTAAAACTAAGCGCACCCGCACAGATTTAGTGTCTGATACAGGGAAGGGAAAGACACGTTTTCTATCCTCCTTATTTGAAATAACACCATCATATTTTAGTTGCATTTTCTAAGTTGCTCCCCAAAAGAACTAGGAGATGTAGGGATGCAAATTTTCACCCTCACTGAGCATTGGTGAGGTCTGTGGGCAGCTGTTTGGGGTGGTGCTCCCAATATTCTGCTCTGAGGCCAGCAGCTCTGCCAAAGCACCGGGCAGCTGCAGCCCCCATCATTTACATGCACAGGAGGCATCGTCCAGGGTGAAACATTTTCTAAATCATGTCCACGTTTTATGCTTTTTTATCAAAGTCTGGCCCCCTCCCCCTGAAATGAGTAAGCTCTTTTGTGAACTTGGCTAGCAGGAAGGATGAATCACCCAGCGCTGCCTGTTGGAACTGAGGGAAAAATCCTGCAAGCTGTCTGGGCGCGAGGGGAGATGCTGAGAGCAGTGCTCAGCATCAGCCCAGCTGGGGCAGGACACCCTCCTCCTGCCCATCCCTGCACCCCGGGCTGTGAGAGGTGGGGATGCACCTGGGCACACAGCTGCAGAGCATCGTCCGCCTGACCTTTATGTTCACTGCACAGCAGCAAATGTCACCCCTAACAGATGAAAGGAACAAAAGCCTTGAAGCAGCACAGCTGGACCACCCCAAAAAGCAACCTGTGAGAGATTTACCCTTGCAACACGTTTAACTTCAAGGCTTGTGGAGGAGAAGCACATTTCGACACCAAATAAAGCCCGGGAGAGAGCATGGAAGAGAAGGCAGATCGTCCTGTGCTGTGCAGACCTTCCTCCCTGCATGCCCGGGATTTTAACACAGATTTCGTACGAGGCCGTGCGGCCAATGTAAAACAGGCTCTGTGAGTCATCCTTTCGCAGACTCCAGCATAAATCAAATCCAGAAATAGGACAGGCCAGTCGGTCACATTATTCCTTTTAGGTTTAGGGAAAGATGTAGTTAAGAAATGTGGGTAAAAGACATTAAAAGACCATTAAAAAAAAAAAAAAAACTCAACCTGCATTTTATTGAGGCTACTAATTAGTGGATGACAAGCCAGGCCTTCAAAAAAAAACATACATTGAACCAGGCTACAGTCAGACCAGCATGAAACTTTCTCTCCAGACAGAGGATAGTTGGCAGCCACCATGCGTTACGTGGTTATCATCTCTGGTGCTTAACTCCTGTCTGCCTGGGGTTTGTACGGGGGACTGAGACAAGTTCCTCCAGAAGGGATTTCTTGAAGCAGGGAAGGGTCCCTCCGGCTCTGTACCGCAGGGAGCAGCTCCCAGGCAAGGTGCTAGGTTGGTTCTCCTCCCCAGGGACCAGCCAAGGGTCCTTCTGAGGTCCCTTTGCAGCAGCCTGACCCTGGCAGTGTCCGTCCTGACCCACCTTGGAGCAGCAACATCTGCACAGCAAAATGCAGCGGTGCCCTTCTTAACTTCGGGAGTCCCAGAAATCCTTTCTGGCACGTCACCGGATTTTAAAAATATTTGGCTGACTTGAACAGTAGATCTTTATTCCTTCCCAGGCAGCAGAAGCAGCACAGTGTGTGCACTGTGCGCTCCCAGTAAGTAAACAGCGAATGCCTGAGCATGGGCACTGGCGCAGGGGTATGCAGCGAGGCAGTGAATTCCTCTCCCTTCAGCTGCTGGAAGGGAACAGCACATCTTCTGCCCATATCCACGCCCCAGGTCCCTCTGTAAATTCACACCGTGCACTTGTTAGGGTTCTCTGAGAGCCCACACCTTGCTGTCTGCCTGCGGTGGGACACAGCCGGCTCGCTGCTCGGGGACCCAGGGGAGCCTCGGGGCTGAGTCCTCCCCATAATGACAGGTTGCACAGCAAGCGGTGTGTGCGGTGGCAGTGCCATTCAGCTTCTCATTTTCTAAGCACATCTGAGTAAACCAAAGAGCTTAAATCAGGATGGGGTGTGGTCTTCCTTTATGTGATAAAATCCCCAACAAAAAAAGGGAAAAAAAGTAGGCAGGCAAAGGATTTTACTGCAACTGCAAGGAGTGTCATCCTGTATCTGTAAGGAGGAGATAAAATTAACATTGCAGCAGGTTCAAGGCTTCTTTGCGGGAATTTTTATAATTCCTGGTATAATTATGGTGGTATAACTGTGTGCTTGTATTTCCCAGTCTGCTCTTTGTTATATATGTCTTTACTTCAGCTCTATTTAGCAATTAGTGAACTGAGGCATTTTGGCTAATGAAGAATCAGAGTTTCCTGGTTCATGCAGAAAATGGATACGTTGGACAATGTGATTATCGCAACCAAAGAGGCTAAATAATGATGTCTGCTGTAAAAACTGAAAATGTCCCTTGGCTCTTTTGCTTCCTCTAGAGCTTAATGGAAAACTGAAAGAAAAGGAAAATACAGTTTGTCTTATTCAATTTAAGAAACACATTAAAATGTCATTAAAATAGTCTTCAATCACCTTTCTAGTCTGCTGAATCTGGTTTATATTGCCTCTGTGGATGTGACAGAAGAGAGATCACTGGGAAAATAATTTTGGCCTGTAGACAAATCTTCAGCTTGTGCAAAGAGCAAAAACCCACTGGTTTCAGGACAATGGCTTTCCTTTAATCAGCAAAGTTTCAAGCCCTAAGAGACAAAGCTATTAAATTAGCTGTGGCTCACACCCCGATGTCGTGGCCTAACATGCTTTCCTGGTAATGATTTTGAGGAGCTAAACGTGAAGTGAATCACCCTGGGCAGAACTACCATTTCTGCTGGGTTCTCTCAAAGGACGCAGCTTGTGGCAGAGCTCAGCAGCTGCGGTTTTACTCCTCAGTGCGAATCTCGCCAGGTGGACAGAGCCCAGCTCCGGGCAGGGCCCTGCGTGCAGGGATTTGCATTTCCCACGTCTCCTTCAGGGATCAGTTTTACTGCAGGAAATTAGAGGAAGCTCTTGGGCAACGTTCCCTTGGAGCTCCTCGGCGGGGCGAAGCAGCTTTCCCTCCTACCTGTGGCAGGATTAGCGGCTTGTTTCGTGGTGCCCAGCTCAGGGCAGCGCTGTGATTTCCCACACAAACCCAGTGCTGTGCTGGCCCCACAACGCAGCCCCAGGAAAGGTGCTCGCCAAGGGCTCCAGCTGCCTTCCCTCCTGCAAAGCAAGGTGTTAGAGCTGTTCCCCCTTGGGCCCTGGCTTCTGGCCATGGGGGTAAAACACCTCTCTTTTCATGGCACAGACCTAAACGTGGTTCCCCGTGCTTTATGAGCTCCCCGTGAGCTGTGCTGCACGGCACTGAAAGCTGGCTCTGTTCTTCACCCCCAGGGCCACAGCCAGCCAGCTTCGTGCTCTGCTGGGGACCCCTCGGCTCTCACCATAGCCGGGGTTACCAAAAACCCCATCCCCGCTGCTGCAGGACGCTGGGAGCCGCCCTGCTCCCACTCACCTTAATTTTTCTCCCGGACTCCTTGGGTGCTTTTTCCCCGATCCCCTGCAGCCCGCGGGCTCCCGGGGCGGGTACAGAGGGGATGCTGCAGGCTGAGAGCCGCTGCTTTGAGCGGGGGGAGCAGGGAAAGGGCCCCCGAAAGGCAGCGGCAGCTGGACCGGGGATGCTCCTGCGCCTCCCGGGCTGCGATCTCCGGAGCGGCCAGGAGGGAGCAGGAGAGGCGCGGGCACGGGAACGGGCACGGGGAGCCGGGGGCTGGGGCCAGCCGTCTGCTCCTGGATGTGCTTCCCAAAAAGTGCAGGATCAACCGGACCCCCGCCCTACCCCACCTTTCACCCCCCCCCCGGAGCTGGGTGAGAGACTGGTGCCTCTTCCAGCCCTGCGTTTCCCTGCATCCGTTCCCACCTAAAAACTTCCACCGAGCACTGAAATTATCAATGTTTTGCTTGCCAGAGGTGCTCAGAACAAACCCGTTTGCCCCTCTGGTGCTTGTGTTGGATCAGCGTGGCTGCGGCGGGCTGGTTATCATCGCTGCAAGGAAAAGTCTCCGCTAGCCAAGGAAGCAGAGCTGGGTAGTATCCAAACTCAAATATAAATTCACATTTTGCCAACATGCTGTGGCTACACACGCGAGCAATATACTTCACTACGCATCACATTTAATTTTTTACATGGTGCCAGCTTCTACTGTGCATAGTTTGGGTATGAACAAAGGATCTCTGGCACAAAATTCAGAAAGCAGGCTTAATGGTTCCAATGGCTCCGTTATGACCCAACTGGAAAACAATGGGGATTTCTATACTGAGGATGTGTGCTCTGCTTCTCTTAAAGCAAAAGAATGGAAGCCTGTTTTTCAAAACCTGAAGATCGTGGCCTCATCCTTCGAAGAATTAACCATACCCAAATGCAGAGCTGCGAAGGGCTCAGCAGCTCGATAGTGAAACACGAAACTGGTGGGACCGATGTTCCCAGTTATCCTGCGATGGGTACGTCCAGGTTTCTCTCCTGGTCTTGGCAGGATGACTTCGTGTCTGTGTGATTCAGCTGGGAGGGAGCTGTGCTCGCTTTGCCTCTGCCAGGCTGCCCGTGTAGGAGCCCCGATGCTGGCTCTGCAAGACAGATGCTTTGTGTCGGCCTCTGAATCCCTGGCAAAGCAACGCAAGGCCTGGGTCCGTGCACTGCCACCGCTGCGTGTGCTAAATGGAGCCTTTGTCACCGCATCGGCACTGAGGCCAGCAGACAGAGGAGCAGGGAGGAACGAGCTCCCCAGCTGCCCTCTCACCCCAGTGACCCATGGAGAGTGTGTGACCCGAAACGGGCTGTTTCTAAATGGATCTACTTCAGTTGGCACTGTCACTTTCTGGGTGGAAAATCGGGCGAGTGGCAAGCCCACATCTGCTGCTCCCCGGCTGTCTTCTCCAGGGCCAGGCAGGAGCTGCACCACAGCTCTACAGGCTGGAAAAGCTGTTGAGACACCGAGGCTATTTCTTTGCATCATCTTAGAGACGCTTCCCCAAGGAAGGCAAAGTGAGGTGACACCAAAGTTCACCCAGTTCCTGCCCTGCATCCCACCCGCTTGGGCCACGAGCTGAGCACCAGCTCCTCACCCTGTGGCCGCAGCTGGCCCCAGCCCTGCACGGCAGCTGCCTGGGGACATGGATGGAGCCCTCACTGCCAGAGGTCCCGGAGCCACCACGGAGCTGCCTGACCTTGCTTTTGGGTGGCTCTGGGTGCAGAGATGCAGAGGGAGAAGGAACCCTGCTCCCCACAGCCTTCTGCAGGCATAACCTGCAGCAGGCAGGGGCAGGGGAGCTGGGCTGAAACCTTCCCTGAAAGAGAGAAAGGAAAAGAGAAATGTAACACCTCCCTGGAATGAGCAGAGAGGCGATCCACGTGTTAAAAACACAGCAGGAAAGCAGCCAGCCCTGCGCAGACACCCCTGTCAGCTGGCCCGGTTCCTCCCGCAGCACAGCGTCTTTAACACACCCTCCCCAAAAGACTTTGAAAAGCATTTCTGAAGTGGCTGTGGAAGGTGGCCAGGAGCTGTGATGCTCGCTGGTGTGGCAGCCCCGGGGGGGTCCCGGTGGCCCAGCCATGGCCCTGAGGATGAGGATGAGTCAGGAGGCCGGGCCTTGCTCTGTGCCACCACCATGGGACTCCCTCACAAAGCCCAGGGCTCCGTGGTGTCACCACCCCACCCTTCCTCGTGAAAATCCTTCCTCGGCGTTAGCTCCAGCTCTCTGTTCCTCCCCCTCCATCGATGTGATGTTTGGCTGTGCGGCTGGGTGATGCCTCACAGATGTGCACGTCCTGCGCCAGCACAGGACCAAATCCCCTGTGGCTGTGAAGAAGCAGCAGTGTCTGGGGGTTCAGCAGTGTCTGGGGGCTCAGCAGTGTCTGGGGGTTCAGCACGGGGCCTGCCGGGAGCCCCCTTCTCACCAGGTATTTTCTGAGCCCTGACTCCTGCAACCGGAGCAGCGACCAGATCGGAGCATCAGCGCCTCGCACTCACCTGCCTTTTGTTTGTGCAGGTGGAAAAATCCCAGCAGAGAAATGCTGGGAGCTGGCTCCGTGCCGTGACCTTAACGTGAAGCCAAAGTCCTCAGTTTGGTTCTAATTACACCGCTCCAGCTACACATCGCACGGGGTGGATCCCAGCAGATGCCGCTGGGAAAAAGTTTGGGGACAGACCAAGCGGGGTGGGAGAGGTGTGTGATGCTGAGCTGTGCTCTGCCGGCAGCCTGGGAACCAGCCCTGCTTCGTTAGCACCTGCACCGGGGCTCAGCAGGGCCATGCTGCCTGCGGGACACATCGGGGGCAGTTTGTGCATCCTGCAACCCCGTGGGCTGGCGCTGGGAGAGCTGCAGATGTGCTCGCTAACCACAGAGGTGCTCGGCTCCTCTTGGAGTCTCACTGACGGATAAAAGCAGCCTAAGGGTAAGGCTGAAAGAGTGAAAGCCGCTACATCCAACATCTGGCTGCAGGCTAGAGAAGGGCTCGTGCAGTTGCATGTTAACAGCAGATATTTATGTGGGCTGAAGGTGAATAGAGCCTTTCATTGCTCGCTGAAGTCACAAGAAGAGAGGAAGGAGGGAATACATTGTCCCATTTACAAGAAAAATCACATACAATGCAAGATTTTATTACGAGACGGTCGTAAGAGGGACAATTTATAGTTAAAGGTCAGAAGAAGTGGAAGACGAGCCCTCAGAGCAGCCCGTGGCCGTTTGTGTCTCATCCTTTTGCTATGTCACTGTTCAAGGCTGGGGCTCTCGGCATCCTACGCAACACGCAGCTTTCTGCCGTTTGATGTGCCGTATTTCTGCTCCGAGCTCCCGTTCCCACGGCAACAAAACTCAACACCATTATTGGTATTTTCCATACGATCATGCAATTTCCCCTCTTCCCCGGGAACGGAGCCACGTGGCCACCGAGGGGCTCCAAGCACGCGGGCAGGCAGCGCTGCTGGGAGCGCTGGAGCAATCGGAGCAGCAAATTAGCGGCTCAGCCTCGGGGAAACCTGACGTGGTGGTGGGAATGGCCTGACTCCGAGCTGAGGCAGCCAGGCAGAGCCCGTGATGCCCCTCGTGTTGGTACCAAAAGGCCGCCCAGCCTGCCCACCAGGCATCGGAGCAGCTCGGCGGTGAGCACCGAAATCAGTGGAAATTCGGATACAGAGGAAATCAGGATACAGAGCTTCGGCTACAAGCCGCGGAAGCCGTGAGATCTTGCACAGCGTGCTAAATAAGTGAAATTTTTCAGGGAAAGGCTGCCAAAGGTCATTTATTTCATAAAGTAAATGCTGCCCCAGTGGGAGCAGCCCCAGCCCCAGTGGGGCTCCTCCGCCCGCCCCCGAGAAGCTCACCCCTGCTGTGCGTCCTGGATGGCTCAGGGTGCCCTACCTGCTTTATTCATGTCCCCATCGAGTTGGACCTTGCTTATTTCAGGCATTTCTCCATTTCAACAGCGTCTAATCCTTCTCTCTAATGAGATCTCAGCCTCTCCTGGCTTTGCACCCGCTGCAGCTCTGACAAGGAGGCCGGCTGCCCTCTGCAGAGGCCAGGGCAGTGCCTGCTGCATTGCCCTTTGATAAGGGCTGCAGGAGCTTCCAGTTCCTCGCTGCTGCTGGGGACGGGCTGTCCTCGGTGACCTCCACGCAGACGCCGACAGCCCAGGGCCAGATAAATCACCCCCAGCGTGCCCGTGCTCCTTAGTCCTTAAAGCCCATCCGAAGGCAGCTGGCTGGCACGGTGCTAAATCCCAAGTCAGCCCTGTGAGAAGGCAGCGAGTGGCTGCGTTTAAGCTCTGCTAACACCTCTTTCCACCCAGCACACTTTTTTTCCTGAGGGTTGCGCACTGGATGAGTCACTTTTCCTTTACACCTCCCTCCTCCGAATGCGTGCACGGCCATCTGCTGTCCACGGCCGGGGTAATTCAAAGGGCAAAGGGAGGAATAGTGCAGAGGCTGTAGGAGAACCCTCCCCCAGAAAAAATCCCCTCATCGTCAGGAAATAAAACCCACACAAAATCCATCAAATTCCTTGCTTGCGTAATTAAGACATTACTGTAAAAATCACCCCAGGTTGCCTTTCTTTTCCTTTTTTCACCTCCTTTCCAAAAACCTGTGGGATAGAAATCCCTGTTTTCCATAGTCTCCTGACACGGTGCCAAACTGCAGAGAGCAGCTGAGGCCGTATTTTGTCAAATAAACCAAAAGCCAGCATACTTGGCAATAAATGCGCACAAGATGTTATGGTCATTTTAATACAATGACTGGTTTCATTCCAGGCCAATCCGTTTTCATTGGGTTTAAAGCATTCGTGGCAATGCTCTTGCAGGGCAATTAGTTTCATTCACAACCAAGTTCCCAATGTGGTCCCCGCTAACACCATTATCATGCTAAATTATCAGAGGAGCTTCTGGCCCCTCCTCACATCTGCTCAGAGCAGAGGTCCACCTCGAGACCAGAAATACAGCTCCTGGGCTCCAAATTTTGCAGTGTTCTGCACAGAGGGGGAGCAATTCTGCCTTCGTAATTTATTAATGAGAAGCATTTGGAAAATGAGGCGGGGAGAAGCAGGGCAGAGGGCTGTGACCTGCCCCAGCTCAGCTCCCTGCTCTCAGCACCCAAGCAAAACGGAAACGCTCGGGAACCCAGTGCTGGCTTTTGCCAGTAAAAATCCCCATTTAGGCACCACTGCTGATTTCCCAAAATACACGGTTAGCAATGAGGCAATCAGCACGTGGGGCCAGAAACTCAGCTGATGGGAGCTGGCAAAGCTCTGCAGACACCAGCACCAGCAGCTACATGGGTCCGACTCCAGCAGCAGCTTTGGGATGCGGTGAAGGGCAGTGGGAAATTGCTCTGTGCACTGGTGCTGCTGCCTCCAGCCTCTTGGAGATGCTCTCAGCTCCCAGCTGCAGCCCTGTGAAGGCCGTGCCCTGACAGGAATTTGGGTTTTCTGGCTCAGATGCTGGAATTTCACGCTGGGGCACAGCAATGTGGGCTCCTGGGCCCGGACAGCTGGAAGGGAAGGAGAGGGCAGCAGGTGAAAATGAAGCGTGTTTAGCCAGGATGAGCACAGCCCAATAACAATGAAGTGATGTAAACCCAAAGCGTATCTTCGGCAATTAATTAACTTGATTCGATGTAAACAGCCCCGCCGGTAACTTCAGCTTGTGCTCTGCTGTAAAAGCAGACACTGACTCACAGAAAGCTGCAGGCCAAGGGTTGTAATGGCCCTGTTGGCTGTGCTCACACAGAAAAAGGGTAAGAAATTGCAGGTTGGGCTCAAGGAGTAAAAAAAGAACAAATCTTTATGAACCTCAGAGCCTATTTAAAAAATAAAAAATAAAAATAGACTGTAATTTCTTTAGAAACTTCTGTGAAACACAGTGCCTCTGTGGAGTGTCCAAGTGAGCCAATAATGCAGAATGCCAGGCTTTATTCTGGAGGCAGGCTCCGAAACAAAGGGGCTGTTTCAAGGGAGGTTTTTATGCCCTGAGCAGAAGCAACAGCCCGAGACGTTGCCCCTGCCCAGGGATCTCCAGGTGTTCCCTGGAGGAAGCCAGAGACTTTTCCCTGGATCATGGTGGGGTTGGAGGCGCCGGGGCTGTGCTGGTGGCTTTATGTGTGCACCCTGCTGGTGCTCAGCACGGGGCAGGCGGTGTTCCTTAGGTGCCCCTAATTCAACGACCTCAGCTCTGCTTGCTAGCAAGCTGATTTAAAAATTAGCTGGTTTATAAACTGATCGCAGGGAGAGCATCCAGAAGAATCTCACATTCATGAGAGATTACCCACAGCGCTAATTGCAGATCTGCGTTGGATTTCAGCAGCTTCGTGTTCTGCTCCTCTGGGCACTGTGTAAGGAGGAGCTGGCACGTCCAAGCAGAAGATGCATTCACTCTATTCACTCTAACGAAACATTTAGCTGAAATAATTAGAAACCCAGGTTCTGCAGGGCATTACTGCTGCCCTGAACTCAATCCCAATTGTGTATTCAGTAATCCAGCTCAAATTAAACAAGATCAGCTGAGTTCATCTAAAGAATCCCAGATACACTAAGAGCAGTGGGAACATATTTTCTTAATGGGATCAAATTATTTGCTCTGGTAACACAGTTATTAATACCATTATTACACCAAAGGTGGAAATCATCCTACATGCACCGGTCACAGCAAAGCTCTCTGCAAACACCTGGTCCTAGAGCACAAAAGCAGAAAACCTAAAGCTATATTTTTTTTCCTTGGCAAAATCACAGTGAGTGGAATATATGATTTCCTCCACATTGAGAAGACAACAGGTTTCCTCCAGGTTATCCTGAAGTGAACTCAATTGAGGGCCCCAGCCCAGCCACAGCAAGTCAAAAGACATCTTTCCACTAACTTTGGTGGGAACCGAAGATCTGTGAAGAGAACATTGGCACATCTTTAACAGCACAGGAATTTGGTACCGAGTCCTTCGGGGAGTAATTACTTCATTAAATGCAAAAGAAATATAGGACTGTGTGTGAGTTATCTCCCGTGAAGAGAAGCAAGTGCTCCTAACGTGACTTCCAGACACCAAAGGAGATGAAGCCCTGGCGCAGCACACGAGCAGCCCCACGGATGGGCCCTCAGGTGGATGATGCTGCAGAAACAGCAGTGACTGCCACAAAAGCATCTCCTTACACTGAGGGGCTACAGCCACAGCATCCGACTGACATCCACCATGTGATTTCGCTCATTTACAACCATGTTTTATGACCAAGGTGTGCTTTGGTATGGAGGAGACGGAGCATCTTTCCCAACAAGCACACACCTTTCACTGACTCCATAGGGGTAACACGTTTACTGCTCCAGCCATACTTCAGGATGGAGCAGTGAGTGTATTCGGATGAAAAATGCCCATGAAACTAGGACTAGGCCATTGTGTGGCACAACAGTGTCACACTACGGTGCTGCTGGGCACTGTGCCCTGTGCTGAAGTCGCGGTGTGCACAAATGCACCCAGCATCAGCCGTGGGGAGGGAGCTGGACCGGGTGCCTGGCCAGGGCCAGGGGACAGGGCTGGCAGCAGGGCTGGCTTCCTCAGCTATATCTGCTCCGCGGTGGTCTCGTAGGGGAGTTTACTTACAGGCAATGAAAAACAAATGGGGTGGTTTTATATGTCACATAATGCCTTGCTGTGGAAAGCAAACAAAGGCAAGAACTGCATTTCGCTTAGAAACATCCCTGTTTCATTAGGAACCAACTACATTTTGTCTTCAGCGACTATGAAGCAAATACCTGGGAAACATCGCAAGCAATCCATTCCCTGTCCTGGCCTGATCCAAAAAGCTGTGCTGACAGAAAGGCTGACACGGCCTGGGCCCGAGCCAATACGTGGTGTGTTTAGGGCCCCTTGGTGCACTCAGCAGGGGTACATCACCCTTGGGCTCTCGCCTCCCTGCCCACACCACTCCCCAATAGCCCCAGTACAAGTGTAAAGCAGTGCCATGGGTTCAGGTTCTGCACTGGTGCCACCAAGTCTGGGGCACCACACGACATTTTCTACACCCCAACACTAATTTGGGGCATCTGGGCATGACCTGTCACCCACAGCTCATGTCTGCCCTCACCCACCACTTTGGGATGGTTGATATCTACACCCAGAGCTGCAAAAGTCCCACACGGGATGGATTTGGGATGCCTGAGGGCTGAGCACCTAAGGCACGGGTCAGGGCTGTGCTCCCCCAGGGGGTGCCGCAGCTGGAGGCTGTCACCTTGCTGGTGACAAACAGCGCAGGAACTGGGAGGAAGCGGCTGGGAAGGGCGATGGAACAGAACCAGATTTCTTTATAAACTAACAAGCCACAGATGAACGTTCAAAGGAAATTACTCGAGTTTCTCACATAGGGAGATCTAGGTGACGGTGATTTGTCTGCCTACGAGAGGAAAAAACAGGAGATGTAAAAAAAAAAGACTCCTTTAAGCCCTTTATAACGGAGTTACGCAACACACAGCCATACACAATTACAGCGTTTCTTTACCACTTAAAACAACCACTCCAGCTCTGTCAAGCCCTCTTTTTTTTTTTTTTTTTTTTTCTGCAAATATCAGCACTGTAACCAAAGTTATGAGTTTTCTCAGCATAAGAACATGAAAATATATGAGGCAAAGTGTTAGCTGGCATAAAGCAGCGGAGATTATTAGACTTGGACACCGCACAGACTGACACCAGCCAAGGATCCAGCCTTGCTTATTAGCCGCCCACTAGGAGAATTATATAAAAAAGGCTTTAAAAAAAAAATCAAACAATAAACTTGCCACCTGGGTGTAATTTGTGGGTTTCAGGATTTGTTTAGGTCATCACATATTTTGTCTCAAATGAAGCAGCCGTGAAGTAGCACAGCATTCTGTCTGACATGAAATAGCTCCATAAATGGAGATAAATTAGCAGGAGTTCAGCTCAATCCCACGTCGGGGTTTGCGGTTTGTTTGGGCTTCTGCATCCTGCCTGCCCCGCGCCTCGGGTGCGAGTCAGCAGCAGAAAGCCTCTCCCTGCCCCGCCAAGCTGGTGCTCGGACCCAACGGAGCACGTAATTCTGTCTCTTTTTAGCTTTTTTACAGTGGATGACCCAATCTGGTGAGCTAACAGGAACCTTACATCATTCGAGAGCAGAAAGCCCTGTCCGCGTCTAAAAATACCTCAACTAGTTGTCCAAAAAGAGAGACAAAGTATGCTTCCCTAAGCATGCTGTAAATATTCCGCTGGACACTGGCCGTGGCGGCCTCTTACTCACGGATCCTGTCTTCACCATCACAGAAACAGAGACAAGCCCTAATAAGCCGCCTCACTCACCCAGTGAAGAATATTTTCCTGACAGCATTGTCCATGTTTTTTGCTTTTTTTTTTTTCCAAGTTCAGCCAAGGGGCTCGCACCGTTTCCTTCATCAGTCCCCTTCCAGGATCAGAAACACGTGGGGATTTTTTCCCCAGGTCTCTGTGGCTGTCAGCTGGGTCCCACCCCTGCCCCACAGCAGGGACATGGCACACACGGTGGGGTCTCGGTGTGAAGGTGGGATGAAGGCCACGTGCTGGCTGAGGACAGGCTGCCAGCAAACATTTCCAAGTGAGTCACCGCCGCTGATGCTCATGGCTGAGAGATGCGGGGCAGCCCCTGCTGCTGGACTCCACACCAGCTCCACCCCAGCCTTGGGTGATGAACCATCGGGAGGCTCCTGGGGCACTTCAGGAGCACTGCCCATCTCTCCTTCTGCTCTTCATATCCGATCTGGCTGGGAAATGGGAGCTAACCAGCAAGCTGGCTCTGCCTGGAGCCAGAGCCAGGCTCTGGTGGTCTCCAGAGGCCCAGCCCAGCCTCACATGTGCTGTGGTTGTTCAAGCTATTTCGTTGGTGTGTGTTAGCCAGCAGAAGCTCACGAGTGTACTTCTGAAAGTGATCGTGGACCAATACAACAGCCACAGCCCGTGATCCCACAGCCAGACACTGCAGAGCATCTGCAGGGGGGGAGTGGAGCCAGGGCAAGAGCAGCACCCATCCCACAGCACTCCTGGTTCCTCACTTTGCTGCTTCTCCACCTTCAGCCCAAGAGCCACTGGAAACATCCCAAAGCCATCTACAAAGCCTCTACCCGAACCCATCCAAATCCCCAGACCAACAACCTATACGCACGTTTTTGCATATGAGCAAAGCAACATGGGGAGAATCCAACCCCCAAAGCAGCTTCTTTACTTTGTTGTAAATCAAACCATCTCAGTAACACCATCCGAGAAGCCTGATGAAGCTCTTTTTGCCCCCAAAGTTTAGGCTGTCCTCTGTGTCCATGGGACACGTGCCTGTGAGATGTGGAGAGATGGGCTGTACAGACCCGGGGGGATGCTGGTGGTGGGGCTGGGCTGGGGGGGATATGTGGGACCCCCCCAGACTGCCCCTACCATGAACCCAGCACTCCACTTTCTTTGCAAAGTATGGTTTAAAACACTCCTTCTGTCCATATTTTTTTTCAGTCTCTTAAAAGAACAATAGTACACCTATTTCAGAAATTCTCCAAAAGCACAACTCAGAAAAATACCTGGGGATCCATAAACCAAAAAGCTTCCTTGAACACATGTTTAAACTATTCATGGTTCTCCTGAGACCTTCTGAAACGGCACAATTGACTCCGCGTCCATGAAAACAGAAAAGCAAATATCGACCAGTGCCAAGTATTTGTATTCGCTCTCCCTCGGCTGCAGCCCTGATTGTTTTAAATGTAGTGCTGAGACTGAGATATTGAGTGGAACAGCGAGAGGTTCTTGGGGTGAACTAAAGAGCATGGAACAACCTGGGCCTGACGAGTCCTTCCCGAAAGCAGGAAGGCCGGGGTGATGCCACGGCTGCACAGGGACAGAGCTCTTAACCGAACCAACCATGGACTGACATCCGTGGTGCTGAGAAAAAAAATTACAGGCTTTAGAGCAATATTAAGATTTAAAGCCGTCCAAAAAGCCCGCACCATATTAAATCTTCAAAGAGGTATGTCAGGATTAAAAGGTCCGAACAATTCATCCTCCCTTCCCGTTTTATGAGCCCCCAGAACTGCTAGGATTTGTTTGATCTTGTAACACCTCACCTTGCATTCCTAAACAGCCATAAAAATTCCATATTCTTTGGCAACCAAATGCAATTTTGTGTGATGTCTTTAAAAGATGAAACAGCTTCATTTTGGCGAAGCCATTGGCTTCTCCTGCTAACTGGTGCTTTGTCCAAACAGCCCTCGGAGCAAACAACGGGGCAGCCGAGGGCTCGCAGTCCTGTGTGGGTTTCCCGACCCATCCATCTTTGGCTTAAACCTCAGGAGAGCAGATCAGAAGGCCGGGTAGGGCTCCAGCAGGAGCTGCCTGTTTGTTTTGCAACTGGTTGTTTAACCACTGGGTGCCACAGCCTTACTCATCTGTTAAATGCATTGCTGGGGTGCCGGTGAGGACAAATTTGGAGGTAATGTTTGTAAGAGGCCCTGAAGTGCCTCAGAGAAGCAGATTGGGTTTATATTCCTAATACTAAATTAAAGTTTAGATATAGCTTAATTAACATAATGTAATATAGTGCTTGAAGCAGACAAATACTTAAAACATTATTACATAATGCTGGCCCTCCTTCACTTGTGAGAGTGTTTGTTGCTTCTTTAGAACGTGATGTCTTTGCTCCACAGCCAGGTCCTTCCTAGGAAAGGCAGAGCAAGGCTGAGAAACATGAGGAGCTGCATGTGTTAAAAAAGAAACAGCATGATCTAACTCATCACTGAGTGGAATTGATGGTTATCCTAATGCCCACTAAACTCCCAGGATAAACTCCTCGAAACGACTTCCCCCCTGTCGCTGCTGGGAGCTTTCCTACTGATGCCACTGGCCATCAATCTGAGACTTCAGTCCTGCTAGACACGGTTTTGTACGGTATCCTAATGGCCTTGCAGGTTCTTAAATATCCTTTATTTTATTTAAACTCTGAGGGCAAGTCTACTCCCGATCATGCTACGCAGCCCTCTTAGCCTAAATGAGTTGCCCAGATGCAAGCGAAGGCAGAGCTTTGGCCTGGCAGCTGCAGTTCCTGAGTAAGACATCGCATGCTCTCCACTTCCTCGCGCTCTGCTAAATGGCAGACCCATTTCTCTGAGTAATGACAAATCCTTCAGCATACTTTAAACATTTGTTTCAGGCTCGGCTTTTCCAAGTCTTAGTAACTGCATGCGTGGAATGAGGGGAAAGAGAAAATTAAGTTACCATTTGTGCAGAACGAGTTCCTTCGAGGGGCGTGCTCTGCCAGGGAACCTAAAGCAATGATCTGAAGGGATCGTACGAGCGTCTTCAGTGCTAGGAGCCTGTGGCCTATTAGCTACCTAATTATGTGACCAGAACCTAATGATACCAGAGGAAGGGAACGGACAAAGATGTGTCTGAACTTCTCTGAGCAGGCATGTTGAGGTATGTTGCCCTCTGACTGAGCCACCACATTGTCTCAGCACAGACCATGCCCATCCTAACCCTGATTTCAGCCCCGGGTAACAATGCCCTACAACTAAACCTGTTAAAACTAATCTTGCTTGACTGAAACCTATTCATGCAACCAGCCAAGCAGGTACGGGAAGGGTGCTGTGGAACCGAAGGGGATAACCTCTTCGCCCACGCAGCTGCAGCTGGAGAGGATGGGCACCAACACCCTGACACTGCAAACAGGGGAAATGCACAGCCCAGACCCGAGGGAGCAGCTACGGCACCGTAGGCGGGCGGCTGTGGGGCCTGACAGATGAAAGGAGCAGTGATGGATAGTGTTGTAGCAACAGTCACTGCAAAAGCAGAAAAGGGAACAAAAGAAACAGGATGCGGCTGTTTAAGGAGGTTGATATGTTACATTCCAGCAGGCATTTATGAATTCGTGCTTATGTGCTCAAATACAAATATTGGCAATTCTATTTTTTCGCTCACTCAGCAAAGTTAGGGCCTGTATTCAGGGTTTCTGGACTTGTGCTGTTACACGTTTTGTAATCTGGGTGCCCAAACACTGAGATAGGGAACATTAAGAGAAAAATACAATACAAAACAGTAATTCAGAAGACCAATCTCAAACGGTTATGGCAATCTTTCAGATTCTATTTGCGTATTATTTGATTGCTTTTGGTCTGATTTGGTGCCCAGGAGACTCACTCCCATGAATGGTGGGATTTGGACACCAAAAGCATCTTCACTTTGGCCTGCAGGCTCTGGTAGGGACAGGAAGGCTTAGTCCATTCATTTTTTTACAGTAATCAAAAAATGAGGGTTGAGCCTGTCAAAGTCATTAGGAATTTTCCTCGGTACATCTTGAATTTTGGATCACACCAGCATTTCCTCAGCTGTTTCTCCTGTATCCCCTGCTAGATCAGCCCAGCCCATGGCTTCTGGCCATTATTCCTCACAGAGGTGATCGCTGCTGACAGGACCGTGCTGCGGATGTGCATGTGTGCACGCTGCTGGGGAGCTTCTTCATTTGCTGTCGGTGCTGCTGTTACTGAGTTTCTGCATTTAATCCTAGGGAATGATGGATGTTTTTCCTTCAGACCAGCCTGAGCACCTCATAGAGTTTCACCTCAAAGTTCAAGCAAAATATTTTTCAAAAGATACTTTGGAAATCCTCCTCCAGCAACCCAATGAAGTGAGGAACTGGGGAGAGTTTGACTTGTTAAGCACGTGTCTCATACCCAGCATAAACCCCGCCAAATATGCTCTGCTTTTTCCATACAATCCCAGGGGATGTTTGCTCCAGTTCACACAAGGCAACAAAAAAGTGGTGCTGTGCCTGTGAGTGGTGCTCAGCTGAGGCCTGAGGATGCTTGTGCCTCTGTAGATAACTTCTGTGAAAGCCCTACAAGCGATGAAGAGCCTGAGGGGAGGGGAAAAGCCTCTGTGATGGTACAGACAGGGACAGCACGTGTCCTGGTATCACACCCTCAGCAGCTGATGAACCGGGCTGCGTTAATCCTGGCAGGCTGCATGGGGATAGGAGATTGTGTGGCTCATCACCCCGTTTTTTAGCTTGTTTTTCCCCTCTGTCCCTCTCAGGAAAAGGCTGTGGAATATTCTGGAATGGATTGGAAAGGTTCTGTGAAATCCACCTACAGAAACCTCTGTGATTCCTGAGGCTTAAATACGGCATCTGTGGAACTCAGCCTTTCAAAAACAGTGAGTTTGCTGAACTTATCTCTGAACGATAAAAGGCAAACTTTCCTTGACCTGCATAAATTGGGAACATTCAGCTTAATTTTCTCCAGTTGTCTGCATTCTGTAGCGGCACAACACCCAAAAAAGGAAGCACAATCAATGGGGTCCAGAGCTGGGATGATAAAAGCTGAAATCCCGAAGAAAGGCATGAACCTATCTGCTGAATAGTTGTGATTGCTTGCTTTCTACCACGTGAAATAATGATAATAAAGACGTATTGGGTTTGTTTGCAGAACACCCCAGCAGCTGACGTCTGTCAGGATTTCACAAGAACAAAACACAGAAGTTGGAGTGTGCACGGTGCACGGGCTCGCGTTACGCGTGGGGTTTTCGCTTTGTTCTTCCCGGCGCTGCTTCTGACAGGGAATCAGTCAGTTTAATCCCGTAATGGGAACAATTAGCCTTACAGAAGAAGCAGATCGCTTCTAATCTCATCTTCTCCTCACAGTGTTATGCCAGAGTTTCTCGTTGTTTTCCCACCTGTGGCTCATCAGTCACAGGGCGCACAGTGCCGGCAGGGGAGCCTGGCTCATGTGCATCCTTCATCCATGTGCTCTGGAGCAGGACCGAGAGTGGGGAGAACACGGAGCCAATTCATTTTACAGCAAAACCAACGGGAAGCAGCGAAGTTTTAATTCAAAAAGACTGTGCTTAGCTTTTGAGAAGTACAAGGGAACATTCTGTGAGCTTCCCATCAGCCCTGAAAAGCCGCCTTGTCCTCCTCGCGGCCTTCCTTGGGGCTGCCCTTTCTCGAGGACAGGCTGCTGCTGTGCTCCGACAATCGCCGTGTCGCTGCCTCCCGGTGCTCCCTGCCGGGAAACCCATCTGCCGGCCTTATCTCATGTTTAGTCTGCACGGGTTCAGAGGCAGGGATTCATCCCAACCACACGAAGCTCTGGTAAGTGGCTGGCGGCCCGATGAGCAAGGACTGGAAGGGCACGTAGATGTTATCGCACCACCATTTGTCATGACGACAGAGCAAACCGCGTTTTGCGTCTGCCAGTGTTCTTGCTTTTCATCTCCTGAGCACATTTTGAAAAGAAAAAAGGATCTCCTGGGCCCTACCACGAATCTGCTTGTGCTGCAGAGTCTGAGAGCCTTCGGTGGCAGCAGCAACCACACACAGCCCAACTGCTCGCACAGTTTTCTCTGTAAAATCCTACAAAGATACAAAGCCTTGGGATGCAGCAGCAACCACACACAGCACACCTCCTCACACAGTTTTCTCTGTAAAAACCTACAAATCTACGCAGCCTTTGGAGGCAGCAGTCCTCCACACCTGCGGCTGGTTACAGAACAAGGACTGTACCGGACTGCCTAGATTTCTTCCATTACCCTAATGATTTATATCACAGCTCATTTTTTTTTCTCTGTGGGATGCCTAGATCTGTGAGATAAACTTTTTATAAATGATTTAGACAAACAAATGAATTAAACGGAATTCAGAATGACAGCTTCCAACACTTGGGCACTAGCCAAGGAACTTTCAAAAGCCAAAATAATAGCTCAGATCTGAGAGATTCTGCAAAGCCTATAAATTAAGTAATCCTTTTCAAACCGGCCGTCAAATCTGCCATAGGGTTGAGATTTGCCTCGACTTAATCCAAATAATGAGTTTCAAAATTAAATGTTTTCACAGGATGTTGTTCTTTGGATAGCTCGGATTTTTTTAATTATTAAGTAAAGAAATAAACCAAAACCCTTAAGAATTTGTTGTACATGAATATGGGGAAGGTCCCACAGGGTTAGAAAGGCACCAGAAAGTGCTAATTTAGGCAGGGGAGATGGAAATTAAGATGAAACTGTCAAGCACGGCTGATTAATGCATGAAAGGTTATACTCTGAGAAACACTGACTACTGGGAGGGCAAATTAAACCACAGCTGCACAAATGCCATGAAACTTTGCTTGGAGTCTTCACTCCCACAAGAATTTTGAATTCGTGTAATCAGCATCATTTCCAGGGACTGTTTCCAATCACAAATAATGAGAGGAACAGCCAGTGTCGGAACGTACAAACGAAAACTCCCAACAACTGAATTTCCAGCACAAGATTTGTTTTTAAATAGGAGTGCAACTGATGGGACGTCCAGCCCACAGGCGAGCACCCAGCGTGCTGCTCAGCACGGCTTTTAAATGCCCAGTGTCTGCGTTGAACTGCTCAGAAATGGTCTAAGGAGACATTATTAATCATTCCCTGCACAGCTAGGGAACTCTGTTGGATTCCCACCTTCATTTAAAAATGAAATACAGATATTTTTAAGGACCAAAAAGTGCATCCCGCGAAACATGTAGGTACATTATTTTAAAATATTTCCAACAGCTGCCACACTGAAAGAGAAAGATCTCATGCCTAGGGTAAATACCATGAGCTGAAACAAAGGGAGCTATAAAAATATTTTCCTTACCTTAATGACAGAGGCATTCTAATTCTCAGGTGATAAAATTAAGCGGAGCTTGGAATTTTACACATGCTACATCAGACGTCAGTGTAACAGGAGCTCTTTCAGAGCAGTCATTCATCTGGAACCTCTGGGCAAATAAACTGCAAGAAGTATTTCAGAACGTGATGAATGTCACATTAAAATGAACTTTTCATCACATAGGAGCTCGCTACTTAAACGAGCAAGGTGGGGAGCTGCACCTCCCAGCATATAGCGGAGGATGCCTGCAGAGGTGCAGCTCCATGTAACGTGTGTGGCTGCCGAGGAGGAGGCTCCCGACTCAGCCCCGTTGCACTCACCAGCTTTGCACCATCTCCTTTATTTCTTACCCTTGTGGTTGGTCACGGAGGCACCACAGGGGGCTCGGAAGGACTCGGCAGCATCAGTCCCCTCTGGCACTTGGCTGCGCTGCTCCAGGTCCCCCGTGGCTTGCAGCTGTGGCCCCTGGGTGGCTGGGGAGACATCAGGGGGGTCAGGCAGTGGGGACGGACTGCAGGAGGGAAATAAGCATCACATGGATCCCTCCAGGACCTGACCGTGTGAGTGTGAGGAGAGGCAAGCACTGAGCACAAGTTGGGTTGACGTTTTTATCGCTAGCTTTCCATGCAAGGAATGGACCTGCGAAGTGAACCCTTACTGAACTCGTTGCAGTTTAACAATTTGCATTAGCACCAAATAATCAGCTTGTCACTTCTCAGACCTTCCATCACTGCCGCGCCACCACGGTGCTGCGCTGGCGTTTCCAGGGGTGTCCCTTCTAACGGGGAAATTGGGCACGACGGACGGATGAGTGAAAAGTGTAATTCCTAGCACATGCCCTGTTCCAGGTCATGGAGTCTCGTTGAATAGTTAATTGTGCAGTGAAACATACTCTGGGTAGAAAAAGAGAGGCAGAAAATGTAATCACAGATATTCCATGTGTCAGCATTCACACTGGGGACCCCACAAGAGTTTGGGTGATTCTGCAAGGCAATGGTGCTGGGTTAGGGGAGTTAGCGGTGAACCAACACGAGAGCCTTGAAGCCACTTGGAAACCCAAGCTATACCTACAGGAATAATGCAGAAATGTTGAGCAACTTGTCAAGCTGAGCTGCATGCAGCCAAGAGGGATTCCCCTGCTTTGGTGACCAATGTAGAGATTTATAGGCCCCCACATCAAAAAAAGATCTATCAAGAGGCTGAATTCTACCTTAAACTCCAAAAAAAAATGAAGAAGCTTGAACTTAGCAAGCCTTTTGCAGATCTCCGACAAATGCAGTAATTTATTGAATTTGCACTAAATATTGGGTATTTTTTTTCACAGTATGAAAATGGAATATTTTTGGTAGACCTGGGGCCAGTGCAAAGCCTCCAGCTAGAGAGGACCCGTGGCTGACTTCCAGCCTCCTGCAACTGCTCTGAGGAGAAGCAGCCCCAGTCCAGAAGAAGGTGATCTGCAGAGCAGGAGAGCCTCCTGGCCTGGAGGAGAACCATCAGGCTGTAAGGACACCAGAAATCACTCCCGTGTGGGCAGATATTCAAAAACATTTTTGGGGGGTTGTTTTTGGGGCTCCCAGGACCTCTGCGAGATGTCAGGGGGTGGCAAATGGAAAAGCTGAGTGCTGGTTCAACAGGGAACACGGAGATGGAGATGCACAGTTTGCCCAGTCAGTCTGTGACAACAAAGGCAGGAAGCAGACAGTGACCCCCGTGGCAAAGGAGAGCCCGAATGAAATGCTCTAAAAAGAAACAGGGAGGCGATAAGGCTGCGGGGTGGAAAAACACTGGAAACATACACAGAGAGAAATATTGGGGGGGAAAAAAAAAACACAGCAAATGGAGTGATGAGATTGAATTCATGAAAACATTTGACCTTTCTTTTGAGTAATGCGTGGTCTTTGTTAGAGCTTGCTATAGAGTTTCAGCACTCGGCAGAAGGAACATGTTGGAGATAGGGTGTTATTAGCTTAATGTTACGGCTTGCTCCCGCAGCAAGATCCCTATCATCTTCTGGTGATTCTGTCATTTCTGTTCCAGAAGTAGAACTCATTTCTGGGAGTGACTTAAAGTACAGCTGAAAAGTTATCACGTTAGGAGAAACAAAGAAATAGAAATCGCTGAGTCCGCTTTTGTTCCCCAAAATGACTGGGCCCTTTTCGGGCTGCAGAGCTGTGCTGGCTTTCTCAGAGGAAGCACATGTGGGAAGGTGTGGGAGCAACGGGAGGAAACGAGGCGCCTGGGGAAAGTGGGGCTCTTCAGCTAGTGGTCTCATTCCCAAAAACCTTGAAAAAACCCACCGGTGATAGAGGGGTACAAAATGAATTCCTGATGCAGTTCTCCGATCCGAGGGCTGGTCTACACATGGACACTTTCCAGCAGGAGGAATTCCACTGCAGATACTTTTATTCAGACTAAAACTGGCTCTACTTCAGCTCGGTTTAATGCATTTTGGAACGGAATTTAATTTGGAATAAGCACACCCACAAGTTTAAACTGATTTGGCTAATTCCCGTTGTATTTTACTTGGGTTACCTTTTCCATCAGCCTTACGTTACGTGAGGGGCAGCCTCGGCTGAGCATTCGAGAGGCCTTGAAGAGAAACTGTCCTGAAGTCAGCAGCTTTATCAGCAGATTTCCGAAACGAATACTTTAATAGCGGGGGGCTCTGCGTTCTGATCGGCTACTTCCCATGCCAACAAATTACTTTTAAACCCCGGCAGGCTGCTGTGCCTGCCACTCACGGGCAGGCTGCATTTTAGAAACCACCATGGAAATAAAGCCTTGGCCATCGCCGGCACCGCACGGATCAGCAGCTCCGTTTGTCTCTGAGCTTTGCCTTTTCCCTGTTGGCATTGCTCTCACTTTACAGCAGACTTAGTTTCCTGAAATAAAAGAATTTTTCTTTGTCCTCTGCAGGGGGAATGAGGGCAGCACTGCCTGGCTCAGCCCCGCGGGGCCGCACGCTGCTCCTGCCCCCCGAGCAGGACAGGGGGGACCCGAGCTGTGCCTCCAGCCCCCTGCGAGGCGAATGTCGGGGCTCAGCCGGGAAGCGAGCGAGGAAACCTCGGGCCAGCCTCCCCGCAGCCTTCTGCAGCCCGGTGATATCATGCAGGAATGAGGCATGATTCATCAGCCCTCGCACAGACAAAAGTGAGCGTTCGCAGCCTGCGTGCGCGGTGGAGGCACCCGCCCGCATGGGACAAAGAGGATGGGTAAAAGCCCGGCTGGTCCCAGCTGCGTCTCGGCTCTTCTTCTGTAGGTCTGTTTCCGTCAAGGCGAACAAAACTTATTGTATTTGGGGCTCATAACGCGTGCTTGCTGTGCTCAGGTTGCTAAATCACGGGGCTGCCCCAGAGCCCGCGGTTAAATGCCGCAGTTCCCACCCCAGCCAAGACCAAATTCCCCTGGAGAACCCGGGCACGGCAGCCTCCGACAAACCCTCCTATGGCACGAGCAAACACACGCAGAAACATTTCACAGCGAGCAGCACATAAATCAAAGTCGCAGAAACCGGGCAACACGAAGCTACTTCGCAAAAGTGGACTTTTCTAACAATGCCTCCTTTGTTTGGTGCTGTTTGGAAGCAGGGTATTTTGGCCCAGCCCTGCCCAGGCAGTGTGGGGTTTCCCAAGCCCAGGTCTCTCTCGCACCCCAATTTTCAGCAGGGACCCGATCAGCTGTGCCCATCACTTCACCCACCCCACCTCCGTGCCTCGGGACACCCTCTGCAGTGCCAGCATCCCCTGGGTGCCCCCATGGGTGCTCGTCTGGGGCAGGCAGAGCGTTGGGTGGCAGCCCCATGGTGGCCCCACACCACTCGGCCAGCGGGAAGGGGCTGCACCGTGGGGTCTGACGCTGCCCTGGCCACCCAGGACCCCCTCCACGGGCTGGTGTGGAGGTTTCCCAAGCTGCTGTGACCCAAGTGGGTCATTCCGTTTGGAGTATCCTTCCAGACACCAGTGGTGATGGACAGCATAATGCCTCTGGTTTTACTGGAACATCACAAATTTCGTCATGTGCTGCTGGGGGGCAGCCAGGGTGCGTGCCACAGTGCCCACAGGGACTGCACACCCCCGAGCAGCCACCCTAAAACCAAACCAGAGCCCAGCCGAGCTGCCCGGGGTGGGGGGTGCCAGGGCTGAGCCCCCCACCCCGCTCCATGACCGCTGGGGCTGTGGGGGGGCACCGCCGGGGCCCCTTCGGAGCGGCAAAAACGAGAGCTGGGGGGGGGATGCGGGAGGGATGGAGGGGATGTGGGGGGCATGGAGGGGATGGAGGGGATGTGGGGGGGATGGAGGAGATGCGGGGAGCATGGTGGGGATGGAAGGGGTGTAGGGGGCATGGGGGGGATGTGAGGGCAATGGAGGGGATGCAGGGGGGATGGAGGGGATGCAGGGGGGATGGAGGCTCCCGGGGCCGCCCCCCTCCCCTCCGCCTCCCGGTCCAGGGCCCCCCGCCCGCCGCTCCCGCCCCGTCGGGGCCGGACCCGCCCCCGCGGCCCGCCTCTCCCCCCCTTCACCCCCCCATCGGGGCCGTCCCGGGGCTGGGCGAAGCTTTAAGGGCTGCGGCGGCGGCGCGGAGCGGAGCCGGAGCAGGAGCGCAGCGCCACGGACCCCCCCCACACACCCCGGTGCCACCACCGCCACCATGCCCCACTCGGTGGCCCTGCGCGGCCCCTCGCCATGGGGCTTCCGTCTGGTGGGCGGCAAGGACTTCAGCACGCCCCTCACCATCTCCAGGGTGAGCCGGGGGCCGCGGGGTCTGCGGGGTCTGCAGCCTCTCCCCCTGCTGCTGGGGGTCGGGGGGCTCCGGGGGGCGCCGTGCGCGGAGCCGTCGGGGGGCGCTGGGCACGGAGCCAGGCGCGGAGCCGTCGGGGGGCGCCGGGCGCGGGGCTGCGCGCTGGGGGCTTCTCGTTTGGGCAGCTCGGCTTTGTGCTTTGGGGTCGGGGGAGCGCTGGGTGCTGGGCGGAGGGTGCAGGGGTGCCGCTGAGCTCCCCCCGCTGGGCTGCGGGGTTTCGGGGGTTTTTGCTGGACGTGGGGGGGAGCGGGCGGTTCGCAGGGCGGCTGTGGCGTTGAGCTGCCCTCCTGGCGCACAAAAGCCCTCTGCCATCTCTTCGTTCACCGGCCAAAGGCGTGACAGAAAGTGGAAAATATTTACCCTGGGCTGTAAAGAAAGCTGTGGAGGAAGGCACCTTTAAAAGGACCTGGGGCTGTGTTGGAGCCCTGCAGTGCCCACTGCCCAGCTTTGTGGGGCTGGTTTTATTCCGGGCTGCCCCAACTCAGGTGGCCCAGTGGGGTTGGGTTGTGAAGGTACAAGGTGGAGAAAAGGGGGGGAGATGGATTTGGGAAGGACTGGGGTGCAGGCTGCTGCTCCTGGGGGGCTTGGGCACCCAGCTCTGGTGTGAGTGCCCCTGGGGAGGTGGGCACAGCAGCTCCCCGAACCCCCAGCCACGTGGGGTTTTATTGCAACTGAGCACAGAACCTGGGTGTCTGTACGAGCCTGCCTGCTGTGGAGAGGAACATCTGAATTTAGAGGAGGGAGCCTGCTCGGCTGTTACTTTGGAAAGTTTGGTTTAACGTTAAGCAAGAAAAAAACTCTGCTTTTGCATAGCCAAGCGCTGGCCCAAAGTGGATTCAGCAAACGCAGGAGGTGTGAGTATAACGCCCCTCTGGCTGGCTTTACTTTGGGCAGCAGTGCAGGGCTGGGGGTGCTGAGCGTGGCACCCCCTTAGCCCAGGCCTGTTGTAACCCTGCTCCTATTGAGGTGAGGGACGATGCTCTGAGAGCAGCTCCCTGACGCTGCTGGGGGCTGACAACAGCTGGCTCTGCTCCCACCACACGGAGATGGTGCTGGTTTGGAAATAATGCCCAAAGGGGCAGAATTAGGGAGGCTGGGGGTGGGCATGGGCTCTGGGAGCTGGGCTGTGCTGAGATGTGGTTGGGAGCAGGTGTGCTGCGTGCCCCCCTTTGATTATGGAAGTGCATGGGGAGGCAATTAGGTGAATTGATGAACCAGGAGCTGGGGGAGCAGCTCTGCCCATCCCGAGGCTGGTGCAGCCCCCGGACCCCCAGCCCAGCAGCGGGGAGGAGGGGAAGATCCGCAGGGCCGGAGACAAAAGCGTGGGAGGGAGCCTCTCTGCAGGCTGATTGTGGAGGCTTTTGGCTGACTTCTGCCTGGTTCAAAGTGCTTTTTTATTTATTTTGTATTAAAATGTCATTAAATTACAAACAGATACTCTAAAAAGCAGCGATCCTGGTGGGAGGAGGGAGCAGACTCCAGGGCTCCCACCTCCAGCTGCGAGCCCCAGCTGCTGACATGGGCCAGGGCTGGTGGCTGTGGGGCTGGGGTGGCTGTGCCCCTTCTGGGGATGGATGCACCCCTCCTGTGCCCTTATGGGGCTTGGGATGATGTGGGGCATGCGGCTGGGGCTGCTCAGCAAGCCTCCTGTGTGTGCGGGACCAGCTGATGCTGGCGGCTTGTGGGCTACAATTTGGGACGTGAGACATCTGAAAGCCACCCACATCCAGCTCTCGATGCCAAAGGCTGTCTGTCTCTTTGTAGCCCTGCTTCCAGTCACTTGTAAAACATGAATTCATCTGCGTGGGGTTTGAAAAAAAATATCCTCAGTCACCAATAGGTTGGTTTTGTCTAGTCCTTGCTAGGCTGCTACAGGAAACAATTTCTCTCCAGACCTGACAGCTCCCTGGCAGTGAGGGAGCGCGCTGCTTGGAGCTGCTTGCTGCCTGCCTGGAGAACCCTCCCTGGGTGCAGCTGCTTCTCCCAAACCTACCTGCGTGCTGTCACTTCACCCAGAGCAATCTTAAGTGTTGCATTGGTGGGACCTGACCCCAAAGAGGGGCTGTAGGAGGGGCGATGGAGCAGCCGGAGCTGGCTGCACGGTGCTGGAGCAGGAGGCACTGCTTTGGTGCCCAAGCTGGGGCGGGACAAAAAGGACAAACCTGGAAAAATATGGATTTGGCAGCAAGAAAAACAATGATCTCAAACAGTGCTGCTTTGGAGTAGGACTTGAGTGACTTACCAGGACTTGCTTTACCCTTTCACTCCCTGCAAAGTCCTGCGCTTGCGCAGGTGCAGCTCGTGGTGGTGAGCCCTGTCGCTTGCAGCTGTTTCGAATATGCTCATGAAGTCAAGAAATGATTTATTTGTCTTGAAAGCAGGTCTCTTCCCTCTGTGATTTGATAAATCTTAAATGACAAGTGGTAAAGGTCTGATCGCTTGAGTCGCTGAGAACAGCTGATGCTGAGGCCATGGCTTGAGCTGGAGCGTGAAGTGTTAAAAGTCTTTAAAATGAAATCTTGGGTATTAAAGATAAGGAAATGCAAATACAGATGGGTGTGCTTAGGGCATCTGTCTCATGTGGCCACTTAAAAAGCCAGCTGTGCTTGCTGTCCCTTTTTTCCTTGTTTCTTCCCCTGTTTTCTTGGTGGCCACAGAGAGTAGGACTGGAGGTGGTGGCACTGCCCTGCAGGGGAGCCTGGAGGGGGGACAGGGGACTGCAGCCTGTGGCTCTGTGCTGGGGAGGGAGCCTGGCTTGCTTTGTCCCCGTGGCTACAGCAAGTTAAAGCTGGGTGTAGCTCATCATGTAATGAGAGGTTCCTTCCCCTAGTGATATTTATAGGGGTGGGGGAATGACCCAAAGCACCTGGCCAAGGCCAGCTCTTAGGACTTGACAGAAAGTGGCTGTAGTACCTTGTTAATTTTCTGGTAGCTGTCAGCTGCTTTTCCTTGGAGGCTAACAACTGGACACTGCCTGTGCCTGTGGCACGGGGGCTTCCTGCTGCTTTCACGCAGGTACCCACAACGCTCCCTTTCAGCTCCCTTTCACCCGCCAGCACACCCAGCAGCAGGAGTGGAATAACTTACTCAGCTGCTTTCAGTGCTGTGCCTGTAACCACATCAGTAACTGCTGTGGTTCCGTGTGGGATTGCTGTTGATCTACCCCTTGCCTAGGATTAAAAGATAATCAGTCATTAGTGTAACTGGAGTAGCTGAAGGTATTAATCGCCCGAACTCACTTGTCGAGCTCTTAGAGCAGCCAGCGTCATCCCCTGCCCAGCTCTGCCAGCATCAGTCCAGAACTGCCTGGCTGAGCAGGCTATTGACAAATGGACTGTGAATCCAGTATTGGAAACAAAAAGTAGTTTTTTAGCACAGCTTTTCCGTTATCTGCTGGCTCCAACATCGGTGTACCTGCTGGTCTCTAGCAGAGCAGCAAGAAATGCATTTGTCAGCGTTGGCTTGGAGCTGGAACAAGAAATAATCGGTCTGCAGCCCATTACCCAAGTAGTGTGGTGTGGAGAGTTCAGGTTGACTCTTAAGTTTAAGCAGCTTTTATGTTTGAGCAAATACTTGCACCATGTAAGGTTGGGATACGCAGAAGGAATTCTGCCGATGGAGGAATTCCAATAAAAGTTGTCTTGTTCACTCCTCTGGGCTCCCTGCAGATCCCCCGGTGCCACGCTGGGATCCTGACCACTTGCACACCAAATGCATGCACCCCAAGCCCTGTTTATGTTATGGGGTGGCTCACGGGTCCTGTTCCTGCATGCTCTGGGCTGGGGATGGCAGAGCCCAAACCTGAAGCTGGGCAGTGCTGGGCACAGGGGGGTGGTTTGGGTTAACCCCCTAAATCCCCTAAATCCTGACCTGATTGTGTGAATCCTGACACTTGGCAGAGAAGGCAAGAACCAGAGATGCCAACAAAAGGAGCAGGACTTTTTCCTTTGCTTTTCTGCTAGGCCAGAAAGTTGTTGCCCTGGTTTTATATGCAAATTTTATGTACTTGATTGTTTATTAAATGGAAAAGGTCCACTTTGTTAATAGTCCCAAATGGACTGGAATAACTGCTCTGTGCTGATAAAAATCATAAAGCTACAGACACGGCTGATTTCTGCTGGCCTTTGGTATTTCTATTGTCTGTATAGAAGAACTAAGGGATCTTTGCTGTTTCTCTTTGTTGCATATTATTGTTGTAACGTAATGATTCAAGTGGGGTGATGTTCTTAAGTGGCAGGAACTAGTTGTGCTTGTTGTTGTTTTGTTTTCGTTAGTCTCCCAGTGCTTGGTTGGTTGGTGCAAGGTCTCAAATGAGAAATCTGTGCTCTTACACTTCAAGCTGTAGTGGTGCTTAACAGTTAATTTAACAAAGATAAGGGCTAACAGAAGTATGTTACAAATATGTTCGCTGCTGAACGTGTTCCATCACTGAGGCTTTATTTAATAACCGAGAGTGAAGTAAATGCTTGCGCTGGTTCAGGAGACAGTAATGGGAGAATAGGCTGGAATGAAAGGCTAATGGTAATTACCCTAATCAAGCACGCTGATAATCCCAAGTGGGAAACCGGGCGGAAAGAATGATTCACGCAGGTCCATTCATACGAGCTCTGACCTTGGTGCAAGTTTAGCAAAATAAACCCAGCACACCCTTGAAAACACTCAGGCCGCTGCCAGGTCGAACAAAGCAGAAGGTGCTCGGTGTAACCGGGGTGTTGAGCTTTTTGTTGTTGCTGCTATAAAACTGACATCACCTGCATTGTGAAGATGGAAAGATTGCCTGTTGGGACAGGTAGGCAGAGTCAGAGTTCCTTTGGAAAAATGTCTGGGTGTATCTCGCTCCATACGAGGATAAAGCAGAATAAAAGCTTAATAAAATGCTCCTGTTGATGTGGGATGCATGCAAGGAAAATATATGGAATGCTGCTTTTTTATTTTTTTTTGTTGCTTTATGGTTCAACAGGTGGTGATACATATAGGTGGTCCTGCTGGGGGTAGATCAGTCCTTTAATTTTAATACAAATATGTCATTATGGGTTATGTGGAATTAGTGAAGACTATTACAACTCGTTTTTTCTTGTAGCTTGGGGAGAAAAATGCATGTTACAAGTCTGCAGGTGTTACATAGTGAATCTCTGGAGGTGTGGATCCTTTTAAATGTAATATTTTAACCTAAATCGTTTGACTTCAGAGTTCTTAAAATGCATCGGCTCCTGGTTCTTAGATACCCAAACACTTAGCGAAATTATTTTTGTTCTAAGCCACCTGTGACCACAGGTGCTGGAGTGTGAAAGAAAACAGCAGATCTCTCAAGATCTGGTGGAGCTGATAAAACAGCTAAAACAAACATGTTAACAGAACACACTCCACTTGATTTGTTGTCAGTGCGGAGCTGCTGGATGTGTACTGAAGCAAGGCACTAATATATGTAGTGAAAGCTCGTTAATGTAATGGGTTTGTACACTGCCGTTAACACCAGCTCACAGTAAGCCCTGGCAGATAAGGGCTGGGAATGTTTGGCTTCAGCTTCTCATCTTGCTTGAGGTTTCTGTGCGAGTACCAGATTCACTGGGTTACTTGGAGCAATCACAAAAATGCAGAGCCACAGCGTGTCGTTGGAGTGGGTTTCACAGCCAGCAGAGACCAGGAAAAAAGAAACAAACGTTCTCACCATATAGAACGTATCTCTATTTAAAAAAAAAAATGCTGTGCAAGAGCATTTCAGCCAATAAATCTCCCAGATGTCATAAAGATGCCTTCAAAGCCTGTACCACACTCAATCTTTCTTGTCAACCAGAGCAGCAGAAACTTGCAGCTCAGATTCACACCCATTAAACCTTAAGTACTTTGACAGAAACACGTCTCGTGGGCTAACAGCAGAGTACGTGCAAATGACATCTTAGAGTACGAGAAGCTGCAGAAAGCAAAATACAGCTGATTAAATAAGATTATTTTAAACAATTATTCCTAATTATCAGTAACGGGCAGTGCATGGCTGGAAGAGAAACAGCCTTGAAGAACTAAAGCCTGTGTGGTTCGCGAACAGGCACTATGGGCTGGAAGCTCTGCTGGAAGGTTACCGTGCCCTGAGCCTGGATGCTGTCATCCCCCAAAAGCCAAAGCCACGGACGTTTCCCAGAAGCCTTTAGCACATGTAAAGCTTCCAGCACAAAAGGCCAAACCCTGCGAAATATCTACTGTGCACAAATAAACCAGGAGAAGGCAGTGGCACGCGGCCCAGCGGCAGCAGGGTGCATGATGTGACTGCCTCCTTGTTTCTCAGGGACCGAGCTGCAGGTTTGCTCCCTGCCTGAATTCAGACTGCTTGTGGTGAGCTGCTGCTTGACAGCACCTCTGCCACTCTCCTTTAGATCATAAAGAAAATATCTGCCAGGAAGATGGATTGAGAGAGCCCGTGTTTTAAAGGGAGCGCTGCGAGCACCCGGGGCCTCTCCAGAGCTGCTCCTTGCAGCCCCTGTGGCAGTCCCAGAGGTGGGCTGGGGGGCAGAGAGGGGGCTTCTCAGCAGGGCTGGCCACAGATCCTTGAATGGAAATGAGCTGCTGAGCATGATAAAGGCTTCTCTGCTGAACTGGTGTGCCAAATGGTGGCCATGGTGTGGCTCCTGGGGGACCTTGGAGCTGCTCCGGGCTGATCCACATCATGGGGTGTGCTGTCCCCCTGGGAGCACGGGGTGACCCTAAGTGTGGCAGAACCCAGGGTGGTGGTGGGCTGGTGCTGGGTGTAGCAGAGCAGCTCATCCCCAGCTTCTCCCCACCAAAGAGGGAGGAGAGGGGCAGCAGTGTGGTGGGGCTGAGCAAAGGGGGCTTCCTGCAGTCAGCCCCCTCCCATGGCTGAGCAACCTGCGGCTTCCTCAGCTGGCTCTTTGCAATTTCCATGTGGGTTACATGGCTCAATTTATATGGTTCAATTTGGTTCCTTGATTCTCATCCTCTTCCCTGTAGAGATCTCAGCCCTTGAGCTGGATTAGGACCTAAACTACAAATCTGATTCTAAATTTGGATTCGGATCCATCAGCACTTGGGGTAGGAAGCGGGGTTTTGAGTGTTTTGTCCTTCGTAATGCTTGTACTCTGCTTCTTTCCCTTTTATGCTCTTAAACGTCTTCCTTCTTATTTCTTCAGCAGTTAAATGAAGTCACATTATGTAAACAGTGCTCCTCGCTTGCTGTGGTGTGCAGCATGCCCAAGCAAAATCAAGATATGCTGGTCTCTTGCACTTCTCTAACCGCTTATATAAACGGATTGGCAAGGAAAGCATATTAGTTCAAAGAACAATGCTATGAAAAGCTGAAGAGAATCCCTGGAAGGAGTGGTTAAAAGATTTGGGGAATTTATCTTCATTAGTTTGCCACTTAACTCTTGGTCCTTCCTGTTTTAAAAGATATTGCTGCTGTAAGAGCATCTGCTGCCTTGTGGTGTGCTTCCTGATGGCAGGACGAGTGCGCTTTGTTGGAAAGCTGAGAACTTTATCACACTGTCTTGAAAGCCTCTCAGAGGCTTTAATCAGGCCCTTTTGATCACACTTGCAGAACAGAAAATTTCCCCTGACTTGCCTGTAACAAACTGCTATTGATTTGGTTACCAAGTTATGTGGTCTGTACAGGTTTGTGCAGAATTGTGCCTTTTAACCCATTAAATTCATAAAGATGGTTCCAATAATTGATGGGGTGAGCTTTTTTTTTTTTTTTTTTTACAGTAGCACTCTTACTGTGTTAATCTATTAATATAACTTAATATAACAAATTAAGCTTTTGCTTAAGCATTCATTGCTTCTGCTTATGGTACTGGCCAGTTTGAGCTCCCTTGAACAAAGCTGCTTTCACACAGAGCCGCGGGTGCCCTTCCCCTCCATGCCCAGCACCAGCCCCTGCCTGCACCCCACGGAGCTGGTGGTGCTGCACCCACAGCAGTGCTGGGGGCTCACCCCCAAGGTTTGCTCTGCCCTGCCTGCTCCTACAGGCCTGGCAGGCACCTGGCTTTGGTCTACAGGAGGGAAAGAATAATGCTGCGTGTGTTTCAAGAGTAAACTCCTCTTAGTGCAAATAATCTCACTTACCAAATGAGATTGCGCAGCTTCCAACACCAGCTGGCTTAGTGCAGCAGTTGCCTTAATGTGCATTAGTTTGTTGGCCTGGAGTCAGATGCTAGCACTTAGTAAATCAGCACGAGGCCCCAGCGGCCAGATAAGATAGCCACTGTTGGGTTTGGGGCTTTTCCCAGACCTGCTCCAGAGCATCCCCTTGACTGGGGATAGAGGGTGGTTGGTTTTTTTTGAGCATGGCTTGGCCTGGCGATGCCTCCCACAGTCAGTGCTGTCAGATGGGGAGCAGACTGCCCTGGAGAAGCAGTGTCTCCCAGCCCGATGGCAATGTGGTGGCCTCCAGGGCATCTCCAGCAGCACCACGCTGCTCTTGTGTGGCTTCTCCCAGCTCTGCATCAGCTGGTGTTGGATTAACAGCAGTGGGAAGCACAGGGTAATGATAATTAGCAGCCTAATTTAACTGGTAGCTGGTGTTCATGTCAGTGTGAGGGTCACTGCTGTGGCCCGTGGTCATCGCTGGTGTGGCTGCGTGAGCTCACTGGGCTTCCAAATGGGGCTAGATTCTTGCTAGCTGGGAAACAAGAACTTCTGGATAGCTTTATTGAAAATATTTAAAGGTTTTTGCTTTGGGTGTGCTTCTGCCACAGACTTGACTGCTCTGAATGTGTTATTGAGGCTGCTGTCAGCCCGTGGCATGGGCAGAGCTCTCCGGGATGCTGAGTGGCCTCGTGCCTGCAGGGCTGTGGCTGTGGGGTCTGCATGGTACAGCTGGGGTGTGTGAGACAATGTTTGATGTATTTATCCTGCTCTGATTCCAAATAAATCCATTATAAGACGTTTTTATGGTTGTCCAAAAAAAATTGTTAAAAATCCTGTGCTTTGGCACGTCGTCTTCCTTGGGCTGTAGAAGACCGGGGCTGTCCTCGCAGCCTGGCTGGAGCAGGAGCAGACGAACAGCCCCGATCCCTCCAGCGTGGGCAAGCTGGGGCAGGGCACAGGCACCACGGGACGTGGCCACACACCTCTGGTGGGTGATGTGTGCCCCAGGGGAGCTGGGGCTCTTGATTTGGGGAGCACGGGGAGAGGGGCTGCAGCTTGTCCTGGCTCCGGGGATGCTGGTTTCACCAGCCCGAGTCGCATGCCCTTGGTCTTGTCTTAATCTGTGTCCCTTTAGCCTTAATCCTACAATGGTTTGTCCTCTGCACCCACAAACAAAGAAGCCTTACTGCTGTCTTTGTAACCCTCCCTGTTCAATACCCGCGCCTTTGATGGAGGGCCCTTGTGAGAACACAGCTCCAGTGACTCACTGCGGGGTTTTTGCAGGGTTTTTAACCTCATAATATATCCAGTTACTCTCAAATTTGTGCACGCTTGATTCATGTCATGCATACCGTGGTTACAGCAGACCATGGCGCTCTCTGAGCATGAATGGGTGCCTCTGTTCAAAGCCCCGTGCCAAGGCCTCTCTTTGCTGCCCCGCGGAGATGTTAGAGCCACGTGCAGCACACCCGGCTGTAACCCGCATCGCTTAGCCACAGCCCCGGTGTGCACAGCCCTAGGTTTGTCACTAGTACACCTACAAAAAATTAATTTGTTCACAATGGTGGATTCTCAGCAGCAGGTTTTCCTCTGGAAAAGTGGCTGTTAAGAACCTGGAGCATTTTGCTTTGAGCCAACTGCTGCTGATGTGGGTGCTGGCTGCTGGCGGCTGGCTGGGGGGTGCTTGACTGAGCCCCCCTCCTGCTCTCTCCTCATTTATTTGTTAATTTGCACATGGTAATAGAGGCTCACCCTACCCAGATACTTGACTCCAAATGCATGTTCTCCTACAAAGATTACGTTTAACATTGCCTCCTTGTCCTTCTGGAGATCCTGGCTTTGGGGGAGGCTCTCCGTGTGGATGCTCACCGAGAGGAGCAGGTATGGCAGTGCCCAGGGCTTGATCCTGTATTCAGGTGCAGTGGCCCAAAGCCTGAAGGTTTTGCCTGTGGCATCTTTGGTGGCAGTGGCTTTGCACAGCTGGAAGTTGGGAGAACTTGGCTTGAAGCTCTTTAAACACTATTTGCCAACAAATACGAGCTCTGGACCTGACACGTTATTATACTGATTCCCAAGCTGCTGTGACACTGATGCTGTATCTCAAACTAATGAGTTCTTGGAGCTCAGCTCCGTTTCAAGCCCTCAGTCATCTACGTGGATATCATAAAATGCTAATATGAAGATGCTGCCAAAATAACTTGAAATAAACCAGAAACTAAAAATAGGAAACAGCTAAGAGCCCCATTTATGAACAGCTTATTCTCCAAGGAAGCTGCAATGTGGTTAAGATCAGTGCAAGGGGAAAAATCCGTCAGACATCCAGACAGCATTGAACAGACAGGAACAAAACGCAGCTGTATTGGGTCAGACTGAAGGGCTCGGAGTCCAAAAGCCTGCTGGCAGCGGTGGCTGAGTGGTGGGCACCAAGGGAAACGTGTGACAACATGCGGGTGCGTGGAGGTGCTTCCTTGGAGGAGCTGCCTGAGCTGCTGGGTGGCTTTCAGGTAGGTCTGGCAGCTTCTGTGGCTGCAGAAGGAGCTTTGTACTGGGTGAATATCATGTTTTCTTACCCAGGTTCAAAAAAAACAACAGGACAAATTAATTCCAGGAAAAAAAAAATAATAATCTCTCCGAGGTTAAAATGCCCTGTGTCAGAGCTTTGCAGCTAATATGTGCTGTGTTAAGAAATAGCTCCCATTGTTTGCTCTGGGCTTAATCATAGGGGAGCCAGGCTGGGAAGGAGGTAGCCAGGCAGGTTTTTGTGGAGCAAAAGAGCTGGCTGGAGCTATTGAAAAGCAAGTGGTAAATGTTGATTTGCTCTGACAACACAACAAAAGGCCTAATTCAGGCTGTCAGTTCTGCTTAGATGCAGAAGGTGATTTGGAGCTCCTCGAACACCTCCAGGTCTGTGTCTGGGTGGCACCTGGAGCTGTGGTGGAGGGGGAGCGCTGCTGCCGGGGCGGTGTGTGCCAGGCTGGCCTGGGGGTGCACAGGGCTTTGGGTGGTGTGATGGCCAAACCCTCCACAAATTCCCTCTGAAAATAAGAGCTTTAAAAAGCAAACAGGAGGAAAAAGGTGAAAGCAGACGTGTGCATGACTTCTTCTTTAAGAGGCTGCCTATTTAGTGGTAGCATGGGCTTGGTGGCACCACGACACAGATGGCCAGCACCTAGCAGCTAACCAGGCAGCCTGAGATGGGTTACCCTGTGCGCTGGGGGGAGGTGGAGGATGCAGCAGGGATTCTGTTTTCTGACTCTTGTGTTTTATTCTGAAACCAAACTTGGTGAAAATGGGACTTCTACCAACTGACCCTGCCAGGAGGCAGCCTCTGGTCTCGGGGCAGGCAGCATCCTCTCTGGTCCTCAGCACACCTCTGGACGTGGTGAGGCACGGAGCCATCATCTGAGGCAGGACTGCACTGGTGTAAATCAAAATTAAAGGAATCAAGGCGCTGTTACACTAAATACAGCTAGGTACAGAGGGGCAGAAAGCCACTGTGCTTTGAGCCATGTGTTGGGTCAGCAGAGGGGTAGCAGATGCTCTGGGTGCCCGAGGAAATTGTTGAAGGACACACATGTAGTTATAAAGAGCTTAAATAGGCGTCTTTACCTGTCCTGTCTGTGTTGTATCACTTTATCCTATTGCAAAAATTAAAAACATACTTGGGCTGATGTAACCGAAAGGGTAATTTCTCCATGTTTTTTATAGGCTGTAGGTTTGGCCTTACGTCTGACCACAAATGGTACCTGGACATGTCATTAGCTCCTCAGGAAAGACGTTAAGTTTTATAAGGCTTTGGCATTCCTACAAAAAACAGTAGGAAAGGGTTGTGGATGCTTGATGAGCTGCGTTATGTTCCGTGCAGAGCTGCAGAGAGACAAGTTGTTTGAATAATGGTCAGGAAAAACTGATGTCAAATGTAACATCTCCCCAGGAAGCAATTAGGGTGACTGCTCTCATCTCTAAATTACGTATTTATCCAAAGCAGAGAGTTTCACATACTCCTCAGGGACTGATCCTTAAAACATGTTATAGGGCCTGCCAGCTACAGGAGCTTTCTTTAAAGAGGGCATTGCATTGTTCGAATAAAGAGGTTGGATCTGATCATGTCCTGAGGGTGACAGAAAGCTCGTGCACCAAGAGCCAGCACCTGGTGGCATCGTATCCCTGACCCTCAAGGGTGCAGGGATGGCCCTGGCTGTGTCGCAGCTCTGGTAGCTGCTGTTGGCGTTGGCAAAATGTGTGGGTCTCCAGAGAGAACTTGTTTCAACCTGCTTGTTTCAATGGGTCTCTTTAAAGCGAGCGTTCTTTTAAGTAACCCTTTTGTGTTCTCCTGCCTAGATTAACCCTGGAAGTAAAGCAGCCCTGGCAAACCTGTGCCCAGGAGACATCATTCTGGCAATTAACGGGGAGAGCACGGAAACCATGACGCACCTGGAAGCACAGAACAAGATCAAGGCGTGCACGGACCAGCTGCTGCTCTCCGTGAACAGGTAGGTGCTGCACGCCGCTGGCTGAGGCTGCAGGTGCCGTGTCCGTGTTACTGAGAAACACCTCTGTGGGCATTTCTGTGCAGCCTGTGACACCTTCCCATCCTTTTCAGAGCCCCTGCTCCTCAGCAGGTCTGCTCCTGGCTGGTGGGGCTGCAGGAGAAGTCCCAGTGCTGCTCCCCTGCCCTTCCAACGAGGGCGGCTGCTGTATCTGTCCGTGCTCCTTCAGAGAGGGAGATGTGGGAACAGGACAGCCTTGGGGCTTTGGTTCCTTACGTGCTCTGTATCAGCTTTGCCTGACACTTCTCCAGAAGGCTTGCAGCTGGCCCCGGAGCAGGCATGCTGTTAGATCCAGTTCTTGATGCATCCCAGCAGCCCATGTGGTGCTTGTGTGGGTTTTAGAAACAGTGAGACAGACTATTTCTGGAGGAACACTGGTACAATAAATGGATCCAGGTCACTTACACATGTCTGGGTTCTCATTTGCACCTTGCAAGGCTCCTACAGGCTGAGTTGGGTCGAACCCTTCAAGGCAGTGGAGCTCCTATAGACAGGACCAAAAATCCCACCTGGGAGAAGCCTCCTGTTCGATGTGCTCCCACCTATCATTTTCCCAAGTGCCTGTGCAATTAGTACACATTTGGAGGTGCTGCCAAATACATGTGAGGTTTTTGTTTACTTCTTTTACCATTTCAAAACAAACTGAAGATTTGTTTTTCTTTTTTTTGCTTTCTGTTGGAATTAATCTTTTAGCTGAAGGCTTCAAGTGTGCACCACAAATGATCTCGTCCCGCTGAGTGCTCCTTATAAGGCTGACACGGGACTGTTATCTCCAGTAGATTCAAATAATTTGTACTAATTGCCCACTTCAGATTAAAAAGGCATTTCCTGCTATAAAGAGCTGTCACTTGCTGTTTATACTTCTTTTAGGAAATATGTAGATTCTCACTGGAAGCCTGGTCCCGGCCCATGGTTGCAGCAGCCCTGCTCTGAGCACAGAGCACTGCCCCAAATGGGAAACCTGGGTTTGTTCTGGGGTTTTGTGAAGCAGGGTCTGCAATGCCTGGCTGCAGCAGGGGCTGCTGAGCTCAGCCTGTGCTGTGGAGGTTGTGGTTGCTTCTCTGGGGAAGAAAGGGGAGGGAAAAATGAAAGAAAATCCTTCATGTGGGTAGGGCTTCACATAGCCGTGGAGGATTGTCCAGCCTTCTATCAGGTGAAGTTTTTAGGAGGCTCGACCACCTATTTACACCCAACTGGGCTACCTGGAGCAGGATGAGGATTCTCTCCCAGTGCTGGTGGAAACACTCGTGTAGCAGGAGGCTTTGGTGGTCTGACAATGGAGCAACTTTTGTCAGGAGTTAGGATGCAGTTTTGCTGAAAACAGCTTTCACCTGAAGTCTGGCAGCGTTGTATTCTCGTGTGTGGGTTCCTGCTATCTGAATTTATAAGCTGAAGTCCAATTTTTTCACCCCATTTTAGCCACCAGAATCAACTGGCATCTATCTGACTGAGATCGAACTGCAGGTATTCCTTTTTTTGCCCCGAACATTGACATACTTCCACATTTGTGGGTTGCCTAGTGTCCTCTTGTCATGGTGCAGTTACTCGGTTACACGTTTATATTTGGAAGATAAAGCTGAGATGAATAGTGAATGGGAACTTTGTCATCACGGCAGCTTGAAGACTTCTTTCCATCCGTTCAGCCAGATGTGAGGCTGTGCCAGCGGCTGCCATCCAGCACTGCAGGGGAGTTAGTGCCCAGCAAAGCGGCTCAAATAGTCCTGGGACGTGCCTGGAATCGGAAACTGCTTTGTCCCTGCCTAGAGCAGGACACTGCCAGAGATGACTCAAGTTAATGAAATCATCACCTTTTCCATGGAGACTTCTTAATCTGTAACCTGAGGACAGCACCGCTGACCCCACTTTATGGCTGAAGAGAGGAGCAGGAGGACGGCGTTTGTCCCAGGACCTGGGGCAGGGTTTGGAAGTTGTCCACTAAGGGCACACAGTGGCAGGTTAAAACCAGAGCTGGAGCTGTTACAGCATCCAGCTGTCTGCTCATGGGCTTGATGGCATTGCCATCTTGAGACGATAATTTAGTGGTTTTGACCTTTATACATGTAGGCATGCTAAGAGAAAGATGGTTTTGTTTTCCTTTATGCTCTGCTGACACTGCAGTGGTTCAGGAGTGATTTCAGGTGCCCTTTAGTCCTGCCTGCTGCAGTTCATCCAGATCCTAGAAAGTAAGGAGATGACTTTTCTCGTGTCAAAGCCTTGGGTCCAAGTCTCTGCTGCCGAGTGACTGCTGGTGGGGTTATTTGGTGGCTCTGCCTGTCGGAGGAGTCATGCTGACAGCAGAGAGCATCCATGGGCACAGCCCTGCTGTCACCCAGTCGTGCACAGAGTGGTGCTCAGCTCGTGGTGGCAGTGTGCTCGGTGTCAGCAGTACCTGTGAGAGTGGCTCCCGTTGTCCCAGCAGAGGTTCCCATCCTGGTCGCAGTACAGCAGGACGTTGTCCAGCCCCATGCCTGCTGCCCCAGAGCAAAGGGCAGCATTTTAAAAACCACAAGACCGATGCACACAGCTCCTGGGGACGATGAGGAATGGCTGTGTATGGGGTTTGGTTTTGGGAACGAGATCCTAGAGCTGGTGCAGTTACATGGTTCTTCAGAAAGCAAGCACCTTGCGGGGCCTTGAGAGCTTTCTGCATCTCCTTAGCGTGGCCTTGCGCTTGATAGGAAAAACTGAATAGCTTGTTTTCTCTGCAGAGAGAGAAGCAGCTCCAGTGACACGTCATTAACTCTATTTTTAGTCTGGCCAAGCAGAGTGCTCGGTGACATGGCTCTTGGACTTCTCCCCTGTCTCCTGAGTGACCTCCTGAATCCAGCTGCCTGTGCCCAGCCGTTAGTCAGCGTGGGCAGCACATCCAGCAAAGCCTCGGGAGCAGCTCTCGAAGAACACCGTGGCCTCGTGTCTGGGGTGGCTGTGGGTGTCCAGCAGCTGTGTGTGCAGTATTGCTGGTGTCCTCCTGGGCTCTGCAATGGGGCTGTGCTCTGGGAGAGCCCCGTGTATGGATGAACCGGAGGCTGCCTGCTCATCCCGAAGGATGCTTCCCAAGCAGCACCCTTTCTGCATGCCCCCTTTGACAAAATTCCCTACGGAGTGATTAAAAAGGCAGTGTCTGAAGTATTTGATATAACAAGCTCAGTGGTCTGTCGTTTATTAAATACACATAAGACTTGGTGTTGAGTGCCTTGCCAAGCATGGCTCCATCCCTCTGTGAGGGTGGACGGGGGCGAGGCAGTGAGCTGGGTAGTGGAGGGCTCCCAGGCTCCTGGTGCTCTCTGGGCTTCTTTCTGTGCTGTGCCCTTTCTCAGTGAACCCCTGACGTTGTGTTCCTGAGATGTATAACAAGATTGGGTTTGTTTTGGAATTGTTGAAAGTTCAAATTTAATTGAAAGCTGAGCAGGAAAGTCGGAGTGGGTGACAACCATACAAGGAAAAAAGGAGCGAGTTGTTAGCTGTCTGACAGGGCAGGCCAACAGACCCAGGTGCCCTGACACCAACCAGACCTGTTGGGTTTTGGGTGCCCTGGCGATGCAGACAGCCCCTTGGATTTGGGAGATGCGGATTATATTTATCAGATTTGCCTGAAAAGGGCTCTTGGTGGGAAAACAAGGAAGGATGACTGGTTTGTGTGCAGAACAAACCATCAGTGTGTAAAGCTTTCCCACGCGCTGCAGACAGTGCTCCCCTCCGCGTCTGGGAGGAAACAAGTGAGTGGGACATCTGCAGTGATGTGGGCTGGCAGTAGCGAGGTGTGACCGTGTGGATGGGCTGCAAATAGTTGCCTGCATCTGTCCTAAGCACAGTCTGTCATTAGAAACATCGCCCTGGCTTTGGTTTTCTCTTGCCCAGCTGCGAGGCGGTCTGCTCACGTGTGCCAACTGCAGTGGGTGGCCACTGGGGAACAAGAGGAAGGCGTGCTTGTCTCCGTGGGATGTTTTTGGTTTGGGTTCTGGTGGTGGTCTCAGCTCTGTCACAGTAAGCAGTGAGCAGGGCAGTGACTGGCAATGGGATCAGCCAGAGCTGTACCCCGAAACAAGAAACCTGCAGCCTCCTGGTCACCAAACCTGACCTTCAGCAGGTGTCTCCAAAGGAAGCGCAGAAATGGGAGGTTCCCACTGAGGCATGAGGTGGAGCAAAACCAGAGAAGTGCTCAAAAACTGCATCAGGGCTCAGGGCAGCTGCGTGCACCTGATCTTCCATTTAGCTCTGGGAGGCTGGGGGAGGCAGTGACTGCAGGCACTGGCAGCAAAACTCAAAGCGTGGTAAAAACAGGCAGGGCCAGGCCCTCCTGTTCTCCAAACAGCAGCAGCCAGCAGTCACCTCGGGTGTGAGGAGCTGCAAAAACAAGATAATTGCAAGCTTGATAAATCACGTCTGGATCCTCTGCAGCAACGTAGGTTCAGATGAAGAAGTCACTATTTAAAAATCAGTGTTTGTTCCCATAACCAACCTTTTCTCCTCCTGGAAGGCAGTTGGCACGCAGGCAAGCACATAACATGCTCTGCCCAGAGATAACCAGCACAGCAATGCAGCTCGTCCTGTTCTTACATCTCATGTTGGAGTTCTATTAGCGCTCTTAAAGCCTTGCCAGCTCCTTCAGATCAGGCTGTGCCTCAAGTGAAAGCAGGCACAGAGCTGGTTTGAGCCGCTGAGGGCTGGGCACACGGAGGACCTCGGGCGCCGGACAGGAGGCCTCGTGGCATCGCTGTTCCTGCTGACGCACGTCCTTGGCGGTGCTGCCCAGGCCTGCCGCTGCCCCCCAGGGGAAGGGCGAGCCAGGAGGTGTGTGCTGGGCTTCTGCCCTCTGCCAGCCAGTGGTTTGTGGGGTTACGTTTCATTTTTTCTAAGGTAGCTGGCCCTGAGCCCACGGTGGGAACGCCTCCCCGCGTGCTGAGGGTCAGGGTAGCGCAGGGGGACCCTCAGCATGGTGTCAGTGGGGCTGCCCCTCATGCACTGATGGCACTCGTGGCACCGCTGTGCCTTGTCCCAGTGAGAGGTGTGGGGGAAGCGCTGGCACTGGGGAGGATGAGCTGGGTGGGTCAGGATGTCCACACCTACATCAGCCTGGTGCTGTGTCAGCTTCGGGTCCCTCGGGTCCCCGGGCGAGGCAGCAGTGTCTGCAGGAGAAGGTCAGTGGCATTAGGCATCCCTCATGAGTTACTACGTGCAGAAACGTGGTGTGCAGGTCTGGTGTTTAATCACAAAATCTGTGAGCTTGACCGGAGGCCAGGGATTTCGGAGTTTTTAAATAATGCAAATGTGTGGACAACGATGGTTGTGTGGTAAACTTTGTTCTCTTTTCCTCACTGTGGAATTGTCTCTAAGGTACACAAATGAAGAAATTCCACGTCAGGAAAGCATGCATGTTTATTCCTGCCCCATGAATAGTGTGCTCGTATTCCTGTAACTCACAGAGAGGATTTTATGTGTGTCTTGAGTCTGATACTTAAGAAATAATAATGTTGCTGCCTCTTTTCTCAGTGCAATCCAGTGGTAGCCCTTTGTTTTGGTGATAATCCCGGGCTCCTGTGCCCGGGGCTGGGTGGGAGCTGCAGACCAGCATCAAGGGGCTCAGGGCTGTCACGCCTGCACTTCTCTGAGATGGAGCTTCTCTGCAAGCTGCCCCCCTGGAGGAGGAAGCCCAGGGATGAATCTGCCGGACACGGAGCCCCCAGAGCCCTGGATCTTCACAGAGCTGACTTGGAGCCTCCCCTGGCTCTGTGCACGTTTTTCTTGTGGCTGCGGCGCGTCTGAGCCGTGCAGTCGGAGATGGGAGATGGGAACCGTTACAGGGTGTGATGTGCTCTTACTGGAAACTTGAGAACAACTGAGTAAGTGAATCACAGCTTCCCCTCGGAGCTGTGCGAGGACTAACAGGGGAAAACCGGCAGCTTTCCAGCGCCCAGCTCCTCGGGAACAGCTCGAGCCAAGAGGAACGAAGGGAGAAGCAGCACCACGGCCTCTTCTGTATGTGTCCTGTGTGAGCTGGGGCCCCTGTGTGCAGTGAGACACACCTGGCACTAGCATCTTTGTCAGTATGTGTGAACTCACCTTGCAGAGCCAGTGAAAGCCCCATGCAATGCTGCAGGGACTGATCCTGCACCATACAGCTACCACAGCGAGCCTGGAGTCATGAGCATCTGCTGGAGCTGCTTTCCTGCTTCTTAGAAGGGTAACAGCCATATGGGAAATAAAAATCACCTCTGTGGTCGTGACCTTGATGATGTGCTGTAGTGGGAGGTGGGCAGTGATTTCCAATCTCTGCCCCAGGAGGGACTGAACAGATTGGGGTGAAACGCAGCGACGTGCACATGCTGCAGAGATGTGCAGCTGGTGCCTGCTCACGCCTACAAGCTGCACAAGAGCAGGTTGCAGCATCCCAGATTGGGCTGGTGCCCCTCGGGGTGCTGCTCAGCCCTTTATAAAGGAGCAAGTAGATGCCCAGTAAGATGCAGTTCTTGCAACTTGAAAGTAGCTCTGTAAATGTGGAGCGAGACTTGCAGATCATTACCAGGTGAAAAAACACTTCAGTAAAATGTGCCAGCATATGCAAGTAATTTCTGGAAAAATGATATTGAGTCTTTTTGAAAACAAATTGTGGGATAAAAGGTGTCTGCAACTTTCTTTATTTTCTTTCGTGTTGTCTTGTTAATGGGCCTGTTTCCCATGAAGCCCCATGTCGAAGGCCTAGCACTAACCTGGGTAAAGTTATTTTTCTTAGGATTGTTCTTGCAGCCATTAAAATAGAGCAGAGCATTGTTAATGCACAGTAATGATTTCCACATAGCTGACTTTAATCCCCTACAACACATCTGAAAACACTTTTCCCGTCCTTGAGCAGTAAATTAAACAACTCGGAACATTTGAGCGCGGTGTCTGATCTCTCACCCATTACGCTGGAGAAGTGTGATTAGTTTTTGCTGTTGCCTAAACACAGAGCTGGGACTGCTGGCAGCACGAGGTGCCTCGGGGTGGCCACAGTGACCCCAAGGTCCCTGCTGTGCCTCCATCCCAGGGTCCACAGGGGCCCCCTGTGCTGGTTGTGCTGGGGATGCTTTCCTGAGTTAGCTCGTGCTCCCCTGGCAAAGGGGGGGGGGTCTCCTCCTCACCAAGCCTCAGAAGGTTTTCATTTCGCTTTGGTAAGGCTGGCGATTTCCCCAGTCCCCTTCGCTTTGTTTTTGAAAACGCCAAACAGAACCTGAACTGTGCCATATCGGTTTAATTTCAGAGCAGCTCAACTGGAAACTGCAGCCGAGGTCAGTCTGGGTTTGTTCCGCCCTTGCTGGAAGCTGCACAGGGCTGCGTCCTGCTTGCTCCGGCGTCTTCCTTACTCCAAAAACTGGTCGCTCTACAGAATTGGTGAAGCCCTGGAGTTTAATCATTAAAAATGCTAACTACAAATGGTCTTCTGCATGCAAGCCTGCGGTCTGACCATGCTGTCCTTAAGTGTACAGACACGATGACTTTGGAAGCTGCCAGTTATCTGTGTCCCAGGACAGCCACCGTGGCTTGTTGGGGTGCAGTGGGCTGGGAGCTGCGGCGTGGAAGTGGCGGCAGCGCCAGTGCCTTGGCTTAGCATGGAGAGAGCTTGCTGTTGCTTATCGCTCTTATCTCCTGGAAGCCGAGCCACTTTATGAATCTCATGTCTTACTCGTTGGCAAATTGAAATCTTCGGGGATTTTTTTTTAAGCTGTATTTGGCGTGTGGTCTTCAGAGCTGCGCAAACAGGAATGTCATAACCGCCCGCTCCTCGGCGGCAGTGCGAACAAACAGCAGGCTAGTTCAGCACAAGGGGAAAAAAGCACGGAAATTATAACCATGATTTCTGCCAATGCAATTAGGCATTCTCATTGTTCTGAGCCTCCAGATGAAATTCTTAACGTGGAAGCAATATACACAGCACTGGGTGACGGCAAAAATGGAGTCGGGGTTGTTGGGAAGGCTGCCGTTCCTGGGAAGGTCAGCTTCCTTTGTCCCAAAAAACAACAGTCTGAAAGACCCATTTAGAAGGAAGGGTCCCAGCCTGCAATCAAATAACTGTAGTAGAGTGTTTATCAGAACCAGACATCTTTTTCGAACTGTGACAAAGAGCAAGCTCTTTGTTGAAAAAGCAGTGATGGTAGGGACCCTGAGTCCGTAAAGGAAGGGCTGCATGCTGACAGGTTTCGATACAGGACACTGGAGGTAAAACTTTGCATCAAAGATTCCGGGATTAAAACTGCTCCTTGTTCTTCACACTTGGACTCTGCAGATAATTAAACCAAAACTGAACCCGGTGTGCAGCTGGGGCCAGAGTCCAAGGAGGGATGCTTGGCTGCAGCGGGTGATCCCAGGCTATGGGAACTAGAGCTGCTCTTTGCATTAAGTGGTGCGTGCAGGCTGTGAGGTTAAACACAGCAATCTGCTCTGTGTGTTGGGTGTCTGATCTTGTCCTTCATCCCCATGGAGGGTGAGAAGCAGTGCAGAACAGGAGCAGCTGGCTGGGGCGGCCTGGGGGAGCTGTGCCCGAGGCTCCTGGTTGGGAAAGAGATCAGGGAAACCTCCTGGGAAGCCTCTGGGCAGTGACAGCGCCCTGGCCTGGCAGGACTGAAGGTGCTTCTGTGAACAGAAATTGGGTTTTAGGGCCTCCTGTCTGCAGCACCTGGGTGGGAAGGGTCCAGAGTATTCCTACAGGGTCACACAGCCTTCTCACTGGAAGGCATTTGTGTTACTCCTGCTGTGTTCTAGTGTGTAGTTTCTGCCAAGTTGTATGTGTATGTGTGTTCTTGGATATTTTAATTTTTTTAATTTTAATTTTAAAGCTGAGTTTGCTTTATGTCCTATTTCAGAGCTGAAGGGAAGACCTGGTCACCCCCTGTGCTGGAAGATGGGAAGGCGCAAGCTTACCGGATCAACATCGAGCCCGAGCCGCAGGTACGGGGCAGGAGCTGGTGCTGAGTTTTCAAACATTGCTCGTGGTTTCCCTCTCCATGAAAGTCATTTGTGTTAGAGGCTGTTCCATAAGAGCTTGTTTCAGTGCTCACAAAGCCCCCATGAGCAAATGGTGTTGGCTTGGCTGTGTGGCTGACTCCTGGAGCTGGGCTTCCCGAGCATCTCAGGGTCCCGAGGCCCCCAGCCCTCCCTCAGTTCACTCCAGGATGAACAAAGAAGCAGCCAGGGTGATGCTCTGAGGGGTGGCGTTTGCTTTGTTCCCTTCAAGGAGGAGTGAGGAAATGCATCAACAGCAGGGAAACAACCAAACGATGAGCTCGGCTGCTGGGAGGACGGGGCCGGGCTCTCCAAGCACCACCAAGAGCTCCTCAGTGCATTCACACCCCTGAATGCGTTGGCCATCGCAGCCCTGTGACACATCCATGGGATCCGTGAATGTTTTGCATTCCCATGTAGTGAAAACAGTCAGCAGACGGGGAGGGCATTTGCTCGTGCCACAACGTGATGACCCCTGGGATGGCCATGTCTGCCAGCCTGCCCCGGTGCCACAGCGGGGACACTGCTCGTCCCTCTGCCCTGCTGGGTGATCTGTAGTGTTGGCATCAAGTTCTGGCTGCGGTGGTTTCATTAATCAATTATGGCAATCTTTTTTTTTTTTTTGACAGGGTTTTTTAATAGACTTTGATGTGCCCCAAACCTTATGAGTAATGTTAAATAAGGAACAAATGTACAGCAGTTCCACTGCCAGATACAACATTTCTGAGGTTTAATGCAGATTAGATTTGATTCTTACTATTAATATATGTTACATGTGGATCTTTTTTAAAAAATTAGTCAACTGCATAAAGCATAATGAAGGGGGCAGCGATGGATTTCCCTCAATCCAGACCTACACTGGAAATGTCTAAATCTGGAGGAGTCAGTGGCTAACCAGGCAGCTTTGTGGCAAGGCCCCAGAAGAGGTGTGGGAGCAGGAGTGAGCAGGTACAGTGAGCACGTTCCTGTTCTTGCTCCTTCCTACAGCTGCAGCCGGGTGGGCAGCAGACCTGTTCCTGTATCTCCTCGCTCAATGTCCTCCTGAGTTCCTGGCCACTAGCTGTCCTCAGCCCTGGGTTTTTGCAGACATCCTCGGCCTTGCCTGATGCTAAGGGTGATGGCAAGCCCCAGGAGCACAGCCCCTGGCAGGAGCTGTCCCTGGAGCAGAGCTGGTGGTTGTGGATGGAGCCCCCCGGGACCCGTGGCACCAGTTCAGTCCCTGCAGCGACCTCGTTTGTTAGGTAGCAGGAAAGAAAAGGCTCGTTGTAAAGTAACAGCTTGGCTCCGAACGTGCAACTCTGAGGTGTGTTTCCTCGCATCTGGAAAAAAGCGCTCTGCTTTGAAACATGGGGAAGCGGGGGGGAAATCCTGCTGGAATTCTGCCCTCAAATTGCACAAATAGATCTGGGGTTGTCTTTGCAAAGGTTTATTGTCCTGGGAAAAGATGTCTTGAAAGTCTCAAAGTTTTTTGACTTCTGGCTGGAGTTCCCCTGCCCTGAGACGTGAATGTAGGCAGAGTGACTAAATTCATGTGATTTCTAGGAAAGCATGTATCCCATAATCTCACTGTAGTTTATTGTTTTAGGTTTATTATTGTGGAAGGTGTGAACCGGCTGATAAGCTCTTGTGCTCTTTGTCTTCAATTCTGTTGTGGTTTGTCAGCTGAGCTTTGTGGAAAACCCCTACTCCGACCAGGAATGTAATCAATCCTCCTTATTAAAACTTTGATTAATGCCATGACTGCAGGGAGTAATTGCCATTGGAATGGAAGAACTTGGAAACTGGGAGTGCTGCTTGCTCACATTTAGCAGAAATGTGAATCATCTCAGTGAACTAACACTTAACTGATAACCAAAGTATTTTTTGTACAGCACAAGGCTTTCTTTAATAGCTAGAGCATGTAAAGAAAATGATGAATTTGGTGACATTCACTGCGTCCTAACAGGGGCTGTGTGTTTGTCCTGCATGAACGTGAGCCACCCAAGCCGTGCAGGGACATTGGGAGTAGTTTGTGCTCCCCAGGGAGCCGTGCCCTTGTTGTGTAGTTCCCATGGTGTGGATATGGCATCACTGTTACGTGCTGTGACCTCCTGCCCAGCTGTGAATCAGTCCTGGCCGCCCCATTTTAGCATCGGGAGCAGCGGCCGAACCTCTCCATGGCCAGGGAGAGCACAGCACCAGTGTGTGGGATGGGATCGCTTCCTGAAAATCCCCGTCCTCGGCCGCCTGCGGTGTGAGCCGTCCAGTCAAAACACGGCCATGTGGTGCTAATAAAAGCGTGGGATGTTTGTTTTCTTGACCGGAGCCGTGCTGCTGGAAGTGACAGCTTTCTGGCCATGCTGGGCCGGCAGCGCGGCCTGCGAGGCAGAGCCGTGGCCACGATCCTCGCCGGTAGCTTCATGTGCCTGGGGTGAGCGGGATCGCAGTGAGTTCAGCTGGCAGTGCACATACAAGTCTAGCAGGGGATGTGTGTGTCCTCCCAGATCTGGGCACTTGGATGGAGCCAGGGCTGGAGCCTGGCCTTCCTCTCGCCTGTCCGCAGCCCTGCAGCAGGCGGTTATCGCTGCGTCCTGTGGGAGTGGTGCTGTGGTGCCACTGTGTCTGTGTAATGTCACCAGTGTGGTTGTCACAGGAGGGCTGGGCACATTGGCTTGGTGCTCCTGGTTCCCTTTCTGTCCGCCTTGGTTCTCCCTTGCACCATGCCCAGCAGTTGTGGCTGTCCCAGCCCAATGCAGTGCTGTGAGGAGCAAGAGCCAGCCGTGCTGTAACGTGGGATAGTGGTGCAGGCAGCATGGGAACGCTGTTTCTGCTCCTCACTTCATTTTTTAATTATAACTTTTCCCCTATATTATCTTGTTTTGTGGTTGACTGTGGAAAGCAGAACTGTGGCACGGAGGGATCATGAGCACAGCCCCCAGGATACAGCCAGCTGTGGGCATGTGCCAGCATCCCCGGTGGTGGGGCTTGGCTCCAGATGGCTCCACACAATTACAAGTTCTTCATTAATTTATTTTCCATTATGTAAAAAGCTGTGAGGCTTACCAGGAACCGAGCTGTATCTACAGTGTGGCAGCACAGTCTTTGCTGATGCTATAAAACTGCTAACAGCTTGAAAAGGGTCTTTTAATATTCTTATGTTAACCTTTTGGTCTCATTACGTTGTCTTAATAAGGATGAATTACTTCTCATTTGATTAATTGGCTTAGAGAACTGCTTCAAATTCTTACCGTGTTGGTGCTGTGCAGGGAACTTCCGAAACCATATTTGCAAAGGGCTTTTTGGCACGGGCCATCCTTATTTTTGTAAGTCTGGGGTTAAAGCCCCCTGGAGAGGGGGGATTTCTGTGCAGCTGGGGTGATGCCTGCTGTAGGGAGAGCTCGAGCCCCCGTGGCAAACCAGCCTGCAACCCCTTGGAGCTGGAGCTTTGTACAGGCAGTGAAATGTCTGCCCGTCCTTCAGGGAAAACAAGGGATGAGATAATGCCCTGGCACGGCGCTGGGCTCCCGGCGCATGGGAACTCCCAGCGTGTTGGTTGAGGGCTGCGAACAGCAGAAACATGCCCCGTCCTGACAGCCCCTGAGCTGGAGCCAGCCCCGCGCTGCAGGTCCTCGGGCAGCGTTTCAGTCGGGTGCCCTGGTTCTGTACCACCTCCAAAACTCGCTGATCTCATTCACCAGGTGGAGGAGCTGCTCACGGGCTGGTGTGTGCTTGGGGGCTTTGTTCTGCGACCTAAGATTGAATCGCCTGAAAGCAAATGAATTTCCTCAGTGTGGTGTACTGCGTCGAGCTGTAGTAGCTGTAAGCTTTTACATGTAATTCTCTAGGTACTTCTCATGTAAGTCAGCATCTTAGCAAGCGAGCTTCGATGATCCTAATATATGAAAGAGGAAAGAACAACTTGGGGATAAAGGGAAAAGAAAATTGGAATTAAACTTCAAAATGGGGCTTTCTTCTATCCAAGCAACTTAAATAGTTTGCTGTCATTGAAGGTAAATAGGAGCTCTACTAAAATAATACCACCTTGGGTTGATTTAGGACAAAGTGGGAAGTACCACTGGATGAAGAGCTAAGATACATGCTGGTTCTGGTTCCATGGGAGACCTGGTGGCTGGGGCTGTCTCAGGATGGAGCTGAGACATTTAGGCACAGCCTGAGCCCCAGCACAGTGCACCGTGTCCTCACTGTGTGGGTGCTGCAGCTGCTCTCATCTCCGAACACAGTGGTGCCTGTGCCGAACGGCTTCATCTGCAGAGCTTCGGCTGAAAGTATTCTAAAAACGCAGCAAGGATATCTTGTGTCCTCTGACTCGACAGAGCACACGCTCCCCGGTTAGCCTGCTTTTTATAAAAGTGTTAATAAAGCAGAGACATTGGTACAAAGCCCTCCTCTGTCTGCTTGTTAAACACAGCCTCGCACCGCTGATATTAAAAACATGCTGCTGGAGCTGAGGCAGGCAAGATAAATGGAAACACATTTTAATCATTCTTGCCGTTCTTGGGTAACTTTTTTCCATCGCTGTGGATTTTTAAGAGACAGAGGGGAGCCAGGTAGCTTTGCAGACAAAGCCGTACCATGGCAGCTCGGGTCCCCTGGGAGCTCCCTAAGTGATGCCAGCCCTGCAGGCACCGAACCCAGCGCTTGCTCCTTGTCCTGCAGGCAGCTCCGTGCCCTTTGCCAGGTGATGTTTCCCAGGTGGAGATGTTCCCCTCGAGGGGCTGGGCAGCTCAACCCAACAACAGAAGCAGTCGTGTGGCTCCCTGCCCCTTTGCTCATGGGGAGGACTTGTTCCTCGGTTGGAGGTGTGCATTACAAGTGCAAAACGTGCAAATATAGAGCTAGAATATTTTCCTAGCTAACCCCAAAAGCACTCTTTTTTAATAATGCCTCATTTTATATCCCAGAGCTGCTTCTCCTGAGAGCACTCCTTCAGCAAAGGGTCACTGTCTTCCTCCCCCCAGAACAATACTGGATGTTGAGAAATCCCCATCCCTCACTTGCAAATGGTACAGAAACTTCCCCATCCGTGCAAATGCATTTCAGATGACTGCTGTCAAGGCTGCCGTAATGCTGTCAGAGGTGACGCATCGCTGAGCACTGGTAGGAAATGTTCAGCTTTTCCCTGCCTGGTGCTTTCAGTGCTGATGTGCTGCTCTCAGGCAGGGCTGGTCTGGGTGTTGGTGTAATTACTGCCCTAGAATAAATCACGGCTGCTGTACGGAAGGGTGTGCACCTTGGAAATGGGGTTTTGTGGCTGAAAATTCACACCAACGTGAGATTTCAGGGCTCACCTCAACCCTGCTCCATGCTCTAATAATTAAATTTAAAAAAAGAAATGCAGTGGAGGTTTGCATGTGATGCTTTTTCTCGTAGCTTGCAGGGGTTTAACAGAAACTGCAGAACACAGCACAGAAACACTCGCAATAAATTGTGTTCCCCCCAGGACCTGACCCTGCTCGTGGGGGCCCCGCTCTCCCCTGCCTGCCCCGGGGCTGCGCCTGCTGGGGGCCGACCCTGCAGCCCCCAGAGGGGCCAGGGCCAGGGGGGTCACGCTTCACACGAACACTGCCTGCTGTCTCCTTAACCCAAACGCCCTCTGGGTGTTAAGGGTTTGGGTTTATGTTCATCTGAAAAAGGGTTTTGGTGTTCGGCTGATGTCTGCAGTGAGCAGGACGTGCTGCGTGGGGCTCTCCTTTGTGCCGAAACAGGGACTTGGCAGGATCTGTGAAGTCCGTCTCATAAAATAACTCACATGCTCCGTTCATCCAGCCTCAGACAGCCGCGCCAGCCCTGTTTCCTTATCTGTTCATCTCCCGAGCGGAGCTCAATAGCAGGGATGGGCTTACCGAGCTTTGCAAAGCGAGGCTGGAGCCTGCTCCTTCCATAAAACCCGGCCCCTCAGCAGGGCAGCTGGAGGGCCCGCAGGGAAAGGAGAGCAGACCTTTTTCAGGGAACTCTTAAAACGTGTAGCTGCTAAAATGTACCCTTTCCTGCAGATTAGGGGAGCTTTTGAGATATGTGTTTGCCACAAGCTTCTTTTGGGGCCGTTTCCCAGGGAAGCTCCTTGTGGCAAGTCCTGTGCATGGGGGGGGCTGTGATCTATCTGCAGGCCCAAACCTTGGCCCCAGCTGCCATCTTCTCACTGCTTTCACCGCCTTATCCATCCACCTCTTGGTCCTGAGCTTCTTAAATCCACTCATGCTGGGAGATAAGCAGCTGTACTGCGTGGACCAAGCTGGAGAATCGCTCCCTGCCTGTGGACACTGGCCACAAAGTAAATCTGTTTTGTGCATTAAAACAAACACAGCGCTGTCCGGCCTGTACCTCCTCGGGAATTAATATGATTTCCATTTCCAGGACTTCTGAACCTATCTCTCAGAGGCAAAGCACTGAGCTTATTGCTGAGAAGCTGGGGAGGGGAGAGGAAGGGAGGGCTGCGTTGCATTTGTCTTCTGGTCAGAGGCTGAATTTCAGCCCTGAGGGGTGTGCCAGCACGTGTCCGCACACCTACCTGCTTGTGAGATTGGCACAAAAGAGGACTTGTGGTGACTTTGCCCACAAAAGGCTGGAGCCTGGGGAAACTGAGGGGATTTTGCTGGAGGATGATCAGCTTTCGCATGAAGCTGCTCTGGTACAGCAGGGCTGGGTTGGCCATGAGGCTCCCTGCAGCCACAGAGGGTTTCTTTTGCTCTCGGATGAACCAGGAGCTTCTTCCTCGGGTACCTCGTGTAGCATCACCAGCCTCCGTGTTTCCTAAAAACCAGGGGAGGAAGGAGAAGGAGGGAGAGGGAAGCCCAAAGCTGCTGGTGAGGAGCTGGAGCGCTCAGCTCCGCTGCCATCATGGGGGGGGGGACACCAGCAACCGAGTGTGGTCACACAAGAGGGACCTCTTCGAGGTGACCCCGTGGCTAAGTGGTGCTTTGCGGCGTGCAAATATCGAGGCTCTTGTCGCTAACCCAGCGTTTTGGCAGCAGTCGTCCTGCCGATGCTGACTGCTGACATTCTGCTTGGAGGAGGACGGGATCTGAGGCACATCAAACGGAGAGCTGCTCTCCTCCGAGCCAAGCTGTTAATGACCTTCAGCTCTGTTTAAGTCTGGTGCATCGCGTGTTTATAGCGAGAGCAGGACTGGCCCCCCTTGGCTTAGCACAATAAACATCTCGCAGCCGCTTTCCCAGAGCAGCCGGGCGCCCGCAGGAGCTCAGCACCATCGGTCCTGTCCCCATGGACCCTCACGCCCGATGTGCCCGGGGGCCTTTTGGCTGAGCCTCCTCGGGCCTGCAGAAGGCTCAGAGCTCCCCTGAATCAGCCGTGGGCTTACGTGGAGGCTCTAGGAGCCAGGACGAGCCTCTCAGATCGGTGACTTCAGTTTTAGTCTGCCTGACAGGCTGCAAGGTGAGCCCAAACGTGTTGTTTGTGCTCCTGGGCTTTCAAGGGTCTAACTGAAAATGCTGTGAAGTGAATGCACTTAATACGCTTCAGATCATGATGTGAAATCTTTTGTCCTTTAAAGTCTTTTGTCCTTAAAAAAAATATATTATTTTGTCCAAAATTATATACGTTTTGTCCTAAAACCTTTGGTTTCTGGAGCTAAAGGCTTGTAGATGACAAAGGCTGAAAGGCAAACGGGGCATTTTGCAGAATGTCTGAAAAGGAAATAGCTTTTTTTTTTCAGGTAGGTTGGACGTATTTTACAAAAGTGTATCGGGACAGAACTACAGCTTCCCAAAACTTAAGAAATTAAATCTTGTGCAGTACCTCCTGTGAGTGCCGAGGGCAGGTAGCTCCTGGCAGGCTGCACGGCGCCGCTGTAAGGAGCACGAATGAGGGCGGCTGGTACCGAGGGTGGCGGAGACGGCGAGCACGTGGGAGATCTGCCTGCCAGGGGAAGAGCTTAGCTTTAAATCCTTGATTTAAAGTCTTCCCAGTTTTGGATCCCAGCACTATTCCTGTTAAGCAGGCAGCCGGAGCTGCATGCTTGCCTTGACATATTTTAAAAATCCAAACAGATTTATGCTTTTTGTTGACCCTACAAGAGTTGGTTACAGAATAGGATAAACTCTCCCAAAGACAGACAGACTGAGACTAGTTCTCAAAACCTTTCCAAAACTCGTGGTTGGCTGCACACTCCTCCTAGCTATGGGAATGCTTATTCAAGCAGTGATTAGCTTGATAAAAGTATTTAATTTCTGAGTCTTCTCTTATATCGCAGATTTGACTAAAAAGCAAGCCGGGGGAGCAAATATCCCAAATTATCTGCTCCAGTGGAGTCTGCAGCACGGCTTTAATGAGCAGGCGAAGCAGATCTTGTTCTTTAACCAGAGAATGTTTTGGCTGGAAATAGCAAAGACCCAGCGTATATTTGTATTTCTGTTGAAATATTCAGCCTGCTTCTTATAGTGCTCTCCTGGACGGTTCCTGGGATTGGAAATGAGATATTGTAGCAGGGTCTCTCTGCAGGCACCAGCCCCAGTGCTGATGGATGCTGCGTGTAGCTCAGCGCCTGGGGACGGTCCGTGCCGTGTGGCTGGAGGTGGCTGCAAGGTGACGGCTGCTGTGCCCCTCGGGACAGGAGTGGGGTGTGCAGGCAGAGCTGTGGGGTGTGCAGGCAGAGCCATGCGGCTCCTGCTCCCACCAGGCAGCTCCTGCAGTGTCCCTGCTTGTCACTTCCGAGCCCTGAGCACGCAGGGGTGAGAGGAGCCATTCGGGTGCCTTTGTGCTATCCTTGGAGAGGATGCTCCTTCACGTGGTAGAAAATCAGATTAGTACATTAATGTAGAGAAAAGGTTTTCATTAGGGAAGCCGAGGAAGCATTCCTGTTTCCAGCAGAGATGCAGAGCCGATCCATCAGCTGGGCAGAGCAGCCTGTTTCTCTTCCAGATTTCCTTGCGCAAATCCCACGAACTTTTTTCCCTGTGAGATTTATAGGCAGCCTGTAGGCTTCAGCTGATTGGCAGTACGGGTTGTTTTCTTAAAAAAAAACCCTTTTATCACTCTTGATACTGTGTAGTGGTGGTGAGAAATGCTGGGCACTCGTGGCACTTAAATTTTTCTTTCCCCATTTTCAAAGAGGTGTCACCTGAGTGGGTGCCCCATGGTGCCCACGAGGCTCTTGCTGCAGACCGGCTCTTCTCCATCTGCTCCGAACTGTCACCTCTTTGCTCACCTTTCCCCTGGTGGAAGATGAGCAGAGGGAAGACCTTGGGGTCTCTAGCAGCCAGGAGAAGTCACCAGAACTGCTGCTGGGCACCCGCAGCCACTCAAACCCAGCTGTGCTCTGCGCCCACGACCCCGTGCTGTCCGGAGAGGGACAGACACGTGCTCAGCTTCTGCTAAGAGCTGGAGGCTTGAAATGCTCAGCCTGGGCTCCAGGAGTCCCAAATGCTGTGTGTCAGTTCAGCTACACTTCGTAATTGATGCTCCTACAAGGCAAGCGTGAGAAAACAGATTTGGAGTCTCCGTTTTGCAGGCTAAAAGAGCTCTTTTCGGTGAAACTGAGCAGGCCAGCTCTTAGAAGGGGTTTGCAAACCCTCATAATTTAGGATAGGCCATAAAAAGCAGGGGAAAAAAAGCCAGCAGAGAAAAGCAAATTAGGTCCCAAAGGGGCAAAAACTGTTGTGATCTTGAATTTGAGAACTGGAAAGAAACCCATCTGGTTCTAGGTTTCCGAGAACGAGTGCGGGAGCGCTGTGCATGATGTAAAGCCTTGCGCGGGGCTCGTGGGAAAACGCCGAAGCAGCTTGCGAGATGGAAAAAAGGAGACTGAACTCGGTCCAGGGAACAGCTTTTCATGCATCAGGAAGGATTTTAACAGAGAAAATGTTGAGCGAGAAGGAGGACAAGAGAGAGGCTGTCGTGCCTTGCGGAGAGTGTCAGAGCAGTGAGCTTTAGCTTTACAGGGGCGTTTGCGCCTGATTTACAAATTGCTGGGTTTAGCAGGAATGAGTGCAGGACACTTTATGAGCTGCTGTGGCTTAAAGCAAGCCCAGAGGTGACCAGGAAGGGCCTGGAGGCACTAGGGGGGAGCAGGGGCTCTGGTGCAGGAGCCTGGCATGGAGGAGCCCATGGACAAAGCGCTTGTTTGGGCCCAGGTGCACAGGGATTTAACAATCGGGGCTTTTTGAAGCCCAAGTGTCCATAGCTTTGCCATCCAGGCAGCATGTGCCGTTGCTTTTGTTCCTGAGACTTTTATGATCCTTCTTTTCCTCTCCGTGTCACGGTTGAAAGTATTTTCTTTATTTCCCTTGAAATACTAATGTAAATCTGGGAATTGGAAACCTCTAGCCTGGTTTTAATTGTATTTATTATTTCTTTTTAGAACAGAAATTGGGGAACAATTAAAATTATATTATTCCTGGCAGCGAAATTCCTTTTTTAATAGCTAATTTGGAGTGGTTGGGTTGGAAGCTGCTTTCCCACGTGCGTGCACGCGTGGTGTGTGTGGGGTGTGTGCTGCCCGGGGGAGCTTGCCTGAGGCTGCTGCCCTTCAGCTGGTGGCATGAGGAATTCAAAGGCCCCGTCTTGCAGTCTTGCAGCTCTTAATTAAGCCGTGTTTTTATCAATGGGGGTTTGCCTGAGGAAGAACCGAGGGATCGGACTTCCAGAATCTTTTTCTAGCAGGATCTGGTTTTTATTTCTCTTAGCTGTTCGTTTTTACTACGCTTGGAAGCGCCGGTATTTTCTCCTATGCACCAGTGATAGACATTTGTTTCCCATTAGTGTTTATTGGATGATTTTAGTCAAAAGCAAGCTTTGTACAAGAGCCCGCAGCATGCGCTTGGCTGTTTGTTCGCAGGGCGATGTTTTCTCTGCTCAGCTTTGCACAAGCTTCACCCTGCTGCAGCCACAGGCATCGCTCTCAGCCGGCGGATCTGCCCTGAGACAGATTAAATCAGATTACAGAGATTACAGCCACCTGTGTAAGCATCTATTTCATCAGTGCAGACGGGTTTCTGACTCAGGCGGATGGAAATAGCAGCGGTGATGCCTGTGGGCTGTGCAGCTCGGTGCTGCTGGCAGCGCATCGCCGCGCTCGTGGCTCCGGGCTGGGTCGAGTGGGAAGGGTCGGGGTGGGTGATGCTTTGTGGGCATGCACAGGACTGAGCAATAGAGCTTCTGAACTGCACATATGTAATGCATGTAGCTAAAATCATTAGAAAAACGTGCATTTTAATGGCATGCAAGTTCCTGACTTGAGATAATGCAACGGAAAGATTCCCATAGTTGTCTCTGCAAATACTCATTTATTAAATTAAAAGCTAAGAATTAAAAAGGTGATGAAGATACAAGTACCAAGCTAAACTCCTGACCGGTGCACTTATCACACTGCAATTGATCTTGTTTTAGGAGGAAACCTTTTGAAATCACAGGTCTCTGCGTAAGGGGTCATTGAAGGAAGGCAGAAATGCAGGGATGTGCCCCCAGGTCCAGGTCTCGCCCCGCTGCGGTGTGCTGGTGTGTGCCACGAGCCCTGCCCACAGTTTGAAGGGGCTGAGCACCGCAGGAGTGCAGTAACAGGGAATTAGAAGCAGGCTCGAGCAGACTCACGGCCCTTCTTTAGAGGAAATAACAAATATGCCTTTACAGGAGGATAAACGGAGAATACTTGGCAATGGCCAGCCCCGGAGAAGCAGGCACGTTTGTGATTAGAGACCAGGAAAAGCTGCACGGCTTCAGCAAGATCTGATTACAGAGCGTGTTCTCCTTCTGCTGGTGCACAGCCCTAGCCTCCACAACACACATCAAACATGACTACTGCAGCCTCACGTCACAGAGCAGCCTCGCCGTGTGTTTGCACAGAGAGGGATAAACCTCAGGGGTTTCTCTGCTTCCCCTTCTCTTGCAGGATAACGGCCCCGTGCTGAACAAGCGGCCGATGCCCCACACCACGGCCGGGAGCCCGGTGGACAGCAAGCAGATGCTGAACCTGCAGTACAACAACCCCACCCGGCTCTACGCCAACAGCAGCGCCGACTCCGCTTTGCCAGCCCAGATGAGCGGGCTCCACATTGCTCCTTCCCAAAGGTAGGGCAAGCACAGTGCTCGTGCTCTGTACTAACTCCAGACCCCCAGCCCGGGGTCGGTTCCAGGGGGTGTCATGAGCAGCACAGTCCTGCTTCTTCTAAATACACGGTCAAGACAAGATCTGCAGGTTTTGCCCTTGTGGTGGTCAGCACGGCTGGAATTGGTCGCAGAGAAAATTAACCCAGAAAGCTGGGATGCTCATAAATGTGCAATCTGTCCAGGAGGCTGCAAAGTAAATAATGCTCATAGGAAGGACAAAGCTTTTGTATAGCCAAGAGCTGTTTGTGTGGGTAGTGCTAACTCAGAGACAGGCCGGGCTGTGAGGCTTTCACATGGCTTGTGCTGCCGATGATTTATGCTCCCACGGACTGGCAAAACTTTCTGCAGGGAAGTAAGGTCTGTATCAAGTGCGAGGGCAAAGAGAGTTTGTGTTCATCTCAGGAGCTGAGTGCCTGTACGAATTCATATTTCACCGACGCTGCAAGCCAGGTTATTCCCTGTGCTGCTCCAGGGAAGTTAATGAGTTTGGAAAGATGAGAACCGCACAGAAATGCTAAGAACAAAATCTGATGTTATCTGCGTGTGAGCCAAAGTCGGGAGATTAGCTCTGGCCTTGTCTGAGCAGAACTGGGGCAGAAGCGCGTTCCCATTGAGTTTGTGCAGTCGGGCGCTGCCCTGGCCTCTTCTGCAGGAGAGGTTGGTTGGGGTCTGGTGGGCACGAGGGGAAGGCAGGTGGAGAAAAGGAGCCGGGTGACACCAAAAAGGGTTCAGCTCTCTGATGGGCTTCAAGGCTCCTGCTGCTTTTATTGGTTCTGCAGTGACCTCGATGAGCTTGGCACTCAGAAAGGGAACTGGAGCCCTTTGTCGCAGGGCTTTTGTACCTCAGCCTCAGCACAGCATAAAAACACTTGAATTCATCTCTGCTTAAACATCTACCCAAGGTATTTTTAATTTGAAATTATGTTTTTCATGTATGGATGTCCTGAACAAGCCGGCACAATGGCTTAAACTGCAATTAGTGCAGCGTACCCCAGTCACGCCAGATGCAGGCAGCTTTGGGTGTAGATGCTGAAGGCCAGCACTTATTTGGGAGAAAATCACGAGAATGTTTTTATATCCCATTCTCATGGAAGGCTGCTGTCCTCATCGGAGCTCCGGGTTTTCTGGCAGATGGATGTGCTGACTCCAAGTCAGCCACAGCGACAATGACCCAGAGAGGTGGCTGTGGGTAATTCTCCACACGCTGTCACCCCTGTGCTGGCAGCAGGAACCTCTCCTTGTGCCCCGGTACAGGGGTGGCTGGATTCGCTTGGCCCTGCATAATGAATTAAATACGTTTTTTTATCCCATTTTTTTTTTCAATGCATCTCACGGATGGCAGAGCGATTCGCAGTGCTTGCAGCTGCCCTCTTTCCTGAAGGCATCTGGTAGCTGGTCCTGCCCCAGCTGCGTTGCTCAACGGGGAGCAAGCAGGAAACAAGTTTGTCCCCGTCTGTTCTCCTAGCACGGCTGTGCCTGCAGGCAGAGAGGCACGGGGGACGAGAGGTGTTTCACAACATCTGCCTGAAAGGGGATTAATCCAGGTACACCCCTGATTACCTGACGCTTGCTGTTTATATCTGACTTGAGTGTCCCTTTGTTTCCAAACAGCATCGACCCCATAAAGTCTCTCCCACGGAACAGAAACGGGATTGATGTGGAGTCGGATGTCTACAAGATGCTTCAGGACTATGAGAAGCCCGTCTCGGAGCCGAAGCAGTCAGGATCCTTCCGATACTTGCAGGGCATGCTGGAGGCTGGGGAGAATGGTAAGGAGGTCTTCCGGAGGCTGGCATCACCCGGAGGGGCCCCAAAACCTCCCCAGTAGCAGCTGGGCTCTTGCCTTCATTCATTCCTCCTATGCCCTTTTTATGGCTCCCACGTCCACCAAGTTGCTGCTGCTGGCTTAACCCCATTCCTTTTCCCTTCCCAAGGTCCAGAAGCTTGGCAAGCCTCAAAGGACCGGTTGGCAGGAGCTGATGGGGCATTTTTGCAGAGTGACCGGCTGGGCTGCTCTGTTTTGCTGCGCGTGACTTGGAGCTAGGCTATCTCATCAGCTTTCCAATCAGGATACCAAGCGCACGGGCAGAAGCTCGGGGCAGCATCTGGGAGTTTGAGAAATGTTGTGGCTGAGCTGGGCATCACGGGGAAGGTCTGTGGATCTGCAAACAGCATCTACGTGGCAGCTGCTTTCCTGGAATTGGTTGTTTGGATGCAGTGGTGTAAAGGGGCTGAGTAAGATCAGCGATGGAGAACCCTGTGCCTTTTTAATAAACGGCATTTACACGGGGACGTGGATGGCCCTCAGCAGTGCAGGAATAGAGATCAGGAGCTTTTGGCTCACTTCTCAGCTCTGTCCCGGCTTCCTGTCTATATCATTAACTTGGGTAGTCGCCAGCTCTGACCATTCAGAATAAGATCCCCAAACGACACATTTCTGCCTCTTTTTATTCGCCTTTCAACCCTAAGTCCACTGAGGCTTTTGTGTTCAAGCCTTCAGGCTTCGCTTTACAGTCACTGGGGCTAAAATCTTCTTCTTGTTTCCTTCCAAGAGCCTCGGACTCTAATCATGTGAATCCAGGAACTTAGATTTTATGGGAAAATAACAACTACTGCAAATCTCATTACGAAGCTGCAAGAGTTAGGGAGCCAGGCTGCCACACTCCGGGGGCTCAGTGAATGAAATGGCAGAACGGTGTTTTGACGAGGAGATTATTGCTTCTTGCTTCCCAGGAAGCACGACCGCAGGTAGCTTCTGACCATCAGGAGTTTCCACCAGTTTGGGTTTTCTGGGTGCCTGCGTGGCTGGGGTCACCCGTGGGGGCACCAGGGGGAAGAACCACGGCCGCAGGCTGGCAGGGAGCTCCCCGTGGGACAGGGACACGGCGCTGTGCTGCCTCCCCGCATCTCCACACCAGGAAGGAGCAAATAGGAAGCAGCCGAGATAATCCCAGGCAATAAAGCTGCTCCCCCTCTTCCTCCCATTCTTGTGCAGGGAGACGGAGCAGAACTGCAGCCTTGCTGGTTTGTTCGGTTTACTAAGGTTTTTATTTATTTGTTTGTTTTTGTTTGCTTTTTTTTTTTTTAATGCTTCTCGGTTGTTGCTTTTTTTGGGAAAAAAAAAGCAGCAATCTGCTGCAGTCACATCCTGGTGCTCTGCCAGCCTCTCTGATGGGCTTTCCAGCAGGCCCGGGGCTGTGCAGCCCCACGGTGCCTCGGCTGTCGCAGCGCTTTCGGTGTTTCGTAAGGGTTACCAACGAGGTGCACCTCGGTGAGGAGCACCTCTCTTGGCAGAAAGCTCTGCGATGTTTCAGCAAAGCTGAAATCACTGGGAGTGTTTGTGCTAGGTTGTTTTACAGCTTCCACCCTGTTCCATTTCCCTTAAGCCTACGCATGTCACAAAAATACCCAGTTTGGCCCAGGGCTGCTGCGTGTTGTCCTTTTAAAGTCAGGCTCTCCCCTGCTGCGCAGCTGGGTACCTCGGAGAAGGGGCTGGTTTATATGGGAAGTATTTCTACTGGAAGCTCTGTCTTCTCCAGCATTCCCAGCCCTGTCCCGGTACTGGGAGCACTGGTGTGCGGTGGTGTGCCGGATGGGAGGAGCAGGCCCTGCTGCTGGCAGTGCCCTTTGGAGCACGACGTGTAAACCTGGGCAGCATCAGGAATCCACCCGCAGTGAGGCACTGATTGCAGATACAGAGAAGTCTCCTTAAAAAGTGCAGAGCCGTAGTGGGCACTTTGGGGCAAAATCCAAGCACAAATTTCCAAAAAATTTGCAGCAGGTACAGGTGCCTCAACCACAAAGCACCTGTGCCCATGCCAAAACCTCACAGAGCTCAGCGGGGTCTAAGCACACCTTTAAGGGTCGCCGTTTGCTTCATTCCTTCCTTTCCTGTAGTTGAACCTCTGTGAAAGGAGACCTCATGCCCCAGAAAACCTCATTTTCTATGAGAAGGTTTTATTTTAGATTAGTCTATTTTAGATTAAAGTAAACGAGCCTTCTAGGAAGAAAAATGCACGCAGTTGTGGTCGTTTGTTTCAATTTCCCTAGTTCTCCAGAAGACTTTCATCTTCGTCTCCTTGGCGGTGGTGGATTCAGCAGGTGCGCCCAAATGTTTGTGGGCTGGAACCGATTCTTCCTGGAGCTTTTTGGAGCTTTTTGCCATTTGTCTTTCTTTCCTGACTCACTAAACAGCACTGCAGCCAGATTCCTCTCTCATCTCCAGCAGACTGCGTTGCCTTTTGGCAATGTAGAGGTACTGAGGTGGTGCTGTGGCAGTACGAGGGGAGAGGAGCAAAGGCTTCTGCTGCCATCCACACACCGTGAGGATGAGCAGAAGATGAGCAGAGGGTCCATGTGCTGTCCTGCGGGCACCTGTGAATGCTGTGTGACTTTTAAAGGGAGTTGGTCTCGCTCTTTACTCTGTAGTTCCTTACAAGCAGGTTGTGACAGGCAGTGTGTGTGTTCTCCTGGGAAAAATAACTAAAGAACTCGTCTGGCTCCTTAATGAAAATTTAAAAAAAAAACAGCTCTCAGAGGACAAGTTTTCAGTCTGTGTCTGTCTCAAACTCTTGGCAGGTGAAAAACTCGACAGACTGAGCAACCCCCGGAACGTCAAGCCTGCGGTGCCGAAGCTCGGCGGTGCCATGTCTGGAATGCAGATGCTCCCCGAGTGCACAAGATGCGGGAACGGGATCGTGTAAGTGCCGCGCAGGGACATGGCTGGTTCGTTTCCCACCAGAAATGCAAGTTGGAGGCTACAGCAGAGTCCCTGAATCCCTTGGTGGTGGTCGGTTTGTTGGTTTTTGGGGGTGTCTGTTTGTTTTGCTAACCATGTCTGAAGCTAGGGTTGAGGTAGACAGCTTGGCTTGCCCATTTTAAAGGAATCCTGCAGCAAAATGTGGGTGATTCATTGAACGGTTTGTGCCCTGCTTGTCACAGTAACTCAGCAGCCGTGTGTGGCACCGAAGGCACTCTCATTTCTTTGATGCCTAATTGAGGGAGAAATGCCACGAGGGTCAAGTGTAAGAGGCCTGTAACTATTTGTGTTTGTTGAAGAATTGCTCTCAGGGGATGTACACTGGGTCATGTTTCAGGGAATAGAGGTGCTCTTCTGCTTCTCCCTGTTGTAATTCGTGCTCTGCTCAGGCCGGGCTTGGTGGTGCTGGGTTCTGCAGATGCCTGGCACGGCAAGGGGACAAGTGATGGGGAAGGAGCAGGGGGTCGGAGAGGCCCCCGGTGCTGCTCGTGTCCCCCGTGCCCCTCTCGGTCTGACCCACGCTCTCCCCATCTCCCCAGGGGAACCATCGTCAAAGCTCGGGACAAGCTCTACCACCCCGAGTGCTTCATGTGCGACGACTGCGGCCTCAACCTGAAGCAGAGGGGGTATTTCTTCATCGAGGAGCAGCTCTACTGCGAGACGCACGCCAAGGAAAGAGTTAAGCCCCCCGAGGGCTATGACGTGGTGGCTGTTTATCCGAACGCTAAAGTGGAACTTGTCTAAATCCCGCTCTGCTCCGCAGAGGTCAGACGGCGCCCGCCCACCCACATGCACGCCGCCGGCTTCGCAATGTGGCTGTAATCAACCCCGATTACTAAAGCCCGAGTAAAATGCCTTCTCGTAGATAAAACCGTTTACACTTGGGATCTCGAGGGGATGGTGTTGAAAGCGTATGAACAGGTTTTTCCCTTCTCTTTGACACTCTGCTTTTTTGGGTTGCTGTGCCGGGTTATTAGTCTGTGCCATAACCTTATCCCAGATCTGCATAAATATTGATTCATTCCCTAGGGTTTTTTTTTCCTATAAAACTACTATACCACCCCCCCCCATCCGAAAAAGCAAGGAAGACGTTTTAAAAGCTCGAAGAACATAAGGCACTTTACCAAAAGAAGCTGATTCCTCTGCCGTGACTTCAGCCTCCTGCCCACGGATGACTGCTCTGTGCCCCCCCTGCACCAGGCATCCCACACGGCTTTCCCTGCTCCCAACCCTGCTGTTCTGTGACCTGGCCGCCTCGCAGCACGTGTAGGGGATGCTGAGGACGGGGTGCTGAGGACGGGGTGCTAAGGCAGGATGCGGAGCCCACCTGGCTGCCCCCACGCTGCTCCTCCTGCCTGAATTCCCGGCCCCTTTGCTTCCGTCCTCCCGACTCCGACCCAGCTTTGGTTACGCTTCTGTGGTCCTCCCCATCTGGGTCTGCTCTGACCTCACAGCTGGGGAGGGGGAAACAAAATCCCCCCCAGGCACTTCGGAGGTAACGTGAGAGCTCTTTGAGCCCACCGTGAGGCCCCAGGCCTGGAGCGAGCCGATGCAAATCCATGCCCATGCCCTGAGACTGTGCTTTTAGCCAGGTTTCTCGTGCCCTTTATTTTATGGGGGAAAAAATAGAGGATCTTGGGATGTTGCTTTGTTGGAGGAACGTTTTTTATGTTAGTGTTTAGAGGAGAGAGGTGTGGTTTAGACACCCTGCTGTTAGACGCCACCACGATGATGGTGGAAGCCGTGTGGGTGGTACCATGAGGCCCTTTCCGAAACACGTTTCTGCGCTTTATAAATGAGAAAGTGCCTTCTGTACAGGCAAACCTTTCATTTCTGTGTCACTATTTCCCCATGTAACGGATCAGCAGGGTTTGGTCAGGGCGTTACAGGGCCAGGCGGAGACCAGGCGCTGCGGTGCCTCGCGGGGGTTCCAGCAGCTCCTGTGGGCGCCAGGCTTTGGCCTCAAGACTGCTCCTGTCTGAGGGGTGTGAAAGCAGAAGGCAGCGTGGTCGAGGCAAAAGCAGGACACCAGGAGGACACCAGCAGCACTGATATTCCAAAGGCTGCCAGGCTGCCTTGCAGCAGGGGGGTGCTGCTCCCCCAGCAAGCTTCCCACCCCCAAACACTGCCTCTTGCAGCCGGAGGGATGCCAGCAGCAGGACACACACCCCCAGCTCCTTTTCCATCAGCATTTTCATTATCGAAGTGCAAGGAACACACGGCAATTTTACCACACAGCTGAGCCTTGTTTTCCTTGTACTTGCACAGCCTGGCTCGGTAGGTTGGACCAGCTGAACGGGAACACTTGGGACAGCTGTGAGCGATTAGGAGACTAACACTAAGCAGGTATGAAGTGTTATTGCCCCTTGTCTGCAGGCCTCTGCTTGGAGCTCGTTAGTTTGTGATCAGCAGCAGCGTTTGTTCTGATTTCCCTTATTAACCTGGTGTGTTATGGGCCGGCAGCGGTGCTTTGGAGGTGGTGCTGCACCCTCTGTAGCAATGGGCCCGTTCTGGGGCTGCACCACAAATACTGCCCGCAGGTCACTGCTGCTCCCTTCACTGCTCTGCTTGGAAGTTCATGCTCCTCCCAAACCCAGGGCCAGAAATCCCCCCGGGGCTCTCCCACGGTGCCGCAGCAGGAATTGCACACCGGCCGTGTTTCATCCCTGGCACCTTTTGTCCCCATTCAGTGCCATCTGTGGCTGGTTTCTCACCCCACAGGTGCCAGCTGTGCTGCAGCTCCAGCACAGGGAACACCTTAAAAATTGACGAGCTGGTTCAGCACCCGTGGGCTCTGAGCGCAGAAACAACGTGGAGAGAGCAGACCCAGGCTTTGCCTTTCTTTCAATTTGGAAATGCATTCCCCCAAATCAATTTTTCCACACGCACTCGTGATACTCTTTCCTATGAGTTATCAGCTGGTGTGACCCCCCTGAGGAGCTCAGAGCCCCCTCGCACAGCGATGCCCTGGGGCAGGTTGGTTTCTGGCTCCGTGCTCTAACAGATGCCTGAAGGCAGCGACGGCTCCGCCTCGCCCCGCTCACAACAAGGGCCAGCTGCACAAGCCTTACCTGTTAATTCTATTTAACTCTGTAAAACGTTTGTATGAGATACAAAATAAAGTTGTATTGTTGGTTTTATGCCTCGCTTTAATTGCTTTCGCTTTGATCCATTCCTCGGGTTTCTCCCTCAGCAGCACACGTGCGTGGTGGAGGCCCTCGGTGTCTGGATAAGGTGGGTGCTGGACAGACATTTAGGCAGCTCCTGGTACCTGTTGTCTGGGGGGAAATTCTGCTGGTGAGTCTCAGCAGCATTGTTTCCCTTGTAGCAGCACCACTTGGGATGCATGGAGGGAATAGCCTTGCTGCTCCCCTCTTAAAAGGGACTTGAATTTCACCTGAGTTTAAAGGCAGGATGTTTTTTTCTATTTCTTCATGAAAAGAAGGCTTTCCAGCCCATTTCTGTTTCAGGCAGTAACATGGGCCGTGCAGCTGTTGCATGCCAGCCCCTACCGCTTGCAGCCTGCTTCCCCAAGCATGGCACAAAGAGGATTTTCTTACCCCAAATCCACGGGTTTCCACTCCACAAGCCTTAATAAAACACAAGCCCTGGGACAGAGAGCTGCACCTCTCACCTCTCTAGCAACTCATCGTGCATTCAGAGTCTTACCTGAGGTCTGCTGTGTGGTTTTGGGGGTGCTGAGTTTGTGGTCTTTTTTGTTGTTGTTGTTCTCTTTTTCTTTTATTTATTTATTTATTTTTAATCATGAGTCTTTCCTGCCCTTCTGCTCCCATTCTGCTTCCCATCAGGGTGCGGAGCTGGGCAGGGTGAGAGTGTCCCTGCCCTGCAAACACCCGTGGGTGCCCTCTCCTTGGCACCGATGTAACCCAGCTCACCAGGTCTCTGCATGTTTGCATCCAGAAAGCCAGAAATGTCACAGAAATATTGGTTCCCATGCAAAAAAATACTCACTTTGTCTTTATTTCTGAGGCTTTCCAACTGGAATGGGGGCGGATGGCCCCTGTGCTGCTCGGGTGCCAGGGCAGGAGCTGGCACTGCCGGTGCTGCATTTGCCAGCAGGATCACAGCAATCATTCCCATGTCAGGAGCACTGGCTCGAGGGGCAGGCTCGCTAATCACCGTTAATTTGGCATGGACAGGAGGGAGAACAGCAGCAAAGGCCATGGGAGAGACTGTTTGGAAGAGACATTCCCAGACGCTTTTTTTTTTTCACGGGAGCTGGGGGGAGCATCTTGGCATTTCCAAGCAGCCGAACAAAACGTCCAACGACTGAATTAAACATCATGAGTTCATCCAGCGCTTCCTGCACGCGTGTGTAATTAAGGAATTAAGGACTCAACAGGGCTGCTCTAACAGTGCAGGTGAGCACTGAGAGGGTGAGGATAGGCTCGCTGGGGTTTAGCAACCGTATAATAGAGGGATGTTTGCTTACGTAGCTAAATCTTGATAGGCCTGCTTTGAATAGCTGATTAGTATTCAATTCACTGGTACATGGGAAAGTGGGAAGCAATGCGAGTTATTTGCCTCCAACAGATAGGGAATCTAAAAGGTTTTATTTGGAAAGCATTAATGTATGGAAATTGTCTGAATGTGCCTTAAATATTTCAAAACACAGAGCCTCTGAGGATCTGCCTGTGGTACAAACTCTCCGGGCCTCCATTTTCATATAGTTTGGGTGTGCAACCCCGGATCTAATTAGCGCACATATTCAAATAATTAACATGCTGACGACTCTCCCTCCAGTCTGTGGTTTTTGGTTCCCCCCCGAACACAGACGTGGGGTGCTGGACTTGGTGCACTGCTTGCACCAGGGCCCCTGCTCCCAGCCCAGCGCCCCGTGCCAGGCGCCTCCCCGGGCTCCTCCATGCTTTGTAAAAAGTTTTTTGCTGCTAAGATCAAACGTGGTGAAGGGCACCATCTATTAACTAAATGAGGTGGGAACGGAGCCAAATTGGTTCAAGTTCTAATTGTTTAACTTTTTCCATGTCTCATCACTGAAGTTTCCTACTTAGCCCGCATTATTTCCACCACCACACCCCCCCTTTTTTTTTTTTTTCTGCTGCTTTTGTTTGGAGTTGTTTAACTTTGCCTTTGTTACTGGATGGCTGCCCCAGGGACCTTAAAAAAATATCTCAGCTGTTCCATTTGTGTTGGGATAAAAGTCCTTGTGCTGTAGGAGGGGAGGTAATGGGAAAGAGGATTGCTGGAAAAAATGTTTCCTCTCCTCCCTTTCTCATGTGTGTAAGGGGCTATTTTAATTACTTTTTTGGGAAAAAAAAATAATCTTCCTCACACATATAATAAAACAGACAGAACTGCTCCTGACCATACGGGAACTTATCTGCAAGTTTGTTTTGCCTCTCAGTTTCTCCCAAGGAAAGCACAGGCTCACAGGGACACCCACAGCACTCCCCAAACCCAGGAGCAGCTTCTCCCGGCAGGACATTTAAATATTCCGGATTTTTATGCAGTCCTGGAGCAACTCTTCATGCGGGGAGAGCTGACGGGGAGGGCCTGGGTTGAGCCAGCGCTGCTGCTTGGGGCTCTTCATTTCCACGGGGTCGCTCTGGCTGCGCAGAGGTGGTGCTCGGGCACGCTTCAGGCTTTTCATTTTTTTAATGAGAACATTTATTTTTTTTGCAAGGAAGCAACCCCAGCTCTTCAGTCCCAGAGCCCAGGGGTGCGGGGAGGCTGGCGGTGGGTGCCTGTCCCCCCGCAGCACAGGGGGGCACCAAGCCCCCGTCGGCGACCCGGTCCCTGCCCCTGTCCCCGGGTAGCAGCAGCCACTTGCGCCCCCCTTGCGGGTGTGGAGGGGATGGAGACCCCCGGCAGGGAGTCCTGGGGTGTTCCCCGACCGTGGGGGAAAAGGGGGGTGCAGGGGGTGCGGGGTGCAGGGGGGACAGCTCAGCCTGGTGCAGCGCAGCCCCGCCGTGCGCTGCGCCTGCCTCCGGCACCACCTAGTGCTGAAAGGCGGGATGTCCCGCAATTCCGGGCAGGATAGGAAAAAAAATACCGTGCTCTGAGGATTTAAAGCCTTGGGTGAGCGGTCCCTGGGTCAGAAGATCACAGTGAACCAGGAGGACAGCTCTTCTGGGAGGTAACCGGGAGAGGGCTGCTCCCGGAGGAGCAGCTGGAGGCTGCGCTGCTGCCTTTCACCTGGTCGAGTGATGGTGCACAGATGAAAGTGTTTCATTTCTCAGTAGGAGGTGGGTAAGTTTGGGGAAAGCTGCTTCCACTTGAGCAGGTGCATTTTGGGGGCTTTCCCAGCCTCAAAGCCGTTCTGCAGGCAGGCACGCACCCCGGCTCCATCTGTGTATGTGATGCCTGTCACAAGTGTGCTTACCTGAAAAATAATCCTGCTGAGTGCCTGCCTGCCCAGCCCTCCTCAGGAGGATAAAAAGTTCATGCATCACTGCCAGGAACTGAGAAGGGATGGCCTCGACTGCCCGTAAAAGCTGCACATCCTGTAAATGGGTACGGCTGCGAGGAAGCGTTGCAGCGGGCAATCCTCAGCGGTGCTCCCCAGGAGTGAACGCACTCATGTCTGCTGGCAGAGCAGCCGGTTTGAAATGGGGCAGGAGCTCAAAGGAGCCAAAAAACATTTTGTCCCAGATGCCATCAGCCCAGTGGGATGGTCACCGGCTCCAGCCACCCCGGTGCAGGCAGCAGCAGCAGCACAGGGGGCAGGCTTTGGGCAGAGCGCTGGGCACGTCGCCCTGCTACGGGCACTGCTCAGAGCCAGCCAACGCCCTTAGAGAACGGATTTTGCTTTGCCCTGTTGATAAGCAAGCTTTTGCATGATCCAAGTGTTATGCAAACAGTATGGAATTACACAGCTCTGATTTATCATGTGTTTTCTTAATTCGCAGCTCTTGAGATGGCTGCTGGGAGTGTGCCACGAGGGTGCCACGAGGCTGAGGGTCCTTCCCCAAGCAGAAGGGGGAGAGTGGAGCTGCACGGGCAGTGACCACTCCAACCCCGAGCAGAGCAGGAGCTCACATAATCTCCATGCCTGGATAGAACCATCCCTGATGTTTGATCGAAGCAGGCTTTCCAATCCAGGGAGCACCCAGCAAAGGCCGGCAGGAGAGCCCCAGCGCCCTGGGCTGTGGTGCTCACATGCAGGATCTGGCGGGGCCGTGGCAGAGCTGGCAAGGACAGCAGGTGGTTCTCTGGCTACCAATCTGCGTGTCTTCACCAAATAAGAGAAAGCCCAATGGTGCTTTCATGTTGAACATATGAAATTTATAATATGATAAGGACTCGTTTGTAAAACAGATAAACACGTGTGTGTTATACGTTACCACTTTTGATTCACTAAATCTGCACTCTATCCACAGCTATTTATGAGCGCTGCAAAGGATTCCTCTGTAGACAATTGCTGCTGACTAATTGCACTAATACTAAGGATTAAGACAAGGCATTTCCAACTCCTTATTTCCCCATGGGGCTGCACACACGTTGCCTGTCTGTCCGTGGTCCTTGTGCAGCCCTGGGCAGGGCAGGGCAGCCCCCGCTGCGGGCTGCGAGCCCCCCATCCCCCTGCCAGCCCCGTTCCACTCTTATCACCGGGGCCAGCTTTGGCTCAGGCTTGGCGTGGAGACGTCCCCCCCTGCCCCTCTCCAGGCAGGCGGTGTCTGAGCCCTCCCCATCTGCTGCACCACATCAGCCCCTCGCTTATCCCGCTCAGCAGCGGGCTCTGCCTGGCCCGGATAAATGCTGCCGTCTGCTCCTCCTCCCCAGGCACTGCTGCAGAGGTGGCTCCGTGGCACAGCGCCCGCTGATTTGGCTGTGCCTTCACCTTCCCAAATGCCCATGTAAGGCTCTGATCACTGCTGGGGAGATGTTTCCCTGTCTACTTTTGCCTGCTGCTGGCACAGGTGAGCTTGGCCCTACGAGGCCAAACTGGCCGCTCCCCAGCAAGCACCCTGCGGAGAGCTCCGCCGTGTCCTCCTCCAAGTGACTCATCAGAGATCTCTCCTGTGCCTGGGGTGCACCTTTCGATAAAAAAAAGACAGCAAAAGCTCAGCCAGCTGAGCACAGGCTGTGCCCACACACCCGTGTGTCCCACACAGCACCCCGTGTCCTCCTGTGCAGTGCAGTGTGCAGCCAGCAGCCCGTGCTCCCCTGAAGGATCACTAGAAATGGGAGCTGTTTGCTTTTGCTCTCTTCCCTCTCCCTCATCATGCCTCCTTTCCCCTCCTGTCTGGTCATTACGGCCAGGGCAGGAGCTGCCACATGTGCTCCACACTGTGCCAACATCAGCAAAGGGACCAGCCCTGTCCTGGGACTCATAGGACTGCCACACAACAGTGCATTGACATTTGTGGGGTTCCTCCAAGTAGGCTTTGGCAGCCCACAGCAGTGTCACAAGCATCAGGGGAGCACAGCCCAAAGCAGCATTATGAAACAAGCCGAGCGCTGTGCGTATTTCAAACAGCGCCGTGGCTCCGAGTGCCCCTGGAGCCATGGCCGGGGCTGGCAGCGCTGCTCAGATTTCCGAAATGGCTTCGCCAGCTATCCATGTATCTCCCTCCGGGCAAGCTAAGAGTCATGGGTAAGGCAGGAGAGGATAACAGATTGGAAACTGGGGCACACAGAGCCTCGCTCCGGGGCCCGCGCTGCCCCAGGACCCTTCGGAGCAGCCGCTGCTGACCTCGTCTGACATTGTGCCGAAGAGGATGACAAACGTTGGGTGCTCCTCATCCCCCTCCGGCCTCCTTCTGCCGGGAGGGAGCTGCCGTGGGGCCGGCCTCGCTCCGGGATGGGCGGAAAGCACCGCGGGAGGCAGGGACCGGGAGAGCCCCGGCTGCGGGGCGGGCGCTCGGGGCAAGGCGCGGGGTGCGCCCCCCGGGGATGCTCCGCGGGGAGCCCGGGCACCGGCAGCGCCCTCCCGGGGCCGGGACAGCGGGTGTCCACCGGGATGCACCGCCTCTTCGGGGGCCGGGCCGTGCCGTGCCGAGCCGTGCCGGGGCGGAGCCGCGTCCTGGGGGCGCGCAGAGCCGCGGAGAGCCGCGGGGAGAAGCATGCGGGACTACGAGGAGGTGTCCGCCTTCCTGGGCGAATGGGGCCGCTTCCAGCGCCTCGTTTTCTTCCTGCTCAGCGCCAGCATCGTCCCCAACGGCTTCAATGGGATGTCGGCCGTCTTCCTAGCCGGCACCCCCGCGCACCGCTGCGCCGTGCCCCGCGGCGCCAACCTGAGCGGCGAGTGGCTGAACGCCAGCATCCCGCTGGAGCTGCGCGGCGGCCGGGAGGAGCCGAGCCGCTGCCGCCGCTACCGCCTGGCCGCGCTCGCCAACTTCTCGGCGCTGGGGCTGCGGCCCGGCTCCGACGTGGAGCTGGGAGAGCTGGAGCAGGAGCCGTGCCTGGACGGCTGGGAGTACAGCCGGGACGTCTACCGCTCCACCATCGTCACCGAGGTGCGCCGCCGGGGGACCCCGGCGGAGGCGGGTGGTGGCATCACCAAAGGGCAGGGGGTCGAGGGAGAGGGTGCGGGAGGAGGGGAGATGCTGCCGGGCTTGGGGGGATGGAGGGCGAACTGTGCAGCCCGTCTGGGTTATCACTGCGGAGCGTCCAGTGGAGACTCCAGCCTGGTTTGTTTGCAGAGGGCTTCCCCGTGGCGGGGAGGTGAGGGCTGAAAATAGACGGGTGGCAGCTGGCTGCGGCCCACTGACCCTCCTGGCAGCCTCCCTGGGTCGCTGGTTCCCAGCCCTGCTGTGGATGGGGCCATGGACACCACTGGGCACCCCCATCAGGGCTGCTTGGGGGGCTGCTGCTGGCTCCTGTGTGAGCCTGGCCCCGAGGCTGTGCCCAAGCTGCCAGTTTTAAGCCCCTACAACATCCACACAAGGCGTCGAGGGAGCATCAGCAGTGACGGTCATGGAAGCACTTGTTTGGGGTTTGAGTGCACCAGCGGGGCCGGGCTGTCTGCACGTCTGGTGGCGAGCTGTGATAAAGGAGGAAAGCACCATCCCCTAAAGCTGCGGAGCTGCTCTCGCTCTTCGGTGTTATGTGACAGGGTTAAAGGGATAACGGGCTCAACCCACGCCCGCGGCACTGGCGTTTGGCAGCGGGCAGGCCCCGTGGGCCGGGCAGCGTGCCCCAGGGCAGGCAGCGTCACCCGGGGTCGCTCCAAGTGGCCTGGGAGGGGACAGGAGATCCCACGCATCTCGAGGTCACTACAGCCATGAGAGGGCTCTCAGGGAAACCTCGGGCTTGTGTTGGGGTTCTGCACAGCTTTGGGGAGCCGAGTGCTGCCCCGGTCGGGCTCAGTGGTGGAAGGATTAACCCTGCTGGTGCGCCCGATGGATCACGCTTGGGGTGCGCAGCGTGGGCAGGGAGCGGGTGCCTGCCCCTCGTCTGCAGCCACGGTGACTCAGCAGGGACATCGCCACCAGGAACCATCCTGCTGGCTGGGCACGGCCGTGGGGCTGTGCCAGGGGGCGTGGGGGCACGGGCAGGGGTGGGCAGACGGGGGTTCAGCTGCACTGAGGCACGCGGGAGAGGAAGATGAGCAGGGAGAGGCTCGGGGAGGGGACACCCCTCGCGTGCCCGTGGACACGTGTAGCCCATGTGTGCATCTCCCCTGCCAGCAGCTGTGCTCAGTCCCCATCCCTCGGGAAGCTCCCCCGGTCCTGGCCATGGGCGAACTGTGGCCACGTCCCAGCTGCAGGACACGTGCTGCGGGCAGGCACGTGCAGCAGAAAGGCAGTTGGGGGCAGTGACCCCCAGCCAGCCCGTGCTGGCAGTGGGGTTTGCCACGGGACCTGGAGCGCACCCGAGGGGAAATAACACACCCAGATGGTGGAAACCAAGCGTCAGGTTCCCAGCTGTAGGCCAGATGGAAAAGGATACTTGTTTTGTTTAAAATGGCACGAACGTTGGGGAAAGATGCTGAATTCTGTTTTAAAACCAGGAAAGCGGGCAGTGATGAAACCATGAGAAGAAGCAGCTGGGTTGAACTTGTGATGATAATTTTTGTGCCCAACGTTTTTCTCGGTATTAATGAAGACGAGCCTGGACATGCCATCAGGAAAGCTCGATGGAAAAAACCATCTTCAGCTGAGGAGCAAAACCTGGTGGTTACGGGACTGGGCACTGGAGGTTGCATCTGAGTCATTCAGCTGCATCAAATCCTGTTACTGCTGCTTGAAAGGAGCAGGCTGGGAGATGCCAGCCCAGCCCTGGTGTTATCTGGGGATGTGCTGAATTCCCTGGAACGGAGGGTCCCAAGCTCAGTCGTATGGTAGGTCTGAAAGTGGAGATGATGTCAGCAAAGTGCATGTGTCCAAAACACAGGGGAAAAAGGGACATAACGAGGTCAGGGAGCTGAAGGTGTCGGTCAGGTTGTTCCACATAAAAATGATGTTTTTTTGTCTGACCAGGTGGCCGGTGTGGCTGCTGCACCAGGTCAGCACTGCTGGCACTTGCAGGGAGGCTCTGACCCAGAGCGGGGCTGCTCCTCTCTGGCCATTCCCCGGTTTCCACCATCTGTGCTTTGAAACTAATTTAAGTGTTAACATATGTATTTCTGCTATGCTGTGGGTTTTTGCCTGGAACTTAACCTAATTCTGCTCTAATTCCAGGGAGCGGTGCTCAGATCTGGCTGTCACTAGAGGCTCAGGCACAAGCAGCGGTTTTGCTCTCTGGAGCAGGGCTCTTACATGCACTTAACGCCCTGGTGCAGGGCTGTCAGCTCCCTGAGAGGTGCTCTGGGCTGTCCTGCAGCACCACAGTGCTGCACGGTGCATGTCCCTGCTGCAGGAGCCCCACGAGTGCCCACGGCAGTGCTGCAGGCTGCTCCCTGCTCGCCTGTGCAATTCCCAGGGGAGGCAGGGGGCTGGGGCTCAGCAGGGGTGAGCAGCCTCCCTGTACAAAGCTGGGTAGGAGCTGCTGTGATGTGAAGGCATCTGAAGGATTTGTCTCTCCCCCTGAGGCTTTTTCCCAGCAGCTGAGCAGACCGACCAACCGGTCGGGTCACAAAACTCATCGACCTGCAGCATCCCTGCTGACCACGCCGGCAGAATTCACCCTTCTGGAAGCCAGGAGCTTGGGAACAGGGGGCTCGGGGATGTGATGGCCAAAAAGGGATCCAGCAGCATTCTCGAGCAGCTCTAATTCCTGGTGGTAAAAGGAACTCGCACGGACGCTTACACGTACTTTGTTCTGCAGCGTGCGTAGGCAGAGATATTAAAGAATTACTTATTTGCTGGTTAATGAATAATTCCTCCAGCAGACAGTTTGGGCGCCGTGGCTGCAGGTAGCTCAGCCTCTGTGTGCTGGGCACAGGCTGGGGTGGGCACTGTCCCTCTGGAGGAGCTGAAATAAGTTAAATGGCACTTTTTTTCCCCAGGAAGCCAGTGCTGCTTGCAGGGACTGGGGTGGTGATGGGGCTGCAGAGGCATGAGCTGCAGGGGCAGGATGGGTCGTGTGTGAAGGAGGACGAGGTGAACTTCACCTATTTTCGTATAAGGGGCACTTTTTTGCTCAGCAGCTTCAGCTGTTCCTGGGGTCAGATGGATTTCATTGTGTTTGTGTGTTTTCTGGTCAGGTACGGTGAGTTCCTACAGACAGAAAGCCCACCCCACCAGCCGGCTGCTGCACACCCCTACCACATCCTGCAAATTTTAAGGGCTCCTCCTGGTATCTTTAATTTTTTTCTGTGTGCCATGGGACAAGGTAGGCAGCTGGGAAGCGCAGGAAGCAATGCAGTTCCATGGGCAAATTATGAGTTATCTGGTTTTAGGCTGTAACCAAAGTGCTTTATAGAAGGCTTTTTGGAAATGCCAACCCCGCACCTCGCACCTGGCAGCGCAGAAGCAGGCACGGGCTGCTGCCCTGAGCAGGGCGTGCAGCGGTGCTGTAATTAAATAGCAGCAAATGTTAATCACTGGGGCTTTGCTTCCAGCCTGTGGGGCTGAGTGTGTGTCAGGAAGCCTCCTCGTTTCCCAGAGCAGCTCTTTGGTGTCTAAGCAGAGCCTGCGGACAGCATGGGTCGGAGTTGGGGACCACCGGGGACAACGGCCCGACCTCCCCTGATAGTTGGAGTGAGCAGGGGTCGGATTTTAATACCCTGAGTGATGTTCTGTATGGGCTGCGAGCTGTCTGCCACCTCGTTATTCACCAGCTTCTCCGAGGCTGAGCATACAAAGCACTTCAAGTCCGGACATGGCAATTTGGGAACCTGCCGCCCTGTTCCCTTTCCTCTCAGTTTTTCTAGGAACATCCAGGGCTTGATTTGCACCTCCACTTTTTTTTTTTTTTTTTTTTTTTTTTTTAATCTCCATTTCTTCTGACAAGTGAAACAGATCCTGGGTATGTTTTCCAAGTCCAGCATCCCTGGAAGCATCCGAGCCCCGCTGGCCCACGCCCTCCCTCCTATCTTATCAAATACAATTAAGATAAACAGAGATAACCACCTGGGCCTGGCCCACACCTACCCACCTATTCCTCCCAGCAGGGACGAGATGGTTTCCATTTGAAATAAATCAGATTTAAGCAACTGAGGTGCATTTCAGCCCCATGCCACAGGACTCCTGCATTGCAGATGATGCGCTGGGTGTTTTCAGAAGTAGGAACAGGCAGTGGTTTGAAATGCCAACCCGCTGGTTGTTTTGTTTCACTTTGGCAGGACAGGGAGTGCCATCAGACAGCGCTGGGATCTCTCTCCAAATCCCAACTCGCTCCTTTTGGCCGGGTGCCTCTGTGCTGGGGGCAGCCTCAGCCCCCTGCTGCTGCTCAGCCCCTGCACCCCGCAGGCAGAGGCTGCGTCCCGGTAAAGGCGATGTCCCCGCTTCCTGATAGCAAGGCTAATTATTAAAATGATGCTGTACTTTGAGCTGAGCCTGATTAGCCTACCTTCATGGTACAATTATCTAAGCTGCGACCGACCTGTTTGAAGCGTGTCCAGCAGCACCCCGGCGGGTGTGCCCTGACCGGGGGATCGCTCCCCGGGACGTGAGCAAGCCCTGGCAGATGCGTACTCAGTTCTCCCTCGGGTGCACCGAGGCTCCTTGTGCTGATTTCATTTTTTTTTAAGCCTTGCGTGGGGTGACGGGAGGCGCCGGGTGGAAGTTTCCACGCTGGCTCCTGTCCCAAGCCTCCGGTCCCAGCCACGAGGACGAGCGGCGAGCATGGAGCCGCCCATGAGGATGCCAGGGGGAGGAGGGATTTAAAAGAGTAAATCTTTGTGGGATGGAGAAAAGAGATTTCACTCTGAACACTCTTGTGTACGTTCTGTCAAACCCATAAACCAGAGAAATGCAGCAGGTTTTGCACCAGGGAGGCCAGGCAAACTGTTCCCAGGAGCACCTCAGCTTGGGGTGCAGGATGGGTGCAGGATGGGTGCGCATCAGCTGCAGGGACCTCACGGCCCCAGCCACTGGGAGGGATGGGGAGAGGACGGGGGGAATTCGGCCACAATATGGGGAAATCGGCACCCTCCTGGGCAGTGCCACGCTATTCAGGGCAGATCTGATCGTGGGCCCTTCTCTTGCAGTGGAATCTGGTGTGTGAGGACGACTGGAAAGTGCCGCTGACGACGTCCCTGTTCTTCGTGGGTGTCCTCATCGGCTCCTTCATCTCGGGGCAGCTCTCGGACAGGTAACACCACCGCTGCCAGCTTCGCTCAGGAGCAGAGCAGGGCAAAACCCTGGGAACAGGCTTTTTCTTTAAAAATCCCAACCTTCACCCTCAACAGACGTGGAACTGCTGCCATTTGTACGTGTCAGGAAGCCAACAGCTGGTCTCTGCACCGAGTCCATGTGGCAGCCTTGCAGTTTGATGGGCTGGTCCCAAGCTCGTTCCTTTGTCCACCCCTTCTGGTAGCTATAAATACCTCGTTTGCTGTCACACATTAACTGGGAGTCTGTTGTTGGAGCTGTAAGGCAAAAGTTGTCCTTTGAGTGGGAGCTCCAACGTGTCTTGTTGGATGAGATGGTTCGCTGGAAACGAAATGCGCCCACGAGGAAAATAAAAGGATAACCTGTAAATGAATAGCAACGATGTGATGCCATCTAACCACGTAGATGTAAAATGCCAAGAAAAATACAGCAGGTGTTTGACAATTATCTCAGCAGCAATCAAGTTTTGGCCTTACAGGTGTCCAGTGCCAAACGCCCATTCCTCCTGCGTGTCCCCATCCCTGCTGCAGCCCCGTGGCCATCCCTGCCCAGTGCTGCTGCGGTTGGGGAGGAACATCTCAGCGGGGGGGGGTCAAAACTCAACGTGAGACTTAATCCCAAAGCCATGAGTATTAAATTCCATGTGATCCAAATTTAATCTCCTGCCCCTGGTGCAAAAGTCGGGCCGCGTTACTGTTTGAGAGGAGACGAGATTATCACTAAATCCCTCTGGTGCCCCTTGGGAACATCTGATAAAATGTGCGCACCCGAGCAGCTGGCGAGCCAGAGGGCCCTTCTACTGTTAGCTGCTTGTGGAGCTTTTTGGAAAGGTTTTGTCAATAAGCGGGTGTGTTCTGAGCCCAAGTGGGGTGAAACCAGCTGATAGAGCTCGATAACACGTCCAAACTGCAGTGGTGTTACGCCGTACAGATGCCAGCAGCCTAAGTGCCATCATTTCCTAGCTTTGGTCTGCACGGCTTGTGATCTCAGAGTTTTTCTCACCTATATACTGTCGTCTGGGCTCCTGAGTTCCTGTCTAGTGACAGCCTGAACTTTCTGCTCTTAATTTCCTTTATTAATTTATTTCCTGGGTCTTGGGAATTCTATTTTTCGGTTCTTGTAGAAATAATGCATAAAAGGCATAAAAATTTAACTGATCTTCAGCTAAGCTGTGTCACCTGCAGTTGGATATTTGTGCTCTCTTTTGCGTAGCCCTGCTCCACGAATGAGTTCAGTAATCATCTCCTTTGTCCTTGGCACCAGGTTTGGCAGGAAGAGCATCCTCTTCTCCACCATGGCCGTGCAGACAGGCTTCAGCTTCCTGCAGATCTTCTCCACCAGCTGGGAGATGTTCACAGTGCTCTTCCTCATAGTGGGGATGGGGCAGATCTCCAACTACGTGGTGGCCTTCATACTGGGTATGGATAAGCCTTTATTAGATTAAATGCTTGCTTAATGTACTGTTGTTTTTTTCCTCTGAACTTGCAGCAGTTAATTAGAGACAGCTCTAAATCCTCACTGGTAAAATTCCTAATTTAGGCCAGCATGTGTTTTTTTTTTGTCTTGGATAGTTTAAGAAATCTCTTCAAATAGTTAGAGCTTGTGCTTTTTGCAGGTTTAGAGAAAAAGAGGAGTGCAGGAAACATCAACACAAACATTATTTCTGTGCTTTTTGGAGGAAAGGTTCGAGGCAGGCTGAGGGCTGTTATCAGCGGGAGCAGGGCTGAGCCAGCAGCGACTTTTGGGTTCCTCCCTGGCCACCCCCACTTTGCAGAGGGCTCTGGGCAGCCAGCCCTCGGGGCAAAGCAGTTTCCATGCACAGCGTGAGGAGTTAGCTCTCTAATTGTGGTTAGTCATCAGCTGTCTTCAGTGCAGAGAGGCATTTCTGCAGCGCTTCCCACCCTAAAAGGTGCAGCTGAGCGCCCTGCATGCCCCTGCTGCTCCTCCAGCCCAGCCAGGAGCTCCCAAAAATTGCATATGGCAAGGGTGCTGGGTGGGGGAATGCACGCACAGGAGGAAGAGAGGCTCCTGTAGGAATCCCATCCAGTGGTGGGCTCCTGCTCTGGGGTTGCTCCCTTTCCCTGTGCCCTGGAGGCGCTGCCTGGTGCTGTCTGGCGTTGGTGGACGCTGTGTCTCCAGCTTGGGGGGAGCAGTGGCACCAGCACGTGTAAATCCCTGCTGTGCTGCAGCCCTGGCACTCCCCAGCACCAGCTGGGTTTGGGGTTTTTGTTTGTGCCAGTGACTGGTTTCCCACGGGTTTCTCCTTTCGGTTCCCATCCCAGCTCTCGATATCCGAATGCTGGAAGCCCGCTGTCAGCCTGTGTCACCTCCCCGTGCACAGCTCAGTGCCTGCTACAGATTCCACATACAAACCAGCTTTTTCTGCCAGTTTTTCCTTAGTTGTAGTTGTTTTTTTTCCGTGTTCAAGTCCTGAGGCTGTAAAACAACAGAGAGATCTGTGAAGGCGTGCTGCTGTCAGCCCAGGGTTGCTATTGCCAAGAGAATAAGGGAAGGAGAGACAGAAGAGAAATAGAGATGGAGGATATTATCTCAGACTGGCTCATAATGCCACAAATCCTACATCTTAACACACTGCTCAACAGGTATAAAACAATGCTGCAAGGCTCAGACGTCTCCCCAGATGCCCCTAAGCAAGAGCCATCAGCAGAGGAAGACAGCACAGTTTATTTTTTAACACACCCTTCCTGTCCCTAAGAGTCCTTGTTTTCATCTTCTCGTGAATTTATTCAGTTACCCCAAGCTTCTGAAATGGAAACTTGTAGCTATCATATAGCTTTTTGGTTTGGTTGGTTAGTTTTTAAGTCTCTGGTATTTTTTTTCCAATCGCTCTCAATATTAAGGGTTTTAACCTTTAATTAAGGGGTTTTAAATCCCAAACTAGAGAAAGGGGGCAAAGCCTATTTCTCCTCCAAGCACGTCGGGAAGGCTCCTGGCAGTCTGTCGGCTGCTGGCCCAGGCCTGCCCTCACCTGTGTTGGGCAGCACATTAATCACAGCAAGGAGAAGCTGCTCCATCCCCTGGGAGCCCCCGACAATCCCAGGCATTTTTAGTTACTGGGCAGGTCTGAACGCTGAAAATTGGGAGGAACTCCCCCCATGCTAATAGCTCTGTCATGACCATCACCTTTTGGACCATTACTCCTTGGCAGTGTCAATTAAAGTGTTATATAAGATAAATTTTATCTCTTTATATTTAAACCCTTTTCTAACGTTGTTTAGCTTTATTTTATAAATGCAGTAAAGTATTTAGTCGTGACTGCGAAGAAAGAGTTAAAAATGCTAATCCAACCTCCCTTGTTTTAAACAGGCACAGAAATTCTTGGCAAATCAGTTCGTATTATATTCTCTACGTTAGGAGTTTGCATATTTTTTGCAATTGGCTACATGTTGCTGCCACTGTTTGCTTACTTCATCAGAGACTGGCGGATGCTGCTGCTGGCGCTCACCGTCCCGGGGCTGTTCTGCGTCCCGCTCTGGTGGTGAGTGCAACGCGCCCGACGCTCTCCCCTTGTGCCCAATTCTCTCCAGGGCCCGGTGTTTTATTTTGCTTTGTGTTTTGTTTTTGTTTTGCCTGTATTCAGCCCAGCTATCTGCCCACTGATCTTTCCTGATGCTCACCGTGTGCCTGGGGGCACTTTTGCCACCAGCTCTCCGGAGCAGCTGGGGAACTTCGTTTGGCCCCTAACTCTGGACACTGTTAACCACCTCGTAGCTGTGGTAGCCCTGGATGATTCAGTCTAACCTTTCTTCCCTGCTTTTTTCTTTAAGCCATGTTTAATGAGGATTCAGCTGCTGATGGGTACTAAAAGCTGAGTGAAAGGCTGGCAGGAGACTGCACTAAATGTCATCAGGCAGAGGTGTGCGCTCCCAGGCTTTGCTTTGGCTGCCAAAGCAAGCGTGTCTGCAGCCCTGCTGGCACTAAAAGCCAAGAAGAGAGCTCACACTGAAACCCAGCAGTGGTGGGGACCTTGTGAGGTCCCTCATAAACGCTCAGCTCCTTTGAGCCATCCCATGCTCTTGTCTCGGTGGCTGAGCCCATGTTTTCTTTCCTCTCCCTGCTGCGCTCATCCACCTCACTGTAGGTGCGCCCTCACTTGCCCATGGGTGCTCTGCCCCGGGAGGCTGAAAAAACAGATTAGGAAAAGTTAGTGCTGTTCTCAGCCTGACAGGCACCCTGAAATTACTGCTGGCTAAAGGGAGCGAGGAAGCATTTGTTAAGGTCACAGGATTTAGTTAAGGAAAGGTGAGATTTTCTGTCCCGTGGTCAGTGTTAATTCACTCAACGCATGTTTGGAAGTGATTAGAAAATGCCATCAGCTCTGCATGGGGACAGTGCCTCTGTCCTGTGCCTAGGAGAGCCTGCATTAGAGTTGTGGTAAAATCGTGAGGTTTGTATATAGATTCCTATGACACAGAGCCTTTAAATATATCCTCTGTGCATTTAAAGCATTTCCACGCTGTATGCAGTTTCCTAAGAATAATTTTGCTTAACAATGATTAAGCTACCCCCGTATTTTCTGTCTGTCCAGTAACATCAGTCTGTTCACTTATTCTTTAAAAAAGAAAAAAAAAAAAAAAAAAAAAGCAGGCCCCCTAGGAGAAGGGCCCAAGCATCTCCTTCAGCAGGAGGATAAGCGCATCCCATGTGCTTGAGCTCTCCCCCTGGTCCCAGTGGGACACGTTCAGGAATTACATTGCCTGCATGCTTCTGCGCTGACCGTGTTCAACCACAAGTAATTTGCGAGATGAGAGCGCAGTTCAAAAAAAAACTGTACATGTGGCTTTAATAATGCTTTACTTTTGTGAAAACGTTGAGTCATTTATTCTGAAACTTATTGCAGGATCATTCCTGAATCCCCTCGGTGGCTGATCTCCCAGGGAAGATATAAAGAGGCAGAAGCTATTATCCGCAAGGCTGCAAAAATAAATGGCATTCCAGCCCCGGCTGTGATTTTCGACACCGCGGAGGTATGTTTCACGTGCCCTGTCACTTTACCTCGTCAGCAGCTTTCCCCTTTGGCCAGTTGACTTGTTGTGAAATGCCAGGGCAGGAATGGCTTCCAGCAGCAGCTCATAGGGGCTGGCGCTGGCTGTTGGCGTGAGGTAAGTGTTGGGTTAGCAAAGTCGAGATGAGAAGCCAGAGGGCTTACTTATTTGTTTGCTTTTTACAGTAAAGCTCTGTTCCGCAGCAGTGGTTGGTTGTGGTTTTCAGAGCAAGGGTGACCCAGCTTGCTTCACCCTTCGGGGCACGGAGGAGACCCGAGGAGGACGCGTTCAGCCCCGTCCCAGCGCGGTGTCAGCGGTTTGCACTTTAACAGGGGCTCTTCACGGGCACTGCACGGGGGCACCAAGTCCAGGTCCACGTGTGCCGGGGCCCCACGGTGACCCACAGGATGCTCCAGTCACACAGAGCACCGAATGCCTTGAGTGCCCTTGAAACATGACCGGAGAGAAGGCCTCGGATCAGCTAAAATTCTTCTGCAGGCAGATTTTTTTCTTGCATTTCATATTTATTGGTTAAGAAGAGGAAGCCTAGCACCGAGCAGGCTCACGGCCGCGGCAGCACAGCTGGGTTTCGTGCTCGCCTCCCCCCCAGCAGCTCGTCCTCCCCCAGAGCTCCTGCTGAAGAGGCACGGGCACGGCTCCTGTGCAGAGAAATCCGCAACGCCGTGGGTCTGTGTGTCAGATCCGACCTTCCTGCATCTTATCAGCACCTGCGTTTTCTGTCTGCTGATACAGAAGAGAGCAAAGCACCGCACACCCCTTTGGGGTATCTGCAGGAGAGAAATGCTGCACCCTTGCTGGCAGCATCGGTTCATCGAGCGTCCTCCTCAAATTTTGGCTGGGCTGAAGATCTCTGCTCCAAGCATCTGCTGTGCTGTAAATTCTCGCACACGTTCCAGCTATGGGAACTCTGGAAGCACTTTTCTTCACAGCCAGAGCTCAGTTGTCCTTCATTTTGGATCTGACTCTTTCAGGCCCCAGGGGGTGGGTCTGCTGTCGATCACTCACGTGTTTTTGAGACCAGGCAGCAAAAGTGGGCGATAACTTGCATTTATCTCACACCATTTGCGAAAGTTGAACGGAAGAGAGCTGAGTGCAGCGCACGGAAAAATGCCTCCAGTCATGAGGCTGCTCCTGGAAGGACTGTGTCAGATCCTTAAGGAAGTGTTTGTGCATCTCTCTTGTCAGTAATGCTCCTTGTTCAGTAGTCAGCACGGTGCAGAGGTCCCGGTGCTCCCGTTTAACAAAACCTGGAAGGTGCCGCGGAGTACAGCTGGGTGCAGAGATGAGCACTACCTGAGGACTGCACCCCGCTGCAGAGCTTGGGCTGCCTGGTGGGGCCCTGGGATAGCCGTAACCTCGTAACTGCCCCGACGTGTGGGTGTGCAAAGGTTGTTGTGCTCTGAGGTGTGGGAATTTTTTTGGTTTTGTCTTCCTTTTTCCTTCAGATGCAGGATTCGAAGCCTCAGCAGCAGCAGAAGGCTATCCTTCTGGACCTATTTCGAACCCGAAACATTGCAACTATTACTATTATGTCATTACTTTTGTGGTAAGGAAATGTGTATTCCTAAAGTACCCAGGCAATAGAACGATTTCTGATTTGAGGGCACATGCCACAGGTTTAGATGAGTTTCAGCCTCGGAGCCTACCCACATGTGGTCCTTGGCTGGTTCGTGCCCCCCAGCGGCCCTCGCACCCGCACTGCGTTAATACGTACAGGTGTGGGGATGGTAGCCTCAATTCAGATGGGAAATAATTAAGAAAATATATGTAGCAACTTGTGATTTTTTTTTTCCTTTTGTTTTAAGAAGCTCCCATCTCCATAATCTCTCTTTGAAGAGAAATGTCTCAAAGCAGAGGCAGAACCAGGGCCAGACCCATGGCCAGCATTTTCGTTGTGTTTCTGTGCAGTGCCTCTCTCATTGGGATCCTGGTCCCTGCCTGGGCAACCACAAGGAATGACGACCAAATAGTGCCATGTAGCCAAACTGCGGCCCTTTTCTGTACATATTTCCCCCAGCAGAAAGGAACTGGCTAGCACGCCTGGCGTGCCCTAGCAAGGCACTCTTGAGATTTGAATCCTGGAGGTCCAGCTCTGTTGAGAAGAGTCCAGTGAGACGTAACCAAAGTGCCGAGGGTGGGAGAGCCTGTCCCTGGAGTTTGCTGCGAGTAGGAACGTAGCTGGCGTGGGAAGCTTCCCAGACTTGTTTCGAGGTGCTGTTAATGAGCCCGTTGCAGTGAAAAGCCTTTGTGACTGACTTCCACAAAGCCTAGTGCTTGGTTCAGGATATGGAGGAAGGAGAGAAATCAGAGGGCTCCGCACGCTGCTGTGGATGTGAGCACTGCAAGGGATGGCAGAATTAGAAAGTTGGGGTTGCCACTGAGGTTTTTAAGCCACGATGTCCATGGCAATGTTTTGCAACATCCCAGTTTTGTAACAACCTCTGAGGCAGCACCGGAGGTGTTCAGAGAATGGTGTTTCTGGAATAATTTGTTCTTCTTGCTTTTCTCAGGTTTTTCACGTCAGTTGGTTACTTTGGCCTCTCCCTTAACACTCCAAACCTGCATGGCAATGTCTACATCAACTGCTTCCTCCTGGCGGTTGTTGAAGTCCCATCCTACGTGATCGCCTGGCTTCTCCTCCGCTACCTGCCTCGGCGCTACTCAATAGCTGGCACCTTGTTTTTAGGGGGTGGCGTCGTCCTCTTCATCCAGCTTGTTCCTACAGGTACAACATCTGATACAACACGTAATTAAATGCAACGTTATGATATTTTATGCTGCTGTCTAGTGGGTCTGTGGAATTACTGAAAGCTGCGATCAAATCTGGAATCTGAGGTCAAATTTATGCTGATCACTCATGGCTGTGATTTTTCTTTTCTTTTATATATATGTATATGCATATGCTGAGTCACACATGGCTCTTGCTTATTGTGTCAGATTACTGAGCTTTTTATAGTCCAGGGGAACCAGCTTGTAAAGTGAGAGCCAGAAGTGCACTGTGATTTATCTGGTTATGTGTAAAGGCCAAAAACACCCTGCAAGCCTCCCAGAACTCACTGTGTGCAAATCTTCATAGAATTTTGGAAAACCAGGGTGGGTTTAAGATTGTGCTTTGTTACTGTGTAATCCAGAATTTTGTTCCATTTCAAGAACATCCTTTTACTGAGTGAAATATAAAATCTGAAAAGTAAAAAACCTGCTTGTGCCTTCTACAGCGTGCTCAGCAGGAAGACCACAGCCAAGAGATCTGGGGATGGGGCTAATGTGCTGTAGAAATAAAAACAAACAAAAGAAAAACAACACAACTTCTAGATGAAGGAAAAAAAAAAAAAAAGAAAAAAAAAAAACAGAGATGGGGCTCTGAAAAGTTAAAGAAATACAAGTAATAAGCAAAGAGTCTTGTTTATTTATCTTGGTTTAATGTTTTCTCCTCCAGATTACAGTGCCCTGTCTGTTGGCCTGGTGATGCTCGGAAAATTTGGCATCACCTCTGCGTTTTCAATGCTTTACGTCTACAATGTGGAGCTCTACCCAACGCTGGTCAGAAACATGGCAGTCGGAGCTACATCCACGGCTTCCAGGCTGGGCAGCATCATTGCTCCTTACTTCGTTTACCTGGGTGAGACATCGTGCATTTCTTGCCTTGAGCTACCCAACTGCCCAGAAAAGTTATTTTCTGAGCTTCTGAGGCGCAAGTTCAGCTGTTAGCCCCTTCATTTGTTGTCCTTTAAGTCCCTTCACTCCCTTTGGGTTTCACGTTGTACACTATAGAAGTGAAGCAGAGCCTTTTGGGTTTCACAAAAGAAAAAGACATTGTTCATGTCTTGTAAGCAGGTCTGTAAGCAGAAGTATTGATTACCTCTAGGCTTTTTTTTGGTTTTGGGCACTCATTACCATCTGAGTGCTGCACAAATATGGAATGACTGTGATGTTCCTTAGGGTCTTCAGTCTCTGTTGCAGCATAGGTAGCAGGAATGGGTAGATGTAGACAGGATGAAGTTTTTATTGTTTTTGTTTTCTCTCGGGTTTCCATAGGCTCAGTCTTTAAAAAATCTTGTTCCAGTTATCAGAACGGTTTCTGATTGCTTTCAGAATAAACTTGTGAGCTGCTGATGTCTGCTATGGCTAACTTAGGACTTGCAGTTCATCCAGTTTATGACCACAGAAGGAGATCAAATCACAAACTCTGGCTATATATGCGAAATACCCAGGGGTCTTCATTTTACTCTTAATTTATTCCACACATTCTAAAGCATGCTGCTGTATCCCAAGTGAAAAATAGAGCTGTCAGGTTCAGTTTGGTACTTTCTCCACCTTAAGTACTTTAATTCCTAGCTAATCCCTTCACTGAAAGACCTTTTAATTTCTGTGCTATTGTGATCTGAAAGTCTCACATCCTGCCTGAGCATGTGTGCACTGGCTGCAGGCTGCTGGTAGGGGCCGCTGCTTTCTCGTCCAAAACCAGAAACTGAACAGACCAAGGTCAGAGCCTCTTGTGTCACTGCAGGCTGATGCCTTCTCCACTTCCAGAAAGGAGGGTACTTAACAATCACATACACACACACACACATTTAATGGTCCATTAGTCTGAAATTGGCCTGTCCAGCTGCCATTAGTCAGTTCCCTCCCTTTGCAGGGCACCAGCGGGATGCTCAGTCCTGGACAGCTGAGTGCTCAGTTGCTTATGAGCACTTTCGTCTCTCACATTGAATTATTTCACTGAGGATTTGGTTCCAGATGGCAACCCAGTACTGAAGACTTGCTTCTTTCAGCAGTGATCCCAGCAGAGCTGCTACCTTGCAAAGAAGTTGGTTATCCCAGTTGAAAATGTGCAAAAAGCTATCGGCTGCTACAGAAACGTGGGTGTAGCATGGGACAGTGATAGGTGGTGATCACGACTGAGCATACATTATAGTTTTAAATCAAAAAGTCTCCATCTTTTCTGGCAGATACTGCATGTAACCCAGTTTGGATTGACCTTTGACATTTTATAAATATTTCAGCTAATTTTTCCAAATTAATTCTGCATTGCAGTGATGTCTGGAATATAAACTAATGTTGTTACGTCCTGTGCTCTGCCAGGTGCCTACGACAGAGTCCTACCGTACATCCTCATGGGAAGTCTGACTGTGCTGATAGGGATCCTTACCCTGTTCCTCCCAGAGAGCTATGGAAATTCTCTGCCTGAGAGCTTTGAGCAAATGCTGAAGGTGAAATGGTAAGTCGGCTTTCATTTATCCCATACTTCACAGGAATTGAGGGTTTCTTTGTACATAGTCCCTTTTCACAATCAGCAAACATTTCATCAGCTCCATTGCAAAAACATCAAAACATTCAAAGCGCCCTTTAGATTTGTTGTTAATTTTATGGACTTTGACATTGTACAGTTCCCCCAGAGTCTCTGAACCTGCGGGCTGACGTGCTTGGTTTGCATGGACATGTGCAAACCAAGGCTGACCTTCACGTTGCTTTGGGGCTGCTGCTTCATGCCTCCCAATGCTTTCCATCCTTTTATATCAAGCGTTTTTTGTTGAATTTTTTTTTTCCCTTTCAGGAGTAAGTTACTTAGCAACACGGATATAAGTCTCTCTCCTTAACTCTGCATTTAAATTAGCCATTTAGTAGGACAATTTACAAAACACTTTTCTCTTTCAGTATAAATTTGTCAGGTGCTACTCTAAATTAAGCACAGGCTTTTGATTTTCTAGCCTCTTTTCCTTGGGAGGTTAGAGACACACCAGGACAGCTCTTTCTCCTGGTTGTTTGTTTGGCTGGTTTAGCTGTAAACAACAACAGTTCTCCTGCCCCACCAGATTCTATTTAGGGTACTCTGAGCAAATATGCCCCCTGAAATCTGTGTCACACATTATAGTGCAAGTGCAGTGGAGACAGTGTTTGCTAGCTGCTGTTGTGGGCAGGAAAACTCATGTAGAGGGAAACTGAATTAGCTGAAATGCAAATGCATAAATACTGTCCACCTTAGTGAGAGTGTGTATTGTGAATGGAATTTTCTCGTAACCAAAAAAAAAATAAAAATAATCTTGAATTGCCTGTATCTAATCTGGGGTCAGTAACGGAGCTGTCATTATGCTTTCAGAATAAGAAGAATTCTCAGGCCAGGTTCCTTGATAAGGGCACGCTGCTATTTATGACAATTAGGGACTTCTCAAATATCTGACCCATAGCTTTTTAGCTCTGCAGTTGATGAATTGTAGCTGGAAGTCCTGGAGACCAACCACATTCCCTTTGGAGACTGCCTGTATAAACAGAAGGAAGTAACTGAATTACAGTCACTGAATTAAATTCAAGTTCTAAATGTTGTCTGCTGCATTGCTTCTTCCATGCAGAAGGGCATACTTCAGAGAGGAAACGTTGTTTTTTTCCAATGTTTATATAAATTCCATAACCTGGTTATTTTAGCAGTGCTGATTAGGAGGGGTAAGGGTCTAAAATATTCTCTAGCTTCTCAGTCTCGCACTTGCTTTCAGTTTCAGAAATGGGCAACAAACCACTGGAGCTAGGAATTCTAAGAAGAGTCCTAAAATTTTGGTAACCCCAATGTGAAGATGGATGCCTGCTCTCATCGGGGCAGAAAGAACAAGATGCATTTCCTGCTAGAGGAAAACAAAACCTGACAGTCAGTGCTGCCACACCATAGTTATTATCCCCTGTGCTGCTGTAGCCAAATACCCAGTTTACTGAACAGATGCTGTCTGCTCCATAGGACTCTTAGTCTGTGATTGTGTCCTGATTCCTGGAGTGTGCCAGCAGGTCCAGTCCTTGCTGAAAAACAGAGGTCTGCGTGTACTACGCGTGACTCGAGCAGCAGGAATACAGCTATGACTCTACTCGGTCATGTACTCAATGAAAGCTGCTAAAAGGAAAAAAGAAGGTAGCAAATGTAATGCTGGTGGTTTCTCTTGCTGTGTGCACTGACTGGATGAAGGGGAGCTGGGTGTTTGTCACCGAACATCTCAGCACACGTATCTAAAGGAAAGACCCCAGCCTCATTTGAAACCTGTAACCAAAGCCTGATAGTCTCGGTGGAATCCAAGTTTAGCTGTAGCAAAGCACATGTAGACATCACTGAAATAACATTTTTGTTTAATAAATAACATTAGTGTTTTAAAAACAGTAACATTTTTTAAACAAGACAGAGTAGCTTTTGATGTGTGTTTCCCACTTTTGATCCACTTGTCCCTGTAAAAATTGTTGTTTTTTTTTGTAAAGCCTAAGCCTGCTGAAATCACTGGGCTTCATGAATGTTCTGTGTAAGGACCCTAGCTTGCTGACCTACTTCTGATGGGCCGTGCCCACTTTCAAATGAAACACAGACTTCAGCAAGTAAATGATCCTATTCAAATATGCTCCGCAGTGTTAGCTTTGGGGGTTTTCATGGTATATTGACACAAGCAGCTTTTTGAATCTTTTTGTCTTTTTTTCAAAGCATTTCATTTCTCCTTTGAATACACACTACATTGTGCTTTACCTTCAGAGAAAGCTCATCTCAGTTTTTAAAGCCTCTGCAAAAGCCTTTGTACCATTTTCAAATTTAAAGGGGATTGATGCTTACAAAAATCTGATGTTCTGCACAGGAGTTGTTTACCTGCAGCTAGCAAGAACTCAGAAGAGCTGATTTGGGACCATAGATTTTTTTTTTTTTTTTCAAAACAAAGAATGCCAACAAAGCCAGTATTTTATTTTTCAAATCCTACACGTTATATATGCATTTTTTTAAAGTTCAGCAAAGCTAGGTGAGATGAAAAGTCACACGTAGTAGAGCTCAGATTTGTGCTACTACTGTTTTATGAACACTACATAGTTTGGAAAAAGTCTTTTTTATTGGTTGTGCATGGACGTGTTGGCCACATAAAGTCTGTCAGCCTAGCCAGACTACCTAGGACAGGTAGGCTGATTTTTATCATTTATAAATAACTACCAGCCATGATTCACATTCTGTAAGGGCCAAGAAAAGCAGCATCTCATCTCTTAATGTGAGAATTCATGGCAATTTGTCTTGTGCTGGCGTTTGGCACACAAGTGAGGACCTCCCTGTAAGTTCAAGCACATATATAAAGCTTTGTAACATTTAAATGCAAGGAACTTGTGCAATCATTTCAAGCTGCTCTTTGGGATGTGGAAATTCTACTGCCTTTAATATTAATGTTCTGAAGTCATGTTTTTGCCACAAATGTAATGTGGCATAAGGCTAATGACCCCAGATGTTCTCATCCCTTCTCAAACTGGAATTTCTCTAATAACAACAGTATTTAATCTTGTCTTATTACAAAGTTAATCTCTAGAATAGCTGTTTAGACATAACTAGATTTCTGAACAAAACCTTTATATCAGCTTTGAGGACTTAGTTAAACACAGGTGGCTGTGTTTTTATGAAGATTTTTATATTAAGTTCATACTTATTTTATGTGATTGTAGGCCTAGGTATTTCTAAAGGCAAATATTTTTATATTCTTAAACTTTGTAGTATCTTAAAACCTAATTTTAATTTTTTTAAATAAGAAAAAGGATTGTGATTTTTTGAAATATCTTGTTTAAATCAGTTTTATTTTTCCTGTTTATACCATTCATCCAAAGCTAGTGTCACAGTTTAGTATTGGCAATTTAAAAAAAAAAATCCTTTGTGAGTGGAATGTACCTCTGACAAGAATGTGATGTTGTTATAAGGACTTAATGTGTCAGAGCACAGTCAAAACGAGAAAAGGAGATTGCTTCAGCTGACGTAGTTACTGAATTTTTAATTGTGCAGCTGAAGAAAACAGCATTGGTTTAGTAGCTGTTGGCAGGAAATAAATGTGTTGCTGGTGAGCAATTTAAGACTTTCACTGCAATCTTCAGCGAGTTTTCTGTGTCAGACACTCAGTGGGGCTCACTGTGAGACCTGCATGCTCACGTGCAGTTGGCAGATGTATGTACAGCTCTGACTCGGAGATGGGAGGGAAGCACGACTGGATCTCTCCCATTGATTGCACTGTGCCTCAGCTCTCTCCTCTGTCACATTTACCTGGTTCTGTCTGTGTAACCTCTTATCTTCAGTAAGATCTGACGTGGGCTTATTGGATCTGTTAAAGCATGTGTGCAAATGTAGTAGTTGTTGCTTGGTAACTGCTGTCTTTATTGTAATAAAAATGTGCACTGGCATTGTGTAACCTACTTTCTCTGTGGTTTGTCATGGAAGAATAAAGTCTTCTAAATGTAACACTTGCAGAGCTGTTTAAAGAAGTAATTTATAATGTATTTAGCATGGATAAGGTATGAAAACAAAGCCCATAAATAAGCTCTTCCCCAGAAGATGACTGTTAGTACAGTTTCTCTAGCTTTGAGATGGCTCAATCCTGGCTTCCTACAAAGCCATGAAAGCAGAATGCTTTCAGGCTGTGTTGACAGGTCAGTACAGCAATCCACTATGCACGTGTGTAGGGTCAAACACAAACCCCTTAATTAAATCCTCAAAGATGATTGTGAGGTTTAGCTTCTATTTAGTCCCTTTCATTTGCCACATTTCCCCACACTGGAGATTTTTCACCACTGTGATTCCAACATGGAAAGAAAGCTCTTTCTCACTACACGCATTCAAGAATGCCATACGTGGTATTCCTTTGGCTTTTATCAGTTGGAGGTATCGGAGGAGCTCGGAAGCATTACAAACTGACCGCAGCCCCCATTCCCCTGGGCTGCTCAAGGGGAAGAGGTAGCAGGTGGACAGGGGGAAGGTGCTTTTAGTTTGCTTTTAGTTCTCACTGCTCTGTTAGCAATAGGCAATAAATGACGCTACTCTCCCTGCGCTGTGTCTGTTTTACCCATAACAGCAACCGGTTGAGCAACCCCGACCCTTGAGCCCTTTCCCGTTGTGCTTTTTGTCCTCATCTCCCTTTGAAGAGGGCTCATGAGGGAGCCATGCGGTGGTGTTGGCTGCCTATTAGTGCGGAAACAACCACAGGAGTGCAGATTTTACATTGATTAGACACTCGTGCATTACATGTATGCTTTATTATACATTTTTAGACACGTCTGGCTCGGAACGGGCGGCCGGGCCCGCGTCCTTCCCCCTCAGCGGCCGAGCCCCCGCCGCGCCTCCAGCCGGCCGCGGCCTCCGCCGGGCCGCACCGGGCTGGGCCGGGCCTCGGCGGCCGCGGCGCCCGGCCCCACCTGCGGGCCCTCCGCCTGCAAACCCCACCCCCGGCCGCTCCCCCGGCGGCTGAGGCCCGGCCCCATGGCTCGGAGCTCGGCGGGCCGGGCCCGGCCGCTTCCTGGCCGCGGGTAGCAGGCGGCGGCGGCGGCGGCGGCCGCAGCTCGGCGGCGCCATGCGGGACTACGAGGAGGTGTCCGCCTTCCTGGGCGAGTGGGGCCGCTTCCAGCGCCTCGTTTTCTTCCTGCTCAGCGCCAGCATCGTCCCCAACGGCTTCAACGGGCTCTCCATCGTCTTCCTAGCCGGCACCCCCGCGCACCGCTGCGCCGTGCCCCGCGGCGCCAACCTGAGCGGCGAGTGGCTGAACGCCAGCATCCCGCTGGAGCTGCGCGGCGGCCGGGAGGAGCCGAGCCGCTGCCGCCGCTACCGCCTGGCCGCGCTCGCCAACTTCTCGGCGCTGGGGCTGCGGCCCGGCTCCGACGTGGAGCTGGGAGAGCTGGAGCAGGAGCCGTGCCTGGACGGCTGGGAGTACAGCCGGGACGTCTACCGCTCCACCATCGTCACCGAGGTGAGGGGCGACTGAACTGGTCTGTGCTGGCAGTTTCCAGTTGCCTGAGTAGCCTCCAGGTGCTGTGTGTTAACCGGGGTGGTGTGTGTGTGCATCGGCTGCTTGATTATTTCCGTCTGATAGCAGCGTATGTACCGTGGGGAGGACAGGTCAACCCAGCACCATGGGCTTGGTAGCTCAAGGATGCCTCTGAACTCGTGACATCCACCTCTTTTTTTTTTTTCTTTAAAAAAAATAAGTCGATACAAGTCATCCTGAGTTGTGCAGGGCACAGCAGCAGGATGCAGCAAGGCGCTGTGTCGATGCTGTGTCCGACAGGAGCTGAACTTTGCCGTGTGCCAGCTCTGCACCTGCTGGGAACGGGCCAAATCCTGGCCACCCCAGTGTGTCCCACCAGCCGGCAGGGCACCGAGCTACATGAGGCTGTGCTGGTTGTCCTTGGGTCAGAGGAAAGCTCTGCAGACAGACCCGCGGGCACTGGTGGCTTAGGATGCAAGGAAATACTTAAATTACAAAATGTAGAGAGTTTTTTGTTTTTTTTTTTTTTTCATAAGTCTTGTAAACCCTTTGTGCAGTCCAATTTCCTCTTTGTAGCTGGGAACAAGTTTTACAGAACTGTAGCTATTTTCTGCTCAGAGGCCTGTATTCCTTGCTTTGCAAAGGTGATGGTGATGGATGTTCGAGTGCTTAATGACCACCAGCTGATCTGAGCACAGAAGCCTTCCTCAGGAGAAGCTGGGTGAGGAAGGGAGCACAGAGAAGCGAGGACAGGGCAAAACCTGAATTGTTGAAAACTTCCCTTGAGCATGCACATCCTCGGGGCTTGGGTTGCGTTTGACAGCTGGCACAAGGCATTGCCTCACCTGTTACAGAAGAATTGCTTTCTTCATGAAGTGAAAAACTGCTCTGAATTTCTAGATCCTGGTCGTTAGTGAAATGTATGGTTGTGAAAAGCTGAGGCAGTCTTAAGACAGCATAAGGCAGTTTGCATTTTCTAGACTTAGGCAATTCACAGGCGAACATAGTGGTTTTGTCCCGAGTGCCCTAATAGCGAGGTTGGCCTGGCTGAGGCATATTTTGTCAGCGCTTTGTGTCTCTGCAGCTTCTTCACTGAGCTTTGACTGGCTGCGAGTTACAACATCCGAACTCAGAGTATCCTCCAGCAGCTTCATGATCTGTAGGGAACAGAAGCTGCTAACATTTCGGTGAGACTCTGCAGCAGCTCTCACCCGGTGGCTGTAAGGTTTGGCAGATGTGCTGCGTCTGGGGGAGGTGATGCATCGTGCACCGAGGCAGTATTTTTTCCCTTTAATATTAATGTTTCTGAGCCAGTTTTGCAACAGCTGTGGCCTTTCACATACTTACAGGTTTTCGGTGTTAAACTTGTTTAATTTGTTGGCTTGGTGCTGCTGCTTTTATGATTCACTAATCCTGCCTTTAGTTGCATATCTCTAACTTGTTGAATAATCATGAGGACCTTTGTCCCAGATTTCTGTAGCTGACACTGGGAGGGGGAAGGGGGAATTTTTTTATGAAAGGTTTTTGCACAAATCTCTCATGACTCTAGAGAAAGCCTTCAGTTACGTTTCTGCTTTTGAAGGAAAACTTAACACATTTAGTTCTCTCTTCAGTTGAAGGGGAACTTTCTTTTTTCAAGCAGACTAACAGCACAATGCCGTTAGCTAGTCTGGAGTATTCAACCAGGAACAAAATCCCTTTTCATCTTTTACTTCTTGAGATACTGTGGCTTGAGGGGTATGAAAAGTTTTCCTTTAGTCAGAGTAACCATCTGTGTCATTCTTATTCCTCCCTAAGTCCCATAAAAAAAAAGAATGTAATCACAATAAAAGTTTACATATGGGACTGAAAGATATATAAACTGGGGTAATTAAGGGAAAAGGCTAACTCCCAGTCATGTCTACGAAAGCTTAGTGTTTGGTTAGGGTCTATACTGAATAACTGGGAACAGAACTGAGCAGTGAATTTGAGCACTAATAGACTAGAAAAAATGATATAATGAGGATATGCGAGATGACACAGCGAGTAAAACATCTTAGTTTGGGACTACTCTTACATACTGAAGTGTGGGAGTGATTCCTACAGACTGAAACTTAAACAGGTGCAGAGTTTTGTGTATGCATCTTTATTATATATTTTTTATAATTATAGAAGTATGATTGTTTATCAATTTAAAGTCAGTTCAATGCAGACATCCTTTTGTACTCCAGAGTTGCACGTTTTATGCCTCTTGCAGTCTTAACACGTTTCATTTTTTTTCAGGGGAAGGATGCTTACCCTGGGAATTACTGAAGCATCCTGAGGCCCGGTGTAGTGCTGGAGCTCTGGGTCCTGTAAGAACACAGAGAGAAAGTTCCCGTGCAGGTCTTAGGGCCCTGAGTGTTCCGGTACCTTTACATCGAGGTGGCTGTCAGACCCTTGCACTGAAGCTGTGCCAGACCTGCAGGAAACAAGGGGAAGTTGTGGTGGTGACAGCTGGAATGACACAAATGGGCCCTGTAGTACAGCTGTGTGACGAGGTTCTGATGTTCCCTTTTTGTTGGGAGACAAGGGCTGCGTTAAAAGCACAGACTTGTGATAGAAACCTTAATTTCCACAACCTTTTCTAATAGGGGAGCCAGCAGCTGAAGCATAAATCAAATCCATGTCGTCCAGGTTCAGCTCTGGCTGACGTCTTCAATCACGTTAGTGCAGTGTCCTCAGAGGCAAGAAGTCACATCAGGACTTCCACCATTTTTCATCTGTTAAAAGCAATGCATCCTCTTTTTTTTGCTGCAGGTTAACATCTGCATATTCTTCTGGCTGAAGTTAGTAGTGACAGCTGTGAGCTAGCACAGCTGTGAGTGTCAGAGCTAAGCACTAACTAAAAGGCAAAGACTTTAAATGATTAATGGATGCAAAGTCTTAGTATTAATAGTCATTGAAAGAAAAATGTGTACTTTTCAGCTCACAAGTGAGAATGAATGGCTGGCAAATGTACTAAGATCATTTAAAAATGATGAGGTTTTCGTGGTATAATTTAAGAAGCGCATAACAGGACTCTTCAGAATTGTGCTCGTAAACATTTCTAGCCTTGGAACGTAAAACAGGGTCAGTATTTTTACAGAATAATAGACTTGTAGTTCCTATAATTAAAATCTAAATAATGCTAATGTAGAGGTACTGTAGGCAATCAGTTACAGGGTATTGTTCCTATTTTGTCTTTAATTTTGGATTAAAAATCAGCTAATTTCTCAGTTTTCCTCTGTAAAACTCAAAAATAATTACAAGGGGAGAAATTGAGCATAAGGAATGTTTTGTAAATGCAAACTTCTGTTTAGAGATTAAAAGCTGTGACAGAATATCAAGAACCTCCAACTATTTGGAATATACAAGTGTATTTTCAGAGGAAAGGGTGTTTAATACTGCCCTTAGCTCTCAGCTAAGTGGAGAATATTTATAGGAGTCTAAACAAGGCCAGATTCTGCATCAATGGTTGTAAGTGCTCAGTTGTGAGACTGGGATTTGTTTATTTTTTATTTTTTTTAACCTGCCTTGATTTACAGAGAGAAGCAACTGGTAGGAGAGAGCATGTTATGTTGGATTAGCTTCAAGAATTCTTGCTAACATGTTGATTTTTAAAAAGCAAATATTAGCACACGAGACCGTCCCACTTTTTTTTCAATCATGCATGCTCTTCTCAGCAACAGAAATGTGTTTTTTTTAAAAAAACAAAAAAAAAAAAAAGAGAGGATTAAGAGGACACTGCACTGTAGCTGTAAGGTTTTTCCTTATATAACAGGTGTAACTGGGTAAGGCTTCCAAAGTTTTTAGTATTTGCTGTAGTCCTTCTTTGTGTAGGATTCTAGTACTGGTATCAGGAAAGTACAGGTGCTCCTGTAGTGGAATAATTCTCTTTACATTGAGAAACATGCTTTTTTTCCACCGTGGTCCCAAATTATATTGTTGACCTCACAATTATTTCTGTAACTTTCCAAATGTGTTTGGTAGCAGCACGTATTTGGTGGCAGTATGCATTTGCTTGCTGTGATGCTGCATCACAACAACTTCGGATGCCCTGTAGAGCTTCCCCATAATTAGACTTGCAGTTTCCATGTTCTAGTGCATTACAAGTGCTGGGCAAATTTTATGCTTAAATATGATGGGCATCTTGTCATTAGCAATTAGAGTTTTGTTAGTTGCTGTTATACCATGTTGGAAAAGATAAAAAAAATTACAGGGAAAGTTACATGGGATGAGGGGTCTGCATCAGTGTCTGGATAAGAGCCAGTGTGGGATTCAGTGCTAGTAATTCATCAACGGCCAGCTCTCCTTTCAGGGCACGTGGTATTCTGCTAGTACAATGGATGCAGAGCCTGCATGCAGAAAAAAATAAAAATAGTAGTCTGCCTCCTGGAGGTTTTGGGGGGCCTAGAGAATTTAGAAGTACGCTTTTTGCTTGGGGTGTGGCAATATCGTCAGCTGGTCTTGGGGCATCTGCCTAAACTTGCCTGGCAATTTTAGTTTGGTACCTTTATTTTTCACTTTGCAGAAGACTGTACAGAAACATTCAGCTTTAAAAAGATCAAATTTCATCTTGGAGGAGTCTGAATTTCATTGTGATTGCGGCTGGTGTGAATTTCATTGCGATTGCTGTAGATCCCAGCGTGTGAGCAGTTATTGCTGCTGGGTGTGAGGCTGCAGAGGAAGGATCGCCCTGACCTGAGAAATGTTTCAGAAAGTAGTTACACCCCAGCCAAAGGACCTGCAGGCTGCTTGGGTAAGGAGATAGGTTTAAACTGCACCAGAGGATGACCTCTTCCAAAGTTATTAAAATAAAAGGTGGTGAGAAAGCTCTGTGTCAGGGCACGAGCGTTGGGTACCGGTGTTCAGGAGCTTGGCACTTTGCAGTGTCAGTAGGTGCTGTTTGAAACAGGGCTGGAACGGGGTTTTTCTCCTGTTTGGAGCCACAGTACCTTGCTGAGGTTAGCCTTATCTTATTTACTGGGACAAAGGCCATGCTATCCAGCAGGCTCACTCAAAGAACACAAAGAAATGAAACTAGCACATGATTTAGAGCACTGGGTCACGGTGTACTGTGCTCACACAGCTCCGCCAGCAGCAGGATTCAATCAGTAACTACTCGGGATCCTTGCTCCGAGCAGTGCTGGCCTCCTAGCAGTGATGCTTCAGTGACTTCTTGGGCAATGTGCACTTCAGGGAACGGTGTGCATGCAGAGTGGCTCTGGGAGATCGATGCCCCCATCACAGACAAGCAGTAAAAGACCTGGTTGGTGAGGCGTTGAAAAGCCAAGCACTTCAGCCTACATTAACCAGCGGGGGCGAGAGGAAACAGACCTCAATGTCTGTTTCAATGGTTGTGCACGTGGAGTTCATGGCTATAAATAAGCGGTATTGCACAACCAAGGTAGTTTTCCCTTGGAAATTTAATATTGAAGTTTGCTTCGGTGCCCGGTTCGAGTGCTCTTCAGCATAACAGCTCCTAAAACCGTGTTAACAGAGGCACAGAAAAACAAGATGGTAATCAGAGTAGCGTTCGAAGGACCAGTATGTTTCCACCTGCCAACGCAAGAAGCTTCTGGCAGGGCACTGTGGCATTTTATAACTATGAACTTTTCCAAGCAACGTCTCTGCCTCAGCACTCATAAGAAAATGTTTGTTACCGGGCACAAACACGCCAGTGTCTGGCAAGCCAAGTGTTGTGCAACCTGCGTGCCAAAGTGCAGAGCGGAGGGCGGGTGAAAGGAGGCGGCTCATTCACAGGCACAGAGTGATCAGCTGGGAAATAATGACTCGTTTAGTAACGATACACTGTAAATCACCGGGCTCACTGTTTGGCTGGTTCGACTTCAGTTCTGTCACTGAAAAGGATGTCTGGTTCCTGCGGCTGCTGGAAAGGGGTGAGAAGGCGAGTCTGTTACTGCAGGATGCCTGCTGGGAGTGGTGGTTGAGCTCCTGATAAATGTCGCGTGAAGACACAACAACCACAGAAACCTCTGTTCTGTGGAAATATGCAGCAAATGATCATTATCAAATCTACAGTGTCCTGGTGTTGCTTTGCCAAAGCTTCTTGGCTGGATCTGGCTCTGTGAAAGGTCATCAGAGAGTCGCTCAAACTTTCTTTAGTCTACAAGGAATGAAGCGTTTGTTGAATAAACACAGATTTAATCATAAATACGTTAATTACGTTTTTTAATCTACATGATATTGACAACTATAGAATCACATCTGAGTTGGAAGGGACCCACACAGGTCATCAAGTCCAACTCCTGGCTCTGCACAGGAGCACCCCAAAGTCAGACCACGTGTCTGAGAGCCTTGTACAAATGTTTCTGGAGCTCTGACAGCTTGGTGCCATGACCGCTGCCCTGGGGAGCCTGTCCCAGTGCCCGACCACTTTCTTGGAGAGGAACCTACTCCTAACACCCAGCCTGAGCTGCCCCCATCATGGCTTCATGCTGCTCCCTTCAGTCCCAGCTAGTTAAATCCCTTACAAGGATGGTGTCAATTTGGTGGCACATTAGAAAACCACAACGTTAAAAGGAGCTTCAGTAAGGATGGTGTTGGTAGGGTTTCTTGGACCCTATTCCTTTATTGAGTGTCCATCCTTCAGCAGGCAGTGTGAAACTGGAAGGGCTTTGGGAATAAGTGCAAGAGTGAGGTTGAGGACTGCGAAGTCTGATAGAAGACAAAGAAAACCACAGTCATATTTATCAAAGGAGTGGTTAAGAAATGACTTGAATACAGTTACAAATTGGGAAAAGGTGTGTTCTGCTTGCTCCTGTGACCTTAAACAAATACGACTTCATCCATAAGGATTATAATTAAGACAGTCTAATGGTTGGCGGCTTAAGTTGCACAAACACAGGTGAGAGTAAGTCTTTATGAAGGAGGATAATTCATCTCTAGGAAAACTTCTTGTAATTCCAAACTAGATGCTATTCCATGAAACAAGGGGTTGTTTCGGTTGGGTTTTTCCCTGGGGATCTCGGAGGCACAGACAGCAGTGTCCATTCAGTCACTTGCAGTGATTACCCAGCCCTAAAATGTGCACTATGGTATGGTGAGCTATGAAAAACTGTGGGTTGTGAGCTTCCTACAGCCAAAGGCTTAACGATAAGGAGACAAGGAGGCATGAAAGATATAACCCTGAAAGAGAGAAGGAAAAAGCTGTTTCCTGTGGGCATTCAACATTCGGCTGGCAAGCAGATGCTGGCATTATGGTGTGGCAGACCCTCAGCACACCAGGGACCCCGGCAGCCTGGTTTCCTATGGGGCAGATCAAAGCTTTGAGCACTGCTCCAGTACAGATTTTAAAAACAAAGGAACAAAAAACCCCATGAGTGAAACGCCCAGTACTGAATTGTTCGTAAGCTGGGGCTGAGGGGGATTAGTTTTATGCCCAGTGTAAATATTTTCGTCTTGACCTGCAAATCGACCTGTAAATATTTTCATTTTCAGCGCAAATTGGAAACTAAAAAATTTCCATCACTAAAAGGCTGAAAGGGCCCCTGTGGGGGGTGTTTGAATAACGGAGGCTGGCAGGGTTTGGCCGCACATCAGAAGTGCTGGGTGCCTCCAGATCCCGGGGGCTGCATCACCTCCTGCCCCCCGAGAGCAGGACGGGGGCGCTGGGAGCTGCTCCAGCCACAGCACAGCAGTGAGGGAAGGGACAAGGAGGCAGCCCTGCTGTTTTTGTCCTTTCTTCTAATATTTACACGCTTTTTTTCCCCAATAACACAAACAGAATTATAGACTCTCAGTCATAGCTGTTGACACTGATACAAAAATAACACGACCGCTGTTTCAGAACCATGTGAAGCAGGAAGTGATTGCAAGCCAGTGCCGTCTTCGTTTAATAGGTATCTTTATTTCCTCCTCTTTTTGCCAAGATTTGTTTTCATTTTTGACGTCTCAGTTTGCTTGGTGCGTATTTCAATTTGTATTCTGAAGATTACAATTGACACTTTCCCAAATAACTTGAATGTGGATTTTGCAGGTGTCTGCTGCAGACCCGTGCTGTGTAACGAGCTGCAATCTGCAATTAGGTCCCCAGCAAGCAGTGGATCTCCAGTCTCTCTCAAAGCCATATTAAAATATAATAAAGAGGAGGCATTTTTTCCTATACTTCTGACTGTATAGTTCAATTCCTCGTAAATTAGAAGTGTAAATTTTTAACAGAGGACTTCCCCATCAGCAGGAAACTAAAGCTTCGAGTCTATTCTCAAACAGCTGCTTGAGGGGCTGCAGAGCCTTTGAAGGCAAGCACGAGGAAACTGTTAGCCACGCATATGTGTGTGAGTGATCATGCCCAAAACTCAGGTTTTTGTAGAGCTAAATCTGTTCCGTAGGTTGGCTGCTCATTTCTTTTGTGGAGGTTTTCTTTCCAAAGGGTACGTTTTCACCTGGGTTAAGCTGTACGTGGAAGGAGAGGGGGGATTCCTGTTCGTTGGAAGGCTTTCATGTTCTCTCTCCTTGCAGTGGAACCTCGTGTGTGACAACGACTGGAAGGGACCCCTGAGTACCTCCTTGTTTTTTGTGGGAGTCCTGCTGGGATCTTTCATTTCGGGACAACTCTCAGACAAGTAAAGTATATACACCAAACTTGCTGGCTCCTTGATACTGTTTTGCAAGCAATTCTTGTATGTGAAGTTTGCTCTAAGTGTCTCTCTGCCACTACTAACACATCTTAATTCTGTGACTGTCCCATCCGAGTGCACTCAGTGTGTGGGGTAAATGTCTTACCTTAGACCAGAGCATTACAAGGATTGTTAGCGGGTGTTACCTTTACCTGATTATTTTTTTCAGAGAAATCACTTCTGCAGCAAACTATTTTTGCACCAGAAAACAGGTGCAGGAGATAAGATACATATGGAAAAATCCATAATGTTCTCTTTGAATTACTTCGGACTATGTTCAGGGAGATTCCTGAGGCTTGTTTCCCTCGTTCTGAGGTCAAATTTAAAGTTCTGTTTATCAACACTTAGAGCTTCGCTTCTTCAGACTCAACGTCTGAGTCCAGTGAGCTGTGTATGTGGAAGCTGGAAAGCACGAATGCTGCTCGGCTGTGCTCCAGCAAACATTTCAGAATGGGAGCTGCCGTGAATTTCTGTGGTACAGATGGTGGCTTTACCAATTCCTGGGGAACAATACGTGGTCCTCTGATTAGTCAATTTGCTTGGAGAGTTTCTGTTTGAGACGTAATCCCCATGCTCCCAGTTTTGTAGCATCCATTCTGTTTCCTTTTCCCTTTTACATTGTGCCTCAGTCCATCAGAACTGCTAAGATCCCTTAAATTAGGTTGCTTTTTTTTTTTTTTTTAACCACTTACTGATAGTAACATCTAACAAACCTGAGCTTTACCTCTTTCTGGCCTTTTCTTTTTTCTTTTTGTAACATGCTGATCTGTGTAACGAACTCTGTGCTGCTCGAAGGAGGAACATCTACTCCTGCTCTTGCATTTTAAATAATTTTGCTCCCAGTGATTTGTCTTCCTACTCATCCTATCCCAAAGGAAGGAATAGCATTACAGCACATACCTGAAGATGACTTCTTCTGTGGCCATAAGAATATGATTTTTTTTCTTGGCCAGTGGATTTCGTAATGTATTTAGGATAGTTATGCATGTGTTATATTTCCCAGATTTTGCTTTTTTGCAGATATCTTGTATCTCCCCAGGTATACAAATGAGTAACAGTATCTTTCTCTTTCTGAAGGTATATTTCATGCTGTTGTATAATGATGTGGGGTTTTTGTTTGTTATTTTTCCTTTAAATCCATGGAAGGTTTGGCAGGAAGAATGTGCTCTTTGCAACCATGGCAATGCAGACCGGCTTCAGCTTCGTCCAGGTCTTCTCTACCAGCTGGGAGATGTTTTCAGTGTTCTTTTTGCTGGTCGGCATGGGACAGATATCTAACTACGTGGCAGCGTTTGTTCTTGGTATGAAAGCCCTGCTGGGCACAGTATGCAGTCTTTAGTCCTACGCACTTCCCTGCTCCTTTTTATACTGGCTTAGTGTTGGCTGGGTTTGCCAAGCAACACTGTTATTAAGATCGTGTTCTCACCACGCATGGATAACTCGTGCTCTCTTTGGAAATTTCCAGTGGATAGAAGTGCAATCTAAATTAATTCTGTAGCTTGCCCTACTAAAAAGGCAAAAACCAGAAACTGATCGTTTGAAACAAAATCTATCTTCTAGTTGGAAAGGTGTGTAAGATGATATTTTTCAGGGATTTGTGTTGTCCATTATGGGACATAAATGTGTATTTGATGTACAAATTTGTAAAAGAAAGTGCTGTATCCCTAAAACATCCCATGGTAAAAATTAAAAGGCGTGATAATTCTTACATCATTTGCTTTCAAGTTAACTACGGTCATATTTGATCTGATGGGAATGTGAATTACCTTATGAATCTGAGATTTCAAAAACAATAAAATGAAGTCACTGGAAATAATACCAATCACTGTCCAGAGAACCAGATGTTGGCAAGAAAATCCTTTTGGGCTAGAAAAGGCCAGCACAGCTGTGAAAACAGTGTTTAGCTAACATCAACACGTGCATTCTGCTGCAATTTATGTAATCTTCTTTGATTTCTGCAGAAACGGGAAAGATTATCTCTTTAGGAGTCTCTCGATTTGCAGATCCCAAGGTATTTTTAAAGGAAAGCATTGACCCTCTGATAGTTCATTTTAATTCTACTGCCAGTAGCCTGGCCCTTTTTATTTACCATAATCCAAAAGATTTGCATTTTTCAGGCGCAAGAGAAAAGAATTTCAGAAGGTAATACAGGTTAGAACCTAATTTAGGAAAAAAATAGATAATTTTTTTGTAGTATATCAGGTGATTTTAGCTCCTCAAGTAAAATGGGAGATTCTAAGAACGTGTAGCTAACACTTCTGTATTTCTTTCTACCTAAAGAAATAGTTATAGCCTGATTCTCTTCCCTTTGTACTTATAGTTACCTGGGTTTATGCAGGATCATGACATGAAACAGATCTGGAGTGCTTCAAATATTGGAAGGCAAAGCTGTATATGCTGTAACTACCCAATGTAGTATATTTCAAAGCCAGTTATTAAGGAATTTTTGTAAGTTATCTGGTTGCTATTAAGTTAAAATACTAATCTTCAATCTTTTTTTTTTTTTTGAACAGGCACGGAAATTCTTGGCAAATCAATCCGTGTGCTATTCTGCACACTAGGTGTTTGCATATTTTATGCATTTGGCTACATGTTGCTGCCACTGTTTGCTTACTTCATCAGAGACTGGCGGATGCTGCTGCTGGCACTTACTTTACCTGGGCTGCTCTGCATCCCACTCTGGTGGTGAGTACAAAGAAGTTATAAAACATTAGTGTTTAGAAGGAAGGTCTTGCCAACAGGTTTTTAAGATCCAGATGCTAGCCAACCTTTACCAGTGAAATTCAGGAGTGGGCAGGTAAAAAGCGTACCCAGTCTATTAAGCTACAAGTCTGCAACTTTGATCTCTGATTCATGTCTGAAAAAAATAGTGTTCATTTTCTGTAGGCTTCTAGAAAATGAAATGATTCCCTATTGAAAGGAGGAGGGGGGGGGGGGGGGGGGGGAAGGCAAAAACTCATCCTCCTGCATCAACCAAAATCAGTGAATTTTAAGAGCAGGCCTGGACTAAGAGCAGAATGAAAAATGGTTATTTTGGGAAGCTGGGCAATGGTATGGTGATACAGATATGACAAGGTGTAAAACAGTGCTTGCACACCTGTGAGACTGCAATATTTTCATCCACAGTTGGTGAAATACAACCTCTGTGATGTGACATGTAAAGTTTAAGTAGTCCACATGGTGGTGGTGTTTCTTCGCTTACACAGACTGTGTCTGATTCCATCTAGCTTCTCTTATGAAGCTGAATGACTCATGCAGATTCCACTTTCTGTAAACAGTGTCACAAACAGACAAGTCAAGAACTGATTTTATAGGCGTTAGTCACTAAGCATATACTCCTAATGTACAGAATGCTGCTTATGTGTTCACATTTCTGAATTTCTTTAATTAAACCATTTCCCCATACTTTGGAGATTTTAGTTGTTCTTATTTTCTGAATCATACTTCAGCTCTTTAGTGTTTTTTTAAATCCATGAACTCATTTTAATCTGTTCTTGTTCAGCCTACTAGTCTGCTCTTGTAAATCTGATTTCTGTTGCCTTTGCTGTAAGTTCTGCAAGGTATGGCAAGTTTTGAGCTCTTCAGGGCCTGGAACAATATGTGTTGGTCTCTGCAGCAGTGCGTTCTGTGGAAATGCTGACGCATTATTATGAACATTTCTTACAGGGTCATTCCAGAATCTCCACGGTGGCTAATCTCTCAGGGACGATTTCAAGAGGCAGAAGACATACTCCGAAAGGCTGCAAAAATTAATGGTATTACACCCCCAGATGTAATACTTGATCCTAGTGAGGTAAGATTCATTTAGCACTCAAGTCGTTTGCTAAAACTATTAATGATTACAGAAAGCAGTTAATTTCCAAACATATGAATTGAGTTATGCCTGCAGTGTGTTATGTATTTCTCAAATGGGTAGAAGTTCATCCTTTTCCTGAAATGCCTTAAAGCATAATACCCTTTAAAGCCCTTGATGTCCCAATCCTATGCAACATTCTAATGCAAACATGTTTTTTGATCCAGTTGACAGCTCTTTTCTTTTTAAACCTTTTCCATTTAAACCTCATTTCCATTTAATTTTGAGGGGAAGTAATGCATTTGATTTACCTATTGCTTTTGTATCTGACTGTATCCCGTATAAAGTCAGCAAATTAGCAGGGAGTCTAGTTTATCCCAGGGACTCAGAATGTGGTGGGCTTTCTTAGCCCACGCAGCTGACAAATGACTTGATTCTGATCTTTCAAGCCTCTGGCCACGTTGAGGAGTATGTCTTGGGACCTGGCAGAGAACACTTAATCTCCTGGTCTCTTAGCCTTTGTTTTCCTCTAGACACTGACCTTTTTGGACAGAAATGTCTGTTTTCTAGTGATTGGATCTAGATAGTAGTTATGCTCTGAACAGATTTTATGCTTGCCTAGTCTAATATAAAACTGATCCTGGCCAGTGGCACTGGAATTACTGTTCTGGTTCAATTTTCACTTAGTATTGAGGAGATCAAAACTTGAACCTCTTTAGAGTGGATGAGGAAGAAAAGATGCTGTTAACTACTCCATTTCTTCAAAGGTCTTCTTGTTTCCTCTGAGTATCTCCCCTTTGTCTGAGCAGTTGGTGGCCTTAAGCTGTTTAATCATCTCCACATTCATTCACACATCAGACAGACAAATAGTTTGCATAATCCGGGGGAATGTGGAGATCTGTAGAGTCTGTCTGGGCATGGTTGCTCAATTGTGTTCTTATTGACACTAGACATTGTCTAGCTGTTGACAGGAAAATTGATTGTCACTACCTTTGTACGTTCACTTGATTTACAAGGCCTCTCAATCAGGCTGAGCAAAATGATTAGCCATTAAACTCAAACCTGTTGCTATTGAGATTGAAAAAGCTTAATTTGGCTGGAAGGTGGCTGAGGTACAGGCAAACCTGTTTATCTAGACTGATTTGTAGATAGCAGGAATCTCCCTGGAACAGACTGAGAATGGCAGGAAAGCCTAGACCTCTGATGATGGCTCTTTCACTGGACTTTCATAAGAACACCCTTTTTTTTTTTTTTTTTTTTCCTCCCGCCCACATTCTTTCTCATGCTGTAGGGATAAAAACTTACCCCCTGCCAGCACTGTGGCAAGAGAACAGAAAACGAGCTCTGACTCCAACACTGGCTTAAGGTCACTGCGTCTGGAATGCCTCCATCTCCCATTCGCAGAAAGAAATACTGATCTGTTCCCTGTCTCTGAGTGGGGCTGGGTGAAGAAGCAGCAGAAGACAGGGGCAAGACTAGGGAACTAGTGATCCTGGGGAAGGGAGGGTGTTTACACAGTACTTATTTATGGCCAAAAAGATTAAACCAAAGCACATCAACTTTCAGAAATGCTGTTTAACGCTCAAAGGCAAATGAGCTAGATTAGCAGGTAATTGTTTAACTGCAGAACTGTTCTCTTTTTTTTTTTTTTAAAGTAAAAGTAATGCTGTGACAAAACAATCTGTGCAAAGCCATTCTTCCTCAGTGGCCTGTTTACCCTGTTCTCTCGTTTGCTTGCTGAAGCGCTGTAAAGCAGAAGGCTGGCATCTTCCCCTCAGTTTTTAGGAAATGTGTTTACACTGCAGCACGATTCTCAGAAATCTGGGCTCGCCGTGAGGCCCCACGCAGTTGGAATGAGCAGTCAGGATGGAGCAGTGCCCAGGGCTCCTGTCTGAAGCTTTCCTCAAACTGGTGCAGCACCCACAGCATTCAGGCTCTGAGCTTTCAGAACAGGGTCCAGGAGGGGACTGTCCCCAAACAGTCTGCAGAGCATAGAGCCCGGTTGGTTGGATTATCCAATATGAAGGGAATGAAAATGTTTGGGTGATAGTTTTACTCACAGCCCATCACTTTGCCCTCCCTGCCCTTGCCATAGCTTCTTGCTGTCGCATTTGGGGATTGTATTGTCTGCTTACACAGCTGCTAAAAGGCTGGGCCCTATTCCTCATCGACTGTTTAAATTTTTGCAGTGTTCCTGGTTTTGTTTTGTGCTTTGTTTGTTTTTTCCTCCCTTTTTTTTTTGTTTCCTGTTTGTTGGTTTCTTGGCAACCAGGAGTGGCAAAACTGGAGAGTACTTCAGGAGGATCATGTGGTGGATGAGAAAGGGCCACGAGCTGTAAAGCTGCCCGCAGCCTGTGCAGTGGGAGCCTTGTGCTCGGGAAGAAGGGGAAACGATCAAATGTTAAGCTTTTAATAGATCTTCTTGCCTTTAATAGAATAAATAAATGAAGATTTACGAAGGCACATACACTGAGGTTTGGAGTGCACAAGCAGCAGGCTACTGTTTTATCCTCCAGATCTGCAGAGCAAAATAGCACTTGGAAATAACTCTGACCTGATGCAGAAGTTACATAAACTGCTTGTTGGCATCAGCTCAGATGCAAGATGGTTCACAAGAGGAAATAATACATTATTTTGAGTTGAGGGACAAGACCTTAAGGGCTCCAAATCAGTCTCCAGCAATTAACTTGCCAAAAGATCACCTACCTGAATATGGAGGAGATGCTGATGAGGAATTAAGTTGACCTGGCGGTTGCTTTTGTCTTTTCATTGTGTGTTGTGTCTTGGAATGTATCCAGCTCTTCTCCTGGAAGGCCTGATGATTTAGGGGAAAAAGTGTTGCAAGCTGAACTAATGGAGTAGAGTACTGGATGTTAAATGGGACCAGGCAGAGAGAGAGTTGAGAAAAGTTTGAAGTAGCAAGTGTGCTATTTTGAAGCTACAATCTTACTTCACTTTTATCTGTAATCATTTGCACACACCAGGGAGTATGCAGTGCTAACAAAAGACATTCAGTATTTAAACATTAAGTGTAATTTGACTTTCTTGAGTCTTGGAAAATCAGAGGAGGAAGTAATCTTTGTACATATTTTTTGTGTTTGCACATAGTAGTGGTCTATCTGGTAAGAGGGATTCTTCTGATTATGAAGAGAGAAGTTGTTGCTTAAATGTTGTGAGCTGTCTTGACAGCTTGTATTTCAACAAGTGTCAGAATTAAAAATATTTCAGCAATAGGTTTTTTTTTTTTTTTCATTTTATAATTTTGAGTTGCTAAAGTGGATGCTTGTTTCTTTCTTGGGTAGGTTTCTAATAGTTAGTAGACTTGCAGATTCAGATAGAGATATAAAATCACCTAACAGAAAAATCTGGAAGATTGTCAGACCAAAACCTTGCTAACATTCTTACTCTGAAAGCATTTAAAAAATAAAACAAAATAAAACCGAGCAAGTACTTTGACAAACCCTGAAAATACACCATCTTTTGTGATGACAAATTATCACATCGAAAAAACAATTGTTCTTCAGGCATATGGTGTTGCTTTATCAGAATTTCTTGTTTTAATCAATGCGAGTTGTCCTCTCATATCACCTTTTACATATTTTAAAAAAATCTCTCCTTGTTACTCATTGTTTAGAGGTCTAAATTAAAGTCCTAAATTAAAAAATAAATAAATCTTTCCTCTTGTATAATCTTATCAAGCACAAAACTTGTTAGCATGCTTCATGGAAGAATGTCTTTGCACTGTTTACACAGACGTGGTTTTATTTTGAAGAGCTGAAAAATGTCATGGGGAAGGGAGAAGTGATGCACTGTCTTCTTGCTTGTATTCTTACAAGGAGGTTTCAAAACCAGGATAGATAATGGTGGGACTCTTCAGCTCCACAGCAGTTTGTCTCAATTTAAATACATTACTGTTAGGTCCAGCATGAGGAGTCATTTACTAAATTTATCCTGCTGCAGTTTAATCTTGTTATTTCTTGCCTCCTCTGTGGTAGATGTAGACAGTTTATCACTTTTTTGCTGGTCTTTAAAAACCATTCTTGCTCTTTTAAGACTCTGTCAGTCTTCTGGCCCTTAGGCTAAATAAGTTCTGTATTTTCAGACTTGATCATGTTTTTCAAATGTCTCATCCTTGTTTCTCTCCTCTTGTCTGGGTGCAGTTGGCTTGCATGATGCTGAAGGTGTTGAGCTCAAAACTGGATGCAAGAATGATGCCAGCAGTGGCATATAAATTATAAATGTTGTTGCTTTATAATTCAAGTATAAAAGTAACAATAAGCAGCTGCTTTATGGAGCCTCGGGCAGAGAAAATTATTACAAGTGTCAGCCTAAGTTTTAAATGATTTTAAATTAGGAAGGAGCAACTGCTTTCGCAGATACTTGGCTCTTGTGGTTATATAGCCATTTAGTTAGAAGCGAGGCACCTGTTTTGGCTCTGCAGCTTACTGAAATGGACCCAGCTGTACTCAAAATACTGGTGTGCAAGTCAGGCAGTGGACCTGTTTTCACAATAATTCTGCTTGCGTGATGTTAATGTTCTGTGCTTCTGTTTGTTTCCAGCTGCAGGATGTGGATTCCCAGAGACAACAGACATACACCATTTTGGATCTGATGAAAACCCGAAATATTCTAACTATCACAATTATGTCAGTGATTTTGTGGTAAGCGAGAATGTGATTTGGGAGTAAGTAAGCACAAAGGCAGCAAAACAGTAAGAAACTGCTCTTTGAGATATTCTGAGGAGGTACAGACAAAACTAGTTTTAGCTGGCATATCGTACACAGCAATGGAGGGGTTACCCTCAGGTACACTAGGCAGCTTATTTTAAGTAACCGGACCGTGAATGTTCTTCCATTGTGAAGTGAGGAGGAAAAAGACCTAATCTTTGGGCAGTGATCCACTTCGTGCTGTGCAGTCAGGTTTCTCTGTGTTCTGCTATCACATAAATGCTGAAGGAAAGGCAGTGCTGAGTGTTCTGTGCCTAACTCGCACCTGGACACATCCTGATCCAATGACCTCGTTTACCTTGTTGCTTGTTGGTGAAGCATAACCTTCTTCCCAGCATCTCCCACGGCACCATAGATTCTGTCAGTAGGGACAATTGTGTGTTTCCCTGGTCACGGGGAAGCCGGCTGCAGTTTAGCAGTGACACGGTTAAGATGGCTCTGTGCCCAGCCACCGAGCTCTGTCCTGTTATCCTGACCAACCCAGGCACAGAGCCATGCAAACACGACTTGGGTGCTGTCCAGCCAGAGTGGGGCATGGCAGAGAAAATCCCTGATTGTTTGGGTCTGCCAGGATGCCATACTCCTCCTCCCTGACTTAATACACAAAGCAGGGAGGGTAATGACCCAGAAACAATTTTCTCCTCCCAGAGCTTCTTGTATCCTTCTAAACATAACGAGAAGCTACTATAGGCCTCAGAAGCTGTAGAATTCAGTTGTTCAGACTGTCATGGTAAAGCTATAACCACCCGTAATAAGAACTAAATATTGTTAGATCATGAATTAACGTCACATCTCTCAGGGTGACCTGAAATAAGGAAGCATGCATGAACCTCACTCCCTCTCCATCAGCATGATTTCTGCAGTTGGTAGATAGAAAGAGGTTCAGGAGGAGGACCAATCTGTCTGATCGTGTTCTTCGCTTTCTTTCAGGATGATAATCTCTGTTGGTTATTTTGGACTTTCTCTTGACACACCCAACTTGCATGGAGATGTCTATTTAAACTGCTTCCTCTCAGCAGTGATTGAAGTTCCAGCCTACATTATTTCCTGGCTGCTGCTTCGAAATCTCCCCCGACGGTACTCAATGGCTGCTGCGTTATTCTTGGGAGGCTGTGTTCTTCTCTTCATTCAGCTGGTGCCTTCACGTATGGAACCATTGGTTGATCTCAAACATGTATGCTAGGTGAAGTCCAGTGCCGTGCATTGGGCAGATGTGGAGGGAAAGTATCTTGAGGGGATTAAATACAGACGTTCAGTTTCTATCTATGCCCTTCTTCCTTGGTTCTCAGTGCAGCTGCACTGGGAGCTCACACAACATAGCAATTCAGATTTTTAAGGGAGGGTCTTCTGCTTTGTGATCTGTTCAGATCAGCACTGGAGTCCAGTTTTGCCTTACCATACATCCCTGGCAAGGTGTTCTGGTAAAGTCCAAGTGTAAAACCAGGGCTAGACTAACTGGAGGTTAACAGGAGGCTACAGAACTTGCTTCCTAAACAACTGTTGATTACTCTTAGGGCTCATTTAAACAGTCATTGTTCAAGACAGTTGCTGTGGAAGCATTTTTGATAAGCAAAGATGCTTGTACTAATTCAGAGTTGATAGATAAAGTAATGTCTGGCAACTGCAAGGAGGGCAAAATAACATTTATTGGATATCAAACAACATACATCTTCAGGCCAGTTAGACTGAGGGCTGTGGACTCTTTCTGATAATGATGTTAAGTGTAAGTGGGGAGAAGGCTTGTTGCTTAGCACTTGTTTACAAATCAAAGAATAAACAAAAAATGAACAAGCACTGCCTTGCTTATTTTATACAGGCAATACATGAATTGCATTCTTTTTTTTCCCAATCCTTTTTTGGTTAATTGGACACTGATATGATCTATTTCAATCTTCAAATCTAACTGTCCTAGTTAAAGTCAACCCAGTGCTGTAGAATTAAATTATTGACTGGTAGCTGGGAACGTCAATGAGAAACCAGAGCAGCAAAGTAAAAATAACTTGTTTCAAATAATTAACTTTGCTCCTTGTATTAAAAAGGAATATATGGCATTGTTTGCAATAGCAACAGTCTGGCCTCTGAAATCTGAAATAACCATTTCAGCTCTTTCTGTCGTACTTATTTTTAACCTGGCAGAAAGCCCCATGCTCAAGAGGAAAATCAACATGTTTATCCTAGCTTTCTTTTTCTAAAAAAAAAAAAAGTTGCCTGTAGACATGTACAGGAAAAAAATGACATTGGATAATGGAATTAGACAGAAGTTATGCAAACACAGTGGAATTAATAGATATCATAAATTATCAGTTTTATAGAAGTTCTTACTGCATTTTGATTTCAGAGTTCCGTGCCGTATCTATTCTCCTCGTGATGCTGGGGAAATTTGGGATCACATCTGCCTTCTCAATGGTTTATGTTTACACGGCTGAGCTTTACCCAACAGTGGTGAGAAACATGGGAGTTGGAGCAAGCTCCATGGCCTCCAGACTTGGCAGCATCCTCTCACCTTACTTCGTTTACCTTGGTAAGTTAGCTAGTCTGCACGTGTGCTGGGGAGATGGTGGTAGCTGGAAGGCGTTGTTCTAGTGCTGCATGCAAGGCTTATGACAGAATGGCATCTCAATGGAAGACCTAGTAGGAGGGATGAAAAAAAAAATGAAACCAAATCAGTTTTGCTCACTTGCACTCACTCTTGAACAGTCCCAGCTTCGCAGGCACCACCACGTGTGTCAGAGAAGCCTGTCCAGCAGCACAGCACTCCAGTGCTTATGTCCTGTAGGTCCAGGATCCTTGTTCTCCACGTCATTGTAACGGGACACCAACTACCAAGTCTTACTCATGTCTCCTGGGTTGTTCTTAAGTTGGCAACCACGTGCTAGTTTTAGATGTGCTTTTGACTCAGTTCAGCCTCCCACCTCTGTGGGTCACTGGGATTTTCTGTCTTCTCGTGGTTTCCAGATCCAGGTGGCTTGTGAAACTGCAGCTAAAAAAAAAAAAAAAAGAGATCTCAAGACATCTGAACAACACACAATCATAACATAGAGAAATTTGTGTTTTATGCCTGTTGAAGAGGTGCTCACAATCTTGCTGGTTCTGTAGGGACAGCTGTCATAACTACTATTTCTCATTCTTTGAATTCCTAAAGCATGTTTAAAACAACGTGTGCTTTGAGTGCTAGGCCAAGAGGGTTTTGTTTTGTTTACTGAAAGCTGTACCTAGGTACAAATGGTATCAGTGACTTAGAACTGATGCTTGCTTTTCTTGCATTCTGCTAGGTGCCTATGACAGGTTCCTGCCTTACATCCTGATGGGGAGCCTGACTGTGCTATCAGGAATCCTGACTCTATTTCTGCCAGAAAGTTATGGTATGCCTCTTCCTGACACAATTGAGCAAATGCTGTTGGTGAAAGGGTAAGTGTTGCCTCCTGATTTTAATCCTTCTGATTTTAATACATCTGTTTTATCTATAAATGTACGTGCACGCCTATGCATATGTTCCCTTGTATAGAGCCTTGCTGAAGTACTTGGTTTGCTGTATAAAAGCATACTAGCAATAGGAAAGGCTAGTTCTATAGAGACTATTGGGGTCACAGCACAAGTAATTAAGGACCAGTGTGCCTGTATACCACAGAAGCTGCTGGTTAAAAGTTGGCTGTGCATTTTAAAGAATTCTAAGAGTTATAGCAATGACTGAAGAGTTGTAAAAAATTGTCTACAAAATACTGTTCTGGGGAGAGATGGGATCCACCACACTAGGAGGAGCAAAGGTGTCTTTGCCAGCAGGGCGGCTGGCCTGATAAGAGGTCTTTAAACTAGTAGCAGCATGGGAGAAGCATTTACCAGCAGTCTTGTGAGGGACTTGTGGACAGAGTTAACCTTTTATGAAGGAAAGGGAATGCAAAATCAACAAAAGAAGGCTGTTAAATGGGATAACCCCCTGCGTTTGCATGTAAGCAAGGAAATGCCTACAGGGTATTGTTATGGGGAAGGGAGGTGGGTGGGGGAAAAGACAGCTTGCTGGGGTGCCTCTGTGAGGTACCTGTACACTAGTGCACACAGCTTGGGGAATAAACACGAGGAGTTAGAGTTGTGTGTGCAGTTGCAGGGCTACAGTCTTATTGGAGTCACGGAGACAAGGTGAGACGGCTCCCATGACTGGAGTGTTGCAGTGGAGGGATACAGGCTCTTTAGGAAGGACAGACTGGGACAGCGTGGAGGTCGAGTCACCCTCTGTGTGAGAGCAGCTGGAAGGAATGGAGCTCTGCCTCAGGATGGATGAGCCGTAAAGATTAAGGGTAAGCGTTACAGAGCAGAGCAGTACGGGTGACGTGTCGGGCATCTGCTGTAGGCCACCCAACAAGAAAGAGTAAGTGGATGAGATTCTCTACCGACAGCTGGAATTAGCCTCATGTTCACAGACCCTGCTCATCATGAGGGACTTCAACCATGCCAACATCTGCTGGAGGACCAACACAGCAAGGTGTCAGTGATCTAGGAAGCTCCTGGAGGGCATTGATGACAGCTCTCTGACCCAAATGGTAGAGCGAAAAAGGAAGGGTGATCTGCTAGACCTTGCACTCACAAACAAAAAAGTACTCGTTGGAGATGTGAAAGTCAAAGGTCGAAGGCAGCCATGGATACAGTGGCCATAAGATGGTAAAGCTCAGGATCCTGAGAGGAGTAAGCAGGGTAAAAAGCAAGATCGCAACCCTGGGCTGCAGGAGAGCAGAGCCTCTTCAGGGAGATACTTGGAAGAGTCTCAGAGGATAAAGCCCTGGAGAGAAGCATAAGGAAGATGGTTAATATTCAGGAATCACCTCCTCCAAGCTCAAGACTGGTCCATCCCAATGCAAGGGTAAACAGGCAAAAATGCCAAGAGTCTGCATGAACAAAAAGCTCCTGGCAAAACAAATACAAAAAACATTTATACAGGCAGTGGAAACAGGGACAAGTAATCTGGGAAGAATCTAGAGACACTGTCCAACCATACAGAGATGCAATTAGATTATCCTTCCCCTCTGTTCCACGCTGGTGAGGCCCCACCTGGAGTTCTGTGCCCAGTTTGGGGCTCCCCTGTACAAGAGAGAGACAGACAGGCTGGAGAGAGTCCAGTGAAAGGCCACCAAGATGGACTGAAGCATCGCTCCTGCGAGGAAAGGCTGAGAGAGCTGGGACTGTTCAGCAAGGAGAAGAGAAGGCTCGGGGGAGTTTTACCAAGGTATATAAATAACTGCAGGGAGGGTGAAAGAGGATGGACCCAGGCTGTTTGCAGTGATGTCCAGTGATATGCCCATTGCCTCTTGTCCTACTGGCACACACTAACATCAGGAAACACTTTTTGTGCTGTGTGGGTGGCAAACCACTGCCACAGGTTGCTCAGAGAGTCTGTGGGGTCTCCGTTCTTGGAGATACTCAGAAGCTGCCTGGATGCATGCTCTTGGGCGAGCAGTACCAGGTGCCCCTGCTTGAGCTGCGGTTGGACCAGAAGGACCCAGAGCTTCCTCCAGCAGCCTGTGGTTCTGAGAAGAGGGAAGGACTTGCCTAGGTATTGTCAGGTACCCAATTAGCTTTGGTAATTTAGTTTATAGTTCTGTTGAAGATGCAAAAGCTTGACTACAAGCCTAGACCCTCTTCCCAAGTGTGTGTTGTAAAATGTACCTCGTTAGGCTCCAAATCTGTTGTTCTGCTATGAGGACCAAATAAAAGTACATGAGGCATGCATTTGTAAAAGTTTTTTGCTTTAAATATTTGCTTTTTTTTAATGGGCTTTATTTTTAGTCTGTATGTTTTCAGTAGTTCTGCAATATCAAACTGTTATGAAATAATTTACTTTTTCTAGGTTCTTAAAGTCATTTAAGTAATGGCGAAGGGCTGAATTCTTCCAGTTTAGTTCAGCTAACCTAAAAAAAGCATTGGGAGTTTGGCCTTCTGCCATGGCTCTAATCAGAGATAATACATAAGCACACACCCCTTGTTAGAAAGGGACCTGTCCAACTAAGTCAACAGAATATTAAAATTAGGAGTCAGTAATGTCAAGTAGGTTTCAGGATATCAAAGACTTTTTTTCTGTTCTCTCATTCATTGATTTTTTTCCAGATTGGAATACAGGCCTGCATCTACAAGGAATTCAAAGGATGAAGAAGAAAATCCAGAGATTTTTAAGAGCACAGCTTTTTAATGAAACTGTCTGCTTCCTGGTGGATTGAAAGTTAAATGGACTTTTCTTCTAATATTCCTTCTAGAACAGGCTAGTGGCAACACTTCTTCCTGCAATTTTAACCTTATTTATAAATTTAAGCACTGTGTTCCAAACATTCTCATTTTCAATGGCCATAAATACTGTGTAGCCTTCAATGAGATTTTCAGCCGCCTTAATGCATTAGTACCATGGAACAGTATCTGGTCAATCCTTTGTAAGTGTGTAGTTCAGCTGAACAATACTTGAAAATGAGTTCGAGGGCTAGCAGAGCACCTGGATTCATCAGTGAGCCTTCTCCAGAGCTGATGCCCATCAAGAATTTAAAATAGTTAGAAAAAGCTGCTAATTGGTTTTGAATCCTTGACTTCCGTCTCTGGACAGAAAACTTATTTATTATAGTAAAGGTTATGAAAACATGCCTTTGTTATCTTAAGTGACTTTACACGTGCTGAATTTGGTAACAGATTCAGAAAGATGCAAAGAAAGATTTTTGAGAAGGAATTCTAACTTGAAATGTTTCAACTCAGCATAGTGAAAGGATAGTCTTGCACAAAATACCTGTAGCATTGAAGCTTTGCTCACAAAATCCACTGGAATCCAATGCTGGTTTTCAACTACATATGTCTGATGAAGTTGTTTACATCTGACACTGGAATGTGGCCTGATTTGAGGCTGTATTTATTTTAAATGATGCAAAAGGTTTCATCTGTGTGTGTAGAGGCTCTTGTTCGTTTGGAGTTCTTCCTTTTTGATGAGTGTTGGAAATTTACTGTCTGAATTGTTTGTTTGTTTTTTAAATGTTCTGTGCAATTTGGGATGATGGAAGTGATTCTCCTGTCCTTGTTCTGTCCTTTCCACATACATGCACATCCACATACTATCAATAATCCACGCCACTCCATTGACCTCATGGTAAAATTTACCAGGAACAACGTTTAGAATATGTTTGACCACTGGTTCTTGATTCTCAAGTGCCAACGGTTTGATTCCTGTGAGGTCTGTTACTTCACTTAACTCATGTTAATTGTGTGTGTGAATTTCTTAAAGGAAAAGAAAAATCATGTTGAAAATCTGCCAAGAAATTATTCCTTGGGTCATAGAAGCACCTTTGGCACTACCTGTGTTTCTTTAAATACATACAATATACACCTACGCACAGTTTCGTTTGTGCCATCCTGAACTTGCATTACTTAATACTGTGACAGATGTGTATGGTGAAAGCATTTATCTGTGGCATTGTTTGTGTTTTGTCCTGTCTTATAACAACTGAATAAACAGAACCTGAACCTGTATAGTCCAAGCTGTTAGGGGCCTTACTTTCTAGTTGCAGCAGCAGTTCATGCAGTTGAACAGCTGAATTGCCAATACTCTGTGTCCTGTCCTCTCTAACCAGGCTGCAGCAGCTGGCTTGGTGCAGGTCTGTGCCCTCTGGACTGCTCGTCTGGGAAGCAAGAAGGCAGAAATTCTGCACAGACTGCAGTCTTTGGGTTTGTGTTTTACACTCTTCCTACCAATGTCTTAATCTGCAGGGCTTGCTCTTCTTTCCCTGCATCTTCTCACCTAATTGTTCAACATTTTAACTTCTGGATGCAGCAGGAAGCTGGCCAGCATCACCAGGCCACAGAATGATATGGAGAAGCTTACTTTTGTCATACTGCCAGCTCTTCTGAGGAGAGAAATCCCAAAGTTCCAGCAGGTTCAGTTTCATTCCTGTTTGGAAGATAGAGAGGCACTTAACAGATGAGTTTAAAATGGAGTGCATAATTTGAAAATGGTGCATATGTTGAGAGCCTGAATTTTGCAAGCTTCACTGCACATCACTTAATGGCCTTGAAGTGAGCAAACAAATGTCAGGAGAGGGCATGAATCAGCCGGGCTTCCTGGTGGTGGGAACATCCCTCATCCAAAAGTCATGATAGAATTTGTCAGGTTTCCCACCTTGCACCTTTTCTGGAAAATTTTAGACCGTATTCTTACATATGCAACAAACTCAGTGCAAATATATTTTTGTAAGCCTTATCTCTTTTAAACTGATAGGAACTGGAGCATCCAGAAGCAGCTGCTTTTTTGTGTCGTATATAGAAGAAATGTGATCACCACAGGAATTTGAGGCAAAGCACAATTAGCTGCAACTTCCTTGTGATGAGTTTGCCAATGTAAACAACTGTGTCCCATAAGCCTCTTCCTGTAAACTGTTTCAGAAAATATCCTGAGATGTAAAATACAAGATACGTGCTTGTCTGACACATGATCTATTATAGAAATTCCTGTTAAAGTCCATCTAACATCTGATTTAGCTGTTATTTTTAATCCACTGTGTCAACCAGGTATGTGCCTGATAGTCTTTTGTTCTTGAATATTTGAGTACTCTAATGTTTACTAAACAAGGGCTGGGGTTTTTTTTTGTTTATTTTTGGTGCAACCTAATTGGGGAATTTTCTGGTTATGACTAACACTGCAAAACACAATGGCAAGCTCTGTGTCACAAAATACACTTTCTTCCTTGCTAATCTTAAAAGTAAGAAGTGTGACTCAGAAACGATGTATTTAATATAGCATCCTGGGTTATTTTCTGTTTACTTTGCTGTCCTGCACTGATCCTCAGGCTTATCTCTAAAACAAGTTCCTTGTTTAAAGCAAGTTCCTTGTTTTAGTGTGTAGTCACAATCCAGCAACTAAGTATTTCCAGAAGAACTCAAGGGACTATTTTAATAGCATCAACAGGCAGGCGATGTGATCTGTGCAAGACGTAGATTAAATGAACTGAACCAGTAGTTAGCAGGTGTTAGAGTGACATCAGTACTGGCAACGAGTCAGATCTATGACACTAACTGTGGCTGTGGGTAGCCGTGGAACAAAGCATTGGTGCTGCACAGTACCATGGTTTGGGATGGTGCTCACTGACTGCAACCTTACCAGACATGGCTTACTTCCAGTATTGTCTGGGGTGGTGTTTCCCTATAGACATGTCCTTGGCGTGTCACTTTGTGTTACAGGGATGCGAAGCAGGACTGGGACCTGTTTTCTGAGACCCTTCTGTAAATGGACTGCTGTTATAACTTCAGGCTGAATGTTTGCAATGCCCATAACCTGTGTTTCAACAGCAGAGACTGCTGGCTAGGTGAAATTATCTGCTGCTAGAGAACCACGCATGTTACAGGGCCTTCACCAAGGAAAACAGTATTAAGGCCTTGACCTGGGAACTAGGGTGTCTTCATTCATAGCTCTTTGACTGACTCTTCTCATCACCTCGGGCAAGTTGCACAATCCTGTGACTGGTTTCCTTGCATGCAAATGGAAATACCGTTAGCTCAAAAGGTACCACAACTTCTTCAGTCACTTGTTCATGCAAAACAGTCAGATGTCACAGAATTTTCTGGATCGACTCTTCAGACTTTGAATGCAATCCTCACAACAGCATTATCTGGTAATTCATCTTTCAGAAGCAGGCAGGTTTGGGTCACTTCTGACACTGCATTTTAAGAGGTGTGAGCACCTGCTCCTGTGCTTTCAAATTATGGTTTGAAAGAATAAAGCTCAGGGAGGTGGTGCATAGACCGGGGAATGGGACTGCAGTAAGTCAGGGCAAGGGTTGGGCTCTGAATGCTTATTCATGTTATTTTAATTGCACAACCCTTTCTCGGTTTGATGCGGAACTGCCTTCAGCCTGCTGCCTGTGAGGAGGAGCATTCTTTACAACTTTCTCTGTGTACCTAACCACATTGTAAAAATAGTTTTTATCCAGGAGACTTCCATTTTGAGATACGGTGATACCAGTACTGAATTGCTGAGCTCATGGAATCCGAGATGAACGTGAGTTACACCCAGCTCTGTTTACAGCCACTCATGTTTCACCCATGGGGGCTGTTCTTGGTTGTGCTCTCCAGAGACCTATGTACAGTAGGCACCTGCAGAAGTTGTTGGGACTGTCTCCGAATAAACTTGTATTTCACTATTTGTAAAATAGGGCCTTAACTTGCAAACCATTTTCTTAAAACTTAGAATCAGCTTAGGCAGCATAACGCATTGGTTACACGTGCCTTTGGGAGTACTTCAACCTCCTAGTGATGGTCACAGCCTTGTACATAAAAACACGTGGAAATTTCTTTTAAGAATGTAAATATTCCTAGCTGTAACTAAATTGATTCTTACACTTTTATATATATATATATATAGAAAAATGCTTGTTGTTTGTAAAATTCTGAATAAATTTGTATCTGAAATTCTCTTTAAAATTAAGTATTCTCATAATTTTTACGTCGTGTTTTAATACCTTACTTGTATAACAGCAGCTTCATTTATTACAGCCCTGTAGGCACTGCCACGGGACCAGTAAAAACACATGTATTTAGAAATGGCACATCACTGAGGGACTGCAAGAAGTTTCTCTGCAGCACTGCTGACGTATCTGTAGCAGCGTGGTGTGGGAGGTGTTTGCCACGCAAACGGTGCTGCTGGGTTTCTGTGGGCTCCCCCCACGAGCTGCATGAAGCTGGGTGCTCGGAGAGGAGCAGGAGCACCACCGGCAGGGTCAGCCAAGTTCGACACTAGGTGGTGTAAGAAACAGTGTAGGGACCCTGCCTGTCAGCGCCTGGTTTTCCTTTTAAATAATCAGTGTTTGGCCTGTCTTGTACGTGCAGGTTTGGTATCTGCAAAAAAAATAAACCCAACCCTGCATTACAGCAGGCAACAAGCAGCCTAAGGAGCACAGGGAATCTGGTTCCCGTGGCCCAAATTTCATATATAATTTGGATAACTGGTAACTTTATGATTTTATGATTTAATGTTATATGTATGTCTGTAAATAAAAGTGGTATTTAGATAATGGGAAGTCACTTCCCACGGCTCAGTTCTTCCCCTGTTGGAATATGGATCTGGATTCTGCAGCCCAGTTAAACGTTAAAGGAGAGCAAGCCCTTGTGCTAACCACGTCCCAGCTGCCTTCCCTTATTTAAGCAGACTACAGATCATTAATCCTAGAAGCTTTTTGAAACACTTCCTCCAGGATGTTAGTGTAAAGTTTCATTGTTTAATAGCCTGGCTAATGTATCACTTGTGCTATTTTGTTTTGGATCCTTTGGAGTAAGGGGTTACAGCAGCAGTTCTGCAGGGCAGCCCAGCAGCACTTGTGCAAACCCCTGGGCCCTCTCCTCGGCGTTCCTCTCCAGCACAAAACAAACAAACAAAAGCCTTAAAGTAAAATCCTTGGTGCCTCCTTCTATCAGCCTGTGCACAGGGGCATTGCCTCGTTGCTTACATCTGGGGTAACGCTGTGTGTGTAGCGTTCTGGAAGTGCAGAAATGAGTGCTTCTGAAAGGAAAACAAAAACCAGACAAAACTAGGGAATGCATTCTTCTGTGCTAGTGCAGGATGTAGAAAAGGGCATCCACAGCTGTAGGGAGGCAGTTTTTCTGCCCCACTCACACCGTACACCTTTGGCCTCTTATTCTACCAGACCTTACCTTACCTCCATCCCTCACCTCTTTGCCTGACAAACCAGGCAGTTCAACTGCACCTGCTGCTAGCTCCTAAACTAATGCTACCAAGGCACGTAACAGGAGTGATCAGAAGGCAATGCCCAAGAACAGCAGGTACCTGATTAAATTCCTAAAGAAAAGAGCTTTACAGCTCGCAGTCATTAACACCCTGTAGCAGGAGGGTAACAGTAAAACAGCCCAGGAGGAGTGGGGCCGTGCTGGTGCCTGTGCAAAGCCCCAGCCCAACTCTCCTGCCCTTGGCCGTAGAGCTTGGGGGAGCTGCATCCGATCAGCTCCTAGGTGAGGCTTCTCGAGGCACCCAATTGGGAGCAGCTGGCTGGTTCTTAGACCATTGGGTGAACCAAGTTCCTTTTCGATTTATTCCTTGCTTGTCCTTAGCCATCAGAAATCTCGTGGCTCCCGTAGCATTTTCCAAACCACCCCAGGTTGCACATCTCCCCCTTACAGAGGGGCTGCTCGGGGGGAGCTCTTCTCTGGTCTGTGGGCTCCTTCTGCCCCCAGGGGGGTCCCCTCGCATCCCCACGTCCCTGCAGTGTCCCCGAGGGGATCCGAGGGCTGTGCTGGGGGGCCCGGCCAGGCTCCTGATGGCTGGGATGAAGCCGGCTCGCCTCGGGGGGGGGCTCAGAGCGGCTCGGAGAGGGGGGGGCGGCAGCCGGGGCCGCTCCTCCTCCACGGCCCGGGAGGGATCGACGACGGCAGCGAGGCGAAGGGAAAGCGAAAGGCGAAGGGAAAGCGAAAGCGCAGCGCAGGGCACTGCGGAGCGGGACCCACGGGCACCACCCGCAGCGCCCCGAGCATCCCCGCCGGGGGGGCGCAGGTAAGGGGAGCCTCTCGCCGGCCCGGGGCTGGGGGGAGGTCGGTGGGGAGACTGGGAGGATGCTGGGGGAGGACTGGGAAGGAGGTCGGGGGGGCTCCGGGTGGGCTGCGGGGAGCGAGAGGCAGAGCCCGGGGTGCGCAGCGCCCGGCCGGGGGGCGGCAGCCGCATCCCTTAGGAGGGCAGGGGGAGAGGGTGGGGGAAATAGCGGCGGGGTGGGGGAATAACGGCGGGGTCGGGAGGGGTAAGGGTAAGGTGGGGAAATAACGGCGGGGGTGGGAGAACCAACGGCGGGGCTGGGGCAGCCCCCGACCCCCCCCAGCCCAGCCGCGCCGTGCCCCTCCAGGGCCCGGTTCTCGGGTTCCCGGGGGGTTATGGCTCTGCCAGCCCTGCTTTTTCGAGCTGTTTTTTCTCCCTGGACGCCTGCCTCGGCTTGGTTCTTGTTGCTGTGCTTGGTGCAGGACTCTGGCCAAGGGGGGAGGCGAGGCGAGGCGGCTGGCTGGGGGACAAGCCCGCTCCGGTGGCCTTTCCTCGGAGCAGCGCGACCCCCCCGCTGCACGCTGCTCTGGGCAAGGAATTAGCTCCCAGTTTGGGAAGGGAGATCAGATTCTGAAAAGACCTGTTGGCTGAATATAAGCTGAGTTAAACAGGTTATAATGAGCCAAAAGCTAAATTTCCCTCTGTTCTACGTCAGGTCAAGCGTTATTTGTGGCTCTGATAAACGCCGCTGGGGTGCAAGCAGGGTCCCCCAGAGGCTGATGTTGGAGAGCTGAAAACCCAGAGCTTTACCCTTACATTTGGCAGATGAAATTCAGCTTGGTCCTCTGGCAAGAGCCGTGCTCTCTGCCTGCTTTCCCTTTGGGAACAGAGCCCTCCATCCCCGGGCTGTGCAGGTGCAGGTGAGCAGGGGGAGCGATGCTCCTGCTCCCGCTGTGCAGGGCACATCAGGAGCGAGAAGGAATGGATGCTGCAGCTGGGAAGATAAACCCCATCCTGCAGACAGCCAAGAGCATATTTGGGCAAGGCGGTCTGTATTCGGTGAATATTCACGTGTGTCGCTCCGGCCATGTGGCTGCATCTGCTTATTGGGGTTTGTGAGCCAAGGGTGTGTGCTGGGTGCAGGTACGTACCCAAAAGGCTGGGGCCAGGAGGTGGCTGCATGCAGGAGCCAGGCAGCAGAGAGGTGAAGCTGCCCTGAGAGCCCCTCGGGCTGTGGTGGGACAGAGCCATGGGAGCTCGGCTGTGGGGCACAGCACCTCTAACGGTGCTGGTGGCAGGGACAGGGATGTTCTGCAGGAGTGCCCGGAGCAGCACCAGAGCTTGCAGAGAGCTGAGGTTTGGGTATACAAAGTGCTTGCTGATGCCATCTGAAAATTAAGGGAAAATTAGGATGGGTGCTAAAAGGCAGCGTGATTTTCACTGCTCTTGGCCTCAGCTCAAGAAACAAGACTTTGAAGCAAGCTCTGGGCTGCACAACAAGTGTTCTGGTAAGGAGCAGCTCAGAGGAGCTGCTGAGATAAGTTTTACCTTCAGAGCAGGATTAGAAGTGCACTTGGGGAGTGCCACGCTTAGGGCTGCCACCTGAATAATGCTGAGAAACAGAATAGCGAGTGGGCAGTCGTCATCTCGTACAGGAAGGAGACACGGTACGATGGAGGTGTGTTTGTGTTACCGGGGTGTCTTGTGACTATGTGAGTTTGGGGATTTCAGTGTTCAGAGCCTCGGGCATGTTGGTTTTCAGGCAGAGCACTCGTGTGCCCCTGCACCAAAACATTGCATTACAACTCTGGAGCTACAGCTACAAATTCATCACTGGGAAAACTGCACAGGCTTCGTCAGAACTGAACACTGGATGAATTTGGCCCACGAGCTCTTGCTCAGGTTGATGGGTCCTGGAAACCAGCCCCAGTCTGTGCTGCAGAGGGGCCGGCAGCTCCGTGCTGTGCTGTCACAGGATTTGTGCGATCACGGCGGTTTCATCGGTGCTTTTAGGAGCACAGCTGGGGGCAGAGGCAAAGGGCACCAGAGGGATGTGGCACTGGGGAATGGGGGGACGAAAGGCAGCTGCCTTGGTCTCAGAGCCCGAAGTGTCCCGATGCTGGAGCCCTTGGTGCAGATGCTCATCTTATCTTCTGCTTTCTGCTCTGCACGCAAGCCACAGGCCAGGCTGCTTCTGTGATTAGCGTGCTGCTACAAAGCAAATACTCCAGCATTCGTGCTAATACAACCCCAAAATGAAACGTGCCATTTCCGCTTTCAGCACCAAGCAAGAAAGCTGTGTAGATTTTATAGGTAACAATGAATGGCTTACTAAAAAAAAAACTCTCAAAGCAGAAATGTTTATCTGAGAAGGTAGCTGCTGGAGCAGCAGCATAGCCGGTGTGTTTGGGGCATGATCAGCACCACACGAGCTGGCAAAATCAGTCCCTTGCACCCAGCATCCCTGCTGAGCATTTCTTGCATGGCCAGCGGCTGCAGGAGGGGGGAGCAGAAACGAGGCAAGGCTGTGGGAGGGGATGGGGGTTGTTCTGCTTAAAATTGGCTAAGCCTTTACTGACCTTAAAGGGAGCCTAAAATAACCAGTTTTAATCTGAGTCAGGCGTATCCCGAACTGCATGGGTGGAGGAAGGGGTGGCCAAGCCCTGCTCCTGGACACATGGGGGCACTGGGTTGTGTTCCCTGCACCCCAGCTCCGTCCCTACCGCTCCCCCAGCGGGCGGACGAGTCCTCAGATGAATTTCCTTCAGGGCTGGGACTTGGTGGGAGCGACAAGACCCGAGGCAGGGGCTGCAGGAGAGGAAGCCGAGGGCTCGTGGCGTTGAGCTGCGCCTTCCCCCGGGGACTGCAGAGGGCGGTGGCACCCACGAGAAGCGCGGGTGGCCCCGGGTGCAGCTCCGGGAGGGCTGGGAGCCGGCCTGGGCAGCGGCACGGCTCGAAAGGAGCTGTGAAACGAGTGAAATGAGGAGTGCTTCCCCCTGCTGCCTTCCCTGTCCTCCCCCCCTCCTGGGAGAAGAGCAGCAGCTCCGAGAGGTCTCGCAGGAGGACCTCAGGCTGAGGGTAGGGGCTGCTGGCCCTGCCCACGCTGTGGGGTGCAGCTGTCAGGAAGACGTGAACCTCTGGGCTCAGTTTCACCATTTTGGGACCCAAATCTTGTGCCAGAACTTTGTTTTGAACACTCGGAGAAGTGCGTGGCTCCTTTCAGTCTCTTTTCCTTTCTCGTCTCCTTTTCCCTCGCATGCTGGAAGCGCAGCTTGCAGTTGTCAGTCCCCAACAGAAAGTTTCTCTGTTCTTATTTAATCCCAACAGTGGCTGCACACAATGCCCACGCTGTTTGGCAGGCACAAGGGAGTGCCTGCAAGGCCTCTGTGAGCCAGCTTGTGCCCACAATGACTTTCCTTCCCTTGGAGCCCAAATCCCCAGCTGCCAGCCCGGGTTCAGGAAGCCTGGGCACGGCTCAGCTTTGTTTCTGCCCAATTCTTTGCTCTGGAGGCCGAAGCCAGCCTCCAGCAGCTTTGAGCTCTCCCATGGGAGCCCCATCTCCCATGGTCCTAGGGCCCTGCACAAAAACCTCCACATCTGCAGCCGTGTGGAGTTTGTTCTCGGGGCTGGAGGTCAGGATCAGCTCTGTGGTGTGACAACAAAGAGCCTGCACATGGCCTGCAGCATGGCTGGAGAGAAAGGTGTACCAAAGCGTGCAAAAAAACAGCTATTTTAGGGTCTGTGCCCCCTGGAGCCCATCGTGTGTGCCAGGGAGGTTTTGTTCCCTCCCAGGGTGAGCTGCGATGGTCTCCTCAGCATCTCTGGTAAGCCAGGAGCCTCAGCCTCCTGTTTGTCACAACTTGTTCTCGTGCTGACACCCATCCCACCCTTTCCTGTCTCATCTTGAGCTGCTGCAGGGGAAGGCAGCCTGCCGCGGCGGCCGCACTTATCGCTGCACAGCAGCTGTGGGGCTCTGCCAGACACAGCCCCATCCTGCAGGCTGCTCGGCTGCATTAGCTGAAAAAAAAAAAAAAAAAAAAAAAACAAATAACTTTTTTTCTTTTTCTTTTTTTTTTTTAATGATGCTGAAGTTTTTTTTCAATATAGCCACTGTGAGGCATGGTGGAGAACTCACCAAATGCAGGCTGAGCTCCACCAGCCAGGATGGAGCAGGAAAACTTGGCTGGGTTTAGCAGAAGGAGGTGGAAGGGGCTGGGACTGGGGGAGGAAGCAGAGGCGAATCTGGCTAAAGAAAAGGATGAGGGAGAGTCCAAGAGCTGTATCCCTCAGTGGCTCCCTGCTGGCCAGGAGGGAAAGCAGGAGTTTCCCTTCTAGCTCAGGTGTGCTGGCTGAGCAGGGGCTGTTTGTAGGATTAAGGAGGGCCCAGATGGGTTGTTCCTGTGGGGCCAGGGCCAGAGGGCAGGGTGGCCCCGGGGTGTCACATCCTCCTGCTGCCATGCCCGAGGCCACACAAAGGAAGCTGCATGGTGCCATCCAGCCGCTGCCATGCCGTGTGTTCATCGTGATACGGAGCTCCTGTGACTGCCCTTGGCTGCCCAGCTCGCTCTGTGCAGCACAGAAGTTTCATTCATGAGCATATTAAATTGTTCTGCTAATGAGCCCGTCAATCTCGGCTAATTCATCAATATATAATCAATTCCTCCTTTGGGACAGTCATAAAGGCAGCCACAGGGGAGGCTGTACTCTTGCTGTGTCTGGGAAAACTGAGAATCTTCAGCAGGGGATGGGATGGGCTGTGCTGGTGTGTTCTAGGATTTTTGTGTGTGTAAGTGGAATTTGGGTCCGTGCCCTTTGCCTTACAGGGCCTTTGCATTGCCTTTAGCAAAATGCATCCATGATTCCTCCTTGTGGTGCTAATTTGAAGAGCCCAAACGAGCCCCAGCTGAGGCTGCCCCCCTGGCAGTCCCTGCAGAAGGGGTCCCCGAGGTGCTGGGCCCTGCTCAGCATCTCCTGAACGAGATCGTTCCCCGCTGTCAGTGAGAAGGGTGAGGTGGCTTGTTTTAAGTGAACCCCGCTTAGGGAGGCTTTGTGCTAGCTACACGACACAAATAGGGTTCATCTGGTACAGTTATTTCACCGGTGGTTGGCCTGAATCTGCCTGCTGGCAGTATGACACCTCGCTTTCCCTCAGGAAACGAGCAGCAAACGAGGCCTGCAGAGCCAGTTGTGCCCCTCCTTACAGGAAAAGGCTCCTCTGAAATGCAGCTCAGGTGTAACAGCACTGCCTGAATAACCACTGCCTCCTCTCAGCTGGATGCTGCTCGGTGCCTTTGTCTGCTGCTTGGCTTCGTGCACATCACAGCCTTCACCTCAGCCTCACCCGCTGCGTGTGCAGGATGGGGAGGTCCTGGGGGAAAAAACTCTGAGCCTGTGCTTTCTCCTCTCCCTTTCCTTGTTAAATAGGACAGGCAGGACTTGCCTTTAGGAAGCATGAGCTTGGTTTTAACGTGATGTCAGTGTGCCCTGTGCCCAAAGGCAGCGCTGTGCTGTGGCAGCATGCCAGCAGGAGCCCTGTCCCTCCGTGCCACCAGCAGGTCCTGCAGGTAGCCTGGGTGGGAGCACAGCCCCATTTGCTCATCTCACTGAGATTTTTGGGTATGACAGGAGTTATCAGGTCACTGCTGGGGGGAAGGCAGCGATGCAATGCCACCCTGGGAGCATTTGTGGAAAGGGAGCTCAGTTCCAGTCTGGAGAAAGTTTTTTTTATCGGTCTCCCCTCGTGCTTCTGTCTGTCTGCCTAGACTTCTGGCTGCGGAGTTAATGATTTCCAGGGGGCAATAAAAGCTGATAGCTCCCAGACGGGCCGTACAGCAGAAAGGTTGTGCTGCTGGCTGTTTGATGCCGCCGGCATGCAGCGTGCCTGCCAGGGGGCTGCAAGGGGGAGCTCTGCTGTGCCCTGCTGCAGCCCCTGCTCTGCTTCTGGAGCAGCCACGCCGCAGGTCCCAGCTGACTGTGCCATGCAGCACCGCTCTTTTGTTTCATAATAATTGTGCTTCTAGAGATCTGTTGTTATCTCACCCACCTGCTTGCTATGCGCGTGCATAGTTACTGTTTATCACGTGCATCTGCTTTTATGGGTTTGTTGTGCTTAGCTTTAAATCCTTTCTTCGCTGGCATGTTGTGATGTGGCAGGACGCAGCAGGATGCTTTGAGGTTAGTGATGATGGAGATGGCTGGGACTGATGAGGCTGAACTGATTTCGAGCCCCTTCTGAGAGAAGGGTAGCTGCCAGATACATCAAATGGGCTGACAGCGTACTTCCACGTGCGTTGTTTGCATGGATCAAAGTTCCCTGATGTGATCCCTTCCTGGTGACAGCCGTGCCACCTACGCTCCTCAGCAGTGTCGAACAGTAGATGGACCAGCCCCGTTTGTACCCCGTGCAGCATGATCGCTGCTGCTCCCAACTGGTGCTTAACTGAGCCATGGAGAAAGCCGCATGCATTCGTGTAGAGATATAATGTGGCAGAGAGAGATTAGATAAACAATTGTCTTATCCATTTGACCCTTGGAGTTCAGACCCATGAGAAGCGAGAGGGGGATGATCGTGGTTCATGGACAGGGCTTCCGGGCTCTGCCACTCCACCAACGCGCGCTCGTTTTTGCATCCTGGTGGATTTGTCTCCTCCTCACTAAGAGAAAGGCAAAGCCAAAAGCCTTCCGAGGATGTCAGTAAATATGACAGCAACTGTTCTATTTTGCAAGACCTTTTCTCATACACTAAACAAGGCTGTACAAAATAGCTGACACTTCACACGCAGCACTTGCATCATCTTCCTCTGAAGCACTGTGGTTAATAAAAGCATGGTGTGTGACGAGCCCGCGACAAGCATAAACATGGGAGGTCCCTCTGTGCATAAAGGTGCTCTGGAAGACTCTTCTATCTCTTAAAGATCTTTAACTTATACCACACCTACAGTGCAAATAAAACTAGCTCACGGGCATGGAGAGGCAATGTGTGCACGCAGCTCGTGCACCCAGGCACTGCTCTTACAGCATGCGTGCCGGGCAGGATAAGGAAGCCACCTTAGGGAACGCATCTGCACATCCATCTGGTTACATGGAAGGCTAGAAGCTGATCTGAAAATAAAATGCAGCCTATTTTAATAGCGCTGATGAGATATTCCCTCGCAGTGTTGCTCTGTAGCCAGCTGTGTGGACAGGTACCCTGCAGCTGTGGCTGCTTTTGTGAGTTCCCACAGGCAAAGTGCAGTGTGCTGTAGGGAACTTGTGTGGCATTCCCTGTGGCTTTTTTTTTTTTTTTTTCCCTCCTTATCTTTTGTGCAGCATACACCAGTGAAAAGAAAGACATTTTTTCCCCCTGAATGATGGATCAGTGGAGTTGTCTCAAATCACCCGTGTTCCCATGTCGTGCCTGGCTGAAGCCTGCAGGGGGGAACAGGGAGGGCAGGCGGCGGAGCTGCTGGGTGCAGTTCATGCAGTCTGCCCTGGTTTGTACACATGCAGCTGGTGAAGATGAGAGTCAAAGTATAGATTTATGAGCTGTACCAGGTTTTCTGCTGTCAGCAATGTAATCTATAAGTACTTCCTTTATGTGGATTTCCTTGTACAGAGAGAAATTGCCCACGTCCCATTGCACAGATCCCTCGCGTGCCGTGCGCGCAAGGAGTGGCCGCTGTTCGGTATCGCAGCGTCACGACTGCTATTTTAAGGCACTGATGCCCCAGGTGAGCACATCAGCTGGGAAACTCCTCCTTTTGATAGCAGGCTTTGAGCAGCAAGCCCTCCCCTTCTTCTGTTTGAGCTGCCCCAGCTCCTGCTTGGGGGTAGCCCAAAGGAGACGGAGCAAAGTCAGGGGTTTGCCTCTGACTTCAGCAGCAGCACAGCTCTCTGTGCAGCTTCCTCCAAACACCACACGCAGCCCTCGAGCTTTCTGACTTTCCTCATTCATATAAGAGAAAGCATTCACTCACTGCTTGTCATTCTGCTAAGCAAATTGTTTCAGTTTTTACTACTTTTCCCATGTTAAATGAAGTTTTGGGTTCAGCATTCAGATGCATGCTCCAGCAAAACCAGAGTCCCAGGCCTGTGACCTTGATCACAAGAATCACGCCACTGGCTGAGTTTTTGTTTGGTATGTTTGGAGAAGAATGCAGAAGGCTGTCTTCTAGCCAATGGACACATAAATTTAATGGAGACAGATGAAAAAAAAATAATAAAAAAGGCATCTATTTGCTGGAGTATGCCTGCCCCACTAATTTATCTTGCCTGTTCTCCTTTGTTTAGAACCAAGTGTACACATGGATCAAGGGACAAAACCCAGCCTGAATGAATGTTTCATTAGATGATTTTTATCTATTACATTCAGCAGACCTCATTGATAATGTCTGTCCTTTTACCATGGAAACATGCGGCGGGGGGGGGGAGGAGGGTAGCCAGCTCTGAGGACTAACTATCGTTTTATTTAAGTAATACGGCTGGAGTATGGATAAGCTTATAGCTTCAGGGTCCTGTCCCTAGCTGCTCCTGGCTGCGTGCCCTGCTGGAGAAGTCCCGGTGTTGGGTGTCCTTGGTGTCCGTGCTGCAGGCGCTGAGCGTGGCCGCGGGGCAGGACCAGCTGGGCACCGCTGGCGAGCCCGGGAACGTTGCTGTGTTTGGCCCTAAGCAGGAAGGGTTGCAGCTTCCAGGCGACTCTTTTTGTTTGTTAGGGCTTGTCATGTTGACAAGCCTGATTTGGACAGGTATTTGTGAGTGTCTGGTTTCCTCTTGGCTCTGAACGGGCTGCGCAGCCCAGACAGCCCTTGAGGCTGATTGATGTGAGCAGGAACTTTCCTTTGGTGTTGATCGGGGACAGAAACCCTGCTAAGGAGGGGAAAAAAGAAAAGGAAAAAAAAAAAAAAAAAAAAAAAGGATTAAGCAGTGTTCTGTGTTGGTTTGATGCTGTTTTCTGAGGTTGATGGGTGTCTCTGAAGCATGGAGCCCTGCCCAGAGGCTGCCCCTTCTCTGCTGCCCGCTCCCATCAGCCGCTTATTATCACCACAGTATCTCGAGGCGTGCAACCAAATCCTGTTTGATGCCTGTGGGGGTGACTTAGAAAACACAGAAACACGGCACAGAGCAAATGAGCAGTAGATCTCTGTGAGCTGGCTGGCAGGAGGCGTCAGTGCGTGGCCGTACGGCTGCCAGCGCGGTGCTCCCACCTCCACACCAACACAAACCCCGAGCCAAGCAGCCACCAGCCTGCGGGTAAACCATGTGATTGGAAGGAACAGCCCCGAGTGCGACGATCCCAGCCTTCCTGCAGGGCTCCTGCAGCCTTCCTGCAGCAGGGTGCAGGCGAGGCACGTGGGGAGGCGGCGGCGCGAACCTTGGACCGCTGGGACCAGCAGATCGCTTCCCGTAAATCACGCCAAAGCAGCTCAGCCACACGGGCTGAATGGAAAACAGGCTGACAGAGGCTGTTCAGGGCTGATTTGGATAAAGGTGAATAATCCCGAGCTGCCTGTGTGTGTGCGTGCCCGTGCATCTTGTCTTGAGTAAGCTGGCAAAGCAGAAATACTCCAGTTCTTGTACAGAAAGCTGCTACAGCGTTTAACTGGCTGAAAATTGGCTGAGGGAAATTTCTTGGAAAGCAAATACAGTGTGCAAGCAAACTGTTTTTTATCAAAACTCAGTTTTCTGCTTAAAGAAAAACAACAAAGATTAACAGAAATGTTTTGGCCAGCCCTCCTGCTTGCACAAGACAGCATCGGGCACAGTGCTCCGTAACCATTTAATTGCAGCCCAGCAGCAGCAGGAATTTTGACGGCCAGGCTGTGTGCACAGAAGACTGCTCCAATGCCTCAATATCACAAAATGCACCCATAAGTAATTTGAACCACCTCACTGAATTAATCCTGCTCTACAGCATAATAAGTCGTTAATGGAGACATTTGTTTTGATTATGACTATTTAATAAATCCTGCTGGTGCTTGGTTTGTGGGGTTGTGCTGCAGCCAGTATTTGCTAGACTTATTTATGCAGTTTAGCTTTGTTTTATTCTTAACTATTTTAACCCTGTCACAACCCTTCCCACTGCCTCGTGGAGCATCTCATCCCATCCCAGACTCCAGCAGTAGGAAGAAGCAGCCTAAATAAGTGCAGCTGTTGGGCAGTGAGGGGAAAACGAAGGCTTCCCACTAAGTAACTCGTTGCACCAGCCAGTTCTGATAAGGAATGTTTAGCTGGGACATCTCCAAGGTACAGAGCTGTAGTTTTTGCTTTTTCCCATTGGTTTCCCAAGCCCTTTGTGCCTCCGGTCCGGTGGTTTTACAGCCCTGCTGTGAACATTATGCAGAGCATTGCCTTTAAGGAGCCTGCAGGTAACATCCGTGCCCCAGACCGTGACTCCCAGGGGTACTGCCAGCTCTGGAGTACTTGTAGCATTTTATGGCTTCATATCTCCAGTCCTTTTCATCTGAAGTTCTCAGATTGCCCCCATAAACACCACCGAAGTGTTTTAGTACGGACCTATGGACTGGGAAAATGTCCGTGTTTCTGCTTTATAGATCATGACAGTATAGAATAGGGAGGAAAAGCAGCTCGGTTTCCTGGTTCTGCTCGCCAGCCCCGAGCACTGCATCACGCTTCCTGTTTGTGCCGTGCTCCCCGGCTGACCTCCGTGGTGTTGGTTCGTGTGGTGTAGGCGAATGTGAATGAAATTACCCAGGAGCTACTTAGCTACATATTCAGGAGGCCTAGCTTTTCCCGAGGTCTTTGTTTTGCTTTGCTCTTCACTTACTGGCTAGCACGAGCCAAGCCTTGCCTGGGGCGACGAGGGGATGTTTGGGCATTTAAAGCTGGTGCTGAGCATGGAGGGGCTGCGGGGTGCTCCTGTGCAGGAGCTGCTGCAGGCAGCCTCTGCTGTCACACACAGGGATGTCGTGCCTGCTACAGCAATAAGAAGTAATAAGGAAAGCTGCAGAGAAGAGGGAAAACAGCTCCGTGTGTGGGATTGGGCCCATATGGCAAGCTATTAAAAATAAGAATGAGTGCAGTGAAACGAGCTGAGGCTTACAGCAGCTCGCTGGTTTTCCAACCCGTTCACCTGTCGGCACGTGTAATCCTTGCAGGCAGAGCCAAGGCACGTTGCTGTGGTTAATTCCTTCGGTGTGTGCCATGTCCTATTCTAATTAATTATTCTCGAGGAATTTCCTTTGGATTGTCTCCTGCTTTGCTTCCGAGCTGTGCAGGGCACTGTGGGGCTGCAGCTCAGGGGGCAGGGGCCATGCCCTGGGGCTGTGAGCTTGGTGCTCAGCTCCTTCCCCCCAAGCTGTGCTCCCGATGGAAACCCCAAACTTAGTTTTTGGGCTGGCTCCTGAGAAACTCCAGCACGTGTTGATGTTGGGGGGAAATTAGGTAATAAGGGAAGGAGGTGGGTTTTACTCCAGCTGGCACACAACCAGCCGTGGGGGATTCCAGGGGAGAGCATGGCATGAATTTGCAGCAGATGCGTTGTGATTAAAAGCAAAAGAAACTGAAAATGTGAGTCAGCAGCTGGCCCCGCGGAAAGCTGACTCGGGCACTTCGTGTGGCCGCCCAGCACCCGTGGCCCCGTTCCTGCTCCGTGCCACCGGGTGCTGCAAAGGGACAGCCCCAAGGGCGAGCGTCTGTGCCAGTTTCCACATCTCAGCTCTTCACGGTGTTGTTGTAAGAGTAAGGCCGTTTTTAATAGTGGTGTCCTCAGCAGCACGATTTCTTGGCCGTGTTGTTTGCACGGGAAGAAAGAAGGGGCAGGATTGCGCAGTGTCATGCTGGTCTGGGGGAACCGTGGCTCAGCCCCAGGCTGCTCACTGGTGTCAGCGCCCACAAACTGGGAAGTGCTGGGTTTGGGCTCGGAGCGGTGCACCTCCAAAAAGAGCAGGGTGCGTGTAGGAAACACGTGTTGCAGGATCAGCTGCGAGTTCAGCTGGTGGGGTAGGTCCTAAAAAGCAAAAGCCCCATCTGCATCTCTGGAAACTGCTGCTGGATGGGCACGGTGCTGCTCGGGGAGAGGTCGGGGCTTCCTGGGTGTTTTCCTAGAGCTAAAAGACAAGGATGCAAACCCAGCCGCTCCTCCTCAGGAATCCCCAGTCCGTCCTGCATGTCTTTGGGAGTCTGAGGTAGTTTTAAAGCTTTTGTGTGATTTTACTGTGAGAAAGCTCATTGCAGGTACCTGCCACAGGAACAGGAAGCTCTTACAGTAGCATTTGCATGGTTAAAAAAAAAAAATAAAAAATCGAAGAAGTCAAAGAAGCAAAGCAGTAATTGAAAAAGGGAAGAAAAACCCTCGAGTATGCATCATGTCCACCCGTGTTTGATGTTCTGAGCGCTAGGACGTGGTTGCTTCCACCCTCGGGCTGTGCTGGCCCTCCTCCCTCCCACAGCGTTTATTAATAACCCTTTATCTTGGACTGCGCCGGGAGCACCGCGGGGCAGGGCCGGTGGCAGCCTGCTCCTAGCGTTTTATTAATGCGAGGGAAGAAAATTGAAGAGGCAAATCCTCTGTTGTAAACTGGTATCTGTGAACTGGGTTCACCTGACTGCATCTAAGACAGGACCTCGTGTACGTGGGTGCAGGTTTAGGACCCGCAGCGTGGCCGTCTGCAGGCTGTAGGATGCTGCAAGGTGGGCGCACACCCGTTTGTCACCCACCGGTGTCACCTCCTCCCCCTTCCACTTGCTTTCGAGCAGGGAAATAACTCTGGGAACCCAGCACAGCCTTAGCAGCACACAGATTTAATTCTGATGCCAAAAGGAAGAAGGGCAGCATCACCTCGAAACTCCAGCGTGTGTGCGTGGTGGGAAAGCTTCCTGGGACCTTTGCTCCTGGTTCAGTGGGGAAGCAGCCGGATCCTGGCACTTTTAGCTGCAAACGGGCAGGGTCTGCCCTACAGGCAGCATTTTGGATGGCCCTCCGGAGAAGGAGGCAGCCCTCCCCTGCTCCCCCTCCCTGCTAGCTGGCTCCCTTCATAAAAACTGCTGCGACTGGGCCGGGCAGATAGGCTGCCTGCCAAAACGCGGTGCCTTTTGCTTGACCCGGGAGTAGCAAAACTGTTGGGCTCGGTGCGGAAAGAGATCTGCTTGGAGGAAGTAACGAAAAATCACACGAATGTGCCTGCGGGCTCAGCTCCTGCACAGAGGAGCTGAAAATAACCACGGCACAGCGGTGTGATGCGGGGAGGCGCAGGGTCCAGGGGGGCTGCGGCTGCTGCCGGTGGCCGAGGAGCAGCCTCATGGCGTGGGAAGGGCTCGCTCTGCCTCGAGGACTTTGCATGTTTTAGCATCTGGCGAGTCTGAAGGTCAGCCTGCGTTTATCAGCTCGCTTTGAGGCAGGCTCGGAAGCTATTTGCATGAACTTGGAGGAGAGAAAAAAAAAAAAAAATCATAAACGAAACATAATCTCCACAGGAAATTTTGACATAATTATGATTCAACTTGTTAATATTAGCTGTATTACATAAGTGTAGGTCAGACAGATTGTCTTCTGAGAATGTGGTCTAGCTAAGGATGCTGATGGTAGAAAGGTGGGTAAAGAGGTGCAAAAATGACTTATCAGCCTCATGGCCTGGTGGGTCGCATGGACCCATACGACAGGCCAAACACAGATCTAACATTTTACCTAATTTTAACAATCATTATGATTTTTTTTTTCTCAACTCAACTGAAGCTATTTATTTTTTTTATTTTATATTTATAGGGGATGTTTTAAGCAAAATTCAAATTTCTCATGGGAAATTCCACTTCCCTTGCTTTTAGGGGGAGAAAAAAAAAAAAAAAAAAAAAAAAAAAAGAGAGAGAAAAACATTGTGAGAAATTTCCAACTGACTCAGATTCCAGCCAACAGTTTGTTTTGCTCGAGGCAAAAGCAGCTCTGCAGGCTGGGGTGTTTGATTTCATCTCTTTTCGTGATGTCATGGGGCAATCCCTGCGTGCCTGCAGGCTGTGCTGGCTGGGCCGAAGGGCAGGGGCACCCAGCTGGGGTTGGGGAGGCCGACACCCTGCACCCTGCCCTGGCTGTGCCAGCTGCTGGGAGCCCAGAGCAACGCCACTCGATGCCATTAGGTACACACAGCAGCGGGGCTGCCACCAGCCTGCACTGCTGGAGGGGAGAGTTCAGCCTAAACACAGCCCCGAGCCCTGCAAATAGCCTGCAGGTGCAGCTGCCTTGCTGGGAAGGGTCAGGAGTGGGTCCTGGGGACGTGTTTGTGGCTGAAAAGAGACCGAGCTTCTCCCTGGGCTTGTCCTGGAGATCCCATCAGCTGCTCCCACTCTTCTCTTAGGGCTGTGCCTTTTGATACTGGCAAAGCAACTCCTACAACTAGCAGTAATTATGCAATCATCCATCCATCTATCTATCTATACCTTGTATGATTTTAATATGAATTATTATATATATAAATATAATGTTTCTATATAATGCACACGTGGGTCTATTTACATAAGATATGTATTTTAAAGTACACACTTTGGAGCTGCTCGCCCCATGACCAGGGAAAGCTGCTGCCCTGGGCAGCCACCTCTGGCCCTGGAAGGCTGCGACGTGCAGGGCCCCCCGCTGCCGAGCCCTCCCCAGGGAGCAGCTCACCTCCAGGGGCTGGGCATGGGGCTTTCATCCCTGAACAGCTTGTGCAGGAAAATGAGCTGCAAAATGGGAATGCAGGTAACCCTGAAGTAGGGGACAATGCTATAGGTACTGCTGAGAAAAAGAGGTCTTGGAAAAGGGATTGCCTTTTTGTGCCACTCGTCATAATCGTTATTCCAACATCACCGCCTTGAGGCTTTGCAAGTTTATGCTTTATTTTTCCCGTATAATTCTGCCTGGTTCCTCAGCCAGAGGGGTTTTTGCTCCTCTTCCTCGGTGGCTGTGCCAACTTGGTGCAGATGTGGGCCTGTGCTCACAGCGGCTGGCGAGCTCACGGAGGATGCTGTGGCCCCGCTCTGGTCCCTCTGCTCGGGCGAGACGGAGGATTTCCTCCTGCACCCTCCTCCCTGCTGCCTCTCCAAGTGCTGGCGGGTCGCCCCAACGCAGAGAGCTCCCTTCCTTTCCTGGTCTCACGGCAGGGTCTGTCTTAAAAGCACCAGGTCGCTGCGTACAAAAAGTCATACGGTTTTCTTCCCTTTGGGCTCTTGTTACCAAATACTGCGCAAATGCTGCGTTAACATGAAGCCTGATATTAAGGTGAGAAAAAAAAAAAAAGGTGTGATTACTGGAGATGAGCAGTTCTTGTATTCAGTGCTGGTGATAAGTGAGGACTGGTGTTAAGCAGTGTCACGGGCTCTGGGTCGTTGCGTTTTGGATCATGTCCCCACATATTTACTCTGTATTTAGCAGCTGCTGGGCTTTTTCCAGTATCCTCCTCCAAAAGAGAAGGGTTGTCACGTATCATCAGATATTACTGAACAAATGAAGAATATATATATATATATAGCAGAACATAAAGACTTGGGGTGACTTATTGCTATAATATGCAATATTTATTTTAAGCCTATTGATTTATTTGTTCAGGGTTATATTAGCATCTCAATAGCATGTTCCATCTGCCAGCTGCTCTTCAAAGTATGAGTTTTCTGTCATGCTAGTGGGGAACTTCGTGGCTTTATACAATGCTGCTTAGAAGTTTGTCATAAATAAGTTGTATTTTCTAGTGGCCATCCATAATCACAGTACATTTTATGAAAAAAAGGACAAACTTTTGGATGCTGATCTTAAGTTTTACTCATTGAGCACTGTTTTAATCACACAATAATTCTGATTTTCATCAGAAACAAATTATTAGACCCATTTGTTTTTTATCCAGAGCAATATGGTGGTTTGCTTAGTTACTAAGGAGTACCAGAATAGCACAGATATATCTTCTTTTTTTTGTAAGAGAATGATTAATTTGATTAATCAGATCTTGTGGTCCTGGAGCTTTGTCTGTCTGATGTGGTAGAGCTGTTTCATTGCTGTAGCAGACTGGTGGCTTCAAGGCCAAGTGCCAGAGGAGATCAGGTCCATGCCCGAGGTGCCTCCTTGCATAGACGTGTCTAAGCCCATCCCACACCTCAGCCTGTCCAAAATCAGACCTCAGGACACTGCTCAGTACACTGGGATGTAGCAGACCAACAAGGACTCAGAGGCTAAATGGACTTGGGTGAAAGTTACTTGAGCCTTTTTACCATTTCTGATGTGACGAAAAGAAAAAAAAGATAGAAAACATCACACGGGGACCTTGTGCCCCATCCCCCTGCTCCCACCTCACCTTGATTTCTGGTACTTGCTGTTTGGTTTGGCTGAAAGGAGAAGTGAGAGGATGGTATTTCTTATTTCTCCTTCTGACCTACACCAGGAAACGCAGAGAGGCATTTCTAATCTGAAGTCTCTTGTTTTTTGAGCATTTAACCAGGTAAAGGGAAATTTACTTTTTCATCTGTGCAAAACACAGATATCCCAACACTTGGCTCACCCAAGGTACAAACTATTCCAAGGTGCCCCAGCCTTTAAATGTTTGGGCAGCCAGTTGTCTGTGATGATTTTTGTCTTCCTACTTTTTTTTTTTTTTTAAAAGTTTCATTGCTCTTTAGTAACAATTCCTTACACTTCTAATGGGATGCAGCATGTGGGACGTGGGACTCCCCAACAAAGACAGCTGATCTGGTGGCTGTGTTCTCTGTCCCGTGGCCCTGATGGAGGAACTCACAGTTCCCATCATTTTTCCCAGAGTTCACTTTCCTGCGCACTTCATGATAACCATTAACAGAGGGAAATTAATTTTGTGAGCTTTTTGGAACAGAGACAACTTCGTGTGAAGGTTTCCATCTAATGATTGATTTAAAAAATATAAGGGATTGGAGAGGACTGAAAGTAAAATGTTTGTACAAATTGTTGGCTTTCCAGGTAAATTGTTGGGATTTCTTTGTGATTTAGGGAATGGGCGGTGGGTACGCTCGACTCCCGCGCTTGACATAAGTCTTAGTCATGTTTATGAGCCTGGACGTGGCTGTTCCTTGAGCGGGCAACCCATTAATAACGGTGCCAGGTGCGTGCTCAAAGCCATGACCACAAACAAAGGGAGGTACTGTACTTCCTTACTGCAGGTACCCCCTGAAATCCCTCAGGGGGAAATGATGGATCACATCTAAACACAAGAACAGCGTGGTGAGGAACCTAAGTTTGACTACAAGCCAGTCACTTTATCTTCTAAACACAGCAGCTGGAGAAAAGCCTACTGGAGAGCTTCAGGGCCTGCTGTGAGCTGCACCCTTGCTGTTCCCCTGAGGAAGACCCCCAGCAGGGACGTGCGACATCTCTGCGACATTCAGAGCCTCTTTGCGTCAGATGAGAGCCACCTCGCTTGTCGAGTGCTGGCAGGGCAGCTCGAGGTTTCCTTCATATGGGTGTCAAAGCCGAGGGTTTGCTGCAGTGCAGCCCGTGGGAAGGCGAGAAGCAAGCAGCGGGGCTGCTGCGGGGTGAGATGGGGGCTGTGCACAGCTGTCTGGCTCCTGCTTCCCCTTCTGCATGGCTCACCTGGGTTTTATTGCTGGCATAGCCATGAACTGAGCTCCAGGTACCTCCTGCTCTGCTTCCAGCAACAGCAAGCCCTCCGCTACCTTTCCAGGGCTCCAGGCCTTGTCTTGGATCATGGGGAAAACAGATCTGAAATGGTTAAAGCACCAGAAGATGGTGCTCCTAGGAGGGGAGGAATATGGGAAATTGTTTTTCATCGTAGGTGAATGAGCTAGGTAAGTAGGAATGGGTAAATTTGGGGGAAATGCAGTCTCTATGTGGATCTCAGCATGGGAAGAAATGAATGCACTTTGACAAAGAGGGAGCGTTTCTTATCAGCTGAACTGGAAATATGGAAACACTCAATATGTTAACGTTGCCCCTTTCCTTCACAGCTCTCGACACGGTTTATACCCAGAAGATACAGGGGATGGGTCCAGCTGGGATGAAGAGGCTGACTGCAAGGGCCAGCAGCTGCTCCGCATCCACAGTGACAAAAAGACCCTGCAGGGACAGAGGACACAGGGATGGCGAGCGGCCACAGCAAGTCCTCTGGATTGCCCCATGCTTGGCCCAGGAGAGGTTCCCCTCTGCGGGGTGCTTTCTGTTCGGGACAGGTGAAGGCTGAGATCTTCCTTTTGGCATTGCCCATGCGTCCTGCAGCCAAACCGCTGCCCTCTGCATAAAGGTGCTGGGAGCCCACCCGAGGGGTGCCTGGAGGTCCCCCCCAAGACACGGATTCCTCGTGGTCAAATCAAGCACGTCGGCACCCAGCTGTGCTCTCATACTGAAGAAAGCCCTTTCCCACCTTACATCTCCTCACCGTCAGGTTTTGTCCAGGCTCACCTGTCTGTTATTACCTGCTTTTTCTTCCCTGAAGTTCCTACTCTGACCCACCAAGAACGTGACCAGAACACCTCTGGATTTCCTCTCTGTGCACCAGGAATGAAGTCCTGGCTGGCTGTGAGACCCCCGTGCTGTATGAGCCCAGAAAACAGGTCCCATCAGGGCAGGGGGACCTGAGGCTCGCACCACCGCCAAGGGCTGCAGGACCCAGGCGGGTGTTTGAACACCTCCTGGTGCTGTGGGGACCCCAGAGGGGGGTGGTTTGAGGACTCGCTGTGGTATCTGGCTTGAGAAAATGGCAATAGCTTTCTGTGAGGGTGTAAGCTCTCGCCCTTTCTCCTTGATATCCGAGAAACTGCTTTTGAACTGTTTTAGATCCTAAATTGCTAGTGGAACAAATTGCATACAGTATTTTAATAATCAGCTGTGCTGGATTTGTTGGACTTTTTGAGGGAGGAAAGAGATCTGCACCGCAGCCAGCCTTACCTCCAGCAAGGCAGCGGGTCCTCAGTTAACTGCCCTACTCCGTATAAAGTTAAAATCAGATTTGTCATCTTGAAATACATCACTATACAAGAGTCAGATAATATTTAGAAAAGATTTAGTAAGCAATGTCTGCTGCACTGAAAATTAAATTAAGGGTGCAAAATGGGAATTTAAAGAAAATGGGTTTTGAAACTAATAAAGTCTTTGAAGATACCTACTTGGCAGGATGCATTTCTCCTCTATACATCTAACTGATTTGTTTGTATATGTCATTCTGCTCCCTTCAATGTGAACGTCAAGCTGGAATGGGGCGAGGGCCAAATTTAAGATATGAAACTGGATGAGATTATATTTCGTACTGCATAAAATGCACCTCTGGAATTTTCAGTTCTTCTTTTCTGCAGCATTACAAGCTCTTTATAAAGTGCCAGGGCTGATGAGCTTAAAAAAAAGAAAAAAAAAGAAAAAAAAAAAAAAAGAAAGAAAGAAAGAAAAAAAAACAACTTGTGGCTTTGGATATATTCATTTCAAGTTTGTGGTTAATCTTTCCCAAGCTGCTTAGAGGTGAACGCCAGTTCAGTCATCACACTGCTTCTGCAGCAGGCTTTGCTGCTGTTTCTAAATGTCTCTGATAAAAGGCTGTGAAAAATGGACCTGCGGTAAATTGCATCATCCTTGCTACGGGTTTTGAGATGGGGACAGAGCGCACAGGCTGTGCGGTGTCTGAGGGATGCCGACTCTGCTCTTGTGCTCCCCCTTACCCATCCCAACCGCCACTGAAATCCCAGCGGCGTTGGGCTGGCACGGTGCAGAGCCCAGCAAATCCCGCTGTGGAATAATTGCAAAATCCCGTTTCCAGCCAGCCTGTTCACTTCCTTTACACCAGAAATCTTGCCTTAGCTAGGGGCTGTGGGCACGCCAGATTTCTCTGCTCAGGCACCCAGCAGCTCCCAGGGGTTTCAGCGTTAACCAATGTGGCACCGGTTTCTTTAAAACCTTCTTCGAAAAATAAATACAACTTCTTTCTTCTCAAACTTTGAGAGGTTTTACTTCATACTCATTAAACTTCACTGCCAAAACTCCAGAGTGGTTGAGATGAGGCAGCTGATACGTGAGGACACAAACTGCAAATTGATGCTGGAGAGAGGCAGCAGCCTCTGTACACACCTTGGAGCCACGTAAATCACTGTGAGCTGTAAGGGGAACAAGTGGGGAGTCTCTGGTTTGGCAATTATGATAGGAATTAAACCAAAACCAGGGTTCCTCTGAGTACTGCCAGGGCTAGTGCCTGTTCACTCATTGCACATGCATTGTTGTGGTGCTGGGATGCCTTTTTATGCTTTATTTGTATGTAAATAGAAGAAAACATATATAAACCCTGCCCTGAACTTAACTTGACTATTCTAAACAAACCCACGCAACCACATAGTTTGAGGAAGGCAATCCAGATGGTAAAACCATACATAGTACACATGGGTGTGCCTGCCATCAGCCTGCTACGCTGACACGTCTTGCTGCTCTAGAGGTGTGTGTTCACTTACGGCACCAAAAATAGTCTTCAAACTAAGCACAAGGGGCAGGTCCTTTTCTTTAAAATATTTTTCTCCCCTGGGTAGAAAACAACTCAGGTCTGTCTGCCAGCAGAATAAATCAGTTGCTTTCCATGTTTCTTTTTTTTTTCTTATTTTTTTCTTATTATGTTTTTTTTCATGAGGGAAAACGAGCCCTTACACCAATCGCTGCACAAAGTGTTTCCTTCAGCACCTCGATACCCTTGGCAATCAGGCACCTGACTCTACTTTCCCTCTTTCCCACTCATTATAAAGCAAGAGCAACTGTGCATTAAAGGAAATGCATGGATGTGAAACCAGCTGAGAAACATTCCGGCCACTTCTCTTTTCCCATCAGTAGATGTTGCTTCAGTTCCCATTTCCTATCACTGGCTTCGGGCCCTTGTCACCAGTTGCTTACAAGGGATTTCTGAGCCTTGGACCAAGATTTCACTGCTCTGAAGGAAATCTTCAATATTTCTGTTGCATTTTGTCTTTAAATAGACATTGTCATCCTTTCTACAAAATATTTCCCTTAACTTTCCACCTCTGAAGGAGCCTGATTTTGGCCAGGACCTTACCTGGCCCCAGTTCCCCAGGGGGAAATCAGCAGGGGACGTGCAGCCAGGAGAGGGGAGCTTTGGGATTTGCCTCCGAGGGCTCAGCTGCCCCCCCACGACAGGGACAAGGCAGCAGCAAGCCTGGCTCGAGCTGCCCCCAGCCTGCCCCAAACCCCCATGACCTTTATAGCTATTATTTTAAGTCGTACGGAAAAGGAAATAGGAAGTAGAGCTGCTATAATGCATTTTTGCGCACTGCTGCGCTCTCCCATGCTCGGATGTGTTGCTGTTTACCTGGCAGGGCGCTTTCTGTGACATTTTCAGTTCCATGTTGCAATGAGGCCCTGCAGCCCCTCAGCTGCTGCTTAGCTCAGCGATGCTCTGTGCTGTCGAGGGGCATTTCAGCCAGGGCAGCTCTCGGTGGCTGCTTTGTTGCGATGTTTTTTGGCAAGAGGATACAGCCTGTCACCCAAAAGCGGGGCTGGTGCTGCAAAGTCCTGCCTGCAGCGATGCCTTGGGCTGTGGGGGGAGCTGCCCTGGTCCTCTTTGCTCCAGGGACCCCACTGAAATTTGTGTTGCCTGTTCCTGAGGATGGAAAGGGTCCAGAGAAACCAGGGGCACAGTTCTGGGGGTGGGGGTAGGCTGGTTTGCTGCTGTTCTGGGGTTAGGGTGGAGACCCAGAGCTGATTTACTGGGAAATAATGACAGGTAAACCACAGCACCTGGGTTTTAGTGACTGTTCTGGGGTTTCTAGTGCCTGTTTCAGAAATGCATCTCAGGATGTTTGCATCTCCTTGTTTGGACTGCATGTGGCTTAAATCTGCTCTGCTCACTCTTAATTCCACTTTCCCCGCAGACATCCAGTAACTAAACAGACACGGCTTTAATTGTTTCCACCCAGCGGTGCCATGGGCTGCCACTGATCAGCATTAACCAAAGCGACTGAGGAGCTCTGGTGGGTGGCCAAAATCAAGGGGAAGCATCCCTGAGCTGCTGCCAGCATTCGCGCTCCAGCTCGCTGGGAAAGCTGCATCTTAGGGCAAAATGAAACTTGTTTCCTGTTCTTTTTTTATTCCTTTATATACAGAGGCCACGCTCTTACTGGATCTAGGATTTCCTTTTCTATTTTTTCCCCTCAGTATTTCTGTAGGGTTTTTTCCCTGTTTCCGTCTTCCCTCCAGGATGTCCTTGTTGAAGTTCTCTGGACGGGGGCAATACTGAGGGTAGCTGGTAGCCCTTGGTGGGGATGAAAACATCCCACAGTGCTGGAGACTGCAAGGGGGTCACCAAATTCAGCCGTACTACGTACCTCTTTCCAGCCCTCTCTGCTAGTTGTTCTCAGCTCCTATTCACTTCAATAACTAATGGAAAATTGTCTACTGTGGTTATTCGAGCAATAATGTGCATTAAACATGGCATTTCCCATGTTGTGTAGAAGCAGGGGATCTCTTGTGCTTTGGTTTTCTGCATCCAGATTATTTCATTTGGGAGACTGAAAACAGCTGAGTTTGGGACGCAGAAAACAGCTGAGTTGAGAGGCTGGTCCAGAAACCAGGTGCTGAAAATACAGATGGGAAACCCAGCAAATCAGTGCCTAGGCCAGAGGAGGAAGCAAACAGCTTCTTGAGAAGCTCTGCTTTCTGTTGGAGGAACATGGCAGAGCAAAGAAAGAGCCAAGATCTGCCTTCTGCCTGCAGGTGACCTGCTGCCCTGGCCACCTCATCACTGGGCACTTGCTGGGTGCAGGCTTGGATCAAGGAGGGTGAGAGAAAACTAAATGTGCATGCAAGGGTCAGCCCACCAGACCCACGGGGACATGAGGAATGGCTGAGCTGGCTGGCTGGTGGCACAAGGAGCAGAAGAGAAGGAAGAGACCCTGCAAGCCATGGGGAAAAGGAGGATCTCCTCCGCAGGGAGTTCTTGGATCACCAGGTATGGCCTTACCCAATGCTCACAGGCACTTCCAGCAATGCCTCTGCTGCAGTGAGCTTTAGAATAAACGCTTCAGTGGGGCGTGTGTGGAAATGCTTTGACTGAAAGTGGTTCACATCAAAGGGACATTGGCTGTACGAGCATTGCTGCCGACACCTCCCCGAGCGGTGCAGGGTGTTTTCAGTGACAGAATCTCAAACGGCCACAAAGGAGGCACCCTGATTTATGCATCGAGTACCAGGAAAGGCTCAAGTTCTGTTTGTCACTCAGCAGATGGTGACGGTTGCTCCAGTGTATGAAATATTTCATGCCTGACACCTCACTTCAGGAAACAGTGGTTTGCTCAGCAGAGGCGCAGGAGGCAGCAAGCTGTTATCGAGTGTAACATTAGCCCTTTCCTTCATTTTCTCCATTTTCAGAGTTTGTTTTCTGGTGCAGAAGCTGCACTGACTGGCTCGGAGGGCAACGTCACGCCTGGGTGCTCGCAATGGGGACACATCACTGGGGCCAGGCTCCCTGGTGTTTTATGGGGTTTTTGGCCCCGTAGCGAGTTGGTTTTCCTGCAGGGCTGGGCCGCTGCCCTGTGGCCCTCGCTCGCTGGGGTTCCTGTTCCTCAGACACAAGGTGCCTGAGGTTTGCTGAACCGCGGTGAGTTCATTGTGAAACTGCCACGGAGGTGGCTCCTGCCACCCCGGGTTGCTGTGCTGTGAGGCACCGCAGCAAATCCCTCACCAAGAAGCCGGAGGTAGGCGGGTGCTGCCTGGGCAGGCGCCAGCTGGGGCTCGGGCCCAAACACCCCAACACCCGAGGGTTGCTTTGGGGTGCTGGGTTGCTAGGCCCAACACCCCCAAAGCAAAATTAAACAGGCTGGAAGATGGGTATCTTCCTCCCTGTCGTCCCACGGCCATGTGGAGAGGAGGCCACAGTGGTGACCCTTGAAAGTGCCCCAAATCCCTGTTGTGCCTCAGCAGGGAGGGGCTGGTCACCAAAAGTGGGGTACACCACTCAAATACCATCACCCGTGGTCCACAGGATGGCTCTCAACGGGTCACAGTGGCGGTCTCCTGCCAGGGGTCGGCAATGACACAGATTGTGCCTGCTCTGCTTGGATTTCTTTTCAAGCTTTTCAAAAGCGAGTTTCTCTTAAACCCGCTTTTAAGTTGTGCTGAGCTGGGGAAGTGTGTGTTCTCTGCCCCGCTTCACTGAAGCTCTGGGCTTTTCTGTGCTGGCTTATCAGCCTGCAGCTGGAGGCAGGGGTGAGGAAGGGTGAGAGGCAGCCTCGGGTCGCAGCTATTTCCTGCTGGGGCAGGAGAACGGCGCTGAGCCACGGCGTCCCCCTGCAGTCAGGGCTCGGTGCAGATCGCTCCTCGTCATGGAAAGCAGCAAGAACCTTCCGCAGAGCATTTAGCCCACTTCCCCGAAGTACTTTTACCTTTGCCTTAACTTGGATCTGGCTGCAAGCTGCTGTGCGATGTATTTACATGGCACGGTGTCAGCACAGCAGCTTAGGCACTGGGAAAACTGAGCATCAGCCCTGGGGGGCTCTGTGCTGCAAAGGGGGCAGAAGCAGAGTCACCCTGCTAGTGGGGGGCTGCTTTAAAAGGCCTCCTGCTCAGCCTGGTTCTGCTCATCTGGGGCATCAGGAGGTGCCACAGTAACACGGACCTTAGGAAAATGTTAGTTCAGGGCTTCCTCCTAGGTTGCAAAACAAAAGGGCTGTGTGTGCTCCTCGATGCCTGGATGCCCCTGATGCGTTAAAGGTGTGTCCCAAGTAATCAAAATACCCGAATGAGTTGCTTCTCTCAAAATGCTAATTAGATAAAAAGAAATTGCTACCTGTTTATCACGAGTACAGTACTGGAGGGAAGTGAGCTGGAGCCTATTTCCTCTCTCAGCAAGGACAGAGACGAGGGGCTCAGCCCGGGGTGTTCTGCACCACCTCTGGGAGCTGGTACTGCCATGGCAGGTCTGGGGAAACTCCTGCAGCCCTTGTGCCTCGGGTAGTGCTTTGTAGGCAGCACCTGCAGGGCTTTTGCTGTGTCTCAAGTGCTGTTGACTGTTGGTGTAAGCTTGACAGATGCAGATGATGATCAGTAGATGGACAATTGGTGCGTGAGGCCAGTGCACACACTGCTCCCTGCTTTCTTCAGCAATAAAGTTGGAGAAAACAAAAGTGTACTTGCCTGGACTTGGCTTCTCAGTTAATTTCCTCTGCCTGAAGACTGTTGGAAAACCTTTGTAGTATTTAGCTAATCACAGAACAAACCCTGTGAAACATATTCTTGCAATGCAGATACTAAACCTGGGCACGTTCTGTGTTTATACCTGTGGTTAGCCTGGGTCTTGTTACCTAATAGCACAGCTTGCATATAGCTAATGCGTGTAATGCTTGTGCTGGATTTGTTCTGAATCAGGGCCAGCATCCTTATGCTGTCTTCTATGCTTCATTGCCCCGTGCTATCCCTGCTAAACCACCCCGTGATGTGAAAGGAGCAGAGCCTCCCTCCATCAGTTACCATTCTGCTCCTCGCGGGGAAACCTGCTGCCAAACCACTCCCTCTCTTTTGTACTTTTAACCATTGCTCCATCTGCCTTTTCATTCCCAAACAGTCTAAACACAGTAATCCCTTTTACCAGTGACCAAGGAGGCAGACTCGTGTGAGACTTGCCAGGCCGAATTCCCCTGGCAGGTCCCCAGCAGCCGATGGCACACTTCAGCTTGCCGCAGTGCTCGGTGTCGTGGCCTCATGGCAGCCATGCAGTGCCGTGGCCTTTGAAGTGCAACAAACTACCACGAGCAGTGTCTGAGGCGTGAGATTTCCCACGCTGAAGTAGGCTGTTAACTATCTGCCATCCTGCCCGAGCTGAGCACCGCTCTGTGTGAGCACCAGCAGAGCCCTTGGGTGCTGCTTTGTGCACCCAGCACCTCCTGCTGCCGCCCTGGCCCAGGAGCTGGGTGCTGCCTGCCAGGGAAGAGCTGCTGGAAGTCCTGGTTGTGCCACCAGCTCGAGCTTCTCCTTCCTGCAGTTTTTGGCAGCTGCAGGGATGCCGGTGACCTGCCAGAGCCAGCGCCTGTGCCAAGCAGTCCATGAGGCCATCTCATCCCCCAGCCCCAGCCCTGGCACTCACTTTGCTTCAGCCACCGAGAGCAAAGCTCCAGCATCCCCAGGAGGGGACGGCTGTGTCCTGGCTTGCTTGCTTTCTGCAGGATTTCCCCCTATTCCTGGGAATCTCCTGACAACCGTAGCCCAATGCCTGTCCCACCCACACCACGCATTATTCGCTGGCTTGATCCTGGCTTCATTTAACAACACCAGGAGGGAGAATTGACTGGCTCGTGCAGCAGCAGGCCCTGGAGGCTTGGAGCACCCCAGTCCCGGCATGGTGGATGCAGAAGGCAGGTGAAGGAGAGCGGCCGCCTGCCCCTTGCTGCTCCCCGGCCTCGCCGCCTGCATCCCCGTGGCCACAGGTCCTGCCGGCTGCTCCTGCCTCTTTCCGTGACGTGGCACTGCTTTCCACCTGTGTCAGCAGGGCAATTAGTGGAATGAGCATGCAATAATTGTCCTGCCCTGAATCCTTAATACTGTGGCCTGACATCTGCTGATACCCGGGCAGGGAGCTAAAGCACCTGCCAGCAACAGGAGCAAACTCCTCCGTGCTCACAGCACTGAGAAAACCCCAGGGCTCGGCTGGGTGCAGGACGAGGGCTCAGGTTGTCAGGTGCTTTGTGAGGAGCACTCTCCTCCCTTTCTAGGGAAGATTTCCTTCTCTCCACTCTTCATTACTGACGTTTCATAAGGCAATGCTTCACCCAAGGCACTGGGAGAAGCCAGCCCTTCCCCAGCATGATGTGGGACAGGCTCCTCTTCCCCAAAGCCTGTGCCTGAGCCCTCAGCTCTGCCCATCACCCTGCCTCGTGCTGCCCCTCTGACATCCCCTCAGCACCCCTGAGAGCCTGCGTGCCAGGAGAGGGCTTATTTTGGTGGCAGGCAGGAGATGTTTGGTTACGGCTACTCAGCACTCGTGTCCTGAAGGCAGGCAGGACCCTGTGCTGTGTGAACAGACACAGGGGGAAGCAGAGCCCTGGAGAACTGGAGAGGAGAAGGATCCAGCACGGCAGCAGAGGAATAATGTTTCCAGGCTGATACACTTGGTTGCCAATCGGCAGTAGTTTGCCTTTGCAATATTAACAAATACCTTACTTTCTGCAGTAATAAATTCATACCTTTGGTCTGAAGTACAGCCATCCTTTGTAGGTGTGATATCATAAATCACGTGGTTAACTGGAAATGTGTCCAATTATCAGGATTCAATCAGCTCGGCAAATAAAGCTGGGGCAGTAATTGCAGGCTCTGCTGCCTGTTGGGCAAAGCTCACGCACGGTGCTGCCGTGCCGGGTAACCACAAGCAGGCTCCTGGGTGCAGCACAGCCCCGCACCTCCCCGGGGTGCTGAGCAAAGTGCTGAGCGGAGGAGGAAGGTGTGCACCCTGGTTGTGGAAGGGCCGTGTTAACAATTGGTTTGGACAAAGATCAGGAAAAAGCAGCAGCCCTTTATTTACGGGTCAAGGGCTGATTGTACGATGATTCCTTTTGTTATCAGCACAGAGAGGTGATCTCTTCTTATTTTCAAAACAGTGGCACTGTCTTTTTATCCTTCTCACTGTCCCACAAGGTGCATAGCACAAGAAAGAGCCACTTGCCCTCCAAGCCATGAAAAACTATATTGCATTTAATTGTTTTGTCTACGTTTGGCATGAAGTGAGCTTTCTGCAGCAAGCTGCTCTCCCGCTATGTGGATTAATTCCCATCTGAATGTAGCTGTATGAGTATTAAAATGAATGTAGTGATAGGGATAGGAGTAATGGCTTTAAAAGAACAGAGGGTAGATTTAGATTAGATATAAGGAAGAAATTCTTTACTATGAAGGTGATGAGGCATGGGCACAGGCTGCCCATGGACGCTGTGGCTGCCCCATCCCTGGAAGTGCCCAAGGCCAGGCTGGATGGGACCCGGAGCAGCCTGGGCTGGTGGGAAAGGTCCCTGCCCATGGCAGGGGGTGGAATTAGATGGGCTTTAAGGTCCTTTCCAGCCCAAATTTATGATTGTCTGAATGGTGAAAACCAGCCCTTATTCCAACACAGGATAACCAGTCGGAGATTACTGAAAAGCTCATTTAGGATAGGCAAGTTGAAAAAAACACCTGTCAAGGGCTTAAAACAATTTTAATTGAATGCCTTAGGCAGGAGCATTACCTTACGGAGTGCATGATGTTCCTCTGGGTAAAAGCAGCCTAAACTGTCCCTGGTTTGCACTGGGAGAAGAAATGTCACTTCTGCAAACCCCAGTGCCCTGGCGATGACAGAGGAGCTGGGTCTCACCAGCTTACAGTGCTCCTGCCCTGGAGAGCATGACTCAGTTGGGATTTTCCCCTCCCCAAAAGTTCAAAACATCATCAACAACAAGCAAAACAAACAAGCAGCGTCGATCTTGGCAGCCCTTCACCCAGTGAAGGGGCCGGACTGATAAATTCCGCCCAGTCATGGGGCTCCACCAAGTCAAAAACACGTTGCCTTGGCAAAACCGTGTGTGTGGCCAGCTTGGCAGATGACCGAGGAAGCGCCTCCTGCATCCCGATAACGAGACGCTTCACGTGCCCGTGGCTCCGGGCTGTGAGGCACCGGCTGCTGTCACTTCAGTCCTCAAATCTTGGTCAGCCCTTTAATCCGTGCCAGCGCGGGTGCTGTGCTCCTGTATCTGAGCATCACCGTGAAAATCCTGTAATGCATGAATGGGCAAATTAATCTCTGTTATTTTGAGCACTCTTTGCATCATAGAAAGTTTCCCTTCTCCCTCCCCAATGGGTAACAAAGCTGCAGAGGTTCCTGAGCCAGCCCCGTTTCCTCTCATTGCACTGATGAGCGTAGAAATTGCATCGCTCCCTGGGCATGAGGTGGCAGGAGCTGCTCCTGCCATCAGCCTGGCACGAGGCTGGTCCACGGGGGCTGTCCCAGGCCATCCTGCCCCACCAGCCCAGGGGTGCTGGGTCTGAGCAATGCCAGAGTCCAGCACGGACTTCCCCCTGCAAGCCCCACGGCCGCCTGTCTGTGCTGAGCACTTGGAGCTGCAGCAGAGCCTGCGCCGAGGTTGCAGGAGGTGTCTGCTTGGTTCCTGCAGCCTGGGCCAGGCTGATATCCTCCGTCCGCCCTCACGGTTGCTGGCTCTGTGAACAAAGTTATCCCCAAAGGTCACTGTTGCACAATTCTAAAAGATCTGAATGTCTTCAAGGCAAGGAGTTGTGAGGTACGCGCTTCCCAGGCTGGGTGAGCTAGCTGGGAACGTAATGCGCCTGGCCATCGCTTCTCCTGGGCACATGCCAGAAGGTTTTTCGTTTTTGTGTGTGTGTTTAAAGCTGTGTGCCAAAAGGCTGCTGGTGGAGAGCTTCAGCGGGAACTACAGTCAGTACAGCTTATTCCAAAGACAAGCAGAGCAGCCCTTTTCCAGGCCAGATGTCCCAAATGCGCAGGGGACGAGGGCTGCTCTGTAGCCAGGGTGGTGGACGGGGATGTTGAGGAGCCCCTCAGCAACCACCGACGTGATCTCAGAGGCTGACAGCTCAGCTGAGGCATGAATTTGCATTGTTCAGGGAGGGGGTTTCCACGCAGCACCCGATGCCAGTGTCTGCAGCTGGACAGGCTTTGCAGCAGCCACCTGAGGCGGTGCGGTAACGCCAAGCTTTTTGGGCCACGGAGCATGGCTGAGGAAGAGCACACACAATGGAAAAGGAAGCTTGCTTTCCCCTTGCCTTTCAGCCACTGCCTGTGCTTTTTCTGGGGGCAAACCTAACTTCTGCAGCTCGTTTCACTGCCACTGCTCTCAGCACAGAAGCCCACAGCGCTGCCAGCAGCGAGACCCACAGCAGGCTTGGCACACGGCGTGTTTTTGGATAGCCTTCATCAGAGACAGCACACGGCCTGCTAAATTCTGGAGCTAACAGTGGCAGGTGTGAGCCAGCTGCCCCACACGTGCACAGGGCCTGGGATGAGCAGGACTCCTCCCATCAGCTGCACTGGGACAGGAGGGGAAATGACTCAGCCCGTTTTAAATTCCCTGGGCTTTCGTGACTCACACGGAATAACCCCTCTCGCTGGCTGTCAGCAGCACAGCTGCTCGGGTGTTTTCAAGGAATCTGGAATTCATTCCCTCCGAAGAACTCTCCAATGAGGAAAAGTAAGCATGTCATATATAAAACACTTTTATTAAAACAAATATACAACATTTTATATACAAAAATAAAATGTACAAGAAAAATAGTCTATTACAGCTTAGTGATTTGATTCCTACGTATTAAGTATGAACTAGAACCTCCTCCACCCTGCACTCTTCTGCACACCCTCGCTCAGGGCACGCAGGCTGTGGCAGCTAGCTGCATACAGTACTGTAGGGTTCCTACCAGCATGAGGAGCACTAGAACACAGCTCCGAAGGGCAGAGTATAAATAACAGGGTCTGCCCCTACCAGTGCAAAAATTGGATCATGCAGCCGCTCTTCAACTATTACGTGGAAGTGGATCCGGCATGCCTACGAGCAGATAATGTCCTATGAGTGGGCCTGGATAAGTGTACTATATGGAAGCGAAGCCTAAACTGAATTTTCACATTTTATTGGTCTAAGTTATGTACACGAGTTGAAAGATCTGAAGACAAAACTACATGCTGGAGTAAATCAAGGAAGAGAAGGCCAATTAGTGCAATTTTTTTCTACGTGTAATGACAGTCATTAAGCTGATAATGTCACCAGTGTTGCACAAGTGAGCAGCAACCAAACCAGACTCCTCCGCACTGTCTCTCCTAAGCACTCCGTGGGTAAAGTGCTCGCCACCAGCGTGGGGGGACGGCGGTGGCCCCCGGTCCCCGGGAGCTGCCGCACGCGGGCACCGAGCTCAGCCTCGGGGTGCCCCGGGGCCGGGCTGTTTGCCTTGGGCACAGCGGTCCCACCACCGGGATGGGATTCCTCTGCTTGCGATGGAGTTTTTCTTGCTAACTTTTTCAGGCCTACGAGTTAAAACGGAATATAACAGCTACTGTCTTCTTCCAGTCAGTAACAAAAGGACTTCTACCATTCTCTTCAGGGTTGTAGTCTCTACACGAAAGCAGTCCACAGCCTGCGGGAGCCGGGGGTTTACAAGCCACAGGAGATGGTTTGCATGGGTCTCACTGTGTCCAGCCAAGAGAATTCCAGGCTGCTCTTCTGGTCAAACACGTGGAAATCCATCTCCCCTGGATAAGGGTGAGAACCCAGGGTGAGAACCGAACCCGGGCAGCGGGAGCACCAGAGCCCCTGCGTACCAACACACCCAGAAATGAAACGTTCCTCGGAGGTGAGCAAATACCCCAGGTTCAAATTTTGCTAAAAATACTCCAAATACTTTCTAATTAAACTCTCCCATGTAAGCTACTGCTAGTGGAAACCCTTGCTATATTGCTAGGAGTTCCCAAGACCTGGCATACTACACACATACGTAATCTTAAGGTAAACCTGTAGTTAAGCTTCTACTGGAGGCATTTTTCCTCTCTTCCTTTTTACCCCAACAAATTCCTTACAGGCATCTGACGGGCTACTTAGGAACCTCAACACATGTGAATTCCTCTGTTTGCTTTCTCCCTGCCCAGTTAGTTTCTTTCCAGAAAACCCTCGCCTGCACCTTCCACCCTGGACTGTAAGCAATAACCAAGGTTTTGTACCTGAAGACGTGTCGATCTCGCCGTCCTGGTCCTTGTAGCTGTATGTGCTGCACATGGTCTGCGTGCCCGGCTCGTTGGTGAGGAAGCCTTTCCCCCCGACGCTGGTCGTGTGCCAGTCCTGCCCCGGTTCGAGCAGCTGAAAGAGAGTAAGGGGATGGTAAAAACGCCTGAAATTTACAGGGACAGGGGAAAATTACAAAAAAAAAAAGTACAGGCTCTCATATGCACAATGTAAATTCCCTACTGCCTATTAAAATTCATGATGGTGATAGAGCAAAGGAAAGGTTTCACTTAGACCATGAGAAATTATATAAAATTCCCCATTAAAATTAGGTTAACGCAAAACAGGGAGAGCAGGAGCACCTTCCTTGAAAAAAAACAAAACATCCCCTTATCAGTGGGACGAGCATGCCATGTCTGGAAGCACAGATTAAAAGCCACACACATGAGAGACGGAGGGAAGGGCAAAATAAAAAATAAAAAAAAAGCCTTTCTAGAGAAATCGAAGCCGCTGCAGACTCTAACAGAGCAACCTTTTCCTTCTAGCAGTACTCAGTAGCTTCCACTGACTCTCACAATAAAAGTAATACTTCCACGTATGTGTCATCTCCAGTTCATGTTTACAAAATCACATTCTTTTTATATTTCATTTCTCAGGCCTCTTCATTTAATTAGGGTTTTGTATTACAGGAAGTGTACGTTCAGCTCGTGTAGGACTATCAAGGGCTCAGACAGCTACTTCCCTTCCTTTCTTGGTGCACACAGCAGCTTTGGCCAATTTTATTCTGAACAGAAGGGCTGTTTTTACCTTAAAAATATTCGCTTTCATTTCATCTTCATCTTCATCTGTGACTGTAAGCACATAAAAAAGAGAAAACAGATGTCAACTTTTCCCACAGGTTAGCCCCCACACTTCTGCTTCTTCACCGCCACAGCCCGCTTCATATGCTTGTCACACACCACCACTACCTTTTTCTTCCCCCCCAGTAACTGAAGGGCTCCTCCAGAGGCAAAAGGCTTTTTGGAGGTTCGGAGCAGGCACCCCGCTGCAGCCACACACTGCACCAAGGAGATGCTGTGTGTTTGAAGCCCACCAGCAGCTCCACGGCCCAGCTCTCGTGGCCCTTCTCCATCCCAGCTGCAGGTGACACCCGCACCTCTTGCTTCTCCCCTGGAATCACCAAAGCAGGTAGCCCAGAGGGAGAACATTTGCATCCAGAGTGAAGAATCACACGGATAAGTCTCTCTTTTTTTTTTTTTTTTTCCTTTGGCAGGTGCAGCTACCTCCGCTGTCACTAGCACACCTAACTCTGTCCTGCTCCTGACATTGCCCCTTCCAGCTTCCTCAGAAGTTCCACCTCCCTGGCACCAGGGTCAGAGATCTCTCCTCCTCTTGGTGGCTGACCTGTTTGTGCCACGATGGTGAGACAAAGTTTGTCCTTTGCCCACAGGCGCAGAGCAAATGGCATTGCAGAGCCCTTCACCTGGGAGCACCTACTCCTGCAGGTGGCCTGTACCAGCTCTTTGCTTTTCTAACCTGGCCATTTCGGTAGCTCCAGAAACCCAAATCCACCGGGTGGAGGTTGGTTTTGCTACAAGACAGCTTTTTCTCCCCAAACCCAGGAACACCTTCACCCTTGCCTCCAACCTGCCCCAGCAGGGCTAGCACCAGGAGACCGACAAAAGACCCAGGTAGGAAGGAAGCGACACCAACCTTCTGAGGAGGAACCCGGGGGGGACACCTGGAGCTGGTAGAGGTCGTTGGTGCTGTCAGCCATGGCGATTTCCATCGGCGTCCTCCAGTCGGCGAGGGAGCCGCTCACCTCGCAGGGGGAGAGATCTGTGGGACACACCAGGAGCCGTTGGCAATCGCGGCCCACACCACCACCACCACCACCGCTTCCTCCCTGCCCATCTACGGCACAGCCAGGCACGGTCCCCAGAGTCATCTTTGTCTTCTGGTGACGAAATTGTGGCTTTAGCACAAGCAGCACTTTCCTCTCTGCTCTGAGCTAAAAACTGAGCCTCACCTAAGGTGATGGACGGGCTCTCCACCTCCACTTCCTGTCCCGTGTAGTCATGAACGGTGTAGCCACTGTGGTCATCTGTCGGAGGAGTGTTGGTTAGTCTTTCTGCTGACTCCTCCGTCCTCATGTCTTCATACGGCTACAAAAATAAGAACGAAGCATGAAAGACTTGGCTACGAGCACCCAGGTTCCCATATGAAAAAATCGTAGCATGAAAACCACCAAAACCTCTAGCTCCTTCTGCTACCTCTACAGGCACATACCTTTCTCTTGCTCCTGCTTCTTGCTTCTCTTGAAGACTTTGACTTCCTTTCTGTTCAATAAAAATAAGACAGATGTGAGAAAGGCTGCACGGCTGACACGAATGCGAGCTCCCACAGCCCTGAGCGGCCTGCTCAGCTGGCAGCAGAGTCTGGCTCAACCCTGGGCAATGCCATTAGGCATCTTTAAAGAACCTGGAATCAAAGGGACTGCTTGTATAAGCTTTTTTTTTTTTGCAAGAACTCCAGCAGTCCTGGTGCCACTTGTAGGTGTGTTATACCAGGTCTGTTATAGCCCTGCCTAAGTGGAGTGGGACCTGCCTGACGCCAGCTGGATGCTGTGCGCTCACCTTTCTTCTGATCCTTTGTCAAGGGGGGCAGCATCCTGTAAACTCTAACAGCGCTGGAGCCTTTGTTGATGCTTTTATCCTTCACTTCTTCAATGTCAGGCAGGGAGTTCATAGCGCAGCGGAAGTTTGCCTTCCAGGTTTTCGGGTCAGGGTCTTTCTCACCAACTTTGTATCTTCCTATTAATAAAAGATGGGGTGAACCTTTAGCGTTTGCATTGCAGTGGTAGCTCTCCCCAGAAAAGACATTTTTCTCTTTTCTCTGACATATTAAAAGTCATTCTAACACCTGAGGTGTAAGTCAAGACAAAAACGCTTCATTTCAGATATTGCTATAACTGATGGAAATCTAAAGCCAGCACGCACCTGTATGAATGGCCCAGCTCCGGAAAAGGCAGGCATCTTTCTCCATGTCCCAGCCATGCTTAGCTGCATGTTTCCAGGGGATTTGAAACATCATCTTATCCTGAAGTAAAACCAATAAAAATTTGAATTAAGGAACCATCAAATGCCAATTTGAAATGATGGATTTAACAAAGAATTCTATCAGTGGCAGCTCAGAAACTTTAAAAAAATATCTAACAACTGTTGTTCATTTGTTTTGTTCAGTGCATGTAAGGCTTTTAAGAGCTCTGAAACCAGGAAAGTTACACACAGTGTGGTACAGTAGCAACGAGCAACGTTACTAATCTTATCCCAGAATCACTGAAGGATGTTGCATCTAGTCTGTTAGTGTATCACAAACTGCAGCACATTTCCCATGTGCACTTGGATAGAGATCCCTTTTACAGTTACCCCTAAAATCCTGTATGAACCCTGAGAAAAACATATCCTAGCTTAAGTAGCACCCTGGGATGGATATGGAAACTTCAGAGAAAGAGACTTCTTGAGGTCTCTTCTTGAGGAGAATCAGAGAATGATTAAATAAGCCTCATGACCTCACCCTGGGGTACAGCTACAGAGATGTGCTTCCAGCACCAAAGTGAGACAAGTCCAAAGTTTATTCCTAGGCCAAATCTCTGAGCCCCATCCCACAGTGGGGAGTGCAACAGTAGCTACTTAACTGGGATGAGAGGAAGCTCAAGTGGGGATCAAGAGTTAAAACTAGCCTGGGAGTTTTTCTGCTCTGCCATGTTCAGACTGCATTTTTTCTGGCTTATCATTTCCCTCCCGGGAAAATTATCAGGAAAAAAAAAAAAAAACGGAGTGCTACATTCTGTGCTAACTGGAGCTACCTTTTCTGGAAATAAACACGTAATGCATGCAAGTTTTCTCCATTTGCTTCGCGATCCTGCCTTACGTTTAGTGCCCACTTAGGAGCAGCAGGGGTAACGATGCAGCACCGGCAGTCCCAACGCGCACACCTCACCTTGTTAATCCATATCAGTCCCGGGATCTGATTGGAGTTAATCTGCATTTCCAGCCAGGGCCTCATGCGCATTCTGGAGACGGGCATGGTGGCTGTGGCAGAGGCAGAGGGTCAGCAGCAGCCCCACCGCCGCGTCCCCCTGTCCCCTGTCCCCTGTCCCCTGCCCTCCGGCTCCGCGCACCCGCGGCGCCCAGCGGCGGGGCTGGGAACGAAGCGGGCTGGGACCCCCCGGTCCCATCACAGCCCCCCGGTCCCATCACAGCCCCGTCCGCCCCCACCTCCCCGTGTCCCCCCCGGGCGCTCTCAGCCCAGCCCAGCTCCGTGCGCGGCCCCGGGGCCGGGGCAGCAGCGGCGCCCCCCGCAGCCCGGCGCGGTGCGGAGCGGAGCCCGGGGGCCGCTCCCCGCCCTCCCCTGCAGGCCGAGTTTCCTGTTTGCGCCGCCTCGCAGCGGCCGCACCGGCACTTCCCAAACAATGGCCCCGAACTTCCCCAGCCCGGCGCCGTCGCGGCAGCGGCTCCCGAGGCTCCCGAGCCGGGCATCGCCGCGGAGAGGGGCAGCGGGAGCCGGCTCCGGGGCTCGCCGCTGGGGCGCGGAGCGGAGCCGCCGGCAGAGCCCGCAGAGCCGCCGCCGTGCCCCGTCCCGTCCCGTCCCGTCCCGTCCCGTCGGGGGCACGGGGCCGCTGCCGGCGCTTTGCGCCCCGCAGCGCGCACGGAGCGGCGGCCGGGACGCCCCCCAAGCCTCCTCGGCATGGCGCAAGCCGGCGCTGCCCCCTCTTGGCGAGCCGTGCCGAGCCGTGCCGTGCCCCCGGGACCGCTCCCACGGGTCCCCGCGGGGCGCCTGCTGCCGGAGCGGGGGGCGGCGAGCTCCGCGACCCACCTCGCCGTGCGGGGCTGTGCAATCCGGAGCCGGGACAAGCCAAAGCTAGCCGAGCCAAGGCAAGGCAAGGCAAATCAAGGCGTGCTGAGCTGTGTCGTGCTGTGCCGAGCCGAGCCGAGCCGAGCCGTCCGCGCCCGCCGCCCGCCGCGCCGCCTTGTGCCGCCCGCGGGGCGCGCCCTCGGGTATAACGCGGCGGCGGCCGGGATTCCCCGCCGCCTCGGGCCGCCCGTCGAGCAACCAATCAGCTCCCCGGCCAGGGGCGGTCGCGCCGCCCATTGGCTGCCGCCCGCAGCATCACTTCGGGGAAATCAGGCTGTTGTAGCACCAGCGGCACCGCCGGGACCCGCCCCCGGACCGCCCCCGCCGCGGCACCGCGGGGGGCACCGGGGGGCCGATGGGGACCTGCGGGTGCCGGGGGGTGGCACCGGGATCTGCCCCTAAGTGACCCGGGGAGCTCAGCTCCGCGCCCCCTCGGGGGTTCAGGGACGCGTCCCGCCCGCCGGTGCCCCCCCGGTGCCCTCCCGGTGCCCCCCGTCCCGCAGATGGAGCTCGATGAGCCCCCGGTGCAGGCTGCTGGTTCCCTCATCGTTTAGGGATGCAGCCAGTGCGCAGCACCGATGTGGGGGTATTCTTAGCCCGGTGGGAACCTGGCTCGGGCCCGGGCTGCTCGTAGGGAGAGGGATGGGAAGGGTCCGGTACCCGGCCCCCGGCCCCCCAAGCAGGCACACAGCCCCCGGACCTGCTGTGGGGCTGCCCGGGTCCAAACCGTGCACATCCCCCTGCAGCAGGACCAAAGCAGGGCAGTGCTGCGTGTGCAGCAGTCCCGGGGGGGATGCAGCAGGGGCACAGCAACACTCAGGGTGGCAGAAGGAAGGCCAGCAGAAAAAGAAATAAAACAGGTGAAAATTATAAGGGATGTCCCTGACCTTCTGCATTTATGCTGTCACAGCACCGTGCAATGAGCTGCCCAGGCCTGCCTGGTCCTCTCCCCAACACCCAGAGCATTGCAGCACGGGGCCAGGACCCCCACCCTGCAGGCACGCGGCACAGCGGAGCCCCAGCACCCCAGGGTGCCTCTGGGCCTGCAGTTCTGCTGAGCCATGGTGATGCCAAACTGATTGAACTGGTCTAAAAGCCCAGCCTTTAACTCAGGTTCCTTCTCCTGACAGTACCTGTGTCACAGCCTCTTTTCAATGCCCCTTCTCTCAAGGCTCCCAGCTGAGATCCGACCTTTGCTGTCGGTGGTCAGCACTTGCAGGGTGTTTGATCTCACATGGCCACGTTGGGCAGTAGTTGACAGTCAGGTGTATGTCGCTAATCATCTGTTTTCAGTGCAAATGGGGAAAAAAAAAAAAAAAAAAGGGGGGAGGTGGGGCAATGGAGGCATTTTGCAAAGCCTGGCATTATTCTTCTCCCATCCTCCTCTGGCCTGGGCTGTGTGTGGCGCTGGGCTGGTTTGAAGTCATCATGTTAGAAGGCACAAAGTGTGAGCGCCGGCTTTCTGCCCTCTCCTCCAGCTCTTTCAGGCTATCGAAATCACCAGGATTCCTCTCTGTTCCCTTGGACCTGGATGACAGTGAGGTTAGATTTGCATCCAGTGGTTTCAAGGTGCCGTCAGTGCAGAGGAATATTGAAGATATTCCAGCTGGAGACATGGGAAGGCACCTCGGGAAAGAGGCAGAAAGATACATGGGCAGCCCAGACAAACGGTGTGACACATCGTACTCTGCCCGCACTGAGGAAGTTTCTTCTTTTATTTATTTTTTTAAAAGATTAAGGTATAAAAAGCCCAAGCTTGGGTCTAAGTGTGGAAGAATGCCCACCCCTGTAACTGTCCCATGCGTTCTTTCAACTCTCTCAATTTTTTTTGGCTGATTAATGTTTTTGGGTATATTTTGGTATTATCTGCAGTCAGGTCTTTGTCTTTGTGCTGGGTGAGGCACCATTCCCCAGTGAGCTTTCAGTGTAAATATAGATATAACATACTAGGTATATTAAACAAATAAAGAAGCAGAGAGGCACACAAACAAGGTAGGGACAGCACAAGGACATTTACAACTCCTGTGGGCTGTAGGAGGCCACAGGTTGACTCCTCAGCATAAGGTGCCCAGAAATCCAGGGTGCTGGGAGGTAACATGAAAGTCACCTGAAAAAGAGATGGCAGAAGGCATTTGAGGTTCCAGTGCGAATCCATCTAGAGAAATAGCCACAACACCTCTTACACAACCTAAATATTGACCAAAAAGATCATGCTGTAGTTCCTTTCAAGCTCCAACCTCCCGTGGTTTGTTTTTTTATCCCCTCAGCTGGCTTTAAATAAAATTAATCCTGAGCTTCCTGGTCCAATGGGCCGATGTGTCTGTATGGCAGTACTTGTATATGGCAACGTGTACGATAACATTTATGGTAACGTACCATAAATAGTTTAAATGACGGAATTTTGAATGGTGGCTTGCTTGATATATGACTTTTATACTATTATGTTCCTTGCTGTCTATTATTATCAGGAATTGGCACCAGGCTACAAATAAATCCATCTAGGACAGAAATGCACAAGGAGGGCTAACAGTCCTAGACCTAAATCCCCACTTCTTTCCACCAGTATGAACCCCAAAAGATCCCACTCGGTAAAACTCCACCTTCCTCCCCGCGTTGTGCCCCGTGTCTGCACAGCAGGTTTCCAAGGAGAATGACCTGCCTCGGCTGGGATGCCCTATGTTTGTTTGCTCCTTTGTTATCTCTGGGCTGAAACAAGGAAATACCGACTTGTCTCTTACCAGCGTTGCCCTGTGTCAGACGCTCATCACGCCGGGGTTACAAAGCCCACTCCTTGCCCCCCACCGCTGCTCACAGCGCCTGGTGACCAACGCACCTAACGCAAGAATACACACTTGGATTTGGCTTGTGCTTGCACGAAAACGTGAACAAGGAATAATCCACGTGCTCTGAGAGGCAAACACATGACTGGCCATTAAGCTCTCCGCTCCACCCAGTTCCTCACCCAGCACGAGCCTCCACCAGCTCCACCATCCCCGATGCCCTGCAGTGCTGTGGTCCCCCTCGGGCTTTATTTGATAGCGGTCTTATCTCAGAGACCTGCTTGGCCTTTTGGCTCAGAGAACCCTGCAATCGCCAGTGTATTCCTTCTCACCCTGCCTCAGTGATCTGCTGGTTGTTTTAGCGCTGAGATGCAGAGGAGGACGTTGATACAAGTATTTCATCACATTTACCCGGTCTGGGGTGACACCAAGTCTGGGATTGTTTCCTTTATTTGGAGGAAATCTTAAATAATATTTTTATTTAAAACCAAATCAAATCCCTGATTGCTGCTCCACAAGTGGTGTTCGTTGTTCTGGGGTGGATACCGCTCTGCCTTGGTCAGCAATGTCCTGAAATCAGGTGCTCTTAGGAAGCCTGTACTTGAAGTGACACTAAAAAGCATCAAATGCATGGAATCAAAAAGTTCCTGACGTGTTCTACAAAAGCAGAGGGTTACGGATTTGGCACACTGGCACTGGCACAGCTGTGTTCCCATCTTGACTGCGATGGTTGGTTAAGCTGCCATGAAGAGCAGTTTGAGATGGGTTCACTCCTGTACTATATTAAAGTAAAGACTGCCAAAGGCTCTGCTGGCTAATGTGTGTGTGGTGAAATGTGTGGTTTTCAGCAGTCCACCAGAACCTGACCTGAAGGCAGAGCTGTCACGTCCCCGGTGACACCAGAGTCACCTGTGTGCAACCCAGGCTGCTGCCAGAGCCGCTCAGGGCTTCTTTTGGTGGCAGTGAAGAAGAGAATCTTCTCTGTCTTATCTCCTACACACCTGTAAGGCTTTTTCTTTGCAGAATTGCCTTGGAGTGGAGACAAGACCTCCCGAGCTTCACCCCCAGGCCAGGCTCTGAGCACCCAGCACCACTTTTGGGGAGCGAGGGGCAGAAATCCTGCCCAGCCCAACACAAACGGCAAAGCCTTTGGGTGACGGCAGTGAAGGGCACACACAACACCGAGCATTCATGACAAGCTCTGCTTTGCTCCTTCTCCCTCCCAGGGCTCTGGAGGAGGCCAGGGGTGAGGCTGCACAGTGGGGAATCCCTCCCCCGGGGGACGCGGGCGGCAGCAATCTGCCTGCAGTGCTGTAGGGGTGGTGCTGGCTGGGGGCGAGCAACCGCAGGATGGAGCGTGGCTTTTGGCAGGGAAACACGGGGAGCATGGCGAAAGCCAGCCTCTTATCTGCTTCCTCGCTGCCCTGTCTGCTTCCTCCCATCGCCGTATCGTGACCTTCCCGTGCCCACCAGCACTCAACAGCCCTCCAGGTCCCGCACCGCCAGCGTTTGTTTCTTCTCTCCTGGTGCTGGGTTGCAGTGCCCCAGCTCTGCCTCCCTCCCTCGCCTCCCTCCCCGTTTTTCCCAGTGCCCCAGCAGCCGGGACATCGGGCTTTCCTGCACGCCTCCCCTTTCCCTTCCCCACTTCTTCTCCTGCCTCTCTCCCTTTCAGCACCATGGCAAACCCTGCTCTACTCCGTGCCCTTCCTCCTTCCCTTCCCTGCTCGCCTTCCTCCTTTTCCCCATCAAACTCAGAAACCATCATTTCATTTTGGACAGGCTGGCCTGGGCCCATAAAACGGGTGCAGAGCCTCCCCCATGAACTGGGGAGCCCTGGGGCTCCTGGGCAGCGAGTGCCCGACCCCCAACACGGCACCGGGACCCCCAGCACCCATGGGTGGGCAGCGCTGGTAGCTGCAAGTGGAGCCCTGGGCTGGAAGGGGTTAAGGAGCAGGCCTGCAGGATGCATTATCAGCCCTAGTTTTGAAGGCAAACATGAAGAAAAAAACCCAGCTGCTTCTCTGTCTGTAGCCTTGAGAGCGCAGTACTTGTTGCAAGCTGTTTCCATTTCTTATAAATGCCTCTCTTACAAAAAGGAAGTTTGGTTGAAGCACATGCAGGACAATAATGTAAAAAATGTTGAAACCCTGCCCAGATGGCATGAGGTAATACTCGCTGGAGCTCTGCTCCTCAGGCTGCAATAAATATATCCTGGGATGGGCCACTTACAGTTTCCTGGAATCCAGCAGACCTATCTGAGGACCTGAAATCAGTTCTCCCCATTGATGACACGGTGAATTTTCAAACCAACCCAAAATGAGGCTCTGCGGTTCATTTGGTGGGTAAAAAAAAAAAAAAAAAAAAAAAAAAAAAAAAAAAAATTCTGAGAATTTTGCTCCCTGCAGGAGGAGATGGCTCTTCCAGGAGCTGTTTGCACAGACAAGTTCAGTTTGCCAGTGGGCCCGAGCTGCAGGCACCTGGCAGCTGGGATGAGTTTGCCCAACGAGGGCGCAAGCACGAGGCAGCCCCGGCCTCCCTGCCAAAGGTCGGGGACGCAGCTGGATGGGGACCCCTGCCCTGTACCCGGCTGATGTCCCCATGGTGCTAGGGCTGGCAGCAAAGGAGAAGAGGTGAGAAATATTCCCAATAAAGATTATCCTGTAGGTCTGCAGGACCCACGGGGAAGCAGCAGGGGCTGAACCCCTTCCCTCACCTGCAGGCCTGCAGGAGCTGCAGCTCCGGGCAGGGCTTTGTGTACCCCTTGTCTGGCTCCAGGCTGTAGGACCGTAAGAGTTTCACCCCCTGCCCTGCCTGGGGAAGGGAGTTAATAAGGATTTGTTTCCAAACCTCCATCCCCTACCCAGCGCGGAGGGGCTGCCAAAGAGGAAACTCATACAGATGCTGAAAAGCCCTGCTGGGCTTGTCACGTTAGCGCAGTCAAGAGCCGTGGGACAGAGGAGCTGAGGCTCGAGGGCCAGCGCTGCACACACAGCCTGCTGCTCCGGGCCGGGAAGCTGCTGCCGGAGCGCTGCAGAGTGGAGACCCCAGCACAGCTCAGCCCCCAGGTTTGGATTGGGAATGTCAGGGGGAGATGATGGTGAAGAGTGAAAAGAATGCGCTTCAAGCATCGGCCTTCAGTCATATGAGTTCCCTTCTTTAAAAAAAAAAAAAATTGAAATTATTTATTTATTTATTTTTAAATATTATTTTTTATTGGCTATTCACTTTTTGATGCAAACCGTAGCCATCTCTCTCCAGCTGCAGCCCAAAGGAGGGACCAGCAGCCACCACGGTGCGGTTTATATGGGGTCATATAGGCAAGGGTCAAACCCGGAGGGTCAAAGCCCTCCAGCATCCCCGCAGCACTGGGCTGCCAGGGCAGGTACACGGCACGTTACACCCCGTGTTACACCCCGCGTTACACCCTGCATTACACCCCGCTGTGCCTGAGTCAGCCCCGCTCCAGCCGTCACATCTGGGGCATTGCTTTGAGGGGACTGCTGCAGAGGCTGGTGTTCCCCTCCAGAAAAGGGAAAAGCTCGGCCAAGTGTCCAGTCAAACCCTGGAAAGGTTATAAACAGCAGCTGGGATGGCTTTTGGCTGGAAGGGCAGGAGAAGGGCTCAGTCCCCCCTCAGCAGCACCCCCCGGCTGGGAGGGTCCCCCAGAGGTGGGGGCACCACACACAGAGGGACCATGCCATCCAGTTCCCTGCTCACACTGCTCCAGCTGCCCGTCATTAAGGCGTGATTTCTTCTGAAAGACGCAGACACGTATCACCATCATCATCTTGATCGTTTTTAAGCGTTTTTAACTCCCCTTCCTCAGCTAAAGGCCGGGAGCGGCACGGCCGAGCGCAGCGTGGGGTCACCTTGCCCTTCACCCCGGCACTATTTGGGAGAAGGAGCTTGCCATCTGAGTCACCCTCTGGTGTGTGACAGCTGTCCCCAAACTGCCGTGGGAGGCACATGACGGCTCGCTGCTTTTCCTCGCCGTTTTGCTGACGGATCGGGGAGGAATGCAGAAGTTGCCCTCGCAGCGTGGGCCGGTGAGCGGTGTCACGGCGCTTTGGGACGGGTGCCAAGGCTGGGAAGCCACTCGCCGGGGTGACAGCGGGCTCCTCCGGCCTGACGAAGCACTTTTGAAGCCTAAATAAAAGTGGGGTTCCCGTGCTGGGGATGGAGAGGGGCTGCACCGGGCGAGCATGATGTGATGTCTGCGTGCCCCGGCGGGTGGGGTGGGATGGGCCTCCGGCCACACCGCAGGCCCTCAGCACCCCACCGGGGCTTTCCGCAGTGCATTCCCCCCGTAACAATGAAAAACTCATTATTTTTCCATTTTTCGGGCACAAAACCAATTCGTCTTTTTCCTCCCCGAGCTGTTCCCTGCGAACACCGGGAGGCTGGGGACGGGGGCGAGTGGTTTCCCTGCTGATCCCTTTACCACCCACCCCCCATCCTTCGCCTCCCCATCCCCCGTTCCCTCTCCCCGGCCGAGTTTCGGTTTCCCGCAGGAGGAGCGGCGAGAGGCGCTTCCCGGAATCCGCCGTACCCGGGGCGGCCGCGGGGGGGCGCCGGGCCCCGGGAATCCCGGCCCCTGGGGGGGGGGGCCCGGGCAGGAACCGGCCGGGACTTCCAGCCGCGCCCCCGGGAAAACCCGACCGCGACGGGAAAAACCCCTCCACGAGGAGGCACCTGGGGGGAGCAGCGGCACCCACAAACGACAAAACAAACGAAGAAAAGAAAAAAAAAGAAAAAAAAAAAAGAAAGTCCAAACAGAAAAAAAATGCACGCACAAATAAAAAGCAAAAAAAAAAAAAGCAAAAAAAATTTAAAAGAAAGTCCAAACACCAAAAAATGCACACACACACAAAAAAAAAAAAAACACAAAAAAACACAAAAAAACACCTCCAAACACAGAAAAATGCATGCAAAAAAAAAAAAAAAAAAAAACTCCAAACAAAAATACATATAATAAAAAAGAACCCACACAATAAATGCACACGAAAAAATACAAGTACAAAAAAATGGAAAAAAAAAAAAAAAAAACAAACACCTCCAAACACAGAAAAATACACTCATTAAAAAAATTAAAAAAAAAAAAAAAAAAAAAAACAGAACTCGATATTCAAAAAATACATGTAGTTAAAAAAAAAAAAAAGCTCTAAACACAAAAAATACATATAGTAAAATAAATAAAATAAATAAATACACACACACAAAAAAAATCCAAAAGCAAACAAAAAAAAGCCAAAAAAACCCACCTCCAAACACAGAAAAATACATGCATTAAAAAAACCACCTCCAAACACAAAAAAATAGTCAAAAAAACTCCAAACACAAAAAAAAACCCTACACGCATAAACAAACAAACTAACCCACAAAGCCAAATCAAGCAAATAAACACAACAACAAAATCAAAACGCTGCACCCATTTTTTATTTTTTTTAGCAGCCTGACAGCACCATGAGCACAGGGCGCGGGATTCTGCCCTCAAGTGGGCAGGTGAATACATTTGATCACTGCCATCCGCAAGCGTTTGCTCTGCTGTTTTAATTTGTTAGCTGGCAGTTATAATTAGTCTTGCAAATCTGCGTCCTTATTTTACAGAGATAAAATTGCACTAAGGTGCAGCAAGAACATTTTTAACATGTTGTCGTTTCTCTGCAAGGAGCTCCTCTGTTATCTCAGCAGTAGGGGCAGGTCCTCCAGGCTCCCAATAAAAACCAGGCTGATAAAATTTTATAGAGCAAGTCTGTGTTGTGCGCCTCCGATTCAAGCAGTACGAAAGCTAAGGTTTAAAAGGTTAAGTGGAGTAAAATAATATGGGTTTATGTTAAGTACATGTTGATTTTTCCTAGGCATGCTGGAAGAAATTATTAGCTTAGACTTCCCTTAGAAGTTAATATTTAAAATACAGCTGGAACCTTTTAGACCTGAAAAAGGGTGCGGGTGGGTGGGGAGGAGAAAGGCGATTGAAGTTGTATTTAGGGGGCAAAAGGAGGGGGATTCTGGTTTCCAGGTAAAGCCACCAGCTATTTTAAGTTAACAGTCCCTGTTTTGGGTGATCCTTCAGTTTCCTCTCTGGACTTGTATAACTGCTGGAGGAGGGTTGAATGTCTTTGTCGCTAGCAGCTCCATCACAACCTGCTGACTTCTCCTTCCCTGCTCATTTCTCTGAAACCACCCACCGATCCAAGCAAGATCTGACCCAGGATTTTTTGCAGTAAGTGTTTATGCTTGTATGTTTGGCTCTCTTTCACTCTGTGATGGCATCAATGGGTTTACCCTCATGATGCCAGCACCTGCTTGCTCCCTGCCCGGTGGTCCTGTGCAGGACCCCCGGCCCTGCAGAGCCCGGGGTGAGTGGTGGCACTGCAGTGGCTGTGGCTTGTGCTGCTGTGACTTGGTCAGGATCTGGGCTCAGAATCAGAATTGCTGTGAAAGGTGCATTAAAGGTGCATCACAGTGTTGTTCCTCCATAGAGAGAATGGAAAATGGGTAAATGAAGGGTTTTTTCTTCCTTTACCCTTCCTTCTCAGCTCCAACACCACTGAGCTGAGCTCACATGAGGTGCTGGCCTTTGGTGGCTGCAGGGATGCTGTGTCCCAGGGGGGTCAGGGGCAGTGCAGGGTGGGGGGCTGCTGCTCGGGACCCCCACGCTCTGCCTGGGTGCTGAAAGGGAGGAGGCACCGGGGGGAGAAGTGAGCTTGGTGGCCATGAGAGAGAGCGGCTGTTTCTGTGCTGGCACAGAGACACCTCTGAACTTGATCTGATACAGTGGGAATGAGAAACGATGAGAAGCGATAATAAAAATATGAAAGAGGTTAGCATATTAAAAAGCCGGCGGCATCGGGAGCTTCCTCTGGAGGCTCTCTTGAGCCGTGCTGGCGTTTTGCTGGTCTGCCCTGACACCCTCTGGAGTAATACCTCCAAACAGCCGCCTGCTCTGCAGGGCTGAAGCACTGCTGCCTCAACTTTCTGCCTCTTTCTCGCTTTTTGATTCAGTTTAGCTCCTCAAAAATGCATTTATGGTATTAAAGCCTAGCTCTGCTTTCTCCTAGAGGGTGCTGCACCAGCTTTTGGGGCCCCCAGTGCTGCTGCTCTGGGGGACAGGCAGTGTGAAACTTGTGGGAGAGGGAGACAAAAAAAAAAAAGGGAGACACACTTTTATTCGATTTATGAAAAGTAGCAAAAATACAGAATAAATATTTCCTCCAAAATACACATCTATGAAATGTAATATAATTTAATTGACACCATACAAATAAATTCAGACTGATCTATCTGCTCCTATGCCAGTAGTTTTACAAAAAAAAAAAAAAAAGACAACAACACAATATATTAATTATCTTAAGTGACATATACCCGTATCTTTTAAATTATTTAGTTACCAAATCTACAGTGAACTAAAGAAGCTGCAGGTAAAAGGAAAAATCTAAAAATCTCAGGAAGTTTTTCAGTGTTTGTGAAAGATTTTGAGCAGACTGCTAGGCACAAGCACAATGTTCTTGTGCTGCTTGCTGATAAAACATACATACACAGCAAAGCTTGTGCAGAGAATTAAAGATGGATTATTATGTGAATATGACTTCTGCAGTTCATCCTCGGCTGCCTTCAAAGCAGTAACAAAGCCAATTATATTGATTAATTTTCTTTGTTACAGATGGATATTATAATGTTGAGATTTTCCCAGTATAGGCAATACTAGTTCCCCAAGCAAAATTAACTGTTTCGGCAACATCAGTTGTGTACTGGTATAAAGGTCTCTACAAGGGTTCCTGGTCTTCCAAACACTTTGTCAAGAATAATGCCCATCTGTGGACCCCTTCTGCTGAGGCTACACAGTACCAGCAGAGGTTTTCTAGCAGAGATTGGACCTTACACCTGAAAAATTATGGAGCCTCAACAGACATTGTTAAAATGCATGCTGTCCATTCCTGAGACTCCACAACTGATGCTTTAAAGAAAGGCGAAGGAAATATTCATATTGCATTTCAACATGCTGCTCAGTATTTATGGCACAGCTTGCAAAACCCACGGGGCTCTACAAGGGTTAGATAGGGTTGAGGCATGAACCTGTTGCTTTTGCTTGCATCCATTTATATTTATCCCTGCTGTGAGCACTCTGAAATTAAGTTGTCCTTTTAACGTGAAAGTAGAAGGTTTTATGATCAGTCAAGTAATTCCACAATACCCTGCACTGTATGCTTTATCAAGCATTTACATTTTCACCTAGAAACACAAATGACATTTTGCCATTGACGCTTTCTGAGATCACATTCCACACATGAACAAATACAGTACCACTGCAATGAAAGGTGTGCCCTTCCAAATTCTAACTCAAAGGAGGAGCACATTTAAAACAAACACACATTTTACTGCCCATTGAATTTACAGCAATTCTACAAACTCGTAATCCTATGCTCTTTTGCCTTTTGATAATTTTCGGATGAATGTTATCAGTTTTTCTATGAATTTTGTTGTATTTCTTCTTTCTGTTTCACATTCCCCCTGAAAAGTTAATCAAGACAAAGAAAATACTTAGCATTTAACCATTATGTACAGTTTTTTCACCTTAATATCATTCTATAAATGACATAATTTTCCTTAAACCTTATAAATGCAAATGAACCCACATTTTAGAGGTGGGTCAACCTGGAGACTAGAACAAGAGATGGGCAGAAATAATGCTAGTTTTTTTTCTTCCATGTACTGAACAAAAGGCAGTCCAAAAATGAACCCCTCTTTTGCAGGTATAAGGGCTCAGTCATAAACTGTGGAGCACAGTTTACTAGGTCTCTGTTTCATGATCTCTGATAGACAAGAAATAAATTCTTACCTCTTCTGCCAGGCTCGGTATGAGAGATTGCTTCAGTCTTTCAAATTTTTGGAAAAAGACACTGAATTTCTTCAAGTCAGGATTAGTTTTCAACAGTTCCACTCCTTCAAACAATGTGTCAATGCAGTTTACATTCTAAGATGGAAGGAAAGGCCAAAATTGAGAAACAGGAATTTGTAACTATGAACTACAATTAGTTTATTAATAAGTCTTCTTGGCTGACATCCAGCTGGCTGGGTGACAAAAATGGTGTTACTGACTTCAGAGCTCACGTCTGCAAGTTACTTAGGCACATATGCCTGACCGGTGCCCACTTTTAGGTACTCTAGCAGTTGATAGTTTGTGTTAGCTTTCCAATAGTCTCTGTTTTGTAATGTTCAGATTAAGCTCAGAATCATCTCAAAACACAGTCCTTGCCCTTTTACAGCAATCTGAAGACTGGTTTGATTTCTTACATCTGCTCGTACCAGCAGATAATTCTGGCTCATGCCTTCAGTTTGGATGCAAGATGCTGTCTGCGCCAGTAGCTGCAACTGGCTGACTCTGGAATGTGAGAGAAAGCAATGAAATGAACCCAAAACTACTCCCTGCTCTAACCCCCGTGACAGCTGACAACTGTGTGCTAAGAGGGGAGTGGGAATGGGCGTGCTCTGCTCTCCTGGCCCTGGTGGCCCTGTCCTGCCCTGGGGAGAGCCACACAAGGCGTGCCTGTCCTCTTCTGCAAAGCAGTAGCTGGCGTTTGTCTCCAAGGTCTGGGCAAGGTGGCCAGAAAGGTTGAAGGGGACACAAGACAGAAGCAGAGCACAGAGTGATGATGCTTGCCAGCGTGGAGTTGTTTTGGAAGAAATCCATTAAACTCGGAAAGAGGGAAGGAGAAGGACGCTGCTATCAGAAGCAGGGATGGAGCGGGGAGAAGTGTAACAGGAAAAGAAGGTGATGAAAATGAAGTAAAAATCAGCAATGGCTGGGGAAAACACGGATGGCTGCCGAAGGTCAGCACCATGCCTTTGATGTACTCAGACTAGATGCTACGTGGCCACAAGGATTGTCTCTCCCTTGCCCTCGTTTGGGCAGCTGTACACTTCTAGCAGCAATGAGCAGCAAGCACTGAAGCACGGAGCAGCCCTGCCTCTGCTTGGCACCCGGCACGATACAACACGATACACCACGACAGAACACGGTGGTGTACAAGGAGCACTGCAGCGAGCTGAAGGTGCCCAGCACTGTCAGGGCCACCTCTGCTCCCCTCAGCAGCCAGAGCCCAGCACTGGGTGGAGAGTGCATTCAGGCAAGATCCATGCATCAGAGAAAAGGGGTGAAGCTGAGACCTTTAGAGCTAATTTACAATGAATGGGGTGGATTTGCCATTTAAAACAAACCTACTGCAGCGAGCTTACATTAGAAATGTGAGTTGTTCTGTTCCTGCAGTAAATTAACTACTCTGGTTGTATTCTCACCTATCTGGCTGTGATATAGCATGAAGAACCCTGTGCTGGAATGTGATCTCACATTAAAACCTAATTTCCAGTCAATGTACAGTAGAACAGAGTCTCATTAACAGTGTTTGTGTCAAGAGAAAGTTGTATTTAAAGTCAGCTTGCAGAGAAAATCGCCTTTACACAGAGAGGGAACATGGATCTTTCTGAAGTGCCAAGGAATAGGAGAAGTTTTTGGAGAAGCAAACGGAGATAGAAAATGCACTCAGAGGAACTTGGTCCTCCTGTTAAGACAATCACCGTTCATGGATACGCAGTAAGTCAGTGTCTTGGTCCCGGGATGTTCTCACAAGCCACATCATTTGGACAAGATGTGGTAATACAACTACCCTCATTGATGGAACATGTATAAAAAGGTGTTCTAAAATTAGACTAAATAGCTTGATTAAAATAAAAATTAAATTAAATAGGTAGAATGGAGATGGACAAGCAAGAAATGTGAATGAGTTCATTCCTCTTGCCTTTTTATTGTCCATCATTTAAAAAGTTGATTCAGAAAATCAGTGTGTGTTCTGCAGAAGTATTACAAAAATCTAGAACGAGAATAGATGCTGTATTACTGTCCTTGTCTACTTTTATATCATAAGATATTTTTCTTTGACTCACTTGATTATTTTTAATAACCTTTTAACAGTATTTAATAACATTATAATAGCTTCATTTATACTTATATACAAGTGGAGTATTTTAGGAGATAACTTTACAAACTATCTTAATTTCCAATGACTAAAGTTAAGAAAATTAAATTTATCTTAAAAAAAAAAAAAAAGTTTACTTACATCTATAGAAGCTGGAGTTTCAATTCTCAGATTCTGAAAAATAATATATTTATTGATTAAGCCTTTCAAATATCATCATTAACACCAATGAAAATAAAATTCAACTTTCAATGCAACCTAAGTATTTAGAGAATAAGATGATTCAGTACATCAATATATCAAACTGCATATTTAAAAAGTATAAATTGAACTTACCAGAATGTCCCCTGTCATTGAATTCTTCATCTGTTGTAGTAGTGTCAGTAACTCTGCTATATTGCTTATGTGGGGAGCAGCATAGATGCCTGCAGCCAGAAAAATAAGATACAGATGAGTCCTCATCTCTCTGATGTGCTCAGAGAACCTGTCAGTGCTTCTGGGCTGGTCCTCTACCATTTTATGGTCTCTGTACAGGGAAATAAACACTTTGGGTTGATTTTTGAAACTGATATAGAAAGAAAGGCCACATGTTGAGACTTTCTGGAAGGGAAAGGTTCCAGTAAATTTTGTGATTAATCTTTGGGCATACTCCTTACCCAATCAGCATTTCCAGTGAAGTAGGTAGTGTAAAGATGCAAGGATGTGGCCTCTTATTTTTTTTCAGTCAGCAACTCACAGAATGACCCGAAGCATGACCAGGCAGCTGCCAGCCCCACCACACTTCCCCAGAGATCGGGGCCGGCTCCGCTGATAACGGCGCAGCCCACTGATAGGCGATGTAAGACTGCACTGTCAGAGAAAAAGCAACCACAGAAAATCGGTGGACTAATGTCTGGAAAAAAACCAGCTGCGTTTGTGCAATAATTCTGATAAGACGTTACTGAAATGCAGGTATTCTCTCAATTAGTTAACTCGAGGCTGTGCTGCTGCCCGGAGCATGTGCAGGGAGGGCAGGTGGTGAAGCACCAGCAGGCCAGCGCCACCATGCCTGGGCTGGGGACAGTTTGTGGGAGTCACACCTGAGTGTTTGTTCACTTGGAAGTGTCATGGTTCTTTGCTTGAGATCACTGGGGCTATCTGGCAAGGCCAGGGAGCCCTGTTCCCTCGGGGAAACCCTTACTGGTTCTCATCTGTGGAGCTCCAACCGTGGGCAGCTCCGAGGGCCGCGCAGCCAAACGCTCCTGTCCCTGCAGTGCTCTGGCTGCTCGGAGGAAGCGGTGGCAAACCTCAGGGCCCTGTTATGTTTGTCTGCTTGACATCACCGCCTGCTTTCTGCATGCTGCTGCCTGGCTGGTGGTGCTGAGCAGCTCAGGGCTGGCAGCGGGGCCCTGAGGCTGCAGCAGCTGAGTGACACCCCGGTGTCTCAGTGCCTCAAACTGGGGGAGTCAGTGGTGGTTATGTGGTGCAGCTGAGAATAACCATCTGGCTGGTCGCTGCCAGTTTCGCTTGCTTGGTTTGTCATCCCTATCACTAGATAGTGTCTTTACGCTGCCAGTTTATCTGCGGTGCCTTCTCATCACACAGCTGCAGGGACTGCGGCCTTGCAGCACAGGATCTCGGTGGCATCACTGGGAACCGAGGGCATCGCCGGAGCCCTGCAGAAAGGCTCTGTCAGCTGAATTTGTGAATGCTGGGAATGAACTCATAAAGCCCTTTTTTGACCCACTGTGCTTCTGGCAACAGCAAGAAATGTTTTACGGTTCATTCCAACTTACCTCCCACAAACCTGCAGCAATGTGGCCCTGCTTGAGCGGGGGCTGGACCAGGTGGACCCCCAGGTCCCTGCCTGCTGACCCCAGCCACTGGCGTTCTGTTTTGGGGCAGAGCCCCCTTCCCCTTCTGCAGGCACTGGGGCTGTACCCACCAGCCAGGCAAGCTATTGACCCTGTCCCTGGAGGCCTGCATGGGCACCATGGTTTTGAAGGGCTGCAGGACTTCCAGCCTGCAGTGAAATTTTTTTATTTTTTTTTTCATTTTTGCCTCTGCCCAGGGCTGGCTCAGCCCATGCCAGAGCTGGTCCTGTCCCTGGGGGAGCTGCTGCCATCCCTCCTGCTCGGGTCCTCTCCTCATCACACACAGCACAGCCAGCTCCATTTTGCTCCCGGCCAACTTGCCTGCTAACAGATTTTCTGTCTCAAGCCTTTCTTTACTTTTCCTCTCTTTTGGGTTTTGGGTTTTTGATCACTTCTGCGGAATCGCAGCACTGTCCCAGAACTTCATATGAACTGTACAATTCCTTTTTGCCCTTGACAAATTTAGTGGGCTTTTTTTCTTTTCTTTTTAATTAGGACATTCATTCCTGGTTCCCAAGAATTACATTGTTTTGTTTATTTTTTTACAAATACCACTATCATGAGCTTGTCTTTGCCCTTTCTGTTCTTCACGTTTTCATGACCATTGCATCATTTTGTCACATACTCCAAAACAGTAAGACTTTGTGACGCAGTGCCCATTTTTTACCCCTGCTTCTTCATGAAATAACTTCAAACTCTCCCTGTGACTTTTTTTTTTTCCCTAAACTGGCTCAGTGTCCCCACACAAACTGCAGTCATTGCTTCCAGTCTCAGCTTCATCATTGTTCTGAGGGCTTTTTACATGTGAGTGCATGGTTAAGAAGATGAAAGACACCTCTAAGAACAAAAAGGGCGATGAAAGCAACAGATCCTGACCTTCTCCATGCTGTAAACCTTGGTCTCCACAGCTCTGGAATCTATCTGATCTGTGAGCATGGGCAGAGTGAAGGCACCACGAACACAAACAGAATTGGTAGTAATAAAAATTAAAAAAAAAAAAAAAAATCTGAAGAATTTTTGAAGGCTGGAGAAAAAAGCACTGAATGCAAATTCAAACTCTTGGATTGACCCAAAGTTATTCCATCTGAATTTGGAATGATCAGGAATATGAAAGTGAATAAATAATCTAATCGAGGGCAGTTCGACACACTGCAGTGCTGAGAGAGGTGGCCCTGAAGTGAGACACGGGAACTGACATGCTACCATCACCTCCGGATTTTTTTGGAGGCATCATTAGCTGGAAGCTGCATCTGCAGTATCTGGTTTTGCTCATTCATCTAGATAAGCATGAAGTTACGATGCCCAGATAAGCTTTCTGTGCTGCTGCGATTAAGTAATGCAGCATGGATATGGTGCAGCAGCTTGTGCCTCGCCAGCCTGCCAGGCTCCAGAAAAGGGAAACTTCTGAAAGCCAGGAGCAGGCTCCAGCTCCTGTCCTCGATGGTCTGTCCACTGAAGACTGTGGCAGCTGCTGTCCAGGGGCAGGTGACAGTGACAGTGCTGGAGCACGGCAGAGGTGATGCTTGGGGATCCCTGAAGCCACTGCTCCTCTGTCCCCCATGCTCCAGAGGTGTGGGCAGCAGCATGCCCATGGGGGAAGCCCCCATGCACCACCAGGAGGAATGTGTGGGTGTTTTGGTGATAAATGGGACCGATGGGTGTGGGTAAAGGGCATCCTAGGGTGACATTTGTGAGAGATCGTGTTGGGTCTTTTCCCTCCCTTATCTGAATGGGCAGGCTAGATGTATGAGGAGATCATAGGGCTTGGAAAGACTTTATCTTTGTTTTTAATCCATCGTAATAAATGGGCAGCTTTTGACTCATGTAACTTCACTTATGGAAACTTTATTTCATCACTGCACATCGTTAGTAAATGTTACATAGATTGTTTTCTCTGTATGTGAAGCACTTCCAGCATCCTGCAGCATGGCGGGCCTTCCTGGGAGCCCCTCTGCCACAGCTGCAGACCCGCGGCTTGCTCAGAAGCCAGCGTCAAGCCAGGAAAGTTGAGAAATTTTGTAAAAAGCTTGACCTAAAAAAACATGTAAATCTTTTTCTTAGGAAGACAGGAGGAATGTTGTTTATAGTTCTGTAGTGTTCTGTGGGGGTGACTGCTTTCTGGAAGCATCATGGGCAGCAGCTGAGCTGCTGTTTGGGGAGAGTTCAGGGAGGAATGGTTTTAACTCTGCCAGGGAGATCGGCACAGGCTGGGCAGAAGTGGACGGGGCCAGAGGTACATGGGAACGATGCCTTATCTGCTTCTTGCAGGGAGAGCTTAAACCTGGTGTTTAAGGTTTTGCTGAATACATCACAAAAGAGTAAAGGATTAGAAATGCATGGACTAACAAAGGCTTTCCCTTTCTCCACACAAAGGGAAGACATCAGCAGCTGTTTTTGTTTGTTTCTGGAAGAAAAGGTCTCAGACAAAGCTGATGCCATTTGCAGCTCTCTCTGTGCCCCATGCTGGAGTAAAGGCACGACCTAACAGAAAATGAAATTGATAGGAGCCCAGAAATCTGTGATTATAGTTCGTTCACCTTAAATAACTCTGTATTTGTCTCTAATTCTTTGTTTCTTTGTTTTCTGATTTTTATCATTGACACCAGGGTTTCAGTTCCCACATTGTAAACCACGCTCTGCAGGAGGAGTATGGCTGGGTGTCCTCTTCCTTCAGCAAGAGACCTCCCTAAGCCCAGGCTCTGGCTGAGTTTGATTTTTTGCCTATACACCTTGAAAATGACAGCCTTAAGGCTTCTCTTGTCACGTGTCTTTTCTGAGTGCTCAGGCTTCTCTTTATTCACAGTAGCGAACAGGACCGTCTATGTTGAATGTGAATCTTAAATGTTGCACAGTCAGCCTCATCACTTCCCCTGCCCTTACATTTACAGTTTTTCCCTCCCAAAAAAATCTCATTCATGTGTCTTGGTGAGGCTGGTTTGAAACAGCATCATTCCTTTCTCTCCCAAATTGACTTTTCAACAGGTCGGCCAGGCTACAAATGGATGATGCCCCACGTTGGCAATCAAGTCCCTCTGAACACTGACAATCCCTTTCTCACACTCAACCAGATGGTATTTTAAAATGCTCTGAAGGACTCTGAAGTGTCTTATCCTGGCACCAGTAATTACTGAAGAGCAGAGGGCATAAAATGAGGACTGCAGGCATTCCAAGCTTTCTGTTAATCTGTGCTAATTCAGAAAGTAAAATGTTTCCAGAAGAGCAAAATGAAAATATTTCCCTCTGACTGCAAAAGAATAGTGAAAGTATACTCTTGTGTGTATGAGCTGAGCTTACACACAGTTGCGTGAAAATATGCTGCAATTAGAGATCTTTTCTGCTGAAAAGCTGCCTTAGTTAGGTCTAGTGCTTTTAAGCAGTCAGCAGTATTTGTTGGTGCTTGCCTAGTGAGTTTTAGCCAGGCATCGGTGAGCGATGTCATCCCCTCCCAGCACTAAGTCACGTTGCACCCTATGTTTTTCACGTTTTGAGAGACCTTGGAAGGAAAGGTAAGGTTTCGGTGCAACCAGTAACAATGTTAAAGTCATGCAGCAGTGGTTGGTTGAAAGGCTTTAATTTTTAATAGGATTGTATAATTTCTGCAAACGTTGCTGTAAAATGCTGACTTCACTCGTATTTTTCAGTTTTATGCAGAAAATTGAAACAAACCATAAAATTAGGGGGGGTGGGAGGGGGGAAGGCAAGCTCTCCAGCCTTGCCTCATTTGTAGCAGTCTTGCATCATTATAGGTACACATGAAAGCTGTCATTCGAGTGCTTAATGTCTTCTCTATGGATGAGGTTTCTCAGCTGTACCATCTCTAAGGATGCACCATCATCTCCTCTGGAGCCGAGTCACTGGAGCCCTGCTGAGGAGCTACCTTTGGGTGACAGGCTCTTTCAAAATTAAATGTTCCACTGTCTCCTGCTGTTGCTACGTCTGTCACAGTAACTAACGCAACGAACACTTGACCTGTGGGGTTGGTCAGTGTTCTCAGCATTTCCTCTTAATTTCGTCTAATTAATTTCCTCTTAATGCTCTAGCTAAGGCTTATGATTTCTCAATCCAATGTGTTAGCCACCTTCACCCTTGTAATAACAGTGTCTGGTTTTGTCCTGGCTTCTCTCAGTCCAAGATGGGAATCTCTTTACTGTGCTCTCAGGACTTGCAAATTCATCCTCAGCTTTCAGCCATCCTTTTGATGCTTTACTTGTCACTTATTAAGTGTCTGTTGTGATCTTCACAAAATAGCTATCTTCTGATTCCTTGAACGTAATTTTGTTTAATTACATATTCATGTTTTTCTTCATTGATGAGGTTTACTGCTTCCCAAAGATATACATATGCTAAGTACCTTTGGCTTAAAACTTACCTAATGACTAGACTAGGCAGTTACTCTTGCTACTTCATGCCTCAAAAGCCAGACAGGTGATTTCACAAACATACAGAGAGTCTTTACATTTCATTTGGAAACCGATGTACACTGCTATACATCAGCAAAAGTACCATTTCCTTCAAATTCTAAAAAAAAAAAAAAAAAGTGTCTTTATTTAGGAAAAGTAATTTAACTCACATTGTTTCATTCAAGCCTTAACATATATTCAAATTATCATAACCCACAAAAACACAATAGAATTAATAACTTAAAGTTCTTTTATTCATTATAACTTTGAACATTTTGACTCCATACAAATAAAAAGCTCTCTATAAATTAAATAAATACATTAATAGCTGCAGGAAGAAATACAGTTATAAATATCTGATAATACCTATGTAAAACATTCATGCTCGTGTTATATTGTCTCTTTGGGGTGCTCTGTGGCAGCCTTGCAGCATTCTGTCAGAATTAGCTATAGTGTTGTATAAAACACATGTTCAACTAGCAGGGTTGCTAGTTCCCATCAGCCTGTTTTCTGGCAGTTCTCGTGCAGCCATTGAAAAAACTTTTTGTAGAGCGCTGGGGCACGCTTCAGAGGTTTCTCTTTCACTTGACATAAACGACTTTCCTCAGGTGCCTACAATAATAACAAGTAATAGTGATAATAAGGTTAATGTGGAGGAGAATAAAAAGTGCATATTGCTGCAGATTATCCATTGTTGTTCAAGGCAATATTTAATCAAGAAGGAAAGACAGACCTTTGTGAATGAATGGACAAAAGACTTGTGAAAATCAGGAGTATTTCCTCCTGACTTCGCTCACTGAGATGTGGCATAGGGCCTTTTCTTATTTATCTTCTACATGGAGAGAAGACCAGGTTTTGTTTAAGGGGCATGCATCTTTTATAAAACTATAAATTGCATCCGGACTCTATGAATGTAAGTATGCTTATGTAAGTAGTTCTTACAAAACCACTGCTGAAGGCAGCCATAATGATCCACAGTGCAAAATCGAGAGTGTTACAGAGATAGTGTCAAAACTTTGCTACTGAGTTTAGTGGACCGGGATGCTCAGAGTTCTTTAATTTTATATGTTTTGAAAACAAATAATCAGTCCACTCACAGTAAATTCAAACTTTTACCTGCTTAGCCACTATAAACAACATATGAGAAACTTACTGCATGTGTTTTATGGAAAGTTGTTACTATGTGGTCTGTTTTTTCCTTCATCACAAAAACAAGTGTTTTCATCCGATCAGTCTTCAAGAAGTCTGTTTTATTCAGCTGTTTCATGGTTTCTTCCAGGTGAAAGCGAACACAGTTGCACTAAAAAAAAATAAATCAAACAACAGCAAAGTTATATTGCCAAATTAGTTATATTTTATGTTGTTAAATTCGATAACTAACTGCATGAACAGCAGAAATATAAACGATCTATTTCCTACTCTATTTCCCTACAATTAGGGAAAGAAATGTTTTTCTGTATTTTCTGTGATTTGTTGGTAAAAACCTGGTGGAGGAAACAAAAAAGCACATAACATTAAAAAAAAAATCATCATAAATGAAATATAAATCAACACAGGAACAATAGTTGTAAACAGGAATAGAATCTGTTGGGGTTGGGGTTTTATCAAAATCATAGCGATGAGCCCCAGGAGATAAGATCTGCTAATTGCCTCTCAGAGCTACCACCTCTGTACAGGACAGAAACATTCCACTTATCTGTCTATTAAAGTGCTGCCCTTCACCTTTTTTAAAACTGCAAACTCTTAATTTTTCTCTAAATAAGGCCTCCCAGCAACAGACCATGAAAACAGTTCTTTTCATGATGCTTTCATAGTTCACAGAGAAATCTGCAGACCGCAGGCTGAAAACCACTGATCAACAGGGCTATCTACGTGAGGTAACTTGTCATGTCTGCAGATTGCTTCCTTTGGAGACAAACTCTGTTATGCTTCATAATAGCTCATCTGTTTGCCAAGAGGTAAGAACATTTTAGCATTTCTAGTACTAATTGCGTTCACTGCCTTCTGCTCTACATGAGGCACCTCTCGGGGGTCTAGACACGTAGTAGTGTTGAGAACAGCCTCAGTATTAAGTTTGTCTTGAGAGCTCATGAACTTGACTTCAGTAGAACTATAACCAAGTCTCTAAGTTCTTGGTCTCAACATCTGTTTTTCACCTGCATAACTTTTTGTATACAAGGAATGTCACTGAATTGCTTATGAAAACCCAGTTAGCGTGCATATTCCGTTTCTGTGAGATTGAATCTTTGTTAGTGGTCTTACTCTCAAGATCTGCTACAAAGCAGTACAATAGCAGTAATAAAGAACGTTTAAAAGTCTTACCCGAAATCTCTGTCCAGGCACTGGAAGGTAGAGCTAAAATTAAAAGAGAGAGAGAGAGATTGAGGTGTTAGAAGGTATTTCTAAGTAACTGCCACATTGTTAAGCATCTCTACCTACATATCATCTTCATCAGGTTTTCTATTTCTGAACTTCCTTTGGGGAAACAATTGCAGCGCCAACTTCAGAGGAGAGGCTGACACTCAGTGCCTTCAACATTTTAAGTTTAACAAACAAAACACGGGAGAAACAAACTAGAGATGCAGCTAGCCCATTGTCGATTTGATACTTCCATCACAAGAACTGTAAAAAAAAAAAAAAAAAAGAGGAAATGATAATTACCTACCTCCTTGTTTGTAAGACGCGCTAACTCCTCAAAGTTTTCTTGAAATTCTGCTACTATTGCGCTGCCCATAGAGACAGAGAAGCAACAACTCAAGAATAGGAAATAAAGAAACAGCATTTTTCCTTCCAGGAGAGCTACGTTCGATTTCTGACTTTTTAACACCACATGCTGCCTATATATACCCAAGTACACCTTGAATATTAAATCAAAGGGAAAATTTTCTTGTATAGGAAAAGGCACAAGAACACCGAGCAAAATTATTGTAGGCACTGTGGGATGCCTCAGTGGGGACAGGTTGGGGGTTTCCTTCCCTCTGACATCAAGTAAGGGGAAAATACCTTTGTAGATAAAAGTTGCCATTTTCTTACATGATATCAAAAACTCATCACAGGAAATGGGAGTATTCCTTGTATAACACATACATTTATGTGGTTCTTTTCTTATTTTTGCATCGTGTAATCAGATGGAGATTTGGAAACCTAAGTAGTTCTTACATTCCACTCAATAATATGACATCCTTTGTTCAATAGGAGTTTCTAGCATAAACTGCAGTTTTAGGCTTAGTAAAATAATAGCAAATTCTTAGACATATACAGACCCTAACAGCACTCAACAACTTTGACTTCTATAGCCTTCCTCCTTCACACTTGCTGTTCTGTGAAATTTAGTGTATAATACATAACTGGGAAAAGCATGGGTGTAACTAGCAACAGCCAAATAGTAAAAGCACGGTAGAAATCAGTGTAGAAATTAGTAGTCCTGGCATCAAGTAAAAATCTTACTTGAATTTAGAGTTCTTCAATGGTAGTGGAAAAACTCTATGTACTGAGAAATACTGAAGTGTGAACAAATGGCCACTTTCAGATGGCTGGCAAGCGTTTGTGAGATGGCAGGAGTCACTCATAAAAGGTTACAATTTTCCAGCAAAATCAAATCACTGAACAATGTGAGAAGAGTCATCTGTTTTCCATAGCTATCTGCTTGAAAGTCATAAAAAAATTCTTTGATGTGCACAAGGTCTCAATTTATTGATACCTAATTTTGTGAGCAGATCTGTTTCTTGTTGATGATATTACTAAAATAGCTAAAACTTTATAAATTTTGATATTAAAATACACATTCTTATCCCAAAATTCAACAAGAAAAGTATAATTAGTGTTTTGTTTTGTTTTGTTTTTAATAAAAAATCAAAAGGATCTTTTGACCCCCACTGAAAAATCTCTTGACAAAAGCTTTTAACGCTAGACTAACAGAGCATCCTATTTTAAGAGCACATCCAAAGGAACACAAGACACCCCAGCTGAAAATGTTTGGATCCTGGAAGAGCATGTGAGTAACACCACAAATGCTTACATTCCTCTGCAGAAATCAGCATTTGACTGCTCTAAGAGTCAGGGTGCTAACCTAGTATGACCATTCTTCCATAGAGGAAGTGGAATAAAAAGGATCTTTATTGTCTATCATCGGTTTCTGAATTACAGTATCAGCAATGGTGTCCTAGCAGGTTTTAAAATACTGAAAAAGTTTGCCCCAGCCTGATCACAGCCTAAGGTGATATAACACCTAGGTATGATCTGGGAGGAGGACAAGATGCAGTTTTTTAGTAACAGTAGACTTCTGTCCATCATTCATGGATAGAACCATGGCAGTTCTCTGTATCATGGTATCAATGAGTCTTGTGGGATAATTTGAATAAAGAAAGAGTAGTGACATTAGAGGAGGTATGTGGGAGTAGAGTGGAAAAAATGTATGAAGGCAACATAGGATAAGTGTCTCCCAGTAAGATGCCATTCAGCCAGCTGCAGCAGAAGCACGTAAGATCAGTATGTAAGGTTCCATTTTCCAGCTGACTGCAAATGTATTGTCAGAATTTTTGCCTGTACATATCCTGTGGGGCACAGTGAAACCACAACTGAGAGTATATGGGAAGAAAAAAAGATCAGTTAAATGAAGATATCATAGTGGTTAAAAAAAAGTCAACGAAGGATGGGCAGTAGAAGGGAAAATAAAGTACTGTGAGATGGGCAGTGCAGTGAGTGAAGAGTAACATCTAAGTGATGGGGTTGATTGCAAAGAAATGAAAAGGAAGAAAAAATGGTTTGGCAGCTCTTGGGGAAAGTGAGACCTGCTGGCAGAGTTGCGCGGCTGTGGCATTCCTCCAGGCCTGACTTGGATCTGAACTCAGTTTAAAATCAGGGCATGATAAAATCTACTTCTCTCTAAAGTGGTGGTTTAAATTGTATGTAAAATGTAATTTAGACTAGTGAAAGCTGGCTCTTCTAACGTGTTGGCCTCTAGAACAAATTTTGAAAGAAATACATTAAATGCCATACAAGTAAATGTTACAATAAGACAAAAGATGACATTGGTTGTCATAGATAGATCATGCCAAAGTGATCAGATGTGCGTTTGATAAGAGAGTTCAAGAAACTGTGGTGGATCACAGATATCTGTGTTTTAGTAAAATACTCTATCAAATGATAAAGCACTCATTAATCTGAAGATGTGAAAGCATTAAGGCAAATGAATAATTTACTGAGCAATGGTAAGAGCCATGTTGAAAAGGAAAGTTATGGGGCTGGCGTAGGTAACTTATGAGTGTCTTCAAGATTTAATCTCTATGCCATTGTCATTAACAATGTCATCACTCTGGTGAACAGAGAACTCAAGGAAGAGGGCAGTGGAGAAGCATGGCTTGATTATCCAGGAAAACAAAGGCTGAGAATATGTGCACTCTATAAACAGCTCGGGAGATAAGAGCAGGAAGAAGGTAGCTCAGACACAGGATGATGTTAAAACAAACACGTGGGGAATACTCCAGATACCAGACATGTATCTTGGGAATATGAAAGTATGTAATAACTAGTCAGTCTTCTACCTGATGTTCCAACTAGATTTATAAAAGAAGGTGACATTTCTAGAAGGGATGACTTGATAATATGCACTGAAGCAGACTGGAAACAGTGACTCAGGTTGTCCCTTCTGCTCTTCAGGCTTGTGTTCACACCTTCACATTCACAGATTGATACACTCCGAAAGGTTGGTGGTTGTGCTCTCTGTCAAAGAATGTAGACCACAAGCAAAAAAAAATAAAAATAATTCTCACAAAACCATCCTATAGTAGCTTAAAACACTGATTAGGACAATAGGTTTCATATTGGTGAATACTGCATGTGAAACAGATCTGCTACAAGTAATAACTCTGTCTCCTTATCAACAAATTTTGGAAACTATTCCAGAGGCTTAAAACTGGTTGCAGTCAAGGATATGGTCTGTGCATCATCCAACAGCAACACAGAAAATTGTTGTCATGGAGAAAGCAGTAATAATAGAGATTAATGGCATTGTATTCCTGAACAACTGAGTCATAATGAAGACAGTTACAGGGACAAGACACAACACACAAATAGAGGGTCTTCCTCTTTGTTTTCCCTTTCCACTTTGTTTTCCTTCATACTGGAAGCACAGCAAGCACTAAAATATGCTGGTAAAGTTATCAGTCAAATTCAGAGTCATCTGAAAATGTAGCCAATTAACTTCCCGAGCCAGGCAACTCACCTGGTTTACTTACAGGTAAGCAGAGTTGGATGGCCCCAGCCTGCCGGGGGCTGTGAGGGAGAGCCGAAGGCATCCACAGCAGCGGGCAGTGGCTGCAGCTGGCAGCCCTTCCCTGGAGTCAGTCCTGGAGAAAGAAAGAAAGTCACAGATAAGGGAAAAAGTGGTAGTCCTCTGGCTTTCTGAGTTCTGGTTGGACCTTTTCCTAATTGGGAGATGAATAGGGGCTATCGAGCAAAGAGTTGCTCCTTGCAATGGATGTGGGAGAAGACTGGCACTGGGGGCAAAGGAAGTCTGTGGGCCCTAGAAAGAAATGAACTTGAGCACCAAGAGAGAGCCTTTACCCACCCACAATTGCCTTGAACCTTTCTACAGTCTCCAGATTTGCCTTCAAACTCTGGTACTCCTTTCCAAACCCTTTGCAGACACAAAGTGTTCATGGTTGAGTAACCTCTGATTAAACCAGTGCCTGATGGCACAAGCTGCGCAACAGCTGGAGTCTAATGACCGCATCTTCTAGATCTGATGATATACAGCTCTTGATACATTATATTATCCATAGGATACCCTATTAGATTACCTTTTTTATGCACTTTGTCCACAAGATCATTATTAACAACATTATTTAGTGACATAACATTGTGAGAGATTGACCATTTCATTATTGAAAAGAAAGGTTAGTTGAAAAAATTAGATGTGGCTTAGAATTTTGGATTTTCCTTACGTCCAGAATTTTTGCTCAGATTCTTTTCCAGGACAGGATGGAATGTTGAAAGTATTTAACAAACTATCCTCAGATCATAAATGTCAGAAAATGAACAATGTAAAGAATTCATGGGTACACAGAAAAGTTGATAGATAGTGGTTGAGGAGTTAACCAGAAGCACTTGATTTTTTTTATTTTATTTTTTTTTATTGTAGGGGAAGCGGTTATCTTCCCTTTGCCCATTTTTTTCAGAGTAAGAAATAAATTACACATTTTATAGTGATTTGAACTTCTACTTCCTCATCCTAGTAAACACCAATGGAAACATCTGCTCTTGCAGTGCAGGTTCTGTCATTATATCCAATAACAGACATGCATATTGTACACTTTTCCAGTTTAACTGTTCCAGTTGCACCATTTTGTGAGGGTTTCCTAACTACTTGTTTTGCTTTTGAGAATAGGACATATATTAAACAACCTACAACATGCATCCTTACTACAAGCATTGTCTGTTTCCATTTTTTCTTTTTTCCTCAATTTCCTCTATTTTTTTTCTTTTTCCTCTATTTTTTTCTAAAAATAGTTTTAAAAAACACCAACATTTCAGACTTAACACTGTGACTATAAGCAAGTAAAACAGACTTAGGGGCAGATGACTGCATGGAACTTCAACTACATTATTTTACAATCTCCCTTTGACTGCATATAGGTGGCATTTCTGTATGATTTCTACTTATGTTATAATTTAATTAGGAAAATGAGTTTCTTTTTGGCTTGTTTGTTTGTTTGTTTTGGTTTGGTTTTAGTGCTGTTCTATTGCTATTCCATATTCAATATATATTGCTAGAATTAGTCACCTGGTAGCACGAAGTTGCTTTTGCTCAGCTGCTATAGAGCTCTCCATGGAACAATGGAAGATTTTCTTCACTTAATGTAAAAAGCTACTGCAATTTATTTTCACATTTTGATAACTCCAATAAAATTTATCTTTGTGCAAGACAACTGTCAATCCACAAGACAAAAATTAAAAAGTTGGATTGGTAATGGAGGCAATACAGTTTCTTTACAAATTGTTTGTATTTTATTTCCAACAACTTGTAGAGACTATAGTTGTAAAGTGTGGAAAAAAAAGTATTATATTCCTACAATTAAAACTTTTCTACTTGATGAGAGACCATCTGTCTGCGTTTGATAATCCGTGCATCGTAAGGGTATTTGAGTTGATCTGTACTGAATTTCTAAAGTGGAAAGCTGAAGTATGAGGGTTAGTACCTTGCGAGCAAGCATTGCCTTGGGCAAGGGAAGCCATTCTTGTGGGGACGCAGCAGAGGATCCTCACATGTTTAATCTGCTGTAATAGCACCTGTCTGTATTCTCAACACTTCTCTGGACCCAGATGAGACATGAGCTTCAAAACCATCTCATGCCACTTAGTTAGTCATTCTTTCCCTGGTTAGTGCTTTTATAGGGATTTCATTGAAAGTTTCCCCCAAACTGAACATAAATGGAGTAATCCTACAGTAAAACAGATGACTACACTTCATCCTTTTCCTGCATAAAGCACAAAGAGAATGACGTGGAATTTTTGCAGTTAGTATTCTAGATTTCCTACTAAGTACGGTGAATTACCAGGCTGTATAGTACAGCCTCGAAAACCATTTCCTGACTCTCGTCTGTTGCTGTGAGAGAGGGATGCATCATGCTTACATTACCACCAGCGTCATGGTGAACCACCGCTCACCCACAGCCCCGGGTACTCATGCTACCACTGGAAATACTCTCTACCATGCACATTACTAATTCGCCCGGCATGGCTGCAGCGTGCACCTGTGCTCTGCCTCAGCCCTGATGATGCTGTGCTGCCTTTTCGCACTGCGGTCATTTATCCCGCGCTGGGTTTGATTCCGCAGTGCGTAACGGGCAGAGTGAGTGGACATCAAACCCAGCGGCAGAAATGTGGTTTTCCTCCACCCGGCCTGAGCCTGAAGCGCCAAGCCGGACTGCTGAGCGGGTATGGAGGTTTCTGTGAGAAGGCTGCCACTTGGCTCTGAATTTTGAAGGCTTTGAAGGCTCCATTCCTGCTCGTAATGCTTAAGCTGGGGTCTAGCGGATCATGGGCCAGCCTTGAAGCAGGCCACAATTTTGTGCCGCCATGCACAGCGCTACAAGGCTGTGAGCAGAAGGCTGGAAACACCACCAAATAACCCCGAAGTGCCAATGTTAGAACTGTGAACTCTTAAAAGCCCCTCAACGGGAGGGGGGGGTCGCTGCGTGCCACGGGGAGACCCCTCGGAGACCTCTGTGGGGCGGCGGGGCTGGGGGAGCGGAGTGGAACCGGGCTGCCCCTTCAGGGCTGCCCCCTCAGGGCTGCCCATTCCCCCTCGCCCCTCAGAGGCCGGGGTCGGACCCCAAGAAGGACGAGGGACAAGGGGAGCCCCGGGCCAGCCCTGACCGGCCCCACGGCGCGGGAGGGCGGTAGCGAGCCGGGCCCGGCCGGGCGGAGCCGCCACAGCCGGGGCGGAGCGGGGGCGACCGCGGGGGCTGCCGGGGGGCCGGGGCCGGCACCGGGAGCGGAGGTGAACGGGGATGGAAGGGGGGGAGCAGCGGGGGGACGGGGGACGGCATCGCCTTGGCCGCCCCTCAGCTGGGGAAGGGAAGGGAAAGGCAGCAGGAAAATGTCCGCCCCCGCTGCAGCGGGAAACTCCGGCTGCCCCCCTCAGGGAAACGCCCCGGGTGTCTCATGGCACGGCCGAGGGTCCCCGCTGAGGGTCCCGGGGGTCCCCGGGGGTCCCCGAGCTGCCGTGTGAGGTGCAGGGGGGGGGCCGTGAGGCCGGGCCGCTGCCGCCGGGGGTTGCCTCGTGTCGGGATGGGGCTGGGGCCGTGACGCCGTGAGAAACGGGGAATGGAAAGTAACGATAAATAAAATATGCATAACAAGGGGCAGTGGCATAAAGCTCTTTTCTCTCACGGGTACTTAAAGGGCTTTTTTGTTGTTATTTTAGAATGGCTGGGAAACGGCGTGGCCTGGCCCTGAGGTTTGAGTCGAGCTCCTCAGTGCTGAGGGGGTTTGGCTTTCACGCGTCTTCTGCCTTGAGCCATAACTGGGGAACCTTGGAGTGTTTCTAACAATACACACACTGAAATAACCGTGTTGTCTCCTTTCAGGGATACGCAGGGATTTCACTGTCTCCAACTTTCATAGAGCTTTGTTTTACAGGGTTTGCGTTGCTGACTGCGGAAGAGCAGAAATTCCGCAGAAATGGCAAGGATTGAGAAAATGAGCATCCTCGGCGTGAGGAGTTTTGGCATAGAGGATAAAGACAAACAGATTATCACTTTCCTTAATCCAATGACTATTCTGGTGGGACCAAACGGTGCAGGAAAAACGGTAAGGTTTACGTGATTGTTTTCGTGTGCCAAGTAACTCTGAAAGCCTTGAAAATACAAAGAATGATTTCAACAGCAAGGTACAAATATTAGAAAAACCTTGCTGTTTACTGTAAATGTTGTATTAGCTTACGTTATTAGAGATCTGCTTCTTATCCTGGGCTTTGCAGGGCACTACTTGGTGTTTTTCATAGGAAATTGATCAAGGTGCTGACTAGAACTGTTTTTGCAAAGTACCATGTTCTCATGGTACTGAAAAATAAAATGTCATTTCTTATTTCTCTCTCCCTTCATGTTTATCTTATTTGTAAACGTTTGGGCTGTCACTGTGTTTTGTTTGTAGTCTTCATTGGTTATTCTTAATCGTCATTCTAATTATATACTTGTTTTTGTTTTCTTAGACTATCATTGAGTGCCTTAAATATGTGTCCACTGGAGATTTTCCCCCTGGAACCAAAGGAAATTCATTTGTTCATGATCCAAAGGTAAAAGCCACAGTGGTTAGATTTAGTGCACGTTTACTCCTCAGTAAAATACTTACTGTACTCACGCAGGGCTGTGATGGAAACAGGGATGCTCAAGTATTAGGCAGATGTGAGCTGACCGTACTGTCTCAGGAAAAACAGAACTGGGGGGACTGGAACACTCCACATCTGGGAAGTCATGTATTCCTCTGGGTGTTGAGAAGAATTTCTCATACTTGTTTCCTTGTTGTCATTTGTACTGAAGGTTGCACATGAAACTGATGTTAGAGCTCAGATTCGATTACAGTTTCAAGATGTTAATGGAGAGCTTGTAGCTGTCCAACGATCCATGGTGTGTACCCAGAAAAACAAGAAAACAGAGTTTAAAACACTTGAAGGGGTCATTACTAGAACAAAGTAAGTTTAATTATATCTTTTTATTATTTTTTTTTTCTTTCTGTAATGTGAAGATCAGTTTGGGTTTTGTATATTTTATGTATAAGATGAGAAAAATTCATAACGTGCTCTCTGAAGTTCCTGCCTGTGTTCTTAGATGGAAGGTCTGGAGTTCCATCGTTTGATCTATTAGTTGATTCAAAAATACTAACATTTGATAGCCACTATACTAAGAGCTACGTATATCAATTGACTTACATTAATTTGAAAATTGTATTACTGATGCTCTAGTTTGAAAGTAATCTTGTTTGAAATGCATAAGCTTTATTTCCTTTAGCACCATTTTAAGTTTCAGGATATGGTCAGTCCATGTTTACCTTCAGTTTCCCCTTTTTAAGAAATGTATTCACTTGGCTTTAAACAAAATCAGTCTTACTCCCTCTGGTGGTTCTGCATAGATTTTTTAACATGTAGCAACATTGACTGAAAACATTTGCTGTTAAAATGGTAATTGTAGACTTAAAAAACTGTTACTCTGTTTTGTAACCAATGCAATAGAATGTGCTTATACAGATTTAAATAAGCTTTTTGTTTGTTTGTTTTTAAAGAATTTCTAGTAACTGCTTTGTGGATTTTCTTTATCTGTGCTACATAGGCATGGTGAGAAGGTCAGTCTCAGTTCTAAGTGTGCAGAAATTGATCGGGAAATGATCAGTGCCCTTGGTGTTTCCAAATCTGTGCTCAACAATGTTGTTTTCTGCCACCAAGAAGAGTCCAACTGGCCATTAAGCGAAGGGAAGGCCCTGAAACAAAGATTTGATGAGATCTTCTCAGCAACAAGGTTTTTCTCTTTACTGGAATTGAATAAAATTAAATAAGAAACTGTCTTCTCTAGTAGTGTAGGTGTTAAAGAAAACGTCTGTGGCATCAGTATTGCTGTATTGCCTGTAGGATCTGAAATTTGTTTGTTTGTTTGTTTTAAAGGTATATTAAAGCACTGGAAACTCTCCGTCAGGTACGACTGAAACAAAGCCTAAAAGTAAAAGAGTGTCAGACAGAGCTGAAGTACCTAAAGCAGAATAAAGAAAAAGCACAGGAAATCCAGGACCATCTTAACAATAGAGAAGCTCAGCTGTCTGCTTCTAAGGAGAATGTAAAATCTATCGAGAGTCAGCTGGATCCTTTAAAGGTAATTTGTGTGATGTTTACATTAAGATTTTAGTATAAAACAGCACATAACGTTTGTTTGTTTGTTTTTTAAAAAAAGGAACTCAGCAAAATTTCAAAGCTGGAGGAATTTCCTGATTAAAATCTTGCAGTTTTATGTTGTTATCTCACCTTCTATTCTGTGGCAGAATTAAGCAACAAACCTGACAGATGCTGCTCTAATCTGTAAACAGTTATGGGAGGTTTAAAACATTGTCTGTGGAACTGTTGTAACAGCACTGATGTTTTTTTTGTTTGTTTTGTAGCTTAATTTAAAATGTCTTTCAAATTTGTATGTTAACTATAAAACTATCATGAATTATAACTAAAGCTAAATGATTTTTTTTTTTTTCAAAATAATAATGGTGAAGTTTTACAGTTTAGAGTAAAGTGTTGTATAGAACATTTTATTATGGGATTTGTAAACTAGTGAGATATTAAGGTCTCTTCCAACCTAAATGACTCTATTATTCTATGATCCTTTCCTTTGCAGTGTTCTCTGGCAGCAGTTGAAAAGAATCTCATGAAAGTAATGTTGCTAGACAACGACGTAAAAGCTCTGGAGAGCAGGAGGAGGCAGATGGATAAGGATAATCAAGATCTGCAACAGAAGATGGAAAAGGTTGCCTTTTAAATTCCATGTTGTCATCCTTTCTGCAGAAAAATCAAAGTCTGCCTTTTGCTACCATGTGAACTGTGTATTTTATTATGCACTAGATGCTGGTTATGAACACTTCCAAAGGCCAAGTAGCTCATTTGATAATACGAGATATGCAGCTTTATGGTACAGTATTTGTAGCTAGTTTCTGTGTAATTCAGATGTAAGAGTTAAATTGCTGTTTGTAGCTGATCCCTCCACCATAGATTAGCTTGCCAGGAAGAGAAATACTGACAAAAGTTATAGTAATAATGCCCTGCAATGTGGAACTTGAAAATATCTACCTCTCACAATATGTTCATGATAGCCAGCACTTGTTTTAGCCAGCAATGAATGTCTTCTGACACTGATTCTGTTCATGTCCCTGGAGGGTTTTTTATTTCTTTTTCTTAAAATAGTAAGTAGTTTTTATTCTTTTGTTGTGGTTGTGCAGGGGCGTTTAAAATTATTTTGACAGATGAACAAAAATGCTTTAGGATAGTGGTAAAAATTCAGATGAACTTGTCTTATCAGCATATGAAAAATAGTTGGTTTTTTTTCAGTTTTTGCTCATAGTATGTTTGATTTTTCTTAATGTAAGTCTTAGCATATAAATTTTTTATGAGAGGTGTTATTTTATTTCTTGGATTCTGTTATGGTAAAGCCTGTAATAAACATAAGATTATTTTTAACTGAATTCAGTTAAAAAGTTAAGTTTATTCTGTATTTTATTTGGTGTACAGGTTTTTCAAGGAACGGATGAACAGCTAAGGGATAGATACCAGAACCACCAGAGAACAGTGAAGGAGAAGGAGAAGAGATTATCAGACTGTAAGCGTGAATTAGATAGGGCCATTAAAGAATGCCAGAGGTTTAACAGTGAAAAGTCAGAACTACTCATTGAACGAGGTATGTTAGATGTGATCTATAACTTTGTATTTATGTTTAAAGCAATTAAGATCTGAAATAGAATGACTGATAATTGAAGATGTTTGAATGGGACAAACTCCCTGAAATGCGTGTTAGTTTTAGGTCAGTTGCACAACATGGTGTGGGGAATCTCACAGGTAATCAAACCTCAACATCTTTCCCCTGTATTTTTTTTAATGTGCTTGTTTTGAACTGTAATTACAACATGAAGTTTGTTTGTTCTTAAGTGTATCATCTTCTACAGAAATATTCAAAATTGATCATTACTGATACCATAAAACTATGTCAGTCTAGCAGTTTACAGCACATTTGTTTTCACAATCTGAGCCTGTACTTTGTCTAAGTGATGAAAATGTCTGCTAGCCAGTTGTGATTGTGTAAGTGTAACCAAGAAACCTGTGAAAGCAGAATTCTTGGCACTCCCACCCTCACATGTGAGGGCTGGGGACTACTCAGAGGGCTTTAGGACAGTACTCTTCTGTATATCATATATTCTCTTTTAGATGGACTGTGGGAATTGCAGTAAAGCAAATTGTAGTAGTTTAAACACAGATTTTAATATATATAATTAATAGATATTTATATAATTTATTTATATAATAGTTATTTCTATATAATTAATAGTTAACAGAAACAGTAATATTTTAAGCTATAGCTTGTTTTTAACACTTTAAATGGTTCAGTGTAGAAGATCTTAAGGAAATAGTTGCAATTGACCTTGAATCCTAAATGTATGTTCTCATTTTTTGAGGGGTTATGTTATTTTTTTTTATTTTATTTTATTTTTGTGCAGGTCGTCTACAACTGCAAGCAGATCGTCACCAAGAACACATCAAAATGAGGGATTCATTAATTCAGTCTTTGGCAGCACAGCTAGAATTAGATGGTTTTGAGCTATCACCTCTTAATGAAAGACAGATTACCAATTTTCACAGGTTATTGAAGGAGAGACAAGCGAGAGATACAGAAACTGCAAATCACTTAATGGTAAGGATTTTGTCATTTTAGGATTGTGTTATAATTCCGTATTAGTTGTTAGTCTGTTATTAGTCCATATGTGTCTTTATGGTCCTGGGGGAAAATAAATGAAGCCATTTTTTTTTTCCATCTAGTATTCTTCAATATGGCTTGCTTGAACCTTTCTGTGAAAATTAATTTTGGAACTAAGAGTGGTCATTGGGTGATCTGAATTGCAAAAGCTACTGAACAGGCAGTTCTGCAGATACTTTTTTCTCAACTGCCATCTCAAGCAGGTGGGTCAGTGACACTAAAAAGCCTGAGGAAGAATTTCAATGGGCAATTGTTAAGAAAACAAGCAATGTTGTTTTGAAGTTATCTTCAAAATGGAGTTGCTGTCAGACAACACTACCATTATGCATCTGCATTTTTGTATTGCTGCATTTTAGCGGGATTTTTTTTTACATATCTAAATATTTCAATTTCATGCATTATAATGGTGAATATTTGCATACTATTGTAAGAAGCCATTTTAAATGCTGTGTTTTTCCTGTGAGTGAATTAATATATTATTGTTCACTTCTTTCAGAGAGAATTTGCACAAAAAGAAGCAATGAAACAAAAACAGATAGATGAAATAAGAGATAAGAAAACTGGATTAGAAAGAACCATTGATCTGAAATCAGACATCCAAAATAAGAGACAAGCGGAACTGAAGAATGTAAAACATGAATTGCAGCAGTTGGAGGGGTCATCAGACAGAATTGTGGAATTGGATGAAGAGATTGTCAAGACAGTAAGTTAATGTAATTAAAGATTTCTACAAGTTTGAAAGTTTTTACAAGTTGTGAAAAGCATGAGCAACTTGGTACAGTATTGCATTTCAGAACTCTGCATCCATTGTCTGCTTTATGTTTCCTATACCAGCATCACAGCCTTTGGCATCGTGCATGTATTCTTTATAGATCCTGGAAGTATTATTGCTGTAACAGCTGCTGGATACTGCTGCTGGACAGTTTTTAAGAGCTTTTTTTTCTGATTTCTTTAGTTAGGAACTTATTGTCTAATGTAATTACATAAGTCTTTTGTGCTTTTGTTTTTTGATTAGGAACATGAACTGGAGAAGGCTGAGAGGAGCAGCAATGTAGAAACACTTGAACTGGAAGTGCAAACTCTGCAAAATGAGAAAATAAACCTGGACAAAGTTCTTCGGAAGCTGGATCAAGAGATGGAACAGTTGAACCTACATACCACAACAATTACCCAAATGGAGATGCTGAAGAAAGACAAAGTAATTTTTCTATCATCATCTCATAAGGAAGGGAAATTACATGAATACGGTCCCTTCAAGATTCGTGCATTTTTTTCCAGATGTTTATAAACGTTCGTATGTAAAGCTTCTGTCTGGCTTTATGGAAGCCATTAACTCTGAATGCATTGAGTGACATAAACTTAAACATATGAAAATATATTTATATGAACATGAATATATGAATATGTTTTTATGTGAAATTTTAAATGCTTTATTTCCCAATATTTCCCAAGGCAGACAAAGAGGAACAGATTAGAAAAGTAAAATCAAGACATTCTGAAGAACTGACGTTACTGCTGGGATACTTTCCAAATAAAAAACAACTTGAAGACTGGCTTCATGGCAAAAATAGAGAGATTAATGAAACAAGGGACAGACATGCCAAGCTTAAGTATGTATTAGTTTAATTATGTCTCCAGAAGTATTTATGCAATTATGAATTTCAGTGTTAGAAAGTTTTTAATATAGTTAACATACTTTTACTGTAATTCATCAATATTTATTTAGGTGTCTGCAAAATGAAAGAAAGCATTGTGCAAAATGTGTTTAATATATAGCCAATATAGTTCATGGTAGTTAATAAAATCATCATATTTGAAGTATGTCAGAGGCAACACTAAAAGCAGGTAACAAAATATTCTAATATGTCCTTAATTATTTATACTACCCTAGCTGTGAATGTGAAAGAATGTGCTTTGGGGAAAAAAAGACAGGAGTCTTCTGACTTTCTTAGGTGTTACAGAATGGTTATTAACCGTATCATGAACTTATTTGTGATATGGATATGTGTTCCTGATTTACATGTATTTCGTTGTAGAAAAGAATATGTCAGAAAGATATTAGGTGACATCAGCACACTGTGCAGCGATATGCATTAAACTTCTATAAAATCAAAAAATGAGATTTGAGGTCTAAGAACAGTCCATAATTGAGAAGTATGGAAGATGAATAGAAGGGTGCTAATGTTTTTTGCTCAATATGTTTTGCTCAATAACATTTTTTGTTCAATAGTATCTCATAAGCAATAATTAGGGAAGGAAGTAGGAGAGGAAAAGTTAATGATATTCTAGAAAGTCCCTTGTATGGATTTGACATTAGAAATTTGTTTCTCCTCATTAAGCGTCTAGAAAGCAGGAAAAGGAATTTAAATGAAACACTTTATGCTGTATTTAGATGAATTGAAAACTTATGCTGTAGATTTCTGGAAAAATCATTAAAGAACTGATGAATAATTCTGAAGTTAATCTGAATTTGGTATTATGGTGTTTTTCTTAATACAGTTTTTTTGTTGTTTTTCTGTAATATAAGAGTTTATTAATTAATGTTTCAGCAAACAACTGGCATCAGCAGAACAACAGAAGAATTTTATCAGTGCTGAACTAAGAAAAAAAGAAGAACAGTTGTCTAGCTATGAAGCAAAACTTTTTGATGTTTGTGGAAGCCAAGATTTTGACAGTAACCTGAACAAACTTCAAGATGAAATTGAAAAAAGTTCAAAACAGCGAGGTAAATTTATCCATAGCTCTACTTTTTTCCTCATTTTAATTGTAACCTAGAGACACTGAGACAGTCTGTAACTTGTGGGTATTTATATTTGCAGGACAATCAGCATAGAAACCAATTTAAGATTCAGTAACCTCCCTTTTAAACAATTTTCCCCTATCTTTACTACGTCTTCAATTTCACGTTTAATCAAAATCAGTTGTTTTAACTCAGTTAATTCTCTTACTGTATGTGAATGAAATACTGACTTTTACAAAACAAAAATGTAAATCACAACCCTTACACAACCAAGGATATGTTTGAATGATTGAATCTGCCAGTTATGAAGATGAGTACAGAACTAGACAAGTGGCATGGTTTTGGCCCATAGGGCCTACTGCTAACTGAAAGAAAGTAACTCCAGAAGGAGATTCACAAGTACTTGTTTCTATTGTTAATTGCTGAGGGATGAGTGTAGTTCAATAAAATAGAATAATCCAGGTTGGAGAGAATGTCAGGCTGTGATCAAGGGCACCATTCTGAAAATAGGGACAGAGCTGAATTCAGACCAGGTTGCTTAGGACCATTTTAGTTTCCTATCTTGATGATTTGCAGCTTATAGTTTTCTTTCATTTGTTGGTTTTTTAATGGTAAATATATAATAAGTTTAGATCTGATTATGCATTGTATATTCAACATAACATCTTCTGTTTCTCTTTAAACTAGCTGTGCTTGCTGGAGCCACAGCAGTTTATTCACAGTTCATTACACAACTAACAGAAGAGAACCAGTCGTGTTGTCCAGTTTGTCAAAGAGTTTTTCAAACAGAGGCTGAACTGCAAGATGTAATTAGCGATCTTCAGTCTAAGTTGCGTCTTGCACCAGACAAATTGAAGTCAACAGAGTCTGAGCTTAAAAGAAGAGAGAAAAAACGTGATGAAATGATGGGTCTTAAACCAATTAGGTAAAGTACTTCACAGACAATATTGCTGGAAGTCATTTTCTTTTGAATGTTTGTTTTTTGATTATTGAAAATTTTGTTGACATCAAGAAAGATTTATTTTCGGGCTAGGCAATTTGTTCAAAAATCTAACTGCACTTTAATAAATCTTGATTTATATATCCTTTAAAGGTACTTTTTTGTTACTGTCAGGTTTAGTATTCATTTATGATGTTCTTGAAGGAAATCTGTGAGACTTATAGCAGATTCCCAATGCAGTCTGTGTTTTCTTGTGGTTCAGTCAAGTGCAATTCCATCATTTGGGAATGCAGCTCTGTCTCTGATACTGACAATCCATAAAAGATTAGACTGTATTAAATCTCTTATGTAGTTTTTAATTAATTAAAATATTTTTGAAGTTGCAATGTAAAAAAAAAAAAAAATGTAGACAATGTTTTTTAAAAAAAAAAAAAAAAAAGAGAGAAGAGGTGCTTACAGTCTTTTCCAATTCCCAGGCTTACTTAATCTGTAATTTTAAAACTACAAAAATTACAGGCAGACTATTTTGTTGCTGTGTCCCCTTTTTTCTTCTTGTTGCCTCCCTCCAAACCATAAACAGCACTAGTCCTAATGAATTTTTGTGAGAGTCCTATTTTTTTTTTTTCCTTACCATACAAACAGGATTTAGAGTAGAGCATGCAGTTTCCCTGTCAGTGGGTAACCAGAGGCTCTGGTTTCAAAATATTTGAAGACTGTTATTCTGAAAAAAAATTGAATATATGTTAGAAGGTATACCTCTCTTTCACAAGAGGGCACTCATGTGCAGTGGATTTTATTTTAGCACTGGCTGTAGTTCAGTTGAAAACCGGAAGAGGTTTGTTGGTTGGTTTGTGTTTAGATCTCACCTGCCTACAATGAGGGATTATTACCTTAGCTGGTTATATAACATAAACTCAACTGAACATGGGCAAGCTTAAGGGGATACTATTGGTTCAATTCAGTCTTCTGCTATTCAGTCATATCACAGATTTTGCAAACTTGAATGTCTTGAACTTATGCTGCTGCTTTTAACGAAGTTTCATGGATTTGTATTTTATTCAAGGCAAACAGTAGTGGAACTCCAAGAAAGGGACATACCAGACTTGAGGAACAAGCTGCAAACTGTGAACAGGGATTTTGCACGCCTGAAGGGTGAGATAGAAGAGCAGGAAACACTCTTGCAGACAGTTCTGTCTGAGAAGGACGGTGCTAATGCATGTTTACAGGACATAACACTAATGGAAAGGTACCAGGTATGCTCTGTATTTCCTTTCAATATATAAAACGGTATTTGCTTGCTGTACACGTAGTTATTCAATAACATATAAACTAAAGCCTGTTAAGCACTAGTACGGTAATAATAGGGCTTTACTCTTACTTTTAGGCTGATATTAGGGATGTTGAAAGAAAAATTGCTCAGCAGGAGGCTAAGCTGCTAGGGGTCGATTTAAGTAGAACCGTTCTACAAGTAAGCCAAGAAAAACAAGAGAAGAAACACTTATGGGACACAGGTAGGTCATATAAAATGATGTTTTGTTTTTATATTGAAAATAATCAAACTTGCTGCCAGTAAAATATAAATTTTAGTTTACTTATTTTACATTCAAAATAACCATATTCTAATAGTTTTTTTTGGTCTTTTGTTTTGTTTTGTTTTTTTGATTATATTAACTTAGTTTGCAGTTAGATCTGTCATAAGGAAGACAAAAAATGTTGTTAGTTACAGATCAACTGTTTCACTGCGTGTGTATTTTCATCTACAGTTACTAGTAAAATTGAGTTAAATCAAAAAATCAAGCAAGACCAGCAGAATCAGATTCAGCAGCTTAAGAGTACAGTTAATGAACTTAGAGCAGAGAAACTTCAGATTTCCAGCAGCATGCAGCGTCGTCAACAACTGGAGGAGCAAATAGTGGAATTAACCACTGAGTTTCAGTCCTTATATAGAGAGATTAAGGTAGGAAATAATTACTACCCCTTAACTATGTTGTCCTTGAAAAACAAAGAATCCAGTAATATTTAATGTTCTGTAATCCTAGCAATTCAGATGCATTTTAAAACTTTTGTCCTGTTATACTATGCATATCTCTGGAAATTTTCAGCACTTTATTTAATACAAAACTTTTTTCAGAGTAATGAACAAGATGTAAAAAAAAATTAAGTACGCACATGGCTTTTTTTTTTTGCACTTGAAAAATTGTTTATCTTTGACAGAATGAGAAAATAAAAAGGACTTTCTCCAACTGCTTTTCAGGAAGCAAAAGAACAGGTATTTCCCCTACATGAAACTTTAGAAAAACTGCAGCAAGACAAGGAGGATCTAATTAATAAAAGGACTGCAACTAATAAAGAAACACAAGAGAAGGTTTGTTTGCATTTGACATAGTTGGGAGATAGGATTACATGCTGGTTTTGGGGCATGGGTGGAAGCCATGGTAATGAGTTGACTTTTAGGAGACAGCAATTGCTTTACCTAATGCTTTAGATTTGTGGAGCTTTTAGGGAAGAAAAGGAACATAACCAAGTCAGGAAATCAACTCAGTTGTAACTAACTTTTGGTGGTCTTATCAAAAAGCTTCTAGGGACATTTGGCAATATTTAGTGTGACGTGTAGTGCTAAAAGCCCTATCTAGTAGGTCTAGAGGAACAGCAATGATGGTTGTGACCTTTCCTTGGCAAGGGACACACCTGTCTTTCTCAGGGCAAATGGCCCTCTTATGTAAGCACAAATGAGTGATTTACCATTTGTTTTGGAAAACAGTTTCATGGTAATAAGGAGCATCTGGATTTCAAAAGTTGAAGTCTTTTGTTGGTAAATTAAAGGGAGTTATGAAATGAATCGTACCTTAGAAATAGTGTTATCCAGTTATCTTTTATACATGTCACATCAGTTCTTGGACATCCGACTGCAATTCATTTGAAATCTTTTCGCTGCAGATAAATAGCATAAAAGAGAAAGTTAAAGATATAAACAAGTACATGAAAGAAATCGAAAGCTATATTCAAGAAGGAAAGGAAGACTACAAGAAGGTAACCTAAAAAGCAATCAATAAAAAGGTGCTTTTAAAAGTGTTTTTGTATATAAATAATATACCTTTTTATTTTTATAGCAAAAGGAGTCTGAACTTGATGAAGTAAACTCTCAGTTAGTTGCCTGTGAGAAACAGAAGGAAAAGATAAGTAAAGAGATGGAAATTATTCGACAAGATATTGACACTCAAAAGGTAGGTTTATTGTTTTAGCATAAGGTATATTTTGCATTTATACCTGAAGTGATTTCTGGCATTGGTTTAATTCCGTGTAGGCTCATTCATACAAAGTTTGTCTCCTCTTGATGTACTTAATGAGTTGTTAGTCAGAATAGCCGCTATATGTGCATCTGGCTGAAAAAATCCTGTGATTTACATATGCAAAAATTGATGCATTTTAGAAAAAAGAATTATCTCTAAGTACAATTTTGTGGTATTTCCTAAAGGGGTAAGTCTGTTGTGACAATAACCACTGTTTTCAAAACTAGCTTTGTGTGGAAGATACCTATCTACTGAAAGAAGACCGCTGTGAGGTGATCCTAATTGCAGGTCCCAAAAGTTGTTAGTCACTCCAGATTTTGTTGTGTGCTTTAAATCATTATGTATGTATTTCAAACCCTATTTACATTCTTTATAGGAAAGATATCTTTCCCCACTCTATCCCACTATCTTACCTGTAGAATTGAGAATAGGGGAAAATGTGAAATCTCACCCCAAATGACTTGCCCCATTTGAACCACCGACTACGGTTCACACACAGGATCACTCTTACGTTCACCTATGACAATAAATATTGTAAATATTATTTCAGGTTGAAATATGAAATGATAATTGTGATTTGCATTATACTAGGTTTCTAGTGCAAAGTTAGTTCTTACTATGGTACTTTTCAGTGCTGTCAATTGTTTTATGCTTGTAGCAGGTTTTAGAGTTGTGCAGAGTTTATACTTTGTTATTGAGCATCGATATATTGAAACATCATAGAACTTCTTGCTTTCTGTGGAGACAGATACAGGAAAGGTGGCTGGAGGATAATCTGACTTTGAGGAAGCGGAATGAAGAATTAAAAGAAGTTGAAGACAATATAAATAGACTTATGAAGGAGATGGGAGAAATGAAAGTCCCGCAGATGAAAAAGTAAGCGTTTTCAAAACACAGCAGAGTGTTTTGCATAAGAATTCACTAAATATCTGAATATAATACTCACTGTGTTTTAGTGTTTCCTGTGTTCTTAGTGTGTACCTTTCTCCCCATTCATGTAGACTACTTCCTCCCTCAAACTTGTGTTTGCATAATATTCCCATGACAACATAAATGACTCAGTGAAATTACGTAGCTCTAGCTACAAATGCACACAAGTATATACCTGTTCAAATCTAATCCGTTTGTTTTAAAGACTTCCACTGTTAAGTCTGTATTTAAAAAGAAACTGATGTCTCTGGATAAAAGTGTTTTATCTTCAGTGTGCTCAAATAGGTCTCAGCTGCAAATCATTTCAGTATTTTAATGTTAATTGTTTAGATAATAAACACTGATGAAAAGGAATTATCCTAATTCAGTTTCTTATGTGCAAACTATTTATGTAGCTTTCTAGATGCTACCAGACCGTTCATTGCATTTTTTTTGCTCAGTATCCTGATGTAATTCCTGCAATTAAATCTAATTTATACCTCTACATGGTGCACTTTCATCTTTGATAGGATTAGTGAATATTAGTCAGAATGGTGACTTTAATATGTTTTTAAAACTTAATATGTTATATTGCTTATAAAAACAATAAACATATGTTTAAATAAACATAAGCATATTTTAAATGTCTTAGTTCGAGTAATTTTAACTGTTGCAATCTATATATACAATAGAATGAGTTGCTAACATAAACTAAAAATTAGAACCTTGACTAAAATATAGCGAAACACTAAATACAGAAGTCTCGTGTATCATTTGTGGTTTGACAGTGAACAAAAAAATTTAGAGGAGAAAATAGAAGCTCTGAAAAGAAACCATCATGTTGCACTTGGCCGACAGCGTGGATTTGAGGAAGAGATTGTTCGGTTTAAAAAGGAACTTCGAGAGTCACAATTCAAAGATGCAGAGGAAAAATACAGGGAGATGATGATTGTTATGAGAACAACGGAGCTATTGAACAAGGATTTGGACACTTACTACAAGGCTCTTGATAAGTAAGTACTGTCGTATGAGGATAATTCTTTTTTTCAGTTTTCATTACTGCCTTGGTGCAAAAGCAACTCGCAATTTCAAACATCCTGGTTTAACTTTTAGAAATAGTAAATTAACGTAACTTAGAGGTACATAATTATTTTTCTTTATAAAATCAAATATCTAAGTATTAAGATAGAATGTTGTACCTTGCTATGTTACTTCTATTATTTTTTATATTCATCCCAAAAGTCCAGTTGCCGTAGCTTTTTTATTTTTTAATGCCTCCAGAAGAGAACTGATTCCTAAAAGCAAAGTAAATTAATGAAAATGTGCTGCAAACTGCACAGGATTATTAGAGTATAGGAACTCTGTAATGTATATAATGTACATAAAATAAATGAGGGACCTTTTTTGAGTACTGGTTGTACATGTTAGGACACAATTGCAATACAACAAGTCAAATTGAGAGAGAGAATAGAGAAATGAAGCCAACACATCACCATTGTTAATCATCAGAGATTGTTAACAAATGTGAACGAAAACATACAGTGCTTTTCCCTGCCTTCTCTCCCACTCCCCCCATGCATTGTTCACTTATAATTATGGAATTGCAATGAGCCAGTTGCAATAATACTAGGTTGGTGCTCAGTGGCAGTTAGAAGTAAAAGTTGAGTATTAGGAACAAAATAGAGAATGAGAGAAAAATATCTGGCCACCATAGAAACTACAAATTCAGAATACAATTTTGGTCTCCTCTATTAAAAAGGACATAATAAATCTGGAAAAAGGAGCACAGAGAGCAGTAATGTAGTTAAAGGTACAACATAACTCTCCAGAAGAGATGCTAGATAGATTAGAAGTTTCCATGTTGAAAAAAGGTGACTGAAGAGGGATGATAAAGGTTTCTTAATTTCTTGAATAGTGTGGAGAAGGGGAAAAGGGAATGATTGTGAAAATACCAAGCAGTAGTTCGAAATACAAGGTAGTACTTTTTCTGGCAACACATAATAAAGCTGTGGAACCCATAATTCACTGGTCTATTTGGAGGCTAAGCTCTAAATACATTTGAAAAGATTGTATGAATTCAGAAAGACAGGTCTCAAACGCTATTAAATACAGAGGTCTGGAGTACCCTGCTTTAATCGTTTTTAATGATAAAATAAATATAGTTAGTATTTGGATTTAAGCCAATCCAAAATTTATTTTGTGAAGATTTAAATTGTACAGAGCATGTGTAATTCTTCCCTTTCAGCTTAAATGGAAATGCACTCCAAGAATTTCCCTTTTAGAATTCAGAATCTTTTGTATGGTATCAAATCATCTATTGTTTCTATTTAAGGCAAAACAGGAAATCAGTCTTGTAATTTCAAGAAAAATAGATAAGCATCACTTATTGGTAATCGTCTGAAAAATCAGTGAGACAAAATGTTAACTCTAATGGCCAGAGATTGAAAGCTGTGTATGTAGCTGGGAAAAGCAACATTTGTATGCTCTTCTGTGCTATCTGTTGATCTTTGTTGATTTAATATTTACAGGTTTTTGTTAAATATTCATGAAGAATGCATTCTTGGGTTTAATCAACAGTAGAAAATGCTTTATTCATTATTCAGACATAACAAATCATATTAGAGTTGAGACTTCAGTATTCCTCACAACAGGTGAAAATAATTCCTGTAAAAGGGAGGAGATGGGAAAAGTGTGTGTGTGTGTATATATATACATGAAGTCAATTTCAGAATTACTTTTGAATACTGCCATATTTTTGGAAGAAAAAACATTGGCAGAAAGCAAGCAAGCATTTTTTTTTTTTCCTTACAAAGCGCTATTTGTTTAAAAAGTTAGAAACGTAGCACAATGTCCTTTTGGAATGCTTTTACGAGGAATCATCTATTATTGAACTAAAGACATGTAGACATGATGGTTTCAGGATATCATGTTGAATCAGGGAAATGAAATAAAAAAATATTAGTGACACCCTATATTACTCTTGCCACTGAAGGTAGCTCTAATCATAACATCTCTTTAGGTAATTACAAATTAAATTCTTGATAGAGAATTCTCTGCTCCAAGGAAACTTCACTGGCTCTCCTTTCCTACTGAGACTCAGTTATCTGCACTGCAGGGTGGTGGGGGACTGGCAATGAGTAACACTATTTTTATTTTGGAAGGCTTTAATATCAGATTCTTCTTGGAGGTCTGAAAATATGCCTTACACATAAATTATAAATCTCCTTAAAAAAAAAAAATAAAAAAAAAAATAAAAACCTTTACTGAGTGACTGATTACAAATCATTTTGTCTTTATTACTCTCCTACTTCTTGAGATGGAGTTGTTTGTGAGAGTAGAAGTATTCACATAACAGAGTGTGTTTGATCTTTGTACATTTCTGCATTCAAAATGAACTAGTAGTTACTGTAATTTTAGTCAAAGTATTTAGAGAATGAAAAGTGAGCTCTCGCCTTCCCTAAAGCTCCTATGAGTCCATAGCAGTCCATGGTTGCACCTATAAAAATCTGCAATTTTTTTTTTCCTGTAGAGCAATAATGACATTTCATAGCATGAAGATGGAAGAAATCAACAAAATAATTCGTGACCTTTGGAGAAATACCTACAGAGGACAAGGTACATGTGGGTTGGTTGGTTTGTTTGTTTGTTTGTTTTCACAGTTTTGTCCATATTAATTTTATACCGAGCACTGCATAGTGAAAAGTGTTTGTTCAAACTATGGAAAATCCAGGATATGAAAATGGTTGGTTCCATTCTAAAGGCTGCATCTGTTGGTCCCCCCTATAGTCTCCTTTTTATTACATGTTACATGGGTAGTTATATGATAAATAGAAGTAATTTTCCCTTTTCCATGTTTTCTATAGTTGTTTCCTTGAGTCAGGGGAGTTGCCTGGGCTTATTTCTTTAATTTTGGAAAAAATTAATTTCAAATTTTTATCTATTAGTAGGAGTTATGAGTAAGGTGTTTTTTTTTTGTTTTTTTTTTTTTTTGTAGTTACTGTATGTTGTAGCTCTCAATTATGTTTATTCCAATGCTATTTTAAAGATCTTTTGATAAGGGAAAAACTGTTTCTTTTTCATTTTCAGATATTGAATATATAGAAATTCGCTCTGATGCAGATGAGAATGTTTCAGCAGCTGATAAGAGAAGAAGCTACAATTATAGAGTAGTAATGATAAAGGGAGATACAGCACTGGATATGAGAGGAAGATGTAGTGCTGGGCAAAAGGTAATATAGCTTTTTTTTCTTGTACGTCATAAACAGGATTTTGAAAGCTGCAAGAGTGACACATCGTAAAATGAATCCGGTAAAGAAGTGGCTCCAACTCAGATTTACATTCAGTAAACATGACTGCATCTGGATTATGCTGCCAGTATGCAGTATATGATTGGGAGCGTCCGAACCCTATTTTGGGGTGTCCAAATTCCTTGTTTCGGTTGGCAATTGGTCTGAGTCTGTAGGTGTGAAGGGTTCAGCCTTGCCGCGTTCTCAAGTTCATCTAGTCTTTTTCTTGCTAGTTACATCTGAAGTTCCCATAGCTGTAGGTCTATTAACTTGCTCCTGATTTTTTTTTCCTTCTTGAGGGCTGATCCTTTGTCATCTTTTCACAACTGTGTCTGTTTTGAAGTATGCTCAGATCTCTTTTTTCTCCAAATTGCATTACTCCCACCTCCTACTGAATATAAATAACTTTTCAGTTCATGTCACCAAAAAGATGAACGTAGAAAGTGACAGAAATACCGCCAGGACTGCTCTTACTACTTCTCTGCTGTAACAATATCTGTCCATCCTTTGTGCCTTCTACAACATAAAGAGAACACCTGGAGAACTCTCCCCTACAGGCTCACAGAGCCTGTCGCCTTTGCACAAGGTGCCAATGACTACCTAGGCCAAGCACACTGTAATTGTGAGGGAGATACCTTCTCCTTCCTCTTCTGCAGTGGGAGCTGGAACTCTTTGGCTCCCTTTCCTCTGCACCAGCTGAAAGGGCTATGGTTGCAACAGATATAAATCTCTTTGATAGCGAGGAAGAATCGCTATTATCTGGAGTAATATCTGCCTACTTACTTACCTCCAAGAGTAGCAGTTCTCACTGTGTCACACACTGCATCAGAGTTTCACTGGCAGCCAGGCCTTCAGCTATCTCCTCTTCTCACTTTTGCCTGACAAGATGGTATTGACAGTAACAGAAAATGAAATTGAGGAATACAACAAGATGGTGCACAGTATTTTTAAGCATGTCCAGCAATAGCAGCACTAGAGTCCAGCAACACCAGTGTCTTGAAAGGATATTCTGTGAGAAGATGCGTGCTGTATTGTTGCTTGAATGTGAAACATGCTGTCAAATTAATTCCCACCTGAGTGTAGAAGTGTACTTGTTTTGAAAATTCCATACTAATATTGGGGGAAATCCAAAACTTCATATAAAACAGCAATATAGGCAAAAAATGTCTTCTCCTAAAGTAGTCTAGGATGTTATGCTAGAGTCCTATGTAAATGAGAGTGAAACTTGTTCACGGTTTCTTAGCTTATATTCTGAGAATTATTCTTTGATCATGAACTATGATGCCAGCAGTCATGATATTTGGAAAGTATTTTTTGTAGCACAGTTTCCATCAAGTGTTCTGTAATTTTCACTAATTCATGAGATCTAATAAAAACACAATTAGGCCTTATAATACAAGACTGGTTTGTGAGTTGTTCAAATTACTATCTTCAGTTTTATGAAGGAGTCAGGAGTTCTGTATTTCAAACTGACTGATGCACATACAAATTTCCACCATCTCCCTGCTAATAGGATGGGGTTTCAACAGAGTATAGGAATAATGCTGATGGCAATGTTGTAACATTCTTACGTTGGGCTGGAATACTGAATTTCAATAGCTCTGGGATTTTGAGAATTTGACTGCTCAGGTATGTTTCCAATGTTATGTTGTAGAAGGGATCTTTCAATTCAAACCTGAAGTTTTAATTTATTTTTTCAAATCTAATTAGTTATCATCATTTTGTGAATTATGTAGACTTTAGTCACAGTTTGTAATGGCATTAAAAATAACATATTAGGCATCGTTTCTCTATAAACACTCTGAAGAGTGCTTTTTCTTTTTCCCTTAGGTGCTTGCTTCTCTTATTATTCGTCTTGCTCTAGCAGAAACGTTCTGTCTCAACTGTGGCATATTGGCACTAGATGAGCCTACTACCAATCTTGATCGAGAAAACATTGAGTCTCTTGCACATGCCCTCGTGGAGTAAGTAATCTCTTCTTGTGAAGCTTGGATATTTTTCAAATTTTAATGTTAGTGATTGGTGTTAGGAAGTGATTTTATTTCAAGCTGACCTATATTTGTTGACATACGTTGATATACATGCAAAGCAGTAGCTTTAGATTCCCTTTCCTTTATCTGGATGAGGAAAAAATAATTTGTATTTTGTTGTTGCTGTTTTTTTTAATATGGGTAAAAAGAGGTGCTGATCTACATTAGATTGCTTGATACTCGTGTAGTTTTCAATAGTTAAATATTTTCGTACAAATTCGCTAAAACTAGACAGCAATATAGATTGAATTACACTGAATAATATCTCTTTGTAGGATAATAAAAAACCGCACAAAACAGCGTAACTTTCAGCTTCTGGTGATAACTCATGATGAAGATTTTGTTGAACTGCTGGGCCGTTCTGAATATGTGGAAACCTTCTACAGGATACGGAAGAACGATGACCAGTGCTCTGAGATCATGAAATGCAGTGTCAGCTCCCTTGGCTCATATGTTCATTAGCATTTCAAGTAATTAGGTATTATAGACTGGCTTAGCTGCCAAACTTAGAGGTCAGAGGAAGACATCTGAAAGTGTAGCTCCTTCATATCATATAGTATCATGAAGATTTTAGCTCAAGTCTGAAACTATTACATTTTTAACCTTCATATCTCTGTACTTACTTCTGCATCTGGGTTCAAGTCTCACCATGAGTTGAGAGACTGTAAGTGAATACAGGGCAGTTAACTTTTAGGTGTATTTTATATTTTAAAAGAAAAAATAAAGTGTTGTTCTTGGTATATGTCCTGGTCTGGATCTAGATGCACATTCTTTGGAACAGCTCTAGATCTGTCGGTACAATAGAGTTTGCCCTCCATCACTTTGTTATGGCAAGTTCAGAATTGATTTGCATCTCTCCAGACAAGGTATGTTTCTAGCCACCTGCCTCATCTACACAAAATTCACAGGATTCAAAAAAGATGCTTAGTACTGTTTCTGCAAGGTACTATTGCTCAGAATCTTTACAAAGTATGACACCTTCCTTCAGACTGAAGGAAAGTCCCATCTAAAACTGGATGACTGAGTGAAGGGATGACAGAAGCCTATTTTAACCATATTCTCTTTGTTTATTGTGGGCAGAACTGTCATGTAGTGTCACTTAGTTTATGATGATGTTTACAAGAATTGTGTCAAAATCTAGAGTACTTGGTCATATTCAGATCCTCTGTAAGATAGAATCGACTTCTGTAAAAATGATAACAGATCTGCCCCAGGGAGTTAGTTTGTATGGATGCTGATCTTCACCACCCCTACTCAGAGCTCTTCTGAGCTGTTTGCAGCATCACTCAATAGCAAAAGGAAACCAGCCACTTAGTTAGAATGACAGCGGAAAGCCAACAGGACCTGATCAGCGTTAACTCTTGAGATTTCAGAGGTGAGGCCTCAGCAGTGCACTGTGCTGCCTCTGCAGTCATGCAGAGTCTGAAGGATGCCATTTCTGGGCAGCTGTTTCTTCATAACCAAGTGAGGGGGCACCGGTTCTACGTCCAAATCTGGGTAGAAGCCCACAAACAGAATCTGGACTTAGAGCTCTTGAAAGCTGCAGCCACCAGTGATTGCCTGAACCTCCTTAGGTGACAACATATGACTAAAGCTCACTTTCAAAGGAAGAATCTCTAAACCACTTAAAAAAAAATGTTAATTTAATTAACAGCAGGGCATTTTACTTTGGAAAACACCGGAATGAGCATGGGAACGTTGTACTCTGCCTTTTCCTCCTGCTCTGGCAGGGCAGCAGGGGCAGGTGCTAGCACCACGGACAGAGGCAGCCTGGCCACCCCCTGCCCCGAGGGCTTTGCTGCAGGGGACAGTGACACGGTGACACAGCCCTGTGCTATGCCCCTTGTGGCCCTGCAGGACCCTTCTAGGTAAAAAGGGACAGCACCTGCTAAAGTGTCTAGATAACATCTGCACCAAAACCCAGCAGCAGCGTGGGTCTCTGTTTGGACGTCTCCATAGGTGATGTTCCTGAGCCCTGCACAGCACCAGAGGGCTCGGTGGACGTGGCAGCAGGGGCGTGGAAGAGTAATGCCAGAAACAGCACTTGAACTAAGGATTGTTTCCACCTGAAATTTTCAATTTTCTGAAAATGCAGGTTGTTAGAGTCAAGGTGCCCCCGTCACCGGGGGAACACACTCAAAAATAAACATACAAACGGGACTTCCTAGCAATTACACTCACCGATCCCCTGAAAAGGCAATTGACACTAAACTGGGGAGGGGGTGAAAGGAGACGAAGGAAAATGCTACTAACATGCATTACGTTTGCAGTTTTAAGTAAGAAGCTTCACTGACTCTAGTACTACTTCCTGAAGGGGAATTTTCTTGAAGATCTAATCAACAGAAAAAAATGACTTTGAATTTTCAAATTTTCCTGTGCTACCTGTTTATTTTAGCGTGACACATACATCCCGGCTCATGAAGAATTACTTTATCTTCAGAAGCAACTCCCCTACCTTTGTGGATTCCGTGCTTCCCCTTCTTCTCCTCCCCCTTCCCCCAAACAAGATAACGACAGAGATTGCCATTCCCCTATAACAAAGCTTAGACACACTTTTGCTTTTAACAACCCTTCTCTGTTCCCCAGCTGCAGATGTTACATTATGGGCTTAGATGCATTATGGGCTTAGAATTTTTGTCAGAACTTGGAGAAAGGATAGAAAATGCGTTGGGAAGCTGCCTCCTCTGCCATTAAGCGTCAGCATTAAAATGACAAAAAGCCGGTGAGCCCCACAATTTTTTCCACGCCTTTCACTTGCTTATTCCAAGGAGGAACCTATGGCTGTGCGAGCAGAGCAGACACCACCAGCCCCACGGTTTTGATATCGCCTGGAAGACAAAAATCACAGACGAGCCATGCTCATGGGAATGGCACAAAGGACAAACCCCGAATCCTTTCGCTGCCTTCCACTGCTCGCGGGTGCCTTGGGGAGCGCGGGGACTGAGTGGGGCCGGCACCGCCGCGGGGTGAGCTGCGCCGCCACCGCCTCCTCTCCCGCACCCACAGGAAGCTGGGGTGCTACAGATCGGCGCTGTCAGCCACCCCCAGAGCCACGTCAAGGGCATCCCTGCCCCGCCACAGCTTCCTGCCTCGGCCGCCACGGCGCAGCTGATCCATGGCAGCTGCCCCCGGCCTCATCCCGGGAGAGGGTGGGAAGGAGCGGGATGCGCGGAGGGAAGGGGCCGGGGCTCCTCCTGGCAGGTGGTGCCACGTAAGGCTCAGTGCCTGGCAAAAAAAACAAGCAGGAATGATTGGAAATGAGATGTTTCTGCTCAGAATGAGTGGTTAGCCATCGGGATGGGATGCCCGGGGAGGTGGTGGCGTCACCGTCCCTTGGGGTGTTCAAGGACGGGTGCTTGGGGACATGGTTTAGTGGTGACATTGGTGGTAGGAGGATGGTTGGGGAAGCTGATCTTGGAGGGCTTTTCCCACCTGAATTAATGATTCTGTGATTCAAGATGTGGTTGAAGGCGCGTGGGGCACGGCTGTATCGAGGTAACCACCTGGGGAGGTGACAAAGCCGTGCAGCCACCACCTCCCCACTTGCCATTTCGGCTGGAGCCGTGGCTCATTTCCAGCCATCGGCAGAGAAATCCCAGCCCCGCGGCACCACACACACCCCATGGCAAGGACAGCGTGGCCACAGACCCTCTGGGCTGTGCCTGGATTTAAGAACCAAGATGAAAACTGGAAACAATTCTAAGTGCATTCACAGGACTGACAGTGGGTGCGCCAGCAATGGGCTCAGCCCTGGAGAACGGGCACTGGGGCGATGCCTCCATTGCTGACCAGAACCACCACAGCCCTGAAGAATTTCTCAGCCTGGGGAGAGGCACAGCTGGGCTGAAATCCGTCCCCGAGCAGCGTGGTTGGGGTCGAGAGGGATTTCTGCTGCCCACAGCCTCGGCCGTGGCGGATGGCTGGCTTTAGAGCTGGGACTGCCTCAGACTGAGCTCTGCGTTGGGCTCAGCTCAGGCAAATCGCTTCCCCACCACCACCTCCATGCCATGCCACTTCTGTCTCCAACGACATAATTTCATTTATCTGCGAGGAGACAGATACTTTCACTAGGAAAAAACGGGCTTAGAGGCATCGCTGTCTGAACAGCCTTGTTGCCAAGTGGGTGCTGTGCTAGCAGTGGAGAACCAACGCTTGTAAGCTCTGGCATCCTTCAGTACCAGCGATGCTGTGCGAGTGGCCTGCTGGATGCTCAGAGGCAGCTACAGACACGGCAGCTCTGCCCCAAGTACTTCGTGTTTAACACTTCCGAAAAATAAAAAGAAAAAAAAAGGCATGATTACAAATAAACACCACAAACTAAGCCAATAAAAAAAAATAGATGATCCTATCAAAAGTTTAATAATTTCATGCCACCTTGTAACTTTGCGAGCATCTAAATGTCACTCTAAATATCATTCCTAATCTATTTCAGTATGACAGTTTCTTTACTACTCCTTGGGCAAGCTTCCAGGAGCCAGCACCGAGCCCCTACCTACAGCCAGATCGCACCTTTGGGAAATGAGAACTCCTTCATCTGGTCCATCCTATTCCATGTAACTTGGTTCATGCAGAAAAAAAAAAATAATTAAAAAATCATGTTTGCTGTCTCTGTCACACACCATCCCCTCCAGCTGCGCTGGCTGAAGGAAGCGGGGAGGCTCCAGCTGGCCGCGTATGCATTCTGAAACACGGTTTGTAAACTCAACCACTGATTCAAGAGATACTGCATGTGCTGATGCTAGATGTTATATTGTGACCCACATTTTAGTGTTATAAAAAGTTTTATTTAACTTCTCACCATCTTCAGAAATTGAGGAGCAACACACATGAGAAAATGGTCTGAAAAAAAATGGTCTGTGTCTTCTCAGGATTTTTTTTAAAAATGCCAAGTTGGGCTGTCATTGGAAAGGAGAAAATGGTGATTTGCCCAAAATCAAGCCCTCAAAAATCACAGAAGAGATGGGTCGGCCTCTTCGCACAGATAACCAGCGATAGGACAAGAGAGAATGGCCTCAAGTCACGCTAGGGGAGGTTCAGGTTGGAAATGAGGAGACATTTCTGCTCAGAGCAGTCAGACACGGGGACGGGCTGCCCAGGGAGGTGGGGGAGTCACCAGCCCTTGGGGTGCTCAAGGATGGGTTGGACGTGGTGCTTGGGGACAGGGTTTAGTGGTGACATTGGTGGTAGGGGGATGCTTGGACCAGATGGTCTTGGAGGTCTCTTCCAACCTGAATGATTTTGTGATTCTGTGTATGCATCATCCCCGTTATACCACCCCCTGGGCCTTAGGCACCACAGCACCGCTTCTTAATTGCGTGACCCCATCCCTCCACAGGACCCGTCACTCAGTGCGGCTGGGACAGCCGTGGGATGAGCTGGGACAGCTGTGGGATGAACTGGGACAGCCGTGGGACGAGCTGGGACAGCCGTGGGATGAACTGGGACAGCCGTGGGACGAGCTGGGCTGCTGAGCTCAAGGTGTGGAGGCCGCACGGCTGCTCTCAGTGCCTGAGCAGCCTGGAGGAGAATTTCCGAGCGTGCTGGGATGCAGCTGGGGGGGTGCAGGTGCTGGGAACACTCCAGCAACACCACTGTCCTCTCCTGTCTTGCAGCCACCTGGCCTAAAAGGCACGAACCCAGCCCATCCAAAACAGGGGACCACTGTTCCCCTGTTGCCTACAGAGCCAGAAACAACAAGGGGGTGATGCCACAGGGAGAGGCACCCTCTAAAATCTGACTTACCTGCCCCCTGTGCCTAGTTTTTTCCCTCAGGTTCCGCTGACCCCGTCCCTTGCCACCAGCGCTGCCCTGTCCAGGAGCTCCTCCTTTGCCTGCGGTGGTCATGGGCATCAGCCTGGGCTTCGCTGCTGAAACAAAGAAAAAAAAAGCAGGAATTGGGACAGGAGGACAACACAAAAATCAGGTTTGGGTTGCACCGAGGGTTTCGTCATCTGCCTGGATTGATTTTGTGATGAATGACAGCAGCAGCATTTTGGATGCTTTTAATCTCAGGATGACTTTTTCCTACATTTCCTTAGATTTTGGGCTTGTTCCCACACTGCTCTAATGGCAGCAGCTCCCAGACCCACAGGGTTTGTGTCCTGCCTGGTAGGGGCACACCAGTGGGCATCCGTGCTGGGGGTGATGCCCGGGCAGAAGTTCCCTGTATCATTTCGTACCACTGCTGGTTCCGGTGTTTAGAGCAGCCACAGATGCTCTGGGCACGTTATTTCATTTCCCTTCTGGCCAAGGACTCCCAAAGCTCTGCGGTCCCCGTCCGTCGCCCCCTCCTGCCCAAGGAAGCAAGCCCCCAGCTCAACACCATTTCTCAGAACCGGGCTCCACCTTCTAGCTATCGTTTTCCACCCACACGAGCTGAATTGATACATGTCAGCTTTTCCCATCATCTACGTTACCGTATCAATAGTTAGGGGGAATGATTTTATCTGCCTGGGGGGGAGATGACGCGCCGGGCGCGGGTGTGCGGCTTTGTGGGACGCCCCCAGCCCCGTGCCCCCTGACCCCAAATCCCCGAGGTGCCCGGAACCCATCCCGGGTGGTGCCAGCTCCTGGCTCGAGGGATCGGGGAGCTTCTGCAGGAAACTGGCTTTAGGACAGACAGGTGGATGGACAGACAGACGCATGCTGTGCTCCACCACCCTGCACACACCCCAGTGGCTTCACCTCTCTCCCAGTGCCTGCGGAGGAAATCCTCCAGGCTCCATCTGGCTCTGCCCCAGCCTCTAATGGCTGGGAAATTCCATGTCTGGGAATCGCTTCTGTCTTTTTTCAGCTCCCAGGAAAAACGGCATTCTCCAGGCTAATGTAAGCAGCTGATGTCAGTGAAAACAGGGGGCTCCAGCCCAGTCCTGCCACTGTGGTGTCGGATCTTTGAATATAGAAATAATTCACCAAAACGGGCTGGGAGCTGCTCGAAAAGCAAAGTTCAGCCCTTGGTTGGACCACACAACACTGACATTTACTGAAAATTTAAAAATAATTTGTGAAAATGGAAATGTTCCAACATTTCCTAAAAAATTTGAAAAATTTGCAGCTCTTTCCAAGCCTCTGGCCAAGCTGACAGCTGGGGCTCCTGGGCAGGGGCAGCAGCACCGCGAGGCTGCCGCGGGGCTGGGCTGGAGGCGGAGGGCTCCAGAACATGCATGGCAGAACTTTGGGGAGAAACAAGGCGTTTTGGCAAGTCAACGTTTTACACCACCGAATTCCCAGTGCCGGCTCGGTTTAGCAATGGTGGGAAATAACCACAGGTGTGTGGCTGCTGGCGTGGTTAAGGAAAAGGTGTCTGCATCTCCCTCAGCTACCGCAGGTTTTCTGCCGTACCGCGGATCAGTGTGGGGTGGTGTGGGGTGGTGTGGGATGCTGTGGGATGCTGTGGGGTGGTGTGGGATGCTGTGGGGTGCTGTGGGATGCTGTGGGGTGGTGTGGGATGCTGTGGGATGCTGTGGGATGCTGTGGGGTGGTGTGGGGTGGTGTGGGATGCTGTGGGGTGCTGTGGGATGCTGTGGGGTGGTGTGGGATGCTGTGGGGTGCTGTGGGGTGCTGTAGGGTGTCATGGGATGGGCTGGGACATCACAGGGCAGAATGAGGTGGCACAGGATGGCGTGGGACGGGGGGCACAGCGTGGTCGGGCACCTTATGGGGCCGACAGGCTCCGTGCCAGGCCGGGCGCTGCAGGAGCTGTCCCCGCAGGAGGGGATACGTGCTGCAGAGCTGAGCAAGTCCTCGTTAAAAGCCAAACACCCACACGCCAGAAAAACCCCTCAGCTGCTTCTTCCTTTACATGCAAGAGCATTTTTTTTTGTGTTTCTTTGCAGATGTTTAACATCTTGATAAAAGTTTCGAGGTTTTCTTTCCTTTCAAAATCTGATTTTGGCTACTTTAGCTTACCAGATCCTGCTGCCATTACGGCCAAGCAATGTGATTTTTTTCTGACACAGTTCATTTATCCCCCCCCCCCAACACCAGCCGCTCACCATTTCCTCCCCCTTGGCAGTGCCCATTTCCAGCAGGGGCAGCCGAGCCGCAGCGGGGACATCCACGGGGCCACCACCACAGAGGAGGAGACACCGGTGGTGGCCAGGTCCCCTCTCAGTGGTGGAGCCCCCGGAAAGCAGCGCTGGGGTGCTCCCCACCACATCCCCCGCTGCAGCACTGAGGATGCTCGTGTGGGCAGTGCCAGCAGGGGATGGACCCAGACCTGCTTGGCCCAGAAGAGACGAGGCCGGAGGGGCAGCCAAGGGGCATGTTCCAGTGAAAAAGCAAATTTCTGCTTGCGTGTTGCTCTGGGCCTTGGTTTCCTAACAGCAGGGTGACACCAGCCCCTGCCCAGCACCTTGATATAAACCCACTCGATGTCCAGTCCCCAAGCATGGAAATGCACCAAAATTCAAGCAAACACTGGGATTGTGCTGAAACCAGTGAGGCAATGCTATCAGGGTAGGGGAGCCCAGCTTCATGCATCCTGAAGCGGGCCCTTCCACACCATCCCTTGTCCTGTCCATAAAGCAAGGAGGATTTGGGAGCATTGCTTGAGCATGAGCGCGTTGCTTGGCTTTGCTCGGCCGTGCACTCAGTTGTCGGGCTCACCTTGAGGGTATTCCACACACCGCCCGCTGCACGATGACAGCAGACAGATCCCCCGACAGCAGCCAGAACTTCTAGACTTCCCATTTCAGTATCTCTCCATCTATCAATTAGGTGATTAAAATCTGCATGGTCAGTGAAAAGCGAATAAAGTTGGTAAGGGTGAAGGCTGTGCCGTCAACATTACATAATGCCCTTCTTTGGGGAGCCCTGCCAGATCAGCACAGGAAGACACCTATATTTGGTATTTGATGGAGATGCTGCTGCCTGGTCGCACTATAAAAATCGTGCCCTGCCAAGCAGCGAGCCAGTGAGGTCCTCACAGCGAGCCTGCCGGAGGGGAAGAGCACCCAGGGGCCGCGACAGGATGTTCTCCCCGCTGAAGGCTGCTTTTGCTCTCCTCTACCTGGCAGAGCTCATTTCGTCCCGACCGCTGACGACTACCTCGTCCACCGCGTCCAGGCTGAAGCTGTCGGAGATCACCCACCGCATCCAGCAGCTCAACACGGGAGTGCAGGTAAATACCGAAACGCCTCGTGGCTTCTTCTCTGGTAGCCATGGCTTTACTGATGATTCCTAGCAGCAGCACGCACAGCCGAGGCCCTCTCCTAGCATCCCCTCTCTCCATAGGGTGTCACCAGGAGGGTGCAGCTCTTCCCCTCACCTCATTTTGGGTTTTGGCTCTGCCAATCCTTGGTGCACGGATGCTGCCACCAACCTGAGCATGCAGCAGCTGCTCCAACCGAGTGCCCAGGCTTGGGGCTCGTTGGGCACTGAGCACGCAGCGGTGCACGAGGCTGTTTGGGGACATGGGAATGGAGCAGGAAAATGCTGCCAAATGAGGCAGCCCAAAGTAGAGCCTGGCGGGTGGCACTGCAGGGTCCCCGCTCCTGGTGGCAGTGGCAGTGCCGGGGCCCAGCAGCACCAGGGCCGTGGGGAGCAGGATGGGGACACCGCGTCCCCGGGGAGCGGCGGCAGCAGCGCAGGCTCAGCGGCTGCTCCTCGCCCACCGGCGGTTTGGCTGTGGGTGGTGCCACTGGGGACGGTCTCCTAATGACAGCTTTCACTTGTGTCCTTTCTCCAGGTCCCTTGCAATGACACCAGAGTGGCACAGGTCGCTTTCACGGATCGGAAGGTAACAAAGGCTTTACAGCTATGCAGAAAACACATTTTTAGTAAATACAGACATAACCAGAGCGCTTGTCAACACTGCAGGCAGACCGCAAAGCAGAGGGCGTTTTATTAGTCACCGAGCTGTGCCGCACCAGTGCATCGAGCTGGGTGCAAGCTCACGTCCCGAAAATCGAACCCGCCCCGCGAGCTGCCTCCAGCACGCACCCGTGGGTGGCCGCTGCGCCCCATCGGGCTGCCCACACCTTACATAATGGGCACAGCCTGCGGCCTGGGCCTCCCCACACCGCTGGGGTGAGGGGTGTGAAGGTCATTTAAAGAGAAGCGAGGGCACTCGAGGAAGTCCCTGCAGAGCCTCCTGCCGGCCCTGGGCACTTCGGGTGGGGAGCAATGATTTCAGCCAGCGGCGTGGCTCTAACGATTGTGCCGTTCCTGTCCGCCAGCTCTCGGAGCACGACTTGCTGTGCCAAGCTGCCACGGCGCTCGCCAAGGTCACCAGGTGCAAGAATGACTACGAGCCCCTCATCATCAACCTGAAGAGCCTCCACGGCAAGGCGGTGAGTGCAGGGTCCAGCAGTGATGCCCTTGTTCCCCTCAGGTTCAGTCTGTCCAGTCGTGAGCACCGCGCACCCCCAGCAGCAGCACCGCGCTCTCAGCGCTCCTCCCGGGGTGGCCCCGTGTGCTGCAGCCCTGCAGGGGCTTGGTTTTCCTTCTGGGGAAGCTGCTGGGTGCTCTCAGGACAGGTGGCTGGGGCTGGGATTTTGTCCTGAGCTGAGGACACACACCCAATACTCCGGGGCAGGTCCTCACGGCTGCTGATGGGTGGCGCGGTTGGGAGGCAGGTGTGAAACGCCCGCTTTGGGAGCTCCTTCAGCTTCCAGGTGTGACCCCTGCTGTGCGCTCACACGCCTGTGCTTCTCCTTCCCCAGGGCTGCTCCCTGAGCACCGACAACGAGATCTACCTGCGCAACTTCTTGCCGGAGCTGGGGAACTTCACGCAGGCGCTGTACCGGCGCCTCTCCACCACGGCTGCCAACTGAGGCACGCGCAGCCCCCCAGCTGGCAGCTCCCACAGAGAAATCCTAGCCCTGGTAGTTCTTGAAATAGGTTTTTTGCAGTGTTTTGAGCTCCTCATGGCATGCGCTTCCCTGGCTCTGACCCAGTCCTCCCGAACCCAACGCAATCCTAAATGCTCTGCACCCAGCCCTGGCTGGCGATGGGAAACATCCCCGTCCCCATCACTGTCCCCATCACCGTCCCCATCCCCGTCCCCAACCCTGTAGGCACCGGCACCTCTCCGGCTGTGTCCAACAGCCAGGCCGTGCAGGAGAGGCCCCGTGTGCAGGGCTGGGTGATGGGACCTTTGGGATGCACGTCCCCAACCCCAGGCACGGGTGTCCCCAGCGGAGCCACCGGCACGGTGCTGTTAACTCGTTCACCTCCCGATGCAGAGGCAAACAAAACCAAAACCAGATTATCTGCTTCCTGTTCCCCTTAAGGAAGGGAGGCTTCTTCACAATTGCCTCCTCTTCCTAAAGAGATCAAAATCTGGGCTGAAATGCAGCGTTTTCGCTAACGACCTGCTCCAGCAGCTCACGAGGATCGCGGTGTGGACAAGCAGCAGGGAGGGAGGTGGCACGGCCAGCACGTCGAGCTCTTAATGCAACTTGTAGTGTCTTCTATATCGTCAGTGGGCTTTTAAGTTATTAATAGCAAAGACTAGGATAGTCTGTAGGGTAACTGGATCCAATGGGGTGCTCATGAGCATCATAGTTCTAGAGATTATTTATTATATTTTATTTAAATAACTTATTTTTATACTGCTTAGTCTAAAGATTCACGATCAAGAAGTCCTGACTGTGGAAAGCAGCTGCTGTGTGCTTTTCTTCAGTCAGGAGCCAAGGAAAAAGGAGAAGCCAGGATTCAGATGTGTTTTATTTTTAACTTATATGATAGTAGTTCCATGGAATATAGTCGTATTTAAATTACTGCTACCTCACTCTTAGGGAACTGTTTGTGCCTAATTGCCTTTTCATGACATTCAACAAATGAATGTGTACTGATAGATAATTTATTGTTCCTTTATTTAAAATATTCCTATTACAACAGAGTTAATATATTCAAATTATCATGTATTTGGAAGTCAGTATTACTTTGTTTTTGTTTGTTTTTCACTTCAAATTTGCACTGTTGTTGTAAAAACGTCTCAGGGCCTAAGCAATAAACTACTGACCAACGAGCTCCAAACGCGTGGCTCCTGCTGTCGGCTCCATCGGCTCCCCAGGGGTTGGGAATTTGGGGACTGGGTCCTGCCTCTTGGTCCGGCTGCCACGGGGAAGGGGCGCTGGGGTGGCAGCTTCATGGGCAGGGGCAGGCAAAAGGGCCATGGAGCTGTCATGCATGACCCTGGGGGGTCAGCTGCAGCCTCTGAATTTACTCTGGAAGAGCCACGGCCCTTTTCCTGGGCCAAAAACAGATGGGGACGAGTGGCCGTGCCCACCTGGAGCAGCCCTGCTGTGAGGTTGCAGGACTCTGGCACTGGCAGCCCGGGCTGTGCACCACAGCCCCCGAGGTATGGGATGTGTCCAACCCCACAGAGAGCAGCTGGAAGCACTTCTGAGCCCAGCACCCCGGAGAAATGGCAACAGGGTGGTCCCTGCGGGATGCAGGAGGCAGGGAGGAGAGGGACCTGGGAGAGAGCCGGGAGCTGGAGCATGACAGTGACACACAGAAATGTGCACAAACCAGCCACGAATAAATGCAGAGGGATAATCAGGGGCAGGTCCCCAAACCTGAGAGGAGAGGGAAGGGCTGGAGCCGAGTCCTGTGGCAGAAGGGAGACCGAGACCAAGCGGGCTGAGGAGGGAGCTTGATGAGCTCCCTAACGAGCACGGGCTGGAGCTCTGGAAAAGCTGTCCCCAGGTGTGGCCGAGCTCGTGGGAGGGCAGCAGCAGGGCCCACGCTGCCCCCAGGGACCAAGGGACATCAGTGCCATCAGCCGCATCCCACCCTGGGGGAAAGGACGTGGGAATTTTTCCTTCCCTGTGACTTACCCATCGCACAGTGATGCAGTTTTCCACCGTGATTCAGCCCAAGTAGCTCAGAGGTTAGGCTCTTCTGATAACGTAGAGGGAATTTTTTTTTTTTTAATTTATCCCAGTTTCAGATCTTTCTACCATAATCGCTGGAGAAACCGCTGTGTCTGCCACAGCCTCTTGAGGGGAATCTGTCCCCAAGGGGACAGGACTGCCACCTCTGCCCCATTTCCACTGCACCATTTTTAGGCTCCTGTCGTGCCCCGCTGTCCCCCGGCACCCTGCACAGCGGGGCTGTGGCCACCCCAGCTCCAGACATCCTGGTGAGGAGCTCGGCACCCCCAGCCCCCGGTGAGTGCCACCAGTGGGGACGCTGCCACCGTGCTCCTGCTGCCGCCGTGCGCTCGCTTATCTGCGCCCCATCGGGCGCGGTGCAGGTAGGAAACGGTGCAGGGCTCCACTGGCAAATCCCTTGCAAATGTCTTTCTGAGTCAGTGGCACTAATTTTATCAGGGGCATTTCATAAGCAGACAAACAAAATTACTCTCAGTCTGGCTGCTCCTGAATTCATGGAGCGCTCGCAAACCCTTATCAAGCATCTGATTGCAAGTTGCTATTTGAGTTAGAAAAATACCTATTAGTTATTACAAAACTCCGAAGTTTCCCAGCTCAGCTAATTTCTCAGCGTTATTTCCTGCGGCGGCGCTGGTTGACGGTGCCCCTGGCACCCGGCGTTTGAACCTCCCCTGGGCTGTTTCCCCAGCGGGGCAGGACGGGCCAGGGCATCCCCCAGCTCTTGGATCCATCGGGGTGGAGCGGAGCTGCTCAGCCCCTCAGCCCCACACCAGTTCTATATTCATGGGGCTGTGGGGCCGCAGTGGTCCCCCACATCATGCCCAGGTCCCCGTGGTGACACCGTGTTGGGGTCCTGCAGGGCCGGGAGGGATGTGTCCCCCCGCAGCACCTCGCCGCGGTGCCGCGCCGCCCTTTCTGTTTCTCCCCGCGCGCAGGTGAAGATAACGGTGTAGACAAAATTGTATGCAGATGAATGACGCTTTGCATGATTTGGAGATATTCAAATGAAACGAGAGCTGAGCAATGGAAGCGCTCACAGGATATTTAGAGAGAACAAAAAAAAAAAAAAAAGAAAAGAAAAAGCAAAGCTCCATTATCTGAGCGCGGTCGCAGCCGTGGTCCGCAATTTGGGCTCATGACACGTTAACCTCATGGTGTACAGAAAGGGTTGGGATATGGAGAAACGGAGAAGCCAAAAGCAGGCAGTTTACATAGTTTTCCTTTGTACGTGATCTGACTCCTACCACCGTTATCTGAACGATGGAAATTTCCTTTGTTGAAACGTAATACAAGATCAGAAGAAAATCTTGACTTTTACAAAAAAGACCTGTTGTCCTAATTGGATAGGAGCAACTTTGGAAAGTGCAGATAAGGGAAAAATAAGTTTTTCCCTCTGGTTCAGCAATTTTACAGCCATAAATTGAGATGTTCCTTCCAGAAAGGCACACACAGGTATAGATCACCAAAATATCCAGAAACTGCGAGCTGAGGCAGCTCGGTACAAGCAGGCCATGAGCACCTCCTTCTGCGTCCTGCTCGCCTTCCTGGCGCTGCTGGCCTGCCACGGCCACGAGGCCGCGGTGCTGGAGCGCTCGATCTTTCTGAAGGAGAGCATCCGGCTGCTGGGCGAGATCCTCTCCACGCAGGTAGGTGCAGCGGGTGCAGGAGGGAGGGACGGAGGCCGTGCTGGGCACGAGAAGGAAGGTGCTGAGCCCAAGCAGAGCTGCCAAAGCCGGCCGTGGCTTTCAGCCGTGTCCCGGGGCATGGGGAGAGCCCGGCTGCGTGTGTCAGGATGGCTCCGAGGCGGCGTTGTCTCTTCTCTGATTGCTCCTCTCCTTTCTGTCTTGATAAAGGTTTCCTGCGACAAGACGAACGTGACAAATGTTTTTGCAGGCAATGAGGTAAGACGGGAACGCCGACTCGAAAGCTGTGACTCGGCCATCGGCGGTGGTGGGAGAGGCTCCCCGCGGGGCCTCAAACCCTCCCGTGCCCACGCAGGCAGGGCCTGGGGCCGAGACATCCCCGTGCTGCCAGCACCAGCGAGGCACCGGGGTGGTGGGACACGGCCACCACCTTCTGCGTGCCCACCCCAATCCCTGCCACAATCCATGGGCACAAAACGCTGGCGGTGGCATCGGTCCCCGTCCGCGTGGCCCAGCTGGAAGGCAGGAGAGCAACAGGCAGGAATGAGAGTATTTCAGCAGCATACGGGCTTTTTTTTAAAAAAAAAACTTTTTTTAGAGGTTTTCAGAAAGGAAGAGAGGAAATGCTCCCTTTCCTTGGAGCCGTGTGTCACGCTCTCACAGACACCCACACACCCCTCTCACGCTGCATCTCGAGCGCTGGTGTGAGGCTCCCCATCCCTCCCGAGCCCCCGGGCTGGAGGAAGGCTCTTCAGTTAGCAGCAGATTTAATGGCAGATAATAAAGCCTATTTCTGCTCTGAAAATTGCTGCCTAAGCCCGGCTCCCCAGCCCCAGAGTTCCTGTTTTCACAGAAAGCCGATGCCCTCCCCAGGGCACGGGAGCTCCCCTCCTGCTGTGGGGACCGGCCCCGGGTGCTGTGGGGCCGAGGCGATGCCCGGGGTGGCTGCACGGCACCAAGCACAACGCATGGGAACGGCACCGGCCGAGGGCCCGAGAAGCGCAGGATGGAGGAGAACGGAGGAGGGATGGATCCCGACCCCTGGGTGCAGAGAGGGCAGCTTTCTGCCCCTAAAAGCATCGGTGTTTCAGCTCAGCCCCTCCGGCCTGTGCCATACGAGGGCCCCTTCGTCCTTCAGCGCTGCAACGCCTGCCCCGACTGGAGGGTTGGGCAAGGATGCCACAGAGATGGGCCTGTTGCTCGATTAATGGAGAAATTTGGGGTGAAAGCTGAAGAAAGCTGAGCAGGGACAGCTCTCCCCCACCGGCCTGCCTTTCCAGGGACAGGCAGCGTCAGGGAAGGCGACTGCGTGGTTTCCTTAGCAGCGCAGGCGCTTCTCTTATCGCCTCAGCTGTGACACTGCTGCCACGGGACTGCATCGGCACAGAGCACTTGGAGGAGGCGAACTCTCCTCAGGGGGCTTCGCGATTCCCACAGAGCTGCCACCCGCAGCCGTGGGCAGCCCGGGGCCGGGACTGGATCCATTCCCCCCGCCACTACCTCACCTGGGGATGGAGGAGTCAGGGGAGGCCTTGAGCTGCTTCGTGCCTGCCCTTCAGGCTAGAAATGGGTTATTTGTGTTGTTTTAGCCAACTTCTAGCAAGGCTGCAACTGAACACAGTTTCTAAAACCGCCGTCTGCATCTTCTTCCAGACAGACACCGACATGGAGCTCCTGTGCAAAGCCTCCACGGTTGTTTTCGAGAGCCTGAGCTGCCACAAACCCCTGAAGGGCATCTACCTCAACTTGCTGCACATCGTGACAAAGAGCACCGACCTCAAGGTAAGGCAGCACCGGTCCCCACAGGGGCACAGCCCCCAGACTCTCAGCACCCTCTGCCTCTCCCCTTTCCTGGGCACCTCAGGCGGGCGCTTTGCTGCGTGCCTGGCTGCTGCTTTCCAGCAGCTGGGGTTTGAACACAAGGGGCTTGGCACTGCCCAGCCCTCTGCACAGCAGCTCCCCGGAGGCCTCGAGCAGCCGGGCTGGCCCCTGAGGGCCAGGTCCTGGGCAAGGAGGCTAACAGCCACCTCTCCCCCTTGCAGGCACCGTGTCCCGTGGCAGCAGGCAACACTACCTCCCTGCAGGAGTTTCTAGGGGGCCTACACAGAGCCCTCCAACGAGTAGCAAAAGAGAATTTGTGATTTATTATTTTTTTTTTAAATTATTGTATTGACACTGTATTTGCAAATGTTATTTATGATTCTTTAAATAAATGTATTTTTGGAGTAAACACGCTTAGTTTGCACAAGATGTTTCTTGGCCAGAGCACAGCGAGGACGGAAGCACACCTGCAATATAAGTTGCAAGGAAACCCTGGGGTTGTGGTGAAGGGAATCCTGACTGCACGGGCAGGAGCTGGCTCAGGGCAAAAGCTTCATTTTGGCAAGTATTTAGTCAAGTATTTGGCAGTATTTAGTCCTTCCCCAGCAGCAGGGGACAGACACCTAAATACCTGCAAGACTATCAGTTTACAATTTTGGCACAGCGTGGGAGAAGGCTTTGGAAAGTCCCAGGACTGTGCATCTGCTGCGTCAGAGGACTCAGGGAAGCTGCAAAGTTCACAGGTTTTTTGTGGTCTGCTACCTGCTGCATGAGCAGGCGGAGATACCTTCCAGAGGAAGAAAAGCGATGCAGACCAAAGAGTTCACACAGCAAAGGAAAGAGCTGAGTGTTTCCTATTACTGCAGGTAACTTCATATCCTCTGCACAAACAGACGCTGTGACAGGCGTGGGATGTAGCAGGAGGACACTCAAAGCCACAGTGTGAAGATTCTCCTTCCCAGCAGTAGCACCTGTTCAGTGCCCGTACCCAGAAGGCAGAACGCAGGCAGCCGTGGCTGTGGTGCAGTGAGGGAGCTGCTCTTGCTCAGTCGGGCTCCCCCATTCCAGCAGCTCAGGACAGCCCCAGCAGAGGGTCAGCTTGTTCAAGGGGCACGTCTGCTCTGTGTTCACCCTCACCCCACTGATCTCAGGCCTGCCAAGCCCACTCTCATTCTGCTGTCTGCTTCTCCCCCGAGTTTATTGCTCGCTGCCTTGGGGCTTGGCAACAGGATCTCCCCAGCACCCCAAGCTCACTTAGCTAACTTCTCCTGCAAGTGCTCCAACGCTATACAGGCTGCTTCAGCCACCCTTCCTGACATCACTCCTGACTCCCAAATGATTTAGGAGTCTGTATGCATACAGTTACTTGAAAAAACAAGCGGGGAGGTAGAATCAACAATTTTATTTCATGGTATGAACATGCTTTGGAGACACAATACTGATATGTACAGTGTATTGAATAAAATTAATCATAAAACACAAAGATAATAAAAAATAAACAGTTAGAAAACCAATAAATAGATAGACAAGTTAGACAAGCAGCTTTTCCTATATACAGAACTGGCTAAACAAAACTGTTGAGAAAGGTGAAAGCTGGATGTATGCGGACAGTAAGTTTCTGAAAGGCACTAAGGACCATTTTCTCCTCCCTTGAACCTGAATAAAGGTTCAGGAACAAAAGTTAAATATGAAAATTTATTTATATGACAGTAAACACAAAGCCTGGAAAACTCAGTGTTAAGGTTGATATTTGAGAATGAAGGGAATCTTCTGGTAGCAAGGTGCAAAAATGAGCGCACACACTTAATGGTAACATGACTGAGAAATTCTATAGGACTCGCACTGACCTGGGATGAAAATGGCTCTACTGACTATTTGTGTGGATTAAAAACCCACACAAACCCAGCCCATTCCTCTTCAAAACATGTGACGGGAACACCTGACATTCACAGATTGTCCTGGGCTACAGAGAGGACCAGTAGGACAAATCTGCAAGCCAGGCTCTTTTTTGAAAGGAAGTTCACAGAACTTCAACAACATCCACCACAGCTATCAGGCAAGCCAAGCTGACAGATCATCATGAAGACAGCTCCACTTTAAGAAAAGTCCTCTTGTAAGAGCAGATTTGTTCTTAAAACAAGCTCCCGTAACAGGAAATCCCAATCAATTCTCCAATTTACAGAGGTGTGCAATTATTTGAAGTTTCTCTGTCCCAAGGTTCTTAAATATACAGAGTACAGTTGTTTTCAGCAGCAGGATTGTAACGAGAATTCAAACAATGTATGTACCTTTATAGTTGAGCTTTAAATAGTCTAAATGTAGTGCCATGGCTCACAGTAGCATATTTGAGCCACTGATGGTCTCCCTCTTTACCTCTACTCAAATGCTAGACTGGAAAAAAATGCCAATGTTTATATCTGCATCTTGTATGAATTTAGGTGACAAATCGGATCTTTTCATCTTCCCTTCCACTTCTCCCCTCCTCCATCCCCCACCCCCAAAAAAAACAGGAGGGCAGTAGTATGTTCTCCTCCTAGGTCATGATCCTGAAAAAACACATTGAAAAAACAGGGAAAAGCTTAGGACTCATTTAGAATAGAGTTAATGCATCTCCAGAGCAAAGCATGGCCTTGCAAGACCAGTTTAACTGTTGCAGATCCCGCTACAGAGCTGTTACAGATTTGCAAGGTACATCCAGTTAAGCATCAGGACAGTAAGAAAGAGATATCAACTTCTAGCTACTGCAAATACTTCACAAGAGTGCTCTGGTAATAGCAAACATGGCTTCTGTCCAGAACTCAGGACACCTGAGGAGCAATCTTGCTCTTCATGTCATGCTTAAGGACTCAATTCTTCACATTAGTAAGCACAACTTTTTAAACTCTAGGTAACACTACAATTACATGGAAGTTACAGCTAATTAACACCACACTGGCATGGGGACTGTTGAGATTCCTACAACTGCTATGCTCTAGCATGAGTTACATAGCACACACAATTCAAAAGGAGATGCGTCTTTTTCTGTGACACAAAAGTAGTGTATTAAAGTGTTTATGTGTCTATTAGCAGCATAAATATCAAAGAGCAGCCACCATAAATGGTTACCAGCAGAGACCTTTCTTTCCCCCCTCAAAACATAGCCAGAAACAGGAGATGATAGTGTCCAACAAACAGCATGAGCTGTTTCAGGGGATGTTACCGTGCTGGGAAAATTGAGCAATTTTGCCTATCCTAATAAAGGAGAGTAATTCAGCCTCAGTTATGGTCAGGGATGAGAAAAATGGAACCCCAGTGCTCACAGTCCTGCTGTAGTAAAGCAGTTCCCTTGAATAATCTGTGCTGTCCAGATTACTACAAAGAATTCACATCAATTTAAAACAATTTCCAGCTCAGAAGCAGAAGCAGCAGCCAAAGCAATGCTGCAAACACAGACTTAAAAGGGAGGAGGAAAAGAGTTCTCTTGACTTTACAAAGGCCTCACTCTCCACAGTGCCAGCAGATCACACACACACAAACTAAAAGCACTACTCAGAAATACTTGTTTTCTGTTGCACTTAAACAGAGCATGGTCCCCTTCCCCGAAGTCCCAAAGTTGCATAATTCAAGATTCTCCCAACCCAGTTACTTTCTTTGTACAGCCAGGGTTGCAAACAAAGAGGACTGTGTTATTTCATACACAGTGTGATCAGGTTAATAGATACAGTGAGGAATATTTAAATAAAAGGGTTAATGCTCTTAACTCAAAGGGTTTGCAGCAACCACATTCAAAACAGATCAGTGCAGAGAGGACAAACAGTGAAAGCTGCCAGTTATGTGCAAAGCAGGACAATCAGATTTACCAGTATTAAATTTTAGGATTCCATCAACCATTTTGAGCTAATACGTCATCTAGCACTTAAAAAACACATCTAGAACCCTTATTTTCTATACATTTCAACAAGGATTACCAGCAACAGCTTCCCTGCACAACACATTGTTTAACACAGAATTTCACAACTGTAATATATACCAGTTTAATATTATGTTAATATAACATACAGTATACAGGCAACTAAGGAAAAATACATTTATATATATCTTAAATAAAGCTCCATACCAGCAAGGTATGGATTTTATAGCCACTTCGAACTGTGCCATCTTGAATTGCATATTCTGGCCAAACCTTATACACTCACTGATTTTTACGGCAATTCTGAACACGTCACACTACTGCAGCAGGGAGTCAATGACAGCTCCTGGCTTTGCAGAACGTTTTCTGTTTGGAGAGCAAAAAGGAAAGGAAAAATAACCACAGACATCATTATGCTGTCCAGGAAAGACAAGGACCAGCCACTTTTCAAGTCAGAACTACAGTGATAACTTTTCCACAAAGCATCTGTCAGAAAAAGATCAAGAACACCCTTGCTGAAGTCTCCCCCAGCAGTACATTACTTTCTGGTAATACCAGCACACACACTGTCAGTGTGTCACTTGTTAAACTAAAGCAGCAGACAGTAAAATAAAACAAGACGACAGAAAAGGGGAATGTCATAAAAGGACACCAGAAAAGTCCCTACATAAATGTCTTTCTGGGCAAGATTTTACCACAGTAAGATTTCAGCTTGGTTCTGCCTCACTTGGCACTGGTAAATCTTACATAGTGCAGAATCTTAGCATTTTGGATTATAACAATAAGTCTTCAAACATTTGTCAAGTTTGTAGGCACAAACTTAAGCCTTCCCGTGTAAGTTTCCCATTACATACAGATATTCCAAAATTCTTCACCTTCTACCAGTCTTGGGCCTAGATCTTCCTTTTGAAGTCCTTGGCCTCTCCAGTTTCATCAGAGATTGCCTCAAGCTTTCTTCCGTGTAAGCTAAGTAAACATGGGACAGATCCACCTCAAAGGGCTAAAGGGAAAGACAGCAAAACATCAGAACCTTTATGTGCTGATCAGCTGCTCTATTTAAGACAAGAAAAAATATTTTCAAATTAAAAAAATGAAATTTGATGATTGTCCCATAAATGTACACGCTGTGGTAAGCAAAGAATTTAGACCTAGTCAGTTCAACACATGCTTATGAGAAGCCACTCACATCTTTTTCCTTTTTGTCCAGGACAGGAGTCTGTTTCCTCATATTGTTTCCGGTATATGCAACACATTTCTTAAATAAAAGAAAGGTCTGTTAGTAAAATTGTTTGTGCACAGTAAAAACTACAGCTATATAAATTTATTTCTGGGCTCAGAAGCTTGTGCTAACGTTAGCTTGTACATTAGTCAGCTAGCTTACCAGCTGCCATTCTCCAATGTCTTCATTCCAGTGAACATAGTTTTCGATCATTTCCTAGAAAGAAGTTATAGAAGTTGTGCAAGCCTGTAACAATGATCTATGCTCCAGATACATTTTCCAGAAGATGCATCCTGGAAAGCCTAGACAAGTTGCTTAAGAACAGCCTTGACCACTTCAAGTTGTTTATGTCAGGACTGCCATACCATGATCAAAACCCCAATTTATGCTCTGAAGACTACAGAGGAAAAACATCACTCCCAAATTGCATACATTAGAGTTCCCATTAAAATATGGATTTCCCACTTTATCAACGCAACCAGGTTAGCAGTAAAAACACATTGTAATACAGAAAAGCAAAGATTAAGGAAAATAGCTTTTCTATTTCCTATTAGTATGTGTCAGATTTAAACATGATTTTCTGGGCATTTGTGGGTGATACCAGAACAAGAATGAACCCAAGTGAAAGCTCTGAATTCACTTATTACTTTGTATAAATCTGCAATCACAGAATCACAGAATTACAGAACTGTAGTCCAGGAACTCATCTGTGCTACAGCTTGGCAGACAAGCGTCAGTCAGTTGCCTATCATTTCCTCACAAAGGGAAGGGAAGCCAACTAATTCCATTTGTCAGTGGACCAAATATAGCTGGAGGGCTCAGTGAACACAGCACGTGCCTACATCAAGGGCTTAGGGTCTGCATCTTTACCTGGTAGTCCTGAGGAATGAAGTTGTCTATGATAAGCATCTGAAGACGAAGTTCCCTGCTCAGCTGTCGAATATTCTCTAGTAAGCCTTCAATCTCTCTCTGATGCTCTTGTTGCAGATCTGCCATCTACAGACAAACAAGACATTTGAGGAGGGTCAGAGCTAGTGTAAGGTAACAGCCTAAAACAGTTTTCTGCCTGTATGAGATTCCTGGGAAAGGAAGGCAAACTCTGGTTAGAAGGACTAGAATATTTATCTCAATATACCCTCCAAACACATTCCAGCTCAGAGACAGCTGAAAACCACATAACCTTCCTGGTCTCAGAAACATGAAACTGGCTTTCTGCCAGTCCAACCTTTGTACTAGCTAAGAGCAAAGTGTGCAAACAAGTTACATCCCTGGCAAGATTCCAAGGAAAGTCCCTGATCGCAAATACAGTGTAATTCTCATGAAACAGGGACTCTAGACAGCAGCCAAAGGACACACTGAATGAATGGGACTGAGGAAGATAGGATGAGGGTAACACACAGAAAGGACAGAGAGTAAAGAGCAGTAAAGAGTAAAAACCAGCTATCTTTTATTCTCTTCCATAACAACCAGTACATCTCCTTGAAGTCCTGAGTATCTCAGAGCCTCATGCATACTCCAACTCAGCTTGGCTTAAAGAAAAGTTCCACAACGCACTCCTGTGCAGCTCTTTTTAAGTTACATGAACCAAGCAGACAAGCAAAAATATTTTAAATCTATGGCACTTTTTCCAGAGTTACAAAGCTGATTGTAGCTACAAGCTATAGTCACTCCTGTCATCCACCACAAGCTGCGCACTTCAGACACTGACCTCTGATTTTGCAGCCATAAGCATGGTCCAAACTTTCTTCAGTTTTTTGGTTTTCCCCTGTGCTTCTTCCTGGAGGCTGGTGTACTTCTCCTCAATGTCCAAGCGTTCTTGCTGCATGCGAGATTTAGCAGACATTCACATTATTAACATAATAAAAAATATTTGCAACAGTATGAACAGAAAGGGAAACTACTTGGACAAAAAACATTTGCCAAGGGCACGGAGACCTGGCTTGGCCAGGCTGGCTCACACCCACGGTGATTACACTCCTCCAGGTAAGTGAGCACCACCAAAGTGGTTGGCTTCTGCTACACTTCCAGAGCAGAGCCACATTTCATCCATGTGCAAAGGCACATAAACACCATGTGTCCTACTATAGCTGCTGTTTCCAAACACCTACGGGTATAACCCACCTCCTTCTCCTCAAGCTCCTTGCGAAGCTGTTCTGCCCTCTTCCTTCGTTCTTCCAACTCCATATTTGATTCTTCCAGAAGCTTCTCTTGTTCTTCTGCTTTTGCCAGCAAGTCCACTCCTCCTACAATCACCTTTTTCTCCAACGCAGACAGTTTCTCCAACAGGGTCTGGTGCTCTTGTCTAGAGAGACAGGTAGAGTGGAAAATCTCCTATCCTTAGGCACTCACAAGGCAGCCAGCTCGAGTTCAGTCCTACAGCCCAGACAGCATTCATAGGGCTGGAAAAACTTGTCTGGCTGCCAAGGGTTTACGTGGGGGTGAGGCAGTACAAGTGAGAGCACTGATTTCCTTAACTCCAGCTCCCATCACTTTCATGCAGGCTAAACCAGCTCAGCAGACAGGTCTCTCCCACTGTAGTTCCCCTCTCTCAGGGGGTGCCAGGCACTGGTGATAGCAGGCGACCCCAGCAGCTTTTCTCCTCCAGCATGCAGAACCCCTACACTCAGGGTGGCACGCTCACAGCACTGTGCTGCAGGAAACCTGGCTTGCTACATCGCTATTGCCCCTGACACAGCAGTAGTGCTGCTCTTCACTGGTCGCCAGTGTTTGCAGGATTTAAGTTTCTAGGCCATCTCAACTAGCTGAGGTTTAAAAAAAAAAAAAAAAAAAAATATATAGACTTCTTTTCTACCTGCTCTAATCTGGAAGCACAGAGGAAGCTCCTCTTTCATTCTGATAACAGCAAGAGCTGATGTTCAGTTTGACTAGCACCTCACCATGCATCTCCACATATCAATGACTGACTTGAAGATTAACAGAAGAAAAACCCACACCACAACAAAAAGAAATAAAAATAAGAATACTTAAGAGCATGGCACTCACTGAGCTTTAAGCAAATCCTTTTCTCTCTTCTCCAGTTCAGCTCTGGCTTTATTTCTTTCTTCTTCTTCCATATCAAGCTTAGTTTCAAGAGCTTTTCTCTCCTCTTCAATCTTTGCTTGCATCTCTACCATCTTATCAGGGGAAACTTTCTTTTTGCCTTTCAAAGAGATAGGGGAAAAAAAATTATTTCACAGATAACAATACTACCTCTGTATCACAGCACTTTTTTTAAGTTCAGATTCAGTAATTGCATTTAACAAGCATTAATTTCATGCCAAAGCTCAAGGGCTCCAAGCTGGGCACAACTCAGTCTTTCAAGTTGCATTTTAATGCTGCTGACTTGCCTCCAGTTCCTGCAATGAAGAAGCTCTACAGAACTAATACAAGAACATAATGCCCTGAAACAGAAACCATACGAAGACCACTTGTGGAAAAGGAATACTGCCTAAGGGGAAGCCCAAGCTCAGATATTTTAACTAGGTCAATTAGGCCAACCAATAGAAAACAGAAGATTGCCGTGGCCTACAACTCGTTGGGCTACCAAGACCTACATATTCACATTCCAAGTTAGCACGTCCTCCCACCCCCTTGCTTGTTGTACTCTAAGGGGTTACCTATGGCAAAGTCAGCGAGTAGGTGTTTTAAGAACAAGTTACAGTGAAAATACAGAAACTAGGGAAATTCAAAACAACCCCATGCAAACAGACAGCAGAGGAAAACATCTGGGTGATATTCAATCTATGAAACAGTGACTACCCACAGATTTGAAGGTCACAGCAAATCTCAGTGCTTATTAACTGTGTCTTTAGAGTGTTACCTACTATGAAAGCAAACCAGGTACGTTTCATGTGTTAAAAAGGACATAGCCAGAGCAACTCAGTGAACCTAGTGGCCTGATCATATAAAGCAGTGAGCCAGATAGATGCTTTTTACATGTTAGTACACAGACCTGTTTGTTCTCAGTTTTGGAGAAAAGAGTGAAATAGACTGAGTTGCAGGACACTTTAACAAGCTCTGCAATTGTATTATAAGGAGGTGGAAATCGATTACACCAACCTGCTTGATCTTGCATTAAGAGGAAGTAGAAAGCAAATCGCAGAGAGGCAGCATATGCATAAAAAGGAGGAAAGAAAATATATTATTGCTTGATCATTTTGGACAAAGTTCATCAACATCAGAACAAGCATTAATTTTACATGCGTGTCTCCAGACTAGAAAACAGAATAATCACTACGAAATAAAACTCCATTAGAGCAAATATTAATGCATCATGATTTTGTGCTAAAGCATAGGATGTTTCTGTACTTAAAAGGGCTCGGCATATCCAGGATAGTCTTCAGCTCACTCCTGCATTCTTCTGCCCATTCAATGCAATGCAGAATTTGAGTGTAACATGAGCCTGCCGCAAAGATCATGCCCTAAGAAACAGAGTGTGGATTTCTTCTTAAGAGGCTTAGCATTTTTTTTCCCTTCCTGAAGCCAGCCAATTCTGTTAGATTACCTGCGAAATCTTAGCATACAGAAGACTTGTTCTAAGTTTTAACCAAGTTTTCAAGCCAATTCTTTGCAAGATACATGACAATTGCACATAGGGTATTAGTAGGTTAATTTGCAGTAACTGATGCTTCCATAGAGGTATAGAGCCAGTTTGGGTTATTAAAGCAAGTGCAGTAAGAGGCAGGATAGGGAAAGGGCAATGAAAGGCACCACATGCAAAAGGGCCACACGTGAGGACAGTTAATATCCCAAACCACACTCATCCTGATCACCAAAAGCCCAGTGCAGCTTCTACAAGAGAGCTGCCTCCAGCCTTGCAGGAGATGGGCTGATCCAGCCAGTGCCACAGCAGCGATTTGCCATTAACTGTCCTCAGCCAAACAAAATATTCAGGTCTTCAGCAAGCTTTGAAAGAGCGAATTTGAAGCAAGCAGATTTCCAAGCCTATCACAGTATTACCCAAAGGTCATCCTTAGGCTGTGAGCTGCCTTCTGCTACCACACTTTCTCTGAGCTGACACTTTCCACTAACACAACTAGTGTAAGCTACTGAGGTATACAGCAAGACCTCCCCGACTCTCCACACACGGAGAAGAGTGGGCTACGCCTATACAGGATAACCACCGTGGGTAAAGTCCCTACAAGTCAAGGCCTAAGATTTGCATTTTATTTTTGGTTAAAGTCATCGCTAACACTGTAGGACTTTAAAGGGACAGATTCTTCTCTCTGATCAGGAGCAGACCACACTTTCCTTACTGCTAAACCAAAATCCAGATCCCTTGTTGTTCCTCTGAACTTCCTCTAAAAACTTAATGTCATGGGGCAGTCTGGAAAAAAAAAAAAAACAAAACATCAGCAACCACTGCCCAGTTTTGTTTGGAAGGGTCTGCCAAAACAAAGCCACTCAAAGCATTATGAAGTTTCCCTTGCAAGTATAAAAATAGTGCAGCTTAACTGCTGACTGTTCATTCGTTCTCTCCAAATCCAATTTTGAGAAGGCAGAGTCCAATATAACATAGCGCCTACCACAAAAAAAGTTGCTCAGACTTTCTGACATTTTAGAGGGAGTATTTAAAATTTAAGTTGCAAACACTTATCCTATTATTTCCCAATTGCCTTTAAAACTTGTTCAAACAGCATACTAAATTGCTTTCTGTTCTCTCACATCTGGCTAACAACGTGCACATTGAACCACTGTTGCAAGCATGAAAGCAGCAAAGGAAAGGCATGCTTTATCCACGTTAAGTTCAGGTTTATCTTTCCAACAGACAAAGCAGGGAAGAGTGCGGCATTGCAAAAATGGAGTGCACAGATTATGGAAAGGCCAAAGCTTAAAGAGACTTAAGAGCTCCCACTCACTAGTGAAGGACTTATCCAGAGGTTTCTCTATGACAGAGCATGTGGAGTCTGAACTACTGCTGCTGCTACTGCCTGGAAAACAGAAGCGAGTCCCACAGAAAAACCCAGAGAGGAAGAAACATGCAGATGGGAAGTTAGTTCCAAGGAAAAGACACCCAGAAGGGCCAGCAAATTAGTTCAGAAAGGCACAAGTTCCCATTAGGAAGCATTTGCTAGGATCCCTCCCAGACAGCCTGCAAAGCCACCACTTCCCAGCACAAAAGGCATGCTCACAAGGACAGTTCAGTTAAACCCACCTTAACCAGCCTACAGCTTAAAAACCACATGCCAAGGCTGCTTCCATTTCAAGCAACAACACAGAAAACCAGATCCCAGTGAAGGTGGCTGTGGATATCTGCAGTAGCAGAGGATTCAGTGACCATGAGTCCTTCCCAGTCTTATGCATGTAGCAATGTACACTGCTCCCTCTGGAAGGCAGAACCAGCTTTAACAGGGACAGTTACTGTGCACACTCCTGCCGAGCAGCACCCGTACTTAGGGAACTAGAGTAGCTCGTTTGGAAGCTAAGTTAAGTCACAGCTATCTGCCCTCTATTCCTTTCAAGCAGCATTTTGAAGATGGCTTCCTCTGGTGGGAGCTTTGGGCAGAACTTGTTTCTTGAGGAAGACGTTGGTCAACCTTTTTGATTCTAGAAAGTACCAACAGGGGAAAACGAAGGAAGAGTTGCGTTACAACCAACTCTCAAGGCTTGACAGATGTCATTTACAACTCTGCTTGTACAGGTACCAGATCTGGAAGCCACAGCTTCCCACAGTACACCATAACCTGCAGTTCTAGGTTCAGCAGCATCTTCTGGGATTAAGATACTACACGGTAGTTTAATACTAGTGTAGGATAAAGGAGACTTTACCATGGGATTTCCAGAGTGCTCCCAAACAAGGGGCGTGCAGCTCCCACTCAACTTTTCAGCTAGCACACAGACAACCAAAGGTCAAGTTCTTCCTCTATCAACACAAAATAGGACACTAGAGTGAAGTCAGTTACTGAACATCCATAAGACAGATGAATCCTTTGTCTAAGCCACAGCCAAAATATCCCTCTAACCATTTCTAATACATCTGCTTATCGCTGATCTCTGGCATCTTCCTCCTCCCACCTCTGTGGGCAGGGGAAGTTCCACAGGACCAGTCACAAGCCATACACAGCCACCTTGCGGCAGCCAGGGAGCCACCGCGTAAGAGGACGTTACCGCAAGCACAACTACCCGAGTGGAAGCAGATACCACAGAGGATGGGAGCTGTCCATCTGCAGAGACAGCACCAAATAGCTTCGTTTCTAGAAGAGGCATGATAATTGCAGCGGCAGTAGGGCAGCCCTACAACCCCACTTCTCCCTGCCTGACTCTTGCTACAGTTTCTGACACCAGCAGCAGGACAGGAGGAAGTTGGTGGCACTGACACGATTCTCTGCTGCCTTACCCCGTCGTTTCTTCCGCTTCTCTCCATCCTCTCCGATCTCCCCATCATCATCTTCATCCTCTTCTTCAGAAGAGCTCGTCTCAGAACCAGATATCTCTTCCCCTAGAAGGGAAAAGGATTGTTTCTGATGCACTTCCCTTCACCTTGTATCAGCTTGTTATTGTGACAGTGACATTTGTCTGAAAGCAGTGAGCAGATAGGTTGTGATGGCTTCAGGAAATTAAGGAAGATTAATAAGGGCTGTGAAGTCAGTGCGAACACTTCAGGAGGTGTTTTTCACTGGAAACAAAGCATCCATGGACTGCTGAAGGGTAAAGCTACTGAATTTTCCCGGAACTGAAAGTATTTGGAGATTTTTCTATTGGGATAGAAATCCAGTGCTGTTAGCAAACAAAGCCACTTCTCTACAGCTTAGAATCTAGAAGCTTCAGAAGCCACCCTCTGCCCACTAGGGATGAAACAGCACCATCCAGCTCCCAATCCCTGAAGAAAGTGTTCCTGACATTTCCTGCTTCTCCTGAATGGGAGAGGCTCCAAGCAGCAAGCCTTATCGGAGCTACTGCTACCGTATTCCATGCTGTAAACATCACTCCGGAGAGAGATGTCAAGCCAAGGTCACTGCTCAGGAAGTATTCCTCTGCCAGAGTTTTTGAATATTGATGGATTAATAACTGTCACAAGCTCATAAATTTCCAGGGCTTTAGGAAGCTTCTTGTTTCCTCTATGTCCTGTCTGCCACACAAATTTACTTCATTTTTCTACTGAAAATTTTTCTCCCCGCTTGAGGATGGATGCATTTACCTTTTGTTACTGCACGGTTTAAATCCCTACCCCACACCCAATCATACCTAGACCTCTGCTTGCTCACCAGGAGCACAAAGAACTCAGTCCAGGAGCCATCACTTTATGCTAGTGGCAAGTGCCACCTAGTGGGCAAAGCCAGGTCCCCTCAGCAGGAGGGCCCTGCTGCCCTTACCTGAGGACACCTCTTCTGGAACCGAACAGGATAATCAAAACCAGAACGCTGACCTGCAAACAGCAGCTCAACTTGTGACGTTTTCAAATAGGGAAGAACTTTCACACTCAAACAGGGTGAGCATTTGTCTAGACAAACACCAGCAGGCAGAGGCATCTCACCTTCCTCCAGTTTTTTCTTAAGCTCTTCAATTTCTTTTTGAAACTGACGCAGCAAAGCATCCTTGGGATCTTCGTTAATCCTGGCCTTGTTCTTAATATTCTTGGCTCGGTTTGCATACCTCAGAGTGCTGATAGTCTCATCATAGTTGTAGTCTGCTGGGCCAATGTTTGCACACTGTGACACACGGAAGAGCGAGTTACTAGGTGGTGAAGTGTTAGAGTCCAGAACAAGTCATTTCACAGGGATCCATCCCCAGCTCCACCAGTATCACACTGCCACTCCTTCCCAAGCTTTCCTGCTGCTTCCACACTAAGGCTGCTTTTGGCTACCTAAGCACGACTTCTATTTGATTTTATGCACACGTGCTTATGTACACTGCGTTCAGATCCCTGTCTGTGCAGAGACTAAGAGAAGAGGTAGCAAAAGCACATAAAAGGTTCTCAACTGCAAATAGCTCTGAAAGAAACAAGTAAATGCCAGGCTGTTCTTCTGGCAAAGTCATTGTGCTGTCTCTGTAGGAACAGATCAATAGCTGGCAGCGGTAGGAGCATCTCTCAGCTTACCATCATGGTTTTGGAGTTGCCCCCCAGGGAATCCTGAAGGAGCCGTGTAAGCTTGGAGTTACGGTAGGGCACATGAGTGCTCTTGCCATCCACCAGTGCTGAGATGACGTTGCCCAGCGTGGAAAGAGAAAGGTTGATCTTCGTAGCTTCTTTCAGTCGCTGCCCTGTTGCTCCAGTTTTTGCCTGTCTTTCCGAGCCCTGGAAAGGAAACAGGAATCAGGAATTGCAACAAAGTCTCTGATATGTCTCCTCCCTCCAAATAGGGTCAGCTACCCCTGAAGTATGGCTAGCAGCCATGTCACTGAACACCTCATCATTATTAGAGAACCTGGGCTTGTACCTCAGTCGTGGTTAACGAGACAAGTCAAACAGGTCTTAACTGAAGCTTTCAATGCCAGAAAATTCTGGATTGCTCAGAGTAATCACACAATGACCAAGGTTGGAAGGGACCTCGGAAGATCTAGTCCAACCCCTCTGCCAAGCAGGATCAAGCAGCCAATTGCCCAGACTTCTGTTTTAAGCCTTTAACAGCGCATAACCGAGCAGCCATGCCCACCAGGTTTTATGGCAGACCTCGCTGATCCTACTTACAGCAAGATCGACCAGGTGCAGCTTGCCCATGCGCACATGCATGTTTCCATCAACCCCCTTCTCGCTGCACTCGATGGTGATGGTGAAGATGGCATGTGAACGGGAACTGTGCTCATTCATGTTTGTGGCACCAACGGAACCTTTTAATTGAGAAAAAGGTTAATGAATCACAGTCCTCTAACATCCTTCCCACTCTCAAAGGAGCTTTATCCCCACCTCTTTACTCAACCCTGTTTTTCAGAAGATGGGAGAAGGATGCTCTGACTCAGCAAACTGTGTTCTGAGGCACTGAAGTCACAGGATATCCCCAATCTAGACCAGAAGCGTTGCTACCTTCTGTGGCTAAGCTGACCACATGATCCCATCCCAAGAGCAGCAGCAGTTCTCATTTGTTTCCTTTTAAAAGCTACAGAGATCACTAGCCTAGTGTCTTCACTGCTGATCCCTGTAAATAGCTGTATTTTAAGAAATAAGAGCATGACAATCCATGCCAAAAGCAATAGTAAATCAGAATTTTAGCTCATAAAAGGATCTGGGCTCAACTAGGAGATCTTACAGAAAGCATCTACCGCCTTCTGTTCACAGCACAGAACTAGCTCTTGCTCAGCCTTGTCAGAACAGAGGAGGGAAAGAACCATGACACACTAGCACCCCTGACAATGCTGACTGCTGTCACTGCATCCTCCCCTTCACCATTCCTCCAACGGAGGAGGCATGGCCTTCTTTACCTGCCCCTGCACAGAAGGGCATTGGGAGGGGAGATCCTTTTGCACTGTGCTCAGCTGAAGGAGCTTTCCAGCTTTAGGACTCAGAGCAACACTTCTTACTGCAGTCTCACAATCAGACCCTCGCTCTGCCTGCCAGCAGAGCTGTAAACCTGCCCACTGCGAGACTACGTACGGTTCTTGTGGCCCAGAGTCATGATCCTGTCCATATCATCTGCATTGTTTACGACATAAGCTGAAAGGTCTTTGATATAAACTCCCACATCAGGTCTCTCTTTAACCTAAGAGAGAAACAGTTTAGACAGAGCATCCTCAGAAGATCCCTGACGGCAATTTTCAGTGGCACTGTATCGCTACAGCGATTTCCTCCCCCAGGTTCTATTTTGCACAGAAAACACTCCTCCGCTCTGAAAGAGAATGGCTAAGGAATTGAGACTCATGCAGGACAACACTCCACTGGCTTTCCCTAACAGCAAATACAGGCTTCAAGTCCCAGTCACTAACTCCTACCAAACTATCAGGGGGCCTTTAGGATAGCATTGCATGCACAGAACTGACTCAGCTGAAAGCCAGTTTCTCACTGTACATCTGACCAAACAGATAAGATTCAGAGAAATCAGCAGAGATACCCAGCTGCTACTGCATCTCAGAGGAAACGGGACACGTGCCAAGGAACCCAGCCTCCCACTTCCCTTCAAACGCTCTCTGGTCTTTAAAATATTTGTTTCACAGCAGTGAGCAATATCATCAGATTCAGAAAGGCAGCTCACCTCCAACCTCTGCGTCTGGTCTTTTCCTAGCAGGTCCCGCACTTCTTCGTTGTAAATTTCCAGGTAAGACACACGAACTAAAAACCTGAAGACAAACAGTTGGGTTGCTTTCTTAGTAAGATATTTGTTGAGGTCAGGCAATCACAGACAGCAAAGAGAAAGCAGCAATCTACAAATAAAATCCTGCAGCCCAGTCAAGAACTGCCTAAGGAGGAGTCTTCCAGCTGAAGCCAGAGATACGGTTTCAGTTGCCATTGTTGAGGTCTTGCTTTTTCTACAGATAGACACACAAGACAGAAACAGTAAAGAGAAGCCGTACCTTGTATCCCCCTCAGCTTTGGCAATGTGGCCAAATATATGTGCAAAGGAATTCGGAATGATGCCTCTAAGCTCAGGAACTGCTCTGACCCCTTCCATGGTAAAAGTCTTGCCTGTTCCAGTCTGCCCATATGCAAAAATAGTGCCTAAAGAATAAGAAAATATAATTAGGAAGCTGCTAGCTGCATTTTTACCTCATTAATTCTTAGCCCAATAGCTGTAAGCGTATCTTATTTTTATGGAGTTGAAACTTTCCACCCTCTCCAGCAGATGCTGTACAAAGATAGGAGAAAAAGAAACGTTGTACAACAACGGGAAACAGGTCAGAGCCACTGCTTTATCCAGCCTGCAAAATATTTAAGAGAAAGTCAGCTTGTTTTAACCATACAGAATGATTAAAGAATGGAATGCTAGTATGCTTAGGGCTCACACATAATTAATACAGGCCCAATTAATAACACTGTCAATTAGAGGCAGGTTATATACCAGGTGTAAAACCAACTATTGCTAGCACTCTAAGTCACAGCAGAAACAATGTGAGACTCCTGCACCACAGGCCACAGAACCAGCCTGGTTCTGAACCTGCAGACGCAGCTTCAGTTTGAACTAGATAATGAGCCCACATAGGAAGCCATCAGAAAGTTCACCGTGACCCAGCTCAGACACTCCAGAAATACACTGGTTAATTGGTTTTGCCCCAGCACTGCTGAAAACCCAAATTAGCTTTCCATTTTCATTGGCATTACAGTTTGGAGAAATGCAATTTTAACCAGCTGAAACTGGGTGTGTTAGCACGAGAGTTTATTAGGTATTTGCAAACCTTTAAAAACTTTACAGGCTGTTGTTGCTCATAGCACACTTATGGAAAGTAGTAATTTGTTTCCTTGCTAACATCTCTTTTCCTTAACGCAGCGTATTTGCATGCATAACACACACACAAATCACGGTTGTACCCTTTTCAGCTGTAGGAAGCAGCAGATCATCTGCCGGGCCACGCAGATGTGCTTAACTAGTCATCTTAGTCTGAAACAGCAAATTTTAGAGGAGAAAATGCAGCACTTATATGCACAAGCCTGGTATGCATACCTAGTTACTGCAGGACCACGGCGGCTGCTTGGTTACTGAAACTGTACAGTGAAGAGTTGCTGAGAATTCTGATAACGAAACAAAGCGTTTATCTTTGTAAACAGAAGATGGAGAATGAAAACACACAGCTCACCGACCTCAGCTGGCATTGCTCAGCACTGATCTCCCCCTGTTTACAGTCAGCATCTACAACCACTGCGGGTGCTCAGCACGGTGAGCACCTTCTGGGTATTTTAAGTGAGGCCAGGACACAAACAGACAGCTACAGCCCTCGCCAGGGGAGGCTCCCGGTAGGACCAGCAGCATCACTAACAGTGCAAACAGCACAAGACGGGGCGTACAGCCTTGAAACAAGGCACTTACCATTGTATCCTTCCAGGACGGAGTCGATAATCGGCCTTGCAGTTAAGTTGTAGACATCCAGCTGCTTGCTCTCTGGTCCAAACACCGTGTCAAACGTGAAGGTCTTGGGCGGCTCGTTGGACGAGTCTGTTTTGTGGACCGTTATGGTCCCCCTCATCTCGTCCACGCTGACTGCCATCTTGTAGCCCGTCGCCTTCTCTCGCTCGTTGAGGGGCCGGCAGCGGACAACCACCTTGACATTGTCGCAGCTCTCCGGCCTGTCCGGCTTCTCGGCCTTGTTGATCTGCGTTTGAAACAACACAGAGACAGCCCCGGGCTGCGGCGTTACCTCGGACACCCCTGCGGCGTTACCCCTGACCCGGGGGGGGGTTTATAACGAGGGCAGGGCGCACCCCGCACGCTTCAGCGCCTCCCCGCCTGCGGGCACCGAGCAGCCCTCAGGAATTTCACCGCCACCAGGCCGCGGCCCCGGGCCCTGCCTGACGGGAGCGGCCCCGCGCCGTGAGGGGCTCCCCTCAGCCCCGCGGCCTGGCCCTGCGCCGGGCCCCGCCGCCACCCTCAGCCTCCCGGTGATGGAAGCGGCCCGAAGCGGCCCGAACCGGGCCACCCCTGCACCACCCCCGTCCCCCAGCCCCGCTCTCGGCCCCCCGGCCCCGCTCACCGGCATGGCGGCGGCGGCCGGTGAGGGAGCGGCGCGGGGCCGCAGCGCGGAACAATAACAGCACCGCGCCTGCGCCCGCCCCCCGCCCGCCTAGCCGGCGGCCAATCCCCGCGCGCTGCGGAGCCCTCGCGGCCAATGGCTGACGAGGAAAGGCGGGGAGAGTCCCGCCCCTCCCCGCCCCGCAGCCAATCGGAAGGGCGGGCCGGCGCGTTGCCATGGCAACCGCGGGGCCTAGGCCGGAGCGAGGCGCGGCCTACTCCCGGCTCCGCCTCGGGGCCCGGCGGGGCCGGGCCGGGGCCGCGCGCAGCCGCCGAGCCCGGGGGCGGTGCAGGGCGGAGCGGCCCCGCCCGGTGCCCGGGGCCCGGCCGAGCCCCGCGGAGCCCCGCGGAGCTGCTGGGGCGGCGGCGGGGCCCCGCCGGCGGCCCCATGCCCCGCCGCGCACGGAGCCCCCCCCCCCGCGGCGCGGCCCAGCCGGGCGGGTAAGGAGGGCGGCGGGGGGCGGCAGCGCTGGGAGGGCGGGACGGGCTCCGGGGCGTTTCTGTCAGAGCGGGGAGCTCCACGGAACTCCAGGGATAACGAGAAATTATCGGAGAAATTATTGGATAAATTATCGGAGAAATGACAGCCCGAAGGTCCCACAAGCGCTGCTCTGGAAGCCGTCCTCTGCCGCTCCGCTTGCAGAGAGCAGCAGAAATCGCAGATCTACGAACGTCTTTTTTTGTTGTTTCCCCCTTTTTTTTTTTTCCCTGTTTAAAACTGGGATATGAGGTGGGCATTAAAATGCTGTTTCAGGCTGAGACAGCCTCACTGTTTATCTTATAAATAGTAGTTTTCTTCACATTTATTACACGTAAATACATACGCAGTCTGGAGAGTGGTGTGCCCAAAGCTGCTGTGTGTCTTCAGCTCTAACAGGGAAAGATGAGATTGCTTTAAGGAAAGCTGTTAATTGGGAAATAAAAAAAAAAAAAAATCCAAAAAACAATCATCTCGGATGCTTTTTTTAGAAACAATAGGCCTCTGTTTGCCAGAAATTCGGGATCTGCAGCTAACAGGTTGCAACTTAACTCTGCAAAGGGAGAGCTGTACGGGGCAGTGAGCGCAGTGATACGTACTGCTCGTTGGTGGCTCAAGGGAGCTTTTACACAGCACGAGAGTCAGAAAGCGAGCCTGCAGTGTTTAGCTGTCTGACACGTTTTCTTCCATCATCAGCTTCCCCCTGGGAAAATGCGTGCCAGAACTGTTCTTTGCTTATCAGCAAGCAAAGAAGTTGTACGGCTGCTCCTGTCTCGTTCTCAGCACTGGACGAGCATCTTGAGAGGAAATCACCTATCACAAGGAGCTGGGATATCACTTTATAATCCTTCTCTTGGTTTTGACAGCAGCTCCCGCCTGGGAAACTGGCTCAAAGCGTTGCTATGAAGTGCCCTGGACCTCCAGAGAGCTCAAGACTTGCCTGCTTCCTGGAAAGTGCCTTAGCCAGAGAGACTAGGATTTGGAAAGTGCCGGTTTTCCACCACCTCACCCTGAAGGTATTCTCTCGTGACCTGATCTCTGTGATCCCAAGGCTGAGCAAATTCAAGGGCTGTTAAAAAATCTGTAAGAGTAAATCAGAACCCGCCCCTGACTCACACCTTTCTCCCCGTTGAGGGTGTTTGAATGCAAGCTGTGCTGCAGCAGGGGCTTCAGTGTTCTCTGGAGAGGGAAATAATGAGCACACACAGCACCTCATTCATCAGAGCTGGGCTTGGAGGTTCAGACGCATTGTGCAAGGGCAGAGCTGTGTGCTGCCCCATCCAGCCCTCCAGTAAAATTCCAGTACAAAGTGCCTGGAAGTGCAGCTAGAGCCTGGCTGGCTGGGCAAGGTGGAGCAGTGCTTTAAATTGCACCAACATTTGCCTTTTCCCTTGCTCTGCAGACACAGAGGGCAACTGTCTTCATTTCAAGCCTGGAGACATCTGAAATGTTAATTAGGGCGCTTAGAATGATTCGAGTCTTCCTTTGGAGATATGTTAACAAAATCATCAAAGCACTAACTGCCTTTTTTATTTCTAACTTTTTCTTCCCCTCAGGGTACAGATATCTCTCCGTCATGTTACGAGAAAACAGTTCTCTGGATTGCAGAAATCAGCTCGCAGTTCCAGTTCTACCCTGAAACATTCGCCTTAGCTATCAGCATCCTTAACCGGTTACTGGCATCAGTAAAGGTAGAGACTGTCAGCTTTTTGTCTGGTTAGATTGCTGATTGTAGGTGTCGGCAGTGCTCTGTTTGGCAGCAGATTTAGGGAGCAGTCAGGGTTTTCAGGGGGATGCTTTTAGGCATATGTACAAATACGAGTGTTTGCCAAGGTTCTGCTGATTCACAGTCCTCAGCAGAAGGTTGTGTGCCCTGCAGTCCAAATGCTGCCGTAAGTGTAAAGAACTCAGGTACCATGAATTGTCTCTGCTAAACACAAAACATTCGCATTATCACTTTTAGTGTTTTGAACTCACTATTTTTAACCAAACTGTGGGGCCAACTTTTTCCACAGTTCAAGCAACAGCAAAGTTAGGAGTTGAACTGGCCCTTGCAGCTCTTAATTCTGGTCTGATCTATACTGGCACGTGACACAAGCGTATTTATATCTTTGTTAAGAGAAGGAGCACTGCATTGTAAACACTGTTGCATAGCATCATCTAAAACTGTGGGATACGTGCATAAAAATGGCACCACAAAGAGGATTTATTTTGTTTCACTTTGGATTTCCTTGATCTATTTTTGGCTTCAAATGAATCTTACTGCAGCTAAACTAATTCAGAAACAGCTGTAACTTAAATGACAATTTGAAGCTTGTGCGTCTGTAGTTGAATGACAATTATTCCTCCCCAGACTGTTATCTCTTTACCCAGTGTTTTCTTTTTCTCCCTTCAGGCCCAATTAAAATATCTTCAGTGCATAGCAATTTCCTGCCTTGTCCTTGCAGCAAAAACCAATGAAGAAGATGAGGTCTGTATGTTTATAATTTTAAATTCTCTAAACTCATCTCTTTTGTTCAAGTTATTTGCGTTTCCAGGTCTTTTGACAAGTTGGACGTAACAAGGAAGTCTGAGTTTGTTTACCCTGAGTAGGCATTAAGGGGTGGCTGTAATATTTTCAGTCCTTTTTCACCAGCGCGTGGAAGAGTTGTGACCTTTATGGATGAAGGGCTTGTATTTGCTTATGTAATGGATGCATTTCCCTCCTGCACTTAAACCTCTCCTCTCCTCATCAGACTCCACAGCTTGCAGTAAAACTTGGTCTGGGGGGACAGTCGAGACATACATGCACAGCTCTGTGTGCACAACATCAAGGTGCTGTAATTCTCCTGTGAGGGTAGGGTAGGTGAGACAGAGCAGGAGTTCTTCAGAGGAAGTTTAAAATGGATGAGTTTGCTTGGAGTCAAAACTAGGTACTGAACTTGGTGAGGAAATGACTCAGGTACCCACCTCAGGGTGGGCACAAAAAATCAGCAAATAGCCATGGAAGTGTGAGCTTACAAGGGATAATCATCCAGTGCATCTAGCTAAAATCTCTCATGGCAGAAACAGACTGATAGGCTTCTTCAGACAATTACAAACATGAACCAAACGGACCTTGAACAGCGTTTCAGAGTGTATTTCTCCTCTTCCCTTCATTCTGTTTCACAAAAGAACAGAACACCTAGGCACTGGAGTCAGATGCGCTTCTCTTCAAATATCCTCTGCTGTAGCGAAATGCCCATCGTAGCCTAAGATGTATCGTGGCGAGGTTATTCTTTTCCCCTCAGCTAAAAAGGAGAAGCTGAGTCAATGACCACAGGAAACTAGACAACTACAAAAGGCTCTGTAAAACAGGAAGCCTCCTCCTAGCTTGTCAGGGGAGCAAAGCTAACGAGACCGGTCCTCATTTATTGTGAGTTACCTCAGGAGAGTGCTCTCCTGAACGAGGGGTCTGCGTAGCACTTTGGGATGGGTACAGAGTTGTTAGAGCCCTTCACAACACAGAGAAATGCACACAGCACTGTGTAGGAAGGTGCCTTCTTTATTTTTATTTTTAATTTTTTTTTTACAGGTAATACCATCGGTGAAGATGCTCGCAGTGCAGAGTGGTTGTAAACGCTCTCCAGCTGAGATCTTGAGAATGGAAAGAATTATACTAGATAAGCTTCACTGGGATCTTTACACGGCAACACCAATGGATTTCTTAAACATTGTAAGCACTAAGTTTTGCTTTTTTTTTTGTTTAAAGAAACAGTTTATCAAATAATACTAGAAAACACGGATGCACGCATGTACACACCCACACATCCTTCCCATGACGCTTTGCAAACTGCCAACTCTTAGCTACCTGCAAGCCTTTTGACAAATGCTACAATGATTTATTATTTTTTTAAATTAATGCTATTTAAAACCTCTCATTTTGCTCAAAAAATTTACTCCCATCTTTAAAGGGCAACTAAAATCGACATTAAAAAGATTCTCATAAAGCACAACTATACGCCATTTTTATTTTTTTTAAATACACACTGCAAAAATATTTCTAACTATTTCCATTCTATTAATACTGTACATAGAAAGCTGTCAGTTTTGCTACATTTCACACACAGGTTTTTCTTAAACCATTTCCCTTTTCATCCCACTGATAACTCACCCTTGTTTTACGCAATTAGACCACCCCAATCTGGCACTTAGTTCACATTGCAGTTACTAAATATTTGATAGAAACAATTAAACTTTGTCTTCAAGAAACGATCATGTGCTAGTAAGGCAAAAATCATGTCATACAAACATCCTGGATCCCTTTTATAAGGTTATGTGCAAATATTAAGCCATCTTAGGCTGCTGATTGTAAAAACTGCCTTTCTTAGGTGCTTGTTTCCTCAGTAAATTCAGAGTACATTGTTTGTTATTGGTTTTACTCTACTCCTATCTGCTGGTCTGAACCGAATCTCCAAGATAGCAATCTGGATAACATAGAAACTTCAGAAATTGTTAGGAAACACAGACCTTTTACATTCATTATAAGCTCAAAAACAGTTCAGTGGTTGGCAAGTACAAACACAAAACACAAAAAAAAAAAAAAAAGGTGGGGATGGGGGGAAACCCTCTTGGATTCCTGATACGAGATGAAATTAGTCTGTACGTTTGGTCGGTAACATACGAAAACATACAAAGTTCACTGACCTCTGCTTTTTTTTTTTTTATATATATATATTTTTTTTTTCTTCTCTCCAGTTCCATGCCATGGTGATGTCCAACTGGCCCCATCTACTAAATGGGCAGCCTCAGACGAATCCTTCCCGCCACGTTGCGTTCTTGACCAAACAGCTACAGCACTGTATGGCGTGCCACCAACTAGTGCAGTTTAAGGGCTCCACATTGGCCTTGGTGATCATCACCTTAGAGTTGGAGAGGCTGACTCCTGACTGGTTTCCTGTTATTACTGATCTGCTAAAGAAAGCACAGGTAGGAATCAAAATGGCCTTTGGTTGCAACTCTCGAGGCCGGGCCACCAATAAATAAATAAATAAATAAAGTGCAGGCGTATTTACCACCCACATTGCACTTCAGCAGATTTCTGAGAAGCCTGTGTCCGTGTTCTGGCTTTGCTAGTGCTAACAGAAGAAGGAGTGAAACCGTTAAGGGCTGGAGCCTTTCCTTTGGCAGTCGGAGGAGGTTTCCAAAAAAGCTTGGCCCCAGATAGCTCCCTGCCTCCTGGCCAAGGAGATTCTCCCATCCTGGGAGGGGCTGAAAGCTCCTACAAAGCTTTTGCCCATGCGCTGTGTCCTCAGCTTCCCACTGAAGATGGTGAGAACTTCTAAAAGCAGTTACCTTGCTTTTAAAATCTAACCAATGTAGCTTCTAATGATACATACAAAAGGCAACCTCTGTTTTTTTGAAACTTTTCTCCAGCTTCATAGAACACCTGCTTTTTAAGAGCGTAGGCTTAGAAGGCAAACGTCCCAGGTCGGCAGCTTACCATCAACTCTCTTTGTCACTTTGAAATAAGTAGCTGTCTGCTGTCCCTGCTGGACCTCACAGCCTCCTAACTAGAGGGAGCACTCACCCACCTGTTGTGTAGAGGTTCAGGAGCTCCTGGTTAAAGGTTTTGCATCAGGCTCAGTATGCATATTGCTAATGTGCATCTGTTGAGGTGTCCAATACAGCCTGTCCCTGCCCTCCCCCTAATTACAGGCACAGAAACAGTGGCCAAAGTAGAAAATAATTTATGATGAACTTACCAAAAAAATCTGTCTTTACAGGTTACCAGTACTGAATTCATCCACTGCAAAGAGTTCGTGGATCGAGAGCTAACGCATTTGCAGCCATCCAACGCCATTTATATTTTTTATCCCGTCACTCAAGCCATCCAGGGCCATCCCGAGGCAAGCTTAGCCTACCCTTACCCTTCTGGATTGAAACATTCCCAGCAGGCAAGGTTGAAGGTGGCCGTAAGGCAGCCAGTTCCAGCAGCTTTCACATCTACTCCAGCCCAAATTCCTGATGACGCCATGGAGACAGATGAATACTATGATGGATTCAGCCAGCTCTACAGTGAGGATGGGGGAGCGGATGGTGGGAGGGGGCACCTGGGCGGCTTCTGCCCTCAGCTGAGGCCTGGAGAAGGCAGCTCCCCCTGTCCTCCCCTACAGGCACCTGAAAGGGACTAGTGGAGATCATCCTGCCTTGGAAGCAGCGCCTGTGGGACCAGTAGGTCCCAGCAAACAGACCAACAGACACAACAGAGCGAGAGCACTGCTGTGTCCTTCAGAGGATAACGACAAAACGGTGTTATTTTCCTATTTACGCATTTTTCTAGCAGTGTTTGCTACTCCTCATTTTTAACATCATGTAAATACAGAAAGCTGGGGAGGGGAGGGATCGGTCACAATCCCACAACTCAGGGATCAGCTTGGCAGAAGGCTACGAGCTGTGCCAGAGAGCACCACATGCCTCAGTTTATTTTTTAAGATTGCTGTGATTAAGTGTGAGAGATGAGACGTTTATTTCTTCCAGCACACTCCATCGTTCTTATTGGAGCTAACGTGACTTGCCCATGGCAGAGCCAAACAGGAGCTGCTTTCAAGGAAGGGGGAGCTCCCACTGCTGGCTCTGTAAGAGCAGTCCTCAGGTAGGACCAAGGTTTTGATTTAACAGTGAAAAGGCTGTGAGCCAAACCATTTAGGTTTTTTATTTTTTAAGTCCTTACCCTGAATCCAAGGGTTCTGAGGTCCGTGCTCCTTCCTGGGTGAGCTGTTAAAGGCCCCCTCCAAGTTCCCGGGAGCTGTGGGAGATCACTTCTTGGCTGCAGACAGCACTGCCCAGCTTGTGCCATCCAGGCTGGGTTTTTTCCCTGTCTTACCAGGCTGGACAATGGAAAATGCCTTCAACTAATTCCTTACCACTACCAGCGTTGTTCCTGTTAACTGTTAATCGCTATAGCAAAGCAGTTTTACAATCTACAAAGGTCAGTTCAAGCTTCTCTTGCACTTTTAAAAATGGCCTTACACGTTCCTTCAAAATATTTTTTTTAAAGGTGTTTTAAACACCAGGGCCAGCATTTTCAGGTGCTAGTTGTACTAGTTAGAAGTCATAACCCAGACAGTACTGTATGAGTAACAATACCTGCAAGTCTGTCACAGAGCAGGAAAGGCTTTCATGGAGCCCAGCACAGGCTACGTGCTGAGCAGGTGTCTCAGCGATACTGGATAAATAAATGGGGAGCAGGGGTAAGAAAGGAGCAAGGAAATCCTTACACTGCTTGGCAGCAGCGCTCACCAGTGCAGCAAGAAATTTCCTGGCCTTCCTTCCTTGGCTCATCTTCTTACCTGGTAGGAAAGAAAGTCCCGGACTGCGAGCTTTGCAGGCGTGGAGTCCTGAGCAGCTCTGATAACAGATAAAGCTTTCCAAAGTCTTACATTGAGATTTTGCCAGAGCTGGTACTGAGGAAAGAATCAGCCTTGTATTTGTGCAGGGAGAAAGTCAAGCTTCTCTTCTGCAACCGCAAAGGAAGCAGTGCCCAAGTGTTCCAGAAGGAAGCAAGTCAAAGCCACCACACCGAGTGCCGGGGGATGCCCCAGGAGCAGGGCTCAGCACTCCTCCCCACACCTGACCCGTTTACAAGGTGTCCTGCAGCCGGGAGCTGGGCAGTGGCGTGTTTGTGACGCGTTATTTATTAATCCTACCGAATCCCACAGGGAAGGTTTTCTCTCTGTGGTAGGGCTCTTTCCTCCCGCGGTGTGGCACCTTCCTTTTCTATCAAACTGTGACTTGACTGCCTGACTTTCTGAAGGAGGCAAGTTGCCTTTTGTAGTTTACTTTAAATAAAATATAATCACAGTCTGCGTGTTCTCGGCGTGCTCCACGAAGAGGCCAGCAAAAAGGCAGTGCCCTCAGCAGCCCCTGCAGGAAGCTGGGCTGCGTGTCTGCTTCCCGTCTCTAGTTCTGCTTTTCCTCCCATCCCTTTTTCTACCTTATCTCAAGCATCTTCACCAGCTGCGTTAACCGATGGAAGTGTTAGCAGAAAAATTCTGCACACAGTAATCGACGTGCTCTACCTTCATACCACGACAGCTCCTATCTGTTTTTCACCCCAGCTTTGAGCCTACATACGTAGTTTCTCGCCCATGTGCTGGATAACACGTTACAAACCAACAGAACTGCTCTTCAAAACCCCTGCGGTGCACTACGAGCCACATTCCAGACTGCATATTAATGGGGAGTTCAATCTAAAAGCTGAAGCCCGTGCTGAGAGGCCCTGCACAGTCCCCTGTTCCCAGTCGGGGTGCAGGATGACAAACTGGACTGGGAGCAGTGCAGCTGGAGGCTGCATCTCTCTGCTAGCACAGTGCCTGCCCACTCTTCTCCCAGTGCTGAATTAGGATAAAGGAACAAACAGAACAGAGCAAGCCTTTTGTCCAGCTGTTTCACAGACCGTGACTATCTCCTGTCTCACTGCCTGCCTGCTCGGATTGCCGTTGCATGCACACCACAGCCACAGGTCGTTCCCTCCCCCAGGCTTGTGTTACCTGCAGCTGGGCTCCCCCCTCAGCCCCGCAGTCATTCTGCTGCCCCGTTCTGGCAGAACGCACTGGATTCAGCCAGCACGGCTGACAAACACCCGACGTGCTGAGGGCCGGTTTTGTGGGGTTTGTTTGGGGAATGCTCAGTCCTTGTAAACAAGAGAACATTTACACAGCACTTCCAAAGAGCTCTTAGGGTGAATTGGATAATTTTCTTTTCAGAATTCAGCGATGCTCTAAATGAAGGTTTCCTGCATCAAACATTTACAGCTTGTGGCCCTCCTCACCCACCGCACACCCCGTGGGCCCGGCCGTTACCTCCAGCCGTGGCACAGGGGGCTGCTGGCAGTACGAGCACATCCAGCACACACGGGACAAGGGGGTTAACAGAGGGAAGCTGGAACGACCGCGAGGATTGTGAATTTGGACAAAGCACTGTGTTCTTCCAGTGAATGTAATTAGCGTACAAAACGCGTTTAACAGATGTTTGTTAAACATGTCAGTTCTATTTTTATTAAACCCAACTTTGGTACAAGCAGGTCATTCCTGAGATTCATTTACAAGTTTGTTTAAAATGAAGGTAAACCAGGGCCTTGCCCTGTTCCTTTGAGAAGTTAGCCTGGGACACAAACATCAAGAGTTTTTTTTAAACAAGTTATTTATGTAAGGGGAAGTCGGTCTGCTATAAATGCAGAACATAAAGCCTGGAATGCCGAGACTCCAGCTTTAAAGCATTTCCCCTCCGTTACCGAACTATTTAGTTGTCCTTTAGAAGGGTTCTGCTCTTACCCAGCACGTCCCAGCAGGAGCTGCAGGAGTCCAGGCTGGCCAGGCAGGAGCGCTGGTAACTGAAGTAAGGGCGAGGGCAAAGGGGGCTTTGGAGAGGGGTTAAGTGTGAGGCACGTGGGTTACAGCCCTAGGAAAACTGAACAAATTGAGGCTTGGGGATTTAGGTTGTAAAGCCTGTAAGTCTACAGAAGAAAAAAAGCTACAAAGGAGTTATTGCTAAGGAACACCAGAGCCCAGCTGAAGCGTTAAGGGCGTTAGGAGGTTCTCAGGTTACGGCCCAAAACCAGACCGAGGAGAGGAACGAATGAAAATCCCATTACAGTGGCAGCTCAAGCAGCAAGCTGAAAACTTGTCTCAGACTAACCCGACCTCGTTCCCCTTCCCTTAGGATGTTTAGTCACAGTGTTAAATGCCTCGTCCAGGCTCTCACCCCGAGATTAGTGTTTTGGTTTCAGTGCAAGCCATGCATCAGCCTTAATTAGCAATTTATCTTTTGGCAAGTACCTCAGATTTTGCCTTGATCAAGAAACCTGATCAAGCAAACTTTTCCCAATCAGAAGACACAGAGCGTCTTAGTCCTTGCTATATGATCTCTTCTGTGCAATATAAGGCAAGCTTAAAGGTGAAAGCACCAATTAATTTCTTCTGCATGAGATGTTTTGGCCTTAATAAATCTTCTAATTAACATGTCTTCCTGTTGTTATGGAGCACGCAGTGGGAAGACTAAAAAAGCTACAGAAAGAACAAAAGAGAATCAACGTTTAAGTTTCAGTTATTTACAGGAGGCAGAGACAGCAGGAACAGGTCAAAGTACAAACCTCACGCAGCCGCCTGGGAGCGTGCAGGGCCGGGTACGCAGGAGGAGATCTGGGGACTGAAACCACCACAACCTGGAGAAGCTCCCATGGCTGCTGAGGTTGTGTTTGGGCCTGGTTTGAACTTTTAATGAGGGCAGGCTGCCGACACAGCACCTGAGATGCCCCGTGCTGCAGGGGACGGTGCAGGAAGGGGCTGAGCGCTGTACAGGCTGCACAGAGGGAGCAGACTGCCCACTGCCCTTTAAGCAAGCTGCATGTTATATGCAGAAAGCACAGGGCTCTGACACCAACCAGTCCCTGCTGCAGCACGGTACGTATTCATGTTTCTACAGCGATTTCGGAAGCAGCCAGCAGAACCGACTTGGTTTAGTTCCTGAAATCAGGGGTGCAGAAAAAGCTTCAGTCGGAAGCACCACTTCAGCAACACCGTGCATCAGCCAAGCTCCGCTTTTTGGTTTTGTCCCAGGTGCAGCACTGACCTCAGCCCAGTAGCAAATAAAACCCAGAGACACACAGAAAACTGAACACAGCTTCACAGAGAGCAATGCCCTGCAGAGCTGACACCAAGAACAGAGCTTCAAGCAACAATTTCGTCAGCAGTCCCAGAAAAAAGAAACCCGAAGTGAAGCTGTGCACTTTTTTGGCCGTGATGTGGCCAAAATAACGTGGTAAGATGCATTTTTTCCAGAAAAAGCACACCGCTCTGGTTTGTATGAAGAGGAAGTACCACTCAGACACTGCCACTGTCCATTTCTGCTCCTTTGTCATCCTACCCTTGAACCAGCTGTTTGGGCATTGTTTCAGCAGTGGAACTGCAGTGAATCTCCCCTCTCAGTCACAAGGTCCCAGAGAAGCACTAACGAGCTTTAAGGCAGCTTTTGCCTGAACAGCGATGGAGTTTGGATTAATGCCTTAGAATCTCTCCACAAATTACAGATGTCCTTTTCTGCATTTCGTATGATGTAGAAGTTAATTCTATTTTTGAGTGTTCCCAATATTCAGAAGATACACTGTGCTCTGGGTAAGCTTTGCATCGTTATGCATTGTTACTTCAACTAGGTAACACAGGAAATCCACCGCTAAATAAATGACACCACAAAAAACTCAAAATACATGTGAGATTTAATAAAAGAAAAAAAAAAAAGTACAAAGTGAGTGGAAAGAACTGAAAGTCAAAAAAAAAAACCCAACACATTCAGAATGACAAAGCAAACGGATGCAGCGCGTCAGAAGCCTGCTAAACCCGCAGGGACACAGCCCCAGAGCTCTTCAGACTTGCTCTGAGCTAAACGCCCCTTCTGCACCCTGCAGGGAGCTCACCACAATCAGACACGAAGCCTGCAAAACTTAAAGCCCCTAAAAACACATTTTAAATTAGAAAGCAGACAATATACATGATGGTCAATGTTTAAATGACAAAAAAAAAAAAAGAGACAGTTTTCCCATTAATACCAACCTTTTACAGATAAATGAGTGACACGGCTGAAAGATGCGTAACTGAACAGCTTCAGCCACTTCTGAGAGGCTTTGCTTTCACTTCTAGCCTACAAGAGGTAAATCTTCAGACTGGAGGGAGCTTAGCATCACAATGTGTTTGTAGCTCGTTAAATAAAAATAAGATACAGAACTACCCTATATACCACATATGTAAATCTTGTCTCAGTCAAGAAGGAAGAATCAAGTCCTAGAGAATAAAAAAAACTGAATTCTGTAGGGAAGAGTTTGATGTTGATTGCTCTGAAGAGTTGATTGACCCTGATGAAGTTGAGGCCGACAAATAACTACAAGAAATAGGAACATCCAGCCCAAAGGAAAGTGAACGTATATATAATAATAATAATAATAATTAAAATATTGTTACATACATTCTGAATGTCTTCTTCAGAAAAAGCTGGGAATTTCTCCACAATGCCCATGGGTTTGAAGGTTTATACTCTTTTATTGCTATCATCGTTATTCTCAACTATCTGTTATTCTAGGAAAAAGGAATTGATCTCTGTTGAGCCAGCGCAGAAAGAAGTCATTTGCATAGATCTTGTTGGCTGCAGCATGAGATCAGGACAAAAATATCGACTGGACAAGCAGTGGCGAGGCAGCTGGTTGCATACGCACTAGTGTCAGTTGGAGCTTTCCTCCAGCCGTCGGTAGCATCGGCCTCAAGAAGCACAGCAGTTAACCAACCAGTTAACCACCCAGCCCTGCTTACTCAGGCAATTAGTGCACCAGAGTTTCTCTCGTCAGTAATAATCAAAATCATGCTCCTAATTTGTTACATGATTGGATTTCAGTCAATTGTCAGCCAGAATTGTCTTCCTGTACGTAACAACGGGCTGCGTCCCTCACATGTCTCCCTTAGAGAAAAGGGCATTAGCCCTCTGAACAGTTCAAAGTTACTCTTTAAACTCCATCTGACTTAGAGGCACAGCCTTAACAGTTACATGTTCAGCTTTCAGCAGACTCCTAGGAAGTGCAGACAATTTCTCCTCTTTGCAGGTCTGTTCCCAAAGGTACCTGTGAAGTTCTCGTGAGGTTCTTGCACACAAGCACCAAGTAACACTGGCATCATTTTCAGTACATCTATGTAAGAGGCCAATGTCTATGTGAAAATTTAACACCTGAGCTTGTATTTAGGGAAAAAAAAGCTGCTGTAATGGGATCAGGAAGCTAAAGAACCTCATCCAGCAGGATGCTGCCTTCCATCAGACCTGCAAAGGCCCAGCTGCGAGGCCATGCCCCCGCCTGCAAGGGAAGGAATGTGCTAACTGCTTTGCTTACAGACAAGTCTTTAAGAAAATATAATAATAAGGGAAATCCTTTACCGTTAATAACCAAAAAATGCACGCACTCACAACTAACACCTAGCCAGCCAGTGTTTTTTAAACTCTGAAGACACTACGTGGGGGCTATATAAAATATTTGTTTTCTCTTAGTCTGTTGTCTGATGGAATTGGGTCCAACTATTTTTCCATGACAACAGAGCCAGTCAGTCTCTACTCGGTTATTGTCCTGCTTTATTACAAAGTGGTTTGAGTGGAATAAAATAATATTGATCCGAATTATTCCTCTAAGCTCAGTTACCCAGGAAAACAAGGCTGGGATTTCTATGCATGGGAGGGGGGTAAAGGGAAGCACCTCTAGGAGGAAGGGAGCTTATCAGCATAAATACGGTGCAGAAATCATGATCAGGGGATTCTCCTGATTATCCTGATTAGGCACATGTCTATGGCTTTTCTTATTTATTTTTAAACAACCTAAAAAGAAAGATGACTGCTTAGTTTTTTACACAATAGTAAATGTGCTGGTAAATGACACGTGAAGAGCTGCACGAAGCCTGTAGTTCCACAGCATACAACCACCACCTTACGGAAATCCTTTCTATATAGAAGTTCTACTTTAGCAGTAAAGAAAATTCAAAACATTGTCCCATGAGTTTTATTAACCACTCTCTCTCTCTCTCTCTCTATATATATATATATTATAAATGATGAAGAAAATATTTAGAGAAATTTGGAATTAAAATACATAATTATGGGATTAAGGGTTGGTTACTTGGACTAAGATTCCCAGGGCAGAAACTCTGAGCACTGGGTTTTTTGCCCGTTCTACACTGACTCAAATCCAGATTTTGTTAGAAAAATAAACGTTTCAGCACTCTTCATACCACTTCTCACATCTATGCATGTGCAGAGGAAGGCATACGAGGGAGAAAGGGCTCAAGCAGTCACCTTAGCCAATACAAAGTATTAAAACTCTAGAAAGCAAGCATTGAGCTGCTGGGTAAGCTGAGTTCAGACACAGTCACGGTCATTTTATGCACGGCTGCTCAGTCGCTAGGTTTAGAACCAAGCGCCTTGCCTCAGGGATTAGTTGTCTTTGTTTAAAAAAATGTACATGGTAAAGTTACTTCCTTGAACCTACTGATAACTCTGCACAGATAACAGCAAGTCGTTACACTGCAACCACCGGAGATGCTCATTTTCTCTTTCACTTTGGTCCACGCACACAATGTTATGAGAAGGGTCACAAGGTGGGGAACTCAAGCAACTTAACACATGAAAGCACCAAGTCCACTCTTGGCCTGAAAGTCTGTGTGTGATTAACTGAAAGAAACAAAACATAAAAAAAAAAAGCATGAATTAAAATTATGAAAATTAATCCAAAGCAAAATGTAGCAAAACGTTTAAAAGAAAAAAAAAGAAGAAGAGAGAAGGCCAAACACTGCTGTGGCATCCGAGGGCTCGCAGAACAGAGCGAGCACTGACACAAGGCTCACAAAGCGCGATCTGTTCGGCAGCTGCCTGCACAAAGCGGCACAGCACAGACACTTTTTTTCCCTCTCCGCACCTGCAATTCTTCCCTCTCCATTTTTCATTAAACCCCGTGTTAAAATATGACACGTAAGAGGCTCAACCAGCTCTCCTAACACCAAGACACAAAGGAATCCCCCCGGAGACCCTTACCTTCATCCCCCCTCCCTCATTTCCAGCTCTTAACAGGGCACTGATGAATCGGAGGTGGCTGACACCCCTGCTGCCCGAGGACAGCCCCAGCAGCTCGGCTCCTGGCTCACTGAAGCCGCAGGCAGAGCCTGACCCGTGCTGCTCAGCCCCCATCCTGCCTGCCACAGCTCCACAAGTCCCAGCTGTCCCCGAGGCTGATTTGGTTGAAACAAATTCCCTAAGCCAGCTGGCAGAGACACGAATGCTGCTTGTCAGGGAGCGTAAGGACCCCACTGATGTGTGAGCTCCCCTGTGAGCTTCCCCAGATGAAGGAGGATCTGGTTAGCGGGGTCACTGACAAGGCAAGGCACAGGGGAGCAGCCTCGCCTTCAAGTTTCCACTTCAGTATTTCATCGCCCTGCTTGAGCAGAGACCCCCACCTGCCCTATTTGGAACCAGCTCACAGGGTCATTAAAAAAAAAAGAAAAATAAAACCCTCCTGAATCGCTTCCTCCCCGTACTGCATTGGCTCTGCTCCCGCTGACAGCGCCGCCCTGTACACCCGGCCGGCCTCTGATCCCCGGCACCGCACGGAAAAGGGAGGGTTTGGAGCAGGGAGGGCTTGGAAAAGGGAGGGTTTGGAGCAGTGCCTGCAGGTGGGCTGCCCCGCAGGAAGCCTATTTGTGGCGCAGACGGCGGCAGCGGGCAGGAAGCGGCTGCGCTGGACTTGTCCTAAGCACACTGCCAGGCCTGGGGAAGGTTTGTTTTTAACCCCGACACATTTATGCTGGGAGCAAATATGTTGAATTGCACGGGCTGTTATCTTCCTTCCAAGGGAACAAATTAGCAGCACGTCAGCAGGCAGAACAAGCTCTGCTAGCGCTGCAGCGTGTGGCACAGGAGTGACAGCACGGGAGCTCAGCAGCGACGTGAAGAACGCTGTGCTGCCAAGTTTAAGGTCGCTGGGAGTAGGTAACACCCAGGCTCTCTTCTCATCATTAAAAGGCTCAGAAGGCACTGCTGTTTGCCTGGTCTGGATGTGACAGCATGCAACTCAGACACCAGAGCTCCTTCACACAAGACGAATTAATAAAAAGTGCTGGAACAACAGAACGACCACCTTGCACAGCAGCTTACCTCGTTTTGTTCCTTGAAGACTGGCCTGAATGTAAGCAGGATCGCCACCACCAACCCTTCTTTTTGGAAGCTTGTTCACCCCACTGCTGCTCTAGCATTATACCACCAGGCAGCTGAGAGAGCATTATTTTTATACCCTTTCTCCACACTCCTGCTGGCTTCAGCAATGTCAATTAACTTGCAGCAAGCTAAGATAAGAACTCTGCCTTCAGGGGAAGCGAGCTTTCTCAGCCATTCAGCACAAGCAGAACCGTGTCTGGGAGCCCAGTCTCACACAGAGCCCTAACAAATTTCCAGTGCTGCTTCAGCCCAGGATGCTGTTTCCCTTTTTGCAGCTCTGCCCCTGAACATCAATGGCACTCTACAAAGAGGGCCCCAACCTTAGAGACCTCAGCAAGGTGCTGCAGGATGGGCACCACACCTGTAAGACATTAAACTGCCAACACTGTCCCCATTTCTCTCTCAGGGAGGAGACGCAGCTGATTTCCAGCCTCTATTTCTCCAGGAACAAACCATTCCCATGACTGCCTGCAGTGGCTGTCACAGAGGCAAAGCCAATCCTGCCAGACCCCAAACCTTTAGAGAATGGCCCCAAACTGAGAAGCCCACCTGCAGCCAGCAGGGCTTCCCCAGGGCAGGGCCGGGGCACAGCAGGCCCCCGTCTTTCCTTTGCTTTAGGCAGTTCGAAGGGTGGGAATCAGGGTTCCAAAACCCCCTTTTCCCTGTCAGTAACTGACAAATCGTTAGTCTGAACACACCCACAGCCTTCCCAGAGGCAGAGGAGAAAGACTGAAGCTTGGTCACTTACTTCTTCTTGTCTTTGTCCTTCCTCAGCGGCTGCTGTGAGGTAGCCTGCAAGGACTGGGACTGCAAGGTTTCCACCGCTACTTTCCGCCTGTTGAAGGCATTCATCTCCTCTTCCAGCTCCCTCCTCTTCTCCTCCACCTTCCTTTTCTCCTCCTGGTGTATCCTTTTCAAGTGCTCAAACTTCTCGTGCAGCTGGCAGGAGACAAGTGCCCTGAGCATCACACCCAGCACAACTCAGCCCCGCTCCCAGGAGCGGTCACCCCACATCCCACAGCTTCCCAGCACCACACAGACCTGCCCAGCTGGCAGGAACTGGGCAGCCAGTGCCTCTCAGCTGAAGAGGAATTTGGATCTGCCTGACCCTACACATCAAGCAAGGAGAAAGAGTGAGATCAGGATAAGGTCGCAGAGGATCTCAGCTCAGCCTGCAGCCCTGCCGCAGGGCTGAGGACACTGTGGGCTCTCCCATTCCTCACCCCTTTGAAGATGGTTCATTTATTTCCTCTCCAGTGGTGCTGGTTCCCAGGGCTTCACGCTGACCCTTGGGACTCCTGCCCAGCTGCCCCATTTGCTCTGCTGTCCAGTGAGCCTCCACGGGTTAAGCCTACCTGCCCTAAATGCTCACCAAAACGCTCTGCGCCACCCTTCACTCCCCAAACAGCCGCCCAGCCTCCTGCACGCTGCACAGACAGGGGAGATTCCTGTTTCTGAGGCACCTAAACCAGTCGGGTTGTTTTGAAAACATTACTCAGCATCCCCTCCCCTAGGTGGGGGAAGGTGTGTGTGATTCTGTGCTGTGCCTGACGAGGTCTGCTCAAGCCCTGCATGTGCTTTCCAGGATTCATATGCTGCCGAGACCCAGATCCTGTGGCTGACTGTATTTTGGGCTCCTTTTGCAGGTTTTTGGCACACCCACCTCTCTCTCCTTCTCCTTCAGCTCTGCCTCCGTCTCCTTGACTTTGTTAACAAACATTTGTCTCATTTCTTCCTCTTTCTTCTGGAGCTCACCCAAGAATTCTTTTCTTTTGGTCTCATATGTTTCTTGTAGGCTGGGTAAGAAAGCAAACGAAATTCAGGCTCTGGACACCAATGACTTAGGGATGGGGAAAACACGTGCCTGTCTGCTTCGCTTAAAGACAGGCAGGCAGGGAAGGGAACACCAAAGTCAGCTGCAAAGTTCAAACCCAGTGCTAGTATTCTGCAGGTAGCACCCACAGACCTCCCCTTTTCTTGGGGCTGCCAGCACCCGAGCGTGGCTCTGCAGTGCCGCTCACCTGAAGGGCTGGCTGTCCGGGTCCGTGTCCTTGAAGCCCATCTCCTCCAGTTTGCACCTCCTGTACAGCTCGTAGTGGCGGGTGTGCGTCTGCTCCCGGAGGTCCTCCATGTTGACTCGAATCAGCATTTCTCGCAGCTTCACGAAGTCGCAGTGGCTTTCATTCTCAACTGGTTAAAGCAAGGCGAGAAGTCAGCAGAACGCACAAGAGGGAGAAGCACAACCACATGCACAGCCCAACCCCACCAATTCCCCTCCCACAGACCTCTACCTGTCATCCCATGCTGGGTAACCAAGTTTTGGGATGCAGGGACTCTTTTTGGCCATGCCAGACTGGGTGGGAATTTCAGCAGAGCTTAGAAACCATATTTGAGATGCTGGTGGGAAGACAAAGCAAAGCTGGCCAACCCACAGGAGACTGCAAGGGACATGACTCCAGCATTTAGCACAAGGCACCTTCATGCACAAGGAAGGGCAGAGCTGGAGGGTGTCAGCGTGTGCCTGTGCACATGGCAGGGAGATTTGCAGCTGTGTGCCCAGCTCCCAGCACCTTACCTTGCACCACTCCCCACGGGTACTGCCGAGCTCTCACCAGCTTGTTCCCAACCTTCACCTCCTCCGTGCTGCCGACCACAGCGAAGGGCAGATGAGCCTGCAACAAAGTCAAGCAGGGACTTAGCACGTGGGCTAACCTCCGGGAAATCAGCCTGGCCACCAGAGCCCCTTCACCCAGGATCTACTGCAGAAATCCTCCCAGAGAAGCTCTCAGTCTCCTCTCTGATCCGTGGTGTTGTGGCAGAGAGCAGCATACGGCCGTGGCGCAGCAGAGCAGCTAACGAGCGGTGCTGGCTGGGCTGACCTAAACACGGAAATATTGTGGGAACACCATGCTCGTTACTGCTCTTCCTCTCCCCATTTGTCAGGTTGTTCTTGTAGCTGCAGCCTCTCGGCGTGCCAAGAGCGGGGCACTTCCTGCCTCGCAGAAAGCACGGAGACAGCCGTAAACACGCCTCGTCCCTTCCAGTGCCCACCCGCAGCCCGCTGGGCCACGTGCAGCATTTGGTGTGCTCACTGCTCCCTGGGCTGCAAAGCACCAAGGACAGTAAGGAAACGTGGCACCAGCCCCATGGAAACATCCTCAGGGCTGCAGAGCCACGCAGCAGGCACGTTGCTCTCCAGGTACACCTGAGGCTCGGCACACCGATCCCTCCCGAACTTGCAGCGCAGGCACAAGTGTCTGAAATGCTTCCTCATCTGGAGAGCCACCCCCTGCCCTCCCCAGGTTCTGCCAGCCTGCTGCAAGGCAGACTTCAATCAGGAACACACGTTGTTGTCGCCTTCAGGCTCCCTTCACATCACTGCTCCTTTCCTCTGGGGCGGTGGCAGAAAGCCACGTGCCAGGGGTCACTGCAGCCAGCACGGAGCCAGCCCCTGTGCCCCCTGCACAGCCCCACGGAGCCGCTGCACATCCAGCAGGACGAGGCCAGCAGCAGCCCGCACCTTTAGGAGGGAACGGAGCTGGCAGGGAGGCAGCCAGAAGGATTTTGATTGAGAGAAGAGGACACACGGCAAACATCGCTTTCATTTCTCTCCCCAAAACACCTACCCTGTACTTTAAAAGCACTGCCTCCTCCAAAGCTTTTAGCAGCCCACAAATTCATCAAAAAAAAAAAAAAACAACCATTACAGTGGCTGTGTAGGTATCTAACTGACCTACCTACCAATTGATTCTTGAAAGTTGGGGGGAAAAAATAAAGGATTGAAAGAAAAGCCAAACCATTTAAACCTGGAACACCCCTGCAGAAAAATATTCGTCTTGATGAAAAAGCTGCTTTTTATTTAAGCCAAAAAAAAAAATAAAAAAATAAAAACAGAAAAACACGAAAACGATGAAAACATTTCAACTCTTTCTATTCCAAAAGATAAACTCTGAGTTGGGAGCAAAGCCAAATTCCAAAACTTGAAATTCTTTTTTACGTTTCCACTGCATCTGAAATTGATTTTTTGATTTTAAAAAGGGCAAAATAGAGTCACACAATTTTTCTTCTTTGCTTTAAATTGTTCTCTCTCTGCTTAGCTTCCCTAAGTGGAAGACTTAATGTAAATCTAACTGTAAATTTCTTATTCAAAGTCTCTCCCTCCCCAAATGATAAGTAGCCTAAAAGCAGATAAAAATGAATTTTGAAGAAAAGTATTTTTTCAAAATCCAATAAAACAAATTTTAGGGTTGAGCTGAGTGTCTCCAGAGAGCCCACAGAGATTAAATAAGAGCCACATTTTAATTAATTTTGTATGCAATAGCCTTAGGCATCTGTCAGATCCGCAGCATAGCTTTCAAACATATTTAGCATCTGGACAAACCCAACCAAACTTGCCTTTCAAATGTATTTTTGCGCAGCAATTTAATTTGTCACAGCTTCTGGAAGCAATGCACTTGGCAGCGTTACTCACATTCATCACCGAGTTGATCTCAGCGACTGCTTCGTCATCCGTGGGGAACTGGTAGATCTGCACACCGTTGCTGACCAGCTCGCTCATGATCTTTATCTTAAATTTGTGCAGCTCGCTCTTGGAAATGGTGTCTGCTTTGGCGATGATCGGGATGATGTTCACCTACGGCAGAAGGAAGGAAAAAGAGCCAGGTAAAAACAGAGCCCAGCAAACAGAACACAGCAGAGAGGTGCACGGGGAGCTTGGGTGTGTGCAGATGGCCCAGGCCATGCCCTGTGGCTGCTCTCCACCTCCTAAAGCCACCCAGGTGCCACGCTTTGCATGCGAGCTGCCGCACGAGCCCAGCTGAACACTAGAGGGAAGAGTTCCCCAGGAGTGCTTTGACTAGAGGACTTGCAGATAAAGCGAAGACAAACAGCCTGCAACGCACACGCAGCGAGCAGATCAAAGCCCCTGCTCTTGCTGGTGCATTCTGTTACACGCTTCAGCGGAGACAGAGACATTTCAGCTGTCACATCTCAACTCATCACCCATTCCGCTCTGGCTGTGCGAGGATGAAGTGCTGCTGTGAGGCTACGTGAAACCTTCCTGTGTTGGAGCAGAAGGAGCACGGACTCCTCAGATGCTTTGCCAGCAGCTGCAGATGCTGCCCGAGGAGCCCCGAGCCCCTCAGCGAGGATCCCAACCCGCAGGCTGGGTGGATCACAGCCCCCCCGGGAGGTGCAGGGTGCCCCACGGCAGGCAGGAGATGCGCTGTCGAGCTGCTGTTGCTCAGCTTTGGTTTCACACCAGCAGTCCCCGGGCTCACCGCACCACCCGGCTTCGACAGCCCGGGTTTCACAAAGCTGCCTGCGAGCTGCGGGGTGGGGACATCCCCCCGGGGCCGTGTCCCACATCTTCTGTGCCACGGAGCCCCAGCAGGGCAGGATCTGCCACGGGAGCCTGCTAAATAAACACTGCCGGGCTCAGAACAGCCAAGTGCAGCACTGCACCCCCTGCTTAAACAAACAACAACAAAACTCGTCTGCCTGACCAGCAGCCAGGCTCGGAGCAGTAAAACTCAGGCATTGAGAAGGCAGCAGGCTGCTTTGCCACCTAACAAGCAGCAGCTCTGCTCCTGGCACCAGCGGGCTGCCTCTCCAGCAGCTCTGTCCCAGCCCCAGCTCAGCGGTACGACCTCAGCTACAGCCTCAGGTACAGCTTCAGGATGCCACGCGGCCCCGGAACCTCCTGTGTGCAACGAAGCCTCGCTTCTCTCACGCTGAGAAGATGAAACTTGTGTTTTTTTTATCCCCAGCTACCGATCTGGCCTCATTTACCAAGGGCCTGAGAGCCACAGAACAAGGTCTGCAGGTCTCCCCGCACTCCTCAGCAGGTAGCTGCCCTCATTACCAAGGCAGAAGGGGCCGTGACCACAGCTGGGTCTCACTGACCTGCTAGCAGAGGCAGCCCAGACCCACATCAAACTGCTCAGGGCTCACCCAGCCCCTGCTCAGCACCACCTGCAGGGGAAAGGCACTGCCAGGGAGCTGCTGTGCGCAGCCCTTCCCGCTAGGCACACCGACAAAGGAGCACCAAGGGCAGGACAAGGCCATTTTCTGCCAGCCTACCCCCCGCTTCTTCTTCCCCAAAGTAAAAAAACGAAGCTGGGTTGGGTCCCTTTAACCACGTTCCTCACCCTTTCAGAAGGCAAGTCCGTCAGGATGTGCTGCCACGGAGTTCAAACCCCAAAAGGGCTTTGGCAAGCTGTTGCATTTCCAGTAGTCAATAGCCAACACCGAAACAAATGCCAACAATTAATTAGCGGCAAAAGATTCACAGTAGGCTGATTTTTTTTTTTCAGCTAAATTTGTCCTGGATCGTTCTGTCTTTTCCTGACACCTGACAAAATGCGTGCAGCTGCTCTGAAATACAGAGAGAGACATCAGGACCTACCAGGAATGCAGCTACACCGACCATGCTACCTTCTTCCAGCTCAATGCCAGCTTTCCAGGACTGTTGAGACCTCCAGGGCATTTAGGGGTACTTCTGTGCTTCCCTCTTCTTCCCTTGCAACTTCCTTTGATTTATTTTATATATACACACACACATAGATTATATATATATAAATTACTGTTTTTCTTTTGATTTCATGCATGTCTTGGGAATCCCCAAGCTGAAATCCCCTGGTTAGCAAGTGCTACCTGGATCAACATGTAATTATCCTGCTGTTTTCCTTTCTCTGCTTTTGAGCACTGACACCCAAGAAGCTGTCTAAGGCCAGGCTGAGCTCATCCTTTTATAAAAAGGGGAGAGGACTCAGAAGGACTGCAGAAGGTGCTCTAGGAGGGCGGTCACTTCTGTGCAAAGGCCACAGTCCATGGCTCACCGTGTCAGTGCCAAGCAAGCCAATGCACAGCTAGAGGTGAAAGCCACCTCTCCTCTCCTTCTTCAACAGGCTTTAAAAAGCCAGTCAAAAAGTAATGCCAGAACCACAGGAGGTTTCTGCCTCCACTCTCACTCCTACAGAATCTTTACCTTTTGTTGCAGGCAAAATCCCAGAGCAGCACCCGAATATCTCGCGGTGGAAGAGCCCTATGCTCCATTTAACCACCTAGCATCAAAATCATGACATTAATTAGCGGGTTGGCATCCGACTGGACCAGGCGCAGTGCCTGCACGACCGGCAGTCCACGTGCTGGTGATCTTGGCTGGAATTTAGGGCCAGAGGAAGTCTGTGCTTCAGCTGAGGCAGCGAGCTCCACACACCCCGAGCGCGCCTCCTCCCCGGCTCTCGCTGACCACAGAGCCGCTGCTCAGCTCCAAAAATAAAACCTACAAGAATGTGCCCAAATAAGTAAGTTGATAGAAAATTATTTTTCCCTAATATAGCAAGACCACATGCATTTCCACCCTGTGAAATAAAACCGGGTTTTTCCCTATCTCCGAAGCGTTCCCAGACGCAAGCCCCCCGAGGACAGCAGCCAGATGCCACCCAGAAGCCCCGCAGCAGAGGCACAGCTGGCCCCGAGGTGTTGTCACTGGCTGCTGACCCTCCTAGGACGTGTCAGCTCACAAAGGAGCAGCAATTAGCCACAGCTCGTGAGAGCAGATGTAGGCTGCAAACCCTGCAGGGACAGCCAACAGGGAGCCCCAGGATGCCCACAGCAGCACACAGTTAGGCCATCGCTTCCCAGGCAGGGATGTGGTTAAAATAAATCAATAAATCACCTTTTTGCCTGATATTGATGCAATTTTCTTTGTATTATTTTCCCCCCTCCTTTTCCCAGGTTAAGCCCAGTGGGAAGCTAACCCCTGGCCAGGTCACACGCAGTTTCTGCCCAGCAGCCAGCCCCACACCACTCCTCATCTCCCCAGCACCAGCTCTGGAGGTGCCTCTGGCTGTAAGGAAATCCCCCCTGCAACAGCTGGCCCCGAGCTCAGCCCAACAAATATCATAGCACAGCACAATGGGAGATTCTGTCTAGAAAACAGCCTTCCCCAGGAGGGATTTTGTGAATTTCATGCTTCAAGCAAGGCTCCCTACAGACCCAGCACATTCCAGAGCCTGCCCCACAGCTGATGCCAGCCACCGGTGAGCAGCAGGGAAGGTGTCGCTGAGCCAGGTCCCTGCACAACCCTCCTGACCCAGCAGAGCAAAGCCTCCCCTACACTTCTTGCCTCCGTGTTCCCCACTCTCCAGCTGTAAGGCAGAGGCCAGCAGCCACACAAAGCTCCCCAAGAAGAAAGCCAGGTCTGGGAGTGCTCACACAAGGCAGAGGTGTGGCAGCGTGCCCCAGCTGCACACCCGCTGGCCTCCCAGCACAAATGGGTCATGGATACTGGTAAGGGCACAGGCCGCCAGGCCCCAATCCTCCAGGAGTGCCTGGAAGCACACAAATCCTGGGAGGACACTGCTGGAGAAATGCACCAAAGCCCTGACATGCACAGGAGATCAGTGGCTCTACCTCTGTTTTGTTGTGCATCCTTGTGTGAGGCCACACCACAAAATCCAGAAATTGGGAGCAAACGGACAAAGCGACTTCAGAGGCAACGACTTCAGTGGAAATTTAGAAATATAAAAGCTTGTGTGTGCACAAAGTTCCCACCTCTGCACAAGCACAAAGGATTTATTCTGGAACTAAGCAAGGACCCCGTTAAAGCCAGCCAGGAGGTGGGAGAAGCCGGGACTGCAGCAGGGAAGGAAGAGAGAAGCGTTGTGGGACCACCAGCACCAACGGGAATCGTGCAAAAAAAACCTTCTTCCAAACATATTTCTGGGAACATGTCATGCTGGCACGACGCCAAGAGACAGAGTTTATTAAGGGAAAGTTTTTGGATTCCTGCAGCAGGCAGTGTAACAGGCCCCGTGGTTACAAACAGGCCACTGGGGTGGGAAGCCAGTGCCTGCTCTGGAGTGGGGCCAAGGAAAAGTAGGCCAGCTGCCCCGGGAGGCGAGGGCAAGCAGCAGGGACCCTGCCACGGGGAACTCTTCCCACCAGGAAAGTCCAATAGAGCTGCACGTGGACAAGAGCCAGAGAAGAGCATGTTCCCTAGATACAATTCAGGGCATCCCCAGTTCCTGCAGGGTCCCGGCTGCCTCATCTGCCCTCTGTGTGAGCTGATCGGTGCCTGCCATCCGAGGAACCACCGTGCTGCTGAGTGCTGCTCTTAGAGACAGGAAATTCTTGCTACGATGGAAGAGATGCTGCTGTCACTAGTGACCTTTGAAGCCTTCCTGCGGCTCCCTGGAAGTCAGCTAGGACAACCAGAACTGTGTCAGAAAGCTCCTGTGAGCTGCAGGCATACCAGCAGTAAGTAACCCACTGCCCCCAGACACCATTTATGCACAAAGGAACGACCCCAGCCAGCCCCTCTCACAACCCACTTCCAGGACACTGATGACCTTGAGGGTTTCTCTCCGCATTTATAATTCCGTAAGATATTCTCATCTCCTAACAGATCGTTTGGCACTTCCAGCCCCTCACACACACACACCATCACACACAGACAATGCTTCTCCTCAGCCCATCTCCTCTGTACAGCCACTGCCTCGGGAAGCTCACTGCCCGGCTGCTTCCAGCCCCTCTCCCCCTGAGGGAACGTCAGGACAGCAGAGGTGGCTCTGCAGTTTCCATAATTCAACCGTAGGAGTTGGAATGCATCCTTAGCTATACTCCTTTAAAGAGGAGTTAGAGATGCAGTTGATGGCTTTGATAAAAATGAACTGATCTGGGTAAAGTTATTCCAGTGACAGACACTCCAGCTTGCTAGAAAACAGTTTTTCCACCTGCTGTTTTTCAAGAAAGCCAGTGAGAAAACAAAAGATTTCAGCAAACACCAGGCTAAGTTATACCAAAGTCCTAAAAACTGCTTACTTAATGTGCAGGAAAGAGTCCAGCACTCGAGCAGAGCCTTCCAGATGACAATTCATGTTGGCAGAAATCCCCCCACTTCCAGAAACGCACAGCGCAGCCCCCAGCTCCTTACCTTGCTATCCAGCTTCTTCATCGTCACCAGGTCCAAGGACTTGAGCGAGTGCCCGGTGGGCGTGATGAAGTACAGGCAGACGTGAATCCTCGTGTCGTGGTAGTTGAAGAGGGAACGGCGGATTTTCAGCTCTTCTTGCAAATAGTTTTCAAACTGCGTATCAATGTACTCAACAATCGGCCTGTAACTAAAACCATACCATTAGCAACCCAGATACTGCAGCTCACAATGAAGCAGCCCGAAGACTTCAGGAGTTCTCCTAGACACATCATGATGCTGTTTAAAGCGGCTGTAAGACTCCAATAATTTAGCTTTATAACAAGAGAAGTGGCACTTACACACAGACCTTATAATCCAAAGGTTGCTGAGGCTGCACTGCAAAGTCTAAGGACAGTGGAGCATGAAAAGACAGCTACAGCCCCACATCAGGCTCTGCACAGGTCTCAGGGCTGAGCCATCTGGCTGTAGCAATGCCAGATGACCATGGAGAGACCCTGGAGTCCCAGAAAGCCTCTACCTGGGGCCTGAACAAGATGTCTGTGTAATTAAACAAGACAGATCCAGAGCCACCGAGCCTTGCCGGTACAGATAATTCCCAGCCGTGTGCTGAGGACAGCTTGTCAACTGCTCCCACTCCTGGAAGACATCGTTCTCTGCTGGAAACACCTCCTGCAACCTCCCCTGTCCCTTTAGCTCCTCTCCCAGCTCGCTCTGCACCCAGTCCCCAGCGCCAGAGGCACTGCAGGGAGCTGCTGCGTTAACACAGCACAGACACCTCCCCTGCTGCACTGCAAACAGCTACAGCTCGTGCCTGAGCATCAGAGGCGAGCCCAGAAATGCCAAGCAGATGGCACGAGACCTGCCTTTCGTCTTTATTTATCTGGTCCCCGAATCCAACCGCATCCACGATGGTGAGCTTCAGGTGGACGTTGCTCTCCTGCAGGTCGTAGGTGCGCGGCCGCAGGCGAACGGCGCTCTCGTAGTGGCTGGCTTCCTCCGTCTCGAACGTGGTGTTGAAAAGAGTGTTCATCAGCGTGGACTTCCCAATGCCCGTCTCGCCTAGGGAGGAGAAGTTATCAGCTCCCGGGTACTTCGAGGAGGATTAATTACAGAGCAGAACCAATTTACACTGGGAATGGTTGCAACAAGCTGCTGGTGACCAAACAATTGGCCGAAGGCAGCTGCAGTCTCGAAGGCCTCCCAGCCTTACTGCAAAGCCAACACGGAGCACTGCGGTCTCATCTCCCCACTGAAGACCAGAGAGCAAACAAACACACAACTTTTCCCCTCCATCGATGCTGACTTTGCACCACAGAAGCTGGAGAGCACAGCTCTAGCAGAGTTTTATTGAGGCTTTGGGTTTGACTGCCCACAGTCTCGCTCCCAGTTCTTCCACACCCCTAATCCTGGGGCCCAACACGTACAGTTGATGTATCAAAGGACTAAACCCCATCCTGCTGTAGCCCTTTCCCCCTCCCTCCACACAGCAGCTACACCAAAGCCAGCTGTGCAGCTCCTACTCTGCCCTCTGAGAAGCTCTGCCTTCAGCCAGCGGGGCTGGGACTGCCTCCACCATGCTGCCAGGGTGAAAGCTGGGACCTGTCCACGATAAAGTTTAGGGACAGTGTGGGTCAGGGCACCAGGGGAAAAAGCGTGCTGCACATTCAAAAAAAAAGGCAGAGATGTATGTACACGCTGATCCTAGCACACAGCCTGGCATGTGTGCACACAGAAGCAGCCCTTTCTGGTGGGCAGCTGGATAAAGAAACAACAGGGAGCAGCTGGTGGAAGTTTTCTTCATTTTGAGCTCAAAGCAAGCTCTGCACAGCACTCAGAGAGCTGCTGAGATCTGCCTCGGTGCCTGCAAGCTGTCCAGGACGGTCCTGCAGACATGTCACAGGCAGCTCTGTCCTGTGACACCTGTGCAGCACTGACTGAACACCACCACGTGCTGCCTTCCCTTAGCCCTTCCTATTGCCAACGACAGCAAAGATCAACCCTCACCACCTCCAGGAGCAATTCTGGTCTGACCCACAAGGCTCAGCCACGTCCCTTGCACCCCCCTGCCTCTTTCTGTGCCTGCGCTGGCAGCCCCTCCACACGCCTCCTGCCCCTTTCCCTCGCTGAAGGCAGAAAGGGGATGTTAAAGCCTTTCCCCAGCCTCTCCCTACGTCACTGCCGAGGCTGTGTCCCAGCAGGGCTCCTCCAACACGGCCCCAGCCTCCCGAGGCCACCAGCTGAGCCCTGTCCCCGCAGGGCTGTGCTCACCCACGCAGAGGATGTTGAAGCTGAAGCCCTGCGTGACGGACTTGCTGACCAGCTGATCCGGGAGGCTGTCGAAGCCCACATGGCCCCCCAGGGAAAGGTTCCTCTTCTCTTCATTCTGGCAGGGAGAAAAAGACAGATTAGCAGAGCTGCAGGGACGGAGACCCGAGGGGAAGCACCAAGGCCATGGAAGAGGCACTGCACAGACCCCAGAGGCACTGCACAGACCCCAACACTGCCCACAGCACCCTGTGCTTTGCTGTGCTTCATCTCAAACCCTCTGACAGCCACCAACACAAGAAAGGAGAGGGGAGAGCACTGCTCTTACTGGGGAATTGCCTCAGAAAGAGCCACGCTACCGGGCTACAAAGCAAAGTAAATATTAGCACGAGTCCCAGCTCCATGCAGCTGGGGGTGGTTAACGAGGGAAATGCCCCCACTGTGTCTTATTGCTGCTGCTCCCCCTCCTCCTCGCCTCTTATTTTAAGTCCTGCAGCACAGAATTCAGCCAGACCAGCTCTGCCTTTCCCCTGACTCCCTGATCCTTTTTTCCTTCGCTGCTGCCCCAAGCCGCGTGCTTCTGTTTGCTCGGCGCGGGGCGAGGATCCCTCCGGCTCTGCCATCTGTGACCGCGCCGTTTTCCACTGCTGCTCTGCTGTTCCTGTTCCTGCCTCCCCCACACGCACTTTGTGTCTCCTTCTGTCTCCTCCCTCCCCCAGAGGGGATGAAGCCGATCACCTGTACGGGAAGCTTGGCTTAGAAACAACCACAGTCAGTGCCCAGTGAAACCAGCCAGGGACGGCCCGCCAGGTGCACAGGGGTACCAGGGAACCACACGGGTTCTGCAGTCAACGCCACTCCAATGCACTGCTCCAAAAGCCCCAAATAACAACCAAAAAAACCCCAAGCAAACAGCAGAAAGCCATCGAGCAGAAGGCAAAGGCTGCCAGAACGCAGCTGCGGTGCTGCAGGGATGGGGGCAGGCACCACCAGGCTGCTGGGCCACCGCGGCTCAGGCTGCTCTCTGCTCACTCCTGTGTCACCAGGAACCAAACTCGTCCCCAGGGCTTCACCAGGATGGTTTCAGGGGATGCCCCAGCCACAATCACCCCGTAGAAGGACCTTAACCACCCGCAGACAGGGAAAGATGGGGACAGAAGAGGTATCTGTCCTTTGCTTGGCTCAGGTTGTTCCGTGTCCCTGCCAAACCCAGCCTTGGACCACGGGGCTGCAGAGCACATCCCGAGGAGAGCCCTGGCTGGCTGGCAGACTTTAAATTAATTCAAGAGGAAAGCAGGAGTGACCTAATAAGCCATGTGCATCTCCCTGGGTCTGCAACGAGACTCCCAAACAAATCAGGAACCTCTCCACCTCATCTCCAGTCAGAGCCTCCTTTATCTCTCGGTTTTGTTACACAAACTGTTTAAATCACAAGAACCACTTGTAAACAGCCAAAGCAGCTCCTGTGCCCGACACACACACACCTTCTGGCTTCCTGCTCTGCTTGTTACCAGCTGGCAGAGGCTTTTAGCCCAGCTCTGTCCCTCGGGACTCCCTGGACAGCCACCGCCGAGCTGCAGGCGGCCTCGCGCAGGATCCTGCGCCGTGCCGGCAGGATCGATGCGCTCGTAACTACACGGAAACAGCCATCGTTTCAAGGCTTCCTGTGGCAGAGAGCGTGGCAGCTGAGGTTTCGAGGTGGCCAAGGGCTCAGCCGAACGCTAAGTGACTTGAGAAGGGCTCCACAGACCCAGGAACCCCCCAGCTCTGCCCCTCTGGGCCAAGGCACCCAGCTCCCTGCTCTGCGCTGAGCACCACCACGGCGAGCAGCTGGCTCCGGGGCAAATCAGGCAGTTGGACCACGACACCTTGCTGCTTCTCCTTCCAGACAGCAAACAGGAGCAGAGCCCAGCACAGAGCCTGCGATGCCGTTTTGGGAAGGAGGCTCACGATGCCTGCTCTGCTGGCGCTGAGTGCTGCGGCTCGCAGGAAGGTTTCCAGGCAACGGGCAGCGCCGCTCCAGCTCCTAAAGCAGGCTCCAGCAAGGCACGGCGGCACCAAAAACTCGGTCGTGCTTCAGAGAGAGCCCAGATGCATTTGCACAGGCCGTCTTTTCCTCTTCTTTTCAGTGTTTTGTTGCTGCTTGCTGTGGGACAGGGGTGCACTTACCCCAAGGGGCTCACGGGCTCGCCAAGTGGGCGCACCAGCGAGCCAGAGCTCGGGGAAGGGTTTCTGCCAGTGCCCTTGAAACGCACGGCTTCCTTTGATTCCTGTAGGCAGCGACAAGCTGGATGGAGTCCAAGGTGCTGCCGATCCCAAAGCTAAACCCCATTCGCTCTGCCCGCAGCTCGGCTGTCACTCAGGCTCCGGAGGCACCGCGCTAGGGCAAACAACGGCAGCAGAGACTGCAGGGTAACGGGGTAAGGAAGAGAAAACGGGAGAGGTTCTCTCTGTCTGTTCTTCCCATCCAACCCAGGAAGCACACGAGTGCAGCAGCCCTGGGAACAGGAGCAGTTCTGTGCAGAGCTGTGTGCTGCATCTACCTGGTGCAGCACAGAGCCCACCCACAGCCCCCTCCTGCAGCACCAGGACAGGACCACCGGCCCCTTCGGGCAGCTCCTGCTCGCCCAGCCCCGCTCCAGGACAGCCCGACACAGCTCACCTGCTAATAAAAACATCAAGGTCAGGCTCCGAACTGAATTCCTGCCAGCAGATGCAGCCAGCCTGCAAGGCTCGGCGTCTGCAATCAACCCAGAACACGAACGCTGCCGTAACGAGGGCAGCAGTCAGGCAGCAGCGTGAATTTTGTTTTGGTGTGTTTTGAAACAAGCTGAGAATTTCAGCAGGGCTTTCTCCCCGTTTGCTGAGGGCCAGGCCAGCCGTGTGCTCACCTCCCCTGCCCACAGGAGGCCAGGGCAGAAGCAGGCACAAGGGATACGTGGCACAGCCTGGCAGGAGCCACACAGAGGCACAGCCCTGCCCTCCCCGCTCACACTGGGCTCTGCAGCCTCCAAAGAGCTCCAGATCCCTCATCTCACGGCCAGGACAGTCGCTCTCCCACTTCTGACCGGGCAGCAGAGCCCATCCTGGGGCTGCAGACAACCAAGAGGCAGCCGAGCTTCCCTGAAGTCCACGTGGTCGTTTTGCAGCGTGGTAATTAAGGGCTCGTGATGGCTCTGAGCGCAGTTTTCCACTAGGAACAGCCCCTGCAGCCCTGAACACCGCCTCCCGGTCACCAGGGGATCCCGTGATGGGAGCTACTGGGGTTTTACCCACAGCCACGGGCAGCCGGCCACCAGCCACATGCCCCAAACACAATCCATCCACCCCTCACCACACGGGAGGCGAGAGGAGGCAGCAGAGAAACCAGAGAGATCCATTTCCAGGATTCCAAATCCTCGTCCCTGCAAGGTGTTGGCGCAGCGATCCCGTACAAGCCAGGCTCTTCCTGGAAGAGGCACTGATTCAAGCAACGCAAGCAGGGGCGCAGCCTGCGGCAGCCACCAACGTGCCAACAACGCTGCAAAAATACAAAAATCAACACGATCACGGTTTTCCTGCTTCACCTCCGAATTAGCAGCAGTTTCGCTCTGCGCTGTTACATTTTTCAAGGACTGCTCCCGGGAACAGCGGCTCTCCTGCTGCCCACACAGCCCAGCAGCTCCGCGCTCGGCACGCCGTCCTCCTGGAGACGCTGGCTGCTGGTGGATGCGCTGCCCTCCTTCTCCTCGCTCTCCTGCCAGGAGCAGCACGAGCAGGCTGGGACTTGGGCACGAAAAACCTTGCTGACATCGGCTGTTTAAGAAACAAAATCTTTTTTTTTTTTTTAAATAAGAAGCATAAGTCCTGAATTAACCTCAACAAGAAGCGTTCTTTGGTGACCACACGCTCGTGTTTGCTGCCTGCAGCAGCCCCCAGGGCTCTGACCTCCTGAAGGGCGCAGGTGAAGGCAGATCTATGAGCCAAAGAGTAAGCGAGCACCACAATCACGAGTGGTGATAAAACTATTTATTTTTTAAAGTAGGAATTTGGCACGAGGGAGTTGTAAATCCTCGCCCCTGCCACAGCAGGCTCTGCGCGAGCAGCTTGCGAACAGCTCCGTAAAACCAAGAGGGAGAACTACAACCCGCAGGGTTTGCCAGCTAACACCTGAACTGAGCACAACTCCTGGCTCCCACCCCGAGGGATAAAATAACCCCGCACCTCCTCGCTTCCCAGCCCAGGAGCAGCAGCAGCAGAGCAGCGCGTGAAACGTGTGGATTTAGCCAAATCCCAGCTGTACCCACATGCCACAAGTGAACTGAGTCACCGAGCCCTCGCCTCCAGGCCTCTGGGCAAACAGTGTCAGAAGCCAAACCCCGCGTCCCGGTGCCAGCAGGCACTCCCTGGGGCTCGGCCCGGTTTCTGGATGAGTGCAAAGCACCCTGCGAGTCACTCGCCCCTTCCGCAGATCCCAGCCCAGCCCCAGGTGCTCTCTACAGCATTCAAAATAGATCTCACACTTAAATACCATCTGCCTTACACATGCAGCAAGCGTGAGCTTGGTCCGTGGTCCTGAAGGCAAAAAAGGAGCACACCTGCAGCTCGGCTCATCAGCAGAGAGCTCGGCACCTCTTCGACTAACTCTGCACGCCAACACCACCAGTCCCGGGCAGATTTGCTGAGTGCAAGCACCTGACCCCAGTCTGACAGCCCTCAGCTGGTCCTAAGCACGTGCTTAGGATTCCAGACCCTCATTGTGGGGCACTTGGTAACCAGCCGGGGAAATGGGGGGAAGAAAAACAGGGCGAGAAGTTTAGATGGGGGGTGATGTTGATTTATTATGCTGGTTTACCACCTGTCTGACATTGGCAGCCGGCTGTGGCTGAGTTTCTCTGCTACCTTCCACTCCAGTCCGTCCTGCTGGCCCAACCTCAGATGGGTGGGCAGCTCTGCCTTCGCTGGGAGGGCAATAATTTTCCTCACCGTGGCAGCCCTACAGAGTCCTAAGCCATAACGCTGATGCCTGACACTCCGTCGGTGGCAGGGGAACCCCAGGGCCCTTCACGTGCTGCTGTTTCCCAACGCCCTGCACACCACAGCACACCCACAGGGCTGCGGGCAGGCCCCTCCAGCTGCTGCATGCTCACAACCAGGAGCTCCCAGCCCGCAGTGCAGTCCCCCAGTGAAAAGCTCCCGCTGACGAAAACAATCGCCAGCCCCCTTTAAACCGCTCTGCTCGGAATGCCAGGAATTTTCCCAGACACTCGAGCCTTTATTCGTGCTCCCAGCTGCACTCCAGGCGGGTGAAAACCTCACTGGAGAACCCAGATATGGAACCACCACCAAGACGTGCCCCATAAAACAGCACAGAGGCAGGAGACCCAAAAGCTGAGGTTTTCCCCTCAGGGCTAACTCAAGGTTACCCTGCCCGAGGCGATGTTTTCCTTGCAAGCTTTTGGTCCTGTTCTCGAGGGAGATGCAGGAGCCCTGAGAGCAGGGAGGGCAGCAGTGCTCAGCATCCTGGAGAAAACAAAACGAGCCCCGGAGCAGTGCCAGTGTTTCAAATACCCCGTGTGTCCCGGGCTGGCCTCAGGGCAGCACAGGCACCGCTGTGCATGGAGAAGGGCAGCGTGCTGACCACGCTGTGCTCACCTGCCCGCGGCAAGGCAGTCAGGAAGTCAAAGCAGAAAGCAAAATTCCTCCTGAGGAAAGCACTCCTCGGGCAAGCTCCTCGACTCCTTTCCTGTATCCAAGCTCCTGGTGCCAGGATGGAGTCTCGATTTCCAGGCACACCTTGTCCTGATGGCAGCAGCCAGGTAATGGGGCTCCCTCCAGCACCTGCGAGCAGCCAGCCCCGCTGCAGGCACTGCCTTCAGCCTCACCTCAGCCTCAGCAGCCTGCCTGCCTTCCAGAAGCAAAACCAAAGTCCTCCAGAGCCACACGACTTGGCAGGGGCTGAACACACCAGCTCCGACTTCCAGCGCTGGGTGTGAAGGCAGCACACAGCTCCTCGTTCTCCCTTACACCACAGCATCCGAGATGACACAGCCACAACCTGTGAAGGCAACATCGATGGAATTCCCTGCAAACAAACTGACTGCTCCTGGCTGAGACTCCCCTCCAGTTTTTTCTACTAAAAGCAAAATTCCACTTGCTTCCTTCCCATAGCCTGTTTTTTAACCATTTTCCTAAAACACCTGTGAAGTAATTAATTTATTGGGAGGGCTTTCTTAATTAAGGCAGGATTAAACCTGCATTTTGCCCTGTCGCAGAAGCCCTGGAGGAGAGCTCACGAAGGAGCCAAGGAGGCTTTGCGGGCATTACGCGCACGGTGCTTTGCAAACATGAACACAGCCTCAGAGAATGAGGAAAGTTGGTTAAGGCAGAGACTGTGGAACGAAAAATGAGAGACATTTCCTCTCCGATGACCTCAGAGGATGAGAAAGTTCAGCTTTCCAGCAGCCTGAGAATTCCAGCCCCCCCGAGCCACCCAAAGCCAAGCAGCATCCAGCACACAAACGCAGCTTCTCCTCCGGGCTGTTCACAGAGGACCCCAAATCAGGCAGCCAGGAGCACAGCACGCTGCCCCAGCTCCTTGCTTTTCCACGTTATCTAGTCACAGCGTGCTCAGGCTCCTGATTTCATGCAACTCCTCAATCAGCCAGGTCTGACAGAAGAATAATCCCATCCCTGTATCCACCTGGAGACTTCCCCGTGCTCACCAGCGGCGCTCCCAGCTCGTGTTCGTTTCCTTGTGACCATGAGGAAGAGGAGCAGAAATCCTTCCTGGTTCAACCAGGGGAAATACAAACATATGTGGGACGAAGCCGAGAGAGGAATTGAGCACCTGCCCCTACGAAGTGCCATGGAAAAGGTTTGGGGCCGTTTTGGGGGGGTGTTAACAAGGGGCCGGATCCCCACCGTGTAACAGCCCAGCTGCCGAACAGGCCGTGCTGGCGATCAGCCCCCGCGATGATTTGTTTTAGTTACCACTGAGAGTAAACATGCCTAATTCCCACATACGTTTCCAGAATTTATTGCCCGATTACAAAAAAAATAAAAAACTATTCTTTATATTTTTAGACAAGGGAACAGAGACCTTCTAATGGGAACCCAAGAGTTGGGGTCACCGCTGTCTCCTTTTTCCCTCCCGCTTGCCTTACGCAACCACCCCACGGCAGCTCCCAGGCAGGGCTCCCAGCCCCTGGACGAGTCTCCTTGGGACACTGCCTGGACGACAGCAGGAGGGGAAGTTTTACATCCCATGGGCATGCAGCTCCGAGTTAAACCACAGCCACCACGTTAACGAGCCGCCTGCTGGGTACCTGATTAACGCAGCCTCCGGGAAGCTTCCCGGTGCGTTAGCACAGAGCAGCTTCAGTCTGAAGACTCGAGGCCACGGGAAAAGAAAAGAAAACCTCTACCTGAAAAAGGCACGTGGGAAAAGGCAGGCTGAAGGGGCTGCTCAGTCTCTGTGAAACCACGGCATAACCTGCGTTCCCCAGCAGGAGCTGCAGAGGCAGGGGAAGGAAGGAGAGCGCTCCTGCATGGCGCAGCCTGCCCCAGCAGGAACCAACTGGCTTCTCACCTCCAAGGGATGCTGGAGACATTCCCCGAGTTGTTTCCTCACACTCATAACGTGGAGGTGGCACAGGCTCGGGGCAGCACCTCAGGCAGCAGCCAGGGAGGATGGCAGCAGCCCCAAAACCCCCTGCAGGGATCCAGCACGGGCGCTCTCACCTCATGCTCCCCGCTGCGATGCGCTCCCCGGGCTGTGCGAGGCACAGGGAGCCAGAGCTGCGCGCTCCATGGGAGCCTCTCTCGAGCCGTCTGACATCTCAGGAATTCCTCGTGTGTGGGAGACGGACGCTTCTTGGCTTCACAGAGGAATCCGCACATCTAAACAGAGCGCTGCCTCCAAACCCCCGACCCCACGGCCCGGCCAGCCGCAGGCTGAGGGCGCTGAGCAGGGAGGAACCTGGGGTGCCCCCAAAATCCCCCATCACACCACTCCGGGGGGTGCCAACTCCCCTCCTGGCTCTGCTTTGGCACCCAAACACCATGAGCTGGGGTAAGGCTGCTTGCAGCAGGGGGAGGCTCTGGACGGAAAGCACTGAGGAGCAGCAGCCCTGAGCTTTGGGATCATTTTTCTCCCTTGAGCTGCTCTGGGACTTTTACGTTCCCTGAATATTTGAGTCCCCCTCCGGCGCTTTTACAATCCCTTAAAATATTTGAGCGCCGAGCTTCAGGTACGAAGCTCGGAGCTCGCTGCAGCCGCAGGGACGTGGGGGAAGTGAAGAAGAGGCAGATGGGCGTCAGCACGGGGCAGGACAGGGTCACGTCTGAGGACTGCGGCTAACCCGAAACCAGCAGGGCAGCTTCTCCCATCCGCAGCCTGCAAGGTGCTGAGGACAGGTGCTGGTAACCCAAGCTAATCTCCTGAGCACGCCCCCACCCTGCACTTCTTCCCGTGGCCTCCCAAATTCCTCCGCTTCTTGCACAACCCGGGAGAGGCCACGGCAGCATCACGCCACTCCTTCCCCTCCCAGCCTCCGAGCCAAAGCAGCACGGGAAGGAGAGGAGCACGAGGAGCAGGGCAGCCACCGAGGGCACCGGGCGCTGCCTCGAGCCCAGCGGGGACAGCGGGGGCACTCGGAGACGGGGCTGCGTCCCTCCCCGCAGCTGGCGACAGCGCTGGCATTCTCCTACAGAAGATAATATTTAGGCAGCTTGTGGCCTTCCAGCGGCGCTGGGGACTGGCTGACAGCTGCCACCACAGCACTGACGCCGTGTCCTGACGCCGTGCCGGCCTCCTGAAAGAGTTATTCTTTCGGGCTTTCGTTTGTTTTGCCGACGCAGAGGGCACGCACGGCCCCAGCATTTGCCAGCTCACGTCCTTCCACCCACTGCCTCGGCGCTCGCTGCGATTACGAGCGGCTCAGAGCGGCTCCCACGCAGAACAACATGTTGCATCTCTTCTGCAAGAGGAAGGGATGCTCTGGATTCGCCACAGCGGGGAAGGAAAAACTATAAAAATCTCTTTCTGGGCAACGTTCGTTCCCAGCGCACAGCCCCAGAATAAGCGTTCAGCTGCAGCGGGCTGTGGTTGAGCTAATTGGGCCTGCGGTCGCAGCAGTCGGGGCTGGCTTCCTGCAAAAGCACAGGCGAGCCTCCCGGGGAGGGACTGCAGGGATTGGAGAGGCAACCACCAATTCGCCTGCTCCAATGGAAGCCCGTTTCCCCATCCCTCCTTCCCAAAAAAAAGCTCACGCTGCAGGCAGAGGAGCCGGCCAGGGCACGGAGGGAGAGGGCTGCTCCCGCTGGGCTCGCTTCCTGGTGCACGTCAGCAGCTCGGGGAAAAAATCTGTCGCTTCTGTTCGGCGCTGCATGGGGGAGCACCTGGATTTTTCCCAGGGAAAACCCTTCAGAAAGCTAAAGGTAAAATAACCGAGGGGAAGAAAATAAACAAACATTCACAGGAAACTTAACTCTGGAACTTCCAAACGGTGCCACCGGCTGGGCAAAAAGCAAGGAGGGGGAATGCCCAAATCCGAGCAAACCCCAGTTTCCACTGGAACTGAGTCACGGAAGCATTTCCCTCTCGAGCTTGATTAAAGGAAGATGTACGCCTAGGGTTAGGGCCAGCAGCCACAGGGCTTCTGGCAACCACCCTGGCACAGCACACAGAGCTGTCCTCAGCCCGCTCCGCACAGTCCTTCACCTAACGCTGACCCCTCACGCACCGCAGGGGTTGAAGCCTTGCAGTCAGTAAGAGAAAAGAGGAGCTCACAAGAAAACTTCATGCAATTCTGCTGCTGTTATCACAACTTGGGCAGCTCAGAGCTTCCCCTCCCTCCACAAAGTCAGGGCAGGACACGAGGCAAGGGCGTAGATCAGCTTCTCCAGCAGGTAACGCTCACACGTAGCTGCCAAACAGTCCCCAAGCCACCCGGCAGCTTGCTGCAAGGAACAAATCTCACTGTCTTTCCGGTGAGGAAGACGTTATTCATCTCTCCTCTGTGCAGAGCAGTGGTTTTTCTGACAAGACCTACTATGAATTAACACCTCTTGGTAAGGTGGCCAATAAAAGCCCAGCGACCGAGAGCTAATGTGAAGGAACCTCGGGGTGGCAGGAAGGCACCCGCACCGTGACCACAGCTCGCCCACGGCTGTGTGCGCATCCCGGGCCCTTCTCGCCGCGCACTGATGGTCACAGAGCCCTCGTCCACGCACGAAGTCACAGCCCGCACACCAGTCAGCTGTGACATCTTCAAAACGTACGGCATCACCTTGATCCTCAGCCCAACGTTGAGGCTGAGGCAAGCTGCTTGTCCCTGCCTCTGCTAGCTTGGTGCTTTTCAGAAGAGGCAACGGAGAAGGTCTGAGCTTGACGATACATAAAGTGTTTCATAACTGACCCGAACTCTCACCCACAGCCCAGATTACACAAAATCATTACTTGCTGTTTAAAGGGGGCTGTTGGTGAGTCGGAGCGTGATGAGGAGGCTGCAAGGAAGACACCCGGGTATGCAGAACTGATGCCTGCACACCCAGCCCTGACCACGGCAAAGGTGAGTCACGTTCCCCGGGGCAGACCAGCAGAAAACTGCAGCCTCCAGGGGCCGGAGCCGACCTCCCTCACAAGCAGGACATTCACAGAAACAAAGGCTGTCTTGAGCACCGCTGGTGCGATTCTGCTGCCTCTGAGGCAGCTTTCTATAGGCGAGCTTCCTTTCATTTGCTTTTGTTGGTCATTTCCAACAGCAGCACTTCAAGGGAACTTGATTGTGCTGGAGACAGAGGCATTCTGGAGGACTGTACAAGGGCAGCACGCATCTGGGGAGCTTTCAGAACACATTATCCAAACCTAAGGGTCACTACATTCCAGGATGTCAGTGTCAGCCGGACACTTAAAATAGCTTCACCAATCTGAATAGCCTGAATTATTGCACACCAGAAACCTCCTGCGGGGGCTTTTTCAACATTATTTCCCACTGCAGATACAAACAGCTGGTAAAAATAAATGAATTTATCATCGGTTGTTGGCAGTAGCAGACCATTCCCATTCAGACTTTACGCTCAGAGGCACAGCGCCATGAAGTGACACCACGAAAGCCGTAAGCCCTACAGAACAAACAGCTCTGAACACCTTCATCCCGAGGCCTCCACGAGTCTGCTGGGGGAGCAGCGGCAGCGCAGAGATGTGCACGGAGGATGAAGGAAAGAGAGCAGCCGGGACAGCCCTCTGCCCTGCACCAAATGGGATCAGGACGCTGCTCTCCCTGCTCCTGCCAGGCCCGAGGTTTTGGGCAGAGCTGCAACATCGTCCAAAGGCAGAGCTCAGCAGCGAGGCGCTCAGCCTGCAGATCCCTGTGAACCCACCCTCGCTCCCTGCACAAAGTAAGCAGATTTTCTCCTAATGGAGCCGGGCACCGAATTCACGCTGGAGTGCAGCCATTTCCCTTCGGTGCTCAGATGGGAGCCAAGCATCTTCGGGAACTTTTAGTTAAAAAAAAAAAAAAAAAGTGACAGAGCATTGACGTAAGCACACCAGGCGGTGAGGTGCCCACACCAACGAACCCAAGATTCAATCCCATTTTCCCCCAGGCTGGGCAACATTTAGGCTCTGGTAGCACCCCAGAAAACCCGAGCAGGCACCAGTAGAGCCCAGCAGGCTCCCAGTAGCGTTACACAGGACACAGCCAGGGCTGCCCCAGGGACAGTTGTGGTGTCCCCACCTTTTGCTGCTGAGCTCACCTCCATCCCCCAGCCCCAACTTTATGCTCTGCGGTTCCTCCATCGCCTACAGCCCCGCACACCCAGCCTGGAGCTGGAAACTTCAGCTTGGGCAGAGCAGGGGCAGCGGCCGGCAGCAAGGAGCCGCAGCACCGGGGGAGCCCAAACCCTGCCGGAGGGCAGCCAGGGCCGGGCTGGACCCCCTCGGTCTCCCCCGGTCCCCCCCGGTGTCCCCCAGCCCCTCGGTGCTCACCGCGAAGCGCTCCAGCTCGGTGGCGGCCATGGCCGGGGCTGTGTCCGCCGCGGGTGTTGGCGGCGGAATGGCTCCAATATGGCCACCGCCGGGCACGCCCCGCAGCCGGCCGGGGCGGGACGGGGCGGGACGGGGCCGGGGGGAACCGGGGAGGGACCGGGGGAGCCGCCGCTGCCCCCTCACGGACACCGGCGGGCACCGCGGGGCCGGGGAACGGGGCTCGGGGCAGGCCCGCGAGGGCCCCGAGCCTCCACAGCGGGGAGCGGGGCCGGGCCGCGGAGCTTCCCTGTGAGGGGAAGGGGCCGAGATCGGCGGCTCCCGGCAGCGGGGGGCAGCCAGGGGAAGGGGCTGGAGGAGCCCTGAGGGATGGAGGCGGTGGGCACGGCTGTGGCACACACAGGGGTGACACAAATGTGACACACACGGGTGTGTAACGCACAGATGTGGCACACACACAGATGTGTAACACACACACACCAATATTACACTCACAGGTGTGCACTGCCCAGGCTCAAGGCACACCCAAGCCCCCCAGAAGGCCCCAGGTGCCCCCCATGCCACGGCCCCACAGAAAGGGGTCACCCAGTGGGGCAATGGCCGAGCTTCAGTCCTGGGCTGGGAGCTCTGGGCTTGGAGCAAGCAGCTCGGCTCTGGGCTGGGCGCTCGTAGCCATTTCGCTGGGTACAGGAAGGTGAAGTCAAACCTGAGGGCTGCCAGGCTTCCCTCATCGCTCCTTCCAGCAGGAAGCACGAAGCCAGCTCCAGCACCCTCACCTTTGTAAGCCCCGGAGCCATTGGTATTGCACAAGCTGTTAGCACAGAGCAGCGTTTTTCTTGCTTTCTGGTGCCCTCTGGTGCAGTGCTCCTACCAGGGAGCAGCCGACCGGCGCCACGCGTTCACCGTCACGCAGCTGGGCACTACACCAGACCTTCACCCGTCTGCTCTCCTGGTTTGGCCCTAGGCTTTCCTCACCCTTTCCACCAGCTCAGCCCCCATGCCCTTGCCAGAGCGTAGCCCTGGGGGGCATTTGAGGCTCTGCAGCACTGAGGGAAGCAGTGGTGAGGGGATGTAACCACCTCCCTGGGACCCAACAAGGCAGAGCTCACCTGCACAGCTCTGTCTGCAGGATTTCTCCTCGTCTATTCAGGTGCTCCCAGCTCACCTGCAGCAGGAGTTCCAGCATCCTGCACAAAGGCTACAAACGCAGCCGTTACTTGATTATGATATAGTCAGAGCTTCAAGCAGCACCCCAATTATTAGGGAACAGTGAGCACCCTTGCTTAAGGCCTTTTACCAATTATTTTCAAAAGGTTTGCCAGATTTCAACGTTTTTGGCAAGATAAGGCAAGGGACAGATAGCCAACATCCCAGTTCCTTTCCATTCATCACCCACAAAAACACAGTCCCTGCAGTGCCCTAAAGCAGGACAGAAGCATTCAAAGACAACCAAACCTCAGCAAACAAATTAAAAGAGAACTTATGCTTCGTTATAATACTCTATGACCCACACTCCATATTAACTCCCATCTTCTCCCTTACCAGCTATTTACAATCTTTCCAAAGGTCTCTTGCTCCCACCACAATATAAATAAATGAGACCGCACTGCCCTAGCAGGCACTGAGTTGTGGCGTTACAGCAGGTGTGCGAGATCATGTTATTTCCCTACATCTTCCCAAGGCTCCTCAGCATCCACCTAAATCATGCTGCAGGAGCTCTGGGAAGTGCTGTTCAGCCCCGAAGGGGAGTGTGCTTATGCTGGAAGAGTAAAACAGGATATGAAAATGAGATGCACAAAGCTGAAGGGAGAGGGCAAGGGTCACCAAACGCAAGCGCTTAGAGGAATAAGAGATTACGAAGAGGCTGTTTTCTCCCTTGAAGCAATTTCAAAGCATTTCTGAGGATGTGTTATCCAAGTGATCTGCTTTCTGAGATATGATAAATCTGGTGCAGTTAAGAAACACTGTGTGTTTTTTTTTTTATCCTTCCTGAGTAGAATGCATACATCCAAATCAATTCTACAAATCCATACCCTTGTTCTAGTTAAAGACAAGTTGCGAAAATGCTGTACTTCTCTAAAGAGGGCACTGCTGAACACCAGATGCAAGAATTCAAGGCATAAAGGAAATTCCAAGACCTTGCAACAGATCAAGGGACAGCCCTGCTGCTGCTTGGCTCTCAGGTTGAGCTGTGGTGCTGGTACCTGCAGTCCTCCCTGCCTTTGTCTGCTAGCAGGCCACCAGCATAGGGCAGATCTCTGCCACAGGCAAGCATGGTGTAAAAGCTTGGAGTTATTTTTAAACACCTTGTTATTCCAACAATTTCAAAAGCTCCAGGTGCATAAAAACGGTCTCAAGAGAATTTTTAGTTTTTAGTGGCTCCTTTAACTGCTAGGACATCCGTTGTTATGCAAATTGTTCCTAATGACTCAGGAATTAAAAGTATATCGCAGTGGAGCTGGGTGCTCCTGCAAGGGTTCTAAACTCAGTGGAATATTTGTACCTGCTAAATGCACGGTGAATTTAGGTCAGATTGGGAATTGTCTACAGGCAAAGCGAGGAACCCAGGCAGGGCATGCAACGGACCAGAGAGGCATGAAAGCATCCCTGGCACCTCTGTCCCGGGGAGAGGGAAGGAAGATGCCCCTCGCTGCGTGACCTCTGGCATGGCAGCAGCACAGTTCTGGCGGTGGGGAGATCAGTAGCTGCTGTTCTTCACGTGGTGACCTTGGGTACAAACAACGAAAGTGGAGTTAAATAGGTGCTGTCTCAGACCTTTTCACTTCACATGCAGCCTCCCTGAGTGACCGATCATCCCCCTGCCACACGAATACTGTAGCAAGTCCAAGGCCTTCTGAAGATGGCTGCGTCCCTCAGGGCTGAGGAAAATCCTTGATCTTCAGACCCAGGTGGTGCAGATAAACAAACTCTTTCACATTTCTCAACGCAGGCCAGAGGAAGTAGCTTTTTGGTAACTATTTTGAATTACATCCTCCTGAGTAATTTTAGAAATCAAACGGTTTCACAGTTACTCTTCTAGCAGCACAACCACCAAGAACTTCATTAAACGTTCATTGGTTGTACTGACAATGCATGGGACTTGCAAGGATTTCCTACAGAAGTTCTATCTTTCTCAGCTGAAGTAAAGTCAACAGGAGCTGTAGGTCCATTTCCCCAGAGATGGCTGGAAATGGCCCCAACTTTCCCTGCTTCCTAATGCCTAAGGGCAGTATTACCACGCTGCACCTCATGCCAGGTTTGCGTTACCCTGTCAGGATCCCATCAAGTTCACAGGCACCACCTGAAAAACAGGGGATGTTTGGGATGGGTCCTTTCACCATCTGCATGGAACAAGCAGTATTTCATAAACACAAACCCTGAGATGCACAGAAGGCTGCATTTGAACGGCTGCTGTTGAGAAAGAGCCTTTGAAGTGGTTACTGAGGTCTTAGAGTTACAGCTGAACTTTGCTCATTCGTCTGAAAATACCTTTTATCTGCAAATAATCATCTCTTCCCGCTCCCCCTTTCCACCCCTTTGCAGACTTTTTGCTCAATTGTTTATATATTGAAGGTTGCTGCATTTTGCCAAGGAACAAAGGAAGAGCTATTTCCCTTCACAATGCATGCTCTTTGTTTCACATGAAAATATCAACAAAGAAACCGAAAAATCGTGAGCTTTGTCATTCTGTTTGTCCTGGGAGCTCTGCTTTCATTTCAGAGGAAAATAAGCTTGCCTTGGGGGACAAATCCCACCCACAGTCAATACCACCTAAGCCCCACCTGCCTGCACAGCAGCAGCACGCCATCCAGCCGAGACTATCCCCATATATTCCCTTTTTCTTCCTCTTTTGTTTCCAGTGTGGCGCCTCCTTTTCCTTCTAGCCCTGCCACACAGGAAGGAGCAGGGCCTGGGATACCACCTCGTTCAGTTTTGAAGTGTCAATAGAAAAAAACTTTGCTCTGAATCACAGAAACACGGTTTGGGTTGGAAGGGCCCTAAAAGCCCATCTAATTCCACCTCCCACCAGACCAGGTTGCTCAAAGCCCCCTCCAGCCTGGCCTTGAGCACCGCCAGGGACTGAACACTGGATGCTTTGCTTGATCTCCCACTTTATTTCCCAGGTTTGCATGCTGTGAGTAATTGCAGCCATGTAACCTTTACCTTCCTCCCCTGACAGGGTGCCAAAACACCCCAGCCTCTCTGCGCAATTTACTACATTGTCATGCCAATAGCTTGAAAGTTTGTGAAATTTATTCCTGGGAAAGGCAACACTTCTCAGTGCAAAATAGAGGCCAGCTCTCTAAGGCTTATGACACAGAATGAGCAAGCTGCAATATTTGTGTTTAAAAAAAGTAGCAGTAAATTGATTTAATCGTGGGTTTCTGTACGTTGTTTTTGTCCCAGCCAGTAAATTAGAAATATCAAGACATGTAACAGTTGGCTTGAAATCTCCTAAGAAGCAGCCCACAGCATTCCGTAAATAGCCCCACACAAAATATTTGCTTTATAAGTTTTTGGTGACACAGAAAAGAAGGTAAAACTTCTCATGTTTTTTTTAAGGCTGGAAATTCCAGATGACTGATAAGCATAATGCCCATGATGCTCTAAACTCATTTATTATGTAAATTAATACAATTCATTCAAAAAGCTTAATTTCTGCTGCACAGTCTGCTCAGAGGATGACCAGCCCTGAGTAAAACAAGAGAAGCTCACTGGGATCTGATCCCCCGGACTTGGCACTCAGCCTGAAAGGTGGGCAGCCAAAAGACAGCGGCAGATAAGGGACAGCACTGGCCAAAAAGGATGGAGAGAGGGAAGTTGGGAAAGAGACCTCACGCCCACTGACTGAGACTGTGAAAAGGAGCACAGCCACACGGCACAGCCTGCCCACAAAGAACGAGGAGAGCGTGCACGGGGCAGGTGCTTGGATGAGTCACTGGAAAATTACCTGGAGAAGGAGCTCCTCGCAACAAGGCGCTTAAACGAGAGGAACCAGTTCGCGCTCGGCACGAGGCACACTCGTAGACATCCGTCTTCCTCTTCATAGCCTCCTGGGGCTGTGCCTTCTCATTTTGGGGCCACGTGGAATGCCAGGACCTGCAGGGGGGAACAGCCCCAGTAACAGCCCTCCTCTGGGCCACAGAGAGGTGGTGGGACCTCGGCCACAGCAAGAGGCTTCCTGGGGCACAAAGGGCTCTCTGCAGGAAACCTCTTGGGGTGGGGATAAAACAGGGGGAGCTGGCAGCACCCTCATGGGTCCCAAGGGATACAGGGGTGCAGGGAGCTGACGCCTTCCTCAGGGCTGCCCACACAAGCACAGTACCCAGCACCTCCCCGCAAGCACCCACAGAAATACTGCCGGGGCCGTGCAGTCCCCTGCGTAGCAGCCAGCCCTAGGACAGAGCCTGCCGTGCTGGAGCCAACTCAAGCACCAGGAGCAACTCCTCCTGAAATATTTGTAACATAAGAAAATGCTTTACACAAAAGCCTATTCTTCTGAGTTATTTTCCATCCTCCTCTTGCTCATTTGCAGACATGAGCTATAATCCTAGGGTACGGCTGAAAGTTTGCAATGCAGAAATCGTGGACTGCTGAGGTTTTCTTATGCCTGCAACAGATTCTAGTAAGGAAAAGAAATCAACATTGAAACCAAAGAATAGCAATTAATTTTTGGATGCTTGCTCGTGATTAGCTCTCTACAGTAGGCAAGGCAGAACTGTGGGATGCCGTAAGCTAGAAAGCATTGCTAATACTCCAAAACACTACGCACTAGCAGCTCCCTCGGCAGAGGGCGAGGTTACTGTATATGCCACATCTAAAGGCAGTAATAAAAGGTGTGCGATTCACATGGAAATACTGAATTGCTACAATCAGCATGAAGATTACACGCTATTATGTGAAAGAACATTAGAGCAGCAAAATGATTTTGAGGAACTGGCTCGGTGCCAGCTTGTTAGCAAGAGATAAAATAGCTTCTCAGAGACCTGCACAAAGATGGAGCGAGCAGGAGGAAGGCTGCCAAGCAAAGACTGAGCAATCTGCAGGAAGGGACCCTTCCAGCACCAATAATGGGTGCGAAGAGGCAGAAAGGAGGTCAGCCCCAACGGGAAAGGAGAGAGGTTCCCTGCGTGGAGATCGCCGCACCTTGAATTGCCTTCAAAATGGAGACTTTAGCACCGGCTGATGCTCCATTTTATTCAAGCCCCAGGACGGTGAAAACAAAAACCTACTTTCTGTTTTTCTCCACCATCCTTGTGCAGTTACTTTTATCTGTCTTCATGCCACACCGACTCTGCTCATTCCGCGCTCAGTCGCTCTTGCTGTTTTCCTAGACAAACCGTTCAGTCATTCAGGAATCAATTTCGGGAGCTCAATTGCAACACTCAGCCGAGGAGAAAACAAGTTTGCAGGCTGAACGTCATCTCTCCAGCAGGGCTTCAGTCCTACTCCTTCCCCTGGGGAAAAGACATTTGTCTGAGGTTTTTTAACTGTAGAATTGAGAACAATAATTATGTTAAAAGAAGTGCTTTAGCAGAAGTAATTGATACGGCAGCACAGTTAGACAGCTTCCCTCTATGAAAAGAGAGGGTGTCTCCCCTCGGATGCACACAGAGGTACGGGCATGCTGTGAAGGTTTTGGCACGTGGACACGTGTACGGTGTGGATACGATATGGATAAAAGATAAACACAGAGAATAGATACGGTAAATAGCATCATAAGAAAATGAACATATTTCACAATGTTGACTTATTTTCAGTCAGAGACGCTGACCCAAAGGACTCGCAGGCGAGCCAGCAGCACAAGGGAGGGTTTTTGGGCACCACAGAGCTGCCCCTGCGGGGTGACTGCTAGCCAAAGCTCGCTGGGACTGAACCAAAAATGATCATTTTAGAAAGCTGGAAGAGGAACAAACCAACACAGCGTGTGCGCTGCCTGCGGAGCGGGCTGAGGGGGGTCCCCACCGACCCGGGGAAGGCTCGAGGGCTGCCTCCTGCCTACCCCGGAGCTCCGGGGCCACAGAAACCCCAAAATCCCCCCCGGGAGCCTCGGGGCCGGGCCCCTCACCTGTCGCCGGGGCCTCGGAGCCGGGCGGTGCCCGCAGCCCAGCGCCGCCCCGCGGGGAGGAGACAGCGGGGCCGGGCTGAGGAGGAGGAGGAGGAGGAGGAGGAGGAGGAGGAGGAGGAGGAGGAGGAGGAAGGCGGGCGGGGCGGCTCGGTCACCTCAGCGGGAGCGGCCGCAGGTGCCTGAAGCCGGAGGGGCACCGGGCAGCCTCCTCCCAGCACAGGGCGGCCTCGCTCCGCCTGGGGGGGCCGGTGGCGGAGCCCCGTCCACCTGTGGCGACTGCGGGATGGCGGAGCTCGCCCTCAGCCCCGCCGCCGTGCTGGGCTTCCTGCGGGAGCGCGGCGGGTGGGTGCGCAACGCCGAGCTGCTGGGAGCCTTCCGCCCGCTGCTGGAGGCCGCCGGGGACGCGGCGGAGCGGGCGGAGCGCCGGGAGCTCTTCAAGCGCTCGGTCAACGCCGTGGCCACGGTGAAGGAGCGCGACGGCGCCAAGTTCGTCGTCCTCAAGAGGCACCTGCGGCTCCCACCGCCGCCCGGGGCCGTCCCGATGGACGGCGGCGGGACCCCGCCTCAGGGGAGGCTCTCGCCGTCGCCCCCCGAGGAGCTGCGATTGCCCCCCGAGGAGCTGAGGTCGCCCACCGAGGAGCAGCCATCGCCCCCCGAGGCTCTGCAGTCGCCCCTGGAGGAGCAGCCATCGCCCCCCGAGGCACTGTGGTTGCCCCCCGAGGCGCTGAAGTCGCCCTTCGACGTTCTGCCATCACCCCTCGAGGAGCAGCCGTTGCCCCTCGAGGCACTGAAGTCGCCCCCCGAGGAGCAGCCGTCGCCCCCCGAGGAGCAGCCGTCACCCCCCGAGGTGCTGCCATCGCCCCCCGAGGTGCTGCCATCGCCCCCCGAGGAGCAGCCGTCGCCCCCCGAGGAGCAGCCGTCGCCCCGTGCCGTGTCCGAGCTCCGTGGCATCTTCCAGAGGAGCGGCGGTGGCGGGGTGCCCCTGCCCGCCGGCGGGTCCGGCAGCCGTCGGGAGCCGGTGCCCAAGCCCTGCATGCTGCCCGTGCGCTGCGTGCCGTCGCCAGCCGCTGCCCCAGAGCAGCCCAAGGAGCCCGGAGCCGCCTTGTCGCCCTTGCCGGAGGAGGACGAGGCCGGGTGCCGCTCGCCCAGCCTGCGGCGGGTCTCCAAGACGCTGCGGGCCAGCGAGGAGCCGGCGGCGGTGCCGCTGGAGGAGGCCGAGCACCGCTGGCTGGTGATGGCGGCCGAGGGGCAGTGGTCCCAGCAGCTCCACGGGCTGCTGCTGGGCGACGCCAGCCTGGCGGCCCGGCGGGACTTCATCTCGGGCTTCACCGCCCTGCACTGGGCCGCCAAGAACGGCAACTGCGACATGGTGAGGAACATCATCGAGGTGGCGCAGAAGGAGGGCACGCACGTCGACGTGGACGCCAGATCGCATGGCGGCTACACGGCGCTCCACCTCGCCGCCATGCACGGCCAGGAGACCGTCATCAGCATGCTGGTCCGCAGCTACCACGCCAAGACCGACCTGAGGGACTACAGCGGGAAGAAGCCGCACCAGTGCTTGAGGGAAGGGGCCTCCATTGCCATCAGGCGCTTGCTGGGGGACCCCAGCCTCGAAATCACGGGGGGATCCTCCCTGCCCATGAAGAAGAGCACCAAGATCGCCGCTTCCATCCTGAGCTCCACCAGCACGTTCCTGGGGGTCATATCCGATGACATGGCTTTCTATGACCTCACCAAAGGCTTGAGGAAGCCTTCGTCCCTGAACAAGCTCCTGGCTGCCACGACAGGCCCGAGGAGGAAGCCAAAGACCAGAGGGGGCTTCCCTTCGTATTGTTCCCTCTCTGAGGTGGTGGAGGAGGAGGAGCAAGAGGAGGTCGTTGTGAAACGCCGGCCGGTCTCCGAGCTGTTCTTTGGCCACTAGCCACTGCCTTCTGGGGATTGGAATTGTTCAATACTGTGACTGGGGGCCTTGGTCTTCTCTTGAAGAAGTAAATTAGATTTCTTCTCTCTGTGTCTTTCTTCTTAGAAGTAAGTTCCAGTGAGCCAGTAACAGGGTCTGGCTCAAAGGCCGCCAGCTGAAACCCAGTTCTCAGAAGCCTGAGGGAAGGAGACTGCACAGGGAACGTTACAGACAGTCCTTGTGCCCTGCTGATGCATTGGCGAAGGCCACAGACTCTGTGTAGACAGGTTAAAATGCTTAAGGTGCAGCTTCCTTGGTCTGTGCTCCTCAGCCGAAGAGCCAAACTAAGGTAAAGAAGTGTGGATTTTACACTGTGAACAGCAGCCTGGGAGCCGGCTGCTTGAACACGGCTTGTTACCTAGCAGGCTTGCGTTCGAGGAAAGATGCATAGTTTTCTATGACGTTTCTGAATGTTTTGGTAACAGAGGAGGAATATTTCTATTTTAAAATTGTGTATTTTCAAATTGTGTTTTTTTCAGAACGAGATTTCTCACTACCAGAAATACTAATGTGTCTTAATTGTTGCCTAAAGCATTTTATTAGATTAAGAGGTTAAAAAAGAAAACACCCTCATTGCTCAGTCACTCTGACCTGTCTACCTCAGTGTGAAGCCTAGGTTAGCTTTTTTATTTTTATTTTTCCTCTTCCTGAGGGACTTTTTGACCAGGTGGTACTAACCATGTCTCAAAACTGTGAATGCTTAAACTGACTGCAGTGCTATCGCTTAATCTGAGTGAAAACCTTTTTGATGTCTGATAGCAAAAAACTGAAGTGGAAAACCAGGACTCCGATCCTGTGCAGTGTGAGTAGCCAACTGGAAACCGAGTTAGGCTTGTACATCTGATTCTTTTTATTTAAAATCTGAACTTTGATTTTGGACTACTTATGAAAATATTTATAAAGAGATTGGGCTTTGTTCAGTGGGTGTTTCATGATAAGATGTCTGCATGACCTCTTAACGTGTATCTCAACAGCATGAATCACGGATCTAAAACTCACTTTTCTTTTGTATTATAATTGTTTTATATAGAGAGAACGACGTGTAGCTCCAAACAGCATGCTAACTGCGAGCAACACATTTGCCATGAGATTGTTATTATTTTTTAAATTATGTGGCTAAAGTTAACCTGAGACGAAGAGGCAGAGCTAAGAGAAACTGTTTGGTTGCTTTGCACAGTCTGCTAAACTGCCTCATTTTTCATCTAAAACTAACAACAAAGCTGCAGAGCTCAGAGGTGACAGCGGTGACTAAGTTCTGTGCTTGCCATGCTGCTGTCACAGTCAGGTGTTTGGGTTTCTGTCCCAAACACTTGTTTGCGTGCTTTGCCTCTCTGAGTCAGTGACTCCAGGAATGTGGATTTTGGTTTTTGTTTCCAGCCTTGAATTACGCCTCGTGCTTCCTCTTGTTGTCTGTAATTGGCTTCCCCCAAACACTCTAGGACCGTGCAGGGTGTGGAGGCGCTGCCTTTGTTCCCTGCAGCGTCGGCCCCGCGGTCCCGGCGTTGGTCGCTGAGCGCAGAAAGGTCCGAGCCAGCTGCTCTGGGAAGAGAATGGGATTATTCTGCACCCGTCTGCTTCCGTACTGAACTAATTAAGGTGTTACGCAATGTTAATGACCAAGCACCTCATGACTTCTATGTCTGGAGTAGGGTTAAAAAAAAAAAGTTCTGTTTGCTCCGTGGCTGGTGGTGTGAGCAGTGACCGGTGCGGCCGTCTGAAACTGCGGGGTGAGCTGCAGAGCTCCAGGAAAAATGTCTGTCGCTCTGTTTTAAAAATCCTTTCTCAATTTAGTGACATTAAACACCTTTCTGCTGTAGCTTTTGAAACCACGGAAGTGTGCGTGTGTGTTTGCCTTACCTCTGAGGCGCCCACAGAACTGAGGCTGCCTCAGTGCGAGTTGGAAGCCGTCTCTGGATTGACTCAGTCTTATTTGGGGGTTTGTTATGAATAGGTCTGGTGAAGCACATAGTCACAGCATGTGGCTGAATTTTTAGTGCTAATTTTGAGTGAAAACAACCTGAGGCAGAGGTAAAGTGTGAGGATGGAGTGTTTTGGTTCAGAAAAAGAACACCCGACAACCACTGCAAGCTGTGGTTACGACTTCACCTTCGCAAAGCAGGGAGAAGGTTTCAAAGCTCCTGCGCTGCTGCGGCGGGGCAGAAAGAAGAAGTCACGTCTGCGATAAGGCTCTGTTGCAACACGTCCCATCAAGGAAGTTCTGCATTCCTCCCTCCTCGGAGGCCTCTCCACGACTAAGCAGCGTGCCACCGGAGCCCCCAGCAGCGCTGGAGGAGCCCTGGTCCTCGCCACGTGCCCAGGAGGTGCTTGGCCAAGGGCTGTGATGCCGGGGGGTGCCGAGGCTGGCAGTGCCACGCGGGTGGGGTGGGCCCGGCTGTGCCCGCGAGGCTGTGCCGTGACTCAGCTCGCTCCTCCCTGCTGAGGGCATTACGGAAAAGAAAGCGCCGGGGCAGGCTGCGATCAGTGCAACCAGTGCTGTCTGCGTGCCTCCAGGTGCAAACACACTCAGGTGCTGAGAACACACGCTGCCATTTCACTGAAACACAGATCGCCTTCAGGTTGAGGTAAAAGCAGCCCTTTTTACAAAAACACAGATTGCCTTCTGTTTGAAGTAAAACCCGTCCTTCAGCTTTCCTGGTTTCAGTGTCATGTGCTGCTGCTGACACCATGGGGGGACACGGTACGGGATTTTTAGCAAATCAGGGGAGCATCTTGGCCGAGATACTGCTTCATGAATCCCTCAGCTTAGCAGCTTCTTCTCACATTTCACTCCTTGAAGCCCAAACCCGGCTGAACACGACGGGACGTGGACATGAAGGCCTGGCAGCTGTGAAGTTTAACCAGGAGGTTTTCCTGAACACGCCAGCAGCGCCGCGAGGGGACAGCCAGCCAGGCAAACCTGAGCTTGTGGCCCTGCCCAGAGCCAGGGGCTGCCTCCTGCACCATCAAAGCTGATTGCAGGGAAGGATAAAAACACGAAACCCTTGCCCCTGGGCTCTGCCTGTGCTGCGTGGAAATGGCGTAGAGGGTGGGAGAGGGCTGGCAGTGAGTTAAAGCTGGAAGTGGTGGGTGCAGACACAACACAGGACCAGGATTCAGGAGCCAGGGGTTGTTTTCCCTTGGTGACCTGTCTGCCTACCTGCCCTGTCCCCCTTTTCCAGCTACAATACGGAGGTAATCTCCCTGCTCACTTCTGTAAAGCACACAGTTGTTGGTATTTAAATCCAAATCAAGGTAATTTTTTAGACTTGTAGGCAACACAAACAGAGGCACCAGTAACCTGTGAATGCTCCACACTCCCTGAAGTGGCTACACAAACGAAACTGGTGGAGGTTTTACTTTAGCAGCAGGGATCACCAAAGCTAATGTTTGTTTGCCTCTGACTCAGGTCGTTTTTGTAACAACTCTGCCCATTCACCAGCACAACAGGTCCCGAGGAGCATCAGCCCAACAATCTGCGCCCAAGAGGTTCACAAACAAGCTCCAAGCTGGGGCTGTGTGAAAGGCCAGACTTTGTCCTCCAGGCTAGGGCTGTTCGAGCAGGATGAGGCAAGGCAGCCGTGGGCAGGTTCAGGTCGACTTTTCCTGTCTCAGTTCTCTTCTCACGAGTATTGAATACAAAGAGCTGTTGCATGAAATCCTTGGGCAATGCTGAGCCTGTCCTGCAAAGGAGCCTTTACAAGGTCTTAGCTTTATCACCAAACCAACGTCCATCAGCGGAGTCCCTCCATAACCACCACCAGACCCAGCAGGAGTTGCAAAACGAACCGAGGGGAGGGGAGGGCCATGAGAGGCCTCCTGAGCTCCTCCTTGCTCCCCCCTTCTTGTGCTCTGCACATTTCCCCATGACCTACATTCCTTGGGTGCATTTGCTTCCTGATTTGCATATCAATTGAAGTAAAGTGGCAACACGGCTGGTTTTGCTCATTCCACTAATTTGTGCTAATGTGGAACCCTATAAATTCATAAAGAGATGAACAACACTGACTTGGCCTGCACGTAGCACGGGCACGAACAGCACTTTGTGGGCCAGCAGGGGCAGAGCAGGACGCAGATCCAGAGCTCTGCATCGTGATGAGGAACATTCACTTTCCATTCCAGGGCCAAGGTTTATTTCACTAATTTATAAGACAAAGCAAATCGTCAAGCACATCCAGCCCTTGTACTGGGCTCAGCTTCTGTCACTGACTGCAGTGCCTAAATGTTTGCCTCCTGCCGCCAGGAAAAAACAGCCAGGGAGGGTTTTGTGTCCCCAGCAGGAAGAGCTACAGCCTGGTGGGTTTCCCCTTTCCCACCTTTCATCTAATGCTCCCTCTCTGAGGAGCAGCTGAGGACAGTGATGGACAGTGATGGACAGGGCCTGCCTCCGGGGCCCTGCGAACTCAGGGACCAGAAACGCTCTGTCAGGAGACACCCAAACGGTGATGTAGCCACCAGCAGCAAGAGGGCCAGTGCAGAACAAACCAGATGAGCACCAAAAAAGTATTTTGAGAGATAAATTGCTCTTGTGTTTGCCCTCACTGAACTCACTGCAGTTCTCACTGTGCCACCCGCCAGGGCTCCTCGCAGCACAGCACCCAGTATGAGCAGGCCGCTCTCACACACTGCCCCTGAAAGGGCTCTCCCCAAACCACCAAATCGCACCTCAAAAAGTTTTTTAGTAAATTTGTATCAGCAACTGGTGGGAACACTCCCTCCAAGCAGCTCTCTGCCCGTTGCTGGGGGTGGCTCGGCCCCGCGTGCTGCTGGCAGCGCTCAGTGCCTGCTGCAGCACCGACCCCATGGGCAGGAGGGGGCAGCCAGTGGGACCCCCAAAACGGGTGCTGGGGCCTCTTTGTCAGGAGCTGCCGCCAGGCAGGGACGTCACAAGGGTCTGCTTCACACAGGGTTACGTGGTGAGGGGCTGTGGGATGCTCCTGTACTCGTCCCATGGGCTGAAGGCTGCCACAAAGACCCCTGGCTGCTTGCACATGATTTCAGCAGTGCCTCTTTTCTCTAAACCAAGCCTATGGCTCAGCCCGTGCTTTCTCTCCGTGGATTTATCTATGAGATGACTCAGCTGTGAGGCTCATGTGACATTTCAGAATCTCTCACACAACCCTTAATGCTTCTTGCTGTTTCACAGGGAAATGCATGAGCTGCTTCTTGAGTGCGTTTTGTTAAGCCCAGAGGCTACACGATTCCCACTGCCTGCTTATCCTTCCACAGAGCCGTGGGCTTCTGTAGGGTGTAGAAGATGAGCTTTGCAACGCTGCTCTGAGCTTATTTTTAAAATTTTATTCAGATGGTTGCCATGAATTCCCAAAGCAGAGAGAACATCCTCCCATTTACTAAGCCCAGCTCTCACAGGCACCAGATACATCTTCTGCAGCACATTTGCATTAACCCCTGCACCCCTCCCTTCCTTAATTAGCTCTGCACGCACAAGTCCAACAGCATAACGCCTCCGTGAAGAGAACGAGGCCAGGGTTTAAAGAAACAAAAATAATAAAAACCTTTCAATTTAGTGCCTGAGAGGCTGAAACAGCAGCTCCTGATCCAGCAGCGACTCCCACACGTTGCAGTGGGTGTTAAATCAAACCCTAAGTGAGCCACTACCTCTAAAATTCCCACAGTGGCTGCCAAGGCGCTGCCAAATGAGCAGAAAGCATGTTCTCCTTCCACTGGCCACTTGCTCTGTCCCACACCTGCTGTATTTGCTCATCCCTCTAGCTCTAGGCAATAAAAGTTCTCCCTCGCAGGTAACGGACATGAATTTGAGCCACCTCAGCCTTTGGCCATTATCAGAAGTACCCGGGGCTGCTCCTATGCATTAGGAAGGATGCTCTGCAAAGCTTTTAAGATGGGATCAGGTTAAATCATCATTTGTGTTTGCCCATCAGTCTGTGATTTTACAAGCACACAGCATGTCAGTGTTCCAGCAAGACTGCACACGACTTCCCTCCAGCATGAGCTGGCACCGGTGCCTTGGGCTTGGCCACTGGAAACAAATCTATAACAAAGGATCAGCATCAGAATCGAGACCCACCTGACATCCGGACCTGCTGGTGCCTTGGAAGCGTTTCTGCTTGCCAGCAAAGAGGTTTCGATTTCGTTGCTGCATCGTTTTCACTTTGCCTGAAATTCACAGTTCAGAAAAAGTAACAAGGAGCACAGATCCATGACTTTTTGCAAAACGGAGTAGAAGTTATTTTTAATTTTTGCTCTTTGAAACATACTTGTGAATGCCAGAGTGGGAGCAGTAGGAGCAGCAAAAATCTTCTCCATGACACCAAGCAGGAAAAAGCCAAGAGAAACTAAAGGGTGCAGACCCACAACTGCACCTCAAGGCACGTACCAGCTTCAATTTATTTCCGACTAGTTGGTTACCCTCAGCTAGGAGAGGAACCACACATTTTTATGGGTCTAGGAGAGTCTGGATTTTGTAGTGGTGTCAGCTGGCACTGACACATTGCCCCATCCTTCAGCCACCTGAGGGACTTCAAACTTTTTATTCTGCTGAGCTAAACTGAAGCCAAATGGCCATCCAGCTGCACAGCTGGGGCACTGCTCGCTGGAGTTCCTTGTGTCCAGGAAATCAGCGCATCCAACAATTGGCACGATCCGTTTTGCTCAGACCAGCAGGACAAAACCACTCTGTTCTAATCCATCCTCTTGCACCCTTTACTGCAAATACATTTACTGCACTTGGTGAGCGTTGTAGACATACCTCTGAAGCCACCTCTGCAGCCCTGTTCAGGGTACATCAGTCCCACAGCCACAGAGCCAACCCTTGTTTATTGGGCCCCGTGAAGCAGCTAACACCACCTCAGTTCGTTCTGAAGGCAGAGGGAGAGCAGCTGGCGACCTCAAAGGCACCGCTAGTAAAACATTTCTTGGTAACACCTAGCATCAGGGAACAGGGAAAATCTGTTTTGCCCATGGAAGAAACCTGAGTTAGATTCGTAGTTGCCTCATTCACGACCGAGGCGTGCAGCTCACACCGAATATTCCTCTCACTGAACACCTTAAAAAAAATCACTCAAATTTTAAGTACAGCAACATCACTGGTTTGACTCAAAACACAACGTTAGTTTAAAAGATTTTTGCCAAGGGAATTACATAAAGCCTCATTGAAACCGAATTATTTCCTCCGCTCTTCCCACCTACCTCTTGCTGCAGCCGAGCGCTTTCCCCACGCTCAGCACTCCTTGTGCACGCTGACAATTGAAAGCTACTTAGAAACAGCCCCCAAAGGCGTTGCTTGAAAAATAAACACTTCAAAAGCATAGCAAGGACTTTGCAAACACAGTGTGCAGGAGTAAGTTCAGAGTTTAACGTTCCCAGAGATGTTCTTTTAAGATGGTTTCAACACCTACTGGCATTTTTTTTCCTGCCCTCATAAGAAGACCTGCTACTGGACAGCCCACCTGGGCTGTGCAGAGCCAGGAGGTACCTGTGGAAGGCAACTACTAAGAAAATGACTATTTTCTTCCACTGCAATGCATTTTTACTGTGTCACGTACATAAGCAGTAGGAACAAGTGCAGGAGTTTCACCGAAACGATCCGTAGCATTCCCTACGGTTTTGTTCAATCTCAGTTCAGATTTGCACACCCGCATGGTTTTCCGCTTCAAACACTCGCCCACCCACGAGGTGCAGACTCGTGCTGCTCTTTTATTGCAGTCACGTCAATCTGGAAACAGACAGACAGAGGACAAGGGGAAATACACGACACATTTAGAGGAATAAGACATCCTAGCAGTCATTTCCAAAACACAGCCTGCTACACACCGCAGGATTTTGTCACTTGGCCTTCCAAGGGGGGAAGCGTGTCCAGAGTGTGCCTCGAGCCTCGAAGCACTTGTCGGTCCTGGGGCACTAACAGCAGCATACAGGTCATCAGCGGGAGCCCAGGGTGGTCAGCGTGCACGGATTCCCGGGAAAACATCACAAATTGCCAGGTACAAAAGCGGACGGTCCGTTAGGGTATTAGAGGGGGATGCTCTTCTCGAGATTTTCTAACTGTTCCTCGAAAAACTTGATCTGCTCTTCGAGGTCCTTCTGTTCGATCAGCAAGGAGGTCTTCTCCTGCACAAAGCGCCTGTAGTCCTGCAGCTGCTGCTCCGTCAGGTATTTGGCGAGGATGCCGGACACCACTCTGCCCCTGCGGTCCAGGTTCTCCTTCAGATCTTTTGCATCTTCCCGCTGCCTGGACAGGAGCTTGTGCCGCTCGTTCAGCGATTGCTAACGGGATGAAAAAACAAAGCAGCACACTGTGAAAACTCATCGTTCCTGGCAGACTCTGGATCGTAATTTGGAAGCCACACTCGATTTAGTTTAATTACTTCCTCTTGTGGGCTTTGTGTTCCACATGAGTTTTTCCTAGATTAAATTACTCGTTCTTGTGGCTTGCAAGGTAAAGACTCCCAGTAAATCCCATCAAGGCGCACTTCTTCCATGCTGCCCTCGGGACAAAAATCAATGTACTTAACATTCTGCTAATTTTATCATATCCTGCAACTTTCTTCTTTCAATAAGCAGTTTTTTAAGCACACATCTTTGTATTTTCTGAGTTGTGTGTCGCCAGAGTGCCAATGCCATATGAAAAATATCAGGTTCCTTCTATTAAAATGCAGGTGTACTAAAATAACTGAGATGCAGACAAGTGTTCATCAAAGGTTTCTTTTTCCCAAATCCACAAGCATCAAGCCTCGCCTGTCCTATGGGCTTTTAACACCTTTCACATTTTAGCTCATTCTCTTTCAGCTGTAATGATTTTTATAGGGATAGCCCTGCTGGAAAATCCCTGGTTTCAGGACCAAGTCCATAAACAGCACAGAGCAACTGCCACCACCTGCATCCTGAGGGTGGCAGCTGGAATCAAACAGCAAGGCTGCCAGGGCAATTGTATCAACTGGGAGATACCTGCAAAAAATATTGGCACATAAATAAGCCTTTCTCAGGCATGTTATTCCAAGTTTTGAATAAATGATTTTAATGTATTTACATGAAGAGGACAAACAGAACACTACGGAAATGGCAGCCCCCTGCCAACCACAAGGCACAAAGTCCGTTAGGTGTGGAATGCTGCCCGGAATTATTTGCGTTAACCTGGCAGACATTTCAGAGCAGGTAGATCCTGCTTCTCCTCATCGCTCTGCACGGGAGGATTCTCAGTGCCCCCTGTGCTCCAACTACAACAAACCTCTACAACATGCATGAAAGGTCAGCAGCAGCCCAGCTCCATGGATCCCAGCAGTAACACCAGGGATCCCAGCAGTAACACTGTGCTTCCTAATTTCTGAACAAAACCTAACAGCAGCAGGTACCGCTTTGATAAAAGCATGTCTGAAAGCAATGAGGACAGCAGGAAACCGTCATTCCTAGGGTAAACTCAGCTTGAAACTCAGGATTCCTAGGATAAACTCAGATAGAAAAAAAAAAAAAAAAAAAAACATATTTCAGACTTGAAAAGATTTCCTGGTGGAATGATACAATTCCTAATTTTCCAGCAAAAGTGGCCAGTTAAACTACAGAGTTAAACTACAGGAAATCCTCTCTGAAGTTACGACCACATCTTCCTCCTGCTCCCTACAGTTCAGACGTGCCCTTTCAGTGAAATAAGGTTTGACAGCGGTAATTACCACGCTGCAGTTACCAATGGGAAAACAACCACCTCTGAAGCACAGGTTGTGGTCTGCTCTGGAGGGAGCGGTCACGGGTTCAAAAGCTCAGCCCCAGGTCCTGCTGCTCCTGCCATGCCACCGCCCTGCTGCGAGAGCAGAGGTGCTGCTGGCCATGCACGAGGGCTCTCTGGCACCAAACTGTCCAAAACGGCACCAAAAGACCCAGCCCCTCTCTGCCTGGTACCAAACACTGCCCGAGCAGCAGCTGGCTGGCTCAGGTCGGATACAATCCCACCTATTCAGAGCTGTGAGAGCACAGCCCCCCCTTGAAAAACACAGACTGGACAAATTAAACACCCTGTGCTCTCATCACCCACCTTCTCCTCCGCATCTGTATTGCTGTCGATCTTCCTCATGGCGTTCTGGACGCGGGCGAGGCGGCTGGACAGGCAGAGCAGCAGGCTCACCACCTTCTCCAGGTCCCCGATGAACATCAGGTAGCGCTCGAACTCGTTGGGCTTGCAGACGTCGTGCACCGTGGCCTCCAGCTCCTTGCCACGCGCGGCGCACTCGCTGGCTTCCAAGAGGACGAGCTCCCTGTCCTCACACAGCGCCTGCAGCTTGGAGCGCAGGCTGGAGACGAGTTCCAGCTGCAAAGGGAGAAAAAAAAAACATCACAAGAGGCTTATTGCCGAAGGGAAGTCGTGTCGCTTATAAAGAAGGGATTTTTCTCATGTCATCTTTGGCGAATTTAAGACTTAAAATAATTTCAAGCTCTGGAAAACAAAAAGAAAGAAAGATCATGCTAGGTATACTTAATTCTCAAACTCTGAAAAGCAAATTACTGGTAATCGCCTTAACTGCTGATATAATTCCTAGCTCTGAGAGCTTCCTACCAGAGTCAGAAATAAACTACAACAAAGATTACAACATGTATACACACGGCTTTGTCTAAGACGTGACCGTGAAGCCACAGCTCTCTTACCACACAAGAACTGACTGGAATTTCGTTTATAACATGCACAGAAAAAGTGATTTTTTCAGTGGATGCCAGTGAGCAAAGTGCCTAGTAGCAAAGCAAGCGGGGAAGGCTGTGTAATACAGCAGTGTTACTGTGGGAAGAGGCCCCGAGAGCAGAGTGGGAGAGCGATATCAGCTTTTTTTGGAAATCAACCAACGTCACCATAAAGAGCAGCAGCAGTTAAACAGCAGGCAACGAAAAATATCACCACATGCACAGCAGGAGGAACTTCAGGAAGGCAGACTATAATTACCTGAGAGAGGTTATGGCCAAGTTTCTACAGGGAAAAAATTATTTAATTCTTCAAAGCTACACGTTACCCTTCCAAGATGCCCTGTGTCTACCCCTAGAACCGGAGTCCAGCCACGTCCATGCTACCTTTACTCACTGCATGTATGGAAATTAACAGACCCTTATAACATACAGAAACTGCTGCCAGCCCTCTCAGAGTAAAAGCCATTTCTTATTTACGCTGCCAGCTGTAATGAATTTTACAGCTACTGAAACCAGATTTGAGCCAGCTGCTGCACAGGAGCTGGCTGTGCGAGGAGAGGGATAACCAACCTGCGGGCTCATTGCAGACACGAGCCATCCCCAACAACCTGCTGAAGGTGAGCGTGTGGAAGGAGAGGTCTGAGTAAAGCCACACAGAATTTACACACCATTGCTTGTGACCAATTTGCCAATTCACTAGGAAATTTACTACAGAAAAAACAAACAAACAAACAAACAAACAAACAAAAAAAAAAAAACTAAAAATGATTCAAGGTTGTATGTGAAACATTGTTACTGGGATACACATCATGAATAGGAGCACCCACAGTACAGGAATGTGACATGAATAACGTCGTGGTGGTGAAGAAACAACGCTTCCTTTGCAGGCCATCCACCTACTTTCTTACACGTGATGTCATCTAGGTCCTTTGTGTCACCTCCGCTCAGGTTCGGGGTCTGGTTTCCCTTACAAATGGGACTGTCACTCCTTTGCTTGGCATCGAGTTCAGGTTCAGAACATTCTTCCGGCACATCTCCATTGCTTTTCCTACTATTTGTACAGAAAACAAACACCTGTGACAAACACTTAGAGTTTTGTTCATGAACATTGTGTCCAAAGAAGGGCAATGAGGCTGGTGAAGGGTCTGAGGGGCACTGGGGGAGCGGGGGTTGTTTAGCCTGGAGAAAAGGAGGCTCAGGGGAGACCCTATTGCACCAGAGGAAACGGCCTTAAGTTGCACCAGGGGAGCTTTAGGTTGGATATTAGGAGAAATATAATCACTGAAAAAGTTGTGAAACACTGGAACAAACTGCCCAGGGAAGTTGTGGATTCGCCATCCTTAGAGATGTTCAGAAAACGTGTGGATGCAGTGCTTTGTGAGTGGTTTAATGGGGACTTGGCAGCGCTAGGCTGGAGGTTGGACTAGATGATCTTGGAGATCGTTTCCAGCCTCTACCATTCTCTGGTTATGTCCTTGGTTTTATGCATCTCTACTTCTGAGTCACCTTTCTCTCATCTCACAGCAGGGACTTTGTCTCCTGCCACCTTCAGCAGCAAGGACCTCTGGGCCAGCTCCTGGCCTAATGGGCAGCCCCAGCTCCCCTTCCCACAGGCTCAGGAGTGGATGAATCTGCTGCACACCTGGATCTGCAAAATCCGTGAATGGCGTGGTGTGGGAACCACACGGCCTGGCTGAACAGCAGCAAATTAACCTGGCAGAATTGGGTTACATTTCTCATACCACAAATGCCCACCTGCTAATGCACAGCCTGCTTATTTCTCCTGCTTTCCATGCACGCAGCTTGTTTGTTTGCATGCTGCTGTCATGGTGTAGTTTACTCCAGGTTTCTCCCATTACACACTCATAGCCTCTTTCTCATTTCTTGATAGGTAAATCAGAAAACTAAAATATTTCAGTAACAAAACAAGTGTAAAAAATCCCTAAGTCTTCTTAGCACTAGTATATACTTAATATTCATGCACCATAAGACCTTAAAATACTGGTTAATTGTTTTAGTCTACTTACTCGTTCCCCTGTGCGTGCTGTCCATCTGCCTTTCTTCTGTGCGATTTATCCAGCATGGAAACGTCAGCAGGAAAAAGACCCTCCATCAGGTCCAGAGCAGTTTTTCTCACTGGGTAAGGCATGAGAATATCAACCAGAGAACTGTCTTTGGCAACAATCTCCATCGCAAGTTCTTGGTATCGCTGGTCCTCAGCAGACCCCAGCCTCCTTTTGGATGGATTTGTCTCTCTCTCCTGCAGAATATCCTCTGGGCTGTCGAGCACGGCTGCTTCCTTTGCAAATAAATCTTTGGGTGCATTTTTGTCTCCTTGGTGAGACTGAGCCAGCACCACATGGCAGCATGTTCCTTTCTCCTGAGGCACTGCAGCATCGCTTGCCTTTAGCTGCTGCTCTGGGCGCTCCGTTAAAGCACTGCCAGTCAGAGATCCGGCTCTGCATTCCTTCTCCACTTGGGCATCTTCCTTGCTGCTGCTTCTTGGGCTGGGAATAGAGGTTTCAGGAGCTAGTTCCTCGGCATCCTGACGAGAGTGTCCACTTATATCATTGTCTTGTTCGTGATTCTGGCACCCACCTCCCACAGGATCGTGGAAACTGTAAGAACAAAGAAGTTCCTTTATATTTGAGACACTTCCTCTGCAACAGATGCTTTTGCAGGCTGTTTAAGCAGCTACAAGCATCTTTCCAGCTTCCTCTATTTATTAAAGTCTCAAGGCTGGACCTCCCCGAGCCCTCCCAGCTGCTGTTTTTGCCGGAGGTCGCAGGGGGGAGCTGCGCTCCCGGTGTCCGCAGGAGCTCCCCGGGCGCACGGCGCGGTGCGGAGCGCACGGCAGAGAGCAAGGGGGCAACCCCCGTGCCCCTTGGAGCCTTACCTGGGGGTGCCGAGGAAGCTCTCACGAGGCTGAGGTGGTGACACGGCCCCGCTGGCACTGCTGGCACCTCTGTCCGCGTCCTGGAAACGAGAACGGCACCGGTACAGGCGGCAGGCTCGCACCGTGCCGCTGCCTCGGCTTCACGCCCTTGTTTGGGGGCATAAACCTGAGTGGGTTTAGCAAGCTGGTGTTTTGTTGGTTTTTTGTTTGTTTGGTGTTTTAAGTTTCTCCACCTCTTTTTATTACTGCAGATGCCATTAGACTCTTTCTAGGTAGCATCCACCTGTTTTTCCTAGAAAACCAAGTGAGGGCTAGCAACAAAGCACAGGCTCTGCTCCCACTGACCCCCACAACTCAAAGTGGCCAGTGCTGGTGGGAGTCTCTTCAGTTGGATAATTTTTGTAACATAATAGAGTATTTCTTTTCTATTTTATTATTTTTATTTTTTCCCCTTTTGCAACAACATTGACAGCCACTGTCCTTCAAATTCAGGAGCCAAAAAGGTTCCTGAGTTCCCAGGCTGTGATTGCAGAGCACAGCAGAAGCAAAGCAACGGGCAGGTCTCTAGCTGATTTCCAGTCACTTCAGGAACTTCCCAAAGAGTAATTTTTAGCTAGAAGCCTTCCCCCCACCCCTTTGTGAAACTGCCCACTTGTTGCAGGATAACGAGCGCTTCTGCCCGGCGCGAGCACGCTGCTCAGTCGCTGCTCAGTCGGCCATTGCAGTTCCCACCCTTACGCAATGGCTGCAGCTCCTCACACTGAGGAACGCGTTGTTTGTCTGCTGCTGGTAATGCTTCCTTACATAATGCTTTGGAGAATAACAAATTGTTATCATTCATCACGAATGCGTCAAAATTGGGAGCACTTCTTTAAAATCTCCCCTAATTAATTCTCTGGCACGCTGCAAAAATGGAGCATTCGCTCTGTCTTCCAACCCCTATGCAGCATTTCCTACAGACTGAGCAAGCGTGCCTTGCCACGACTCTTTTCATCTCTCTACCACGTGTTAAATACCAAGCCTTCATCCCCATTCCTGCTGCTCAGTGGTTTTACAGCCAGTGCCCTCTCTCAGAGCAGCCCCTGCTCCAGCCCCTCTCACCTGTGCAGCAGGAGGCGTTGACTCGGGTCTCTCAGCAGCCGGGGCAGCAGCAGGAGCTCCAGCCCCAGGGAGGCTTTCGGCTGGTGCCTGCTCAGAACCACAGCTCCCCACGGCTGCAGGACACGGGCTGGGCTCTGAGGGCACCGACCCGGCAGTGGCAGAGCTGGGGCCACATCTGTTGGCCACGCTCGGGGGGAGGACGAGTGCCGAAGGAGAGGAGACATCTGGTGGTGGTTCTTCAGAGAATGCTTGGCAGAAAACCTCATCGCTTTGCATCTTCCTGCTCCCGTTGGGGTTGGAAGCCTTGCCAGGAGGCCACTTGGGAAGCGAGGGCCTCTTCTGCAGGGGTGGTTTATGCAGCGGGACGTGCTGCGTGCCTCCTGGTCTTTGGCTAATCTTTCGTTCCATGTATTCAACCAGCGCCGTGTGCTGGATTTGTTTCAGTTCTGTCCGGGAGATACTGGAGCTGGACAGTGCCCTCCCTCTGTTTTCCAGGGTCTTTCTCCTGGCTGCCTCTGTGCCCGGCTCAGTCCTTTCACCCCTGGCCTGGTTCCACGGGGCTTCCTTGTCTGCGAGCTGATCGAGTTTCTCAGGCTCAGAATAACAGAGTTTCTTTTCCTCTTTTGTTTCCCTTTTCCTTCCCCCTGTTTGACCCCTTTGTGGCCTCTCTATTTCTCCATCTCTGTTGAACCTTTCTAAGGATTCCAGAGGAGGAGGGGAACAAGGAGCGAGTTTGGATTCCTCATTTGCACCGGATAATGAGAAAGATCTCAGGTGTTCGATTGAAGGCCTCTTGGAGGGCTTCTGTCTCAGTCTAACAGGCAAACTCATCTGCAAGTCTTTTCTTTTAAAGGAGGTTTCTCTCAGAACCTTTTTCTGGGCCACTTTAAGTTTCTCTCTGTAGTCATTCTTGAAGCTCTCATCCATGGATGAAGCAGGACTCCCGAGAATGAGATCTTCAGTCTCATTCAGACCATCATCAGCACACCGGTGGCGCAGGCTGGCTGGCTGGAGCTGGCTGCTTTCCCTCTGTATCTCTCCGCTCCTCACTGAAGGAGCCTGGCTGCTTGTTGGAAATTCCTCTGGTGAGCTCCTTGAGCCCTCTCGACATTGGGCGAGCTTGTGGTGGTGCAGGATGTTGGTGGCTTTTCCCCCAGCAAGGTAGTAAAGCATGGGAGTCGTCTGCCTGCTTATTTGTTCACCAGCAAGATCATCCTGCAGCTCCCTTGAGAGCTGTTTTTGAAGTCCAGGTTGGTATTTCTGATAGGGAGCAGGAGCCTCCTCTTGCTCCAGATGCATGCTAAGCTCAGGATCGCTGTTACTGGCTTGTTTTTCTTTCCTGACTTCATTTAGAAGTTGTGATGTGGAATCCTCCTTTGGTCTGAGCAAAGCTGTGTGGTCGGCATCATCTGTGTGCTCAGCATGGGAGCTGCAGGACACCGACGCTTTCTGTGTTTTGGCTTGGGGACTCAGGAGCAGTTCCCCAGCACCACTCCCGAGCTCTCCTTTGGAGTTATAGCACTGCTTTCCATCTCTACAACTGCTCAGCTTCCCGGATGCATTTTTAGTTAGAAGAGCATGCTCCATATATTGTAAGTCACAGATGTCCTCAAACACATCCCGGTCCAGGTCTGAGCACAGCTCGGCACGGAGCGGGCACTGGGCGCAGAGCAAGGACCCCTTCCACCGGCTGGGCTCTGGCACTGTGCCTCGCAGATCTGCTTCTCTGAAAGTTGGCCTGCGCACGCTGCAGGGATGCTGTTTGTCTTCCTGTGTATCATTAACAGTGCGAGGGTTGGCATGCCCCGGAAGATAGGGCTTGGAGCTCGTCTCGTCAGGAATTTTATGAGCATGAGCTGAATTGTAAGCAGAAAAAATTTTCGAGACGTTAGCCACAGAGTCAGTCCTTAAATATTCCTGAAAAATGAAGGAAGACGGCCTGCTGAAAACATGGGCATTACTTCTCTTCACAGGTTTTTGGGCTGGGCTCCTCTCTGCATTTTCTGCTGTCCTTAGCCCCAGACCTTTTGACACAGACACCCCCTCTGCAGAACCAGCAGACCACCAACCTTTGTGCTGCACAGTCTTTCTCCCGGCTGCCTCCGCCTCTGGCTCAGGGATTTCAGCCCTGTTCTGGCTCCACGACACGTCCACGTGAGCTGGCTGCGCACTGCCCTCGCTGGGGCTTCCAGAGCTACGCCTCCCTCTCGTGTTTTCAAGGTGCTTGGCGACCCTGAAGCTGTCGAGTCGCACGGGAGGAGAGGGTGGCGGTCCCTGGCCGGGAGCCCCGGGGGAAGGAGTGCTTCCACAGCCCCCCGCGAGCCCAGCGCTGTGAGAGATGCCCCGGGTGCCCGGGTCTGGTGCCTTGTGTGGAGGCAGCCACCTGAGATCAGCGTTTGCTGCACTGAGGTTATAAATCCCCCTCACGTACTCTGAGTCCATGTACGGTACCTGCTCGGGAGGCAAAGAGCAGTGCTCGCCGTAGCACGATGGGGTGGGATACTCCGGGACGTTTGATCCCCCTGAGAAAGAGCTGTAAGCAGAGTCTGCCCTGCCAGGGAGGTGCAGGAGCTGCTCCGTGCTGCCAAGGGACGTCACTGGAGACACACGGCTGCTGTCAGGGGAGGCCGCGGGCTCCACCAGCTCTCCAATTCGGCCGCCTTGCCCATGAGCCCATCTTTCTATCTCGTTCCCAGACAGAGCCATGTCGAAGCCTTTCCAGGAAACGGTCTGATTAGATGTCTGCAACTGAGCTGTTGAAAAAGTACATTTTGCAGCGCAGTCACATTCCGGTAATATTCAGAGGATCCTAAAATAAAACAAACAAAAAAAAACAGAGATGTGAAAAAGACTCAGCTGGAGGATCCCAACTGCACTTTGGGAGACCAGGCAGAGCATCACACACGGTGGTGGTGAGAACCTGAAAGCAGTGTTCAGAGTAGCTAGATGGCTTCAGCAATTATCAGGATATTGGAATGAACAATTCCTCTGCCACAAATGGAGGGACTCAGTCTTTAATAACAAGAGCTTTTGAGATCTTCATTAAATCTAAAAGGCGTACACAATTAGGGGATGTCCTCTCAATGCAGTTACAAAGCATCAAGGGCCAGATTCAAAGCTGGTTTCTGAGTCTGTCCAGAAATAAGTCTGAGAGGTTGAAAACCCTAACTCAGTGCTGCCTAATCCTGGAGGTACCTGAATACAGCACACACCTGGCGGGATGAAGCTTCAAAGTGACTTTCGGTTGTGCTTCCAGAAATGCTCACAGCCCTGGGTCAGCACCTGGATCTCCTTCGGATGGACACAGCCCTCACCTGAGCAGCAGGAGGCTTTGCAGCTACACGGCTGCACTTACCTTATGCAGCCACACTCCTGAAGAAACGCAAACTGTCTCCAAATCCTACCAGCTAAATATCGCACGCCTGTTTTCCTGAAAAAGGTGGAACTCCCCCCAGGTTCGCCCACTGTTCCCAACAACTCGCATCCGCAGCAGGGCCTCGTAAAGCTGGCGGGGAGATTCCAGCGGTGATGCCGCCGTTTAATCAAAAACCTTCACATTCCTGCCTCGTTTCAAAGACAGTGCTGGTATCATTCATTTGGAGCCAAGGGAAGAGGTGGATGGAAGCCAAAATACACAAGTTAATCTCTAAAGAGAACTTGGACTCGTGGGGCACAGTAAATAAATTAACTAGTTTCTGAGAAATGAAAGGAGCGTACCACCACCAAGTGGGAACTTCTGCTGGGGTCCTTCAGAAATTTCAGCAAGAAATTAACTCCCGGACACTTGGAGAAGATTTCTCTCTCCCTAGAGATGATCTAAACGCAGCCGTGAAATTTGTCTCACAGAAAACACAAAGCATGAGTGGCTGATGACGAAATTTCCCATGCTTTTCATCGGCGTACTGAAGAATTTAAGGAAATAAAAACCTTAGAAATCTGGTGTAAAGAAAACCTTGAATTTTCTGAACCTATCAAGAAGGAAAAGCAGATGAGAGAGTGAATGCTTGGTGAGCTCTGCGAGCCTGGGTGTACCTGGAGGTGCTGGGAGCCGCACAGGATGAAACCCTGAGGGAGCCACATTCCACGAGAGAACCAGGAGGCAGATTCCTCTGTCATTTTTATCTCCGTTTTTTAATCAAAATTTTATTCCAGTGGACCTTCTCCAAGCAGCTCGATTCCCCCACGGCTGCTATTAATAGGCCGGGCCAAGGCTTTGTCTGGGACGTGCTGGCACCGTTCCACCGAAGTTAGTGGAGCTGCCTGGATTTACAGCCAGAAGCTGGCTCTGACTTTCCGCAGCTATGTGCAGAATTTATATAACACTTGTGCTGCGGCTCCGCGTGCATCAGCGACAGAGCTCTCCTGGTTTGCTACAGCAGTGTTTCCTAAGAACCTTTCCCCCTCGTTCTTTCCAGCTACCTCTGCTTGCAATTTAGCAACAAAGAGAAGAATTCGTGTCTCAGGTTTTCATGGCGATACCAGAAAGAGCAGGGAACTATTTCTGTGCCTTAGAAGCTCAAGGTGTGAGCAATTGGCTTGGAAACAACAGCAGCAAGTACCGAGTTGTGCTTGCAGCAGGACGCAGGAGGAGGTGGCAGCTCACAGGGCATTCCCTCCTGTGCCTGCTCTTCCACGGCAGCCTCTCACCTGAGCCACCTGCAGCCTTTCCTGGGCAGCAGGGAGGTGCCAGATAAGTCTGAGAATTTTTTTCTCCACTCTGGTGCCCTCTGCTCCTGTTCTTGCCACGGCCCTGATCTTGAGCGTCTGCTCAGTCTGAGTGAAGCCTGCAATGTCACGGCCTTGAAGCGATAGAAATAATAGGGACTGACGTGATGTACAGAGCTCCACAATCTCCATCAAAACTTAAACACGATGATGAAACACAACTTAGGGAAAACCCACCGTCCTATTCGTCATCCCTATTTGGGAAGATGCTTCCTGAGCTCAGGTAGCAAAAATCACGGACCTTGATGTGTTCAAAGAACTATGCAGAATCTGCCTCCTTTTCACATGCGAAAGGGAAGGAAGAATTTAGTTAAACCTCAGCTGCCAAACAACGGAGTCATTGTTCTCCTCAGCTGGTGGAGCACCCTCATGGACCACGCTGGTTTGGGTCTTAGAAGTGCCCTGGCAAGCCCGTGACACAGAGCGAATGTTCCAGGCAAGCTCTCAGTATTTTCATTGTAACCCTCCAGAAGCAAAAAGAAAAACATTAAATTAAAGGTGTTTTGGAACAAAACACACTGGAAGATGAAGGAAATGTGCTAACTGTGTCATTCTAGGTGCCCAAGGAGGTAATAAAGCCCCTAACAGCTATTAAGATCCAAACAAAAGTGCTTTTTTGTTTTGGTTTGGTTTTTGTTTTGTTTTTTAAAGGCTTGACTTCCACCCCCTTATTTATTGTATTTATTCCAGTTCTGCCCAGGAACCTGTACGTGGAGCACAGTTCTCTATGCAAAGCAGCCTGCAAATACAGAACATGAAGTCGCTGCTCTGTAGATTTGCCAAGGAGATGAGGTGAACAAAAGCATGGAAGAGAATCAGGACCTCAAGAGGGAAAGCAATCAGCTACGGCTGCACAGCAGGCCGGGGGCTGAGGCTGAACAAAACCCGGAGGATGCTGTGGGCACTAGGCTGGCACACTCTGGACCAAGATAACGATGTCTGATGTATCAAAACAAGATTTGCTCCAAGTTTCTACCGTGATAATAGTAGGGAAAAAACAGTATTGTCGCGGCCGTGCTCATTTGTCCACTTCCAATAAAGTTTACTGAGGCGATTTCTGTAAAACTGCCCCTTTTAGACAAATAGTTCCGTGGAAATAAAGGCAAGAGCCCCACAGCTATTAACCTGTACCAAACCACAGCATGCAGCTGCTCTCTGAAGAACAGAAGAGATAAGTGTGAAAGGCAAGGCAAGCTCTGTGACCAACCTACCGACATTATGTCATGTTCGTGTTTGTGACTGACCCGCTCCTTATCAGAGGGCAAACACTCTGTCAATATTAGCCCAAATTCTTCAGATTCCAATCACTTGCACAGATCACAGCACCTGACCCATCCGTTTCACAGGCCACCCAAAACACATCCGTGGTACCTTGCTTCGGCAGGCAGCTCCCGGCCAGCATGGGGGGCACCAGGGCACTGCTCTGCAGCTGCACCCACGGCTCCCACATCGCCACCCAGGCAGAAACCCACGCACACGCAGGACACGGTGACCCACGCAGCCCCAGTGCCCGTCTCTCTTCTCTCCAGACACGCCACGTCTTAGCAAGATTCATTCCTTTGACCGCGCTGTGAAACTTGCGGAAATTCCAGACAGAAGTCTGAAGTCTTCAAATTCCACCACTTTCACATGATAAAGGGCGAGGGAAGGAGAAGGACACCACATCCAGGGAAGCGTGTCTGGACGACTGTCCCTGTGCCAGCGTCTCGGAAAGTCTCTCTCCCAGCTTTATTGCCTTTCTAGTTTATAAATTAGAAGAACTTTCAACTTCAGGTTTCAAACTTGTCTTACAGGAGAGCAACATAAGAGAAAAGAGCAGATGGCACCCTCTTTGGATGACTGGAAATGCACCTTTGCTAACCTGTATTTTTCTTCCAAGACGTCTGAAGTCTCTACAAAACAGACTCCCGATTTAGTGCAGTTTCCACGACCATGCAGGTCGCTGTCTGGCAGCTGCCCGGGATGTTGTATGTCAAAGCCCATGGACAAACTTGCAGGGTTGGCTTACACGGGCCCAGTGGGAAACTTTCCCTGCTACTGGGAGCCAAAGAAAGTCAGAGTGTCAGACATTATTGAGACAGAGCCTAAGTAGGATTTAGAGGAGGTTTATGACTCATGTGCACATTAATAAATTTCACCAGTTTGAGGAATGTAAACATTCCCAGTGAAATCACACACACAGACCTCCGGCTTTCTGGAGCAATGGAAATGTCCCGAGCAATTTCAAGGAAGATGAAAATAAGAATGCGTTTCAATATCCATTCATTTTGTGCGAATAAATCTTCCTAAATGCCCTCGCCCAGCTCTCCACGGAAGGACGGGGCTCCTATGGACCAGCACGGGAGCTCTGCCTGGTCAGGAGCTGGTCCATCACTCGCCTTCCCTGCATCTGCAGGGTGGGGGCACCTCGCTGCCGACACATCTCGGTAACACGACTGCTCGGCTGAAAAAGACTGCAGCCCAAATAAAATTATCTTGGGCCTGGGAGCCACAGCCTGATGTCTGACCAAGGATTTAATGAGGAAGGTCAGGTTTAGCAATCCCTCAGAGAGAGACCTTGTCTGGGCGCCCAGCGGAGCCTGACCTTCTCGTTACAGCAGTCACCCCTCGCATACTTCCCCATTGTCCTCAGATTCACTGTCTTTCGTTACTCAGCCTGAAAAACGTCTCCTGGCTTCCACCGTCATCGCTCCCGAATCTACTGAACACCAAACACTTTCTTTGTGACGTGTTTTCCGAGGTAGAAACAAAAAAGGCTTTTGTCAGAAATCGCTGCTTCAGCCCAAACACGAGTGTCCTCCCAGCCTTTCCCCTTCCATCCTTTCTTACTTCACCACAATCTTCTTTTTTTTTTGTTGCTTGATTGAGCTCATTTAATCCCACAAATTTATCATCCTAGAACAGACTCGAAGAGATTCAAGAGCACCAAAGAACTAGAGACTCTAATGACTAGAGACTCTAATGAGCTCAAAGTTTAACAGAAAAAACTCTAACGATTCTGTTGATTTTTATACATGTGCAAGTTCGTTATGGATTAGATTATTAACATCCTAGGAAACACAAAAGAGAATTCAAACTGAACACAGAGCTCTCACACCCCTCACACACACTCCCAACATGTTTAAGACAACCAAGAGCAGAAAACCACATTTTCGGCAGCTTCTGCAACAGGGAGCAGAGCGGCCCGAGGCCAGGTGGGTTCGTTCTCAGCCTGCCCGAGGCAGTTTCCCCCTTGCATGGCAGAGTTTATCCTGCAGATGCAATCACACCGTCACTGCTGTGCTACCTTTTGCCTCGCCACAAAACTGTTACGAAGTCCTACCCTGGGAAGGGCACCCAGCACCTTGCCTCCCGAGCACTTCTGCTGCCCACAGCTTAATTCCTGTGGGAACTTGCTGGCCTCAGTAAAGCACGCAGCTGCCCCACTATTTTAGAGCACACTGCCAGTATGAAATATAATCAGCCAACAGTATTAGCACTTCCATTTTCTTCTATACAAATCTACTATGATGAATTAATTTGATTTTTAAAAACAATTAGCTTTTAAACTCACTTATTTTGACGTAAGAAACAGAAACTACTCCTTCCCAGAAGATGCCAGTGCTCAGCCTCCTTTATCCAGATGTCAGCTGTAATTGTGCCTGCCTTCGGGCCGAGGGAGACTAAAATGTATTATCCAGTTACTACAGAGCGTTCCAGTGGAATAAAAAGAAAAACACAAAGTATATAAAGGAAACACAGTATAGTAGAGCAGCCCAGTCCTTTGGCAAGCATTGCATTCAAGCATTTTCCCATATCTTTCATCTGGACAAAATGCACAAGCATTTATTCTTGCTCACACTAATCACTGTTATCGCTGGTTTCCATAACAAGCCCCAAGAAACTACCAGGAGCCAAAGCTGATCTGGGAATACCTGTTAGTTACATTAGCACAGGTTTGGTGGTGGAACGCAGGGTACTCGGGATCCCAGGCAGAAATTAAACACTCGCTTACCTTTGCAAACAGTTTCCAAGCATATGCCACAAAACTGACAGGAGATGATTAGGAAAAAGATTGGGGAAAGCACACACTGAGCTCACTCTGGGAACTCAGACCCAGACGTCCTTTATTCGGCAAACACGCAGAGCGTGCAGCCCCGAGGAGCAAGCAGCACCCTGTGAAGTCCCATCTTTCTCACTCCGAGGTGCGCAGGCTGAGCCCTGGTGCTCAGGAGGCTGCGTGCAATCACACTGCCCCGAGGCTGCTCTGGAGCCCGGGTTCAACACCTCAAAGTGTGGTTTTAATATCTTCCAGGACAGTTCCTGCTCCTTTGCCTGTTTCCCTGCTGACTGCTACAGGAAAGATGCCTTTGGATGCGAGCTGATGGACTTGGGCAGCAGATGCTGCTCAGGAAGCAACCCGAGACCTGAGTTAGTCCTTCGGGGGTCCCTCAGGCACCCACGGCCGGGTGCACCTGGCAGTGCTCAAACCACATACAGACATCGTACAAGCGCTGCATTAAGCTGGGTCCTTGGATCTGCATCCCCCAGCTGCTCCGGGACACGCTGCCGTGGGCACTGTCCCGATGAAAAGACATCTGCTTGTGCAGGGAGCTGGGGACAGCAAGGCAGCACAACACAGACACACGCCCTGGGGCCCTCCAAGGTCCGCACCCTGCGATTCGCAGAACCTCTCTCCCTCCCCAAACACACGCACTTATCTGTAGATTAAGAAGCAATTAATCAATTAACTTGCAGAGTGCCGAAGAGGCGATTTCCCCCGTCACTTACCTGGCCGCCACATGGCCGGGATGCCTCAGAGGCAGCAGGCAGCCCTGGGCACATCACAGGCTCCAAAGCCGCATCCACGCACGACTCCCCTGCCTCGCCTGTGGAAATCGCCCTTTGCTTTATTACATTCCATCGTGCAGAGTGTTACGGCCACGGTGGAAAAGAAAGAACAGCAAACAGCAGGCACGGCTATTTCATTATCTCACCGGTCAATTATTAACAGCGGCGCTTGTTCCACCCGAGCCTTGGGGCCGTGGCCGCGGCTCCCACGTGGGCAGAGCCCAAAAATTCCACGCAGGGGCTGCCGAGGCCGCAGCAGGCAGAGCCCTCGCCCTCCCGCAGCCAGCACAGCTCCGTCTGCCCTCGGATGTCACTGCCAGAGCGGGCTCCTGCTGGCCCCAGCCCAGAGCCCTTCCCTGGGGACCGCGCTCCCAGCTCCGCAGCAGCCGAGGAGCGCCACGAGACAAGGGCCAATGAGTCCCACTGGAAGCAGGGAGATTTAATTTTCTTCAAGAATTAAGTGCTGCTTTCCGAGGAGCAGAGAAAAAAGGGCTGTATGATAAACATCAAGGCAGATCAAGGAAGCACTGAGGCTGTGTTTTATGTGCCGCAGTTTTGTTTGTTTTTTTTTTAAAAGAAAAAAAAACTTTTGTTTTTGAAATGCTTTGTCTGTAAAATGGCACAGAAGGCAGAGGCTGAGGCTTTCATCTACTTTGTGTGACTCTGAATCACCTCAAGCCTCTGCAGTAAATTCCTTCCTGCCTCCAAATACATTTGCTGGAGTCCGATGCTGTATTTTATAACATCCTTATCTGGTGAGATGAATTCTGACTAGTTTCCAGCTGGGCTTAAAAAATAAGCCGATTTCATGTCACTATTTTTTCCTCAAACTAAGCTGCCAACTGGTTAATGTCATCCAGGCAACAACTCTCCCATTTGTTCTCATGCATCGTCTCCCAGGGAAAAAACAGGAGTTTCTTCCAAGCTTCCTACAGAAAATAATCTCCTTGCTTGTGGCTAGATTCAGCATTTATTTAGTGGGAAGCAGCAAAATGTTCTCTGACAGGATCTGGATTCAGCCTCCAGCTCCCCTGTGCGCAGCAGGACACGGGGGCTGTTGGAGTGCAGCTTGCTGACTGCTCAGCCCGTGCCTGAGAGTTGCTGCAAGCAACAACCCGAGGCTTTTTCTAAATCCTGTACACAGCAGGGCCAGCCCTCAGCCCGATTTACACACCCCAGCACGGCGTGTGAGCTGCAACTGAGCGCAGAGAAGGGCTCCTGCGAGTTATTCAGTAACTAGCTCGGTGTTCAGCCACCCCATGTACCAGCGCTTTCACAAAGCCAGGACTCAGTGTCAGATGGAGGTGAGTGTTCTGAAACAGGAGGCGAGGGGACCGCTTCAAATGGCCCGAGAAATGAGAAGTAAATGCTGCACGATGTGCTGCCCGCCTGGGAGGAAAGTCACGGAGGTGGACGGCTCCTCGCAGGTCCCCGAGCTCTGGTTGGGGAGCAGTTGGAGGCACCGCTTGTGTTTTGTGTGCTGCGTGCTTCCTTCAGGACCGTGAGTTTTGTGCAGCTGTCAGAGATGGCAGGTTGTTAAAGAGCTGCAGACAGAAATCCGAGCTTAGCCCTACGTGGGCAGCAGAGGTTCAAACGTACCGCAAGGAAAAGAGAAAATGCAGAAAGCCCAAGCCATCGTTTTATCACCCCACGCCCTGAAATGTTACGGCATCAATTCCTGCATCTCCCAGCACCCTGAGGACAGCGAAACTCAGCAGCTAAGCAAGCAACTCCAGGGAGTTTGGTTCAGCTCCTGGATTTGCCACAAATCTTTGTAAGCTCTGGCCCTCGTACCAGAAGGAGGTATCTTTAAGACATTAGGACACATCGGGGTTGAGGTGGTGTCTGAAACTCTCCCGGCACAGCCCAGAGCCCACACTCCCTCTCCCGATCACTCTGGACAAGAACTTCACAGACATCAAAGCTATGCCAAGTTCAAACAGCCTTAAATGAAACGCATCGCCAGGCACCTCTCCTATGGAAAGTGGGGATAAATGCCACTTGTTGCCACGCTGCTGCGGGGATAAATCCATTACCAACTGAGAGGCTCCCGGGAACAAACGCAGCTTTCCTCTGAACGGCTCCGCGTGGCAGGGCATCAGCAACAGCTCAGAGCAAATTAGCTGAAACCTCACAAACCAGAGCAAAGCCTCAGCAAAATGGCCCTGCTGGCACAGTACCACAGAGCCCCAGGCCCTAAACCAGCACAAGTTTTCCTGGTAACTTAAAATAATACACGGACTTATTAAAATAATAAGTCCTAACGAGGACTGAGCCATCTGCAATGGAGAGACCCCAAAAAGAGAGAACTTCCAGCTGCTCCCGGCAGTTAAAAACATTGCAATGCATCAGGAACGAGGGAAACCTTGCTCGTACCTGGCTCGGCCACAAGCACGCCGGCTGTTCAGTCATCACCACTAGTGATGGTGTTGGGAAGCGAAACCCAAAGGGGGAGCAGTGCAACCACAGCACACACACCCGTGGACCCTCAGACCACTCAGGGTGCGATTACCTTGCGATGTGATTTCCATTATTTGGCATCAGCTCGGGTACAGATGGCTGCTCAGGGCTACTGGCTTCAAAAACTAGGTCAACGGTGGCAAAGATAGAAAGGAAAAATAGAAATCCTGGGGTTTATCCACTCGTACCATGCAAATAACAGCAGCCTAACAGGCAAACTAATATCCCTGAGAGCCCTCATCACTCCCAGACTTCACAGGTGCAGCTGCACTACCGAGCAACCAGACTGGTTAGCAGGGCAGAAGGCTGGGACAGGGTTGTTATAGACAAACACTCATTATTTTTTACCATAAAACAATAATTCCTAAGGGAATTAATCCTTCATGACATTACAGCAAACGTAATCAATAGTTTTCCAGCATTTCCTAATATGTAGTTATTTTTTTTGGTAGCAATTTATAGACAAAATGCAATACAAAGCCAACACCATTATTTTAAGTCCCAAAGATGTGCCCTGGATCAAAGGCAGACATCCCTGTGTTCCTTCACACCCTGATTTCATAGAAAATGTTCTGCAGCCAAAGTAACTTACAGAAGCTTCCCCTGCTCTTGCTCCTTTTAAGGCTGGTTTCCCCCTGTGCAGCAACAGAGGCAGTTGCAGTGCACGGGGCTTCTGCCGTGGTGTCAAGCAGAAACAAGCAGCTGTGCTTTGGGGAAAAAGCAAGCACAGATGCCAAGAATTACCTTAAATCAGTACTGCAGCCAAATGCTTTGCGTTGGGAAAGCACAGCCACGCTTACAGTCACATAATCCTCCGCTAGGATTTCTGACGAAGTCAGGTTACAGGATTTGTCCCTGGTGAAACAGATAACTGTGGAGCTTCAGGTTAGAACAATCAAATCATAACTGAAAGCATCCTCAGGAAAAATAAAACAATATTAAGTTGAACACGTTTCCCAGCTGAAACTATGCTCCAGGCACATTTAGATGCTATACAGCTGGTGACCAAACTCTCTGAACCCACAGAGGAGTCTCTAGCAAACACCATACCCTGCAGCAGATGAAACAGGGGTGCTTCGGTGTCTCAAGCCATGGGCTGCACACGCAGTGGTTTCAGTTTTTCTGTTCAATCTGGTTTCTCACACCAGCTGACCTTCATTTAGCGTGGCTCACAGGTTAGCGGCGATCCCTGGGCCACAGGTTGGAAACTTCAAACGGTGTGAGTGCAGAAGGTACCGAGGTAAATGCTGGGCATGCGAGCAGCTCCCCGTGAGCAAAGGCTGGATTTAAGAAGCTGGGATTTAACATCCCCCATAGAAAAACCCATTAAGTTTGCCATTACATTTACGACTTCCTCCTAATGTCTGAACCTCATTTTGTGTGAGCTGACACTAAACATAGTAACATCCAGTGATTAATTTGTATATGTTTCAAAAGAGCTCGATTTTTGTTTTACCTGAGTATTATTAATGCCACTGTGTCCTGTACAAATACCGTAACAATAAGATTTATTTGTGCAGTGAAGCACTGCTCCTGATAACGAGTCTCTTGCCAGACACAAACCCACCCCACGACGGCTCGTGCTCTGAGCACCCTGCCAAGGAGCCCCCTCGACACCAACAGGGCTCTGGGGGCTCGGGCCTGTCCCTCTGACCCAGGACCACCTTTACCCTCGTGCACCCTCAGTGTTAGGCTATCAAAGTACGAACGTGCATCCTTTTGGGTCTGATGCTGACTCCGATCATCACTGGCAAAACGCTCTCCGAACTCCACAGACTGCAGTTCTTTATACTGGCTAAGTGAAGGGGCATTCAAAACAGACACAGGACATCTTGTTCAAGAAGTGTCTCACTGCTCAGAAGCTCTGGGCTTTCTTTTTTTCCACAGGTAATTACCGGAGTAGAATTTGGATGAGACTTGTCACTGCATTTAAAAATACTGCTGAGGAGTCACACGTGTAGCTCAGCATGGAGGAGTAGTGCAGGATGATAACAAACACTGCCCAAGATCGTGACCCATTTGTTTATCTTTCAGGCACCATAAAATGTGCGAGCAGTAACTAGAGAGGGACATTACGGCCCCCCTGGGACAAGGGTCCCGCAGAAGAGCAGAAATGCCAGCTGCTGCCTGCTTTTGCCATCAGGTGTGTGCTCCTCTCCCTGCGCCTGGGAAAATAAATAAATAAGGAGGAATTCCGGGGGGCTGCTGGTACAGTTTCACGGCAGAGGCAGGCTCTCTGCTTTCTCTCACAGCACTCAGGTACAATGGTGTCTTTGTTACGGGGAGGCTAAATAAATAATGTAGCCATTAGATGTCATAAAGAAAAGGAGCATTACACGATTAAGCTCGGAGCAGCTTTGCCACTCTCCCACGTAACAAACGCACAGCGAAGGCAGCGCGGGCTCTGCCGGCGGTTTAATCCAGCAGCGTGCATTTTTTTAAGGGAAAAATTGCAGAGGGTCAACAGAGACGCAGAACACGAAGGTCTGGGGCATTAAGTACAGTTCAGTTCAGGATAATGACTGATAACAGGTATTTCCTTCCCACATGCTTTCATTTACTGCCTTGGAGCTTATGAATGCATAAAACCAGCAGGACCCAACTAACGCCTCTCGAACCCAGCTTTTAAAGAAAGCTGTCTGCCTTGCAACCCGAGCACACAGTTCCAGAAGGAAAAGCAGTATTATTCTAATAATCAAACTCAAAGAAGAGTCTCCAAACAAACCTGGTTCGTTAATCTTTTGACTGCCCACATACCTTCCTATTTGGTAAGGACTCATTTGGCCAGTGGTCTGGAAAGGCCGGTTAATCATTTAAATCTTGTAGGCTCACCAAACTTCAGAAGGCAGGGGGATGACAGAATGATGTGCAAATCCATTTTAAATGTCAGATTTATATTTTAGGAAACATGTATTTGCTTTTCTACTCAACGCTTTTTGCTAATAAGGACCTTATTCTGCAAGCTCTGCACAATGCAAATTTCACAACTTTTTTGGGAGTTTTCACTACGGAAAAAAAAAAAAAAAAGAGGAACAAGTTTCAAGATGTCTTTCATATGGTAAAGTTATAAGAAGTTATTAACAGGAATGCAAGAAGCACAGGAAGTGTCTGCTCTGGAAATTCCTACAAGTGGATATACAAGAAGATACAACTGATTTCTGCATTTTAAATCTCATTTTATATATTAAAGGAGCAATTTTCCTAGCTACCCAGCAATACATTCTATTAGTCTTCATCTAATGACTGACAATCCACTAGAAAATCCCACTGACTTCATTTTTCATTTGATATGAAGAAATCCCTCTTATTTCACAGTCTCTTTTATATAATTTATGCAAAATTACTTGCACTATGTGTAAGTATACACAAAGGTGTTTTGAACTCAACACTTCTCAGATGCAGAGCCAAAGGCAGCTATTCTGTGGGCAGATTTGAGGCTACACAGTGATTTACCCACATTCCTGCAGTAAGTTACTGGCAGAAGTGGGAAGAGGATAAACCTTCTATTTTCCAGCTGCCTGCCCTATTCACTAGAGCAGATTTCCTGTGCTGGATAATCGTGCTACACGCAGGCTTTGTGGGTGCATTTCCAAGGGTCAGCTCAGGTAATGGTCTCAGGTCCTTAAGCCCCAGAGACCTAAGGTTACGTGTGCAAGCTCATTTTCCCTTACCATGCAAGAATAGGCTCCTGACCCTACTGAAGTGCCACCTCAGACACCTTTGACTCAGATACCTCAGAAATACCGCAGAAGCATTTCTAAAGCCCATGGCACTTGCCATGCACCTTACTATGGATGTAAGTGTCCCCTTACAGGTGTTGGTAGCAGGACTTCCACACGCCCTCTACATTCTAGTGCTCAATTTATAGCAAAATAAGTTCAAATAATAAATTTAAAAGTACATATTTTGGTTTTGTGCCAAATAAAATGTTCCATTCCTCCACAAATTAAAGATTTAATTTTGAGGCATTGCGAGTATGCAAAGCCAACAAAGAACTGCCAATGTGTCAACCTTATCAGTGGCGTAACTGAGCAGTGCTTAGCCCGGCAAGGGCTGCAAAATGCACCTGAAGGCAGGGGACTTCTCTGGGTGGTGAGCTCCTCCTGAGGTCTCCTGGCAGCTAAAGCAGCAGAGGCCTGAGGATGGCACTCATACACCTAAGGGTCCTGCAGCTGAGTTGCCTTAGATCGACTTCTACAAAGTCTTCAGCAGCAGGGATGGGTGAAAGAGGAGGAGGGGGGAGGCACGGACAGGTGCAAACTGAACACTTGCCACCAGCAGAAAGACCGTGGTATGCCGGATTAGACAAAACCCCAAGCAGTATGTGCTCATCTGACCTTAGGCTGGAAGGGCCCTTGGATGTATAAATCCCCCAGCAATGTGGAACACGCGCCTGCTGCCGCTGCAGGGAATCGGTGCCGACGACCTCCCCTCAGACCCGACGGAACAGGCATTCCTGGCACCAGCCAGGCTGCTGTGGATTGAAATTCCCCATCAGCCTTGGAGATAGCAGGGAATATCGGCAATCTGAGACCCCAGGGCAGCACATCGCTGCTGTTCTGAACGTGCCAAAGCGGGGTGGGCGCCGCATTCAAGGCTTGTACAAATCTCCTCAATCGGACCCACTGGAACTGCAATCGTTTCCTTACAAGGTTTGGTGGTGTGAAGAACTGAGCGGGGCAGCTTGGAAAACTCAGATGCTGGTCACTTCTCAGGACAGCTTTGATAACGTCAGCAATATACAGGAAGCATTAAATCGCTTGGTTTCTGCAGTATCTGTTATGAAGCTGAGTCATTCCTGAGTCTTCAACATCCAGCCTTGTAGAAATGGCCTGTGATGCTTTAGATGCCAGAACATTCAGCTGTAGCAACAAATATCTAATGTGATGTGATTATCTCAAATACAGAACAGTAGAAATTCAGAAATTAATGGTGACTGTTCAGAGAAGTACAACAAATCGTCAGGTCATGCCCTTACATTTTATGGGCTCCAAGATTATTACAAAACTCAGCTCAAACTGTGTGCTTGCTATCTAAACCACTCGTTTTACAACACTTGGAAAGTTTGTTGACAATTTTGAAGTAAACAATTATTTGTACTTGTGTATTAATAGCTTTTTTTTTGTCCAGAAAATAAAAGACCCAAAAAAGCTGATTCATATTTTTAGCATACAAATCAACATGGAACATTTGCTTCAAAACAGGATTGAAATTGAAATTGTATTAGATAGAGATTCACTGTACAGTACAGTACATTATTACTCCTGGACAGATGAGTAGCAAAAAGCTGTTATTTTTGAATACTGATCATAATCCTCCCCTGCTAGTGAAACTTTCAGTCTGTACAACAGATGTAGGGACAGGTGCAGGAACGCCCATGATACAAGAAATAATCTTACATAGCTCCACGCAACGGAATGCTGCAGTGAGAATTAACTCCTAAAGAGGAGAGATGTCACTGTGCATTTGGGATGAAAAATAGACAGGTTTGTATATTCTAGAAAGGTCCCACGTGTATCAGCATTGCCTCGTGTTTCCTGCTGCAGGTACTTATTAAGACAAATGTTTATCCATTTGACTGGAATATTCCAGCTGGAGAGATGTCCACGGGTTTGGGGGTTAGGTTTTTTTCCTAGGGGGTGGAATTGTCAGATGAAGTTTCCCAGCTGTTTAAGGCAAGGCTCAGACTAACATATTGACTTCAAAAGGTAAAAAAAAATATGCTGATAATCCTTCTTTATGAAGCACTGGATCTTGTGGTGTAGAGTTCAGGCAAAATCTGGCAACAAACAACTGCACCAGATACCGGTTGTGATGTATCTGTGAAATCTGAATATTCTCAATTTGTGAACAAATTCAAATCCCTGAACAATCACTTTGCATAAATTCAGTCGAAATTTGACATATTAAACTTTGCATGCAGGCAACCCACATGCAAACTCGGGCAGCCTGGGCTTGTTTTGGCACAGAGGTCGGCACTCGGAATTAAGGGTGGCGAGGAAGAGCTGTAAGACAGGCAGGGGGACAAAGCAAGAGCCAAAGGAGAACTGGGGCTCTTCAGACAGAGAAGGACAAAATCTGAAAGACCAAGATACAAAATGGAATGTAACTAATAAAGACAAGTATTAAGATTTCTTGACTCAGCAATGAGGTAACGTTGCTAAACAGCTTACAGTCTATGTTTAAAGGTCCAAAACTGGTCGTTACTAAAAGCTAGTACACAGTACTAGAGCTCGGCCTGGAAAAGGGAAAGCTCAGCTTAGAAAGCTGAGTATGATGCAGGTCCTCAAACTGTCAGAGTGTGAAAGACTCGTCCCCAAGACATGTAACGGCCTGGTCAAAGCAGCCCCAGAACTGTCACTGGGCATCTCAGAAAAAAATACAAATGAAACGCCTGCTAAAGGAGGTGAGCTGGAAAGCTGGTGTGGAGGGGGACAGAGAGAAAGTGACTGGTTGGATTAACTCGGATTTGACTTCGTCTGCTGTTGACAAGTCTGCGTTTTCAATCTTTGTTAATTTACAGCTGCTTATTTACATGGATTATTTACATTTGTTCACTTTCCACGTTTCCATACGTTCATTGTATGAAGACTTTCCAAGTTCGAGCACTTTACATATTGCTGTGCTGCAGTTCGGAAGCATTTGGGCTTGGACCACTTCTTTCATTCCTACTGCTCTGTAGGCTGAGAGCTGCCAGGGGCAGCACCAGAGGTTCTGGGGGCGAGCAGAAGTTCACACAGATCCCCAAGCTAATGTAGCCCAGCAGCACGGGTCACTTTGTGTCCCAGCATGAGGAGCCAGAAGCACACGTGTCACCTCACAACCAACACCCCCCTGAACTTAGTTATCTTCTGGCAGGAAGGCCACGGCCGTATTGATGTAAGGATGGATGGCTCTGAGAGCACAGGCACTCTGTTAACTTCAAGTCACCTGAAGGCTTGGTTGTCAGACTATGGAATATTTAAATACATTTATTCACGTCTTAAAATGTGTGTAGTCTGACACAAAAACATAAATTCCCACTGTAACTCTTCAAAAAGTTTCTTCAAGGCCCTCTGAAGTAAAAGGCACCTTCACTTTGATTTCAGTGTTTTGAATCAGACCTAAACCAGACCCAAAGAAACGGGCAGAAAATACCCAAATGCAATTCATCTTCTGCATGCCCTTGAGAAAAATACAACCCTCTTTTAAAGCACGCTTACATTTGCCTCTCTTGTCTGAGTGGGCAAAGCAGCCAGCTCCAGAGCCGGCCTCGTGCTGGGCCAGCACTCCCAGTGCCAGCTGGAAACCTGGATCTCCTCCGCGTACCTGCACAAATGGTGCCTGGCATCCCCGTGCCAAAAGATGAAGGTGCAGGGAACAGGAATTGAAACGTGTTTTTTAAAGACTGAATAAAGTTACGAGACATCATTGATGGCAGGTTGGAACATATTTCTAACACAGCTTTTCCTTTGCAAACAACTTCTAAAGAAATTAAGACTTGATTTTAATAACCAAGATTAAGAAAACATCATAAGCAAAGAGGAACTAACTGTGATTAGTTCTTTTTTCCCCTCCTCTTTGCTTTTAGTCATCTGTATCAGAATTATGCATGTGTAAAGCTATTTTAAGAGAACAGTCGCAGAACTCCCATTGCACTTGTGCCTGCCCCACCCTGCAATTCCTTTTCAGCCCCGGTTTCACTGGGTTACACCAGCAGCCTCCTGGCAGGCCCTCACGCTGCACTCAGCCAGCACCAGTTTGCAGCTCCCAGTTGGCCTTGGCCAACTGGAACCAGCCACGAGGGTGACATGGGACAAAGGCAGGGGGTTCATCCCCTGGCACAGCCAGCCCAGCCACGGCTGGAAGCTCTTGGAGATTCCAGTAGGTTGAGGGCAATCTGCAGACACTGAAGTTACTAAAAATCAAAGCGTGTGCATTTTTTGGAGACTTATTAATGGGCTAGACTTGGGAAGGCTTTCAGAGGGAACAACAAAAGGCACAGCCCTGATGCAAATTCATGCAAAACAAAAATTAGTTCCCTTCTCCAAGGCGTGGGAAATGAACTTGTTCAGGGACGGATCAGAACGACCGAAAATAGGCAAGGCAGCATTTTCTCCCCTAAGCTTGTTCTTAGCACCAGAGGATTCATTTTACCCACTTTTTCCCCCAAGTCTGGATGAAGCAAGGAAGCAGGGTGCAAATTATCAGACCAAGTCAGAAGGAGGTAACGAGCACACTAAATTAAGCACCGAGCCAGCCGGGCAGACCCCTGGGTGGTGGCTGGGGGGCACCAAGGCTGCCCCTTTCCCCCCGGGCTGCCCCGTGCCCTTGGTGGATCCCAGCAGCGGGTCCCTGGCAGGCCGGCACAGCGCTGCCAGCAGCAATCTGCCCCTCTGCGTGTTGGGGCTTGCACCTTAGCGCTAAATAGAGCCAAAAGGAGGCAGAACCGGGGCGTACAAAGCCCTCCCAGGCAAATTCAGAAAAACCTGCATTTGCATTTTCTCTCGCCACTTGTAAATGGCTGGAAAATCTTCTGTGAGCCCCCCGCACGCGCTTGGAAATACTTTTCTCCCTCAGTCACCTCCCCGCCCCGTGTTCATTCATCTCGGATTTCTGTTTCCGAATACACGCCAAAATGTTCAAGTTTTAACTTCAATATTTTCCCATTAATTCCCAAACTTCGGCACATACCATTGGGAGATGCTCCTCCGTCCCAAACACATCACTCCGGGAGCATTTTGAGCACAGAGCGCTACGGCATGGAGCGAGGAACTGCTCTCCCCCAAACCACATCCACCTCTACCTGCCACTGCTTCAATCCCGGCACTGGGGGCTGCTGAGACGTCTCTTTCCGAGAGAAGAATCCTATTAGCAGGTCTCTGCACAACAGGAAAAGAAGGGTCCAGGCAATTCCTGCCCCCGTGATTTCTGCAGGAAATAATTACGCGGCTCAGGTCTTTAACAGAGAGATTTAGCAGCCTCCCGCTGACGGCAGCGCACACACGGCACATTGTTACACGCCACAGCTCCTTCAGCCCTGCGACCCCGCGTGCTGGAACCCCTGAAAGGATCCCTTTGGCCACCGAGACCACACCGCCTTCGAGAAAATCGCTTTTCAACCCCGGCTGTTCTCGGCAGCCCACGGGGCACCGAGGGTCCCCCCCCCCCATTGCCACCTACCTGGGGCAGGCTGCTCCCCTGCTGCCCCGCTCATCGCCCCCAGCCGGGCTGCGGGGTCCCGGGGGGGTCCCGGGGGGGTCCCGGGGGGGTCCCGGGTTTGGTCCCGGGGGTCCCGGCCGCAGCCCGAGCCCGGAGGAGCCGCAGCCGCGTCCCGGGGCGCGCTGGAGGCGGCGGCGGCCGCCGGGGGCTCCCGTGTCGGGGCAGGGGGGCAGAGCCCCGAGGCCACGCCTGGCAGCGGGGCCGAGCCCCGAAACCCCCCCGGGACTTGCTGCGGAGCCCAGAGGCGAGCCCAGAGCCTCCGGGGAGCCCCAGCTGGCAGCCGGCGCCTCCCGGGCTGTGTTATGGAAGGGCCGCGGGGGCTCCCCGGCTTCTGGGGTTGGCCTCTGAGGTTCCCTTCCCCTTCAGCTTCTGCTCGAAAATTTGCCAGGCAGGCAAATATCTCGGGAGGGGTAACTGGGACCAACCGACAGCACAGAGCCCCAGCTGAGCTCTCTGTTCCATGGATGTTGGAGATCTCAGCTGTCCACGCCAGGGCAAGAAGAACACCGAGTGAAGGTCCCAGCTCCTGGGTCTGTCAGAGGTTATTCTGAGTGGTTTTTTGCCTTCTCCTTTCTAAAAACAAGGAGGAGGGGAATAACTCCTGCACTCCTGTCTGCGTGTTTATGAAAAGCAGGAAAAAAAGCAGAGCTCACTGTAACCACGTATGTTTTTCACAAAAGCTTTCTGGACATCTTTAACACCTTACACATACCTGACTACGTCACGGTGGAGAGCCCCACATGACAGCAAAGCCAGGCTGTGGGACCTGACAAAGCCAGCAGCCACACCTCGCAGCTGCTTCCTTACCAGAGGATGCATTTTGAGCAGCCACACAATTTTGTGCAGAGCATGCAGCTGGGGAAGGCGGCATTCAGCTCGCAGGCCAGGTAAATGCTATTCCATCCAAGGGAAAAAGCAAGAGCATGGAGCCGAAAGGCAAGGAGGAGAAGGCAGCAAAAGCCATGCTTGATAGCAGCAACCCTCAGGCTGCATTAAATGCATTGTGCAAATAAGCCTTGGAGCCACGTTACGGATAAGCGTGCAGCTCCTGCCTGGAACAGAACCGCTGTGTGCGAACTAACAGCTGTTGGTTAACTTCAGATGGTTTGTTTCAATAAAAACTTAATTATATTAAAAGACTACTTCATTCAGCTACCACATGGTCTGTCATATTTATAAGGGTGCATACAAATCCCCCTAGCTCCTTTCCAAAGGCCCATGCACAGTGAGCTCCTAGGGGAGCTTTCAGTCCCTGCAGGCTGCGCACCCCAAGCCGTAACCCCTCTGGTCGGGCTGGGTGCCTACCGCACAGAGGGGGGGCAAGGGGAGGTGTCCTCTGATGGGGGGTCCCTCGGGAGCCTTGCACTGTGGTAGCTGCTCTGTGCAGCCATTGTTTCTTTGCAGACAATGAGCTCTCATTATTTTTTTAAAGAATATCTGATTACGAGGAGAAAGCTGCGGGTTTCCATGGGATATTTGCTTGGCAGGTGACATATCGTAGCACCACATATCTGCATCCCTCACCAATCGTCAGGTGGATGACAGAAACAGGGTGTGAAGGACTTGTAAACTAAACTCTCGACACAGAAGAGCTCTAGGAGAGCACTCCACAAGCACGTACATTCACTGCTGCAGAACTGAAGAGGTTTGACTGGGGTAAGACACGGGTACCAAACGGCCACCAGCAGCCTGAGCCGCTGGGTGAGGCCGCCAGGCTGCTCCGTGCTGGTCGTTTGTGTTCACAACAGGACGAGGAAAAACTTTTCTCACACTGCTGCCTGTTAAGTCACTAAATTCATGCACCAAATGAACCAGCTAACTGACTGCCCTGTCAAGAACATTTATTAATTCTCACAAGGCGCCCACAAGGTCACAGCCCCGGTGTTACACCACACGGTCAGCACGGCCGTGCCACCTCAGGCAGCTGGAAGGTAAAGCACAAAGTGGCAGCAGCAGGAACAGCATACACGAAAGCTGCATAACTAGTAGGAGAAATAGCCTGCGTTAAAAAAAAAGGGATTCATAAACTATCCATCAGAGCCTTGGTTTCCATAGATTTCACCTACATCCTCGGGTAGGTTTCACTTATTTTCCAGAGCTCCCTGGGAAGGCTGACCTCTCAGCCAGGAAACGGAGTCCTCTGTAGGGCAATTGTAAGTATGATAATGACTGGGAAAAACCTCATCCACCGTGGCTGTTAAAAACAGCTCAAATGGCAGGCACAGAGTGGCAAACAGAGCCCAAACTTCTGGCTAGCATCAACTTGAGGACTCACTGATGTTCTTGTCTAGGAAATAAAAATGGGAAGACTTGAGCAGAGGCTATAATCCGTAATTAAAAGAAATCTGTTTTATACTATAGTCACAACATCAGTGGTACATATTTTTTAGCCCTAATTCTGTTTTGTTGAACAATGACACGTATACACACACCAGCTCATTAAAATAATGTGTTTGATCTTTTTGGTTTATGGCAGGAAGAAGCGATTAGAAGTAACAGGAAACATTTCTTCCTTTTAAATTGTTAGAAATTGCTGCAGCTCACATCTGTACCGCAGACATGCAGCTCAGCGTTACCTCTGTACGGGTAGTTAGCTGAGCTTCTGCAACATCATTAACCGACCCTGCAGAGAGCACCTGATGCTTCTTGTATTTCAAAGCGCACTGAATCAGCTCGGTGAGCCAAAAGGAAAACACTTTGTTTATCAGGGCACAGCAGCTACACCTGTGATTAATGCTTTTGCTCCCTTGTGGTAAGAAACAAATGTAATGATCTAGCTACAGGGTAAAGCCACAAATTCTTCAGCTCAGTTTTATAGGAATTTAAAGATTGCTGCTAGTTTACGACAGTACAGACTGGGTACTCAGTGTTTCCCAAGGAAGAAAAAGGAAAAAGCAGTTTCTGCTGCAACAATCTAATGATTAATAACAGACTGAATACATGTTTCAGATATGTAAAACACAAGAACAACAAACAATAGCAATCTTAAAGAAATATCCTGAAACTGATCTCCTTGGACATTGTGTTTGACTAAACAAGAACCTTCAATACCTCCAGTGACCGTGCCCACCTGCCCACAGGTGTAAGGATGTGAAGCCTTCACTCACACATACCTGCGGTCTGTAGCACTTCAGGAATCCTGTCCAAGCGCTCAGAAACCTGAGTCCATTAAAACCCCCAGACACCAATTAACGCTACCCGTAACCCGAGGATGAGGGGCATCGGGCTGATGGCCCCCAGCAGCTCCCAGCCCTGGCCCCCAGAGCACCTTTAGATTTCTCCCTGTCATCGTGCTCCGTGAAGGTGCCTCTTCAATGAGGCATCAGTTCAAGTTGGATGCATTTGATTTTGCTCTCTGCTTCAACTTCCAGCAAAAGAGCTAATAAATCTGGATGAGTTTTATGATCAGGCCACTGAACTTTTCAGAAGAGCAGAATATCTCTGGTCAGAGCTAGGCTTAAATCCTCGGTTACAGATTTCTGTGACCTTTCACCTGTTTCATGAACTTCTCGGTTTACTTAAGTAAACATTTCTAAAGCTACATGTTCAAGAACTCTCTCTCCAATGCAGTGTATATATAAAAATATGCAAGATTATTTTGGCACCCACCACACATAATAATAGTGAAGGATTTGCTCCGCCTTTAGCGTTCAGAAGTACCACTCATGCCCTGCTGAGCCTTGAATTGTTCGAGATAGGCTTAGCTGTTCTCAGGTTGTCCAGTGATTTCAGTACAATAAAGCACACATTCACTTCTCCTTGGATTATTTTCCAATCATTTCAGCTCCCTGAATGGACTGCCCACAAGATGTGATAAGATCAGAATCAGCAAAGGAGAGAGCAGGAATGCACACGTGGTTTGTAGCAAGGAGCAGTGTCAGAAAGCAGCTTAAATTGTCATGGAACAGCAGAAACTGTTGTTACATGTCTGAACTTAACGTGAAGTGGGACTAATTCATATCCAGAAGGGAGCAGCAGATCAGCCTGTCTGCTTCAAGGATATGTTTTTAAAATGAACAAGGCACTGATAAACTTATCCAAAGCAGTTTAAACATAGCTGACCTTAGACGTGACGGTATCCCCCTCTTATCGTAATCAAAACAGCTTTAACGAACCTAACAAAAAGGCAATATTGTTTCAGAAGATAGATTGTTATCTGAATTCACCTTCCACTGCAAATCAAAGAATGCCAGACTGACATTTCTCTAAGTTAATTAAGCATTCTCTGAACAAGTACTCCTTAACTAAGCCTTGAGATGTGAAAGTCAGATTACGGGTGACATTTTACTAGATTACTGATAGCTTAGCTCTAAAAACAAATGCCATGAAAACACACTTTCTTATGCATTTTCCTGATTAAATAAAAGAAACCCCATCCCTTCAGTTATGTTGCATAACAGAAGCTCCCAATACTCCTGAAGCAACCAGTGTTACTCCAGGTAGAGTCTCCTGGAGCACACTCCAGACCGCTGGTACTGACTGAAAAAACCACTCTGCTTTTTTGCTTGCCTCAGCTAAGACTGGAGGTAAATGTGTGCTGGAAGGGGAGTGAGCCTGAGGGTACCACAGCCACAGTTACCCCCTCTCAGGTGGATGTTATCATCCACTGAGAAGCAAAACTTGAGAAATACATTAACAGCAAATGAAAACCAGTTTAACTCTTTTTTGTTATCTTATTATTACTGATTAAAATAATATTTATCATTTTAGATATACTTAGCGATGATAATTAGCATTATTACTGACATTTTCTTAACAGTTAACTCGCAAATATCAAAATTTGTGCAAATAACAGGCATCCAGTTAGACTGGCCAGTATTAGCTTGTCTCCCCGGCTCCCTCTGGAGGCTGATAAACGAACGCTCTTGTATTGCCATTTACCACGTGAGAAAGGTTTACGCTGAGAGTAAGGATTTTGCTTACAAAATGCTCTCATGTGCAGCGACTCTACCCTGAATGCAAACAAGCATATGGGCTCCGCAGCCAGCTGCAGGTCTTCCTCCTCGGTTTCTAATGAGAAAGAAACCTCCCTCCCATGCCACAGCTGCAACATATATAAGGGCTCATGCTCACAGACTCTTTTTTTCTTGAATATTTTAGTGGAGGTGTTTTTTTGGCTGCAGCCCTAAGAAGTATGGAGGGTACCTGGAGAATTTGTGTTTGTTTCTATTGCTATATTCACTGGCTTTCTTCTAGCATACAGTGTGCCCCCCGCTCCAGGGACAGTGCAGTATCTGACAGGATCTCTGGGTTATTGGTAGCTCCTGAGGATGCCACCAGTGAGCTAAACCCATTGTTGAGGCTGCCAAAAGGTGTGAGACGTGGATATGCCCTCCTGCCACCCCTTCTCAAGGTGCTGTCTGACCAGGGACGCCAGAGCTGGGAAAGCGAGGCCCCGAGGCTACAGCCAGACTCCAGAGCCCTCAGGTACATGAAGAGGCTCTATAAGATGTCTGCTACCAAGGAGGGAATCCCCAAGGCCAACAAAAGCCACCTCTATAACACTGTTCGACTCTTCACCCCGTGTTCGGAATGCAAGCACAGCCACAGGGACCTAATGACAGGTAGGTGTGCAGTGACCTGAACTTCAAAGGTTCAGCTGGTTGGGGTTTATTTTGGCATGTTCTATGCTTGCAGTATAGCAGAAAAATATCTTACTCTGTTAGAGTTGTTGCTGCTTTAATGCTGATGGCTCTTCTCTTAAACTGTGCAAGCTCTTTGTAATGTGCTTCTCTTTAAATGGCATTAGACAAAGACTTCCCCATAGTCTGGGAGCTGACACAGAAAAGGTACTGTGGTTAAGATCATATTGATGTTTCTGCCTAGCACGTTTTTCCTCTGGTTAGAGGAAATTTTATAATCAGCTCTAAACAACATAAGAAATCAAGGAAAAAGTGGCTAGGAAGGGCATTATGTTCCCTTCCAATGCCTATCGCACAACAACCCTGCTACAGGATGACTCTTTCTCCTTGCCTTGTGCTTTCCCTAGGAAAGAATCATAACCAAATGTGTGAAGAGTAGAACCCCTGCTAAAGCAGGGTCGGGTCTGAAAACTAGGGTGGCTGAGCACGTCACTGACTTTTTTTTAATGTGGTGTAGTCAGAGCAACAATCCTTGGCCTCTAATTCTACTTACGTGACTGGTGATGAGTTGTCTGAGTTTTCCTGACTTGGATTCCTCCACTGGGACAGCCAGATAACCTAGAACACAAACATCACGCTCATACACAGTAATAGCACTTTGAGGTTGAGGATTGGTTAAAAAGTATTCACTACAGAAAAAAATAAATCAATGTTTATGGCTAAAATTTCCTGGCATAGTATAGTCTACTGCTTTAAAAATATACTGTCAGTTAATTGCATGATTACGTATCCTAAATACAGCAATAGTTAAAGTAGTAGCCTGAATCTGAACCAACTTCAGTATGTATGTCTTCATGGCAAATTAAGGTACAGTAACTGCAAAATTTTGTTTCCCTTCTCAGGAGACCTTCACTCGGGGGATTTGCTCTTCAACTTGGATCGTGTTACTGCTCTAGAGCACTTACTCAAGTCTGTCTTGCTCTATTCATTTGACACATCTGTTCCCACTTCTTCCTTTACATGCATGTGCCACTTGTCTGTTAAGGAGCATGATTTTTCTAGCCAAGTATGTCCCAGTGTTTCTCACGCTGTAGCTTTTAGCCTGCACTTTGAAGTTAGAAAACGCAAGTGGGTGGAGATTGACGTGACTTCTTTTCTCCAGCCTCTAATTGCTACTAACAGGAGGAATATTCATATGGCTGTGAACTTCACTTGTCTGATGGGTGATCCACAACATGGCACTGAACAGGACAGTTATATTAATATGGCTCTGGTTCCCCCTTCTCTTCTCCTTTACTTAAATGATACCAGTGAGCAAGCTTATCACAGGTGGAACTCACTTAGACGTAGAAGGAAAAACCCAGTGCGGCCCAGGCAAAGGAGCAGTCTGCTGGCTGATATTATAGATGACGAAAGAAGAGAGAATCCGCAAGGTAAAAGGGCCCCTCGGCGTCGAAGAGATGAGAACCTGAACGAAGCTCCAGCAACTCCACCTTACAATTTGAGTGAATATTTCAAACAATTCCTGTTTCCTCAAAATGAGTGTGAGCTTCACAGCTTCCGTCTGAGTTTCAGCCAGCTAAAATGGGACAAATGGATAATAGCGCCACACAGATACAGCCCTCAGTATTGCAAAGGGGACTGCCCGAGGGTCGTGGGGCACCGTTATGGCTCTCCTGTGCATACGATGGTGCAGAACTTAATATATGAGAAATTGGACTCGTCTGTTCCGAAGCCCTCTTGTGTTCCTGCTGAGTACAGCCCACTGAGCGTGCTAACAATAGAGCCTGACGGCTCCATAGTCTACAAAGAATATGAAGATATGATAGCTACTAAGTGCACTTGTCGGTAGTGGGTGAATCCTAATTCATTTTACACTTAGCTTGGGTATTTTGAATTATCAGAATACCTGCAGCATTTGTCTAACAGCTCTTTAAAATCGGTCAGGATTTAGCATGCAATTAGTAGGTGTTTACATAATAGCACTTATTTTTGTAGCCACTCAACTTTTCTACAATGTGAAACTAAATGTAAATATCTTTTTATTGGAATAATCTTGCATTTAAAATATGAAAGATTTCAACTACCAGATGCCTATTTTAAGCTGTTTTGTTATAGATTAAAAAAAAAAAAAGGAAATAAATGCCTATCATGCATACCACTTAAGCTCAGTGCCTGCTAGTCTTCCTCAATATGTAATGTTGTAATGATATTTCTGGCAAGCCTCTAAGGAAAGAGGAAAGACTCTAATATTAAAAAAATTACTTTCTTGGTTTCTCACTCTTTTCCCTAACACATTTTTCTAATTCCCCTAGCAAGAAGACAACTGTTCCCTGCAGTTCTGTTTAAAAAAGAAAAGTTATCAGGCTGTCCCTTGCTTTTCTTCTGTCATGCTCCTCAAGCTTTCTCACCAATGGATGGTAAGAATTTAAAGAGAGATTAAAAAAAATAAATCACTGAACTATTTAAACACAAACATGCAACAGCTTACAGATATGCTATTGAGAAATCTTGATCTGTTTTTTAGCACAATATACAGGCTGGTCATGGTGTTAGGGTATGGGATTCTACATGTAAAACTATGCTGCCACATGCTTCTGAGATATGTGGAAATGTTCAACACTGTCATTTAAAGGCCTTTAGGAGGCTATTAAGTTAGTTTATTTAATGCTGGTAAAAGTCTAGTAGTCTGATATGAGGTGTGAAGATGTAGGGCCATAGCTTCATTTCCTCTCACAGTAAGAGTGTAGGTAACAGCACCTTAATTCTGTATGTTTTTAAACAAAAGCTTCACCAAGACTAACGTGTTTTCTCCTAGATTTTTCTACTTACAAGAATTTTGCTCAAAACACTTGTTTTGGTTTGGGGACCCATGCTAAGATGAGGCTCACACAAAAGACAGCTTTGATGTGGATTTTTAACAGAAGGATGTAGTGTAGCACTGTCTTGTGTGGTTTTTGTTTTTCTTTAAATTGCTAAGACTAGCCTTTAAAAAGGCTTCCAGATGTATTAATGCATAGAGTCCCTGACTTCCTACTGGACCGTAATGTTAAAGCCTGACCTGTGCAGTACCCAAGGGCTTGGGAACTGAGTCTGGCAGAGAAAGGCCTGAACCCAAGGGGCTGTGTGTGACTTCCCAGTGCTGTGACAGGACACGGGCAGTGCTTCCCCTCCTAGATGTGAACCAGTCGGTGCTGCTGTGGTGCTTCTGTGAGTGAGGAGTACGCCTTCTGGAGTACCCTGCGGAGGCACAACGCTGCCTGGTGAGCGGTCACATAACTTTCACCAAAAGAGGCCTCTGACTGGGGCTGCTACCTAAAAATAGTGCTTGCTTTGGCTCTGATCGGAGGTGCGGCTGGAAAACACCAAGAGCTCAAGGCAAAAACCTTGGTGTCAAACAAAATCCCAGCCCAGGTCAACATTGGGCTTGATTGGTGTAAAGAAGCTTCCCTGCCCAGTGAGCGTTGCTCCCACTACCCCCTTTCAAACTGGGGGAATTCAGCCTCACCAAATGCTTTTGTGTTTAAAACCATGTCCCTTCACATTATTATTTTGTCTCATTTATAAAACTGTGGCACCATCATTTAGTGTTCTTCATTGTGCCAGTGTCATTTGGTGTTTTTTATTGTGGTAATGTGTTTCTTTTTCCACGTGGTGTTTTGGGGAGGATTTACATCTGTGAGGGGATGCACTCACAGCCTTCACATTATTATTTTGTCTCATAAAATTGTGGTAACATTATTTATTTATTTATTTTACTGTGGCAACATCACTTAGTGTTGTTGTTTGTTTGTTTGTTTTTATAGTGGCAACATAATTTAGTGTTTTCCATGTGGCATTTTGGGGAAGATTTATATCTGTGAGGGGATGTGCTCACAGCCTTCATGTTATTATTCTGCCTCACTTATAAAATTGTGGCAATATCGTTTAGTGTTTGTTTGTTTGCTTTTTACTGTGCCAACATCACGCAGTGTTTTCCACGGGGCAGTTTGTGCAAGATTTAAATCCGTGAGGGGATGCGCGCACCGCCTTCACATTATTCTTTTGCCTCATTTATAAAATTGCGGCAAGATCGGTGATTTTTACTGTGTCAACATCATTTAACGTTTATTATTGTTGCAACATCGCTTGGTGTTGATTATCACAATGTCATTTGGTGTGTTTTTTTTTTTTTTACTGTGGCAACGTCACTTCGTGTTTTCATCGTGACAACGTCACTCGGTGTTTTTTTTACCTTTGTCTTTTTTTTTTTTTTTACCTTTTTTTTTTACTTTTACTTTTTTTTACTTCGTCTTTCTTACTTTACTTTTTTTACTTTACTTTTTGTCTGTCCTTACTTTTTTTTTTTTTACTTTTTTTTACTTTGTCTTTCTTTTTTATTTTTACTTTACTTTTTTTTTACTTTTTTTTTTTACTTTTTTTACTTTTTCTTTACTTTTTTTTTACTTTACTTTTTGTCTGTCTTTACTTTTTTTTTTTACTTTTTTTTTTTAACTTTTTTTTACTTTGTCTTTTTTTTTTTTACTCCACCCGGACATTTTGGGGGAGGACCGACACCCCCTTGAGGGGGGGGGGATCCTCCCGCGCAGCCGCCGCGTCGCCCGGAAGCGGAAGCGGCATCTCCGATGCCGCTTCCGCTTCCGGGCGGCGAGGCGGCCAAGGCGGCGGTCGCCAAGGTGACACCGCCATGGGCCGGCACTTCGGGAACCTGGCGCGGGTGCGGCACGTCGTCACCTACAGCCTGTCGCCCTTCGAGCAGCGAGCCTTCCCCAACGTGCTGTCGCACGGGCTGCCCAACGTGTGGCGGCGTTTCAGCTCGCAGGTCTTCAAGGTGGTGCCCCGTGAGTATGGGGGGGGCGCTGAGGGGGAGGGGGAGGCCTGAGGGGGGCTGGGGGGGATCAGGGGAAATGGGGGAGGTTGGGAGGGGAATTGGGGGGGAATGGGGGAGGCTGAGGGGGAAGGGGAGAGGGTGTGGGGGACTCAGGGGGGTTAAGGGGACAGGGGTAGGCTGTGGGGGGGAATGGGAGGGGCTGGAGGTGAAGGGGAGGGGGTGGGGGAGGCTGAGGGGGACTGGGGGAAATGGAGGAGGCTGGGAGGGGAATTGGGGGGGCTGGGGGAGGCCAGGAGAAGCTGGGGGGTAACGGGAGGGCCTGGAGGAGGTCGTAGGGATTGGGGGGGGAGGCTAAGGGAGAATGGGAGAGGCTGGGAGGGAATAGGGGGACTGGAGCAGGCTGAGGGGGACTGGGGGAGTCGGGGGGGAGGAATGGGAGGGACTGGGGGGGAATGGGGAGGATTGGGGGAGGCTGGAGGGGAAAGGGGGAGGCCAAGGGGGACTGGGGAAGGATGGGGGAACAGGGAGGGTTTGTACCAGGTGTCTCGTGAGCCAGCCTGGCGCAGCTTTGCCTCCCCCCTCGCCATCCTCAGCGCTCTCCTCTCTTTGCAGCCTTCGTGGGCGCCTACCTCCTGTATTCCTGGGGCATGCAGGAGTTCGAGAGGCTGAAGAGGAAGAACCCCGCCGACTACGAGAACGACAAGTAGCCAGCGCCACAAGGAGATGTCAGCGGAGATGTTAGCGCCGCGTTATCGGCGTCCTGTTGCTAAGCAAGTTCATGTGATTGGGATGACGGGGAGATAAAGTGCTGTCTAATAAACTTTAACTTTGTCTCATGACTGTGTGAAGCCCATGGCTTTGCGTGTTGAGATGAGTTGTATGAAATGGCTCTGGTTCACTCTGTACAAAGGGATGATCAGGTTAAAGTACCCTGTGCTCAAACTACTTTATTTTACTTTTTACTTTTTCCTTTCCTTTTTACTTTTTAATTTTTAGTCTACTTTTTACTTTACTTTCCAGCCTCTTTGCCTCCTGTTTCTTTGAGACACTTCCCAGTCTAGTTAGCGTAGCAAGGGCTGTGTTCAGCTCTCCTTGGTTAGAAATGACAGCTCGGGGTAAGCTCTTTGATCCCTTGATCTTTCCCTCCCCAGCCACTTTTTGCTTGAAATAGAATCGTTCCAGCCGTGATGCCCATGAGAAAACAAACAGCCCATCTGATACTGCCCAAAACTGCATGAGCTGGCTGACGGCTCGGAGCTGAGCGTGGACTCTGCCCCGCATACACCTACCTGGTTATCATCTTTATTAACGTTAATCGCACGATAAGCTGCCATTCTGCTGGCTGCTTAGTGTTAACGAGCCGAATTAGAAGCTTCTTCGTGGGAACTACAAGGAGAAAAAAAAAGATTATTTTGACACCTGAGGGTGATCTCAGGAGCTTTATTGCTACTGTTTGCTTTTAAATCTGTTCCTAGGAAATTCACCCCCTAGCATTAAGTGTGACACCCTTTGCTCTCCCCAGTCCAGACCGTTTGGCTCAGTTCTTTATCTTTTTTTTTTCCCTTAGTCTTGAGCTGATTGTCTCAAGCTCTTGCTGCAAGCAAAGTAACTCATTTATCTCCCTGTTGTGCTAGTCCCGTAGCTGGTACTGAGCATTTATCTTATCTGCAGAGGGAGAGTGACGTTCTCCGGGGGTAGGTGCTCCGCGGGCTCAGGGCTGAGCCGTCTGGGAATACAAAGATGCTCGGCCTCACTTCAGGAAGCTGGGGGCATGCAAATCGTGCAGTCAAATGCTTTATGGTTTTGTACTCGAGCACAGTCAGAGGCTGCCGTGCCCGGGAGTAGTACCAGTGCTCCCGCTGCACCACAAGCAGCCCGTGCTTCAAGCTGCTTTGGCTCAGCGGTGCTGTGCAGGCAGCCTGAGCAAGACGGGAGCATTGAACTGGCTGCAGCTGGGAGGTGGCAAAGATGTCCCGAGGCAGGCTCTGCTCACAGCTCTTATTTGCATCCTACTTAGCCCCAAAGAGCTCCAGCAGCCGCTTGTAGCCTAAATAACAGGACTCGTAGGCTTGGTACAGCCTCAGTACTTCCTCAATCCCTCTCCGGAACCCTAGAGGCTGCGCCGCTCCTCGCAGCCTCTGCGATGCGGTCTCTGCCCCCGTTCACAGACAGCTGACCTCTGGCCTCGCCGGCTGCCAGACTCCTGTAAACACCGTGGCACGTTCAGCCCCTGCCGCCGAGTTTACCCACGGCGCTGCAGCCCCGCGAGCACCGCAGGCAGCCCCGGGATGGGGGCTGCTCCCTGCCTGCTCCCACGGCTGCAACGCCTGTCGCAACCCCCCCGAGGTGGCCTCGGCCTGTGGGGCTCCAGCGCCAGCCCCGAGCTGCCCCCGGGTCCGGCCTGTGGGGCAGGGATGCAGAACCCGGCGTTTCCACACGCTGCCAGCAGCGATGGCTCCTGCCCACTGCGTGGCATCAGGGCGTTGGGCTCAGTGTTTGAAAGTTTCCCAATCTCATTTGTTTCTGTTCTCCCTCTGCTAAATGTTCAAGGGGGCCGTGGCTTCCTACTGGCAAATAGGAGACAGCGGGCTACCATCTTAATCATCCAATTATTTCTATTGTCCCTTTGCTAAATATTAGGAGTGGCAATGCAGCAATTTTTTTATTTATTTTTTTTTGGTGGTGTTGTTTAAACCAACATTTTTGCTGTGGCTTCTGAGTAGCCAGCGGTAGAAAGTGGACTGCACTGGATTTGCATACATGGAAACAAGCAGTCCAATTTTTTTCTTTTCTTGCACAGAATAAACAGATTGCTGCTTCAAAGGCATCTGCAACTACAAGCTGACACTGTTAGTAACCTAGGACACACAACAGTTTTGACACATCATCACACAGCACTAATCTTAGCTAGCCAAAAAAGCTGAGGAACAATGACTTACTGAGGACACGGCTGTCAGAGCTGAGCTGTCATTTCACATCCTGTGCTCCAAATACGCAGCCAAGACTACCACTGTTTCTTTTCTTGTCTCTGTTCTACTACAGTGCCTAGAGAGACAGCAGAAATTAGAACATGCATGGAAGGAAAGGACTTAACGGGAAAAACAATTGAGAAATTCACAGCCAGATGTAAAAGAAACATTCCAGTTCTGTTATTTGATCTGCAATTATTTACTGTCTCATTTCCTTCCCTGTGTGAACACAAGGAAGGTGAAATGAAGAAGGGGTTTGATTCCTTCCCACAAGGAAGCAAGACAAACAGGGAAACAGTAAGGAGCCCCAGGAAAGGAATAACTCTTCCAATAATAGCTTGCAGGTGATATGCTGCAAAGAGATTTTATTTAATCCCAGTGAAATTTGGGCTAAGGGGTAATCATCCGTAGGCAGGAACCTGACAACATGGCAGGCATTATCTTAATCTCAGTAACTTGCCTTCCACGCTGGCACTTAAACGTCCACGTTAAGCAATCACAGAAAATGTAGTCTGTTGCTTTCATATTTAGATTTATAATTTAGCTAAAACAACTCATTATTTTATACGCTATCTTCCCACTTGAAGTAACTTTCAAAGCAGGGTGCCTCCCAGCCTCCACGCAGTGCTTGCCATGGCTGAGCTGGTAGTGTTGCTCTGCAAGCTCATAAACCATTTCCTTGACAGATACAGAACACGCGGACAGATTTGGGAGCCAGATGCATAAAATATCAGAGACGAGGAGGAGGAGGAGTGCTGGCAAGGTGCAGCGACAGAGTAGGGATCTTACAAACACCTCTCCCACTTCCCAGCGGGAGACCAAGTGGGAGTAGTGTGTGTCTGAACGGAGACTTTGGGCAAGATGAAAGGTAGCGTGTAGTTCTTTTGAAACATTTCCTCCAGGCTGCTGCAATCTCTTCTCACATCACCACAGAAAAGTGTAAGAGTGCCTCTCATTAACTCTAATCTGTCCCCATCGGTGGGAGCTGTTGTTGGCAGCTTCTAGAAGACCACTCCAGAGTTGTGCTGTAAGATAGAGGCAGACCACAGCAGAGACAGCTCGTCTAAAGAAACCATGGTCTCGCTACGTGGAGCAACTCAACTCCAGAAAGTCCTGACAGCCATCTCCTGCTTTTAGGGTTAGCTGCCTAGCTTATCTTTAACAGACTGGGATCCTTGTAAGAAGAGGTCTAAGATTTATCAGCAATTACACACTTTTTACACTTCAAAACCCACATGGAAAGTACTGCATCCACTTTTTAAGCACGACGTTCATGGAAAGACAGGTTAGAAGTAACTTGCTTATGATTCTTTCATGTACCCAGAATGAGAAGCAGAACCAAAAGTACCATTTGCTGCTCCAAATAAACTCGGTAGGACAATACTTACCTGCCAGCTGGCAAACCCAGAGCTGTGCATACTGTGAATGTCAGAGGAGTTAAATAAGGTTGTTATAATAAGGCTTTTGATCTTTACCACACACTTTGGGCCACCCACCCTTTTGCTTGCAAGTGCAGGATGGAGTTCTGGTAACGTGTTAGGTTTTAAAAAAAGGAACAGTTGGCAAATCTGGTAAGCTGACCAGACAAAGTACAAGTGGAAGGAGAGTAAATCATTAGCTAGATAGACAGGCCTTGAACCAGATCGCTTCGGTAGATGCTAACTTTGTAATTCCCTCTTGCTCTGAAATGAACTTTGTTCCTGTAATGACTGACAGCTGATGCAATGATAAGAGAATGAAGTCTATAAAAATCTGGCTGAAGCTTGGCAAGTTCTATTCAGGGCTCTTCCAACCTCCTCCGCCTCCAGCCGAAGCAGCAGCCCATACTGTGAAGATGCACTGTTTGAAAGTCATGGCAATCTTCTTATTCTGCTCGCTGCTGCTCAGCCAGGTAAGTAGAGAGAACTATTTAAAATGCTAGCGCAAACAGCCAGGCAGTGAAGGAAAGTGTTAGGAGCTACACGAATAACACTAACTGCCAGAGCCAGAAGTAAGAGCAAAGCTTTTTTAGCAGATTCAACATCCTGAAGAAGTAACTAACTGCTTAGAGGGAATACTGGGTTGCTCTGAGATGTAATTTAGCAAATAATTCTGCCTTCCCTCTCAAGACAATTAAAAACGTTGATTTTTATAATTATTTCTTTAGGGTTAGGATATAAGCAATTGTACTTTAACAGAGCTCTCTACGATCTGAAAACAAGAAAGATTTACAGTCCTTCACTTAAAATTTATATGATTGACCACAGCATCCAAATGACCACCTGCCTACAGCTGCTGCGTGCTCCTGACAGCTGTGCCACAATCTGTTTCAGATGCACTGTGCTTCCCTGCACCAGCCACAGCCCCACCTAACAAGGCAAAGGAGGATGACACCGTTCTGGAGAGGAGTCTCACTGAGACCCATTGGAGCCTCATGCAGGGATAACAGCGAGTGCATTACAATGCTATGCAGGTAACTAACCCTGGTCAATAGAAAGGCTCAGGAATACTTGGTATTATATTATGGAGAGGAAGTTCCCGGTTATTCTCATTCAAATAAGACATGGGATTAATTCTGGGCATAAAAAAAAAAAAAAAAAGATAGGAGGGGGATGGATGGAGCAATAGATTTAGACCTTTTTTGTAAGCAGTACAAACAGAACAGAGTCCAAATGCCCTTGATGACAGGCCTTTGTAGTTTCACTGCAACCCAGAATAACCATCTTTTCAAAAAAAAAAAAAAAAAAAGGCAACCAACCATAGAGTCCCAGACAGCTTTAGGTAGCCACTTAGAAGCCTTAAATAATAATCCATCCTTAAAATGGTAAGCACTTTAAAGTGATTACTGAAGCTCACTGTTTCAAAGCTAAAATACTAAAGCAAACATAAGTTATCCAACTACATATAAAAAGTGATTAGTTAAAATTACTGCCTAGTGCTTGAAAGCTGATTTTGTGTGGCACTTACTGTACTTACACCAGAAAGCAAATGGAAAATGGGTAAAATAGATCCATCTACACACAGATACTACAGGAAATGACAGTCGGGTTCCTACTCTGCATGCACCTGAAATGCACCATTTGGTTTTAACAATTAACGTGGATGAACTATAACAGCAGCTACAGGAAGATGAATAGACAGGAAGGCATTTTTGTTGTGTATATTTTTTGCACTAGAGCCTGGCCATATAGCCCTGGGTAATACGTACTTTGGAGTTACCATGCAAAGCAAAGAATATAAGATGAATCGAGACAAACCAAGTCACATTAAGCTGAATACAAGCACTGGTGTAATAGCTGAGCCCTGCTAAGGACAGACAGACCTGCTGGAGCCCTACACAGCTGTCAGTGCCTGACGGTGGTTTGTTTTCCAGGAAAAACCGCTGCTTCCTGAGATCCGCCTCCGAGTGACCTGTCATGATGAAGAACACCCATCACTGTTACTGCTAACAATGCTCCACTCTACTTGTGAAATATTTATTGACCGTTCAAAAGCTAGGGCAGTGAATCAGCAACAAGCACATTCGACATTTCTGCCATAAGAACTGGTAAAAGGACTTCAAAGAGCTGGACAGCATTCAGTAACCAAGGCTGTACCTCTGCAGCATACGCCTGAGGATGACTCTGGCCAAGCTCAATAAAAGGACCCTGCATCTCACGTTTGTTTTGTTTTTTTATAACTGTTAATATATATTTTTTTAAGGTGTGGATTAAAAGTTTATATTCAGTAAACAACCTGGGTTTTTCCTTGTATCCTGTGAGCAAAGTGTATGGTGAGTGCACATCAGGCATTTCAAGTAGGAATGCTTATTTCAAACTGGACTTTAGACATTTATCCTTCAACCTGGCAAGTGCTTAAAGTAGATCACGCTTCCATCTCATTTCAGTCTCAACAGCTGAACTCTTATCAGTACTTCAAATAAAGGCCTGTCGGAAAGAGGGAACAAACAAACTGATAATAATACTGCTAGCAGATTCAATACGCCAAATATATCTGGTGATAACTAGAAAATGTATTTACTTTTAATTACTTCTAATCAAAATTGCCCAAGTAAGTCCTAAACTGACCTCTTCCACTGAAGGATATTCTTATTTCAAAATAAATTTATTAAAATCAGATCCATCTTAACTCAGAGGGCTGAGAGAAACGAAGCCACTTTTGATTAGACGAATATCAACAGGTCTGGGACACAAATACTGAATGTTAGCTTCCTTTGTTATACAGATAGCATTAAAACAAAGATGAAAACTGCTTTAAAATGCAATACTGGGGAGGAGACAGCCTGTCCAACAGACACGAACACAGTGTTTATGAAGTTTAATACAGAAAATCTATTTGATATTTATTAAACTTAGTTTCTCCAGTTACAGTTTTGCATTGTACAAAGCATTTTAATGACACAGTAGTTAAAAAGATCTTTACAAATTGAAATGTGATACCCTTTTCTCCAAATATTTTAATTGCCATAAATTTGTTTAAAAATACACATTAAACGCATGTTTCAGACACTAAACTTTCTATAATCTCAATACCACAAAATACATAGAATATACTATACAGATGTGGAAAAAATCTAGTTAGTATATAATACTTTGCTCACCATTAACAGCTTTATTACGTGAAATGCACATACTGACTTAGAAATCCTAATTTTGAGCCCCAAAGTACCCTTTGAAATTTCAAATGTATTGCAACAAATAAAATCACAGTTTGTTTTTTTTTTTTAGGTTTTGGTTGAAAGACAGATGCCTAAATATTTTGATAGAAACAAAATGTAACACATGGACTTGTCATGTACAAAGCATAAAACAGAGACATCCCATTAGTTACTAACAGTACCTTTCTGTATGATTAATAAGGGCTTCATTTATAAGTGACAGCTTAAAAGTTACCTTCCCCCTCCCGCAAACCCTCCCCCAAAAGAAAACCCTTCTTCACCAAATAATAATTTCAAATAAGATAAAGGATTTTTAATAAATATATAAGCACTTTATCCTCCATATACAAAATTTCTTAAAACAATTTAAAAGGGGGACCAGATACAAATGTCAGGAACTGTGCTTGCAAAAGTCATGCCTGGTCCTTAGAGTTGAGTGTTCAGATGTATAATGCCAGCGCAGCCGACGCCAACCGCTGCAGAAGTAACTGTGCACCCGACTGCATCAATTCCTAGGGTTGCATACAAAAACTGAAGACAGGGAACACTGCAATCCAATTTGCCTGTATCAGCTCCGTTAGCAAACGTGGAGAGTTCCGACAGGAACGGATACGTTCCCATTAAGTTTCCAGATGAAATTAAAACAGGTAAGCGTTTACACACAGATAGCCTGTATAAATTCTCTGCTGTAAGGCAGCATTTCCAATTGCTCGCTATAGTGTATTCCACTGAAACTCAGCTGAGACTGGCAGAGAGCAAAGAGCCAAGGCTGCTCCGCCGAAGCCCAGAGCTCCTGTTGAAACAGGAATTCGCTCACTGTACAGCCAACCCTTCCCTCTCTGCCCCCAACGCTGCTGGTTTCAAATGGCATCGGAGACCAATTCCTTGAGAAGTAATGGGGTTAGACAGAGATCACGATTCCCTGATTGATTGGGTTTACACAACTTTCATACTTAGGACATTTGCCTCCTGGAATAGGTCTGTATCTGTCTGAGTTGGCTACCAAAAGCTTTGGCTACTCTTTATACTTAACAGGTATCTTAACTCTGTTGCTTGGAAACACACAGTTTTCCGTAATACTGATTCCTTAGATGGAGTAATTTAAACCCTGACCGAAATACTCGTCAGACATGTAATAATTTGGAAGTTGCTTACTCCCCAATGGGTAATTCAAACTTGACTTGCTCAGGCCCTTAATATAAACACTGCAGTGACAGTAAATATCTGTTAGGTAAGTGAAACATTAAATACAGCAAAGGTAGTCTCTCTTTCCAATAGTTTCCCATTTTGGAAAATTACATAATTATCTGCCTACGGCTTTATTTTACTTGCCCCAGGCAAGCACAACAGTATTTCCATAAAGTACTGACTCTCTGTATGTTGGGGCCTTTCATAAATACATTTCAGGGCTTTTTTTTTTTTTGTTATCACAGCAATCAAGCCTCAGCAATCTAAAGGAATATACATTGCACTCCTGTATAATATGCAAGATTTATCACCAGTAAGACGGTGACTCATCACTCAATAAATAATATATCAATATAGTCAGTTGCACCATAATCTAAAAACAAGTATAACATATACTTTGGACAGACTGAGTTCATATATATATACATATATATTAAAAGACACATACAATACAAATTGCATACTGCCATCAAAAGCCAAGAAGAGCCATCCATACGCTCTGCTTTATGGCTAATAGTTTCAAATCAAAATAAAAGTATCGGGCTGTTTTACTCTGGTGTCCTAAAGATTTGTTTATAAATATAAATGGTTGCACTTATCACCTAGGAACCTGCAAGTTTCACAGCAAATTCAAATAATATTGATATCTGAGCAAGCCTAGTCTGATTAAGCCATTTTTAAGATTCACCAACTGGGACCGCGTTCAGTAAGGGAATTAGAATTACAGCGCTGATATGTATTTAATATACAATCGTCTAGGGAATCGTTTAGGAAGCCAGGAGTTAGGGATTCCCTCATTAGTCCATAGTGCGACTTGCCTTAGTGCTGAAGGGACATGCATTTCCACCGCTGTTGTGTAGAGGTTAAAAAAAAAAAAAAAAAGATTTAGATTGTTAGCCTGCATTTGGACAGAGGGATGGAAGCTTATTACGTATTTGCATTTTTTGGCTATGAAGTCTGATAAATACTTAACTTTTCTCTTTGAAATAACGGTAAATCCCAAAATAGATATGCTTTTGGAAGTGTGAAATCTAAGTTTCTCTGCTTGAAATAGCCACAGATGAGTAAGGCATTTCTTTTCAATGAACAAGACCACTGCACATCTCCCAGACAGACAGAAATCCGGGACAGCACTCTTGGAGGGTATTTCACTGTGAAGTACACTGTTGAGGTGGGACACTTTCAACCAGTTTAGGTCCACATTTTGACACAATGTGGAAAGTCTTCTGGTCATTTGAAGACAATCCTTTAAGATTCACCGATCTAGGGATAAGCGATACATTTTTATAGACCAATTGCACGTGACACCAAAAGGTATTTGTGGGACTCTAGTAAAAGAAAAAAAAAAATCCCAGAGATGAGACCATTCCTGCTGACAGTCATGGTAACTGTGCACAAAAGAGCAAGCCAAAAAACAGCCATGCTGGCTAGTGCAGCACTACACAAAAAAATAAACTATGAATGCAACTTCTAAGAAGGTATTTTTATATAGCGTCAAAAGTGTGCTAGGCACTTTAGAGTATTAAAGGAAAAAATAGTTGACAGTGTCCCATTAACCAGGATGCAGAGTCTGAGGGTACAGAGTTCTGTCTCTAACAGCAAACACTAAAAGAAATGTGATCTTGCACAGTGATTCAATACAAAGGATGCTCCAACAGACCTGAACAGGAAATTCGGCTCTAAGTGACCACGTCGCAGGTCCGTCACCCACGTATCGGTTTGTATGTAGCAAAGCTCTTCTGGAAGTACAAAACACGCTGGAACGCAAAGGAAGCTCTACGAATATGCAGCTACCTTTTAGTAGGTTACTAATTTGCAAAACTCCTAAACTCTTAAAGCCCATAGGACATACTGCAGTACTAAGTAGCGTAGAATTCTATTCCTTCCGCCGAGGTTGCCATGAGTTTGGCACTTAACTACAGCTACACAAAAATTTAGTGCAATAATTTTCCTGAACATGCACGTTCATATCTGGTACAGAATAAAGGGTTAAGTGGGAGATAAAACAAAGCAGCATTCCACCATCTCACTCCAAAGTATTCAGAGTTTGACTCTTTAACAGGAGACCACTGCGCTGAGAAGTCCGTTTGTGTGACAGACACTACTTTTACAAAGGAAATGGAATTTTACCAAAGTACTGCAGAAGACCACTGCATACAGTATACCTGGTCCTGCTGTAAAACATCTTGTAAACAGTTCATAAAATCTTCATCTAAAAGTAAGGCATAAGGCACACCAGACATGTTAGGGGCACTAAGCAATACTGAAAGCAGTAGCATTTTAAACCTTTGACTCAGACAAGCACCTTGCGTGGACAGGTACTTTGGTTTGCACGTTTTGAGAGCAGTCAGCTGCAACTCCACGAACCGTTTCTGTTGCACCACATCACTCCTCTCAAGCGAATATTCTGCTCCGTCAAACACATCAAGCATTAATGGGACCTTCGTTAACATGGGGTAAATACAAGTTTCAAATCCATTCTGCATCAAAGCAGTCAGACAGCTTCCCTGTAATAGCAGGCGTGCTCCCCACCCCACAATGGCTGTTGCACTGTCATGCTGTAGTGTCCATTAACCATCAGACCCTAAAAGGAAAAAATGGACCTCCATTTCTACTTCCGATTCCTGGTTTCTCAGTCAATAGAAAAGATGCAAATGACGGTTCTGGTAGGAATTTAACTACTGTCGGTTTGGTTTTTTTAACCACAAAGTTCGCTGATTTTGAACGTATCGAAAAATGACAAGCACGGAAACAAAACTTGTTTTAAATGAAGAGATACAAAAAAGCACAAGATTGTCCATTTCAGAAACCTTTCCTGTATGCATCGCACCTATCAGACTGAAGTTCATTCCTACACCATTACTTTGATATTACATCGAATACAAATTACTGTAATGTTTTGTGATTTGTTATAGTGTTAATCAGTGTTTTGAAACTGCCTTGAAAGCAACCCAAGTCAGATCCAGCTAAATATTTTCCATATAAATTTCTTTAAAATTCATTTAAACGAAGTATCTTAATATGTAGAAGAATATCTGGAACTTTTCTATTTAGTACAAATTCTGCAATAATAAATCTCTAGCTGTCATTTATTAGTTGACTCATAGGCATTAGGCATGAAAAGTATGGTGTTCCTACACGTTAGAACCTATCAACCCTACTTCCTTTTACAGGCTCTACCACCACAAGACATTACAGAGTAACAAAGCTCACAAAGTCCTTAAATAAAGTGTCTATGTTTAATTTCTGCTAAGTACTCGAAAGGGTAAATTTAGGGAAGAAACAGCTAAAAACTGCCCCAAAATCGGGCTTTTCAAAATTAAAATTAAAAAATTAAAATAAATAGGATTTAAACTGACTTATGTATTATGACTGGAATTCCAATGATCCAATCTATCCATGATAGATTAGCAGAAGTACACCTTTATATTTTGCAAATTTTAAAATATTTAAATAACTTAAAACGGGAATACTGAAGAAGTCCATTAACCAGATAATTTGGGGTTAAAACACAAAACACAAATGAGGATGGGAGACATTTCAAAGCATTCCTTGCTCTTAGTGTCAACTAAGCAATGTGTTATGGCAGTCTTCCTTATTGACATGACACAGTGTTGTGGAGATAAATCAGAGGCAGCGAGAAAAATGTGTTCTATTTTCCATTCCTTCAGTTCAAAATATCACTTGGCATCCAGGCGCAACCAATGTAGTCCCTGACGGGTATAACGCACTAGGTCTGTCATGATGCTTGAATTAAAAACCAGAGGGCCCATGACTTTATCCAGTTCAGCAAAGAACTCTAAAACAACAGAAATGCAAGTTAAATTAGGCACAATCTTTCACGTTGGCTGGTGTACTGGAAACACTGCATCACAAAAAAAAAAAAAAAATCTTTTCAACACAAATCTTTCAGATTAAAACAGAAGAAACGAAAGATGGCTGAATGTTCGAAGAATAAAAATAAAAGAAAAAGGTCTTTGCTAGTCAATTTCTTTACTCTTTCCCATAAGACTAGCTGATGAGAATAATTATACTATGGTTAAATGGTTGCTAAACTTTTTTTGGTCTTTTCCCTCAAACGTGTGCATTTACTCAAGATAAGAATTTCAGAGAAGGAAGTACACCAAGTTCCTCTTCCTGCAGCGAACAAATTATGGGAAAATCAGGATTTGTTTATTTAAAACATAGCCATTAGGAAACATTACACCACCAGCACCACCTGACAACCAAGACAACCAGCCTGGGAAATCACCATAATCAAGGGCATCGCTTTCTGTCTTTCTTTTGCAGAGGACCCAGCTAAGCATCCCGCGTGCTGTTAACCCTAACTCCAGAATCAAACCTGTTAGCGTTTCAGCACAGCCTGACACATCTGAGGTTATAACCTGCCTGTGACGAGCCTTACCTTTCTGTTCTTTAGACAGCTGCTCGGCTTGGTCCCATATTTCAGTGGCATAGAGGAAGTTGGATGTAACTTGGACGTAGCTGGCTGCCATCTGATGGATCCTCTGGGGGATCGTCACCGAAGACCCGCTCCCTGAAGGGTTGGCTGCCCCAGAAGAGTAATTTCCTGAATTCCCTGGAGACAGCTTTGGAGAGACTGGAGACGGCATACCAACAGGCTTGCTGCTTATCCAAAGAAAAATATTAAATTGTAAAATGCATGCATGTGTCCTTCAGGCTCGTCATGCTGTAAGAATAATGCTTAAGACCTCTCTTCCTACACCTCAGAACGTGGGATGCTAAAACACCCCCACTTCACACATCAAGAAGTCAGGGTTTGCCCTGCAACAGATGAAATGCATGGGCTGGTAAAAATTGCCAAGGCTCCTCCAACTCCTGTGTTTCAGCTTAACAACCAAAACCAATCCTCACCATCTTTTAATTAAAAAGTCTTAAACTCATTGTTTAAATTAATTGAGGCTTAAATAATAATAATAATAAAACAACATGGTTAATTATGCTGCCATACTGCTACATTTTCAAATAACATGATGCAAATCTGACCAGTTCCCCTAAATTCTGGAATTTTTAATTTTGATAGAGTAATCTATAAAAGGTTGGTTGTTAAGTTTTAAAGAATAAATTAAATGGCTATACTATGGAACAGACAACCCTGTACTTGTAGCCATCTGGGCTTGCAGCACCAATAAAGCTATTGCTTTGAGGGAAAAAGCATTGTATAAAACAACAAATTCACAAAGACAAACACTTTGTGTGTTAATGACCCACTACTTTTTTTTTTTCTTTTCCTTCCCAAACAAGGAACTGCCTAAGTTTCAGTACTACAATATCACAAGTGACAATTTTCCAAACTCTTTATCAAAATAAAATAATCTACTACAATTAGAATTACATGCATCTATGACATATTGTTAGAATGATCTATGATAATTATATGAACAACAGATGCATTGGGAAATACTGGTACCAACTTTTATTACTTACCTTCCCATACCGGGTGATGGTGCTTGAGAATTGTTATAGGAATTCTGTTGGGGAAAAAAAAAATTGTCATGATTTATGTTTATACTTTAATCACATTTTATTTGCTTAATCGGTCATTTTTGACCAAGTTAGTTCTTACGGCTTTTCTTTTAAACAATAATCAAAATCTTGAATAATATCAAGCAAAGTACTTTCAAATGTGGTAAAAATATCCCTTGTACTGATGACTAAGACAAAAATCAGTGAAGATAAAGTGAGGTTTCAGCTTTGTTATATCTGCAGAAAGAAAAATCTTTTAAAATTCTCTTTGAAGCCTACTAAACTTATTAAAGACAAAAGCTACATCAAATTATTAATAGAGATCAATCATGTTAGGACCAGTGGGTTGATGTCATTATAGTCATGCTGAATCTTCCCAGCTTTAAGCTACTCAGCTCAAATATACTTTCAGTTCTAAATAGAGCATACTGAAGTTTGCATGCAGCAGTCTGTAAACTGCATAGAGGAATTTTTAGTGATGTAGAACTTTAATTTGATTGAAAATGAAAAATACATATGCAATTACCTTCAGATGTTCAGTCAGAGTCTTAGAATATTTCAATGCACTTTCCTTTTTCAGTTTGAAAAGCCTTAGGTATAGCAGAGACTGGCACCGAAGACTAAACAAAGACAGAACAGCAAAACGTTTACAATTAAAGCCAAGTGTATCACATCTCAGCAAAGTTCAAAAATCTCACAGCTGTGTTTTTAAAAGCTTTCCCTCCTTACTCTGAAAAGCCAATTGTCAAGTCCCAAGTAGCAAAAACCCAAACCCACTTTTAACTTCTTAAGGAAGTGAAAGCCACAGCAGCTTTCTGCCTTGAGCGGAAATTATAGTTTTCCATGATTTTGCTGATATAACTAATCTCCAGTTCTGAGCCCAGGAGACGACACTAAATTACTTGCTAGACAAGAGTTTCATTTAATTTGTTTTGCTCACGTCATGACATGCTGAGTCTAGTGTATTCTGCTTTAACCCCCATTTTCTTTTCCACCTGATACTGGTTGGTTCTGCTCCCCTGCTTGCTGCAGCCATTTCACTGGTCCAGATGGCAAATGACAATTGTTCAGTCATTCTAAAGTTTGACTTAATCACTGGGTGAATACATAGGAAGCACCCTCATCCTTTCTGCCATTACTCCTTGCAAATCCAGTCAAACACCTTAGTTTCAAGTTTATCTTTGCAAAAAAGGCACAAAGCAGAGCTACAAGTTCTTTCAAATGAATAAGCAGTGCATGTTGATAATCCCATCTTAGAAAAAAAAAAAAGATAAAACAAACCAGAAAACAGTTTGTTAATGCAACAACGGTGTTTTCTGAAGCACCTAGGTCACCGAACAGCCCCCTATCAGCTGGATCCACATCAAACTCAACAGCAATCCATTATTTTTGAGTATTGCAATTTGCAAAGAGAGAAAACGGAGAGCTCAATTCATCAACAGTAATTTTACCAAAACATTAAGGAGGATAAAAGTTCAGAAGATCTCTCTACCATTTCTAGCCACATAACAACTTTGTTGCCTCATTGCTGCAATAGACATCGCATCAATGAAATCATATTCTAAAATAAAAGCACTAACTGACATCATTTTAAGGAAATTAGACAGAGCTGGAAAAAGATTCAGTAATTTCATTAATAGTCCCAAAACTACATGTAGAGAGCCTCTCTGCCCAAATTTACTGTAATCAGATATATATCATTAATCTTTCTGCACAGTCAAATGGACATTTTTTTGTTCAAAACCACCTGAGAACTCGGTGTAATACAGTATTTCATGGAGACTGCACTTGAAGTAATCAGTGTGTTATCTTAAGTTCAGAATACACATACCAAAGCACTGCTAGCCTTTTATCTGCAGCTGTAGCATCCGGTGCCAAGTAATTTTTCAGTTTCATAGTGTACCTACAAATAAAGTATCAGCAAGTAAACAACAAAATAAAGTATTGTACTATCACTTATCCATCAAAGTTCTTATCAATTTCTAATTTCAACTGTCTTCACCATTTCAGTTACTTCCCCCAGACTCTAAACAAAATATGACTAGATAATAATTGGGAAAATTTTGCTTTTCACGTGTTACATATTATTGGGAGACATCAAGAACCTTGGAACAAAGGATCTCAACATTCATTAAACCAGTTTAACCCTCAGCAACTGGAACAAAGTGGTAAGTGATCTGGTTCTACTGGAGAATAAGGGATTTCAAACGGTGGTGGGAAAACCCTTCTGAAACCCAGAAGTTCTTATTTCCAGACCTCCTTCCCACCCACTTGACTTTTGTGTATCCCCTACGTTGCTTACTTGATTAATTCCACAGTTTCTGAATACATAGGGAACGGGGACTTGGATTCCTGAGCATTTTTCTCCAATGCATTCCCACACTCAATGAACGACACTACGGCATCTAGGTAGTACACAGCCTTCTCGAACCTGTCAGACTGAGGAGATTGGAAAAAACTTTAAAGACAAGAATTGAGAGGATACACCAGAAAGTCCCAGTACAGATATGGAACCATCTGGCAAAAGCAGTAAACAAACCCCAGCATTGTGTGCAAACACTGGAGAAATATTGCAGATTTACTTACCAGTGCATCCGCATTATGCTTTAACTTCTTTGCTTCCTGTAAATAATGATCAGCTGAGTAAGTCCTACAATAGAAGAGAGAAACTTACGGACTCAGCACCATCCACAATGCATTTCCTTTTACAACTGAAGTTTCTTAATGTTGACATTTCTTTTTTTTTTTTTTTTCCTCTAACTCAAGTTACAGGAGCTACTGTATGCTGAAACTGTTTAAAAATACTTTTAATAGTTAAATTGTATGATTATTTACAGTATGATAGAACCGTTACAAATAGTTAAATTTAGTTCTCTTGTTGGTAATTTGAAATAGTATCTTGACCAAGATGTTTAGTACACAGGATTGCATTTGATAGCCAAGCAAACCAAACACTTGATCAACAGCGTGGGGTAGAGAAGGAAACAAAACAAGAATTTGAGGGTGCAATGGACCCATCAGCATTTAAAACCAGAACAACCCTGAGCGATGCAAGTCTACTGCTTGGCCCTGCCTCGTTAGGGGAAGGTACAGGACAGGCTTCTCAAGGACTCCCTTCTCAAGGACTGCACTGTCTACCACGTAAGTGGCACACAGAGCGGGCAGACAAGCACATCACTGCAGCTCTCCGGAACACGAGCTTGTACTTAACGTCTTTTGTGAAGCAAAAAGACAACACTTCCCCACAGGGGGCTGGCTGTGCTCCAAGACTAGCATCCCCACAAAGGGAAAGGATCCCTCTGCTTTTCTTACCTGTCATCAAAAACAAGTTTTGCTCTTCTAGACTTTGAGCTCTCTGTAGATGGAGCAGACACAGGAGGGCAGTTTGAGGAATTGTTCAGAATCTTTTCCTGAAAGGAAAATTGTTCCCAAATCATAAACTTAAAGAACAATTAAGCCTTCTTTGTCTGCAAATAAAGCGTTTGTTATGTAAGTTTCTCCTATGACTTCACAGCTACTTCACAGTAAGGTCACTTTTGCAGCTGCTCTCGCTGCCATACAGTAACACAGCTTCCACAAGGCTTTCACCTCACGCTGGCACAGAGGAAGACACAGAGGCTGCGATCAGGCTCTTGGCTCTAATACACCAGGAGCTCTCCCTCAGAGGAAGGAGTGCAGCTAAGGTTTCCTAGACACACCTAGGTCCAGGAAATCCCTCCCTGAACCTCCCACACTGCTGTTTCTAGGTCCTGTTTTCCCACCCCATCACAGATACTATGAATATTTTAATGACTTCTCATTTTTCTCCAGAGTAAACTGCTGAATCTCTTTGCTTTGAAAACACCAGGATTTCACAACGATAAACAACATCTTCAGGGAGAAATGACAACTGTCCTCACAATACAGTCCTTGCTCCCTTAAATTACACACAGCTCAGTGACACTTCAGGCTGCAGATTGGATACTAAAACATTCTGTGTGTTGTAAGTGAATCTGTTCTGCTCAAGTGTAAAGCAGCTTTCCAGCTTCGCATGTGTTTTCAGCTCTTTGGCTTTATGAAGACCAAAGGCCAGCTATACAGATGTATTTCATAACCTACCCTTATCAGATCATTGCTAATCAGAAGGATCCTGGAGTCAATACCAAAACATGCAGTGGAATGCAGTATGCTGCTTTAAGAAAGGCATGACTAAGCATATCCAAGGCATAAAAGGATAAACAGCACACCAGTTAACAGCTGGTTTAGGGACAGTTCTATGCTAACAAATAAGGAAAGGACAGAGAGCAGCAGTCTGTGATGCAACTTCATTATCTACAGGCATCCTGGAAGTGTCTCGATGCACACAACCTCGCCAGGTTTCTCAAATCTCATTGCAATGGCATCTGAAGTAACACAGCACGTCTCCCACTTCAGATATTTCATGAACTCCACCCCAATGACTAAGCTACTTTCTGCCATTGCTAATGGCAATTTGCTGCTTTACTCCTGCCCAATCAATTATCCTTCCTGAATGCTTTAGACCTTGCTTCTGAACTTCTCAGAAACTGCAAACCCAGCCACTGAGGTTAGCAGCTGCTTCAACTGCTGCAGTTTCCAGAGCCCATAGGAGGCTTTGGGGCTTTGCTGCAGGGAGCTCACAGACAGACTGCACCAACATCTTCAGCGTACTTTGGAATCCCAAAGATGGAGCTGAAATCCCTCCAAGTTAAACATTCTACACTCAAAAATTGGCTATACATTAGAAATTGCTTATCACAGGTATTCAGTGATACATTTTAAACAGTCAGATGTTCTCACAAAGTAATTTCTGTCCAGTAATGCACATTTATGTATTGATGAAAAAACACATTACATTTCCATGACTTAAGTGCATCATCTTCCTGTAATATTTTTGAATCCCACCATGTAAGTATCTTCCTAACCTAAATCTCTTAAATTAAAAAAAGTTTCCTGTATCATCTTTGCACCCATTTTTCATCTAATCTAATTATAGTGGGCTCTGTACCTTCCTGAGCTGGAGTTAAAAGCTCCTTTCTGGAGTCCAAGGATGCAGTAAGATGAGAGCCATAACTTTGCATCCTAGCAGTGAACACAGACCCAGCTTCTGCTCTTAAAATTAGGACAAGATTTGTATCTGCTCCAATGACATAAGAGTAACCTCATTATTCTATTTACTGTTGTGTAAACAGATTTGTAGTGATATTTCTCATTAACAAATTAAACAACAAATAAGCAGCATCTGTAATCAGATGTCTAAACTCATTTCACTAATTAACATAAGCATTTGGTAGGAATAAGCATTAGTATTCCACAATCTCTCCCAAGTTATTTTCTAATTTACGGACTTCCAAGGTACCTAAGCACCATGACATGAAACAATGCAAATCTAAAACTAATTACATTTCAACTTGAACGGTGAATTACTGTTTAGATCACACTGAGCATGTGTTTCGCTTTGCAGTTTGACAAGTTCAAGGCAGTCCCAGAATAAGCCCTTTACCTTGGTTTCTTTAGTACTGCTAGAACCCTTTCCCTCCATCTTCTTCTGTTTAGAAGATGAGTTGCTTTTACTGCCACCACTACTGTCCTTACTGACGTTGCTGCTGGACTTCAAGGATGACGACTGGCTGACTGTCCTCTTTCGGGACCCATGTTCCTGCTTGGAATCCTTCTGGAGGACTGGGGCAGCAGGAGACGGCAGTAAATCCTTCTCTTTAACAGCACTTGGCTTTAGAGACCTGAGCAAAATGAACACATTCAGTTTTGTCTTTTATTAAAAAAAAAAAAAAAAGAAAAAAAAGCCCATTTTCTTCTAAATTCTTTTTTTTTTTTTTTGGTCCCTTCTTCCTCCCCCAAAAACCAAGATTTTTATTGTTAGCCCTACCAAGCCAGATTCAGAGGAAGAAAGAAAGAACAATTATCACAGTGACTGGATGTTACGAAGCCTGATTGAACTCGTTTTTACCATTTTATCTGTTCTGACCTGAAAATGCAGCAGGCAAGTTCTAACCATAAAACCACATCCCTGCAACAGTTCTTAAAAAACACCCTAAACACCACGTCAGAAATTAATGCCCATGTCAGCGCCAGCCTGTCTATTGCAGACTAGTCAGCCTAACAATTCAGAAAAAAGATGGTCCAGATAAGCCAGCTCTGGAAGCCAGGGAAGTGGAAAACTTTCTCAACTTCACTGCTGAGGGCTATGGTTACTTATTCCTGGCTCCCCTTTTTACAGAGTACAGTACATTAAGTAATTATTTATACAGAGTATTTTAATAAAAATACAGTTGCATTTAACAAAGTGTCCTTCTGACAACCACACTGGCAAACAAGCAAATATCAAGAATAAAAGGAAAAAAGATAGAATCACAGAACAGCTCGGGTTGGAAGGGACCGTACAGATCACCCATTTCCACCCCCCTGCCATGGGGGGGATGCCACCCACTCGGCCAGGTTGCCCAGGGTCTCATCCAGCCTGGCCTTGAACACCTCCAGGGATGGGCATCCACAACCTCACTGCGAACCTGATCCAGTGCCTCAGCACCCTCTGAGTGAAGAATTTCCTCCTAACCTCTAATCTAAATCTCCTCTCTTTTAATTTAAAACCATTCCCTTTATCCTGTCATTTACAAAATTGCAGAAATAACCTGCAAGGAAAAGGGTATTGAAGGATGTTGTTTTTGCTAAGTCTGCAATGTTTTATTTTTTGTGTCGTGCATACTTCAGCTAATCTGTCAAGCAAATTTGAGGCTAAATCCATAGATCCATGTCTCAATGCCATCAGCATCCCATATGTCAGTTAAGTAATTTATTCTCAGTTTACATACTTGCTAAATGGAGAATTAACGGATTAGGTTAATTTAAAAGTACAGATTTTGCAAGATCAAAAACCTAGAGGCACAGCTTACTTCTAGAAAAAAAACACACCATACGTCAGAGAAAAAAAAAAACAGGAAGTGTACTTTCCATAATAAACCAACCCTTCACTTTAGGGTTTACCTTAGTTTTTTGTTAAGTAAAAAAATGTGCTTGGTCAATGTTTTTGGTTATGGAAATCAATTTCCACCAGCTACTAGCAGAAACTGAACTAAATCCGTCTCAAGAATAAGAAGCAATGAAATTTTACCCATCAAATAATAATGAGGAGACACTGTTGTGGAGGGAAGGGAAGGGGGGGAGATCGGTCTTCTTGATCACCCCGAGCTTTCATGTTGAAAACAGCCAAGATACTCACTCTCTACTGCTAGACGTCTTGTGTCCTGATGGAGCTTTCTCTTCCAGTTTTGTTTTCTTGCTTTCACTGGCTCTGTTTTCATCCTCATTCTGAATAAAGCAAACAAGAAATACATCCAGGCAAATGTCTACATTATCATCTCAGTGAAGCTGTAAATGTTTCATATTTAGTAGTATTGTGCAGTGTACAGAGTAAGATCTGTACAGACCACAAAAACATTCCCCAAAGCATCTAGCCTGCATCAAATATTTGACCAGATATTGAACCCTGAGATCGGAACACAAAGAAAAACAAAATCTGACTTCTGAATTACCAACCCGTATAAAAAAAGTGGCAGTCAAATTGTACATTTTAGAACAAAAGTATTACCATGAAATACCAGAAAAAAAAAAAGCCAAAAGCTTCAATAAGAGATCAGGAAACAGATTTTATGCTGGGAGCCTAAAGCAGGTGTCCTACGAACGCCAGAAACAGTAAAAGTCTTGCTGGCTGTAAAGGAAGAGATGCTGAATACCAGGTTTTTATATAAACCTAATCCTAAAGTCAAAGGGTTTGAGGGTGCATTTCAAAGCTGTCTTCAACAAGCACTGGAAGTAGAAATACAAAGAATAAACCAGAACTTAGGGCCCCACAGAGTACATCACCTGGTACAGAACCCAGACTCAAACCCAGAAGGTTACACCTTAGTCACACCAATATTTCAACCTTGAGCATCACCATCACGAAAACACAACAGCAAATGGCAGTCACAGATTTGCTCTTTACACAGACTGTGTGTCTTCTACTGAGTTTTTCCAAAAGCAGTTTAAAATTATACTAGTAGCTACCCCCTACCATTTTTCTCCCAGCAGTGCTAACTCTGTTCAGATCCCTCATGAATACCTGTCCATTTTACTGTCCCTTGGGATTCCTGCTTTTTTATTTAATTGAGAAGATTAAATGCTTTTCTGAAAAGCCTCACTGTTATGGAGGGATACTTCCAATTCCAGTAAAGCAGCGCCCCTGAGCTTATGGTTTCTCTTGCTATGTCCCAGGTCTGTTTCCGCCCGTCCCTTATCCTGGCAATAGCTCCCATGCAAATGCATCGTTTGCTGTTTGAAGTGATCCACATTAAGACTTTTTTTTGGGGGGGCCAGGTGGATTTTCCTTTGGATTAGCGGCCTGAGCTGGCCTGCAGTGCAACAGGGACTAATGGCAGGTGGAGCGGAGGCAGGAGAGTGCAGGATGCAGTGCTCAGAGGTACAGCAGCACTGCAACCTCCACGAGCTCTCACACCTCCATGTACAACCTTCTCCCTTTCCCTCCTCACTCCAAAAGAAAACTCAAATAACCCCTAGTACAATGACACAGGAATGACCAACATATTCTACACAAAAAAGTGGCCAAAGTCATCTCCTGAATTACTCAGCGTCATGACAGTGAGGTACGATGTGGGTTGCTGGGTTATACACTTCACCCCCGTAGCAAGGCAATAAGGGGCTAAGATAACAGGCAAAATTATATGTACAGAGTCATCACCTGCTTATGTTTCCTTTTGCCTTTTGTAGAGCTTTTGTCAGAAGGCTGCTTCTGGGATTCTCTTGTGTGCTTCTCTGGTACGGTTTTCTTTTCCACTTTGGGCGCGTCAGCATCCTTGTAAGGCTTCCCTGGTATTCTTGATAAGAGGCTCAGGTCAATCTTCACAATAAGTGGGTACCTTTCATCAGGATCACTGAGTGGTGAAAGAAGCTCTTTCTCTTCCATAGGAGAGAACATTCTATGCCGAAAAAAGCTGTCATCCTCCTCCATGGAAGATTTAACAGGAGTCCTATTGCTCTCAGAATATTTGGGTGTTTGTGACGAAGGAGGCAGGCTTTCATTTTCATCTGAATCAGAGGATGAGGTATCTGTTTCTATGAATTCCCTGGATTTCTGGGCAGATTTGCTCGAAGCCTTGTATTTCTTCTTCTCCGTTGTAGGCCGAGGGGAAGATTTGGGCTCTTTCTTTATGTTAGGTTTTCTGGAACCTTTTGTGGCTGCCTTATGCCTGTTTGAAGGTATATTTGTTGCCATGTCTACTGGGGTTTCACTTTCTATTTTAAGACCTCCTCTAGGCTCTTCAACAGATGTCTTTTCTGCCTTCTTGGGCTGCTTTTTACCTACAGTCCTCCTCTGTGTTGAGCTGTCACTCTGCGCAGGTGATTTCTGCCTGCCACGACTGCCCTCTGAGCCCTTTTGGGTGGGTTTGGAATCTCGCCCTGGCGTAGAAGAAATCGAATCCTTGGATCCGCTTTGATCAGCGTACCCACTGCCTGTCCCCTGATCCCGTCCCTCTTTTTTGTAGCCTTGTGAGGACGGGATATTGCTGTCCACAGAAGAAGCTGGTGACACTTTATGCGAATTTACTTTGTTCAACCAGTTATCCAGTTGCCACTTGTTTGTTGGCGGTGGCTCTGGCTAAAAACAAAATTTAAAAAAAGAAACAGCAGTGTTATATCAAGCATTTTACATTTCTTCCATCTTTTCTGCAGGACACCTCCACTGTGCTGCATGTCTAAGCAAGAGGTACACCAAACATCTGAGATCAATAATTAACAAAAATAAAAGGAGTTGATGAATATAGTTACAAATAGCAGTTCTCATTTTTCCCCTCATCCAGAGCAGCTGCTACCCAGAGGCGATACCTGCTGCCGTAGCTACCCAGACTAAAAGACCACAGTTTTTTAAGATACTGTTACCATACCTAGAGTCTGCACTCCACCAGGTAACTGGTGGTAAAAATCACCTCAAATTGGAACATCAAATGTGTGCTTACACAAAGCACCGTTACTGTGTCCAACTACAGGTGCTTCAGCAAAAGAACACTGTGCAGATGGGGGAATGATTCCACGTGTGTCAGCTCAACTTTTTTTTTTTAACCACTTTGAGAACACATTCAATTTTTCTGCTTTTAAAACTCGGGATGAACGCCAAACTAACGAAGACAGCCTGAATACATGTCACATCCTACCTCAGGGGACGCGCTCTGTGATGGTTCATTAGCTTCACTATCACTGGAACTGCTTTCACTTTCGGAGTCAGATCCTGAACTGCTTTCAGATCCACTATGGCTGCTCGAGTCATCCCTTGAATTATCTGCTCCTTCACTGTTATGCTGTGAAGGTTCAGAATTACTGAAAACAAAAATGAAGAAAAATAAAGAAACACTACTCAAGGTGCAAACACATCCTAGAAATCCTTCCATTAGGAAGAATGAAATCTAACATTTTAATTAACAATTGCTTAAAAGTTCAACAGAATGCAACTTACTCTGGAAACAAACAACAGCTTTTGCCCCCCTCCCCCCCTTCACAAAGTGGTTACTATAATTTGCAGGATAAATGCTATTTAATCACCGATTACGTTTTCATCACCTTTTGCTCTAACAGAAGATGAAAGACAGAGATTTTAGAAATGAGATCAGGTCATGAGTGCTGACTGGACTGAATTTCACTGCTTTACTTTCTATGCTGCAATCTAGCAGGAATGCCTACCTTCCAGGTGTGCTCCTTGGCACTGTCTTATCACAATCCTGCAATTAAGAAGAAGACCGTGAAGCTTCTGGAAGTTATTTTAGGATTGCACATACAGTTACGTCGCAAAGCATCAATTTAGAGCCTTAAAATTTTAAAATATTTTGCCAGAACAGTGTTTTAATTCAGTACTTGAGAAAGTTGTCTCAATTTTCCTTGAACAGAAAGAAAAACAAATCAGAGTTTTCTCCAAGTTTTTACCACAGATGTGTCATCTTAGAGTCCCCTGTATTCTGAGAGATGCTATTTTCTCAATCCTTAATAACACCTTTTTGTATCAGGTTATTTGAAATTCTATGATCCTACTCTAGAGATGGCCAGAGTACCAGTAGGTACCCAAGTAAATGCACTATCTTCAAGTTCTTCACGTGAGAAAACAAATCAAGTAATAGAAGTGGGAATAGGAAAAAAATAAATTTAAAAAAAAAAAAGGAGAGTGGACTACTGCTGCTTAGTACAGACCCTACAGGTATTTTTAATTTAGCATGCCAAATGCCATTTTTAGCAGAAGCCACACAACATTAATATTGACAAAAAAGAAAAAAAGACTTATCTACAGCAATAAAGGTGCTGCTATACCCAGTTACAGATAAAACCTGGGAGCAAAACACAAACACAGTAGCTCTTATCATCCCGAACACAGTCCCTGCACAGAAATGTTTATGCCATGCATGTGTTAGACAGCATGGAAGAACATGCAGGGTTCTATCTTTCAATGGCAGGCCGTTACATATGTTATGAAGTACACTCCTCTTTATTTTCATAGAAAGTCCACTTGAAATCAGAAAGGCAAGAGTCTTTAGGTAAAAGCATACTATTCACACAAAACAGATGATTTTCCCCCAGTTTGTATTGTGGAATACCTGGAGCTTGTTTAGAAACTTGCTAATTGATTTTTGCTTCTTAATTACAAATCTTTGAGCTGCTCGGTTTGCTGTTGGGAGTACTGACTGCTGCTGAACTACCAAATTATCAACGTGCTTGCTATACTTCCCTGAAACTTTGGTACTGAATGAACATACCTGCTCTCCATCGCTGTCTTCACTACTGCTAAGCTTTAAGTCATCTTTCAACATACTGTAAGTAAAAGGGAGAAAGTGAGACAAGTTTTTCCATGTACTTTAATTACAGTCAAAGCATTCTTCTATATTGCAGCATGCTATTGTTTATGCTATAGAGCAGGCTGCGTGGGTGAAATCTGCAAGTTACCATTCTAAAACATTTAATTGTTTAAGAATGGCGAGTTAAGTCATTCTTTAAAGACAAATACAGACTCTAGTACTTTTACTCCTTTGTTCAATCTGTCAAATTTAGGAAGGAAATCTCATACATTTTACTAATGCAGGAAGAGCTAAAATCTGGATGTTCAACTTCTCTCATACAATGACCAAGAATACTGTGCTAAATAAAATGAAGTGGCTGTTTCCCGTCTCATGGCAAAAGCACAACTGTATTAAGCTATAATTTTTCTATTATTATTATTCAGTTATAATTACTCTATTATTTAAGCTAGTTATAATTACACACACCTATTTCACAATACTGAAAATACATGAACACATTGGAAACAAATAGTGGGGTATATTGCCTTTGTGCTTATTTAAAAAAAAATGATTACAAAAATAAGACATCTTACTCTGTCTGGTTCGATTCACATCTGGAAAAAGAAGATGAGAAAGGATTAAAAGTCTGGTATATCTGAATTTTACAGTATAGTTGTTCTACCGATAACCTGAAAAGAGATGCCAACCTCTAGATCTAGTTCCCAATGTTTTCCACTACTATCCTTTTCCAAAAGATACATTTATGTCATTTGCTGAGGTTTTTGAACAGAGTACAATCACTTTGTTTCAAAGTCTACTGCAACAGTAAACATCTTCTAATCCTTCTTCCTATGCACCCCAGTTCAACTAATGCACAATGCTACATCTTGTCCTTAGATGTTCTTGCATTTTGTTTTGGAAATAGCACAGTCCTTTCATGGAGAATTCCACTACCAAAACAAAAGCAAAGTCAAACAGTGAACTCCTATTTCTCCTGCTTGTTGAAATGGCTGCATATAAGCATCTTCTTAAACCTCATGTTTTCAGGAAATTGACTGCAAGTCTAAAATAAATAAATAAATCGGCCTTCAATTATCTTCTATTTCCTTCCCACAGGTCATTTGCTTTTTAATCTTGTTAAGACTGTAATATGGACACGGACAAGCAGAAGAACTAGACTTCATTTTGTAACTGCATCACAGCAAGCATTAACTCAGAATACCCGGTTTTCAGAATCTATCATCACTTTTATGAAACATACAATCGGGTGGTAAAACTTTATTTTTATGGACATGTTTGTTTGGAAACAATCTTTAAGCAGCAAATAATCAATTTTCAGGTTTGAGAAAGGTGGTGGGGTACAGTCATCTAGAATCTTCCAGTTACTTTTTTTTTTTTTTCTTTCAGTTGTATGACTGAGGATGCATAACGTTGGGTCTGTGTACCTAATTAACAAAAATGTTAATTGGTCACTTAAAAGACTGAGTAGCATGAATTTAACTAGATCCCAAACCCAGTTTACTATCTCCTCCAATAACAAAACAGTTCTCATCCTGTCTGGCTGTGCAACTGCTGCAAGCTGCTCCTAGCTGACAGCTCTGCAGTGCACACGTTTGGTACGTCCTGTCCCATCCTGCCTGTTCTTATATGCTGCCAGTTCACAAGCCAGTTCCTAGGTCCAAACTCCTTCACACCTATCCTGATAGCTGACAAAAGCAGGGGAAAGGAAAGCATGCACAGTGTGTTTTTTACCCATACCGATACACCGTGTTTGCTCTACTGGCCCTGAAAAGGGCTTACAGGAAACGATCCCTGTTTTCTGCCAGCCTAGCACAAGTATGCTAAAGAGTCTGTGCAAGAACCGACACGGTCACGTAACAAAACAGCTATTTTCCCCAATTTCTTAAAATTTGACAGTTATTTGAGAAATGTTTTCTCAACAGCTACTTACGATTTGGACTGATGACCATTGGATGTTTTTGATGAAGGATTATATCGTTCTAGAAGAAAAAAGTGCATAGTTTTAAACTCAGACAGGAAAATAGTCACTCCAAGATTGCCAGAAGTAAACAGTCCTGGATAAACAAACCCAGAAGGGCTGAGCGAACGGCAGAAAGGAAGAACCAGCAGACACCAGGTACAGTCTCCCAGAGACCAACCGAGTGAGCGGATGCAGAGACAAAACACCAAGTAAAACAACTAATTTAACCGAGAAAATCTTGAAAGTTATTTAAAACCTCGCTGTTGAAACCGATACGTGCTTAATTTGGTTTTGATGGTGTGAAAAAATGTTTTGCTTCTATCAAGGTTAAAGTATTGCCTTCCATGTGCTGGGTACGGGATACAGGTCAACCTGTCAAGTTCCTGACTTTTCAGCATCCCTGCGCAGCTTTTTAGTGGATAAGCAACCTTCAAACACCCAAAAAACACTCACTCAAACCAACTCTTACAGTCAAAATACATACTGATATAATCTGCTTTTCAGCTTGGGGTTCTATTCTTCCCTTTTCTTTAATTCTGGTATATTGCTAAGCATAGTGCAACAGGAACAAGAATGTTAAAAGTTTCCCAGAAAACTCAAACAGGAGTTGAAAACCAGATCTATGTTTTTATTTATCCAGCCTCTCCATTCACATACAGAGAGATCAGTTGCTCCCGGAACGCACGTCTATTTGTTGGCATCAGGGAATTACGTTTTGTTTCCTTAATTCCCCCACTGTATTAGGTGTTTAGATTAAGCTGCTTGTGAATACCTAAGAATAACCCATTATGCTTTTACTACTTAATCTGTTTAATCACTTCAACAGGAAGTGGAAAGACTTCTGGAAGACAACAGCACCAATCTAATTCAATTTTTCTAGGTACATGTATGTTACCTGGTTAAATTACTTATTTCAGTAATATTAAATTAAAGATATAATTCAAGAGGAATAAAAGCTGCTTTTGTCTAAAAAACAGACATATATTTTGGGACATGAATTCAAGATTATTAAGTCTATTGCTATAAGAATTCTTGATTGGTTTTTTTTTCTTCTGATTTTATGTTCAAAAAGTGAAAATGAACATAGCAAAGGGGAAAACGTAATGTGCTTTTTCTACTAAAACATGAACTTATGCAATCTGTTAGTTTCTATTACATCCAGAGGTTTTATCTGAGGGTGTTTTGTTTTTAGTACTCAGCTATTTTCATTCAGATCAACCAAAAAGACACCTTTTCAAGAATTAAATAATATGACAAATTAAAGATGGTTCTTTTTTTTTTTTTTTTTTTTTTTTCCCCAGCAGATACAACAGAGTTGCAAGGCTGTTACTGGCTTTCTAGTTCTCAACAAGAAACTAGGAAGAAAATCAAATGCTATTTCGTAAGTCAACATTTGAGAAAGTACAGAAAATCTTAACCTAGACTCCATGCTATGACCAGTCTGGAAAAGTCTCTTTAAAAAGCCTAACATCTTAGGAGGATACTAAAAATACTGAATCACAACAAAAACATTACACGTATTAAAGGAAGTTTAATATACTTACTCTGTTCTCCAGTGCCAAAACTGGACTGTTGGGACTCCTAAGGGAATAAAAAGATCACAGGAGTTTTTTCAAAGGGAATTTTAACATACCAAAAACCACGCCATCATCCAGCTATTCTTTGACTTTAAAGGATGGCACCTCATCTTTAAAAAAACAAAACAAAACCACTCCTCCACCAAAAAACACACACAACAACAACAAAGCAAAGAGTGATTCTTTATCTGGGCCCAAACTCCTTTCACCAACCCTAGTGGAACAGCAAGAACATGGAAAGAGCACTTCATGTTCCTCGTCTGGAGCTCGGCCATCCCTACGTGCCAGGTTTTAAGGGCCTTGTGCTGTACCTCTTGGTATCTGAAACTCAATCTCTGTGTAACTTCCATAAATCCTATCTCTTTGTTTGTTTAGCATGAAGATGAGCAGTTTGGTATGTTTTTATTTTTCTTATACAGTGGGGAAAGCCTTGCTGTTAGCTTTACATATTTTCACTCAAATTCTTCTCTTCTCTTTTTCAGACACATACAGCATCTTGGTGGACAAGCCATGAGCATACTAACACTCAATGAACAATTAATGAGCATACTAAAGCTCACAGTAATGAAAAAGTCCCAGCTACAGAAGAGCACATGAGACAATGAAACTTGAAATCTGAAGAGCCCTGCACAAGCGCTGCGTCCAACTCCTCGTCTCAGAACACTCTGCACGAGTTCCTGGGGAAACGCAGGCAGGCACAGCTGACAAACAGATCATTTCCCTTCCTCGCCCCCACCCCCGTCCCGATAAACAGCCAAATCCGCATGTAATCAGGCAATTCACTTGTACCAAAGCCAATGAACAGCGATATTACCTGCCTTGAGACGTAACAGACGTGTTACCTACAAGTCCAGCCTTGAAAGATGCAGCCCTGCAGATTTTAGCACTGCTGTGATCTTTGCTATTCCCATTCCAAAAAAACAATTCTGTCTCCCGAAAGTACATTATCAAACTTTTCAAACACTAACATATTGTTTCAATAAACAAATATGCAGAGCACCGAGTTACCGAAAAATGTCTAAACCAGTTCGCCATTTCAAACCAGGACCCTCCTGACCTCATTTTAAAACGAGGACAAACGCTGACTTTAAGCATGAAAGCTGAAAAAATTGAGATAATTCATGAAGTCACACGCACACATTTTACAACACTGAATTGCAGGGGTTTTGGTATAGCTACGAACCAGTCTTCCCTAACAGCCAGCTCACTGGTGTGCTGAGTGGCTGTATGCGCGATTTCCAAACGTAACAAAAGCTTTATGCAACAAGGCGTGCTTAGATTAACTCTAACTTCCTTCAACTTTATTTCAAAAGTGGAAGCAGTTGAAATACTGTCTTGGACAAGTTTTTTGTCAGTGGTCTAGAAGAACAGACTGCAACACTTCTCTCAAAACCACACCTTCCCAGGAGACTTCATTTTCAGGTGTTCCAAACGCCTCTAATGAAAGAAACCGAATGAAAGAAAGGGACAATATAAATAAAATTTAACTATACCCAAAGTGAAAAGAGAAGACAAGGCTGGAAAAAAGTGTTGTGACTTCAACAGAAAGCAAAGCTCTACCTCCTTCAAAACAAAAACAGATTTTTATCTTTGACACAAGTTCACAGAGTGCAAGCGTGATTCCCCAATTTCCTTTGCCTACCGTTAACTTAGACAGGACTGATAAAACTCAAGTCAAAAAAGAAGTAAAGACCATATTGTAATCAAAATACCACATCTACAGATACAGAGCATCTGTGCTGGGGTGAGCACAAGACGAGGAACTGGCACCATTCTCACCAGTATACGTAGCACAAATTCTGCAGAAACCCCTAACTGCTCGCGTCAGTCAACTTCCTATTTCTAAGGCACAGTGCAATATTTCAGTTAAGTGCACTTTAACGAGGAGTTATGCTTAAACACACAACTTTTTCCAAACACCTCACCACCTATTTTGTCTTTGAATACATTATTTCTTTAAGAAACTCAGAAATTAATAAATAAATAAGAATATACACTTTCAGCCATGAGGTTACCTATGGCACTATCTTCTAAAGGTCTACTTCAAAAAGGAATTAAAAATATCTTAAAGGAAGGAAACCTCTTTCACAGAATACCACTGAGGTTAGGCAGTGACGACACTTAACAGGAAATAAAATTGCTGCTTGTAGTTTGCCACAAGAACTGCAGTGAGAAAAACCACCTGGTAGCTGCTGGGAACAGCAGTGGGGTACCGAATCGGGCTGTGAGCAGCCTGTGGGGAATGGGACCCGTTCCCATGTAATGTCTGAAAACTCAGGTTTTCATTTTTATTTCTCAGAAGAAAGTTTCTGTTTGAGAAAGGATCGACACACCTGCCCACTGGCCATTACGGTCACTTCAGCACGGGGCAGGCACTGAACAAGGCTGGAGACAGAACCCACCTCTCCAGGGATGTCTCCAGGTCACCGCACGGGCACGCAGGCACAAAACCTGGCAAGGATGCTTGCTTTGAGATGAAAAGCTCCCACCCTCTAACAAACAGCTGGATTTTTGAATATATTTTACAAACACACCAGTACTTCCTGCTTTGGAGATTTTGACAGTGAGCCCATGGCTTTAAAAAACAAACAAAAAACAACTTACATAGGATAAAATTACAGAGTGTTAGGTCACCAGATAACGTTTTTACCAAGAGTCAGGAATCAGTTTCTTTTCATAGTATCCATAAAACTTTCCCTGACCTATTTTCATGAAGTTTTATCTTCTGATTCAAAGACTTTCTGATATTAGGTATATTTATAATAATGCAGACAGGCCCCAGTCAGTGGTTAGAGTCCCTGCAACCTACTCACTATCCGCACATAGAAGTGATCTTATCCCAACAGCCTCACAAATAAAACCAACCGGTCCACTAAAAGAAGCCCTATTTTATGTGCGCAGGCAAAACATGCCAGGCTTCTGCACACAAAAGGAACGCTGTGAAATACTGCAGCATATCACTTGTAAATAAATAGAGTATTAAAGAGAACGAGCTTTTCTAGAGCAGCACTGCTTGATTAAAGTAAATCACTGCTTTGTTTTGTTTTCTGAGTTCTGCTCTGGGTCCAGGCAGCACAAGCCTACGGCTCACTGGCTTGCTGGAATTCTGCGAAGATCCTGCTGCCAAGAATGACAGAGGGGAGAAGGCAGAGGAAATTACAGACTTTGGATATGGAGAGAGAATTTGACAAAGTTCCATGGTTAAGATGTGCAGCCACAAAATAAAAAAGCTGGCAAAAAGTCGAAAGAGTCAGAGCAGCCATAAATGGAATTTTTTTTTGCAAACTGGGTGAAGAAACACAATCCAGGTTGATAGATTCAAAAGAAGAAGAAAACACCAAACACACAACCACCCTTTTTTGTTCAAGCATCAACAAGGCTGTGCAACCTTACGTACTTTCTCTGGACATGGCAAAGGCCTACAGATCTCTGCACAGCTTCTTTCTCCCCACACTGAGTCAAAGAGATGCACGGAGACAAAAACACGACAGAACAGGGTGATGACAACAGGACTGTCTGTAGCTCCAAGACATCTAGCCAGTAGGAGAAACAGAACTGTTTAACCTTTCAGTCTGTGGGAGTTTGTGGATGTGCACTTACAGAGGCTGGAACTTTTGACCAAGAAATAATCGTGAGCTATAGCTAGAGCCTTTTGGAAAACTGTACTCATTCAGTGCTCATCTGGGTAAATCACCTAGATTAAACCTTGTGCCCACACTGAGGAAACTATTACAGGTGCTCACAAGAAAACATTTTCTTATGACCAACTAGTCAAAAGGAGAACACACTTCTTTTCCAACTAGATTGTTAGAAAGAGTAATCCATTGTGCTTGTTTCATGTATTAAAGCTCCTTTACTTGGATTTTCAAACACATGCAAACTCCAAAACATCTTCATGTTAAGAGAAACGGGGCTAGAAAGTTGATGTTCAAGCATTCATGGAACAAGACAATCTGTTTAGACAGATTTCATTTAGAAATCTCAGGGAAAAAATCTTAAAACATTTCACTGAACTGTTTTGGGGAGTAATTTGGATCAAGCAGGAAACTGATAGCAGCAACTGGTCCTCTAGCATACCAGCCTGGTCCGAAAAGGTGTAGTCTTCATAATTATTAAGGTAACTTTTAAAAGATGACCAGCATAATTTCTGCAATCCGAAATTATGCCAAACTAGGAACAGAGTACCTCAACCTGTTTCAGATGTATGTTGAGCCTTGAGAAACATTGTATTCTTACCTTAAATCTTTTTCTGCTAATCAATAGGTACGAAGTCCTGAACGAGTCAGCTATCGTAAGCTGAACTGTACTTGCTGAAGTTGCTCCCCAAACTATCTACCCTGCCTACCTACAGCTTCCAAGACACTTCAGATTACAGAGCTGCAGTTCAAGGCAAACAATCACTTCTGCCAATTTGCCTTAAAGCACTGCAGCTGGGAGTGCAAGAGCCAGCCCGAGGGGAAAGGAGCAAACAGCCAAGAGCGAAAAGGTAGGAGAATGCAAGCTCCTTCCTCAGAGGTGTCGGCTCAAGCAGGTCTCTTGGCAACATGCCCTATGCTGTCAGCAGCAGCAAAAAGCAACTGATTTCTCTTTCCAATTAATAATTTAAATGCTTCAGTAGTTATTAAGTACATGGTAAGCTAATAAGGCATATTTCTGGGCAAGTAATCTCAAAACTTCTTGAGCAAAAGGTCTCATTTAAAAACTTTTTTTCCTTTGTAATTGGAAATGTAAGATCTAACAGAACTACAACTGGACTTCAAAATTATGAGGAAAAATCAGTTTATGCAGAAAAATATGTTTGAATTTCTTAACATTTATCAGTCAGTCTCCACTGCTTGCTTGACGAGGTAAACAATGCTTGCTTCTGCACAAAGTGCTGCAAAGTATTTCCCTAACAGGGAAAAGGCTCAGTGGCGTTTTAAAGCTTCAGGAGTACCCTGAAGAAGGTTTGAATTTATGAAAAAGAATTTAATATAAAAATGAAAGCTTATACATGTCTTCGCAGACATTGAAGAGTGCTTTATGCATGTAAACCAGAGGATAAACAATGACATTTTTCATAAGAACGACAATGTTATTGTGAAGCAAGATAAAGAGTTGCACAGCACTGAAACAAACACAGAATACAGAATTGAATTTAAAAGAGTTTCAAAATCCTAATCTTTAATAGGAGCTACTTTTTTAAACTGCATTCGGTATTTGACTACAGCACTGACCTTTGTTGGAAAAGGAAATTTTGACGGTTCAGTTTTGCACGGAGTATGAATAGCAGTCAGTGGAGGAGGCCAAGAATGGGACATCTCCTGTACCAAAACAAAAAAGACAAGCTATTAACAAAACAAAAGCAGAGCAAAGATTTCAAGTTAAAATCCTGATTCAAATGGTAAACCTCTCAATTTTCAGTTCATTGTTCACGCTTCAATGAGCTTTATATTCAAATCTTAATTCCCCAAATGTGTAACGAAGATTTTGCACATAAACCTAAATCTTAAATTGCTACTCATGAAAATAAATAGACATGCCAACAAAACAAGCAGAAAGGAACAAATCAATAAAACTGGTTGGCCTGAACATAAACTGAAGTAGAAGCCAGCGTCTGATCACTTCAGCCTGTGAAGAGCACATGTAAGATAAAGGGGTAGAAAGAAAAATCCTGGGAAGGGAAATCTATAAAATTTGAGGAAAAAGAGGTGAAAATCAATACCTGAAGCTGGAAAGAAAGCATCTTGTATTCATTCAGAGCATCTCCAAGGACCATGGAGTACTGAAGGTCAGAGGAAATACGCTATGGAAATGCTCATGGGGCAATGATACCTTTGTGACAGCAGACATATGAACAGGAGGTCACGTGAGGGGTAAAAAGGCTTGAGAAAATAATGCAGGCAGAGGAGAAGGGAAGGGTCTGCTGTTGGGTAGCTACAAATAATTATACTCTAAAAAGGTATTGGAAGGTAATGACTGTATTTAGGTGGAAGAAATGGCTAAATTCTGGTTAGATTAGCGGGGATGGGGCTAGAAGGAAAGGAATGCCATGAGGCTATCCAGGAGATGATGTGTGCACCCTGCAGTGCACAGTGCCCAGCTCACGCACAGCTCTGCCTCCAGTTTTCCCCAGTCTACCCGCTTCAGAGGATTATTTGAAGAGCCCTCCTGTAACAACTTGCAGTCAAGCCAATTTAAAAGGAACTAATCAACTGGAGAGTATTTTCCACCTCCTTAGTAATGTTTTGTATCTTCAACAAATAACTTATGAAAAAAAAGCAGAGAACTTACTTTTAGAATTTCATCCACACAGCTCACATCGCCAGATGCTGATGCCTACAAATCAAAACTCAAGATTAACATCTCCTAGAGCAGATTTTCTTTAAAAGATCCCAGGAGTTTGAAGCAGTTAAGAATAAACTTCAATCCTTATCATAATTCATACAGAGTCTATATAGATACAAACAGACCTCATTAATTCTTTTCAACAATATTAATTCTAATATCAGATAGCTTCAAATTTTTATGGGATGAGTCACATCCAGTTATGAAAAGCAAATACACCGGATCTATAAAACTGCCACAATAATCTCTTACTTTTCACTTGACGGTTAAAAGTGATCTTAGGCAGTCGGGGATATTAAAAACTTCTGGAAAGAGGGGAAAAAAGAATCATGGCTTTCAATCTTTCCCTGGAAGAAGCCACTGCATAATATCTGAACTCAAATGCATGACAATGAATACACAGTAATGACAAACTGCTTTACAAAGTAAAACAGAGCACAGCACGAAACTAGAAACAGCAATAATTATGAAACTATGAATCTACTGCATTTGGGACGCTGCAACAGGAAGAAAGCAGAATGACTACACATCTCACTGCATTAACACCAGCGTGTCAAGTCTTTCAGAAGGTGGAAATAATTTTTCGACTTTCCTTATCTGTTTCCTGAATCTTAATCTGCTATTTATTGAAATCCCAGGAACAAACGTTTTTTTTCTTGCTACTGGCACTTAAAGAGTTCATATGAAATGCACGGCCATTTTGTTATTAAGAAAGGCCCTCTCCTTGCAAGTGAGCTGTAGTCAAGGTCTGTGCCTTACCAATTCCAGGATTATTAAACTATTAAAAGTTGTTAGTCCAATAGTATTCTGTATTCAGCATACCTGAGCAAAGTTCTGAACCTTTTTCACTTTGGTGTGCTTTGGGGTTAGCTGATGTTCCTTAGGTGAAGGTATAATAATCACACCTAGAAATTACTACAGGCTCCAAAACAAAACCTGATATGCTCAGATAGCATCACCTGACTAAGGCAACACAGCTCCCAGCAAAGACAATATATGGATACAGGCTTGTCAAAAGACTTGTGAATATCCTACTATTTTACTGACTTTTGACTTCAGAAGTACTCCAGGAAAATTAGCCTGTCTGGGTTAGCTAAGCCTTTCTCAGACTGTCTCATAGGCTCTGTTTAATGAAAATCACAGTATCCACATGGAAAAATTTCATGTTTTCCATTTAAAATACAGGTCTTCACCAGGAGAGATGTTTTATTTAACAAAAAAACAGCATTTACTATAAACTGCATCTTAGTTACGTAGATTGGGATTTTAAAGAAGCTGGAAAATCCCAGCCCGAAGGGACTATCATTTAAGAACCCAGTAAATAGGTAGGAACTTACATCGAGTGGTTGAGAAGGTATTTTCAGCTTGGTTAGATGTGCTTTGCTGCTGGGCTTCAGCTCATTCACACTGCTGCTGTGAGTCTGGCTACTGTAGTGTTCAGAAGATAACTTTGGTTCCATGGATTCCTGCCCATCCATCGGCCTTACATAGGCAGTGGGTTTCTGTAACATTGAATTGGACTTGGACATTAGTGAGGGTGGAAAAGACTGATTAGAGTGTTGTCCACTTGAAAATGAGGGTACGCGGGAGGGAGAGTCCCAGTTGGCATCTGGATCCCGGGGAGATTTTGACCGTTGATGTTCTTTGCTGTGATGATCGCCTCCATGAGATCTCGAATGGCTGGAGCTCAACGAAGAAACAGCAGGTGGTTTTCCAGGGCTGGAAGAACGGGATTTGGAGTGTTCTGATCCATGCTGGCTTTTTTTGCGGCTGCTGCTGCTACTGTATGAGTCACGGTCATGCCTCTGGCCACTACTGCTAGTGTTATTGCCACTGCCGCGCTGACTGCTGTGCCCGCTCTGTAAACCCGAGGACCGTTTCTGAGATTGCGAGGAAGTGCTAGGTGCTGGTCCTACAGGAGTCCATTTGCTACTCTGATGTGAACTAGTATTATGTCTCTGGTCACCAAAGAAACTTTGGTTTGATTTCTCATCTGTTGCTGATGGTACGGTTGGTTTGGGAATTCCAACGAGCTTCTGTTGCGATCGATCTCCTAGAAGATCCTCCATTTCGTCATAATTACCGAGCATGCTCTGAATGCGACTAGACAATTTGTCTTCTTTGCTGGTCTGTGAAAATCATTAGAAAAAATGCAAAATTCAGTGTTAAGAGTCACAACTTCGCTTTCAGTGAATTGACTTGACAACTAGTGCAGCTGATCTACATTTCAAGGCTAGGATCGTGGCTAGCACCCCGATCGTTTTGCCAAGGTTTCCTAGTCCCAGGTTTACTTTTCAAGCAGTAATTTAACCCCCTAGAGCACACAGAAAAGATGTGCTTAGGCAGCACTGAGTCATTTTTGTATTTGAAAACTAGAAGGCTTTTGTTTTCAATTTCAAAATCTTTGATCTTTAATTTTATTTTATTTTTTAGAAAATAATGACAAAGTCCCTACTGGCATAGAAGGTAAGGAAAAGGAACAAAACACTCCGCAATACTTTACACTTATTTCTACAGCTTACAAAAGAAATCCGAATGAACTTTGTTACTTTTACTGATGCCCAATCAATATTTATCTTCTAAAAAAACCAAAGCTGCTGTTAAAATCTAGACAGCCAATAGAGGTCTTAGTCCTCTAATAATAATTGCACAGAACTGCCACAAAAAAATGAGTTTGTGAAAATGGCATAAACTCACAACTTTGTACGGTTCCGCAAAGAGAGGAGAGTTAGGTGGAAAGGCTTCTTCACCCTGTTGAATTTCTTGATTTCGCCTTTCCCTTTCTTTCATACGCAGCACATTCCGGTCTTCACGGTTCATGTTGCTACAAAAAAAACATAATTTCCTGATCACAGAAGGAAATGAGGAAGGAGGAAGGCAGGCGCAGTGAGCCCCCAGTACCCGTTCTGCCAAACGAGAGAGCTCAGTTAAGAACCCGCTGCTGACAGCAGCTCCTCACAACTGAAGAGATGTTTTTGTCCAGTTTAAAGAACCTTGCATTTAGAACAGCTGTAACCCACAATTTACAGCTACCTTCTGTGCCTAACTGGGAGAGTTTATGCAGGAAAACTAAAAGTAAAATGAAAAAAAGCACAAAGTCCTCAGGCAAATAACTGTTTCTAACTATTGCACCTGTTTGAAGCATTTAGCTGTTCCAGCCCACCCCGTCCTCTCCCAGTCATTCCTACAATTCCCTTTCTCCTCAACATCCCCCAAGTGTTCTGCAATTCCCTTCTCTTCCCCCGCCCCCGTTCAGTGCCTGAATCGGGCTGTGGTTTGCTTTCAGCTCTGCCCCAAGGCACCTTTCTGGGCATTCCCCGACATCCTCTGACCTCCAGCTTTGATGTTGTTTCCAGGCCTACCTTCCTCCCTCCCTCCTAAAAGGCCTTTCTAGCCAAAGCAGTCATTTCCGTGAAGTTCTGTCAGTGCTGCACTTCTGCCCTAGGCCACACGATCTGTGCCTACTGCAAAAATGCAGACTAGAAAGCTGGCAAGCTCCCCTCCTGCCCATCCTCCTTGGAGGTTTGCTCTTGCTGTTTGAGTTAACAGCAATACGCCAAGTTGTAGCAACACAGCGAGAAAATACTGTCAGCTTTGCGCTTCATAAAGCATCGGGACCCACAGGAATCAACAAAATCAGATGACCGATGAGGTCTCCCCGGTTTTGTGAGCGTAATTCTTTATGTTAAGAGAGCTATAAAAGCACCCTACTGGTGTGCCAAAAGCACAGTTGGTGCTTCCAGAGAAGAAATGCCTATTCTTCCACATAAATAAGCTGCAGTCTAAAATGAAGAAGTCATCTACTTTGAAAGTCACTGTTAAAAATAATAGGAAGCTGTCTAGAAACAACAAAGTTTGCTACAGCACTGATTTGAAAGCTGTGTAAAAGCAGCTAGCCCATCCTAGGAAGCCTTCTACCTATCACTCGGTTGTCTGTTTAACATTATTCTTTTCACCTTAATAACATTTTAGCCTTTCATGGCAATTTCTTACTCATTTGGCTGCATTCTGCCTGCTGCTCTGCTGCAATAAAACCTACAGGGACGCCGCAGCCAGAACCCCCAGCCTGAGCTTACACACTCAGTGCTTTTCCAGGCACTGGATCTGTTGCACTTCCCTGGAATATTTGTGTTGTAAACAAGGTAAAAGCATTAGCATAATCCAGCTCAGTGCTGATACCAAGCCTGTGGATATGACTGTTTTTAACACAGGTGTGAAAATTATTTTTCCTCCCATTATGCTAAACTCAGCCCAACTCCTGGAGGTGGGAGCACACCGCAGGCCTCGGGGCACTGCCGCCAGCAAACTGCCTCAGCACTTGCCCATGCACGGCAAAACGCAAATTCCTTCTGAAGGATGGAGGTCTAGGAAGCTTGTTCTTCTTCAGATTTCTTCTACGTGCAGGATTTAAACAGAAACAAACACCAGATTTAACTATACTGATCAGGTGAGGCCGATTTTCAATTTCACACCTACATTTTACAAACAGGGGGGTAAATTTTAACATAAAGCTCTTCACTGGCTTTCAGAGAGCTGAGCGCCCTCCCAGAGCTGTACGAACGTACCGCAGCTCGTTGGGCTGGGGAAGTCAAGGTCTGGCACTTGGTACAACGCTGCTGCACAGAAGGGACCCGAAGGCAGCCACCCCTCGGAGCGAAGCAGGCAGGCTGGCTCTGTGCGCCAGGTCAATGCAAAATCAGGCTTTGGAAATATCAAAGCAGCTCAGGGCACTTTTTGCCACTCCTCCCTACCCCTCTGCAGTACACAGCAAGTGGCAAATGTCCCCACAGGCACTCACTGTGGCCGTACAGGGAGCGCGTTGGGGTTTTCTTTTTGTTTTGCTGGGGAAGGAAGGGAGTGGAATTGATCATTTGGATCGCATTCAAACGAGACTTCTTTATCTACTCTTCTGCATCTCTGCGGGGATATTTTAAGCACCAACAGCGTGTACTACGCTATTAAAATCACACGGGCATTAAACATGCAAATAAATGAAGCCGGTGCTGGTTGGCGCGGCGGGCTCTGAGCTCGGCGTGTCCGACAGCTTCCCAGCCACACGCACCCCGTGCACAGCACCGAGCACGAGACAAGGTGTGCCTGCTCAACCCGGACTGCTAGCAGCAAAGGCAATTGCAGGAGGAACTTTTCAGATGCTTGTGTCTTGTCCAGCTTTAGGGCCCCCGGAGAACCCCTCGGAGGAGCTGAGCCAGGCTAAGGGAGACAGCCAGGCCTCAGTGGATCCTCAGAGTGTGTTCGCAGCACCCTGACCCCTCTGAGACAGCCTCATCTACCTCAAGGGCCTCTTTCTGTCTGAATTGCTTTGAGAAGCAGGAGAGATCCCACAGGTGGCTCAGGCAGCACGGGCTAGCTGGCTGCGAGGAAACACCAGCGTTGTTTGACAGCATTTGGCCGTGAATGATAAAGGGGCTGTGGGGGAAACGCAGCACGCAGGCCCCAGCAGCTGGGCAGGGCACACCCGGCTCACACCCCAGGCTGGAAATGCTGCCCCTAGGAAGGAGCAGTATATAAGGAATGAGGTATCTGCACACACACACACACAGTTCCCAAGTGCTACTCTGACAGTTTAATCCAAATGCACTCACAGAAGAGTTGGTAAAGAAAGAAGTCACAAACAAAACCAAGCCCAGCCACCAAACCCTGCCCCACAGCAGCAAAACGAAGCACGCCGAGGCACAAAGCAGCAACGCGCTCTGGTGTGGCCACTAACGACTGAAAGCTTCCCAAATAAAAGTGATTTAGAGCTTTCTGGTTTATGGTAAAGAAAAATAAAAGTGCAGAAAAACTGAAACATTGCTTACAGAACCAATAGAGCTTTGCACAAAATTGTCCAAGCTCCAGGTAAGTTTAAGGATAATCACGGTGCTGCAAATACAGCAGCAGTAACACAGGCATCCAGGTTGGCTTCGTACGGCTTTGTGACACTGAAATAAGCAGCAAAACCAAAAAGGAGTTTACAGAGAATTTAAATAATAGTCACGTGTCAATAAATAAATAAAATAAAAAGCTTTCAGAAGAGCGCAGCGTCCCACTTTCCTCCTCTCCCTCTCGCCTCCAACCCCACGGATGGAGTTCCCCTCGAGGCTCTGCCTCGGGAGGGCGTTTGGTTTGGGATGGCTCCGGCTGCAGGCGTTACCTGCTCCCCGAGAGGAGAGGGTGGCTCTGCCAGAAGTGCTCGGCAATTCTAACTCGGCATCAGTCAGCCCGAGGCGAGGCACGCTCACACTGCAGCGGCGCTGATGTGTCCTGAGCACGAGAAAGGGTGAGCCATCACCTCACCTGGGTGTTTTGGGGAAAGCCAAGGGTTTGGGTGTGTTGTTTCTTGAAAATACAACCCTGTTTCTAGCAGATATCCCTTCTTCCAAGGTTTCATTAGGAAATCTCTTCTGTTGGTCATCTGGTACAGATACTGGCAGTATAAAACTAATACAAAACCCAGATTTCCCCAGAAATTCCACCCTGTCCTTCACGTGGGGCATTCCCTCTGCACACTCCCCAGCGAGCTGCTAACGCACAGCTGGAGAACACCACCTCTGTACGCACCGTAAGGGTGGCAGAGCTTTTAAAAACAAAACAAAAAAAAGTTGCCCTAGGCGAGGTTAATGTTTGATGAGAGCCACCAGAGGGAAGAGCTCGGTGTTTGCCACGGGGCCCTTCCCCTTCCCGGCCAGCCCTGCGGCTGCAGAACCCCCCCAAAGCTCCAGCTCTTTAATTTCATCGGCTGGATTCCTCCCTTGGGCCCCTGGCCTTGCAGTGGGACTGACGAGGCTCTGCACGCTCACGTAAGACCCATTTTATGAGAGGAGCTGAGTGAGAGCTGGGCACAGCGTTCACCACACCAAGACCCAGCACACAGACACAAGGCTTCTGTTTTAATTAAGGTAAACGCAGCTCCCAGAAACTGAATTTTACAACCCAAATTAAGGAGGACACTTGGAACTTCTGCAGCTGCGTTTCAGCTTGTCTAAAACAAGTCTGAAGTCCTTTTCCTAAACATACTGCTAAAATAGCTTTAAACCGATTCTGACCAAGAAGAATGTGCTGTTATTTACTCAAGGGTTAACAGACCCCACACCACCCTCCTTTAAACCATCACAGTTACTTTGTGCAACAGCATTACAGGGTAGTGAAAGCGCCCAGACCCCCTCACCTCTCCTTCCCTGGATTAACCTTACCCAGCCCTCGGTTTTATTTTGTGTCACTACCAAGGGCAAGCTCTAAAAATAAAGCAATGATTGCAGCTCGCTCTTGGTTCTGCAAGGAACCGCGCCGCACAGCCAGGCTCTTGTGCGAGGCTGGCAGCTCAAGAGCTGTTGGAAGAAATCCTCCCTGCGTCCTCTGGAGAGAAACGAAAGAAAAACACAGACCTGAAGCTATCGGTTTTGTTTTTCTTTTCGCTAACCACTTAGGGGCAGGAAGACATCAGCTGCCCGGCCCTCTGAAACAAAGTTCCCGGCTTCCTTTTTCTTCCCAGCCAGGGGAGTGCTCCCAGGCCTGCAGCACCAGCCCCTTTGTGCTGTCCCTACAGAGGGAAACCCAGGCAATGCAGCAGCGTGCCCGGCTCTCCCCGGGGATGGGAACAGCAGAGAAATGGCTTCAAGCAGAAAAAACAGAGCCACAACACAACCGGGAGCACGAAGGCACCGACCCCGTGGAGGAATGGCCCAGCCAGGGGAACCCTACTGACCCCAGAGGGAAGGGGGATAACCAGACTGCAATATGAGGCTGGGATCCACCAAAACCATCCCTTTCTGACCCACGCTGCAGGGTGAGGTGCTGGAGCAGCGCGGAGCTTCCCCGTGTGCTCCTTCCTGCCCGCACAGGCTCCACGAAGCGCACCGCGATGCTGCTCCCAGCAGCCACTTTAATCGTGCAGACTCGCTACCCAGATTCCTGTGCCTGCATGTTCTCCTGCTCCAGCTTTGAAGCCGAGACAATTGGCGTTTAAATTTTATTAAGCAATAGTTCTTCAGACAGCCGGCGTTAATCTGCCTATTATAGTTCTGACTTCCTCACGTTAATTTACTGTCTTCAAGGCCTCATTACACGGGAGCGTTACGAACTCTGCAGCATTATGCCTCAGAAGGGACTGGCTTTGCAGAAATCCCGTGATAAATACACCCCGACCAGGCCCTGAAACAATACCGAGTGTTCTCACGAAGCCCCACCTGAAGGACAAAAGGGAAAACTCACGTTTGCCTGAAGGTTCCCGTCCTCAGCTGCAGACCAAGCAGGAGAGAAGTTTATCACACGGTGCCCAGGTTTAGCTGCCGCTTCCTCCAGCCCTGCTGAAAGCTCACCTGGCTGCTTCCTCACTACGCATTTATCTCCAGCCTCTCATCGCAGCCAAGGCCCAAGCCCCGTGCTGCACACCAGGCTCACACACATCGGGTTCTCAGACCGTAAATTCAGGCGCTGAATAAACCAGGGGGGGCTCTGTAACTGCCCCAGCAGCCGGGCACACGGCCGTACACCCACCAACACCCCTGCTCCTCTCCTCGCTGCTTCGAGCACGGCACCAGGGGCAGGCAGGAGGCACCGGGGCTGCAGCACGGCCCTGCCGGCCCCCGAGCTGTGTGGGGTCAAAACAAACCCTGGGGGACAGGGTTATTTGGGAACGTGGATGAGCCTGAACGCTCCCCAGCCTCTAGAGCAGCTATAACAGCATGAGAGAGTGGGAATAAGCAACTTCTTTAATAAAAATAAAGAGGAAAGAGCATGACTGCCCGCGTTTCTCACCCCCGGTGCCACGCAACTTCCCCACGTCAGACCCAACACCCTGCAGAAACGTGGGCAGAGCCCCTCGGGGCGTGCTGCGGGGTCACAGGGCACAACCAGGTGAATTCCTGAGAGCACAACCGAACAGGGTGTGGAGAAGCACCAGCAGTCACCTGAGCTGAGGTGTCGGCACGCACCGGGACAGCCCAGCTGGGCGCCAACGGCCGCCGCCAGCCGTTAGGGAGCTCCTGGGCCACTTTGGGCTTCCCAAGATGATGAGAGAGGTTGCTGGCTGAACTTTGGTAAAACCCACCGGAGAACAGCTGAGATTTACAGCCAAAGAACAAAAAAACTGAAGCCAACAGGAAGGGACCAGAGCTACCGTCAACACGGACGGAAAGTTCTAACCGTGTGTCCAGCCCGCTGAACGCCCCGGGTATTTCACAACCCCTGTGAGCACGTCATTGAGAGAACCACCAAATTCAATGGGACAAAGACACTTTGTGTCGTGCAGAGACGGGTGGCAGAAGATACCTGGATGATTTTGTCCTACCCGGCCTCAGAACTTCACTTTGCAGGTGGCACAGGCCAGGCGTGTGCCAGCTGCTTGTGAGCGGCCGCTCGCGGCGCGTTCAGCTGTGGATAAAGGAGCTGGCAAAGGGCACCCCAGGCGAGCAGAACAGCACGCGTGATTTCACAGCAGGGAGACCGGATGGATCTTGCCGCCAGAAAAAGAAGTTAAACTTTTTCTAGTACAAAATAAAGGGAAGACACAAGCAGCCTTGCAACACTCACGCCAAAATTCAGTTGAATTTCCAAACCCTCACTGCAACAGCCCGTGCGGGGCCTTCAGCTGCGTTCACTCGTTACGGAGCTTCCACACGATGATGCTCCAGCTGACAGACAGACGGACAGGCAGACAGACAGACAGACAAGCTTCCAGGTGCTGCAGGAACACGGCAGGACGGCCGCTGCCCCTTTCAGAAGCGCCCAAGGATGCGGCGGGCAAAGCAGCTCCCCTGAGCAGCTCCGTCCTGCGCGGGCGCCTGGCCCAGAAGGCAGACCTGTCACTGTGCCTGGGAATTAACCCAATTCCATTTCCCACTCCAAAGCAGCACGGTGCAAGCTAAGAGCAATCTTTAATGTGCGAGTTATTTACTTACACACCATAGTTCTTGAACTATTCGTTGTGTAACACGTTAAATGCGCCACGCGCTGTGTCCACTCTTGGTGCGAGCTCACCCCCTTACGCCAGCCACAAGGCTCAAGTTTTGTAGTTCTCTTGATGAGAAACCGAAATTAAAATGTTCTCATTTCACCCACCTTTAGCTTTTCAGTCAGTGAAAGCACTCTAACATCCCTCCACATAACCAAGGCCATGCGAGTGCCTGGAGCCAGCTAGGGGGTGCTGAGGGTGCCGTGAGAGCACCCTGCAATGCCCACTCGGTGTGGGTCATGCCCCGTGTGGCCATAAGAGATGCAACTGACTTCTTAAACCACAAAACTAATCAGAGGAAATCAGAGAAAAACGAAGCCAGAAAGTCCTCTTTTAGGAGCTTACAAGCAACGAACAACTTGAAGCTGAAGCCTGCTTGCTCAAGCCCCTCCTGGTACGAGGTTTCTGCTACTCACTGGCTCGGGATGTGTCCCAGCACAAACTCCTCGCTTCTCTTTCCCCCTCATTAAATATAATTGGTGCAGATCTTTCAGCAGAAGTAATCATTGCTCCAGGAAAACCTTTTCACTGCAGCCTTCTGCAGGCTCACAGCTTTCCCCGGGCCAGAGGAAGGTTTCGGTGCGAGGCCAACACCTCCCCGCTCAGCACGGCGGGGCCAGCCCCTGGCACAGCAGCCACAGCTCCACGCGAAGGTCCCGCTGTAAATCTCCAAAAAAGCAACCAAGAGAAAAAAAAGGTACCACCGCCGGGCCTCCCCCCACCCACACGTACACCAAGAACTGGCTCCACGCAAACAGAACCGTCAGAAGCCTTTCCCCACGCGGGACCACCCAGCGCACCAAAAAAAAAGATGTAGGACAGCAAAAACCTTACCCGCCGTATCTCGTCCTGTCCGATCTTCATGCTCGGAGGCCCCGAGGTCAGGAGAATAAAGCTGCCTTTGTAAAATCAAAGCTTTCTCAAGCAGGGCAGCTTCCATCGAGCTGCTATTTTTATTTACACCGAAACACGTCCCGCTGGCTGCCGGGCACTGCCAGGCGCTCCTCCTGCAGGGCCCCCAGCCCTGCTCCCTGTGTGACACCCTGGGAGCCCCGTGGTAACCAACACGGGCACCATTTCTCACAGCTGGACTTTGACCACGCAATTTTTAAATTATCGTTAAATAAGAAAGTGATTACGCTAATAGAAGCGGAGGCCTGGTAAATGAGATAATCAGTTGGGTTTGGGTTTTTTTCAGAAAACGATGGTTTACACTCCTCTGCCCACGAACACACTCAGTGTTACACAGAAACTGCTCTGAGGTGGCTTTTTGGGGTTGGATTCTGCCCTCCCCCATAGCAAAACACTGTTAGCTGCTCCTACCCAAACTATCCCGAGTGAAGCGGGCTCTTATCTCCTCATCCCACTTGCTTTAATGATTTGTGCACATCAAAGCCCGATCAGAGCCATTTAAGCACTTCCAGCACTGAAAGCTCTTTAACGTCCCTGGAAATTAAATTAAAGACAGAAACAAACCCAGAGGTGTGTGTGACCGTACCCAGGTGCTCCCCGGGTTTTATCAGCTGTTGAGCTTTACGGGAAGCTCAGGATGGGTGGCGAGGAGCGGGGAAGCAGCTTCAGTGTTCTGGAGCAGATTTGGGTTAAAATGTCGAAGATTGGTGTGCACCTGCTGCACCTCGCTGGGACGGCAGGAGCAGAGTCAGCGCTCAGCACCAAAGCGGGCAGGTTTGAGAGCCAAAGCCAGCACGGGAAGCATCTGACAGGCAGCAATTTGACTCTTACCAGGGTGGAAGTTTAGAATCTGAGCTCTAGAACCTGAGCAGAATTTTACAGACCACAGAACTTTAGAATCTGAGCAAGTTTCAACAATTCCTCCTGCCCGAAGGGTGCTTTTTACCTGGTCGCTGGGTAGAAACACCGCGTTCCCAGCGCTTGCTTCTAAAAATTAAACACACTGCCATGCCCTGGAAAGCCTCATCTGAGGAGCAAAGCGAGCGCTGCGAGATGTGGCTGAGAGGAAGAGGAGCAGCACAGCACCACGGGACGCCCCACAGCACATCCCTGCTGCTTCCCAAGGGTCCTGAAGATGGGAAATCCCCCAGGGGGGTCCCGGGGAAGGCAGGGCAGCAGGAGCAGGGGACCAGCAGTGGGTGCTGGGGCGAGGAGGGAGGGCAGGGGCTGCTGTGGGAGCAGGCTGCCAAGGAAAGGAGCGCGCAGGGCTTGCTGTGACAGGGTGCCAGAAGGGCTCACCCATCGCAAGGCTGGTGGTGGCCACCACCACTCACACACCAAACAACGCCCAACGATGTACAGACAAATTACAGCGAGATACCGAGCGTTTACGGCTGCTGCCAGGAGCCCACATGGCTGCAGTGCACCAGGACCTGGGTGCCTGCTCCTTTCAGCGCCATATAGAGTAAAAGCTTTGAAAGCACAAAGCCTGTGATCTGCTTCGGTGTAACGCACGGCCTCTGACATTGCCCAGCCCCGAGAGCTTCAGGGGGGCACCCACAGCTCGGAGCTGCCTCCCGGCCCTCCGCTGAAAAGCCAAACCCAACAGCAGAGGGAAGTTTCAAGCCCAGCCCAAAGGACACCCATTTGAAAGCCACTTTTGGGAACTGCAGACAGTGGGGGAAACATCGGCCCTTTATGGGAAAAGGAACACAGCACTAACGTTTAAGAGCAGCACTGTTCCAGCTGGTTGTCTAAGTCTGGCCTTTCTGCCCCCCATCGTGGTAGTGGAAATAGCAAGAGATTGCTCTTAGGTTGCAGAGAGCTGCCAGCAGTGAGGGGTGGGGAAGGAAACTGTCCTGAGCAACGTGATCAGCACAGGCCCGTGATGTTAGTAAAACTGACTCTTAACTAAACTTGTAATTATAAATCATGGACAAGCACCGCATTCAAGTTATCAGGAACTGTCTATTATCAGTAACTATAAATGAAAACTGAACTTCAGCAACAGCTGGCAACAAACGGGGCTCAGGAGCTGCCCGGGAGGTGCTGCTGGGGCTGGGGACGGTGCCTCAGCACAGCCCTCAGCAGAGCCGTGCGGGCAAACTGTTCCTAATGAGCTGTCAAGAGAAGAAAATGAGTTCAGGACTTCAGGGCAAGAACTTCCCTTATTCAGTGTCTGTGCAGCACCCGGCACAATGAGGTGGTTTTTTTCTCCTGTTGGTACCTGGTGCTGCTGCCAGTTCATAAACCGGGTTTTACGTTCATCAGCAAGAACAATTAACGACTCAAGTGAGAACAAGAGCCACGACAACTTGAAGAACCACAAGGCGCTTGGGAAGAAAACAGAGCTCGCTGCGTTAGGGAAGAGGGAGATCTGGAACACAAAGCTGGAGGAAGAAACTTGGAAAGCAGCAGAGATCTGAGAGCCTGGGGAGATGGCAGACAGCAAGCGAGACACGAGCACGAGGCGAGCGGCGTTACAGCCAGAGGGGAGGCTGGGATTCCGGGCTGCACGTACGAGGCTGGCACAAAACCAGGGAAGGAAGCCCCGCGCCGCGGCTAAGTGCTCTGCGAGGCACCTCCACAGGCACAGCCTCACATTCCCATCTCGGAGAGCAGCAGCACAAGTGCCAGGCGTGGGAAACGGCAACGGCTCCATGCAGGTATACGTTACAGAGCTAGAGAGAGCACAAATCCAGGTTACCACAGGAGGAAACTACAAAGCGTAAGCACAGGACTCCTCTAACATCGCAGGCTGACTAAGCTCAAGAGAAAAGCTTTATGGCAGGAAGGAGCACGAGCCCCTGCAGCTGTATTTCCTGAGCGGCAGAAGCCCTAACATCTCACAAGGCTAAAGTCATCTCGTCAATCTGCAGCAGCTGCAGAAAGGATCCGTCCCGCAAGAGGAGAGTCACTGCGAGAGAAGTCCTTTCCTCTTTCCTTTACCAATCCCACCTACCCACTCATTACTTTCTCATTTGAACAGAGCTAGCGGTATTTTGCCTACCCCTAGCAGTGCTCTACTAAAATGTGTTTTCTTAAAGCTTCCTGACCCACTTCCAAACGCTCCCTGTCACGCTGCGGCCTCTCCACCTCCCCACAGCGTGGAGCTTCCCTGCTGTAGCGAGGACGACACCAGCATCAGCTCCTCCGTGGCACAAACTCCACGAGAGACACTGAAAACGAACGACACGGGGGGACAGACGGCCTCGGGTTCATTTCTCCACTCCTGCTGAAGGGAACTGTGACACTACAGCAACACGAGCAAAAAAGAGTGCCTGTAGAACAAACCACAGGTGAGTAACGCTCTGAAATTATGTGGCTGGCAACAATTACTGCAGCAGAGAAGGAACCTCACAGCCACTGAAATCCCGACTCTGTTCCTACCTCCTCAGACAGGGAGGCCCCACGCAGGGCTCTGCCCCACCAACTTTCTCCCTGTTCTACAACACGGCTCTGCCGACAAAGGCGGCCTCCTTCAGCTTCCAGTTTTCTGCCCACGGCTCCCAAAAGCTGCCCGTGGAAGCTGCTCACTTCGTGCCTCAGCTCTCGGCAGCCAGCCTCAGGGATCACCCGCTGCTGTGCCTGCCCTCAACACCGCCGCCTCCCATCATCTGGAGCAAAGCTTAACAGGAGCAACGATTCAAAAAACCTCTCCAAACAAGAGGAGGAGCAGGAAGCACAAGAGCAGAGGCACCTGACGCAGCTGTGAGCAGTTCTGGCAACTCTCGTGACACACAAAGCGAGGGGGAGGAGGGGGCCGAGTCCCCGTGTGCCTGCAGCCCCGTCCCGCAGCCGGGGCGGCCAGCGTGGAAAACAAAGTGCAGCCCAACATCCCTGCCAGCAGCTGGGAGCCAGGGGAGAAAGGAGGAACTAAGGCACGCCTGCCAACTTACTATCTGCTGCCTGCGAGGTCAGGACAGATTTCTGCTGCAAGTATTTATTTACAAAGGCTGAACAATGCAAACTGAGCCGCGTTCGCAGATAAAAAAAAATACGTGGCATCCTTTCATTAAATAGTTGGGAAATAACCACGCACAAACACATTCCAGCTCACAAAAACGGCAACCTGCAAACCCAAGGAACGTTTCACTGAAGTTTTATCAAGTTGCGATCATTATAGCTAGAAGAATGCAAAACACACCTCTTCTCTGGGGGGTTGCTGCGTGGCTTCCTGCACAAAACTGGGAAAAAAACCCACCCGGGGCGTTCAGTCTCCCTCTCACAACGTTTGAGAGGGAGGAGAAATGCCAGAAATGAGAACTGGGAAGACGTTTAAAGAAAATATTAGGGACCTGAACCCACTCTTGAAACGAGACCTGAAATCCACCATGTTCTTTGACAACTGAGAGCACTGCTCAGCACTGGAGAAGTCACCCTCACAGAAAGCCACACAAGCACTGCACAGCACAGAAATGACCCCGATACGGCAAGAAAGCCGAGGTACTAACAATGCCCAGTGGCAAAATTTTCTCTCCTGGTATCGACGAGCAAGAACTCCCCGATTCTCACCACGAGCTGCTGTACAACTCACATCTAACGCCCTGCACGGCCCCTCCAGGACTGGTGCTGTTCGTACCAAGCCCTGCTGGGCCAGAAGGCGCAGCAGCGTGCGGAGGGTTTAATGATGTTTCTCTCATTAGAGCAGATACGAAATGCCACTCCTTCCAATCACTTGACTAGACCCTATTTCACAACAACGCCCCGGGCTGCCAGGCGCCCCGCTTCAGAGGAGCATTGGGGAGTTTTCAAGAAGCGCAAGCAGCCAGCAACGCTCTCGTGAGAAGGCCGGCACTGGAAGAGCCAGCAGCAAGGTGAGAACCCCAGGCAGACACTTGAGCAGGAGAAGTTAATTTCAAAGCCTGCCGGCGTTGAGTAAGTGCCTGCCCCGCTCACGGGGAGCCGAGTGGGAGGCCTGGCTGCCACCACGGGGAGCACTTCAAGTCGTCAGGGGCCGCGTTTGGCTGAGGGGGTGCTCACAGAGCAGGGCCCCAGCTGCTTGTGGGCACCACAGGGAGCGGGGCCGGGGCTGAGGCACGGCCACAGGCGCTCAGCTTCCCCCTGAAAGGCAGCCACGGCGCGAGGCACCTCTGGAAGAGGCAGCGGCTGCGAGCAGCGGTGCCTGCCTGCACCCAGCACTTCTCTGCCTGCCTGCCCAACGCAGCGCCCGCAGCTCAGCACCGCTCGTGCTGGGGCCAGTGCTTCCCATAACACCCCCGGAGGCTGTGCCCGCACACCCCCCCCACCCCCATCCCTCCTTGGAGCGGCCCCAGCCCGGTCCCAGCGCCCTGTGGGTGTGTGGGGGGGGCAGGAACAAAGCGCTGCCCGCCGCCGGCTGCCGGGGCCCAAACCCGAGGGGGCAGCGCCGGCCCCAGCAGCATCCCCGGCACCGGCCGGGCCCAAGGCCTCCCGGTAGGGCCGCGGCCCACAAGGGTGGGGGGGGGGCGGCGGCGGCCGGGAAGGGGCCTCCGGGGCCTGGTCCGGGCCGGGGCCGGGCTCCTCCCTCGCCCCCCCCGCCCTCCCCCCGGTGCCCGGTTGCCCCCCCCCGGGGTCTCACCTCCGCGGGGCGCTCCGCCGGGCCCGGGCCGGGTCGTGGTGCCGCCGGGGGGCAGGGCAGGGCCCGGCCGGGATGGGTGAGGGGTGAGGGAGAAGGGGGGGGAGCAGGGCCCGAGGCCTGCGGCGGGGGGCGCCTCACAGGCGGGCGGTGCTGGCGGCGGTGCTGGCGGCTCCCCGGGGCTCCCGGCGCTCCATGGCGGGGCCGGGGCCGGGCTGGCGGCGAGGAGGGCGAGGGGAGCTCGGGCTGGGGCTGGGCCGGCGACGTCGGGCGGCGCTGGGCGGCCCCGGGCGGGCTGGGCCCTGCCTGGCCCCTGCCCCGCTGCGCTCCGCCCGTGCGGCCGGGCCGCGCCTCCTCCCGCAGCCGGGCCCCAGCGCTCCCGGCAGCCCCCGCGCCGCCGCCGCTCACGTGACCGCGCGACGTCACGCGTCATGCGGAGGGGAGGGGGTGGGGGGGTTGGGGGGGGTGGGGGGAGAGGTGTCCCGCGCCTCAGGGGTGAGGGGAGGGGGTCGGGGCCAGGGATGGAAAAATAAATGTGAAGTAAAATGTAACTAAACGCGCACAAGTGTTGGAGTTTAGTAGAAAGCAGCACCTGTAGCCCTGCCCACACAGCCCACGCTGACGGGCCGCAGCGCGGCTCTGCTTCGGGCCCACGCAAAAAATAAACGATTTAAAGTGTTTTAACGGGCTGCTAACTCCAAAGGGGGTTTTGACACTAAAATATTACCGACTTCTCTACAAAATATGGCCAAATGGTAACAATCCTGCCCGAAAGTAAAAGCAATTACAAGTTCCCACTTCACAGGGGCAGAGGAGGCAGAGGCCCTGAGAACACAGCACTGTACTGCAAATAGACAGAAAATAATAAAAATACCCTATACATTCCTGTAAGGTTTCCACAGTGTTTTCAAAATGATGTTCTGCCAGTGACATTTTTGGTACCTTGCTTCTCCAAGCTGATATCCTGCATTATGGTTTGTATTATTCCTAACACCCCCCCTACACACACAATTTTTACACATCTTGAACAAAATTAGGCTGTGAAGATCTGCCTCCGACACAACTGATGTCTCAGTGTCTGGTTAAAGGCACGGCTCGGGTAAATGGAACTTCATAAAGCAAATTAAACCCATGGGGTTCAGGTATGCTGAATCATTTCTTCATAGAGCAAATCCATTTGATAGCAAAATTCCTATTTATTAAGGACACTTTCCCAAAATAAATAAATAAATAAATAAAATCCATCAATCCATTAAAGACTTTTTAATGCAACTTCACTGAGGGCACCCAAAAGCCTGTCTCTGGCTGACCAACGTTTGATTCAGTAGAGGCCTGGACCAGGTTGTCCTGTCCCTCCCTCCCTTTGCTCTCCCCTGGGTTAGCAGCGTTTCTCCTTGAAATGCAATGCCTTTTCCTGAGGCTATTTTTCTACAAGACTGCATCAATTGCTTCACTTCAATTAGCAATGGCAGCTTTGCTTGGAAGAGGAAAGATTAAATTGAGCCTGTTCCAAGCTACACAGGTTTCGTGTAAATATACACGCTTGGTAAATAACAATTCCAAGGGGGGGGTTGTTTGTTTTTGTTTGCTTTTAATTACTGGCTTTTTGTAGGTAACCTAGAGCTTTGGAAGACAGTAATCAAAGAAATCACCTTTCCCATTGAAAAAAATGGAATCAAAGCACCTTATAACGAGGTATCAGGATGAGATCTAGTGAAAGATGAGTGGTGAGGCTCTTGACAGACTGGTGGCCTTTACTCTGTAAAATAAGAATATACAGAGATAAACAGAAAGGGCAAGTCACAAAAAATCAAACATATCATACTTAAAAGTAAACATTAAAACAACGTGAGCATAGGCAGCCTTACGGCTGGTCTCAGACTTAATGGCAGGCAACGTCAGATACGCAGCGAGAACAGTGAGCCATCTCTGATGTCTGCTCATGAGCCAACAGTGGACCAGAAACTAAATTAATGACTTCTTGATACTATCTGCAATTATGTTACCTTGTCCTACCTCCCACTGATGGAACCTGACATGCACAAGTGTTTCCTTTTGTCCCTATGAATGGACACAATTTGTCTGACTATGGGCACTAAATGTAAACAGAAGCAGGAAGAGGCCGCCCCCAAACAGAGTGACTTGCTTTGCTATCAGTAGTTGTCTGACAATCTTAAGTTTTTCTTTTTTGGCAGAAACATTTTAAAGGGCAGCAGTAGTAACACTTCTGTGTGGAGCAATGCACATCTGACAAAGCCATCTACACACAAACACCAGCAGCATTAAAGAAACCAACGTACAGCGTGGTCATAACAGCATGGCAAGGACAGTTCAGACTCATTTCCTTGTCCTCTCCCTTCGAAACAACTGCCCTTCCTCATCACAACCCCCTTCGCATCCACGCTGCTGCTCAGCTCAACATCAACCAAAACAAAAGCCTTTTTTCTTCGTAGCACATCATCTTCACACAGATGGGCTCCACACCCCTCTTCCTGCAGTCCCCTACAGCCCGGCTGTGCCCTTACAATGGAAGCTGGGGCTGCAAACTTCCACTCACCTGCTTCAGTCGCGCTGAAACCATGAGAGATGACCCTAAACCCAGACCTATAAAAGTACTGTTTTCCAAAGGTCTTGCATTTTGATTTGCAGGAAGCATAAACTTAACAAATACCGTTTAATAATTTATTAACTTTTCCCATTAAATAGTACATTTACTCAAGAAGACTTCAACAACTTTCTGATAATTTTTATTTACAGTCTGCAGTGTTCCGTAAAACACACTAAAACAGACTAAAACACACAACATATATATTTTCAAACATTTAAATATAAGCACAGTTTATTCAAAAGTAATTCTACACACTACTTTTCCATAAAAATATAAAAAATAGTTTAGTTACTATATTTTACCTAGACCAAGATATTTAAGAATTCTTCCACATGTGATGCCTCCCCCTCAGAAAAGGGTAACTCCAACAGTAAGAAATTCAGGAGATGGCATCACAAATTAAAATACTAATGCCAACAGCTCAAGTCCACCAAAAGAACAAATAAATTTCAATTTATAACCAGCAAGAGTTGTTCTGCAGTATGCTTGGATTTATTTTTTTTTTGCACTAACTTGCTTCTCCCGTGCCAGATTTCCACAGACATGTACACACGCCGGTAAAAATAGCGAACAGATTATACTGCAGACTATAATGCCAGTTACCATGTGCTCAACAACATAGATTGGCAATCTTGCATTACAGAACTTTTTTTTTTTTTTTTTCAAAAATATCAAAATGGAAACACTGTCCTTTGGACCTCTTTTAAAAGACAACTCCACTCCTTACTGAGCATCCCACGAAAATAGCCTTTCTTCTCTCTCCTAAAAAATAGTGCCTGTTTTTGCTCATCACTACCATTTCTCTGGCTTTACGAACCGTACTCTGTGTGGAAAGCTATTGGGAGTTCTGAAAAAACACCCACTCGAGCCCTTCTCTCACCAGGATACATTTAATTTACAAAAAAAAGGCACAAAGATGAAACTCCTAAGCAGCATCAGTCGTAATTCTTCCACTGTGCACTGCTCCTCTTTCTTACATAGACAATGCTACAACAGACTCTGTTTGTCTCAGAAAAGTACTACAAAGACAGGAAATATGGAAACAGGCAAAGTTGAAAAGACTAAAGCCTCTGTACAGCACAAGTAGCATATTGATCGTTAACAAATGAACACTATTTAAAGTTTCATGTTGCAATTAAGACTCGACCTGGAAGCATCAGGAAAAGCCATCAGAAAAAAAGCTCAGCAGCATATAATACATTTGTTAACAGTGAGATGGAAGGCCCTCTGTGTGCAACATTGTGCATTCAGTTTCAACAATGACCGTGCTCTACAGCCAGCAGCGTACAACTTCTGCTTCTGACAGATCGGAGGATTTTCTACATGTAAGTGAAGTTGCCGTAAGCAGAGTAGCAGTATGTGATGCACAGCATGATCTGTGATAAAAAGCTTTTGCTTTCCAGCATGTAAACATCCAGGTTACTGGACCTTAGCTCGTATAAACAAATCTGATGATAGATTTTTAAACTAAAAAAGTAAAATTTCCCATAAAAGGATAAACCACAAAAACACTCTTTCAGTAAGTTTCACGTGCCATTTAATACTTTTCATGTCCTATGAACTATGCAAAACATTTAGAAAGTTTTAGCAGTAGAAATGTTGACCAGGTAAACTGCTTGGCAACCACGTGCTCAGAACATCTTTGAAGAATGTTATCGTTTGCTCAGCAACAGTTCTTCGCTACAACATATTATTTCTTCTTCTTTTTCTTTGGTGGCTCATCATCAGAACTACTACTGTCTGTGCTGCTGCTGCTACTGCTCGAGGAACTAGAATCTGATTCAAACTCTGAAGAAGAAGTAGTACTACTCGAGGATGGAGACGATGAGGAAGTTGAGGAGCTCTCATCACTGTCACTATCATCATCAGAAGAGGAGGTAGAGGAATCTTCACTGTCAGATGACGAATCGCTAGCTGAGCTGACACTGCTGCTGCTGCTGGAACTCGTCACACTTTTAGATCTGAAAGAAAACAAATACACAGATGAGAACAGGCCTGCTATAGACAGCATTACAGAGCGCTCTTTATACTCTGTTGTAATCCAAAGACCAATTATTCGGCCTGAAAATTTCCAGGCCTAACAATTTAACAATCTTCCTTCCCCTCCTGCTCCCAACCTCCCGTTCCATTCTGAACAAATTAATTTTGAGCAACAGCAGAATGACACCATGCACATGATGTAAGTTGCCCTGGACAACATGAAAGCCCGAACAGGACTACAGGGGAAAAAAAAAAAAGTTACGTTTGAAAGTTGGCAAGGCTCCTCCTGTTCACAGTAACAACTAGCGTCTTCACTAACTCGTAAATAAAAGAAAGTTGCAGGAATGTGCTGTACCACTAAAGCCTCGGGGGGAAAAGTAACCAAGATCAGATCCCTAGCACTGCAATAAGAAGTGCAATTTTGGCAATGTGAGTTGGTGGAAGTTTCATCAGCGAGATTTCCCAAACGTCAGAATTGTGCTCAGCGGAAACCTTTCTTAGATTACTGCTGGCAGAACCCCCACTACCTGCCGCTACAGCAGGCTTCTGTTTTCGGGGTGGAAGAGAAGGTATGGAAACAGTCCAGGATAAAGATGGAGTCAGGAACACTGTAAAGTGGATTTCTGTAGGCTCTGCAGTTTAATTTTTTTTTTTCTCCTTTTTTTCCTGTCCTCCGTGTTTAGCTCTTACTGTAAGGCCACTGTTCCCAAGGTCTTTGCAGAACTGATGTAATACGAATTCTAAGAAAGTACAATTAAGTTCTTCCATAAATCTTTCTCCAAGCAAAATATAGAGGTACTTATCCACCCTTCTTCCCACCAAGTCAACCAAATACTATGCAAAAATGCTAGAAATAATAATGCAGATTTGTAGTTTTTATCTCAGTGTTTGGTTAAGTATAAAAATTCAGGAAATGCCTACGTTAAGTCTACTAGAGAGTAATGTTTTTTCCATCAGATCAGCCACTGTCACGACAACTGCCAGATCTGAACGCCTGTAATATGCTACAGACCACTGAAGTTTTTATAATACACAGGGCATGGGTTCCCTCTCTGTGCACAGACATAATGGCTGTTTATAAAAAAAAAAATAAATCATAAAGGCCAGTTAAATACAGACATTGTTGGTGGAAAACTGGTGTAACGAGATAAGAAAAAAAAGTGTCTATTTTTAAAGTGGTATTTGTTATTTTCTGGGCAAACTCCCACACAAACCAGTAGTTTCAATCTTTTTACTGGATGTGCAGACCCATTTATACGGGCAAGGATCAGAGGATCCCCTGAACAGTAACCCTGACAAAATGTTTTTTTCCCCCCAAAACATCCGTGTATCTGAAACATCAGACACGATACTCAATACCTTCACCTCGACGAAAGCACTGGCTAGATCCATGAGAAAAAAGCAAGCAGATACTTGTTGCCAGCTGATGCAATCGGTGGCCTATTGGTAGTCACAAAAGGAAGACGGACATGGGAACAAGCAAAATTCACCTATTTTACCTTGTCCTAATTAGGTAAGGTGACATCCTAGATGCTATATATTGGGAGGTCACAGATTTGTGGGTCTGCTGTACCACTGGAAAAGCACATTCCTCCAGCAGATAAGCATTCGTTCTCCTCCACACAAGCTCACAGATGGTAACAACTAATATTATTCCATGCACGATGAACCACAGGATTACTGCTGCATTTGGTAACGTTGGCTATCACCCTTCTCCGAGATTTTACCCTTTCTGGCTCCACTGCAATCACCTAACAGCCCCAGGTGATTTTAAACATGCTGCTTAAATCAAACCTACAATGTTGGGCACCAGCACCTGGCTGTTCACATGCCGGATTGCCTGAAGGAACAAGGGAATTAGGACTCAATTCAGGACCCTTCAGACAGGCAGCATAAAGGGGGCTTTCAATTCATTAACCAAGTATGCCACAGAGGAGTGATGAAGCCAACGTAAACTCAGAGACAGTTCTGTGCCACCTAAGGTTACAACATTGTCCGACAGCAGTTTTGCCTGTTCCTGTTTTTCTGGTTAAGCCTGTAGCTTCCTTATTACTGTTTATATCAAAACAAACACACACTATGTAAAAGGTTAGCGCTCACTGCTGCCAGAAGTCTCACTTTTGCATTTTTTAAATCTGGAACTTACACATCCATTGCTTCGCTCAATTTTCTGCGTTTATTTTTTCCCCTATCATACTAAAGATATAAAAACCATGTGACCTGGAAAGGAATTTACATTGATGGATTTTATACTGGCATAAAAGCAGGGTAACAATTCAAGCATAGCAAAGTTTTTAAGGTTTAAAGAAACAATGGTCAAACAACCCCCCAACCCAAATTCTTTTGTTCTTTTCCTTTTGGCAGCGGTTTAGAGCTCAACTACTCTGAAAATCATGCCAAGTAGAAGACTGCAACACATGAGAAAGCTGAGGAAGGAAGAGATCTGAACTATATTGTTAAGAAATCAGCTAATTTATGATCTCACTAGCCGTGGATAATTCCAACAATACGTGAACACTACCGAGAAAGAAGCCCTTGAGAAAACACATCCTGATAGTAGAACTAAGATCCTAATCAAGTGTTCCAATAAAGCCGGATTTAACATGAGAGCTTCATATAAAAGCATGTTTTAAAAAAATGCTCTGGCTCATTTAATGACTGACACACAAAGCAAAAGGCCTTGCCTTTAAAAAAAACAAGGCTGTTTTTAACTGGTCAGATTCAGAGACAGAGGACAGTCAATGAAAGGCAAGGAGACAATGAGGCGATTACTGTACAGACATCCCCCATATGTAAAACTTGCAACGTGATTAGCAGGAGTCTTACAGCCCGGGTTCTAGCTGCTCCTGAAAGGATTTTGCTAATAGAGACTGAAGTGGATTCCCATGCTAGCATTACTGCATATGTAAAGGAGGAAGGATGGCAAAACAACTCTTGGCTCGACTTATTTTTTTTTCCAGGGATGGAGGATGGTAAAGGAGGAAATGTTTAGTTCCTGGATTTTTTATTTATTATTTTTAAGATACATGTTTCATTCTCTAGACAAAGCTTCAGAGACAGACAGCTGTTAAGAAAAAGGGATGAAAACAAAAGGAAGAGCAAGATGAGTAGGTGGAGAGAGAACAGGCTAGAAACAGTATGCCATTCTTGCACAATTAAACTACTCGATAAACATTGAGGCAGAAATAAGACAACTTATTATTAAAACAAAACAACACAGAGATAGGAGAATGACCAGGGAGAAAAGCAGAGGACAAAGAAATTAAAGTTTTTGGACAGGGAAGAGTAGAAACTCTCCCAAGTACCTGCTGTGCAAATACCCACAACAGGCTAAAAGCTTAACACCAAATCTGTATCTGCAATGCTCACTTTCAGTTTCCACACAGGCCCCTTCCAAACTGCCTGCTGTAACACCCAGTGCAAGATCACACCCTGAAGCAGCCGTACAACTTGTCATCGATCCCCACGTACCTTTTCTTCTTGGTCTTCCTTTCTGCAGTACTTTCTCCAGCGCTAATTAAGGGGGAGAAAAACAATGCCTTTGATTAATGCAGTAGGAAAATTAAATATGTAGCAGCACAGAGGAGCTGAGTTCAGTACTAGAAAACTGGTATCCCACTTGCAGAAATCTGCCCAAAGCTCCTTTAGTATCTATTTTCAGTTGCTATTTAAACTAGAAAAACAATATCTACAAATCCGGGGAGGGGGAGCAGCAATTCACCTCTGATTTTCTGGGTTAAGAATGCTTCACTCACCTTTACTTTTTTCCTTTGCATTATACAGACAACAACATCTTGGGATGGCAGAAGCAGAGGGGAGGGGATACAGATACAAAAAAAAAGTTCTGTGTACCCATATTTAGCAATAACTGAACCGATTGAAACAAAGGATTAGAAGATCAGATTAGTCTGTAGCTTTCATCGTGCGTTTCTTTCAGGTACAAAAGACACAAAACTATTCATATGGCTGCTTTCCAGCTATTTGTCTTTCAGACTGCCATGTATTCATACACGTGCAGAATGTTTTAGGAGTAAAGGAAACATTCTTTTGTGATATTTAAAAAAACACTTCAGGAGATTTTTACTAGTCTTCAGTTTGGGATTTTTTAATCATTTTTAAATATTTCAGTCATGTTTACCAGTCACATCCTCTTTGCATCCCCTTTTTCCCCATTGTAGGAAAATAGCACATAATTCAACCTGGAATGAACATTTGTGATTGAAGTAATCCCTCATCATCTACTTACATGCTTAACGTGCCACTGATAGGTGAGGAAGATGTTCTTTTATGACCCGGGATACTTTTTCCTCAACTGAAACTATTTCTGAAAGCCATCTTATGTACACAGTACTAACAGTAACCATTGAATTAGAGAAGTTGAAAATACATTTCACTTAGCAATTAGATAGCAGCACGTGCTGATAACTCCAGAAAATGTCAGAAATAGAAACACATTAAGTGTAAACTACATTTCAACAAAAGTACCCAAGGCCATTTGTACGCTAGCGAAATGAGATTTTCCAAGTTTTTCTTTTTCATACCAGTTGTATGAGAATAGCAGAATTATTACACGAAGGAGTTTTCCACACCCCTCACAAAATCCCATCGACAAGAGGAAGAGTCACTGACCCTCAAGCTTTGAGGCAAGCTATAATCCCTCCTGTACTGCTGAGCACCACTTGTATTTCTGTTGTTAGGGCCGTATGCCCTTACCTAGGTAACCAGGGATGAGCACCAGTGTGCGTACACAGAGCTACACCCCAAAGCACCTATGGGGAGGCTGGTGACTAACCCAGGCTGCCACCCATCGGCCTGTGCCTCCCTCTAGCGTTTTAACATATGTATAGTTCTATGAGTTTGACACTTTATGAAGCCACAGAGCTGAGAGCGGTCAGCCGGCTGCGTATCAAACAAAGCTGCTTTGTTACACTTGGTTGTTCTCCCTGTGGCACCACACATCGCCTCCAGAACCATAAATAAAACTCAGGAGTTCTACTTTTAGTTGATTGTAGCAGTTTTTACTAAGGAATAAACATCGTCTCACCTTTCCTTCCCTCTCAGCTCCTCTAGGACTGGCAGGCAGCAGGCTCTACTGATGCCAGCAAGCTAAACAGTGACAGAAGGCAGGTCTTCAAATCCTCAACCTGCTCACACGTGAACTCAAGGAACCAAGCAACTGAGGAACTCAGGAAGCCATATTCTATTACAGAGAGCCTCCGACTACTTTACCCTTAGCTTAGTATACTTTATTGTTTGTTTCAGACGCACTTAAAGCTTTTTTGACCCCAAGCAACAAGCAGGTGTTAACAAACAATGCCTTAATTTTGTGGGATCCAAGTGCACATACACCACCTAACATACACAACGGTTCTGATACTGAACAGACACCTCACAGCCTGGGAGAAAAGACAACAGAAAAAGGCCTGGACCACCATTTTTCCCACCCACCCACAAAATTACCTTTTCATTAATAAACCAAACGTTCTCATTCTGCCCATCTTACCTTTGTTGCAATAACAGTCGCTTCTCTTTTTCCTTCAGAACTTTTGCTAACTGAGCTGTCCTCGAAGGTCTGTGCAGGTATTTTCTCTTCCCTGTACATTCATACGTCCAATGTCCGAACTCCAAGCATTTCTGACATCTGACGTGCTGCTTGTTTGCTTCCCTATAAAAATGCAGAATTGCATTAAGTGACTGATTCCAACTCTGTTCTACCTATTGAAAAAATAGAAATTTTCTTTAGCACACAAATTCTTAACAATACACGCAGCTATGTTTAAAGCACCCATGAACATTGCTCTGGTTTAACTATTAAACATCTTCAGTTGGGACAAGAACAGTAACGTACACACAGAATTTTGGCAAACTCACGCACTTCAGTTATCAAAAGATCCTAATATCAACTATTTATGAAAGTAGAAAGAACACTTTTCCTCTGTTCCAGAGCTTCAGCTTAAGCCTTCTTCTGCTACGGTAGCTAATGCTGAACTACAGACATTAACTGTCAACGCACTGAGCAACTGCACCTGAATTTCACTTTATGCTCGTACAAGCTCCTGCCAGCCAAGCTTGCAATCTTCGTTCCCATATCCTCGTATCTAACCCTCAACAGCAGAACACTTCCAAATTAACACAAAGAGCCTGGGATTCTGAGCAAGTAAAACAGAGCTGCTCCTATTGGTAACTTACTTGAACCTCGCTAAGATTTATTAAAGCCTGTCAGAAGATTTATTGCAAGAACACGTTCTTGTTTACTTACTGCTCTCTGCCATTCAAATACAATTAGTATAAAAGAACATTTTACATCTGCATTTCAGTCTTCAGTGATCAAATTCTTTGATCATTTTTAGGAGCAAGTTAAGTGAGAAAAACTCATGTTTTCATATTCTAGCACTTAATCCACAATTCTAAAGTTTAAAAAAACTCTGTTTGCTTATCTTCTCACAGATGTGCTCCTCCTTTACAAACAAGGAAACTCAGACAGCAGCCAGGCGACCCACTCAAGGCCATATCACAGATTAGTTTCAGAGCCAGGACTTTGTAGCTCTCATGCAGCTCACTGAAACTGCTGTGACTTATTTCCACCTTGCGTTGTTTTTTCAACATGAAGACACTCATTTTTGACAGCCAGCACATCTTAATCATCCAAAATTAACAGCCTGGCTCAGCTAGGAGGAGGATCCTCGACTGTTCACTCAGTATTTAGAGAGCATGAGGTGACAGACCAGCAGCGAACACCCTACTCTCAGAAAGGAGTGTTCCTTTGTAGCGATTGTTTCTCCTTTGCATCTAGCTATCGCTTTTTCCGACAGTTCTGCTGCATCTCAAAGGGAATCTTGTTTTGAACATTCATCAGTCTCAACGCAAAGTTTATTTGGCTTCATGATTTACCTTCAGAAACGTTGATGTAAATGAGCACTGTATGACTAACTAACCCTGCTACCTACACGGTGCAGTTAACTCAAACTTCAGCAGGAAGCAGGAGCACCAACAAAACAAAAAAAAAATCAAATCAAGGTCCTCTGAACAGCTTGCTTTGTCTTGTCCTGGTCTCCTGGCTCTACCACAAGAGTTGCATGTAAGCAAAACAAGGATGCTATCTCTGCTTAGTCAACATAGAAAAACATTCACTTTGTTTTTTTTTGTACCACAAACCAGCCCAGAGCTGTCTCCACAGGAGGAGGGCAGCTCAAAGCAACAACAACAAAATTCAGCATTTCCAGGGCTCTGGGACTGCTCACACGACTGGGGCAGGCAACTTTATGCAAGGTAGGACGATAAAAATCAAGCCCTAAAAGCAACAACCAGGAAAACAGATCAAAATAGCTCAGCAACCAGACCTATAAATATCATATCAACACTAACAAGTTTTAACATGAATGAAAAGCATGAGGTTAAGGTAAACTTTTAATACAGGTCAGTGGCTACGACCTAAACGCAGAGGTTAGCCAATGTGCAATACAGCAAACAGCCATCAAGCACCTGAAGGCATAACAAAAATGTAGGAAATCGCTCCTTAACCTATACAGAATAGCAACCTAAAGAACCAGTATTCCAAAAGTGCTTTGAAATTCCAAGTTATTTTCTGCTGGAAAATGAGGAAGAACAACTGAACTACAGTAAACAACAAAAAAGGCACGAAGACGCAGAAGCCATCCGTATGTTAACCAACGGCTGTGAGCAGACAGAAAAAAAAGGAACACTCTTAAAAAAGCAACAACAAATTGTTCTAAGGAGGGAGGTGAAGAAGCAAACCCCCAGAGGAGTGCCGAGGGGGGCATTCACTGTACTTAACACCACCAAAGTGCTGGTTTCTCCTCATTTCGCTGCTGTGCAATCAGACCCCTCAGCTCTGAGCACAGAGCCGCTGCTTCCCCACACACACCCCTTTACCAGCCCCTAAACCCACGCCGGGAGCACACAACCACCGCTTTTATAACCCAAAATGCCACTTTTAAAACCGCGCCGCCTCTCCCCGGCCCGGCCCGGCCGCGCTGCGGGGCGCTCTCCTGAGGGCTGCGGGGCCGTGCCCGGGCCGCCGGGGCCCCGCTGCCCGTGTGCGGGCCGAGGAGCGGCCGCGGGGCCCCCCCCGTTGTGCTCCCCCCCCCTCCACCCCCCGTCGGTCCCGGCGCACTCACGCCTGGCGGCGGGCGATGAGGCGGTGCATGGGAGTCGCCATGGCGGCGGGCGGGGCCGCGCTGCATGCCGGGACGCGAGGCGGGCCTGAGGCGAGGCAGAGCCGCCCTCAGCGCGGGGCTAAATGGCAGAAAAGGGGGGATTTAGCCCGTTACCGCCTCGTAACGCACGGCATCGGCTCTGCTGCGGTGCAGGCGCATGAGCACGGGAAATATAGTCACGTATAAGCCCCCTTCTCAGGGGGTGCCGCTGACAAGTTGTCCCCCTGCCCGCACTGCCCCTCCGTTCTCCATCCATACCTAACAGTGAGGGAATAAACACCTCAGGCACCCCTAGGAACCACAAGGCGAAGCCTTGCCCCCACCCCACTAAGCCCTGTGCCAGCAGCAGCTGGTATTTTGGGCTCCTGCATCACCTCCTTACGGCTCATGGCACGGGAGGAGAGGTCAAGGGGCAGAAAACGAAGCCGTGGTGGCAGTGCTGAGGGCACGCTCCTGGCACGCAGCCCCCGGAGCCTCGCTGCCAGCTGGCACAGGCAGCACAGCCCCCATCCTGAATTCAGGGCAGCCACGAGTGGGGCTTCCTAACGTTTGCTTTATCAAAACTTGTTGTTACCTCACGGGATCGGTATTAAAACAATAATGTTGATCTCACTACAAAAATCCTCAAGGAAACACACTCCTTAATGTGGAGCTGGGGTGACTCCTGCCTTTCTTATCCCGGGATATTTTATACCCAGCCATTCTCTGAATTCATCCAGAATTCATCCCCTCCTGCAGGGACAACCTGCGGGCAGTGTGGGCATTGCGCCGGCCCCCTGCATTCCCCAAAGCAGGTGAACCATCCCGGGTCCTTAGTAGTGTAGTAACAGCTATGTGGCTTCTTGGGAGTGCACGGTATTCATTTATTATATAAAACAACAAAATCTATTGTATTTCCTTAAATTCCTAACATCCAGCAGTGCCAGTTGGATCAGGGCCTTACTGTGTTAGGAAACATAGGAGTGGGATAAAAGACAGACCTTGGCCAGAGAGGCTTACACTTCCCTCAAGACAAGGTACAAGGTGGAAACACAGATACATAAGAATAGAACATATGGCACACATAATGCAGCAGTACAAATCTGATCCTTTCAGCTGATGATCACCCCACGTCCTGAGGTGTTCTGCCTCTGATGGTACCTTGTGCTGGTTGGACTCGATCCCAAAGGTCTTTTCCAGCCTGAATGATTTTATGATTCTAATATCACAGCCTGGAAATACGAGAGCCAGAACTTCCTGCTGTGTCACACATGAAACATGTCAGAGCAGGTCACATCTGCTGAGGACAATGGCACCGATTAACTGTCACATGGGGAAGGTACGATACTGAGGAATTGTTAGACATAAGCAGCTCCAACTCATCAGGATTAATTATTGTGTGGCGAATTGAATCATGGTAGTTCCTGTCTCCAAACTCTGAAATTGTAATGTCAAAGGCTAGTGGCTGTTCCTCTATGCAGTTTGTTTTCCTCTCCATCTGGCATTTCTTGTGGTATCTGATAATTGTCCTGTTTTGGCTGATGCTCTGTGGTAATCTGTGAATAATTACATCTGGCACCATAGCTACGTTGTGCTGTGTGATGCCTGGTATGTTATAAACGCACCAGAGTCTGGCCTCAATATCTGAATCTTGATGGCTGGCATCTGACTTGAATGGAGAAAGTCAGACAGAAGCATTTCCTGCTTTAGGATTGATCTATTTATAATATTCCATGCTTACAATAAATCCCTGCTCCCTTTTTACCTCAGAATTACTTAAAATCTTGGAGTGAATTACACACTGATAGCAGTGTCTGTACTCTGCCCAACTACATTTGGTGTTCCTGGCAGCTGTGACAGCAGAACCACCGTTCCCTCAATGTGCCAGCACAGCCAGGGCTGTGGTGCCATGTGCCAGAACACGCACGGAGCGTGTGGGCTGCTCCTTACACAGAGACCTCAACAACACACCTGGTACTGGAGCAACCCACTAAAAATCCTGCTACCTAAGAAGTTTGAAAGAGTGCTTGTAACTTCAGACTCCGCAGGTTCCTACAGCCTGCAGCCTCCTCGGGGGAGTGTCTCACAGCCAGTCCTTGCATTCGGTAACTCACTGTGGCACCCCTCAGGGTGGGATGCGACTCCACGGACCGAATGTGCAGAGTCACGGCGTGGCGCTCAGCTCCCTGCCAAGGGCGGACAGATCCGGGCTGCTGCTGCTCAATGAGCTGGCTGGGACCATAAATCCTGCTCTTGCACACCAGGCTGCTATTTAAAGTCGCAGTATCATTAACCTATTTCTAAATATGCTGGGCAGGGCAATTGCTTTCCAAAATGTGCCCCTCTCTAGACAGGAAAGGGGGGGGTATGCAGACAACGCAGGAGAAGAAAATTGAAGGTGCTGAAGCTTCGGTGGCACAGACCTCGAGCTACCTTGTCATGCAGCTCCCACTGTGCTTCCACCTCCCTGCACTTTTCTGTGCCTGCGCATTGCTCTTGAAAGCAAGGTGTCACAATATTTGTTAAGGGTTTGTATGTGCAACAGGAAGAATGGAGCCAGAGCTTTCTCAGGAAGGGCTGAGTCAACGAATAAACAGTTAAACCTCCCTTGCCAAGACTGCTGCTACGAGTGCCACTCACACAAAACTGATCAGCCTTCCAAAATGACGAGCAGCTCAGTAGCTGGTAGTGCTACTGCTGGGACAACAACAGTGACAAACTGGGAGCGCTAGCGATGCTGGCACTTGGCATTTTTTTTAATGGGCATTTTACTTTTTTCCCCCCCCAGCTCTCTAGCAGAGTAACACAGAAGGCCCCTATTCAGGCAGAACTGCAGACTAGAAAAACACCTCAGTGATAAGGGATAGAGTAAATAGACTTCAAGCACGCCCTGTCCAGAATTTCTTGCTGCCATTCAGCTGTACCTTCAGTAACTGAGTTTACTCACAGTACTCCGTTAAGGTAATAAATACATCCCTGTTGGCCAGGTTGCTTTGCTTCTTCGCAGAGGAACCAGGCTCATGACTCCTTTGGTATCCACCATATAAACAGACAATTAGAGGGAGTACAGAAAGCTGGAAGAAAAAAGATAGATGGGTCAGCTGGAGCCGTTCCTCAACCTTCGTGTGGAGGAAGCTTCTTGAGCCCCAAATTGGGTTAGGCTTCACTGGGTCAGCTGTTGTAAAGCCACACTGGGAGGGATAACGCACCCCCAAAACCTGTAATCTGAATGGAAGTCCAGCCAGAGTTCCATGGAAATGAAAAGAAAACGCGGGCTTTATTATTTCAGGGCATTTAAACAAACTGAACTTATCATCTTAACCTCATGAACCAACAGTTGGGAGTACTGGCTAGCGCAAGACAGAATTCTTTAGACAGAGAAAGCCGGTACTGGTACTGCCACTTCGGAAATGCCCTAACACGCTGTGCGTTTGGCACTTGCCACCTTCAGTACACTGCTCTGGATTTTGAGCGCTTCCAATCCGTTCTGTGAGCGCTTCCAATCCGTTCTGTGCTACCCGTGAGCCTGGGACCCCAGCCACCCTCCTCCCGAGGGAGTGGGGCCGGCAGTGTTACTATGGGGATGTTTTGTTGTCCTCGCTGCACCCTCCGCAAGTGCCTGCGCCGTGACTGTTCCAGCTCCAGCCTGTAAAACTCCGCGGTATTTTTAGATCCTCGGCTCACATTTCAGTGAACACGAAGTATCTTTGTGTGTCAACAGCTCAGAAATGGCTCCCGACGGCGCGTGAAGCATGTCGACGTAGCGGGGCCGTGGTTTGCGCAGCTTGTGGAAGCTGACATCATTAAATAGATCACTGGAATGTATTACATGGACATGCCGCAGGTTCAGATGGTTTTCTTCCCTGGGAATTCAGCCACAGCATACAAAGGAGCCTCGGTGGCAGACGAAAGGGACGCGCTGCCCGCGGTGCCTCGCTCCCAGCCTGCAGCAGAAGGGTCAGGCCAAATTTTCAGTGGATTCTTCAAGATTTAGTTTGGGGGGCCACTATCTAGCTCTGACACCTCAGTACCTGCAACAGCTTCATTAGTAAGCAAATGAAATCTAATCACATTTCGAGCTTGAAAGTACAGAAACCAGAGTAAGAGGGAAAAACGTATTTTCAACAGCCATTTAACTGCAAATTCTTGAGATAACTACGCTGGGGGAAATGGCCCCAGAATAACTTTTCACAGGACGGCAAGCCAGGATTTTCTGAGAACCACGTTATATGTGGTGTGGTTCTTATTAGAGTTCGGGAACACGATACTCCAGCTCCCCTCACTTCAGGAGCTCGCAAAGCCCGTCTGTATCTGAATACCCCAGAATAGCACGATGAACCATACATTAGATGACATGCAAGGGCTATTTACAGCACTCCAAAGAATAGCCTGTGACGGACACCAGCTCGGGCTTATTTTAAGCTCATATTCGTTTTCATGTTTAGCCTGTGCTAATGAATTACAAGACATGCCTCTGTAAACAAAGCCTGAAAACACTGGCCTGAGCTCCCATACTCTAACGGCAGATCTGCGGTTTGTGAGCACTTGTGCTTAGCATATGGATAATGGGAAATCAGAGGGAATTCAATCTGCCAGGCCGAGGTTTATTCGTGCAGTTCCCAAGAGAAATAAGTTTCAGAAAAGTCTTGGGGCTGTCAATTAACCTAGATGCATTACCCTCTTCTCCTTTTCTTCATACCCTTGGCTTTTGAGGAATAGATGTTCACAGTGTCTGTCATTACAGAGAGGAGCTGTTTGCAACTCAAAGCAGTGAAATGGTGGCAACAGAACAGAAAATTATTCCTTCTTCAAAAAATACCTGAGTTTTAGGCCACATATAATCCTTATGTTTTTAGTACATTCTCTGTCCCATGTTCATATACACAGCAGTCACATAAGCAGCTCGGTAGCAACACACACGGCACATTCAAAATAACAAGCAATATGTTCAGGTAGGAATATTTAGGTCTGGTAGGGGTTCGCAGATTACGTATTTAAATGCATAAGAAAAAAGCAAGTTACTCAGAAGAAGGCAATGTCTGCTTTGATGTTAGACATCAACGTAAATTCACGTGGTCCGGTGCTGCGCTACCTCAGAGCTGAGCTTTGCCTTGCTATTTCTTAGCATTCTAAAATTCAATAAATAAAATTTCTAGCAAAATGTGCCAGAAAACAAGTGAAAGGAATGATAAATGTGCAGATTTTCCCCCATAATTTCCAGCATGTCAGATTTATTTACTCCTGATTTTCACGCTCTGGGTCCTCTTGAATAATTCGATCTCATGACAGAGTTTTTAAAATATACTAGACACCTCCTTTAATTGAAAGCAGAAACCCACGGAACTTAAAATCCACCAGCTCTTGGGAATTCTCTCCCAGCAGTAACCCATTGTCAGAAGCTGACGGACAGTTTAACCCAGACAGGTTTAAACACCGTAAGGACCTTGGTGCCCACCCGAGCAGATGACACGTCCGTGGGACATGTCCACGTTTCACACCTAACACATCCCATCCCCAAAGTGAACTGAGGCAAGCCTGCGCGCTTCAGGCATGCTCACTAAACACTGGCAAAGAATTGCAGCAGTTTTCTGCCTCTGCAGTGGGTCTGGGAGCTATCGGTTTGCCAGGCTGGGAGAAGTGGAGCAGGGGAGCCAGCAGGGCAGGCACCTGGGCTCCAGCGGGGCAGCCACACACATCCCCATCCTCCCAGCAGTCAGGTCCCTTCCCTGTGGCTGAGCACCACCATACTGAAGGTACGGGGCATCAGGCTCACACCACAGGGGATATAAGAGGTAACTGAACTTGTGTTCATTCTTTCTTTAGTCCCTTACTGTTGTACCGGGGAATGGATGGAAATGCAGCCCAACAATGTGCTTTCAAACCGGGCTGCCCGCTATTCCAGACATTTTTTTCCTCCCACTCCTCATTTCTCCCTCCTTTTGCTCTCATGTTTCAGCTCTTCTCCATCCTTCTCTGTGCATTTTGCCCACCACAGTGACATAGGCGGGCTTCATCTCCCAGTTTGTTTCACACAGGAACATAAGCAGTAAAGAAATCAGGACCTACCTTTTGAGGCTGTGGGTAAAATCCAGTAAGCAGAGTTATCCCAACCAGTTCTTTGCTCTTCCATTTTACAGTTGCTCTCTCTCCTGCAACACAGCCGTCATCAGGTAAGAAACGATAGAGCCTTAATAAAGAGCATGTACTGAGAGAGTTCAGTGTACGGTACATGTTTCAGTCATTATCAAATCCTGCTTGTTTCTTAGCAGGATTTATTACAGTCTTTTCATGCGTTGCACAGTAGAAGTTTCATATTTTTTTTTAATATGAAAAACGTTGAGAAAATAAGGGAGTGAGGAAGACCATAGAAGCAGACCCAACATGGCAACAGCTCAGATTATGAACTGATTTAGGCACTTTCCCCCAGCTGGCTGTTTGTGCTGGTCAGAACAGCCTCTTTGTGCCTGCAGGCCCCTCTCCCCTCCTTCCATCTCCAGGGGCAGCAGGATTTATTACAGGCTTTTCATGTTTTGTACAGTACAAGTCTAATTTTTTTATACCAAAAACACTGAGAAAATAACAGAGAGAGGGGAGGGCTGCAGAATCTGTTCCATCTCACACCCCGACGTAACAGCAGCCCGGATTCTGAGCTGATTGAGGCATTTTCCCCCAGCTGCCTGTACGTGCTGGTCCCAACAGCCTGCTTGGGCCCATGGCCCCTCTCCCTCCTCCATCCCCGGGGCCAGCATCTGCTGCTCCGGCTGCCCAGCTGCGTCCAGCACTAGCAGGGGCCAGGCAGCCACAGGCGAGGGCAGCGAGGAGCCGGCCCTTCGCTGGCAGCTTCACTCGTTTTGAAAATGAAAGTGAAAAAAAAAAAAAGAGGAAACTCGATGATATTCTGGCTTCTAATTGTGCCTTGAGCATGTGCTGTGTGATACTCTCCGCTCAGGCTGGTGCCGTTTGTTGGCACTTTCCCATACTCTCAAGGACGTCCGAGGTTAAACACTTCATTATTATTCTGTCATTAGCACCATGATGCAATTCCCAGCCCACCTACAGCTGCCAAAGCAGTGTCACTGAGCACGCCGCGAGGAATTGCAAGCACTCGGAGCTGAGGCTACTCAACAGTCTTTGGGGCAAGAGTCCTTCCTGCTTTAAATATTGAGTTTCTCTGCCATGTGTCTTCTGTATCACTGAAACAAGGCGCAGCAGTGTAAATTTAGGGCCAGGAATTTGGAAGTGTCCCGTTTATAGCACACTGCGCTTCCGTACCTTCAGCACGTTTCATCTCAGAATTAAAAACTTTCCCAAACATTATGTTTTGCAATGTCAGTAAAGTATCTGAATCACATTTGTGTCGGGATGAACCGGCCGCTCCTTGGCACTTTGTTCCCTGACCTCTCCCCCAGCAGAGCTCTCCCTCAGCTCCTCTCGGCCTCCAGGGGCAGCAGCCCTGCCGTTGTCCCAGCACTGTGCTTGGTCCGCTGCAGCTTTCCTGCGTCGATCTGGTCTCACCAGGTGACAGACCTATGCCACACAAGAAAAAAGCCTCTTTGCTTTTCCTCCCTGAGTGAAAAGCCCTGCCACCTTTCCAGTCAATCGCTTACCAACAGCTTTTTCCCCAAGCCTGCTGGCCTCGCGCTGCCCTGGGAGCCGATGCAGCCGTAGGGTCCGTGACATGGGGCAGAGGCCGGGCTGTGATGTGCTAAGAGCAATGCTTCACACTGTTAGGGACCTGCTGGCCTGTGAGGATGGAAAGGAACCGTGATAAATTTAAGCGGTATCTGAGGTGGAAACTGACTGACTTCTGGGCACAGCCCCGGGCTGGGAGGCTTTGAGTCCAGCCTGGGTTTGATTTGATTTCCCTGTAACTCAGAGATGCAGCCAGGCCCCCACAGGGCCTCACGACCCCTCAGAGCCCCTTAGAGCTCCCCAAGGCCCCCCCCTCACGGCCCTGCGCAGCCCCTCAGAGCCCCTCACGGCCTCCCAATGCCCCCCAGGGCCCCTCACGGCCCCTCACAGCCCCTCCAGGCCCCTCAGAGCCCCCTCAGGCTCCCCAGGGACCCTCAGAGCCCCTCCAGGCCCCTCAGAGCCCCCCACGGCCCCTCAGAGCCCCCAGGGCCCCTCACGGCCCCCCCGCGCCTCGGGGCCGGCCGCTACCGCCTCATGCGGGGGGGCGTGGCCAGACACGCGGTGGGCGTGGCATCCACGAAGTGGGCATGGCCATGCACTGGGTGGGCGTGGCCACGCGCTGTGTGGGCGTGGCCACGCGCGGGCGGCCCCGTGCGTCCCGCCGAGGGGCGGAGCCACCGCGCTCCCTCCCCCCTCCGGGGCGGGGATTGGCTGGGCCCCGGTCCTCTCGCGAGATCTTCCCTTCCTCCTCTCCCCCCCCCCCTCCTTTTTCCGTTGCTGTCCCGCGCGGCGCGGCCCGGCGGGATCCTTCCAGAAGTGCCCGGCCTCGCCCCGCCCCCCTTCCGCCAAGCCCCGCCCCCCCCTCCGCGCCGCGCCGCCGCCGCCGCGCATTTAAAGGGGCCGCGCCTCCGCCTCGCCTCAGCGCAGAGCGGCGGGGCCGGGCTGGGCCGGGCGGCGCCATGTCGGTGGTGGGCATCGACCTGGGCTTCCAGAGCTGCTACGTGGCCGTGGCCCGCGCCGGCGGCATCGAGACCGTCGCCAACGAGTACAGCGACCGCAGCACGCCGTGAGTCGGCCGGGGGGCTCGGGGGGGGCGGCTCCGTGAGGCGAGGCCCGGGGCCTGTGAGGCGCGGGGGGGGGGGGGGGGGGTCGGGGCCTGTGAGGCGATTGGGGGGGGGGAGGGGGGGGCTCTGTGGCTTTGTTGAGGGCCCGAGGGGGGCTGAGGGGGCTGGGGAGGGCTCCAGGGAATAGGAAATGGAGGAAAATGCCCCCAGCCCGCCGGCTGTGCTGCGGTGAGGGCCGGGCTCGCGAGTCCCGGCAGTGCGGGCAGTGATTGTAGGGGTATCGGGGGAATGTTTAACGGGAGGCGTCTCGGAGCGGCTCCCAGGAGCTGAGGTGTGCCCGGGGTACCTGGAGGCTGCACGGATCCACATCGGAGAGGGGAGATGCTGGAAGTCACCGGGCACAGCGCGCTTCCCAGGAGATAATTTATCCACCCCTTCCTGTTCCACGTTATCTTATATTCATAAAATCACAAAATCATAGGGTATCCCGCGTGGGAAGGGACCCACAGGGAGCACCGAGTCCAGCTCCTGGCACCACACAGGTCAACCCAAAAATTATATTGAGGATGCCCTTAGCGGTGCTTTGCCCTCAGGCACTGTTCTGATTCCCTCATACACCGAGGGCCTGCAGAAAGCAGCGCTGTGAGCAGGCACACCTGTGCTGAGAGGTGGGCACAGCCACCAAAATGTCCTGAAAGCAGAGGGCCTGGCTCAGCAAGCGAGCTCTGTGAGCCCTGCCCAACGCTCCCCTTGCAGCGCAGTGGCCTGGTTGGTGCTGTGACCGAACCCGCCCGTGGCTCTGCTTTGCTTCTCCCTGCGGGGTTTGGGCTTGTACATCCAAAAGTGGTGCCGCACAGCTGTCCTTGGATGTGGCATTCCTGAAATGCAGAAGTGGTGGAGATAAAGCTAGAGGCAGGAGGAGGATTAAGGCAGTTTCCTTACCCACGAGGAAGAGGGTGCTTGAGTTACACCGAGTAGCTGTGAGTGACCTTAGGAGGCCGGTGCTGTGTGTCAGTGTGGTGGCAGCGTGCTGCTGGGGCTGTGGGTGTCCTACAAAATAGGGGTGGTGAGGGCAGGCAGGGCAGTGCCTGCAGGTAGCTGCGAGGTGCAGCAGGGAGGTCAGAGCCCTCCTTCAGTTGCTGCCTTAGACCTCAGCTGACCTTCACTGCGATTATGTTTCTATTTAAAATGCTATGGTGAGTTACTCAACTTCCAGTAAGTTGTGTAATTAATAGTGTAATTTGTACTTAATGGGTTACCCTGGCTGCTTTGAAGCAATTTGGGGAGTGAGGCTGGCGGGCTGCTCCCCCCTCAGTTACGGTTCTGGGCTGCCCCGGTGCCGTGGGGCTGTCCGGGGGCACGGCAGCCTCCGTGCTGAGCAGGTGCAAGCGTGGTTAACGCGGATGTGTGCTCCCAGAACTGAAGTTATTCCAGATCTGTAACGCAGCCTGCCTGTTTGGTCACGGTGCTGTAACCCTTTCTGGAGACAACCCCCACCTCGAGGTACCAGTCTGACAGGGCTGCAGAGCTCTGCCCTAACGCAGGGAGCGGCAGCGTGCCGAACACTGCCGATGGCTCCTGCGTTTAGCAGCTGCGTGTCCTTTCCTTCAGGAGAAAGGCACAGATTCACCTTCATGCCAGAATTTCTTTCTGGAGAGCCAGGTGAATTAATAATGAGCTTCCTGCTCGGTGCTGGTCAGGTTTCCAGCTGTAGCACTGCAGCTCCTGTTCCTTCCAGCATGGGCCCTGGGGTTTGCCTAGCGCCAACGAGCCTTGCTCTTCATTAACTAATCCCATGAATAATTGCTTTAGAAGGTTTATTCCCCAAACGTTAATTCGGTTGTAATATTTGCTTAAGGGGATGGGCCTTGTTTCATCTATTAAGCTATTAATAAATTGGGTGCGTATATTTTCAAAATGAAAACCCAAGGTAATTATCTCTGTCCCTCTGTTCTGTTTCTGACAGTTTCCATTCAGAGGACCAATTCCAAACCTTGGGCAGAGTTGAAATTTGTTTCTTGGGGCAGCCTGGTGGCATAATTCTGCTGTAAGGCTGTCTCGTTTGCTGCACGGAGATCACTGGGCTGTGAATGTCTCATTAATAGCAACGATCTGCCTAATGGCAGCCTTTCCTCTGTTTGTACTTCAGTGGTACGAGGAGCTTGGATTTACTTTAGGGTTGATACAGTTTGCTAAATATGTAAGTCAAGGAGCTTAGTGGGACTAGGAATTTCTTCAAAAGGAGGTTTTCTTCTGTTTTCTTAGAACTGCAAGCTCTAAGCAGAGCTTGAGGTGAGGTACGGTTTTTCTTTGGTAACCTGCATTTTTCCTTCAGTGAGTGCAGATGAAACCCATGAGCACCAGTCTTCATCTGCATTTTTTTCTTCCTGTGCTTGAAGGGTTTACTTAAAAACTGAGGAGTTTAATTAGCATTTTGTATAGATACCAGAGTTCACAGGAATAGACTCCCTGTATGCAAAGCGACCAATTTTCTTAATGCACCGAATGTTAATTGTCAACACTCCTACCAAAAAGCATTGACTGCTGATGTTCAGTGCAGGGGTACCAATCGCTACCAATCTTTGTTCTTGTTCTAGATCATGTATAGCCTTTGGACCCAAGAATCGCTCGATTGGCGCTGCAGCTAAAAGCCAGGTGAGTGTGCAGTTTGGGTGAAAGCAGCTTCAGTGGTCAAAAATCAGGCTATCACAGGTTTTCTCATATGTGAAGCTTAAAAGGACTCTGAACTGGCTTCCTAGTGTCTAACTGTGACAAACAGCTAAACTTAATTCAGTTGTTCAGTTTGTAATGCTGCTCTATCATCTTGGATAGGAATATAAGGGTGTATTTAATGAAATGGGGGGAAAACTGTTTTTGCCTCAAATCTGAAACACTTTGGCTTCAGAACTTACATTTGTAACAAGCAATAGTGTTTCATCCTACCTTAGCTTATCTCTCTGGATTAGGGTAGTTTTTTAATTGTAGCTATATTCCATACAACTCTTCAGGGCATTCCTTTAGTAGAAAGGGGACAAACCTGATTATCTCATATAGCTCCTTGACTCTTCATGCTTGAGTTACAGCCTAAATGTCTCTTAGGCTTTCTTGCTCATACTTAAGAATTTCTGTTGGTGTAGGTAGATAAATATGCTTTAAGGACCAAGAAGAAGTTTAGCTGACTTGTTCTGCTCATGACGTTTGGGTCCTGATGTATTGTGTATTGTGTTGCTGTGAAACAGCAGTCAAACTTTTTTTGGAGTGCTCTACAGGAAGTGACTATTCAAATGCTTGACTCACATGCTTGATTTTTCTTAGCCTAAGTACCTAGTGAAGATTCAGTGTCTAGAACACAAAAGTGACTGGACACAATCATGGCACTCAAGCAGAACTGCACTAGAACTCAATGCAGATGTTCTTCTGGAATTGGGTGTCTGTATCAATGCATTTTTTTAAGCTAAGCAGAGAATCCAGTAGATAATGAGGTTTGTCATGCAGAAAATAAACTTACAGGAAGTCAAACCAAACCAACCCAGGTTACTTAGGAAATACATTTCACTGGAACTGAATCACAGGTAAACATTGTCAGCTTGAACATTGTTGTGACTTATTTCTGAGTATATTGTAGTATAAATGGAAGAATTAAACTAGGATACTTAAATTGTGTGAAACATCAATGATTTTCTCACTTCTACATCTGCACTGATCTTTGCTGTTAAAAGAGTTTACCTTTTGTCAGTTAAATCAAGTTGACAGTATCATCTTGGGGCCCTCCTGACTTTTTAAAGAATACCCACCTGTTGACTGTCACATGCATGTGATGGACCTGATGTGGAATCTGCATCACTATGCTTGTTACACTTGGTAACTTACTGGCTGCAGCCCAGTAGAAAGGTAGGGTGGTAGGAAACAGGTAAATGGGGAAGACACTTTCTTGTATCTTATGTATACACTATGAGAATGAAATGCTAACTACTTTGTGGTTTTGATAGACCCTTGGCTCAGTTTTCAGGCATACATTTTACTTTAAATCTTTAATTCTTGTAGGTTACCTGAGAGATCAGAGGGAAGCTGCCTTCTAGCATCTGCCCTGATACTATTAAGATACCAATGACAAATCTTCAGCAAGAGAAGCCTGAGAACCAAACTCTGTGTAGCTGTGTAGTCTTCTGTTTGAAATTCAGATGTTCCCCTGACAAGTTGTATTAAAGATTTCTTTTCCTCTAGGTTATTTCAAATGCAAAGAATACAGTACAAAGTTTTAAAAGATTTCATGGTCGTGCATTCTCAGATCCCTTTGTTCAAGCTGAAAAAACGAGCCTTGCCTATGAACTTGTCCAGCTGCCAACAGGTTCAACTGGCATCAAGGTAAGTCTGGAGTATTTTAAAGAGCAAGAAGAAAAAAGTGATGCTTCCATTTATCTCTTGGTTTTGAATCTACCTGCTGTGATTTCTGTTCTTTTCTGACTATAAAAATCTTAAATAAAAGGCGAATAATGCAGGTGGTCTTCCCTAGTGCTTGGTGAGACTGATTTTGCAGTTAGCTATTTTTCCTTGCAAAGCCGGTTTAACACAGACCACTTTATCAATGCATTTCTTTCTGTGGTGGGTTTGGAAGGCAGCTATTTGACCAACATAATTAATTTAGCTGCTGCTCATCTATTGCAAGGATGTAAGAGGTGAGCTTTACATGTCAGGTAAAGTGGCAGAAATTTCCTTTTGAACCGTACCTGGATCTCTGATCCGTTTTTTAGCAATAACTGGTCAAATACTTCAGAGCAGCAGGGAGGGAAGTATCCTAGACACTGTTGAGCAATCAAGACTCAAAACTGTGCCCAAAGTAGCATTGTCTATATGAATTCTCAAATGCATATTCTAGTGTTATGTATTTTGTTTGCTGTACATAAGATGGGGCTGCAATAGTTTTGAAGCTTGCTTTCAGTAAAGGCCGTGTAATGTACATACAATTTCTATTTGAAGGTCATGTATATGGAAGAAGAAAGAAACTTTACTATTGAACAGGTGACTGGAATGCTCCTTACCAAATTAAAAGAGACAGCTGAGAATGCGCTTAAGAAGCCTGTAGTTGACTGTGTTGTTTCGGTAAGTATGTGCTAACCAAGGCTTCTGTACGTTGTTAGTGTCATGAACTGAAAAGGCCTTTGGTAATAGCACAAAACTGCCAATTAAACCTGTGCTCGGGTCTTTGTCTTCTACTTCAGACTGAGTCTTATTCATGTCTTCCCCAAAGTTGGACTTACTTTGCTAATGACAGAGTGCCTTCAATTTCTGCTGTTTATCAAAATACTTGATATGTTTCTTGTTCTGTGCTCCTAAAATAAGTAGTTTGTGAGAGGGAGTGAAGGAAGGTTCACACCTCTTGCCTTTTCAGCTGTGATAGAGGGGGAAGAACAATGATGTAATGAACATTGAAACAAATTGGAAGGGTAACTCTCGGGTGGGGTGTGAAGGAAAGCTGCTGTGCTCTGTGCAGTCTCTACATGTTTGGCTGTTTGCTATGGATGGGTCTTAAATGCTAATAATGAATATCTGATCTTCTTGCAGGTTCCATGTTTCTACACAGATGCAGAAAGGAGGTCTGTGATGGATGCTACACAGATTGCTGGTCTCAACTGTCTGAGAATAATCAATGAAACCACTGCAGGTAATGTCTTACTTTCTCTCCCTTTCAATCACTTAACACTGTAGTTTTATTAGATAAAATGGTTTCTAATTTGTCACTGATCCATGTCCTCTGGAATAACGACTGACCATTAAGTTTCTAAAGTCCACTTTTCATTCCTTCAGAGGCATAAAAATGTTTCTGGAATACCTGTTCAATGGAGCAGTATCTCTTCTAGGAGGGGCTAATACTTCTTAGTGTTCTTCCGTGTTATTTTTACATCAGGATTATATTTAACAAGAAAATTTTGTAGCTTGAAAAATAAGATGAAATGTTAATGCTCTTTACTGCTGTACCAGCTACTACTTAAAGGAATTACAAATCTGAATGCCCTAACTGTACCAACTCTTGTTTCTGTGCAGTTGCCCTTGCATATGGAATCTATAAGCAAGACCTGCCTGCCCTAGAAGAGAAGCCACGGAATGTTGTGTTTGTGGATATGGGGCACTCTGCATATCAAGTTTCTGTCTGCGCATTCAACAAAGGAAAACTGAAAGTAAAGAATCTGTTATGCATCTATTTTAAGTACCAATAGAAATATTCATCAGTGCATACGCTAACTGTTACAGGCAAGCTTGCCTGTCTTTACCTAAGCATGTCCAGGCAGCTCAATTTGTATTTTTAAACTTGCACTTTGGAGTTGAAAGTAGGGCAGGGAATGAGGGAGCTTTTTGAATGATATGTAGAAGAAGCAAATGTACATTGATCAGTGTACTTTGGCAAAGAATGAAAAGCTTGGATTCAATTTTTACAGATGTTTGGGTGCTGCTTTCAAAACAAAAAATACTCAAGTCATAAGGTCTAGTGTGAAAACAAATTCCTAGAAGGGTGTAGGTGCAAACTTCTGTTTTGAATGCTTACTGTGGTGCTCATGTAAGAGTAATTTTTCTTAATGACTAAGGAAAAAAAGGGGAAGCTAAGCAAGTTAGTGTACTTCAGTGTAAGTTGCCAAGATGCTACTGTTTTGCCACAAATGTTAGCATTTATTAGTTAGCTTTTTTAGAGTTAGGATTTCTGCAGGTCCAGTCGTTTTTCCCTTCACTAGAGAAACAAAGTGAAAGCATAGGGAAGTGAAACGAGAAGGCGAAAGTTATGAAAATACACACTTTGTAGTTGTTTCCTCTTATGAAGAAACTTCATCTAGTTCTTGCTTCTCAAACTTGTTTCTGCTGTTCTGAAGCTGTAGAAGTATTGAAGAGAAGCTTCTGGATATAAACAGTACTGGATAGCAAAGCAGTTAAAAATGTAGAAACTGAACCTCATTCAGTCTCACTGAACCTACATTGTGAGAAGTGTCAAGCTCACAATGTTAGCGTAGAATCAGCTGAGGACTGCAGGTGTTCTTCAGGCAATTCCATCATCAAAAATGAGCATGTATTTGTAAATTAGCCACTTTAGCATTTGGGGTAATGGATATCCTTCTCCTGGAGCATGTGTGTTTGCTGTCATTTGAGAAAATTATCTTTCACAAAGAGGTCAAATACCTGTAGAGCTGCTAGCACTTGTCTGTTAGTGATAGCTTTCTCTGATAACACTTTGAACATATCTAGTACCGGCTACAGGTCATAGGTAAACCTCTGCTCAGGTTTGGTAGGCTTTTTAAAAAGACTTTAGGATGTGTACAACTACTACTGCAGCTGTAACTCATGCTAGATGTCAGATATTAGTGAGGCACCTGCTAGTGAGGTTGCCCTGAAATAAAAATAACTTTACTGGTAGCAAGAATTAAGCTATGTCCCGTAGTAATCTCATACATTGCACAATATTATTTGGAAAGGGGTTAGCCTTCTAGACAAGGCTCATCAAAAGATCCCTTACTGGCAAGGGCAGGATATAGGTGAACAGTAGTGGATCCTTTTGTTGTGCCTGTGCCAGTGTTTCTTCATCTGCAGTAATGCTGTGATATGCTTGCTTTGATTCAAAGCTATGTTGAAACAGTGCTTTGACATTAGCAGTTAATCAGTTTCACTGAAGCAATGATTGATTGTACTATTACTGAAGAGTTCAATTTTCTTAAGGTTCTTGCTACAGCATTTGACACAACACTTGGAGGCAGGAAATTTGATGAAATGTTAGTTGAATACTTCTGTGAAGAATTTGGGAAGAAATATAAATTAGACATCAAGTCAAAGATCCGTGCGTTACTGAGGCTATACCAAGAATGTGAAAAACTGAAAAAACTGATGAGCGCTAATGCCTCTGATCTCCCAATGAACATCGAATGCTTCATGAATGACATAGACGTGTCTGGAACAATGAACAGGTAATGTATATACTTCTACAAAGGTAAGCTGTAGAGCGTACTTCATTCAAGTTCCTTCCTTCTGGAAGGAAACTTAGCATAAAGTACTGGTGTTCAGGATTGGTGGGAGGAGGGAAATGTAAGAGAAGCTTGTGCAGGGGTTCTGCTCGAAATGATGATCTCTAAAGACAGCTCAGTGGCCTTGAACTAAGAGGAAGGGCTATAAAGGTTGCAAGTATGCCTAGATTACTAGGAACAGATTATGTGAAATAACTAAGTGTAAAGCTAGGATTGGGGAGGGTACACACTGCAGCATTTTAAAATTATTTCAATCTTAGCATCCTGTTTTATTTGCAGCTTTAACTAGCTTATGGTATGCTATAGTTTTATTTTTGGTGTCTTCTAACAGAAGCAAATTTTTAGAGATGTGTGATGGACTCCTTGCGAGAGTAGAAGCACCCCTTCGCAGCGTGCTGGAGCAAGCCAGTAAGTGTGTATGCGTTCTGTATTCTGCATGCAGAAAGGAGATGTCCTTAATACAAGCTTCCTCTGGCTGCTGACAGAACTTGGGCAGACTGATTAGCACAGCTAACCTTTTCTGGCTTAGTTTTAAGCTTTCTAGAACCTTTTCTCAGAATCTAAGACCTGAAATTCTTACTGCTTAGAAATTTAGAACAAGCTTATAACGGTTGGTCTAGTATAATGTAGCTTACAATGTCAGTGTATTCACTTAAAACAGAACAGTTTATTCAATAAACTAACGTCTGACTCCTTTCTAGAGTTAAAGAAGGAGGATATTTATGCGGTAGAAATAGTTGGTGGTACAACAAGAATCCCTGCTGTAAAAGAGAAGATCAGTAAATTTTTTGGCAAAGAAGTCAGTACAACTTTGAATGCAGATGAGGCTGTTGCACGAGGTTGTGCGCTGCAGGTAAAAAGTGCTGTGTGCTTTAGCTGTGAATATTTTTATTGAAATCCATAAATACTTGAGCTGAAGTCCACAGGTAACATGAAGGTGACTTCATGTGCATCATAGACTGGATTCACATAAACTCCAGCAAGGTGGCTGGGAAAAAGGAGAGTGGCAGTTTTAAGTGACTCCTTTGTGCTGTTTGTATAAGCAAAATCAGTGGGTCAGTGTAGTCTGCAGTGAAATATGCACTCTGCTCCAGCTGTAGCTGGAAACTGGTAGTATGATAATGGTCATATGAGGACTTTATTTCCTTTGCAGGCTCCTTTTGGGAGCCTAAGTTAAACAAAGCTTTACAGGGCTACTGATAAACTTGTAATCTGGCAATTGCTTAATGATGTGAATGGAAATGAAAACTTGGGTTCTTGCTGATGGAAATCTGTCCTGAGCTGAGGCCAGAATCACCAAATGGCATAAGCAATAGTAAATACTCTGTAGTTACTAGCGCTATGATCTTTTGAATGCACATTAATTTTGCTATGATCACCTTATTTTCCTCTTCAAATGCTTAATAGGTGCTTATCTCTGTTCCATCTGTGGTACAAACCAGCTGTTGGAATGTAATCTGTTTAAAAAGGGGTTTTGTTATGGTTTGTTTAAAAAAAAGAATCAAACCAACTGATACTGTCACTAAAACCTTTGGTTTACATTTTCTGATTCCTTGCACTGGCACTAAAAAAACTCAATGGCATGATTGTTCTAAATTAAAACATGTTTTCAGAGTGAGCAGATCATGACAGCTTCCTGAAAAGGAAGGGTACATAAACGCTTGTAGTGTTTACTATGCAGTTCCTGAGTCCATCAATCAGCATTAGTCTCCCTTAACTTAGAGTAATCCTACATGTTAAGCAGCTTAAATAGCTACTTGCTGAATTAAGTTACTATTCACCTGAAGCCTGAATTTCTGTAATATAACTCCTTTGTTCTTTCAGTGTGCTATCTTATCCCCGGCTTTCAAAGTGAGAGAATTTTCTATCACAGACTTGATACCATATCCCATTTCTTTGCGATGGAATTCACCAGCAGAAGAAGGGTTAAGGTAAAAATAATGTTCAGTCTTCTTGCATGATTACATACAGCTTAAAACTAACTGATAACAACTAGAGGAGGTAGTACTTAGAACAGCGTCCATCTAACATCTCAAACTTTGAGACCTTCACTGAAGTTAGTGACAGTAGGGGAGAAAAGGATAGCAAAGTTCAGCACTTCCTACGTTGCTGTTGTGCTTACTTTCATATAAAACACTAGATCTTTTGTTACTTTTTAAGCTTTTCCATACGTTGTGAAGAATATCTGGAAATGTTTTGTTAACTTCGTCAGAAGTGGCACCTCGTGCTAAACAAGTACTGTTTTCTCTTGCAGTGACTGTGAGGTCTTTCCCAAGAACCATCCTGCTCCATTTTCTAAAGTACTCACATTCTACAGAAAGGAACCTTTCACTCTTGAGGCATACTACAGCTCTCCCAAGGAACTGCCTTACCCAGATCCGGCTATAGGTAGTTAAGGCCATTCTGTGGTTTTAAACTTGATTAATCATCTTGTACATCTTTCCAGACTTCTTTTTAATTACATAGTCTGGAAAGTCTAATCTACTACAAATGCTGTAGGGACAGGTTTACAAAGTCATGAATCTGCAATAAAATATGTGGAGTAACATGAAGTTTATGGACAAATATTCTAAAAGCAGAGATTACTGATGCTGAAGCAAACTTGAAAGGGGGGGGCATACTCAGAACTGTGAGGTTTCTTATTCTGATACAAGTAACTCCAGCTTTTACAGCATACTATAGACAATTTCTAATAACAGTATCCTAGTATTGCTGATGAAAAGGTCAAACTACCTCGATTAGATAGGTTTTGATATCTTTAGAGTGCATGCTGGCAATCTGCTGCCAGCAATAGAACTTACTTAATTTCATGTGAAGTTAATCAAGTGTTTTTTCTTTCTGGGGTTGTTTAGCTCACTTCTTGGTTCAGAAGGTCACTCCTCAAACAGATGGATCCAGTTCAAAAGTGAAAGTCAAAGTTAGAGTAAATATCCATGGTATCTTCAGTGTTTCAAGTGCATCTCTAGTGGAAGTCCATAAATCTGATGAGAATGAAGAGCCTATGGAAACAGATCAGCATGCAAAAGAGGAAGAGGTAATGGACTTTGCTGCTGTTGGCTACTTGGAAGACATGATAAAGCACAGTTGGTCAGGTTCTGGAGAGTTTCTAGAAACTGTAGAAGGATTTAGTAGGTGTGCCTTGCACCTAAGATACAGGTGTGATTAGGTACTGATTTATGTATGTCACACCTGTGACAGATCTCTTGAAACCATGACTTTGAGGTATACATGAATGTACTCCTTTGCCTAAAGAACATTAGGTGCAAGTAAAGTGATCAGCGTAAGAGCTGAAGCAGTGCTCTGCATATGCATTAATTTAAACTGAATCTTTTTATGGATTTCAGAAGATGCAGGTAGACCAGGAGGAGCAACAGAAGACTGAAGAACAACAGCAGGCCCAACCTGAAAATAAGGGAGAGTCTGAAGAAATGGAGGTAAAATAAAAATCTGGAAGACAACTTTTCTTCTGTGAGATTCAGAAGAACGTGTAGTGTGTGAACATATCATCCACTACCTTTGTCATAGCTTTGGATGCTAAACTTGTATTTGAAATATTTGTAGTCTTTATTGTGAATGAGTTTTAAATACATGAATAGATTATTGCAGGCCTGTCAGGTGACCTTGTACTGGTAAAATGGGTGAACTCTTGCTCATAAAAGAAATCATAATTTTCAGTAATTTAAATACTAAAAGGGGGCATCAGGGTTGGGGCATCACCCCCATGACTGTAGCTAGTGTGCTGAGAAGAGGTCAGCAGTTGTGTTAATTCTGACTCCTTTTGGCAGGTGGGATGTAAGAATGATGGTGTGCACTTCTAATGCTGACGTGTACTGACTTGTTAATACTTGTTTCTGTTGCCAATCATGAATACTCAGCTTGAACTAACTGATGATGCTGGTTTTTACTTTGAATATATTCCTTCAATGCAGACTTCTCAAGCTGACTCAAAAGACAAGAAAGTGGATCAGCCACCTCAAGCCAAGAAGGCTAAAGTGAAGACTACTACAGTGGACCTTCCCATTGAGAATCAGCTGGTGTGGCAGATAGGGAAAGACATGCTGAACTTGTTCATTGAGAATGAGGTAAACTCGTACTTGCCCAAGCTAAAAAAATGTCACTAGTAGATCTGGGGAGTTTTGCTGTTCGTTAAGCTTGGTAAATGTCAGTGGTGGTTAGGGAAAGGTGAATACAGCACCTTTGGGGTGAACAACAGTGTCCCATAGAGCCAAAAATGTATTCTTGTTAAATGCTGTAACTCTTACTGGAGATACGTTCTGCAGAAAAGATGGTGATATTCAGTGATTGTGTCCAAAATCAGCTATGGTTAAAAGATGTTTGGCAGCTGCTACCATGATGGTGGCTGGTTCTTCATCTGGGGTAGACTGTGCTATGTTGGATGTCCCACCAACATTAAACTGAAATGAGATTTTCTTGATGTACTGTCTAGAGTTCTGTTATCCATAGTTTGACTAAAGATTCTGAAATACTTAAGCATTTGTTAACAGGTATTGTGAAGACACCTAGTGAGGTAATTAGCTTCTTAGCCAACTAATTTGACAACTTGTTTGCAGGGTAAAATGATAATGCAGGATAAACTAGAGAAGGAGAGGAATGATGCCAAGAATGCAGTGGAAGAATATGTGTATGATATGAGAGACAAACTCTGCGGTATTTATGAGAAATTTGTTACTGAAGATGTAAGTACTGCTAGCTTGATCATCTTCTAATGTTCTCCTGCAATGACCAGTTGTATTTTAATAGCCTTGGACTGTATTAAGTAGTATGCTTTAGACTGCATCTTTAATACTTAAAATCTAAATTTGAAGAAATATCTTTAACCTTTCTGTGAAAATAATCGAAATGTGGACCACATACAAGTGGATGGTACCCAGGTTGTATGGTGCTCAATTGCTGCATCTCTTGGAAAAGAGGCTGCTGTCAGTGTGTATTTCGACTGAAACAAACAAGAAACACTTGGACAATCTTTAAGGCAGCCTATTCTGCTTCAGCTCTTGTCAGTATTTAGGGATGGTTTCAAAATAGAAGAAGAGGCCAATCTGGGGGTATAGTAGGTGGGATTTGTCTGACTAAATGTGCTACCTGAACAGGTTGCATGGAAATCCTGTGGTATTAATTAGCTTTCCCTGGCATGCCAAATGAGCTTGTTGTGATCATCACTCTAAGGTAGATGATTACATGTCATCAGGTGAATCACTCCAACCTCAACTGTATCTCCATTGATTATAACAGCAGCTGTGCTGGCAAGGTGTCTGTGTGGTGCCTAGGTAATGTATATCAGCTAAAACTGGGACAAACCAAGTAAGATTCATGGCACCTTTGCTAAAGATAGGTTTCACTCTATGACCAAGTCTGAGAACATAGTAATGATAAATATCAGAAGATGAGAAAAACAGGCTTTTGTGACAATACTGAGCTAAGCTCTTCCTTAAGTCTGGTCTCAGCCACTAAGCTTTACTGAAGAATTTCTGTTTTTCAGTGAAAGTAGATTAACACTTTCAAAGTTCTTTACAAAAATGTTCCAGAAAGATTCCAGGCATCATTTAATACAGTCTGCAGTCTACTAGGATTATCTTGCCTAACTATTTTGTATTGATTGCTTCAGGATCGAAATAGTTTCACACTGAAGCTGGAAGATACAGAAAACTGGCTTTATGAAGATGGTGAAGACCAACCCAAACAAGTTTACATTGATAAATTAACAGAATTGAAGGTATGTGGTAAAGAGTTTGGGAATATTGATGTGTCCTGTCAAATCTTGCAGCATTGTTGTGATTCTGAATGCTTTCTTGATACCTGTTTTACTTTGTTTCAGACTCTGGGTCAGCCTATTCAAGCAAGATTTCAAGAATCAGAGGAAAGACCAAAAGCATTTGAGGACTTAGGGAAGCAGATTCAACAGTACATGAAGACTGTTCATGCATTCAAAGCAAAGGTATTTCCATGCTTAATTTCTGGCAAATACAAGGAAATAATGCAATAAAAATGCAATAAAAAAAGCTTATTTTGAATTTTATGAAGGCTAATCAAAAAGATGGTGTAACCTCCTGATTAGCTGCTGAGTTCTGTCTGCCACATTTTCAGAAGTGGGCGTTGGCTTGAAAATGGCAGTCTAAATCAGATCTTGATCGCTCTTGGAGGGGAAAATAGCAGCAGCAGCAGAACTTCAATTTCTGTCTGATTAGATCTGTGGATGAGCAGGCTAATTGCTCTGCTAACCAGAATTGCCTTCTAGTTCAGTCTTTGTAGAACTTTGCATACTAATTCCTTTGAACTCTTAGCTTTAATTTGCATGCTTAAAGTACTTATTTACACAGCTACTACTAACCTGTTTCAGGATGAGCAGTATGACCACCTAGATGAAGCAGATGTAGCAAAAGTGGAGAAGAGTGCAAATGAAGCTATGGAGTGGATGAATAATAAACTTAATCTTCAAAACAAGAGAAGTCTTACTTTGGACCCAGTTATAAAAGCTAAAGACATACAAGCTAAAACTAAAGTAAGTCTTTATACACAATTCCTGAGTTTCACAAACCTGTTTCTTAATCTAGTTGTGTGCTAAGAGGAAGACTGAGAAATCTGTAATAGGACAGTGGTGAGGTATTTCTGTTGGATGTGTACAAGGGAACGTTACCTTTCAACTTTGGATACCTAGCTGGTGACAAAAGTAGATGTGGCAAACATGTTTGCATATTAACAGTTGTTCTTTAACTTCTAACACTATTTAATTTCCTTTCCAGGAGTTGACAAGTATTTGTAATCCTATAGTCACAAAGCCAAAACCCAAAGTTGAACTCCCAAAGGAGGAGCAGAAACCATCTGAACCGAATGGACCAGTAGAAGGCCAGGGAGATGGCAACAGTGGGTCCCAGACTGCTGATGAACAGAGTGCTGCAGCTGCCCCAACAGCTACGGAAAAGAAGCTTCCTGAAATGGACATTGACTAAATTTCAGTACTTGTTTATATTATTGCAAACTACAATAAAGCTTTAAGTTGTTGACTTTGTATGTTCTGAATACAAATTGAAGCAAGTGGATACCACAGCACTCTTAGTACTATTTGGAGAGGTTTGGTCAGTGCCTAACATCAGAATACTTAGGTAGCCAACTACTTGATCAAATAAGCAGTATTTCTTGCCATAGTCATTGTAGCTAGAACTTCCTGGGATTCTTACCAGAAACAGCCCTAAGCTGTCTCCTTTGAGCATGTTCAGGCCCAGTCTTCTTTTAAAGAAGTGAGACTGCAAAAGCTCAGATCTAATTTGCAACACTGTTCACTTTCTCTTGTGGATCATAGCACGTGTTTATAAGAAGATGCCCATTAATATTAGGACTATGAGGAAAATAATGGGGGAGGGAGCCTGCAGCATAGTCTTTCATCTGTTTATCTTAGTCTAGCCATTGTTTAAGTGTTAACACACAACTCTAGTTTTATTTTGATCTGCACTTGAACAATTACTACTCACACAAGGTATGCAAAGCAGTGGTCTAGCAGCAGTACCTTTAGTCCTTAGCTGGTATCCTCGCTTCAGGGATAGTCAGCCCAAACTCAGACTCATTTACCTAGGCTGTAGAATAGCAACTGTATACTCTTAACAGATTGGACTATGAATGTGCTCTTAACTATGGAAGTGTATATTCCCCAGCTAGTTAGACTACATGAAGTCTTTGTCTCTAGCTCAATTAGGTGCTTGTAGAAGGAATGAGGACTTGTAGTCCAGCTGCCTATGCTGAAAGTTGACCGACTACTTCCTAACACTTTTTTTTAAGGGGTACGCTTGCTTCCTTCATGAGGCCTTTGTTTGGAATGCTTGTTTTCTTTTTTCAGGAACAGAACCCATTTTTTCTATGAGTTTTACGCAGTAATTTGCTTCTAGTGCTGCTTGTCATTAAACTCGCAACCATTACTTTGTATGTGTTAAAAACCCAGAGCTGAAACACCCGGAAGAAATAAATGCACTGGATTCTCCTGGATTGCCTTCTCAACCTCTCGTTTCTCGTGACAAAAGCGGCGGGGGGGTGGGGGGTGTGTGTGCGGGGCAGGCCGCGGCCCTCGGGCCTCCTGCGGCACCCACCGGGGCCGTGCCCCGCGTTCCTCCGGCCGCCGGGGGCGCTGAGGCCGCTGGCGGAGGCGGGGCGGGGCCGGTGCCTCCCCCTCGGCCTCCGCCGCCCGCGGCCCCCTCTCGGTGCCGGCCCTGAGCGGCCGCGGGCCCAGCGCTGCCCCCGCCGAGGTACCGGGGGCTGAGGGGGGCGGCGGGGCCGGGTTCGGCCTCAGGGCTCGGAGCTCCCGGAGCGGCCTCGGCCCGGGGGGCGGCCCCGCGGGTGTGCCCGGGTTGGGGGGGGGTGGTGGTGGTGGTGGCGCTTTTCACCTTTTTTTTTTTTGCTTTTTTTTCCGTTTTTTTTTTCTTTTTCAGGCTACAGATGGGTCCCGGCAGCCGGTCGGAGCCGGGCCGGGGGTTGTGAGGCGGCTCCGGGGCGCTGAGGGGGCTCTGCCGGAGCGCCGGGCGCGCCGCGCTTCCCGCCGGACTTGGCTCCCCCTGAGGTTTTTGTCGTTCCTCTGCCCTCAGGCGGGCCCCGCAGCCCCGAGCCGCGGCCCTGGCACGGTGAGGCCGGGCCCCGAGCAGCCCCTGCCCGCCGCTGGCCCAGGGGATGAGCAGCGCCCCGGACCCGGCCCTGGGCACCCGCAGCTCCTCACCGGCAGCCGTGAATACCAAGGTAACGCCTGAACCACGGCTTTATTTCACCAAAACACAAACCGAGGCGTTAGGGGGGTGCATCTGCAAGGTGTCTCTGTAGGATTTCAGGCGCCTTATTGACAGCTTCAGCAGTTGTGATCAGAAAGTCATTTTCTAGAAATTCATTTTCTAGAACAGGGCTGAGAGGAACTGTTGTTGCAAGGTCATTTTTCTTCTTTTCTGATGTTTTCCCTTTCAGATGCTAACAAAACATCTCTTGTGATACTTTTGCCTTCAGCATATTTCACCTTTGTTCTTCCAGCTGTCCCCAGTCACCAACACACTTTGCTTTTGAAGCCTTTGATGTTCTGTTGGTGGTTTGTGTTTTATAAAGTTAAATCTATTTTTTTCAACGTGTAAAAATTCTGGGTTATATTTCACATTGTTTTATATCAGATATTTGGGTTTCTAAATCTTACTGCAGTAGAATACAGTAGATACCCAGAGTCAATTACTGAACAGGCCGCGTTAACTCAGGTGATGCTGTGTCCACAGAAAATTTAAATGTCTTCGGAAGACAAAGAAGCTCAGGAGGATGAGCTGCTGGCCTTGGCTAGCATCTACGATGAGGATGAGTTTAAGAGAGCCGAGTCTGCACAAGGAGGAGAAACAAGAATTTGTTTGGAATTGCCTCAAAACTTCAAAGTTTTTGTGAGTGGTGAGTTGAGACGACTTTTGTTATCCTAAATTAGCTTTTCCTGGTGCGCGCTTAGATGTGCTGGTAACCTACAGGAATATTTATCAGTGACTGACCCTGTCCTGTGCTTTTGATGTTGTTGGGTTCTGGGTTCCATCCTTGTGCACGTAACCTCTTCAGCGAGCTTCAAAGTTAGAGATGAATAATAGTACTTTGTGGGAACAATCAAGTTCATTTATTTATTTATTCTTTCTTGAGGGCTCGCCTTCCCAGGCTGTTGGTTTGTGCAGGACCTGGTATCTCACAGTACTGGTAGTTACTGATTTAATCTCATAAAACCCCATGATGTTTTATGGCACTGGGAAGTTTTGTTACTGAGGGCCGATGAATAAATCATTTCAAATCTAGAAATTATCAAATGAAAAGAGAGATCTCGGTTGCTGCTGTAAATAGCTGTGGCTGGCTGGTTTTCATTTTCTTGCTATTTCTCACTTTGTCTCAATTGTCTTTGATTCAGGCAATTCTGCAGACAGCCTCCAGAAGAACGGGTTTGAGTACACCGTCTGCTTTCTGCCTCCCCTCGTGCTGAATTTTGAGCTTCCACCAGACTACCCGTCAACCTCCCCGCCTGCCTTTACCCTCAGTGGCAAATGGCTCTCCCAAGCACAGGTTTGCAGAGTACTTCTAACATTTTGACCATGTGGTGGTCCTAAGTAAGTTAATAACTGACAGTGTTCTGGTGGATGTTAACATGGTAGATAAAAGTAAAATTAAGACCTGTACAATTACCTCTCTCTTTCAGTTGTCTCTTTTGTTTCCTACCTGTTTTGATTTGGTCGCTCTTCTGAGAGTTGTAAGCCTGCATCTTTGAGCATAGTTTTATGTTTTCTATGTCTACATAAAAAATGCAGAAATTGAACTCCTGAATTTGCATTAAATGAAGACCATGGGAGAGGAAAATGGTAATGTGTTGTCAGAAGTTCCTGAAATCTGAAGTCGTGGTTTTCTTTTCTAGCTCAGTGCTCTTTGCAAGCATTTAGACAACGTATGGGAAGAGAATCGAGGCTGTGTGGTCTTGTTTGCCTGGATGCAGTTCCTGAAGGAAGAAACATTGAGTTACCTGAATATTTCCTCCCCATATGAGCTAAAAATGTGCCATCAAGGGAGTGCTCAGAGCAGGACAGCTTTGGTCCCTCTAGATGCCGAGAAGGATTGTGGTGGTGCAGCAGGCTCTGCAGCAGCTGATGAAGAAATCATTGATGAAAGAGCTGTGCAGGATGTGGAATCTTTATCAAGCCTGATTAGGGAGATCTTGGACTTTGATCAGGCTCAGAGAAGAAAGTGCTTTAACAGTAAGATGTACTTGTGCAATATCTGCTTCAGTGAGAAGCTGGGCAGCGAATGTATGTACTTCACCGAGTGCAGCCACGTCTACTGCAAAGCCTGCCTGAAGGACTACTTTGAAATACAGATCAGGGATGGTCAGGTCCACTGCCTCAACTGCCCTGAGCCCAAGTGTTCTTCTGTCGCTACTCCTGGCCAGGTAATGCGGCTGTGCTGGCAGAGTTCTGCTAAGTGCCCAGTAACTGCAGGCAGCGAGGTGTGGCTTTGGATGGTGAGCGCTGGGCACACACCTGGGGAATTTTGTTTTCATGTTCTGAGTCACAGCCCTTGTTAAAGCTGCGTAACACAGCACATGGTGCCCACTGTGTCAGTGCTGGCGCTGGTCGGAGGCCTGAATTAACGTCCCGCTGCACTTGATGCTGCATGTTTCTCATTTGATTATTTAACTGTTCCTAAAATAACCTTTCTAGGAGTAATTTCTTGATCTGTATTGGAGAATATAAAGGGAACTCATCCCAGCTGTAGGTACTTTTTCATCAAATTGCCTTTTTCTGCCAAAGCTAGCAAACTTAGAATTTCAAATGCACATAATCTTTCTTTGCTCTTTGCTTAGGTTAAAGAGTTGGTTGGAGAGCAATTGTTTGCACGTTATGACCGCCTGCTTCTGCAGTCTAGCTTGGACTTGATGGCAGATGTAGTGTATTGCCCTCGCCCAGGCTGTCAGACACCGGTCATGCAGGAACCAGGTTGCACCATGGGCATATGTTCCCGTTGCAACTATGCTTTTTGTACTCTCTGTAAAATGACTTACCACGGGGTCTCACCGTGTAAAGTAACTGCAGGTGAGTCATCGCATTTCCGAAATGGATTAGAAGCAGTTAGGTGTTGTGTGGAAAAGGCTGAGAGTCAGGAATTAAACGAGGAAACTCCTCACCGTGTCAGCTGAGACGGATTCATTTGGAATAGGTCTGCTGCTGGCAATTAAAAAGTGTTGTTTTCATGGCACTGCCTGACTCAGGGAGTCCCTAAACTGCTGACTGCCAGGTTCAGAGAGGCCACAGCAAGGGAAGAATAATTTTGTTTGTTCTTTTTTTTATCCTTTCCTGTGAATCCACTTCTTTCTATTGTCAGAGTTGATGTTGGATCAGGTGAATGCTTCTTGTTTGTTGTGCCTTGAAAACGTGACAAAGGTCCATTAAATGTGTGTTTGGGAGAAATATTTCGTTTTTTTAGTTCATCTTACATTGTAGACCTGTTCTAATTTCAGCAATTGTTCTCTTTTGTGATGGAACACTGTAAACCAGTTGAATTCTAAGATAGAGGGGTTCTAATATTCTCCTATTTTTCTTTTGTATTCTAATGTTTTACTTGCTTTTTAATTAATTAAGTTTCTTTTGACTTTTTTCTACAACATAGTACAAAAGCTTTTGTGTTGTTTATTCTACTCCTCAGAGAAATTGATGGATTTGCGTAATGAATATTTAGAAGCGGATGAGGCAACTAAAAGATTTTTGGAACAGCGCTATGGCAAGCGAGTGATTCAGAAAGCCCTTGAGGAGATGGAGAGTAAAGACTGGCTAGAGAAGAACTCCAAGTCTTGCCCTTGCTGTGGTACTCCTATAGAGGTGAGCGTGGTGGGGAAGGGCTGAAGAATCAGAGTAACTCCTAACAGCAACCAGCATGAATTGTTAAGTAGGTTCTGCATTTAGAAGAGATCAGAGATCGATTCCTGGTCTCCAAGTTCACCAGGGAAGGTAAATTTCTAGCAACTGGTAAAAGAAGTATTGCATTGCTGACTGCAATACACAGAAGAGGCAGTCATGTTTCTAGAGCTCAGGGACTTGAGTAAATACAGCAGTTGATGGTGTTCAGTACTGAGAAGATCCAGGCTGACTCAACATCCATAAGAATCCCTTTGTTTTCCACGTCTTTCAGGCCACTGCTGTTTCAGTCTATAACTGCTAAATAAATAGCTTCAGAAAAAGAGTAATTTCCAGTATTGTCAGTAGCAGGACTGATTTACAGTTCTTGATTCTAGCTCTTAGTTCACCTGAATGGTGAAAAAAATACGAGTGTTATAACGGAGTAAGGGTGAGGTGCAGTTATTAGCTGATGCCACTTGAGGACTGGTATCATCCACAGCCAGGCCTGAAGACTGACATGGTAGGATTTTGTTATTGCTATTTCTTGTTTCTTTTCCCTGCCAGAAACTAGATGGTTGTAACAAAATGACGTGTACTGGCTGCATGCAGTACTTCTGCTGGCTTTGTATGGGTTCTCTGTCGAGGGTGAACCCGTACAGGCACTTCAACGATCCATCTTCCCCGTGCTTTAACCGGTACGTATTTACCTGTGTTGCTTCTTCTGCACCACTCACACATTTTTGTCTCTCCTAAATTACCCTTATCTTGAAATTTGTAGGTATACGGTTTAAGATACGATTTCTTATATTTGCACTTAAAAGGATCTGACAACAAGAAGAAAAAAATGAGGAGCAATTTTGGTTTTCTTGAGTTTCCGTTTCAATATTTTGGAGGAGCCTTCTGGGCCTATTCCTGATGCTTTACTTGCTGCCTCTGAGAGACAGCTTGCACTGAGATGTTTCCTTGCAGAAGCTTGAGCATGTGATAATGCAACACAAGGATCTGGGCAAGGAAGTTGCTTCTAAAAGGCTGTAGACTGTGTTTATTCATCACTGGTAGGGATATGTCAAGAGACAAGGGGCACTGCTGCTGTCTGGACAAATGAAAGGCAGAAGAGAGGTGTGGTGGCCGTAGGAAGCTTGTTTGTATTCCATGTGTTAGGGCCCATCACCGTGACATGCAGGGCTCTGGATACAAACGTCAAAATACCAGCATTTTGCTCGATACTCCACTGCTTACTCTGCTATTTTTATTTATTTTTTTTTAATAAATGTGGCTGACAGGATTGTTTTCTGTTCTTGAACAAGAATCTTTTTCAGCACTTTTTTTCTCCTAACAGTGTTTTTTTTTCCCTTCCTACCCCATTTTCCTTTTTATATTTCTACCAGTATTTCTTGCTCTTTTTTTCTTTCACTTTAGCTTCGCTTATAGCTCTCTTGACTACGAGGATCAGTTTTACAAAATGGCATTTCTTTTCCCTTTTGTTCCCCCCGCTTATATTTGTAATTGTTTGCCCAGCTCAGTATTATCTGGTAGGACTGTTAGCTGTTTGGAGCAGGCAGGCTTGGCTGCTAACTGGAATTGCAGCAGAGCAGATAATTTCACTACAGCTCGGATTGTTGTTATTTTCAAGTTCCTGAAACATCGTGTTTGTAACGTGTTGTAAGACCTGCTGATATCAAGTGCTGTAAAAGTGCAAAGTAGCTTATGCTGCAGTCCTCAAAGTTGGTTAAAATGCGTGTTTTATGGTATAAAAACTGTGAGCTGTTTTTGTATTTTTGACACTTTTTTTTTTCTTTTCCAAATTTTCCATTTTCCATCCTGATGTAAATTCCTGGCTGTGTTGCAGATTGTTTCAAGCTATGCATGTTGATGGTGAGCTCTGGGAAGGCGAAGATGAAGACTAGGAGCCTTCTCTAGCAGCAAAAGCTGAAGAAACCAGAGACAGATGCTTTCTATTTTTGTGTTGAGTCTGTTTGATTTTTCGGAACCATTATGTGATAGAGGAATGATGCTACCTTGCACTACAGGAATCTCATACAACTCTTCAGAGGCTGTTGGCAGAACCAAAGGAGACCATTTTGCCCATCCGGTGGACAGGATCACCACTGGAAGTCCTTAGTAATCATATCCAGTGCTAAAGCAGATGCAGCCTGACAGAAGTTTGAAAATAAATGGGAAAATCTATATCAAGAGATGCCACTCTTTCAAAACCAAACCAAGCCCCCAACTCATAGAAATATTTTGGAGTTTTCTTTAGGGGGAGACTGAGCTTTCAGGGATCTTGGCTAGTACCCCTGGGTTTTTAAGGCAGCTTTACTCTAGTTGCAGTGCTCTCTCTGGAGCTATTTAGTTGAGCTGCTTGAGAGGGAAAGCTTTCTGAAACAGCACAGGAGGTTGTTTCTGTAGTCAGTGACTGAGCCCATTGCTTCCATAGCATTTCTTGAGCTGTGTCTGTGAAAGCAGCTCGTTGCTGTGTCCCTGACAGTTCTAACAGCAGCCGATTATCCGTAACACCCCCTCCTGGCTGTAACAGCTGGGTCCTTTCCTGAATGTTTTGGCAGAAAATGACCAACAACCATTTCCTGAAATGCGTATCAACTTGATGACTGATCTGCATTGCTGTCCTCTTGCCTTGCCTTGCCTGTCTTTATCTTGACTGTGGTGAGTGCTAAAGCAATGAACTGAGGATGAGAAGTATGTTGAATACTGAAACACATTTTTATGGATACACAGGGTTAATTTGAGTTCTTCAAAATACTGAAAATTACGTTGTTTTTCTCATCAGATGAAGAAGTAACTTATTTTTTAAAAACTCTTCATGTAAGGAATTTGATTAGTTTTTTTTTTCTTTTTTTTTTTTTTTTTTCTTTTTTCTTCTTCTGGACTAGATCCCTTATTTCCACTGTTCTTGCCCTTCAAAATATTTCAACCCCCCCCCCCCCCCCTTCTTCCCCCTAAAAGCTCAGTAAGTAGTTTTGGGAGCATGAAAGTAATTATTGGAGGGAACCACTGATTTCTTATTTTTTTCCACTTGCAGAATGGTCTAAAAATATATTTTGAAATTAAACCTGCATGTGCTGTGTTTAAAACAAATAGCAGGGTCTGGATGGATAGCTCAGGAGCTTGAAAACTTTTCAGAAACTTGAAGTGAACAAAGTGAACACCTCTCACTCAATTTTGATAGTAAATAAATTTTACTTAGATATCTGGCCAAAATGAGTGTTGATTTAGTTCCTTTTGCAGAGGCTGTTAGTCTACTAGACTTGGCAGTGATTAACAGGGTATGAGAGGACAGTGGATCTCGTCTTGGTTTAGGCATCAGGGCAGTGTACAGGGAAAGTTTACGTTGTGTGTGGTTGAACTTGTATTTCCTGCACCTTTCACATGCACTAAATTCACTTTAAGACAGTAAATGGAGTTGTCTCCCTGTTTGTCTTCATTATGGCACACATATCAGAGCAGAGGTCAGTGTGGGGCACCCCAGTGTGCTTCTGGGTGGCAGTCAGCGCCGGGGCTTGTGCCTCGTTGCTCTCATGTGGTCGCTGTAGAGCAACACACCCACCTGGGCTTGTGCAAAACCAAGCGAGGCTGAAGCCTGAGGCATCCTGCTGCGAGAAGCCTGCAGGTCTGGGTATGCCAAGCGCCCTCGGAGCAAGGGGAGCTGTTTTCGTGCAAGCTGCAAGCCCTGAGGTGATGCATGGTGGTTGTCAGGTTGTAAGGTTGTCCTTACGGTATGGAGCAGCACTAACTGTCCCAAACTGCTTTCAGTACAGCCTTGGTTTTATGTAACAGAAAACCTTGTTCAAAATAACAGGTCTTTCTTAGGCTTTAAAGCTTTTGTTGCTGTTGTTCAAAGCTGGCGTTACACATCCATTCAGCCACCTAAGTTGTTCCATTTTTCACTAGCACAGTAAAACTGAGCAGCACATCCCGTCAGCTAGAAAAAATTAATGTATTTACTGTAGAAAGTTATAGATTAACAGCTCACAGAATTTTTGCATAAAGAAAACAAATCCTTCCCCAATTATCTTACATTACATGAGAGCACTTAACGTATCAGAACCAAGAATCAAGTTTCCTTGGCAGGGTCTTGCCAGTACAGGCTCTTTCCCATCTCTGTGGGGCTTCTGTAATTAAGCACAGGCTGAGGTCAGAGGGAACAGAATGTTTCCTTTGAGGCTCATTTGGCATTTCCTTGTAGCAATGTAAAGCACAGGAAGAGGAGAGAGAGAACTTACTGCTTCAGGCTCTGCGCTGACACAAATGATGGAGTGCTGAGCAGCACAAACAGAAGCCATTTACGCTTAATGTGAACAGAGCTACCCTGCTGTAGATCATAAAGCACCAGTGCATATAAAATTATACCCTGAAACCGAACATGTAAGGCTTCTTTTAGAGTTGTGGCAACAAATAAAGTCAAACAGATGCACGAGCTCACCATTACCTGCGTTAATGGCACCGCACTGGTAAGTGCTGCTTGAAGCATCCCTCTTGCTGTGATGGTCTCACGTCCAACATGCGGCTCAAAGCGGGGTTCAGCCAGGGCTGCATCCAGTCTGGTCTTGAAAACCTCTTAAGGACAGACTGCACCACCTCTGCATAACCTGCCCTGCTGCTTGGAATGGCCTCCCAGGGACGTTTTTTCCTTAGATCCAATGCGAACATCTTGTCTCAGTGCATGCCCTGTTGTCTCTTCCCATCTTCCCCCAGAGTGCTGTGGAGAGTGCCTGGTTTCTACTTGTTGATGACCTTGTAGCTATGAAGCAGGCTGCTGCTAAGTCCTGCTGATCCCTTACCTTCTCCAGGCTGAACAAGAGCCATCCCCATTTTAAATGATTACAATCTAGGAGTGTTTTGTAGAGGGGGAACAACACAATGTATTTATCAGAATTTCAAGGACTACGTTCCAAAGTGATTACCCATTGTATTTTCACATCTTCACATTTGAGTTTTGAGGCCTTCAGTCCACATGCTTACAGTTGCATCACTGATCAAACAACTTTATCCCTTGATTTTACCTCCAGAGAACATTAGCGGTGAAAGTTTGTGGAACACAGTATACAGGATCACATCCTCATTTGGTTAATTAAGGCAGGTGTTTGGCATCTATGCTTTTAATGGAGAGAAGCAAATACATCATCGTTTTGCTATTTTAAGAACAAATACAAGATGAGTTTCTGCAGCAATTCCCTTTCTTTGCAGCTGGTTTTCAATTGAAAAGATGGCTCAGCATTACTCTGAACAGTGAGGGATTAATCGCTGTAAGGCTTCTTAGGCTGGCTTCTTTCTGCTTCTGTCTCCTTCATGCTGTATAAGGGCTCCACAAGCTTGTTATGAACCAGCATTAAACCTAATATAGTGGGTAAAAAGATGACTTCAGTAGACATTAAGCAAAATCCTCATTCATTGGATGCTAATGAAAGTCAGCATTAGTAGAATCGCTGCTCCTTTGCTCCCACGGCCACAGAACTAAGCCTGACTTTGGCACTTTTACTATTGCTGGATGTTTCAGCTGTTGTATATATTTAAGGAATGTACTGTTTGGGGAGTTGACCAAACAAACATTTAACACAAAGCATGACTTGTGCAACTTAAAAACTAACTACAGCAGCTGCTTAGCCTGCTCAAACACTCACCTTTGAAGTATTTCACTGTCTTAACTTTGAGTTCCAGCGTGGCATCTTCATCACACACAAACACGGTTTTGGGGTGCTGCTGGAAAGCAGATACTGTCCACATGTGGTTGACACCTTCCTCGATGGCTTTGTACAGAGCAAAGGCTTTGTGGGCTCCCGTGATGAGAATCATCACCTGGACTCCAAGACACAGAGGATGGCAGTTAGGGTCTAGAAGACTTGTTGAGAGAGAGCAAACCCACACCCTGCTGAACAAAGGGAGCTGCCCCAGTCCTTAACGGGGGAAGGTCTATCGTTCTCCCCAGATGTATTTCACTGAATCACAAGTCCTGTTTGCTCTGGCTACGTTTTGTCAATGAAATCATAGACTGATGGGTCATTTTTGTGATTTGGACACTGAGCTCCCCTGTTAGGAACTTCTACATTGAGACTTAACGAGAATAAATCAAGGTATAGACAGTTAAAAGCCACCCCCTATGGATTTTACAATGTGGTATAACTGTAAGGATCACTGGCTGACTTCATGTAATTTCACCAGCAGAACTTCTTAACCAAAGACTTTCTCCAAACGCCTTTCTAGCTCCCTGTGGATCCCAACTGTACTGCAGGGTTATGCAAATGTTATTGTTAGTAGGGAAAAAACAGAAAACGGATCAAGGGCCTTTCTGTGGTGGTACAGGATGCAAGAAAGCAGGATTGGGTGTTTGGCTGTCTGTGGCAAAACAAGCACGGGCTGGCCTCCGCCAGCAGGGTGCACTACAGCTCCACGACTGGATGGGGATGAGCTAATCCACGAATAGCTCCAGAGCTATTGTACGAAGTCTGTTTTTTTCCTAACCTCTCTGGCATCCATGACTGTGCCTACTCCGACTGTCAACGCCATCGTGGGGACTTTAGAGAGGTCACCATCAAAAAACCTGGCATTAGCCAATATAGTGTCCATAGCCAACGTCTTCACCCGTGTCCTGGACACCAAACTTGATCCAGGCTCATTGAAGGCGATGTGACCGTCTGGGCCAATACCTGTGACAGAGACAGTTTGAAAAGTGGGTCACTGGCTGAAACGGTTTTTGTAAGAAGCAGAACCAACAGCACTGTTATTACAGGGACATCCAACACTCCCAGGAATAGACGCTTGCAATTTCTCTGCTCAAACTCAAATGTGCTTCCGGTAGGAATGACAGCAAGAACCTCTTCTGAAGTCAGTAGAGATTCTTCCCTAATTGTGCTGGGACTACAATAAGCAAAAGTAAGTGGCAGAATCTAAAGGCAAAAGGATGGGAAAAAAACTTGTGTTCAGCTTCTGTTGGTTAATTCTAGCAGCTAGCTGTTCACACCGGTTCTTGTAATATATTTTACATTTGGTAAAATTCTAGCCCTGCCTGGTTCTCCTGTTAACCATTCCCTGAACAATTCATTTACAGAATTGAAACACTTAAATTGGGGTAGCGGGACATCAAAAAAACAAGGCTACCAGCACACATGCGCGCTCAGCGAACCAGTGTATAAGGTGCCTTTTACTGCAAATACACTGAACTGCCTTAAAAATGAACTCTCTAGATAATAAACGAGACAGCTGGTAGAGGAAAGGCAGTGCTTCCTGCCAATCCTTCAGGTTTTCACCTCCAACGAAGAGTTCAATTCCTCCAGCTGCTTTGATTTTATCTTCAAATGCGTCACACTCTGCCTGTAGATCAGCCGCATTTCCATCCAAAATGTGAACGTTTTCAGCCAAGATGTCAATATGCTTAAAGAAGTTATTCCACATGAAGGAGTGGTAACTTTCCGGATGATCCCTTGGGAGACCTGGTAAGAGAGCACGCACAGGACTAATGTCACCTGTAATGCAGAACACTTATACATGCACTTGCATGCCCTTCTGGTGGCTCTGGTAATACAGTCCTGTTTTCTTCATCTGTCCTCTGTGACTTCATCAACTTTCAGAAGTCGTTTTACTTCCCCAAATAACAAAATTAAGTCTGTCACAATAGCTGCTATAAGGCATGTCCTCATATTAACATGTGATGGATGTTCCAGAAAAGCAGGCACGCACTGTGCCTCGTCTGCTTCTTCCTATTCAGTCTTCCTCCCAGTTCATATTAGCAAGAACAATTTCAAAACTGTGTACAAGCCTGGGAAATAGTTTATTGCATATATTTTTCCCCTTCAATGTTACAAATCCGCAGAACTGTCTACTCCCTGGTGCTGCTTGATAATGATCGTTCACAGGAAAACTGCTTGACCAGCATGAAGTTAGCAAATAATTAGCCTGTACATTTGTCACCTTTGGATCTCTAGGCCTTCTCCACTAATCTCTCTGCACTCCTTTTTCTGAAGAGGCTATTTCATCACAGCTTCAAAATTCAACACTCCTCTGCAGTCTCCACAAGCACCTGTATCTGTTCCTGAAGGTCACTCTGATGGGTAACAACGCATCAGCCCTCTACGGGACTTGCAGCTAAAGTGACCCCAATAATCCAGGTACAAAGGTGGTAGTTAATAACGCACATTATATCAGGTTAAAATGCGATAAAATGGATCCGTACTTGGTCATTACCTAAGTAATGGTAAAACACAGCAGGCTCTAATGTGTGTAGGCTCAGGCAACACCTGATACTCTAATATTTCTTATACAGGTTTTCAGATTGTCCCCACTAACTCCCTGTGGTAACACAAGTTTTATCTTTTCTCCCTTAAACCCTTTGCAGCTGGGATGCTCCAAATGCACAGTAACTACGGGGAGCTCTGTGAGCGCAGGCAGCGGCACGCACACCGCTCCAAGGGGCTGGCAGCAGCGCCTAATTAACGAGGCTTTGAGACAGCACAGTTAGATCGGTAATTATGAGCAAAACAGCGAAACCCAGCGCTTCGGCCACCCGAAGGAGCTGCAGTTTTTGAGAGGGGCAGCGGCTGGGCTGCTCCCCGCGCCACTCACCCACGTACTCGTCCATGTTGAAGGTCTTCACGTACTTGAAGGACAGGTCCCCGTTCTTGTGGTACTCCACCAGCTTCTGGTAGCATCCTAGCGGCGTGCTGCCTGCGGGCGGACAGACACACAGACAGTCAGTCAGTCAGTCAGACAGACAATCAGACATCAGTCGGACAGTCAGTCGGACAGCCCGTCAGCCCTACCTGTGGGCAGCCCGAGCGTGAAGCAGCGGCCGGGGCCGGGCGCGAAGTGCACGATGCGGTTGCGGATGTACTTGGCCGCCCACTCGCTGGCCTGCGCGTACGTCTCCTGGATGATCAGCTTCATGGCGGCCCCGCCGCTACGCCGCCATCTTAGCGCCCGCCCCGCCTCAGCGGGCGGCGCTGGGCGCCCGGGGCCGGGCTGGGGCCGGCCTCAGCAAGCCCCAGGGCAGTGCTACAAGGACGGGGGCAGCGCTTCTCATTCCTCTGCCCTGGGAGTGTTTCACAGGGAGTTCCTTCAGGGCACCTCGGTGCTGTTTTGGGGCTCCCGGTGCCGCCCCGCATCCCTGCTGAGCGGCTCCGAGCTGCCCAGGCACCGTGCTGATATTGAGCTGCTTTTTTTGGACCTGTGTTTGTGCTGCTCCTGACGGTGGTGGTGTCCCAAAAAGTCCTTTTTTTGCTGCCCCAGCTCCCTTCAACCTGTGCCCGAGCTCACCGTGCAGCCTGGGTGAGAGCGAAGAGGTCCCTTACGGGAACACAAAGCTCCTCGCAGTTAGGCAGCACTTCACTTTCATTAGGAAAAACGAATAATATACAAATTTCCTTCCTAGGACTCAGTCCATGCAGTTCCTTCCTTTTAAAAAATGTAAATGACCTGGCAAGGCTGAGTGCTCCTGATGTTATCTCACCGTGAGTGCTGAGAGCTGCTGGCTTGGTTCGTGCTTGGCTGGGGAAGGGTGGGTGTGACAGGCCACTGCCAGATCCTGCGGTCGGACTTGGAAAGAGTTTTAGGCCACAGAGACTAAATAAATGGAAAGTGCAGTGTGTTTCCATCAGCAGTGGTTAGCCGGCAGGCAGGGAGGTATTTCCGTGGCTGCAGTGCTGGGCAAAGAGCTGACAGCAGAGGCTCCTCCGTGTGCCCACCATGCTGGACAGCCCGGGGTTTTTCACAGGCTGTTGCCTCGCCTTTCGCTCCGTGTGAAAGGATTTTCCCTCTTTTCCCTCTGGCATCGTATCGGTGTGGTACACCCGTCGGTCCCGCAGACACCGGCAGCAGTTACAGCTCCCGTGGTTTCAGCAGCACAGGTTGGAGCCAGGCAGAGCTGTGCTGAGCTGAGGGACAGCGGGGACCTGGCTGATGTCTGAACGCTTCTCATCCTGTGTCTGCTGTTCTCCAGGCATCGCCCCCACAAAAGGAGGGCAAATACGGAGGTGCAGAGTGCACAGGAATTGACTGCAGGGAAGCCCATTTCCCAAAGCAACAAGCTGCAGGGCAGCATCCACATGCCCCTCTGCGGTGATTTGCGGGCTGCCAGGTTTGCTGTGCTCAGAGCAGCCACGGACAGCTCAGGCTCCCTGCCACCTACCTGCACAGCCTTCTGTTACTGCACTTTGCACCCCTCAGCTACAGAGAGCTGCTGTTTGAGGCTCAGCCTTGCCCTGCCATGCTGCCAACACTATCCCAGGGTCAGTGCTGGAGTTTGCAAAGGTGTCTGCTTTAAATTCGAGTGTGATGGGGCTCTGTGAATTGTGAAAGGTCTTGGCTCTCGTTTTGATCTCCTTTGCAAACGGCTTTGACAGGAGCAGTGCACAAAGACATGAGAGGCAGTTGGCAGCTCCCAGTAAAAGCAAAACATGTTTTGATGAGAGGAAAAAAACTACAACAGTATGAGAGAGCCAGGCACGTGCATCTGCTGCCACAGCTGCCTTGTTCTGCCCACATCCCATGTATCTGCATACTTTCGGCAGCCTTATGTTACTGAGGAATCGCTCCAGGGCTGGGTTATACGTGTGACTGGCATGCAGGATATTTTTAGGTATGATTATTTATGCATGTTACTGTTCCTGCATTCACAGCTAGCTGTTCAAATGTTGAAGAACTTCCTGGTGTCTGAACAAGCTGATTTTCCTTCCTAGCAAAAGCAGCAGATGGAAGGAAGCAAGTACTTCTCCTCTGCAGAAGAAGTTGAAGTTTGACCAGCAGGTTCTAACAAGCACAGCATTTTCGTTTTCTCTGTGTTGAAGTGATTAGAGTCAACAGTGCGTGCAGACCAGAGCTGTTGCTTCCAGGAACTGCCTTTGAGCACTGGGAATTTTTTTTTCCTAAAAAAAAAAAAGCAACAATTAAAAATTTATCGCCATAAAGGGCCTCTCTCCAAGTCCCGTAATTAAAACATCTTTTAAATACCCACCATCTGTCACCGCTTCCTGCTCCCGCACGTCCCACCTACCTTCTCACCCCTGTTTAGAAGAGAAGGAGAAAACAAGATTCCACGCTGGATGGACCCAGAGGGAGCTGCCCTTTTCAAGACTCAGTCACTGCCTGGCTTCTCCCAGCACATCCCAATCCCAGTGAGGGATTTTGTCAGCCCGGAGTGGAGCCAGCCCGCGAGCAGGCTGTGCAGGAGGGCGCACAGAGCGGTCGCTTCCCATCTTTGCAGATGAGGAGTAACAGAAGCCATCGGTTACTGGTGTTTTCTCCAGAAGGCTGACAAAGTAACACGGCAACAAAGACCACTGGTGAAATCAGAGTGAAACCCTGACGCCTGCCAGGGCTTGGCGAGGTGCTGTGCAGCCGGGTCTCCAAGGGCCCATCGTGGGGCTTCAGGCCGAGGGCCAAATGTGCTTCTAGAGCCCGACTGAGCTTGTCTGACAGGACGGCATGAAGGTGGATGCATACTGAGGTTTCAGGTGAAAAAGCTGGGGTTTGTGCCTGCTTGCACTGCGGTCATCCCTGATTCTATCTCTCTGAAGAGGCAGTAAAACCAGAAATACCCACCGAAGCCCTGACGTGCTGTAGGTACAACAGCTAACATGGTTTTAAAGCAACTCGAGGTGAGTTAATGCTGTATTGTGTCAACAGAGCTTTGAACTAGCAAAAAGCTAAAAGAATGTACAAATACAAAATGGTACTGAGTAGAAAATATGAAGAAAATGAAGAGCATCGAGGTATCTCGAAGGGTCTCAAAGTGTGAATTGAATTTCCTACCAATAGATTGCTAGAAGTGTTGACAGCTATACTGAAGGCAGCAGTGTATGAGAGGCCCATCTCCTGCTTTTTGCCCTTCCGTCACATTTTCACAGCTGAAGAAATCTTTCACGCTGTTTTGGGGAGGAACATCTGTTAGACAGCAATTGTTAACCCTCCACAGGCCTCTTCAGCCTAATTGGACAACTCTAGCTCAGGACGTCCTGTGGTGCATTTCAGCCTGCAGTGCGAGCAAGACACAACACGTTGGGTGCTCAGCCTCCAGCCTTCCCCTTCTGCATATGAAGACTCTGGGGGTGTACAGCTCAATTCATTATTTATAGCCGGTGATAAAAGTTTTTCCATGAAAACTGTAAGAGTACAGACAACCAGGGAACACTGCCAAAGCTCCTGGAATGAAGGGACACGACTGGAGAGCAGCCAGGCTCACAGCACTGCGTCGCCGTTCGGTGGGCAGCACGGTGAGGTTTCTCTCAATCCCTGCAGTCTCTGGATGAGGCTTGTGATGCAGTTTCCATATTCCTCGAGGCCAGTGTTGTGAATGAGTGGATAATCCAGACTTGAAGTGAACAACACTTCGCTGGCACTTTTTCTTAACCTGCCAGTTGCAGCCTGCTTGCAAATGGTTAAGCTATTAAAGTGGAGAGCTCCAGAAATATGACATGACCCATTAGCTCATGCGAACATTTGTTGTTGCTTTTTTCTTAATTGGGTCATTTATCACTAAAAGATCAGCAGAAAGAGCTAGTTTAAATGTCCTGCTTATTTCTTGCTTAAGCATGTTTAGCTTTCAAAGTCCTTCCTTTGAGCATTATTATTTAGCTTTTGAGTTCAATATTTTTTACAAAGTGTAGATTAAAAATGCCCCCTTCGTTGTTCAGCCATACGCCATGATTAAAGAACACTTGTAGAGCAGTAGGATTTCAGAAGACTCTCTAACATTTCTAATAATGGCTTTCAAATACTTTCACAGCATGTCCCATACAGAAGTCACTAAAAAGCAAAGACTCAAGCTTCAGAATGTCTCTTGCGAGAAATGACACTGGAGGAAGATTCAAAAAAAGCAGAGGCTTGAAGTGATTTGCCTAAAACCATGTGGGAAATGAAAGCAGAAGCAGTCATGCACTGTAACCACAGCATTATCTTTGTACACAGCTTCTCTACTGAAGAAAATTGAATAAATACACAGAAAGCAGCTGGAAGAAATTGCCATTAGCCCTCCTGTGTTAGTCCTGGTCAGTCTAGATAGCCTAATTAGGTGGTGATATGCCTCCAGCTAATGACCGTGGCACCAACTATTTCACCATCACTTCGGGATACTGTCCAGCATCTTTTCTGAGGTTGTGCACAGGTTGTGTCTGATTTTAGTCTCCCAGATGTCCAAGTCAATCAGTGTACAGCTAATTACCAGTGGGGCTGTAGCTATACTTAGGGATATAATCCCACCTCGACGGCAAGTAAATCCACGCATGTCATCAGGACAGCTGCTTACGGCAAAAGAGACTCAGTGCAAGCTGTGAATCCCGTGGAAGGGTGAAGCCAACAATACGAGAGTGCCTTCAGCTCTCGTCCCAGCTTCCTCAAAGGTGTTTGTGTTGCAAGAAACCTGCGTTCTCTTTGTGTCCCCAGCATTTCTCAGGAGCGACTTTTGGAGGTTATTCCTGGCTAAAATCCATTATGATTGCTGCCTCTCCCTTAGTGCGAGGAGGGGGATATTCATTCACATCGAAACTTTGGTGAGCTACCTGCTCCTGCAACGACAGAACAAAAGTCCAGCCTGGTCCTGGTACCAAATACTGAGCTGTAATGCGCTTCAGGACCGTGTCCTCAGGTTTAAATTCCTTCAACTCTCTGCATCGGCAGCTTGGAATCCCGGCAGGGCTGATTCAGCCCTCCTCATCCTCAAGCAGATAATATTTAAGCCTTATATTTAAGTCTTATCAGCCCTAGGGACTGATGCGGGCACTTTGGCACAAATCCACCTACAGATGAACCGCACAGACAACGAAGAGGGGTTATACAGGCCGGACAATCCCTCAGCCCGTGTAAAATTCAGTGCAGAAATTCCCAAATAAACAAACTTTGTGTATGTTTTCCTGTGAGCGTTTCTTCTGGAAGGAGACTTTGTGTCTGTGGCACTATCTGGGCCCTGAGGACCCCTCTGCACCCCCGGGGGGGCAGCCCAGCGGCTCGTGAGGGCAGGGCGCTGAGGGCAGGGGCACCGGGAGGCCGTCGGGGCCGGGACAGGCTCCCCGGGGCACCTTCGGGGCTCATTTTGGGCCGATTCCGCGTGTTTTCCCTCAGCATCTCGGGGGCTGCGAGCAGCGCCGCCCCCGACCCCTGCGAGCCGCGGGCACCCCCCCAACACCCCCAGGCCCTTCCCGAGCCTTTCTCCTCCTCTCCCAGGGCCTCGCAGCCGCGGGCGGAGCGGGCAGGGCCGTGTCGGGGGGGCGGGAGCGGAGCCGCAGCCCCGCAGCCTCGCAGCGCCCCGGCTGCCGCCGCCTCCGCCTCAGCAGCGCCCGTCGGGAGGCGGCCGGGCCCAGCCCCGCTCCCCCCCACCCCCCGCTCCCCGCCCGCCCAGCGCCATGGCGGCCGCCGAGCCCGGCAGCGGCCGCTACCAGCAGGTGAGGGGAGGCAAAGGGGGAGGCAAAGGGGGAGGCAAAGGGGCTCGGGGAGGCCGGAGGGGAGCGGAGGGGAGCCGCGGGTGGCGGTGTGGGGCCGGCCGCGCTCCCTGCACGGAGCCGCAGCGCCTGGCAGCCGGCCTTAATGCCACGGCGGGGAGCTGCGGGGAGCGCTGGGGGCTCTCCAGGCCCTAAATAGGGTTTAAAGAGCTCCCCCGGGGTGGGTGCGGGGTTGGGGTGCCTTCCCCGGGAGCAGGAGGGGAGCGGGTGGGGGCCCCGCTGGGTGCCGCGCCCCGCAGCAGGAGCTGAGGCCTCGCTGCTTGAAGCAGGGGCAGAAAATGCTGCACCCCACAGCCCTGTCCCGTGGGTGTTGGCAGGAGCTGGCGCCGTGTCGCGACTTGCTGCTGGTGTCGCGATAGCTGACGGGGCCCTGAGAGCACCAGGTGCGACCCCCCCCTCAGGACAGGGCATTAAGCCCATCCCCGTGTCCCTGGGTTTTACAGGGAGATACGCACAAGTTAGGTGAAACTTGCGTGCCCCCGCCCCGCAGCGTGGCTGTCCTTACAGACACATCTTGTTGGTCTCGGCCACATTGGATACAAACAACCAGGTCTCCTTACAAATCACCTCCCAGAGTCCCGCAATTGGCGTGACCCTGACAAAGCTCTCCATAAATGCCCTTTGCAAAGGGACCCGGCCTCGTGTCCTGCCGTCCTGAGCCCGCGGCGATAGGTGACAGAAATGCTGGAGGACTCTGTTGCCTCCTTCTCCAGTGGCTCTCCGGACCTGCCCGATAAGAACTCTGCTGATTGCCTTAAAGAGGAATGTGAAAAGCTGTCCTTTCGCCAGCTCCTGCTCACACATCAGGCAGACACATAACAGACACTGTTATTACTGTAGAGCAGGGCTCTGCGTGGTACAGCAGAGATTAGAAAGGCAGGCTGTGCCCCTGAGGATTTGTGCTGCTAAAGACGAGCTCCTAGGAGAAGACGGGTGTAATTGAGTGCGGAATGAGAAACCGATGCACAGATGTATTTATTTCTTGGAGCTATTTAGAAGTTGCTTTTTTTCCCCTTGCCCCATTCCAGAACAGGGAATCCATATTGCCGGAAAGTGTGTTACTGGCTCCCTATGTGTGTCTTGCTCCAAAAATCCCTGTGTGCTGTGAAACCAGAGGTGTGGAGTTGGTATTTAGGTGGAGAGGAGGTGGGAGAATCTCTCCCAGCGCTGGATGTGTCAGTTTTTTCATACGTTGAAGTTTATTGTGTGTAAATGTCATTTATGCCAATGAAGAGAGGCTTGTAACAGGCTAAATGCAGGATCCATCAGACATAGGTATCGGGTAGACGTTCAGGATGAGCTCCTTTAATCCATAAGTTACTGGGTGATGAGGCAGTGGAGGAGAACCAAACATTCGAAATCTGGAGAACTAGTATTTTGGGGAGAGATGCAGTGCATTGGGGGTTGGCACAGTTTGGCAGTTCCTCCAGGGCTGACCGTGCTGCGCTGTCGGCGTGTGGCAGAGCTGTGTGGCGTGGGCCCCGTGGGTGCCAGCTGTGTGTGCCTGGGAGCAGCTCTGAGGAGCTGTGGGCACTGTTTGAACATGCACTGACCATACCAAGTATTTTCAGAGTTCTCTGTGTGCTTTCAAAACAAACAAACAAACAAAAAAGGCGATAGGATAATCTGAGGACAACAGAAATGAGTAATTGAGCTCCAACCCTGTGTTTCTCCCCCTGCCCTGCTCCTTGGCCCTGCAGACCCGTGCAGGCAGGAGGGCTGTGCATCCCCCAGCACCTCCTGCAGGGCGAACTCACCTGTGGCTGTTCGCTGTGCAGCGTTAAAGGGGTGCTTACAGCACGTGGCTCATTTTCCAAAGCCATTTTTCCCAAACCTCTAGCCCTGGTGCTTTACTCAGGCCTTAGGCAATCTAATAAGAAACAGCCCGTGCTTGTGCCTCCGAACGGTGTGGCACGGATGCAATGTGCTGAGGAAGAGCAGGACAAAGGTAAGACAAAACCCTGGGCTGGGTGCCCACAGGTGTCGGCTCCTCCAGCAGTGCTGGGCTCTGCCCCCCCGGGGCTCTGCCCCCCAGGGCCGGGGCTGGGAGGTGCTGGGGAGGAAGGAAGGCGGTGGCACGGTGCTGCGGTCACTCCGGGCACTGCTGGCCTGAAGCCTTCTGAGCATATCCCCTTGGCGGTGAGCTCAGCAACAAAACTGTTTTGGTTTTAGGATTGAAAGGAGCCTCCTTTACAGGAGTAGTTCTGGAAGAAATACTTAGGCTTTTATTAGTTTTATGTGTTAAGTGCTTTTTCCTTGAGGCGTTTGGGACTGTATGTGATGTATATGAGTAATGCAAACCCACCTAGGCCGTGGTGGGTGTGTTAAATAAGAAAGACACATTCCTTTTTTACACGGTTCTTTTTTCCGGTTCCACTCGTTGAAGGCTAAAACGGGTTGTGAATCATTTTGTAATGTGAGGTGGCTATGGAAAACATAAGGAACAAAGATTTTTCCATGTTTTTGGTTTTCTTTCAGCGAAACTGTACGAGAAATGTATTGCTGAGGGTATGTGAGTGCACGCTAAGTCCACGGAGGGCCTCAGTGCTTGCTGAGTGCCTGGGGAGACTGACGTGAAGTGGGAAGGGAGGTGGCGGGTGGCACCCTGTGCTTACCTCAAGCTTGTATTTAATTGTTAGTTGGAGAAGGGGCGCAGATCAAAGCTAAAAGCTGAGAACGTGCCGTGTCTCTGAGTGCCAGCAGTTGGCATGAATGCTGTCAGTGCCCATCGCTTCCCTGGTGAGGTGTTTGTCCTTTGCCAAAGATGCGCTTCCCAAAGGTACTTGCAAGTAGCTGGTAAGAACGGTAAGGAAATTTCCACAGGTGGTGGTGCTGGTTTCTTCTCTGCGTGCAGATGGGCAGAACTGGAGCTGCCCCTTGGCACAGAGGCAGCGGAGGCTCACCAAAAAGTGAGGTGAAAAGGTAATTGCAGAACTGACATACAATCGCTCCCTAAAGCTCAAAGGGCTTGGGAGACATTAGCAGTACCACCACACAGCTTGTCTAACAGCAGAAGGTAGCCTTGCAGGCAAACTTCCGAGTTTTAAATGTTATCTCAGGCATCAGGGTTGTGTTGGGCTCTCAGCTGGGCCGCTTTGTGACCGTTCCCTCGTCCCTGCAATTCCTCGGGGCTCAGCAGCCCCGTCTGGGAGGCAGATGCAGGAGCAGTCCCGCGGGCCTCCAGGTTGCCCAGTGACTCCCAGCAGACGTGCTGCCTCCTGCACGGGGGTGGCAGCGCCTTCTGGAAGTGGCCGTGCTGACAGCAAGTTCCAAAAGTACCTCTGTGTGTGAATGCCCAGCGTTTGGCCCTGGCTGTAAGGAGAAAACAGCGTTATTAAAATATGTCGCTTTGTTCTGTTTCTGCCTCTTTTTGTGAAATACCCAAATTCGATAGATGGAACAGGAGGATTTTTGAAATTGAAGGTGCTTAATATTCTTTATACGATGATCAATTTTTAAAACTACTTTGAAGTGCATGAAACATCCAGCATTCATTCTTCCTGTGATGTATGCGTGTCCTGAAAAACGTACGCGTGATCCTAAATATTACAGCGAGGCCTTCTGCTTCGTTAAGTGTGTGAAATTTAATTACTGCTCTCAGAGGTGGAAACCTCCTTCTTCTGTACAAAACCTCGGACATGGGAGGAGGAGGAGGAGGAGGAGGAGGAAGGCCCTTCCTGCCTGCCTGCTCCCCCAGGGGTTGGCGAGGAGCAGCCGGGCGGCTGGGTGCTGTCAGGGCGATGCAGTTAAATGAACTGAAAGCTTTGGGGAGAAAACAGTTATTTGCTCATCAAGGAGAAGGCTGCCGAGGGCTGGTGCACGTGGGCTGCCTTGTCTGATACTGCTCATTATCCCCGCTGATTAGGAAGTTAGAGGAGCCTGAAACAGCGCTGGGCAAAGTCGGGGTTTCAGATCAGTGCAAGGTAAGGCAATGGGAAGAACTGTTCCCTCTTCTGGACGGGGCAGAAAGTTTCTTTGTCTCCAGAAGGCCAGGAATGCAAAAGGAGAAGGGTGTGGGGTTTTGGGAGTGACAGGGGCCGTGCTGGGAGCAGGCTGGGCACTTGCTAGCTTGGTGATGACATCTTTTTTGCATTACCATTCTGCCTATGGGTTTGCAGAGGTTATGATTCCGTTGTTCTGAGAAAAAATCAATCCTGCCACCTTTTTAAAAACTATCGATCCTCTCTCTGTTAGTAACCTACAGAGCTGCCTGGGAAGCCTCGCAGAAACCATAGTAACAACGGGACGAGGGCTGGTCGGGGCCGTCTGCGTTTGAGGAGCCCTCCGTGGGGTTTCTGAGCAGCTCTGCCTCGTGTGCCAGCACATGAAACGAGCTGAAATGCAGAAAATGTTGGCGGTGTGCTGCCGGGCAGGTCCCTTACTGGCGAGGCACTGCTAGGACAGGGCTGGCAGGGATCCTGAGTTCCTGCGAAGAGCTGCGTGTGGCCTGGGGACTCGGGGCATGGGGAAGCTGAAAACAACCCTGCAAAGCTGTGCCAGCAGCCCGTGGGCTAAGTTCAGAGTATCTCAAAGAAGGAACAAATGTATTTATTGGAAAGGCCTTAAAAATTGGGTGGAAATATTTGGAAATGTATGAGATTTGGATGTGGGTGCGCTGGGCACAGCTGCGGGAGGTGATGTGGAGAGGCAGCGGCTGCTCACAGCCAGCCTCTGGTGGCTGCTGCCTGCTGGAAAATGCACGGCCCTGGGCCCTGCCCTGGTCTGCCAGGCAACTTTCTGTCATTTCAGTAATCAGGTGAAAAAACAATCTCAGCCAGAGCCTTGTTTTGATAACTGGACACAATGCTATAAATACTGCCCATTTTTGGTGCAGAAAATGCAGGAGTTGTGCTTTAAAAGAGAAAATCAGCTGGTGAATCAAAGAGAGAATACCTGCCAGCCTCAGCCTCAGCCTCAGCCTGCCTTAACCAGATCCCCCCGGGCTCCGAGGCCTTTTGGCAGCAGCCCACAGGGGTCTCGGCCGCGCACCCAGCCGGGAGCTCCCGCGGTGCCTGCGCCAGGTTCGTGCCCCGCCGGGCTGGGGAACGCAGGGCGAGCGCTGCCGGAGCGGTGCTGGGCATGTGAGAGAGCTGATGAATCATCCTTCCTGTCACATGAAGCCGTGCTGCGTTGCTAATAAGCACTTAGTTGAATTTTAGATGCCTGGAATCATGAAAAAGGCTGGCAGGCAGTTGTGTGCCTCGTCCATTAAAAGGAGGATCTGCTTTCTCTAACCGCCTACCTTGCAGAGCCTGGGGCTCAGTTCTAAAAAGTAGCTGCGTTTGTTGTGTCGTTCCGTGAATTGGTGTGGTTTGGAGCGAGCAGGAGGCTCGTCTTGCTGTCTTCTGCGTGATGCAATTGCAAGGAGAATACAGTAAGGACCCTAAATGTAAGAATTCATGCTGAACCAGGTGCCCGTGCCCTCTCCTGTTTCACTTCCTGCAGTGCTCACACATCTAGCTCTTCCCTTCCCCGTCCCTGGGGTTGTACCTTAGGTCGGGTGTTTTCTTCCTCTCCTACTCGTGAGCCTCAGGCTGTGATTCCCTCCAGGAGGGCAGGGAGCACGGGGCGTCCTGCGGGCAGTGCCCGTAGTGTGCCAGAGCCTCCCTCCGTTAATGGGCTGCCTCTGGGATAGGCGGCAGGAAAACGTGCTCAGAAGTATTGAATTTTCATGGACTGAGCGAGAATGAGCATGGCAGAGCATTTCCTGAGAATTCCTAGGCTGAAGGAGGCTGACTCCACTGCTTGGACCTCTCAGCCTCCGGCGGGGCTGTTCCTTTGCTTGCCCTTTTCCCCTCTTGGCTGGTCCCTGGCTCTGCGGGCAGCACTGCCCGTGCCATCACTGGCTAACCCAAGGCATTTAAACATTGCCAGGTTCCACTCCCTCAGCAGCAGGTGTGTTTGAAGCCTTCCTGCCCTCCTTGGTGCAGGGAGCAGCGACCCACAGAGACGTGGGGCAGGGGCAGCCTCCTGGGGGAGGTGAAGGGCGAGCGGGGCCCCAAAACTGAAAAAGTTTTGGCTTTGACTTCGGCTGCGGACGTGGATGTAGTGTGATCCTTTGATCTCAGGTATCAAAAGGAAAAAAAAAAAAACACGATGCTGTGCAGTGATGTATAAAACAAGACCTTCATTTACAAGTCTGAGCTGATTTTTTCCCCCTGATACGCCGTACCAGCAAAATAAGAGCCTCCAGCCCTCCCGAGCTCTGAAGGCTTGGGAAGGACTTCAGTGCCAGCTTAGGAAGAAGCCAAAAGCCTCTCTCCAAAGAAAAGAAAGCAAACGTCCCAGATGGCTGCAAGTGCGTTAGCATGCAGGAGGAGGAGTGGAGGGAGATGTTAGGGCAGAAGCCTGTAAGCTCTGTTCTGGTGCCTTCTGCTTTGAGCCCATCTGGGTTGCTGTTGGCAGTGTCTGCGATCCCAGCCCCAGCCCCGCACCTTCTCCCCGCGAGCGACGCTGCACGGCTGGTGAGCTGCACGGCTATTTATACACAGCCTGTGGGAAGCACGCTGCACAAAATAAACCATCTTCACTCACACGGTGTGAAAGGCTGAGGGGAAATGGCAAGAATCAGCCTTCCATGTGCCATTACATAGCCACTAAAAAGGCCAAAAACCTTCCCCAGCAAAGCCCCGGGCAGCACTGGAGACTGCTGTTGGGTGTCTCCTGCTGTGTCCTCAACCCGAATGGATGTGATTGCAGCTCCTGAGCTGGGGAATCTTGGGAAGTGCCAGGGAAATGGAAAGGTACCAGAAAGGTCTGTGCTGTGCTGTGCTGTGCTGTGCTGTGCTGTCCAGCAGCAAAGCCCAGGTGTGCGAGGACACGACTTGAAAGCACATTAATGCTGAGAGGCCACGCTGCTCATCTCGAGCGGGAGTGCTTTGGAGGGAAGCCAGCAGCTCTCAAATGCCCCGTGCCATAGAGCAGGCTTGTTCCAGAAGAGGCTGCTTGTGCCACTAAAACTAGAGGGATGCTTCCACACACCGGGGGGCACGCAGTTAACTTCTCTTGTGTGTGGTCTCTTCAGCTGCAGAATGAAGAGGAGCCAGGCGAGACTGCACCGGTGGTAAATGATGCCCCTCCGCCTTACAGCAGCATTTCTGCGGAGAGCACAGGTAAACGTGCAAAAGGAAACAGCTGGCTTTGCTCTGGTGTTCTTTCCTACCTCCTTCATCGTTCTCCTTATTGCCAGATGGCATTGCAGCATCCTCACGGAGGAGGCAGCAAGGGATCAGAATCGATCCAGAGGCACTGTTGTTACTTGTGGTTTAGGAGATGCATTTTGGCTGCGGTCATCTGAAGTCTTCCATCAAGTGGAGGAGTTCAAGTTACATTCCGCAGCGTTCTTAGCAGATTGAAGACAGTGAAAAAGCAAAGTGCTGTGAGCATTTGTGGTTCTCCTCTCATTTGGCATTTGAATGATACTGTGCCCCTTCCGAAAATGACTTGCTGCTTAAAAGGGATTAAAGAATTCATGATTTCTGCAATTCTCAATAACTAAGGGCTTGGTCATGAGGGTTATACTTCTGATTCATCGTGCTGTCATATAACTCACTACTAGCTTGGAACAAAACAGCTTTTTTGTGTGCTGGTTGTGTGTCAGAGTGTTTTGGCGTAGGTAAACCTCACCGTTTTTTCTCACAGTCAACTTTGAAAGATTTGTGAATCAAAGGCAGCGTACCGTCAGTCTCTCAGACAGCCAGCTGGCTTGGGACAGAAGCTGGAATATTGTGCTTCTCCAGCGAGCTGAGCATCCTGCCTCAGCACACAGCTGTAACTGGCCCCTTTAGTGCCCATTCCTCAGGGTGTCTGAGGCTGTGGGTCAGAAGTGCTCTTTGATTTTTTCCAATCCCTTCCCCCCCCCCCATCAGAAAACAATTTGGAATCCTTTTCTGCAAAAACTGGTCACCAGTGGCCTGAGGCTTGGAGTGATTCTTCTTTGACTGACTCCAACCATTTGGGATTCAAATATGTGACTACTTTTGTGTTATTGAAGGAAAGGCACAGCATGTGTTATTGTTTTAAAAATAAGTAGAGCCAGGCGTGCTAAATAGTGCTCTGCATATTACTTGGTATTAGATAGAGTGCTCTCAGTGCTCTCTTGTTTGCTTCTTGTTCTGGGATAGCAAGAGGCTAGGGTGATGGGTAGGAGACAGGAGGCCTTACCAGCATCAGGCATTGGGGTCTTTTGAAGTCTTCTGAAATATTTCTCCTTCCCAGCATGGTGTTATTAAGGAGCAGACAAGTTACCTTCTGTATAACTTTCTCATTGCAGCTTATTTTGACTACAAGGATGAGTCAGGATTTCCTAAGCCTCCATCTTACAACGTGGCCACAACACTGCCTAGTTATGATGAGGCAGAGAGAACCAAGGCTGAAGCCACAATTCCCTTGGTTCCTGGAAGAGTGAGTACACTTGGCTGGCTGTATGTCCCTCACATTGCTTGTGCAGAATTTCTGGTTTAAGTCCTGCTTATCGAGTGTCCTGACTTTTCTTACTTAGCTTTTTAGGGCAGTGATATTATACGCTCCCAAGAGTTCTGAGGGGTGAGTGTTTATTGTTGGTGGTGCTTTTTTTTTAAAAAAAATTTCCTCTAGGCAGCAATGATGATGTAAGACATCTCAGTAATGCCACTATTTGCTATCCAGATTAGTTTGGCAGGCTGACAGAGGCAGTATACCATAGCTTTGTGCACTGTCAGTGTTTTGTTTTGTTTTGTTTTCTTTGTTTTGTTTTAAGATTTAGGATTAAATTTTCAGCAGTCTAATGTACCTACTCTTGATACTTCTGCTGCTTACTTAGTTGACTTTCCCAGGAGTCAGTGTAGTTGATAAAAAGATGATAAAACCGTTCCCTCTATTTATTTTTTTTTAGTTTTTAAACATCTTTTTTTTCAACACTGCATCTTGTTCAGTCTGTTCCCCCACCCCTGATAGCATTAAATTTCCACTACTCCTTCTTTATAGAAGCCAAATTCCTGGTTGAGGTGAAAAGTTTAATTTTTCTGTTTGAGCATGGGCATTCTTTATAGTGAGAATAACAACACTCACAGTCTCGACTGTCTTCAAATAAATAAATAAATAAAAATAATGCCAATGACTTAATATATGATGCCTGCATCCTATCCTTGGGATTTTTTCCTGCTTGCATTTGTAGCCCTTTGATGTTTAGTCATATATTTCCCTGAGGGGACTTTCCTTAAACATCAACTAAGCATTTTGTATCCTTCCAACGTACATTGCCTTTGGAGGGCTGTGCAGTTTGCTATCTGGAAGAAGCAGGTGAGGGGTTGCTGTAGGGATTGAACTGACTGAAACCCACCCATTCTTTTCTCCTTTTGATTTGCAGGAGGATGACTTTGTGACACGGGATGACTTTGACGACGCTGACCAGCTGAGGATAGGGAATGATGGCATTTTCATGCTAACTTTCTTCAGTAAGTACATGGTGAAACTTTATTTTTTTCCCAGACTGTTTCAGAACCCAAAATAGTTATTTTCACACTTAGGTTTATGTAGCACTGCGAAAAACCTGTGTGTGCCAATTTTAAGGGTTTGATTTTTTTTTTCCTTGGTATATAAAGAGGGCTTGATCATCTGCTTTTCTCTTGCTTTCTCAGTGGCATTCCTCTTCAACTGGATTGGATTTTTCCTGTCTTTCTGTCTGACTACTTCAGCTGCAGGAAGATACGGGGCCATTTCTGGGTTTGGTCTGTCTCTTATCAAGTGGATCCTTATTGTCAGGGTAAGTTGTGTAGTGCAGAAACATGTACTCTTTTTTTTTTTTTCTCCACTTTTCTCCCCCCAACTCATTTTTGTCACTTATACTTAATTTATTTGTAGTAAATTTAGCTTTTTTATGCTGAAATGGATTTTGATCCCCTCACTTGACGAGGACAGAGCTTTTTTGTCTTTCTGTCCTATTTATGTAGTTATATGCTGGGACTGTTATTTTAATAAAGGAGAATAAAGATTGCACACCCAGGGATGTCTCTCTCTGGCAGAGCCACTGTATTGGATCAAAATGTGGTTGTGTGTTGAGCAGTAACAATGATCTGATCTTCATAAAACATTTATCCAGGTGAAGCCAGCCCTACAGTCAGCATAGCGATGTTCCTCTCCAGGATGAAGTTCTTTAGGTGCTGCTTTGAAAAATCGATATTCTCTAAAATGTGGGTCTGGTGTGAGCATGACCAGTGAGAAGAGGGAAACAGGGACTTGAGAATTAGGCAGTGTGAGGTTTGTTTTGTTTTTTTGCTGAAGGAAGAGGCAGTGACCACGTAGTCACATGGGTGAGAGAAGCTCGCTGGTGCCCTCTGGTGAGTTGTGCATGCGACACAAGCAGCAGGTGATCAGAAGTGTGCTTTTCTATTTTAATTTATTTTCCATAGTTACAGCGTGCATATCTAGGTTGCTAAAAGATCTTCTCTGCTCCCCTCCACTGGATCACGCAGAGAAAGGCAGGATGTGACTGATCAGCGCTGGTTTGTATTTTAGGAGTCCAGATCCAAAGAAAGGGTCCTGCTGGGCACAGACCTCTGCCTACAGAAGCAAGAAAGGCTGGTGTAGTATTTTTAAAACTTAGAGGCGGGGAGAAAGTGAAACATTTCTAGGGGAAAAAAAGACAAAAATGATATATACATGTACTGATGCTGTAAGAAATGAGAGAATATAGTCAAAATACTCTTTTGGAGGGGTTGTGAGAAAAAATAAGAAAAGATTTATTCAGAGCCATGGAAAGATGGTGGCTGTGAAAATGGCATGTGGATATCCCCGGCTGTCCCCAGCTGACATTTTTAATTTCAAGCAAAAAAACCTCAGCTGTGCCTGAGTAGAAATAGACAGCATTAGTGTTAGCATGGTCACTTCATACCTAGTATTTTTAGGCTAGGAATTGGATTTGTAAATACAATATATCCTCATTTTTTTTTTCTGTAGAAACTTAAGATTTTGGGGGACATCCTTGTAACAGTGCTGTTAAAAACTATTTGCTGGATTAAGAGGTATGACAGAGACCAGTGACTTTAACTGCAGATTTGATTTAAACTTTGGCATCAAGCTTGCCATTTGTTAGGTTTTTAAATTAGAATAGAAAGAAAGCAAAATCATTGCATTTGCCATTGGCATAGTGAACTTAAGTGCTCTACTAGTGTTGGTGCCTTTCATTCAACAGGCAGCAATTCTCCCAATAGAAATTACTGTCAAAGGGTTCCACAGGTATGGGATTTCCTTTTGACTGTGCTTTTGTTAGCTATGCTGTCCAACCTAACAGTGTAATTACATGATGCACTGCTGCAAACCTGGTCTCTCCCCTTTCAGAAACTACGCACATGGCTTATCAGCATCAAAGATGTGGGAGTGAATAGGAATATTTACTCACTCGTGTATTTCTGCTCCACTGATTGGAAGAGTTTATGGCTGAGTATTGGATCTGTTCCATTCCCCTTGGTTACAGTTGGTCAGAAGTGTAGAAAAAAGTTTGTGGTGGTAGTTCATTCCCTCCAGTCTGTGTAGTTAATAAGATGCAGGGTTCTATAAACTCTCTTGTGTGCAGAGGGCTTGAGAATAGATTTGGGTTCAGACACTAGCATGTGCTTTAACTTGTAATTTATTTTTTTTTTCAGTTCTCCACCTATTTTCCCGGTTACTTTGATGGTCAGTATTGGCTCTGGTGGGTGTTCCTTGTACTAGGTAAGTGTTTTGTTCTGGGGGAAAGAGGAAATGTTTGCTTAGAAGTCTGTAAAGTGTAGTAGGGGCTTTTGTAAGCACAGCTTTACTGGCAGCTGAAATATGTACGTGTAGATATAAAACTGGAATGTAAGCCTCAAACTCTTCCTGAGTGCTTTTTGTGTTTTGAAGATACACATAAGCCACAGCCTTCTGTCGTCATTCTTAGTATCAGTGTCACTTTTATCATCCAGAAGGGAAAAAGAAGAGAACAATACTTGTCTTCAGAGTTACTGATGTTGTCTGTTCTTGTATTTTAAATGGAAGAGTCAGTTGTGGTCTTGTGGACTGTCTTTTTTATTTTATTTTTTTAATTTTTTCCCCCTCCTTTGGAAGTGACTAGGTCTCATTTGGAGTCAAAAGTTTTGTGATTGGCTAAGGAAAGTTTGTTTTTGAGATCGGATGAAATTGAAAGATCAGGTGTCATTGATACAAGAAAAGTTCCTGTATTTAATCAGCAATTACGCATCCCAGCAACTTAGGTCCCTGTGTGCTAGTAACAGTGAGTTGAACTGCTCCTTCTCTAATTGCAGAAGCAAAATCTGCCCTAACCAGACAAATGTGTTTCTCTCATCTAGGTTTTCTGCTGTTTCTCAGAGGATTTATTAATTATGCAAAGGTTAGAAAGATGCCAGATACTTTTTCCACTCTCCCCAGAACCAGAGTCCTCTTTATTTACTAGAGGTAAGCTTTCTGCTTTCGTGAATTTCTTCTGTTTTGTTTTAAGTTTTATTTAGTAACGAGGCTTTTATTTACGACAATTTTTTTAGAACACAAGACAGCAGCAAACAATTGTTTCTTGGTGTCACATACACAGCTCCTGTTTCTACAGATGGGCAGAGTCCAGACTGACTTGGTGGGGAGCAGAGGAATACTTGACATTTCTACCTGAGTTTTCCCTTTGAAGAATTTTAAATTCATTAGATTCCATGACTTGAGTTGTACAAACAGAATCTCTGCCCCTTGGTGTTGCACTGTATTTGACAGGTGTGTCTTTCAGCATAAATAATATGCCTGAAACATGTGGTATGTCCTAAACATGAATAGAGGTCACAAAATCTGTTTGGAAGACTGTGCCAGTGTATCTGGCTTATGTCCCAGAAAGAACAATTTGTCTGAATTTAGTGTGCTCTTTGAATTTTTTGCCAAGTTCCTGAAGAAACTCAGCTCTTGCACACGATTTCTCATTGCAGACCTCTCCTGCATACTTGAACATACTGTTTTACCTGAACGTTTTGAAAAAGCCTTAATGCCTAGAAGTTTTTTTCTTTAAGGCTGATCCTTAACATTGCTACCTTCCTAATGGGACTTTAAAGGAGGAGAATTAAGTAGTTGAATCCTTCTAGCATAATTTCCTGCTTACAGCAGATAATGGCCTTGCATTAACTGTCCCTCCCCGAGGGGAAGGAAATCCTGTAATAGTTTGCTTCCCAGATGGCGAGTGCAACATGATGCTCCCTTTAGAAAATTCATAATAACACTAGATTTCCCCAAGACAGGGCTCAAGCAGTTGCAGCTGGGACAGTGGTATAAAGAAACCAAACAAACCCCGGCTTTAAATTGAGGTCATTAAATTGTTCAGAATTTAAAACCAAAGCTTAATTTTCCAAATGCATTTTCCTTTTATTAGAAACTGTGAGTTGCTTAAGATTCTGCTTCATTTCTGTTTTGCAGTGGGAACATGCTACACAAAATGAGAATTGTGCAGTGTTTTCCAGCTCAGGTCGTCCAGTGGTGATAGCATGTAAAAGTAGTTCTTCAGTCAGTTTATTGAAGTGTTTCTATTCCATTTAATGCCGTTACTGGTTTATGGTGGACTTTTCTGTTGACCTCCTCCAGGATTTGTAATATCCTCTGAAATTCCTGCTGAGTCACCAGGAGGATTACTTCCCTCAGGTGTATAGTCACGTAGTGAGAGCGTTCAAGCATCAGCTGTGTCATCTGTAGTTTGTTTTCACTAAACTTTTTTTTTTAATTTTGCTTCTTTACTGAAACTTAATTTTTCATTTATTATGGGAACTGTGTGGTTTCTTGTTGCACAGGCCTTTCCTGTATTGGAATTTGAAATTGTAATTCTAGAGACCTTGCTTAACTCCTTGCTTGTAAGGATGGAGGTGTAGTATTATTTTTTAAATCTTTATTTTTTAAATTTTTGTACACTTGCGAGCTTTCAAAAAGCACTCTTTTAGATGCCTTGATATAAATGTCCAGAATCACTTCTAAAATCTACAACTTTGACATTTTCATTGGAAATAAATCTTTAATCCTGAATTCTGAGAAGGGAAACCACAAAAGACTTGGATTTTCACTATATATATATATATTTTTTTTTTAAGATTTCTTCTGCAGGACATAATGAAAGGGCACAGTGAATGATCATTATTGTTCTAGAGGGGCTAATTTTTAGCATATAAGAAGGGAAAGAGGAGAGGAATAATTTGTGCAAATAAAAAAAAAATAACTGTTGAAAATGAATCTTATTGAAAGTTTGTTGTTTACTGTTTGATGTGTGTACGAGTAACAGACATCATTCCTGACAGCATCCCAGCAGAATCCCCCAGCTGTGTGCTGAGTGCAGGTGTTTTATGTTGGATCTCAGGTTTGGATGGTTCTTCCCAGCATGACTGGAACAGGCAATTTGTGAGAGCTGGTGCCTCTCATACTGAGACGTTTGATATAAAGATACAGAAGTCATAATCGTGTGTGTGGATGAAGCAAATAAGACAGAGTTCAATTTTGTTCTCCTAGTGCAAACCCAGTGTGACTTCATAAACGGATGTGTTTTTATGCCTGAGTTTCTAAGAGCGTTGCCTGTTTCGGTGTCTGTTTTTAACTCTTCAGGAATTTTAACTCTTTAGAAGTGGAACATATGCACAGAAACACCGCACATTTCATTAGAGTCGTGTCATTGTGTACTGACATACTTCATAAGCCTTTAGACATCCTGCACTCTTTGTGAACTACATCCTTCTGTTATCCAAAATAGCAATCTAACTATAGTTTCAATATTCAATATCCTTCTCCGACAGATGTTTTCTGGCAAATGTCTTCCTGCGTTAGCGAATTCTCCCTCAAGAAGTAATAGGACACCTGCAGGAAGTGAATCAAGACTCTGAAACAGAAGAGAAAATAATCACCTGCTTTAAAATAAATAAATAAAAGTACTGTTGAAAAAAGGAGAAGCATTTCTTTCTATTTGTTTCTAGATGTAAAATTTTAATAATTAATGCAGAATTCTGTAATCATTAAATCATTAGTGGCTAATGTTTGCAAAAGCTCTTGCAATCGAGTCTGTGACGTGCTAATAAAGCCTGATGTAGTATCTGTAGTAATTTGGGTAGCATGAGCTATGCCCCGCAGCCAGCAGGGGACAGGCTTGCTTTATTTCCTTCTGCATCCTGGGAGCAGGTTTGGACTCTGGTCGTTAGTGTACGGCGTGCATAATGCTGGCTGCCCCGAAGGGATGAGCTCAAAAGTGTAAGTGAAGGCATTGCTATGGTTACATACCTTGCTGCTGCTTAGTTCTCCACCACCTGTGCTGTCTGCGTCTGAAAGGAAAAATTGGTCTGTACATCTGTACGGTACGGATCCTCAAGGTGGAATTGGGAGAGAGTAGTATTTTGAAGGTGGCACAGGTATTAATTTTTTAATAGTCTATATTCTCAATGTTGTAGTATACTTTTCTTTCGTACTACCTACTTTTTGGACTATATAGAGATTTTCACAGTACACCTTGGTAGTGTAAAGATAAAAGGTCACATTGCAACTTTGTATAAAAATTATCTTGCAAAACAAAGGGCCTTTTTTTTTCTTTGGCTTGGGACTTTTGAGACAATTCCTAACATACCTGTAATTCTTGCTTTTATAATTTGTGTTAGCAGAGACGATGATGCATTATAAATGTAGATTTAATGTCCACTTTTGTGCTTTCTGCCAAGTGGTAATTCACTTTGGAGTTTTACTATGTTAAAACTGTAAATATAGCAGAACATTAATAAATGTCACTTACGTAGCAATTTTTGCTGTAGATCAGTGTTTAATTGAGTTTCTATGCTTTATTGCACCTGGTTAATGATTACAAATGCAGATTTTCTGCAGGAATTTCATCACTTCTGCACAGAAGGTGTGACACAGTCGGACTGCTTTCTCCTCCTCAAGGTATCCTCCTTCCTTTCTGTAGCCAGGTCTTCAAATCCTGAGAACAGTTTTCAGTTTCGCCCTGTTTCCCTGGCAGTTGAGGAAACAGCAATTCCATAAATTTTTGGGGGCGTGTTGGGCTTTTCTCGGTCTCGCATACATAAGCTATCTGCTTTGTGAAATGGTTTATTCATAGTTTTGATTCACGGCCGAACTTCACAAATGCACAGTCTCGATAAACAAGCGGTCGGGCGGACAGAGACAGATGGGGGTTACACGGTGACTTCCTTTTTAAACAAGAATAAGCGTACACAGAATTATTAAGTTTATCCTGCGAGGCAAAATCTGGAGCATTAGGGAACTCTGAATCATATTTGCCCAAACTTGGTAGATCGGCCTTGTGTTTACTCTCTTGGCATTTGGGCCTTATTTGGTCTTGTATATTCAGAGAACCAGAATATTTGGCATGCCTGTTCCTCCCCGTTTGGTGGCCTGGAGCTGCAGACACCTAGAGCTCAGCTGGTCTGCAGGCAGCGGCTCTGGCCATCCTCAAGGAGCACGGGCAGGGAGGGATGCCCTGCTGAAAGGGGGTGGGTGACGGGGTTTGAAGAAACCCACGCTTGTATTCAGCGCGGGTTAACACCGACTCCAAGCTCAAATAATTACTTTGGGTCTCTGACAGCTCAGCCACTTTACAAGCAGAAGTGGTGGGGCCGTGGTGATCTCTGGTGACCGAATACCTTTGGCCTGCCTCCTGTCAGCCAGCTTGTTTTCTCTTTCCAGCATCGTAAACCTCTGAGCAGGTTCAGACAGGATCCGGATTCCATCTCCCAGAAACGGATTTTGCCTTTTCCCTGTGAAACCAGCAAATATTTTCCTCCCCGGGGCGGGGGGGGGGGGGGGGGGGAGGCAGCAGAGATGGCTCAGTGCTCGGGATGGGGGATGCTTGCAGCTGAGCTTTCACTAGCAAAGAGCCGGTACTATTCCTATAATGGTCACCTCTGCACCACGACTTCTCCCTCGTTTGTGTAGGTATGGTTCGTTTTACTAATCAATGAAAGCTCCTGGAACTTTTCTAATATCCCTACTTAGAAAGGGTTTGGTTTATAAGTAATGATTCATTAGTGGATATTAGAGCACCTTAGAGCGATGTCTGGGGCCTTGGTGCTGTCTGCAGGAAGTGGAACTTAGCTGGGCTGTGTGTTTTAGGGCATTTTGTGACTTTTGTCCTGCTCCTTAAACCCTTCTGATGGCACCTGCCCCTTCCAGCTGCTGCTGGGGTCTGCCCCGCAGCCTGCACAGCCCCGGTACCTGACGCCTGCTCGGAGCCGTTCCCTTGTGTCCTCCAGGAGTGATCCTGGGGCAGTTTTTGGGCAGTTTGGGAAGGCAGAAACGAGCAGAGCCTCCCTGCAGGAGGGCCTGGGGCTAGGGGGGCAGTGGAGCTGCCATGGGGCCTCCTGCCTGCGGCACCAGGTTTGCATGGGGCCTTGGGATTTTACGCTGTGGGTGCAAGGCCAGAAGGCTCAGCTGTGCTGCAGGCAGACCCCTCTTCTTGCCCAAATCCCAGAATCGTTTGGACACTTGATTTTTTTTCCGGTCAGTTGGAAGTTGCTCTAAGATTGCTCTTCCAGGCGTTTTCGGAAGCACGTCTCGAGGCCGTACTTGCAGTTCCCATGCGAGAAGGAAAAGCGAGGCGAGGGGGGAAGGATCAGCTGCAGGGGAACGCCGCGTGCTGGAGGAAATCGAATCTGCCACGGGAGCGCGGGGCCGCCGCGGAGGAAACGTGTGAAATCTGCCCATTGTCCGCCTCTTCCGCCGCGCCGGTGGGAGCCCGGCCTGCAGTGAAAAGATGGGCGCTAATTGTCCGTGGCATCCATGGGAAAGCGGGGATTAGGCCGAGGAATAAAACCTCTACAGGGGAGACCTCCCACTTACTTAGAGACTTGTTTTCCCTCCGCTCTTGCTCTGGCTGATACACGCTTTTGTTCCCAAGAAGTTGATAAATATTGCTGGGTTTGGTAGTGGTTTCTGTAAGCTTTTTTTTTTTTTTTGCCTCACTGCAGAGGTCCTTTCTCACAAGAAAAACGCTGCAATGGGTTTATTGTTTTGTGTTGCGGCCGCACAAAGCCAATGACCGGCTAATTTTTCGTGGCTTCTTCAGTGGAAATGAGTCACGGGCTGCACTGCCCCAGCCCAGGGCCGCGCACACTCCTGTGCCTGTGGTGCCCGGGGGAATTGGCCGGAGCTGAGGGTGGTGGGAAGCACCCCCAAAGGGCCCGAGGCACGCTGCTGTCTCATCCTCTGGGGCTTCAGGTCATTTCTGGGGTGTCTGGGACTTGCTTCCCTCTCTTACAGCCTGAAGGAAGTGTTCCCAGTACCCACTGCTGTGTTCATTGTGCCACATTTAAAGCATGGCTGTAGGTTTAACTGGGCCGGCAGGGCCCACCGGGCTGCTCCTGCTACCGCCAGGCCCGCTCCCTGCCCCAGCCAGCAAGGCCACATCAATTCAGGGTTTGTTTCTCAGCAGTGGATCGATGATAATGTATCAATCTGCCTTTGAGGTATCTCCCTTGTCAAAACAATTGTATTGGGAATCATTCTCCTCATGTGTATTGCTGCAAAAATGCTAAGCTGAGTTACCGTGGCCAGGAACAACGAGGGGTTTCTCTCTCTTCTGCAAGTAGTTCTAAGCTGGTTTCTGTGTAAAATAAGAGAATGTCATTTTTTGGATGATTTCTTGTGTGTAAATAAAGAGCTTTTCATCAAGGCAGGTGGGTTTGCTGTACGGCAATGGGCTCCCCAGAGCAGGAGGTGCGCAGCAGCTCTGGCTCCTGCAGCCGAGCTCGCTGCTCCTGTACAAGCACTGGGTGCCCTCTGGTCTCTGTGCTCTGACGAAGAGACATTAATTAACATCCTGGGCTCGCTGTTCCTTCACGACTCTGATAAGTGTATGGAAACCCAAGAGGAATCAGTAGGTGAGTTCACAATTTTCTTTCAGCACCTGCTGGGTCTTGGCCTTGGCTGCAGGTGGTTGGGTCGAGCTGTTTTAGGGCACCCCACCAGGTGCAGGAGCACTGGGATGTTTCCTGAGATGTGGGGTGATGGTGGCACTGCCCTAGTGTGGGGCGCTCACTGCGTGCCAGCCCCGTGTGTGTGCCTGGGCTGCTGGGATGCTCACGAGGACGATTTCCGTTTTGCTGCTTTTCTGAAATTTTTGGGTAATAAACAAAAGTGGGTCAGGGAGGGGAAGTGTTGGAGCTCGGGGCTTAGTCATTGTTTAACAAAAGAATCGATTGTGGGATGTAGCCTAGAAACTATTTTTAAACGGTAGGGCTTACACAGGCATGACCCCCATTTTGCTGAGCTTAAAATACGTTAACCCAAACTAATAGCAGTGAATGTAAGAAATTAGACTGCAAAAGGCAGGAACCTCTGCGCGGAGCATCAGAAGGGGCTGTGCCGGGAGCCAAAGGGTGCCGTGGTCCTGGGGCCAGCAAAACGCTGCTCATGTCCAAGAGCCAAGCGGAGCGAGCTCTGGACTGATTTTTTGGGGTTTTAACTGAATTGCTCAATACTGAGTACGAAACCAGCACTTCCGAAGCATTCTTGGCCTCTCAGTGTGCCGCTCGCCATGCCCCAGCCTTGCACGTTGGGTGCGTGCCCCTCATCTGCTGCGGCCACGCAGGGCAGGCAGGAACATGGGGGGAAAGGGGATGGGAACGGGGCAATGGGCAGCTGATGGGCAGAGCAGGCGGCCGATCCGAGGGCCGATGAGAAGGAAGCCCATCTTCAACCAGATTCTGTGTTTGTTTTTGTTGTTGCTTTAACCGAAGTGGCTGGAGCGCAGTAATTAAAGGCTCAGTGGCTCTAATTGGAATAGGTTTAAACTCGAGGTCAAAATCCCTTCTGGCACTTCCTCTGCCTAATAACCATCAACAGAAATCAAACAAATCCAACTGGCTCCAGCCACTAATCTGCAACAAGCAAAGGTCGCGGCGGTGATAAGAGAGCGGAGCGACCGCAAACAGCACTACTTAAAAACATATGCTGGGACGTGCCGGAGCGCGGAGCTAGGAGCAGCACAGCCCCCGTGCGGGCAGCAGGACGGAGTGATGCCCACGAGCAGTGTCAGGGGACGCAGGGGACAGAGCCAGGAGCGGGCACCTCGTGCCACAACAAGCAGTGTTGGTGCAGCGCAGGGGACGGGGCAGGTGGGCAGGCAGCTCTGCACAGCACAGGAGTTTCACCAAAATTTGTGTTTCCTTTGCACAGACAAAACAGCTGGGGCCGTGATGGGGTTGGAGGAAGAGCGCTTGCATGTGAGTGTTGGTTTTGGGGCGCTGTGCACGGCTCAAGGCTGAGCCCCAGCCCACCCACAGCCACTGCTTCCTACCCACGGCCGGAGGTCACTGCCCTGCCAGGTCGCCACTTTAACTGCTCGCCTAATTATGGCCTCATCTGGACCTTTAAAGTGCTCTGGGAGGGGGAAAAGAACAGGAGAAGAAAGGAAAGGGGTTGCAGATGTGCGGGGCGGCCGGGGGCCATCACAGCATCCTCCTGCCCTGGGATGCTCGGCTGTGCACTGCGGGGCCGGGATGCGGCTGGGTGCAGGCTGGGCTTTGTAACCCTGGCGTTGCAGAGGAGATGGGAACTGCCACTGCCCAGAAAACTAAAGGTTGGTTCAAGCCTGCAGGTGCAGCCGGTAATGCAAGGGATAACACAGAGCTTGGCTTTGCCAGGACGATGGTTTAAAGCTCCCAAATGAAAAGCAAACCCAAAACACATCCTGAAGCTGCTGTGGGTACCCCTGGGCATGCTTGGAGCAGAGCCAGGAGGGCAGGGGACAGCTCTGCCCATCCCCGCCGTGCTCCCCTCCTCCTCCCAGCATTTTGGGGACCAGCTGAGGCAGCTCAATGTGACAGTAACGGTGCCACTCTGCAGAGGGCACGGCCAGCGGGGCCCTTCCACCACGAAACTTGCCTCTGGAAGTTCTGCAAATGCCGAGAGGAGAAACGCAATTAGGAGAGGCTTTTTGGAGAGGCAGTGCTTCTATTAAGCAAGCACTCTGTTTATGTCCCCACTAATTGAAGTAAATTGCTTTCTGCAATCAAATTGGGAAGTTCCCCTTCCGATCATGATGTGAGCTGTGCTTTAGTTCACGATTTCCAGTATTTAGTCTGCTTTTAGTGTTCTTCCCCTAATTAATTTCATGTATTCAGCCGGTCTCTGTGAGCCTGCAGGGCTGTTGTTTGCAGGGCTCTGCTGCTCTTTGGAGCACCCCACAGGACGGAGGCAGGAGGGCTTTCTTTGTCTCTCTTTCCGCGTCCCCCAGCCTCCTGCATCACCTGGGTGGAGCTGGGGGTGCCTGGGGACCGGCGTCACTGCCCCAGGCAGGCGGGAGTCCCTTCTGTGTGCTGTGGAGGCAGTTTTCCCTCTCAGTGATCTTACGGCCAGTTCTCACCGTCACACACCGACGGGAGGGCAGCTGCTGGCCGTAACGCGAGTGCCATCTCCCCCATGCCAGCGGCCTCAACGGCTGCTTGCAGCACACAGAATTTCTGTTATTCCCACTTTTTTCCTTCTTTCCGTTCTGTAGAGTGCCGTGATGTTGTCACAAGTGTTTTGCAAGAGCTGTGTTGGAAAATAAGACCTTATCTACAAGCAAATAAGCACCATTTTAATGTAACCAGCAACTCTCCGTGTTTCAGCTTCATAGTGTTTTACTTTGGTAAAGTTTAAATCCTTCTTGAATTGACAAAAAACGTCAAGGAAATGAGCACTCTTGAACCGAAATAAGGGATGCCCAGCAGACTGCCCAGCAGCGCGGCACAGCCAGCTCCCTGTGCTGGTGCTGGTGCCACCCTTGGGTGCTGATCCCTGGTGAGGACCTGCCCAGGGTGCTCGGCCCTTTGGGGACAGCCCTGGCAGGTGGCAGTGCCCTGACCCAAACCCCGCAGCTGCAGTGGGGCTGCTGTGGGGCTGCAGCCCCCAGGCGGGGCCGTTTGCTGCCAGCCCAGCTCTGCACCACACCAGCAGGAGCAGAGCAGCACAGTTCGGCCCCGTGTTTTCAAAGTCTGAAGCCGAATGCATCCCTGGGACCGTCCCGCTGCAGGCACCGGTGCTGCACAGGCTCGTCCCAGGTTTCTGCTTTTGCTCGTGGCTTTGGGTGGCTCGCGGTGACATGAGTTACTGCCTCTGTGGCCAATAGTCGGGGAAGAGGAGCCAGTCGTATTCCGGCCTGCAACGGTTCTGTGCTGTGATGACATGATCAAAACATTAAGGATCCTGCTTCTCGGGGAAACGCAGGAATCCGAAACATCTGGTAAGTTTGTTAGTGCTTGTGTTGCCTTCCTTCGTGCCTTTGTTCAGCCCTTCCAATTACTGCTTCTAAGTATAAACTTAAAACAGAGATGAGGCTGGGTTTGTGGGGAGCATATGGACAAATGGAAAATAAACAGCATGAGGAATTCTTGGTTAATGAGCTCTTGGATGATAAGATACCACCAAAAAAAAAAAAAAAGAAAAAAAAAAGGCAGAGGTCTCGGCTTCATCCCTGTCATATCATGAGAAGAGAACCTCGCCAACACCCACCGGCACTCTGAGGCTGGGCTGGAGCACATCGGTCTCAGGGTGTGCCCGGACCCCAGGCGGTGGAGGATATGAGGATATGAGGATGATATGAGGATATGAGGATACCGTCGCTGTCTGCACTGGGCCAGTGCCTGATGGCTTACGAGAGCCTCGCAGGGCTCACATCTTGACTCAGGCCATGACAATGACCTTCAGCTGCTGGGTCTGCTGCTCCGGGGCCTCCCAGTCCTCACGGCAGAACCGGAGCTGAGAAGACAGAGGTGTCACTGTCTCTGCATCCCAACTCCAACAACGCCGAGTGTTAAATTCCCACTGGAATCAGTAGATGAATAAGTGGTTTTGTATCTCCACGTGAGAGAGGCTGGAAGTCTTCACCTACAGTATTTTTCTCAAAACCCGAGGTGCTTTGAGAGATGAAATAGGCTGTGCTCACCCCTCTGTGACAACAGCTGCACCACCAGCACCTCACCAGGGCTCAGGACGAGCTCCCCGGCACCTCCACCACGAGGGCATGGCACTGTCAGCAGGAGGCTGTCGGGGTTTTATAGATTAACACCAAAACCCAGCGGGATTTCTCCCTCTGCTGTGGGCAGCACACCATCCCCAAGCCAGTCCCACCAGCGGCAGCCAGTGGCGCAGGCCCCGTGCGGGGTCTCCGCAGGCAGCACGTGCTCCCCTCGGGCCCCTCTCGGTGTGCATGATATTAATTACCCCAGCTGAACAACAGGAACCCGGTCCTTCCTCCTTGAGTTCAAGGTTCCTGTCTCTCCTTCTTCCTGACAGAAGAATGGATGTTTCCTCACGCTCGAGGGAGCAGCCACCCTCCGAGCTTCGCTGCGTGGCTGCGGCGAGGCTGCTGCCCGCGTTATTTCTGGCGCAGGGCTGCTGGTGAGCAGCGTGCGCCTCGCACACCCCGCGTGTCCGTCTGAGCCACGTGGCAGGGTGTCCATCCCTACGTGCTTCGGCTGCCCAGAGCTCATCCTAAGTGCTCCTAAACCTCTCCTGAGTTTCCCTGATGACCATGAACAGCTCCTGGAGCAAACTGATGGCTGGCATTTCACGTGTGCCCAGGGGTGCCCTGGACCCTTGGCTCACCGGGCTGCTGTCTGGTGAGGATTTACTGAGGGGCAGACAGACAGACATCGTGCCCAGCGGGGTGAGGGGGAAACCCACAACCCTCTGGTCACACTGTGTGTGAGGGAGGGGAGGAGGGACGCAGATCTCTGCTTTGCAAATGCTGTTTCTGTGCATGAGCATTGAGGATTTCTGTCCCAGTGATGGTGCAGGAGCACCGGCCTGTGCTGGGCATCGTCCCAGGGCTGCCGGGCACCAGGGGCTGGTTGGGGCCATCCTGAGCTTACCTGAGCCAGAGCAGCCACTGGGCATGGGCAGCCTTACGCCGTTTCCTTCCAGAAGCAGCAGGAGCGCAGCGGTGCCAATGCAGCTATCACTTCGTCTCCCTGCCCAAAACGCTGCTTAAGCATTAAACCTCGCTGCCCAGCACTAGGTGACAGGTTTGGGTCCGGCTTGGAAACAGTTAGTTAAGAATCAAAGAAGCGAGTGCATTGTTTGTTACCGCTTTATGCTTTTTCCAGGGGAAATTGGGATTCTTTAATTGGCTCAGTTGGAGAAAAAAAAAAACCCAGATCAAACAGCCAGTGAGCTGGAGCAACAAAGGAATGTCCTGGCATTTCTTTTTCCAAGTTTAGAAATGGAAGTCAGGGCAGCCTTGGGATTTGTGGAAATTCCTCTGTGCATTGTTACGAGGTGGAGGAAGTGGTTTCGAGTGCAGCTACTGGTTTTGGCGCTGGGAGCGGGGCCGGTTTCCACCGGGGGAGCCGATGCTGCTGCCCACGCCGGGTGCCCCTGGCCGTGGTGGCGCGGGTGCCGCTGGTGTCGGACGCGCCGCCGCGGACGTTCCCCTGCTGACCCCGTGCACGGGGCCGACACCTCGCACGGGTGTCGTGGGGAGCCCCGGTCCCCCGCCCCCTTCCAGGGCTTTTTTTGATGGCACGAGGCCTAGGAAAATAAGTGGAAACATTTTTCCGTTCCTGCTGGTATTTCTTTCTTGCAGCTGCTTGGCACAGTTGGAGCCGGAGCGGGGTGTTTTCTGTGCACTATCAGCTTCTCAGAGAGCCGTTCCCATTTCCATGCGGAGCTGTTCCTGTGGCCCTGTGATATAGATCACGCTTTTAAACTGTTTCTGCTGGTTTTCCAATGCCAGAGGGTCATTAGGAACAAACCGCCTCCCATTCCCCCCAGGTAGGCTATAAATACATTGAGAGGGGAGACGAGAGGGATCCTGCCTTAACACACGCACGCTGTTTGTTTTCTGTGTTGCAATATAGGGGTTTTGTTGTGTTTTTTGTTTTTTTTCCTTTGGCAAGCATGGCAGTGTGGCTGGAGGACGAGCCCTGCTCCCTGCTGCCTGGAGCTGGGCAGGAGCCGAGTGGGGCTGGGAGGCAGGAAACAGACTGGGACTGGGACTGGGACTGGGACTGGGAATGGGGCTGGCACTGGGACTGGCACTGGGATGCACGTGCCATGCCTCCGGAGGCCCGTTGGCTCCTGCCAGCACCCAGCCCTCTCCAGAAAGCCCTCGTGGCTCGGCGGAGGCCGGATGAGCTGTGCTGTGCCCCAGGAGCTCAGACCCTGCCCCGCTGCGGGCTCCTGCTGCGGCAGGCTGTGTGTGGGCCCTGGGATTTGGGATTTAAGCACCTTGCGCAGTGAGCTCTGCGGGAGGGAGCTGTGGAGGGACAGAGCCAGCGCTGCTCAAAGGTGCTGTGGGAGCAGCAAGCGCCGCCCACGGCGATGCGTTCCTCCGTGCCAGCTCAGAAACAGTGGATGGTTTTAAAGTGGGCATTTATTTTTTCCATACTTGACTGCTTTTTGTTCTAATGTTTTAATGCAGCTTCTTCCTGCAGTCGCCGAAGCGTTCTGGAAGTTAATATAAAACAGTATTACATTTTTGTGTGTTTTGGGTTTTTTGTCTAAGCTTTTATTAGGCTTGTCATGCAAGTCATCACGCAAAAATGTAAAAGAAAAAATTATGTGTGTGTGAGTGTGTGTGTTCGTACTGGCGACCAAGCCCAGGCCCCATCAATACACCATGCAGGGAATTGTTCTCTGGGTTTCAGGGAAATTCAGTCCTGCCTGAGGAAGCCCTCGGGGCAGCGAGTGGTACTGATTGCTTTGTGCTCTCCGATGGGATGCCACCCTGGTGTCCCCGAGCACACCGCACTCCCTCTGATGTTAAGGTACTGAAGCAGGGCTGGGTTGGGTGCTGTGTGAGAGGGGCTTGAGGACAACAAGAAAATCAGCCACTTTTGAGAATGTGCAGATTTGCGAGCGTAAATCAAAGAAAGCCTTCAAATGATTTTTTCTTAGACTCGGTTCAGTCCCTTGGCACCCCAGCGGGCAGGAATTCTGTCGCTGGGTACTCTGGAGCTCACATTTCTTTCGTTCCACTTCTTTCCTACAGAAACCATCTTAGTTTGGCAATGAGGGGAGAATGCGAGGTGAACCGAAATGCTACAGGGAAGGTCTGGCTGGAGGGTGCATCCCTGGCTGGTTGGTTCTTGTTCAGGCGCTGCACCTCAGCAGGGAGAGAAAAGGAAAAATGCGAATAATTCTGCTACCTGAGGGGCTACGCAAGAACTGAGAAGTTAGAGAGTTAGTGGTTTAATTCAGGGGAAAGGAAAGGGATTTGGAGAGCCGAGGAAGCAGGTGCACGTGCGTGTGCAGGGCAGGGAAGCACCACGGGATGGGGGCTCGAGAGCTGCAGCAAGAGGCTGCTGAGACCCCGGGCTGGAGGAGCTCTGCCAGCACCAGCGAAGGGCAGCACAGCCCCGGGGAGCATGTGCTGAGCTGGAGGGGGGAAACAGCGTAAATGTATGTGCTGTTTGTAAGGAAAAGCATCCTCTGTGTTCTTGAAAAGTGGAAATGAAAAAAAGAGGAATAGCTAAAATACGGTGTGAATTGTATCAAAGTGACATCTCCCTTCATATCTACCCTGCATCTGACTTCTCCACCGCAGTTTGGAGTCTGATGTTTTCTCGTTAAACCCAAAAGTCCCTTTTAATGAGTATTGTGCCCGGGGCTCCGCGGCACGGCGGGGCCGGGGGCTGCTGCTGTGGGGGCTGCCGAGGCTTGTTCTGCACTTAGTGCGAGCATGGAATTATAACACTTATGGTTATCCCGGGGTTTTTAACTCCCTTGTTTCTTCCAGACTCTGTAATTTTGGGGGTAGCCTTTTTGTTGTAGCGTAATCATTATTATAATAATTTTATTTCCAGTGCTCGTGGCATGGAAACCAAGAAATCCGGAGGGAGCAGGGAAAGCGTTTTCTGAACTGACAGAACGAATCGTGTGGATCGAGCAGGAATTTAAGTAGAGGTGAGCTGTTGAGAGCAGCCAGCACGGAGAGCTCCCAGTTCCTGTGACTCCTCCAGGCTGAAAAAGCAGCCGTCGCCTGCTCTGCCGTGCCTGCCCACCTCCAGAAGCCACGCAGCGGGTCAGTGGCCAGCAGCACTTCCCCAGGAAAAAGTCAGCGAGGGACTTTTGAGAGTAAGCACACAGGAGCTGATCTCCCCTGAGCTTTCGGGAGTGCTCGAGGCTGTCACATCAGAGCTCTTGAACACCGCTCTCCCAAAGCCTGGGTGCTGTGCGCTAGTATCAAACCCCATTTTAGAGCACCTTACACTTTTTATTCTTATTTTTTTGTCTCTACACACAGTGCTGGTGCTGGAAGTCCCTAAATACACAGACATACTTCACCACCGCTGTGAGTGCAGCCTGGGTGAGATGCTCAAGGCTGGCCCTGGTTGGAGCGAGCCTGGGTGGCTCCCCTTGAATCCAGCTGAACTTCGAAACCATCCGAGCGTCTGTGCTGGGCGAGGCGCTCACACGGACACCAGCGAAGCTTGCCCTTCCTGCCAGTGGGAACCTGGTTCTCATTTGTGGATTCCAGCTTTTTTTTCAGGCAGAAACTGTAAACCATGAGCGACTTTCAGCCAGGAAGCATGGGCTGAGCATCCTTCCCTCAGCCTCAAGGAAGCTTTTGCACAGGCTCTGCTGGACCAAAGGGGATGGTCCCCGCTCGGGGCAGTAAGCAGGTGCCCTGCCGCTGTCCTGCAAGTCCCACCTGCAACCTGGAGGGGAAATCCTGGCCTTCCCGTGGCAGCATGGGCAGTGCTGGCATGTGCGGAGGCGAGATGTGGCACTTGGCTTCCCAACGCCCCGGCACTGAGAAGTTAAAGTGGCTGGGGCTTAAAAAAATACGTGCAAGAAAGAAAACCCTCATTTGCCGAAGAGAAAAAAGAAGGAGGGGGGGGGGGGGAAGTTGTTTGTTAATAATAAAGAATGAGCTTCTACAAAGACCTCGTGTCCAAAGCTCTTTAACTTTTCCTGGCATTTCCCATCCATTCCATTGTTAAGCCCTCCGCTGTCGGAGAGCAGCGCCGGGCCCGGGCTCTCGGTGATCTCATCGCCAAGGCTCGTGCAGGCGCCTCTGTTTACGCGCCGCGCAGCATTTGCTCCTCAGATTTGGTTTCCTACTTTGAAGGAAAAAAAAAAAAAAAGAAATTCTTTCATTTGTGCAGCGGGCTCCCCCCGCCCCGGGCGCTGGGGCTGTGAGGAAAATAGCACCTCGGTGGTTTTCAGGGAGAGGATGGCCCACAGTGGATTCCCACAATTTATAAGAGGAGACAGGAAGGCCTCAGTGACTCATAAACACCAACAGATTCTGTGTACGAGTTTCTCTTTGTTGTTTGTTATCCTTAATTTCATGGTTTTCCTTCTTTTGAGCGTGTTTGTGTGTTTTAGGCGATGCCATCGCTGTGTCAGGATGCTGTGTGTGTGGTTCCCACAGCGGCACAGCGCTGCCTGCCTTGCGGCGCTGCTCAGCCAAGGAGCCCTTTGGGGCCCTGTCCCATGCCACATCCTGACACGCCGATCGTGGGGCAGGGGCAAGGAGCGAGGGGGACGTTTCTGTGGCCTGTGTCAGCCCTGGCTTTGTAGGGGGGGTCCAGACCTGGCCAACAAGAGCAGTCCTAATGCGGGCAGGCACCGCTCCGCAGCGCCCTGGGCTCCAGCTCCCTGTCCGAGCAGCTCCAGGCTCGGGCACCCAGGTTTCATCCTGCTGGGAAGCCAACGCATCACAAGGCATGGCGAAGCCCCTTTTCAGACATTTTCAGAGGCGTTTCACCTATGGAAGGCTTTATTTCACCATGCAGCCCGGCTGGCAGCTGTCGCACCGCCGAGCCGCAGCCGCCGAGTGGCTGCGTGCCGGGAGCGGCTGTCAGCTGCGGGTGCATATCCGTGCAAGAGGTGGTCTGAAAGAGCCTTTCATGCTCTCCTCTGGACTTGGGGACAATAACGGAGCAGCTGTTTAAATAGGCCTGAAATTTCGGAAACACACAGGCAAGCACTAAACTTTCCCAAGGTGGCTGAGTAATCTTGTTTGCTTTAGCATTTTAGTCCCCCCAATTACCCAAGTGAAGGATATTGCCTCTTTAAACAGAGTTCAAAAAGCCCAAGAATTTTTTATAAATAGCTCACATCCTCTTGATAACAACCAGGCTGCTATTTATTGCCCACTTCCCCTCAGACAGACAGGTCAGAGTATTTAAAATCGCACTTCCCATGAAATCCAGAGGAACTTGGTTTTCCAGGTTCCTACAATTGTTTGTCATTCTGCGTTTCCTCTGCAGTTTACAACATTCAGCCAGCCTAACCCTGAAAGGAGCTGGCCAAGGGACTGTCAAGGTATATTGCTGCTTAGCTGGAGTCCCAATACACATTTTCCTCTTATTTCTTTGAGACCGAATGACAAGCCCATCACATCCCGGCAGCATGGGGTCTCTCCAACCCATTTTTTTTCTAAATCCCAGGACCCCACTGAGTGCTCTCTGTCCCCATTTCACATCCCCACCTCCTGCTCTCTCAGAAGCCACGTGGCCAAAGCCCTCTCTCCTGGCTTGGGCAGGTGGGCACGCAGAAGCTGCCACTTTTGTCAATTTTGGGCATTTCTGACGGGACAGATCTCTGCTTAGCTGGGGCTGGCTGCTTGCAGCACCTTGCCTTCCAGACAGAGCATTTAAGCTCTTGCAGAAGATGAAGCTTGGTAAAAACACATTCCTATCTCCCCTCTATCCAGGTGTAAATAAAAGTAAATTATGCTGCCCTGCTCCCTGTGCGGCCGGTGGGGTGAAATCCTGGCTGTGCCACTCCAAAACCTCGGGGAGCTCCGCTGCTGTTTTCCAGGCCGAAGGCACAGAGGGTGAGAGCTCTGTGCTCGGAGCCTGGCATCCCTCAGCCCCACGTTGCAGCACGCAGCTGCTGCTGGCTGACCACCAGCTGCGGGCGTCTTCACACCAGGGAGACCCAAAGGCTGTGTTTTTTTTTTTTTTTTTTTTTTGTTTTTTTTTTTTTTGTTTTTTTTTTTTTTTTAATTTCACCAAGACTGTCTCCTCCAACCGTGACTTTCTCAGTTCGCTGTTTATTTATTTTTCAGCTTGCACCCAGCTTGAGCACAGACTCCCCGAGCCCCCCACTTTGCAGCCGAGGTTTCCCCACGAGGCTCTCCCCGCACCGGCTCCATCCTTCCCTGCAGGCAGGGGCTGGATACGGCCGCAGGGGGGGCCGCAGGAGGGGGCGGTGGGGGCCTCTCCGCCCGACACCCGGGGCTGTTGGCATCAGGAAGCAGAACAAAATGCAGAGGCAATTCATCGGGGCCATTTGTCCGCCGCTCACAAATTGCCGACCCTCGCAGGTGGGTGACCCCCGCCGGCCCCTGCGTGCCCGTGGGACCCAGCTCCTGGCGGGGATGGTGCTGGCAGCTGGCTGAGTGCTCCAGCCCCAATTCTCACTGCGTGGGCGCTGCCTCGAGCACAAAAATCGCTTGTTACTGGGAGATGCTGGCTCAGGAAGCAAGCTGGGGCCGGTGGCGTGTGCGTGCGTGGGAGCGGGTGCCCCGAGCGCTGCCCTCGCAGCCCCTGCGCCTGGGAAGCCAGGCCTGAAAGCGAGCTCCTGTGTCAGCCATGCAGTTGTGCATGTGGAGCTGCTGCCTCTAAAACAATTATTATTTTTTTTTTTTAAAGGCAGACCACGCAGACCTTGAATCTCCGACCTCATTTCCATGCAAACAGAGCAGGGATGCTCATTAGGGGAACTGCTCCGAATAATCCCGCTCTCATTCCGCATGGGCGTGCGCCTGGGCACCTGCTGCCGCATGCACGCACGGTGAGAAAATGCCTGTATTGCAAAAGGAATAAAATAAAATAAAACCCCGTACTGGAGGAAGGCTGCTCAGCACCAGGGCCACCTCTGGGCCGCAGGCAGGGGGCTGGGAGCAGGAGGTGCTGGAGGGCCGGATCCTGCCCAATGCACAGGGGTGCAGGGCGGCCCCAGCCCGAGCCCCTGCCTGCTGCAGCTGCTGGGTTTCCCTGGGTCGTGCTGCTCCTATTGTTCTTCTCCTTCTTGCAGAGGCTTCTCACCACGGAAAAATGTGTCACGCTCCCCGGCACAGCAACAGGCGCGGGGCTGGCAGTGAACGGCAGCCCCACCGACGGCGCTTTGCTTGGCCTGCTGCGAGGAGTCATGGCAAGGATGGATGCGACTGGAGGATGGGGGAACTCGAGGATGGATGGCCCAAAGTCGCTTGGTTGTCTCCCCATCCCACCCTCCCACTGTCTGCAACACCGAGAAACCTCGCATGTCCTCAGGGCTCCTTAACCTTGGGAAAATCTCAGCCCATCTATTAAATGCGTAGCTAAGTGAAGTATTTTTAAAGGAAATATCAAAATTAGCTTTTTATCTAATTTCTGGAAGTTTCTGCCCATTTTCTCAGAATAAGTGCATTGCTTAATAGGTGTTTTGGATGCACTGATTCACCAGAAATTCCCTTTTTGCTCCAAACTCCAACAGCTGTGGGTCCTCTTTGGACCTGTCAGTGAACCACAGACTCAGTTATTCCCAGCTCTGTGTCTCTCTGTGCCATCTTATAACCCGTGCTCATGGTGCTGGAATTGGTTTCCTTCAATTATGGAAAATTGATTTGGAAAAAAGGCAATGATTTTGACAGAAAAAGTATTAATTTTACATCCACCAGTCAAATCAACGAGACGGTGCTGGTCTGCTTCCAGCAGAGACACCCGGACACTGGGTCGGTGTCTGTGAAGCTTTATGTGCAAGACCCCAACCAGTGCTGCCAAACTCAAGTTTACATTTACACATCCTGCCTAGGTCTTTTTTTAAAAACAAACGCCAAACCTAACCAACACAACAATATAACAAGTTCAGCATCTTTTCCCCATCGCAAACCCTTCAGCAGCAGGTGTCACGCTGTGTACGGTGCCGTTTTGGTCTCTCTGTCTGATGCAGTGACTAATGCAACCTTATTTTTCAATAACATTCTTTCAGGCCAGGTAACCCCCCCAGGTTACCTGTGTGGATGACACAAATCCTGGCGTTTCTTTCAGTGAGTCACAGGCTGAGCTCCACAGCTCATGCAAATAACCAACAGGAACGCTACCAAATAAAGTGGGCCCTTTATTTTTAGCAGCCTGGCTTGCTGCTGGTGACATGGGAGGCGGCGTGGTGAGGGGCTCGAGAGCTGCGAAAATCTAAGCCCCTGAAAAAGGGGGGCCTGAGAGGAGTTTCTCTGTCCCGGAGACTCATACATGACTCCACTGTGAGCTTCTTCGGCATTTGTCAGGGTTGGGGGGAAGAAGAGAGGGCAGAGGGCAGGTTACCCGGGGGCTGGCTGTGCTTGGGGTGCCCCAGCAATGGGGCTGTAGGGCTGAGCGACCCCTGGGGCCATGGGCTCGCTGCTCCCTCCGTCACCCCTGCTGTCCATGCTATCAAACAACTGCTCTGGGGCTGCTCCCTGCTTGTATTCTTAGAAGAATCGCTGTAAATATTCGTTGGGATATTTTTTTAATAGAAAACCACAACAGCCATTGATATATTTAACAATATATATTTATATATATATATAATTTCTAGATCAGTACATTCATCAGTACTTGTTTTTCTTCACAAACAGAAGAACTCTTACAATAGTAGACTTTCTAAAATAAATACTATTAAAATAGAGCTTCAAAATAAATATTCTATACAAAGAAAACCTTCTGTGGTAACTTTTCAGGGTGCACATGTGGTGGGGGTGACAACGGGGGGGGGTTTACCAGCGTGGGGAGGGGAGAGGGAGCCCCCGGCACTGCGGCGGGGTGCGGGCTGCCCCGAGGGGGAACGCCGGTGCCCGGGGAGCTCGGAGGGGATTTGGGGGCTGCTCCTGGTACACATGGTGCTGCAAAGAGCCACCTGAAGCCCCGCTGCTGGCCGCCAGCTCTCTGGAGCATCTGCTTCATGCTCTGGGTCTTTGCTTGCGTGCGTGGGCAGCGCTCAGAGGCTGCACCCAGCCCTCGCCTCCGGGACCGAGCTGTGGGGGCCTCATGCAGCCACGGCCCGGGGCAGCGATCCTCGAGGAGGGGTTCGGTGTTAATTAGAAGCTGTTCGTCAGCTTGGCGGAGCCGCTGGCGTGGCTCCGAGTGCCCCCGTGTCTGCGCCCGCGGGATGTCTCGGGGTGGCAGGAGACCCAAGTACCTTCAAGGGGAGAGGGGGCATTGGGATGGGCGCAGGGAGGGAAATAAAGGCGAAATAAAGCCCCCCAGCCCCGGGGCAGGGGGGACAGCGCCAGCCAGCTCCTGCCACCCCCGAGCTGCCCCACGGCGCAGGGAGCCCGAGGGTCGGGGAGTCACTCTGCTACATTTACCACTGCTCTAACACATCCACTAACGCGCTACAGTCCGCCAGCAAGTGATGGGCTTACATCATAGCAGGATTTATACAGGAAAAGAAACCAACAGAGAAATAGTTTACAGCTATGTACAAGGAAGGGCACAGCAGCGGGAGGCGGCGCGCGTGCACGCCCGCAGGCCGGCACGGGGGCGACCGCTCCGACGTTGCGTTTGCTTGCAGGAACCATGCGTCTACACGGAGGGGTTTGCTGTCGCCGATTTTCGGTACGGATCCCCCCCGAATAGGCGAGGACAGAGGGTCGAAATGGCACGAAGCTGAAGGTGGAGGCCGTTTGGGTACTGTGTACACCGCCAGCCGAGGAGGGCTTCAGGCAGCTTCCTCTCCTGCTGCGTTTTCTGGCCTGATTGTGTCTTCGGAAAGTGATTTCTCTTCTTAAATACGCATACCTTATACATTCAACCAACAGTTCAGCTAACTGGGGGCTGGTTTTCCTTTTCCCTTTTCCCTTCTCGTTTGTGCAAGATAATATGTACAACCCTTGATCCCCACCTGCTTCCTTCTTTCTGGTGTCGCCATATGTTCAGCACAGGGATAAACCATAGGAATTGGTATCTGCTAACAGACGTCGTATCCCTTTTCCTAGGATTTATCATACACAAGCTAGCACGATATAAATATAAAACTTTTTTTTTTTTTTTAATTTTCCATTCAATAAATATCTACAATTAAACTTAACTAAACCCCAAGTCATCCAGGGTAAATTAATTCTTAAAACAAAAGACACCAGAAGTCCCATCAGTGCGCTCCTGCCAACCCCTACGCAGCAACTGTATTGCAACCAAGCAAATGGGATTCCTGGAAGTGCTACATGAGCTCTGCCTATTGCTTTGCTAATTAGAGATGACATTTCACTGTCACTGCTGTGCATTTACTGAGGAAATTTCCTCTAGTTAAAAAAAAAAATAAAGAAAAAGAGAAAAGAGAGACTAGATCAGTTTTCAGCATGCAACAAGTACCTACCTACTTATTACAGTGTTGCATGTTTGGACAAATATTTGTATTTAGCACCTTGGAGTTGTCAAGAGCAAGGGGTTACTGCATCTTCGGGGAGTGCAGAACAGGCCCTAGGACGAGTGCACAGAGCCGATGATTTTCACTTACTGAAGACCATGGGCAAATTCCTTAAATACGCTCCCTTCCCTCCCCTGGCTTTCCCTAGCATTTGTTAACACTAAAACAAACATTAAAAGCATTCTCTACACTTTAAAAGACACTTCTGTACAGAGGAGGCAAAAGTAGAACAGCAGCAATAGAAATGGGGGAATGGGATGTAATTCAAGCAGATGCCATTCTGCCCCAGGATGAAAAAAAATCTTAATATTTAATGAGCAAAGAAGAGCTTGTTCCAGGAGAGGAGGTACTGGGTTGATATCCTTATAAAAATACATCTACGTGTATCCTACACTTAGGTTTATGTGACATCTTAACGTCGCTCGAGGGCTTCAGAGAAACAAACCAACACTGAACAGCCCAACTCCACGGATTACGCTGACATCGCCCTCGCTCCAGCAGCTGGGGAGCAAGCACACGTGGTGGATGGGATCTGAAGGAAAACCTTTTGCAGGAGGTTTGTAGTGTTGGTTACGATCAATATTCCACTGGCCGGAGCCTGCTGCTGCAGCTCACTGACGGGCAGAGCAGCACGACGTTGGCACGATGCGCAGAGCCCCGCCGGCCTTCTGCTTGGACAGCCCCCGAGCACGTGGGCTGGTGGGCACCAAGCAGAACAACGTGCTGAAACATTATGAGCCCCTTGCACAAACAAACTGCGTGTTGACTTCTGGCTCCAGCCCTCTGAGGGACACAGAAAGCTTTGGGAAACTCATGGTGTGCAGCCGCCCCTCCTAACGGCGAGCAGGTGGGGAGAGGGGAGGCGGGAGCGAAGCCGCCACCCTCAGCAGGCTGCTGGTAGCAAATCGGAGGTGTGAGAGGGAGTGAAAACAGGAGCCCCACCCTTAGGATGAACCCAGTGCAGCTCTCTGTGGATGGGAATGGTATTGCTTGTGCTGGAGCCTGCCCAGTGAGCAGTTCATGGTTCCTGTGGTGTGCAGGCAGGGGGGCAGCCGGCCGGCCGAACCGGGAGTCGGTAAGCAGCTGGGCTTTGTGTGATGGATGTGGGTTTTCAGCCTTCACTCCAAACGGTTGAGATTCCTCCTTTGGCCCCATCTAGTTAGATTCTGACCGGTTCCAAAACCCTGAATGACCCAAAGTGCTTCAGTTTGTGGAAATAGTTGCTTCTGCTTTCTCTGAAGGCAAAAGGCTGACGTTATCCTCAGAACACAGGTTACGAAAAAGACAGAGCTCCACCTGCGGGGCACGTCCCCCCCCTCCCATCTTCCCAAATTATCAAAAAGGTTTCTCTGGCCTGCTGGCTTTGCTCTCCGGCAGCGCCTTGCAAATGACACTGTTTGTGTTTTTGCATCTGCATCCGGGCCGGCTCACTTGGTCGTAGCAGCGCTGGGACAGCTTGACGCAGCCGGTGGCGGGCAGGTAGCAGAGCAAGCAGGGCAGCACCAGGGAGAGGGCGCTCATGAAGGACCAGCGGGCGCAGCAGTTGGAGTGGGAGCAGGAGCAGGGGTGGTCGGCGCACGTGCCCTCGTCGTCCTCGTTGGTGCAGTGGTAGAAGACGCCCTTGACGAGACACATGCAGGTGGAGTAGTTGACCAGGTTCTGTGCCGAGCAGAGGCACTCTTGGTTGCACACCCAGCAGGACGGCAGAGTCCGGGGCAGGGCGCACTCCTTGCACTTGCATTTCCCACAGGCTTCGCACAGGAGAAAGTGCTTGTCCAGTTCCTGAGACACGGGCCCCTTCAGGTCCAGGGGTTTGCAGTTAATCGCCTTGGGCTGAATGCGAACCGCTCGGGGCGAGGACTGCTCCGCCACGGGCACCGGGGCCATGTGGTCCAAGAGCCTTTGGTCTGAAGACGTGCTGCTGCTGCTGCTGATGGAGCTGGGGCGCCCGCTGAACGAGATCCAGGGGTGGGTGACGTCCTGCTCGCACCGCTGCAGGTGCGGGTTGGTCAGGACCAGTTCATGGGGGCCCCGGGGGCGCTTCTGGGCTGCCAGCTGGGAAGCGGTGGGGTTGTCGGTGTAGTCGTTCTCTATGTGGGTCGTCTTCATTTGGTCAATGGGCAGGATGGTGAGCGGGTGCTGCAGCCTCCCATAGGGGATCCGACTGTCCAGCAAGGGCTGGACCATCACAGAATTGGGGACAACGGTGATGTTGTGGGGAATCCGGGGCTCCATTGATGAAGCAGCCTGATTACTGGTGAGAAATCTGCTTGTCAGTGTCCTGGGGGGAAGAGAAGAGACAGAACAGGGGCAGGGGAGAGAGAGAGCGCATCGTTATTGAGGTAGTCAGCAACCCAGCCCAAGCAGGGCTCACTGCAGTGGCTGGTTATCACGCAGAAGCTCTTATCAAGACTACAGCTTGTGGCAAAGGGAGCCGGAGCACTTGGCCAGGTACAAAGTGCATTGCTTTCGTTGCTGCTGCTTTCCTCTCCCTAACCTTGGCCATAAAAAGCTCCAGCCTCGGTAGGGGTACCGTTACTGCATGCTCTCAAAGTGCTTGGTTATCACTTCTACTGATGGAGAGCACACCTCAGGGTTACCAGTGCGTATAAATACGTGCCCGTTTGTCAGCACAACACCCAAAATGACTTATCTGAGGTCTGGGGATTTTCCCCGATTGATCTTGTTCTCCACTGTGAAGCAAAAGGGTGACCTTCAGGAGCGTTGGCCTGGCACAAAAACACTTTGGAGAGTGGGACAAAACACTCATCCTTGCTAACCCAGCGCCTGAATCTGCCTGTGGGAGGATGGCTTGGCTTCGGCGAGGAAGTGTCCCGTCTCCATCGGGAGCTGTTGGTTTAAAAGCCTGCTTTCAGCCCTCCTGCGGGAGGTGGAAGTTCTCGCTTAGCAGCTTGTCTGCTCGCAAGGCAGCGTGAGAGCGGATGGGGACGGATTACGGGGAGAGCACACACACAGGTCAGACTGGCTCTCAGGAGGTGATATGTCACCTCACGCAGGTAATTAGGCTCCCTCCTTCAACACGCTAAGTGGACTAATATTTAGTTTAAGTGCTGTTTACTGGCTGTGCTGGCTAAGCCATCTATTGCTGCAGTTTCTAGTTTCATTGAAAGAGTGCAATTTATACTGGAGTAGATCCAAAGATTCAACAGCAGCGTAGGACAAGAAACCACAGGAAGTAACTAAACTTAAATCAAAGAACGGAAACTACTTGGTTCAAATTTAGAAAGTGCACATTGTTTTCTCGTAGATGTGCCATTTCCTTGCTGAGTGACCTTTATTCATAAATAATATAATGTTGGAGATCAGTATAAAGAAGTGGTGAGTACAGCTTCAGAGCAAGTTGCAGGAGGGGAAAAGCTTCTGGTATCAAGAAAAAGGAAACAGGGAACTGCTGAAGACATTTCCAGTTCTTTGTGTTCAGGCAAATAAATTAACCTTTTCCAACAGCATGAAAGATTTTAATATTACAGCAGACTGAAAAAAGTCAGGCTAAAACTGCATCTGATTACAACAATTAAAGTCACGCATGAGAAATGTGTGCGTGAGAGTAAACATATGTGCTGCTCCTATATGAGCTTATCCCCACAACTTTAACACAGCTACAGAAACTGGAGCATGAGCTAATTATGCATTTTTGGAAGGAGAAAGAGAAGTACACTTTTGCCCACTTAAAAATGTTACTAGAGTCCACTGTTGGATTTGTAAATTGTTGCTGTGACAGAGTGCTTGGCATTTGAAGGGCTGAAAATCTGCCAGTTCCTTCAAGATCGATAGGAGACGGAGCTCAGGGAGGAATCTGGGGGCCAGAGCCGTGGTCAGCACAGCCCAAGCCTCCTCTGGGGCACCAGCATCATGTCCTGCCCACCGTGCTGCACAAGCCGAGCAGAAACAAGGGCTTTATCTATCAGTAATGGTGATTATTGTCGGGCAGTCCTGATGCTGGTACTCTTCACTAGTTAAAATTCTCTGCTGGGTCTTAGTCATTCATCCAATTTTTTTTTTTTTATTTCATTATTCATAGCTCATTGACACCCTGGCTCTAGAAATAAGAGTTCTTAAAGCATCCATTTCCTAATTACTGCATTTGAGAAGTGAAAATAAGCAATGATCCTGACAACTGTGGGGCATGCAGAGCAGAAAAAGAAAGCAGGTTTCTTTTGTACATCAGGATCCAGTGTCATGATTAAAAACAAACAAACAAACAAACAAAAAAAAACGCTTGCTGCAAGTCAGAGCTTAGCAAATAGTTCATTCTGTATTGGCTAGGTGTTATGTTTGTAGGAAGACTTCTATCTCACAGCTGTTTTTTTTCCCCCAAGGAGAGAGGCAGCTGTTCTGGCTGCTGAGAGACAGTGCAGCAGAGCTGGTGTCAGCTGGGAGGCAGCAGAAGGAAATGGTGGCATGCTGAAGGGGTGACATGCCCGTCCGTCTGTCTGGCCTTTCTGTCCCTGGCAGCACTGCTGCCTTAATGCTCCGTAACTTGTAAATAACCTCTGGCATGTGGCTCCGTGCTCTGGTCCCAATTCAGCCTCACTTGCTATCAAGTCTCTGGAGTTTGGTGCCTTTGCAGTAGGTTCAGGCTGGATCCACAGATCATTACTTTAAGGCACCGTGTGCCAGCGCTGAGCAGAGCTGTTTACCCCCAAGGCAGTGTCCGCCGCCTCTGTCAATGCAAAGGCTCTGACCTGATGCTGATTTTCCCCAGACAGCAGCTCTGGCCCTTGGTGGGGCAGTAGAGGTGCCCTGCAGTGCTCGGGGGCTCTGCCTGGGGTGGGAGCACGGCAGCAGCAGTGGCTCAGGGCGGTTTTCCATCAGCCCTGGGGCCGCACGGTCAGCGCTGGCCCTGGCTGGTGATGGCATCACATTGGAGTCGGGTCATTGGGCTAACCCAAAGGAAGATCATAGCCACAGGTAGTAAGCATGCGACCCCTAAAATCCCCAAACCTGGCAGTGCTCGGTGCTCAGACGTGGCCATATGCAGGCATACGTTAAAAGAGGGCTTAACTGAGATAATGCTAATCAGGATTTCAGAGTTAATTATCACAGGAAGGAGATGAACCCTGGACTAAGAACCTCACTTTAGGTTAGTTAATGTTGAAAATTATTCATTGTCTTTTTTCATTATCATACTGCTTCAGGATGTCCTTCTAACAGGGCAACTCATGCTGCAGAGCATGGGCAACGGAGCACCGACACTGCAACCAGAGCCCAAATTCCTGCTGCAACCAGTGAAGGGAGATGTTAAGGCAGGGGCAGACCCCACAGATATTTGGGCACAAGATTTCCTCGGGTAAAACCTCTGGAGCCAGATAAGCCCCAGCTGTCCCCGTTCCCAGACCCCTGCTCCAGACAATGTCCCTTCCTGCAGATCACCTTCAAAACACCGCAGGTTCACACCCTGACAGGTTTTGGTCCCTTAACTTCTGCCCTGCCTTCTCACTCCCCAGCAGAGCCTTTCCAGTTAACCGCTCGCACTCTGTGAGCTACGCTTAAGCAAGGCAAATTTCTGATATTTATGGAATTTTCCAATTTTCTACATTGCTGCTGATGGTTTTGTCGCTGGAAGTTTCAGTGGCGCAGTGAGATTGCTGGTGACAGATCCAGGACAAACATCTCCAGTGCTGAACTCGAGCGTGAGCCGGGTGCCGTTGGTTCTACGGGGAGGCTCTGCCCTGCTGGGATCTGCCTGATGAGAACAATGACGGTAATTTATGGGGCATTTGCTTTGGGTTTTTGTATCTGTGCTTCCCCTGGCACATGCCTTAAGCATGTCTTTCCCTGAGCTGTCTCTGCTTTAAGCTTGATGTCTGCATCCCATGAAAAGGAGGATTTTGGGTTTCGTGGCAGGCATCAGTCAACCTCACTGAGAGCCTTCAGCAGGCTGACCTGTGAGAAACCTGAGCCACAGCGAAGGGCAGGGGGTGCTGTGTTTGTGTGGCAGGAGCGGGCCCTTCTCTCCTAGCAGGGCAGAGGGATCCCACAAAGCTCTCAGGTTCAGGACTTGTGCTGGAGCAGGAGCAAGTCAAGAGGCAGACTGCTCCCATGAATTCTTGCAGGCTGAGGTGTGCCTGCCACGGTGCATTCACGCATCCTGATGACTTCCCCGGAAGACCCCAGAGATGTCAGAACTTGGCCTTTTTTGGTTATTGTGCTCCCCAGGGGGGAAACGCAGCTGCAACCAGTCTGAAACAGTTCCAGGATGGCCGAACAACACATCGGGCCATCCTCTGAAAGGCAGTCAGCTCGCAGGGAGACAGAAGGATGCAGGATCCTCCTGGGGAGCCAGGAGGGATGATGTGCACTCGCTCCTGTTCCAGACATGGACACGGTGCCCTTCCTCACCTCCCTGCTAGCCCATCCCGCACGCAGCCGCCTGTCAGCCAGGGTGATGCTGCCATACACTGACTTTGGTGCCTCGGTTTGCAGCCACATCTCCAGTCCAAATGGTGGTCAGGGTGACCCGGCACAACTTCAGACCTTGAAGAAGGGTGCTCTCCTGCCTTCCCCATTCTCTTCCCCGTAGGCAAGGCCCTGAAGCTGCCTGGTGAAGCCCCCAGGCTAACTGGGAAGGGGCTGGGTACCAGAGACAAGCTGCAAATGCCAGAGCCCTTAAGGATGAAGGGTTCTGCTCAGGCTCACCTGCTGGGGTAAGGCAGGGCTGGGTTTTGTGAACAGCTCTGCTCCTTCTGGCAGTGTCAGTTGGGCACTGCTCGCAGATACTGAATTAATTGCTCAGATTGAACAGATTTAATATAATGAGATGTGCCATTTACAACTGTAGATTGAGGCAAACAAAAAGAAAAATAGGAGAAGAAATAAAGTGGAATAGGAGGCTTGAGATGCTTAAGCACCGTACCTCCACAAAAGCTATGAAACTTTTTGTAACGCCTTTGTAACACACTGTACTAATTCAGTCCAACTGAAAATTGCATTTTAATTCTGAGGAAAAAAGTGCCATACACAGTACTTGTAAATGAAACAGCTTAATCTTTGATCATCAGTAATTACAATATTATAGCATTAACATGGGCACAAATTCACTGGGTGCAATTGTACAGGCAATTTTCTGAACGTAGTCAATAGGAAGGAAAACTCATGAGTATGTTCTTGCATTGGGATTTATTCATTCTTTAGAGGCAGGTGAAACAATGAAGCTCTTTTCAAAGCAGAAATGTCAACAGAATCCCATGTAGAGAAAATTTCTCTTCCCCCATGCCATCCGGGGACTGTATGGCTGCTCACCACATACAATTTTGAAGTCAAAATATATTCCCTTCCAAGGGAGCTGTGTCAGACTCAAAGACTCAAGTCCATAAATGTGCTGTAGTTTGTTTCATCTCCTCATCTAGGTATTGCCAATTTAAAATTACTATTATACAAGATAATTACAAATCCTAAACTTGTAGGAAACCAACTGTTATTTTAAAGTGTTTGGGTTTTTTTTTTCAGACTCAAAAGTTTTGTGAGATTCTTTAGTCAAATGAAGTTAAACCAGAAATGATCTTATGTTTTAATAGGATTTTGGACTTGCCTATATAATTTTTATAGAAAGCTACATCCTTGTGGGCAATTCAGTGAGAAAGCCATATAAACCCACAGGAAAGCTCATGCACATTAATGTCTTCAGAACAATTTCTGCAGTTGAAAGCAATAAGGTTCTAGTGTTTTATTCTCAAAGTGGAGTCGGATAACTTGTCTTCCAGCTACTGAAAAACAAAATGGACCTTGGATTAAATATTTAATGAGTGCAGACATGCATAATATTCATAACTGTTTCTATTACCTATTAGTTACTAGTTTTAATATGTCCTCTCTCATATGTTTAACAGCTCTCTAGATGTGTGCAGTAACAAATAATGACAATAAGGGACTCTGGTGTCCAGAATTAGGTCCTGCATGGAAGCAATCCCACTAAACTGCGCCCTGGAAGGCACCGGTTTGATCCTGAAACATCCCCAGTGCCCCCAGCCAACCGAAGTCAGCAGGAAAACGGGACAGCCTGATGCCATGCCTCACGTCCTGCCCAGCCAGTACCACGTGCAGAGCATCCCAGTTCAGCCCCAGCCACCTCTGAAAGCTGCAGAAACGCTCACCAAGCAGATGCTGGTGTGCCTGCACCTGAACTCGGCCTTAAGTCTCAGAGGAAAGAAAGGCCAAACGTGCTGCTTGGGGTCTATATGCTAACAGGGAGACCACCATTATGTTCAGAAAAGTAGTGCAGCAACTGAAAATTCCTGTACTTCATAAGCTGCAAGTACCAAATCGGGGGCACTTTACTTCTTTCTGATGCACTTAAGCCCTAACAGCCCCTCACATGCAGCCTGTCCCTGCCGTTGCATCCAGTCGGCACCAGCGGCACAGAAGAGCTCTTCGCCTCGCCAAACCAGGATTTGTACTGGGATTGCTGGCACTGGGTTGTCCCGTGCACCTTTGTACCACAGCTCCTGCCCCTCTCTGAGCCTGGACCCGTGTCCTGTGTGGCTGGGAGCAGCTGAGCCCACAGGGTCTGTGCGATGCTGCCTGGAGCCCTGGGGACACCTTGTCCTGCCGACAGCGGGGGGATCATAACAGCACCCAGAGAGCCTTCTGCTTCCTTGCCATAGCTAGGGAAGCATTTTCAGCATAGTAAAACAAACCTGACTTTTCAAGAAGAAATCGTATCGCTATTTTCCAAGGATTTTCCAAAGAGTGACGCATCGCAAGCTTTTGTGATGTAGGGATGGAGAAACTGCCCCAGAGAAATGAGGCCAAATCCTGGTGATGTCAGGGAGAGCCTTGCAGGGGCCGTGGTAAGGCCAGGGCTGCCCACCTGCAGCTTTGCTTTGCTCGGTGATGGTGAGGAGACACCAGAGCTCCTGGAGTCTTGTCACCTGGCAGCTGCATCGCACCTCCTCTTGGCTACCGTGATGATCCTAAACCTGCTATCATCCACACAAAAGCTGAATTCCCTTCTCAGGGAGAAGTCACAGTCACCTAATTAAGATTAAAATATTTGTAGTAATGGTAGCAGTAAATGTGCTGTAGAAATGTGCTCATTTTCTTTGCTCCACAGGACGCATGAATTTCTGAGGCAATGGGGCAAAAGGAAGAAAATCAAAAAAGCAACAATATCTTTATAGATATATCAGAATACAAAGAAGCTATCATAACTGAAATGAACATACTTCAAGCAGTGTAGTGTCAAGGGAGGCCACATATTCCAAGGCCTATGCAAGTTGGCACCACTCAGAATCGGTGGTAAGCCATGTAAAATAGTCTTTCTTCTAATTTATTGCTGCTTTTGTAACAACCATGACTGTATTCGCTCTCTTCTGTCATGGTTTGGTTATACAGTCTAGAAAAACTTGTCTTGAAAGAGTTTATCCCAGCTGCATGCAGGGCTTTTGGGCAGCAGAGACGCCTCCTGCCCCCATCGGCTCTCCAGTCCCCAGCTCCTGGCTGAAGCTAGGTGGGGAAGGGAGAAATGCCTTGGATGTGCCGACAGCAGAGCCAGGACATCTGGCCCCAGAGCTATCCTTGACAGCAAGGAGGACTGGCAATGGGGGATCTGCAGGGCCTGGCAGACCAGTGGGGGTGGGACCGGCTGAGCCTGGCCTGGGCGAGTCCCCGGGGAGGCCACACGGCGAGGGATGGTCCTCGTCCCAGCCAAGGGGCTGCTGGTGAGGGGACAAAGTCTGCTGCTGCCTTTGTGTGGCATTGAGGCCATCCTCTTGCCCAGACCTCCCAGCAGTGACAAGGGACACACTGCTGCTGCCTGAAGTCAGAAGGTTCAATAAAAGCTTTTAACGAAGGGTGACTACGCTTCGAGTTGGAGGAGGCCTCTCCGTAAGCACATTTTAAATGTGTGATTAAGAATAATATATAATGTTGGAGTTCATTAAGACTCAGTTAGGCTGTCTGAATTTTGAGTTAAGCTGTGATTATTTTTTTTTTTTTTTAAAAAAAAAGAAAGAAAAGAAAAAAGAAAGGAAAAAGCTCCTTTCCATGAAGTGCGTTATTAATAAAAAATATTTGTGTTGATTCTTTTTGTTTCCCTCCTTATCAGCCTTATCTATCTAAGAAAAGCTAGAATTTTCTCTACAAGTAATAAGGAAAAAAAAATAGAAAGCTTATTAGGGAAATCTGCCATTTTTAAAATGAGACACTAAATTCTTGCCAGAGCTTGGAAATTCAGAAGCTGGGAAATGAGACCCATTGACTTCCAAGAAGCTGTCTCTGTCCAGCTAAAGGCTGTTCCTACGGTGTGAGTGAATAAAGCACATTTTGGCCCATGAACATTCAGATCTCTAGGGACTCAAATTTCTTAGTCAAGGCCTTTTACTGGATAAGAACATTTATTTTAAGGCCAGAAAACTAAGCTCAGATATAATCTATTAAGCTAATGGTACTAAATGATGACCATATTAGAATGATTTTACATTATCTGACGGAAATATGTCGTATTGGATTTAAAAAGAATAAACAAACAACATTGTGTGACTTTGCCTCTAAAAAGGCAATTGTAAGTACTGGGCGGAATTTGGAAAGCTGTACAGCAATATGACTAATGAACTTTTTGCTTTTACAGTTAGTATTTGGAAAACTATCAGAACCGTGAATTAATTAGTGCTGTAGTATTGCAAGGGTGGTAAATTTCATTTCACTGAAGTCCGATTACAATTTTATTTGTGAGGTGGTGGTGGGGAGATTGCTTTTTGAGATGTAGCATTTCCCAGTATGATCTGGGAATTAGTCATGATTCCATGAAAACAGCTTTTGTTTTGCTGTTTCAGGAGGAGAACAAATAATTTCTCCCCTGCACATACCTCACAGAGAATTTCAAAAGGACTGCAGTATTCAGAAATAGTCCTTTTAATTTTATAATACCAATATAGAGTCCCTTCTAGCAACAGAAACACAGTAGCCCATGGAAAATGGCACATTTATCAATGAGACATCCCCAGTGGGGTTCCAATAACTGAGAACAACCCCTCCTCCTGCTATCATTCATTTTTATATGGAGAAGGGGGAAGCTAGTCATCAAGATCATTGTGATTCAGTGCACAAATTGTAGCTTTATTCTTCAACCCAAAATAAAGAGAGAGGGAGGAAGTCTTAATATTGGGAAAGCTGGGTTTTTCTTTACTTAATTAAACAACAATTCCTAAGCTGATTTTCTGACATATTGTACCCTTTGCATGGTTTGGAAGAAAGGGAGCAGCTGAAGAAGTTTTAAAGAATCTAGAACATGCCTTTTCTAGTCTGGATTAATCAGAGATGTTTTTCATTTTGTTCTGCTTTCCTCTCTTACACCCTTTAAAGAAAAAGTTGGATTTATAAGGGATTTAAATAAAGAAATCAAACCCATCTCTTGGTCACTTCAGGAAAAAGCGTGAAGCCTTTTCCTCCTGCTGATTAATGCTGATATTCATTTGCACTGCCATTTCCAAGGTCTGCATTTCCAGCCCTGCTTTCCTCTAAGACCTTTGTGCCTTTTATATGCCCCTGTCTGTTTTTTCCATTCCCCTTCTGATAATGAATTTTCAGAACATGTCGTCTCTAGGCTTGTCTTTCTCCTGTGACGCCAGGACTGGTACCAGAAAATAAAATCCTGGCTTATCTTTGCTACGCAGTTGGGAGAGAAGAGCAACCAAGACAGGTTTTTCCCTCTATATATAATGTACTTCATATATCTTTATGAAATTATTCTAGACATACATTTTTATTGCTACTAGCCTTTAAAATATATAATCCATCCAGATTTAAAACTGAAGCAACCAAGTGTACAGCAAGACAGGGAACAGAACAGTGATGGAATAAAGCAGTAAGGCCAAAAACATCAAAAAAATTTTTTAAAAAAAGACAGATGTATGAAATAAAATGCTAAAGAGCAAAGGTCGTGCAGGAAAGATCTGACACACCAGTGGCTGATCTCTGAAGTGTCCTATTATGGAGACAGCTCAGAACTACTTGACACTAGCAAGACGTATGGCTTTGGAAAAGAGAGAAAATATGTAAAATCGGCGTTCTTATTCCAAAGTAAGAAATACCCAGTTCTTCTTTGTCAGCCCAGGTGACCATACGTTTCTGATCCCTTGCGGAGGAAGAAGACATCCCTCCAGCAGAAAGAGGAGCCTCGCTCTGTTATAAAAGCCCTGCAAATAATCCCGACGCAAGTGTGGCAAAACCTGCCTGCCATATACGTACATCAAATGCAGATGTTGAAAGGACGTAGAAGAGAGGCATAAATAAGAATTAGAGGCGCACAAACGCGAATTCTGGAGGAAGCCGGAGATTTCCTCAGAACGCCAAGTCTCCTCTAGGTTGCGAGGCACCAGCAGCCATCTACTACTCCGCACGGCCGCGGATAACTGCTGCCGGAGAAGTCACCGCGCGAAACGCGCTCCCGAGCGCCTTGCAGCAAGGGGACAGGCGATCGCACGCAGCCGGGGCGCACGGCTTCCCCTCGGGGAGCTGCTCGGGGAGCTGCCCGCCTCGTCCAGCCCCGTCCAAGCCCAGCCCAACCCAGCCGAGCCCCCGCGGGGCGCGCACCTACCGGCAGCAGCGCGCCCAGCACCATCGCCCGGCCGGGGCCCGCGGCAGGGACCTGCGAGCGCCGCTGTCAGCGGCTGCCCCGCTCCGCCGCCGTGCCGCAACAGCCGCTGCCTGGGAAAATGGCTATTTTATGAATGGGAGGGCAGCGCGCCCCTCTGCGCACGCGCGGCCTCGCGGCTCTATGAATGGGTGGGCACCGGGGCGCCAGCGCGCATGCTCGCCTCCCTTTTATGAATGGGGCCGGCGAGGCGCTCGCGGCGGCCGGGCACGGCCGTGGCCCGCTGCGGTTTGCTTTTATGAATGGAGGGCAGCGCCTGCGCCTGCACCGCGCCCCCCGCCCGCGCCTGGAGGTAACGGCGGCGCTGGGGGGGCACCGGCCCCTCCCCGCCGCCCCCTCCCCGCGGCTGCACCCCCCGGGGGGGGATGCGGGGTGGCTGGGGGTGGGCACTGTCCCCCCCCGTGGGCGCTGCTTCCCCTCCCCGTGGGTGTCTGCCCCCCCCGTGGGCGCGCCGCAGCCCTGCGAGGCGGGGAGGGGGCGAGCGGGGCCGGCAGCTCCCGGGGGCGAGCGCTCGTCCTGCGCTGCCGCCGGCCTCTGCCCTGCCCGCGGACCTGCCTCGCTCCGTTCGCCGCCGTACCGGCACGGCCGTCCTTCTGCTTATGCGCCGCAGCCTGCGTGTTTGGCCGGCGATAGCTACGTGAAAATGCCGGTAAAACCTGCAGCTGTGTTTCCGTGGGGGTATGTGCAACGTCTAGATGTGTTTTCTGGCTCTTTTTGAGAAGATGAAGGAGGTAGGATGGAGCCGTGCAGCTCCCACAAAACCACCAGGAGCAAGATGTCCTGCTTAATGGAAGTGAGGCGTTTTATGTTGCTGTCCGCAGCTTTGCAGCTTTTTCCTGGTTTAGCTTTTCGTAAGCCCCATTGGATCCCATCCTGGGTGCACTGCAGGCAACGTGAGGCAGGCCCTCAGGGTCAGATTCTCAAATGATCTTTAGCAAGCAGCTGTTGTGCTGCTGTTAGATATTGGAATCCCCGAAAACCTTGCCCTAACTGTGTGCTGAGAGCTCTGCAACATCCTTATATGCTTCAGCTTCTGTTCAGCAAATGGAGATTCTCTCTTAATTCTCAGCTGGTACAGAAATGGCTACAGGCTGGGGCTTTGTGTGCAAGGTCCTTCAGGATCCATGCAGGCAGGTTGCTTTACAGTGAAAATGGATGAAGAATAATGATTTATTCTTTTTTAATACATGAGCACAGTAATCTTCAGAGTACAAACCAAACCCCATTTCCTGTTATGTTTATGGCACATATTTAAGAGCTTGCACAACACTGAAAAAAAGGTCCATGTTATTTATTTAGTGCTAACATGAGCATTGTACATTTCTGCCTCATGGAAAAGATTTCTCTTCAAGAGTGTGTGCTCAGAGACTGACTGTTTAGTTATGTATATGTTTGTCTCTGAGGGCAGTGACCTTTCCAAGTGGGAGCAGTGTTCATGGGTCATGGGCAAATGCAATTTAACAAGGAAAGGACAGAAGAAGGGCAGTCTCTAAAGAACAGCTTATCTGAGTGGTACACAAAATATCAGACATCAAATATACAAGACCGATGCTTTCTTTTAAGAATAAACAGAAAATGTTTGTTAAGAATGTTGCTTTTTTATTGGTAGTGTTCTTTACAACACAGTTTTGGAAGGTTGTACATGCCAAGGAATTCTGTCTGATTTTGAAAATTAGCAAAATAAATGGGCAATAGAAGGAAATGCAATTTTAAGAAGCTTATATAAAGGGAAAATCCACAGAAATAACATCTCACTGTATTTAGTGCTGGAAACCAACTCAAAGCTGAAAGACTCAAATGTCTGAGCAAAAAATCTGCTCTGTGTTTTTCAGCAACAGCATCTGCATTAATTTTAAGCCTTGATTTGAATTTAGCAAATGTGCTGTAACACTGCAGCAATGTGAGAGTCAAGCATCTCAGAGCTAAGGCTTTTTTATCCGAATACTGAATTCTCTACTTCAGGGTGATACGTACCATAAACGTGAGGGAAGACCTCAGCTGCAGTACAGTAATCATCTCCCTGCGAGACCCTAACTGCCTACATGGCAATTGCAAACTACTACGTAGTAGCAAAGAACGCTGGTGGGCTGGTGCTATAATTACACAGAAGTTATAGGCAAAGCCCAGCTAGATGGTGTGCTCTTAACAAAGCCCTAGCTGTAAAACAGCAGAGAGGAAATAAGAATTATTATTCATCCAGGGCGGTGGAGGGGGAGGGAATGGTGTCTAGCCATGATTCTAGGGAGAGAAAGTCGAAGCTGCAGGACTCAGAGTATTGCTAGTACTGCTGCCTGTTGCATGAAGTCTGCGCATGGAATTCTGGAATGGTGAATCCCTTTGAGCTAATCCGTCTCTCCTTTCTCCCTCTATTCCTGCCTTCCCCTATTGGGCCACTTCTTCCCTATAGACAGGGAGGTTTCTTGCTAGAGTTTATCGTGTTTGCTGTGCTCAGGCATGTGAGGCTGCTTTGCACTGGAACTGAGTGTGGATTCCTCCAACTGCTGTCTCTGTACCAGCTGGCCCTGGTTTGGGTCAAGATTCCCAAGCTGAACTGTGGGTCACTGAAGCAAAACCCCATTGAGCAGGCAGTGCCTCCTGGCACTTCGAGCTTTCCTTTGCAAAGAGGAGGAACTGCGGGCACACGTGTGGCTGTGAATGTCCCCGAGCCAGGAGGTGGGCACACGGGGCTGAGCTGTGTGCAGGGCTGGCCTCTTCCCCACTGTTGGCCTGGTGCTCATCTCTGGCCCTCCGATCTCCTTGTCCTCTGTAGAAACATCGCAATACCACCTGGAGGGATGAGGCTGTCCTCACAGAGGGTTCTGTGGTGTTGATGAATGGCACCAGCAAGGGATTTCATGTTACCATGGTGTGACGCTGGAAGCTGAGGCTCTAGGAGAAATGCCACTTGTCCTGAGACTTGTAATGTGTTTATACGTGTTTGCAGTGCCAGAGATACAGAGCTGGCATGCCTTTTTTTGTGCAGGAAATTAATAGCTTATTCATTTCATGCCCATTTAAATCCTGAAATTGATGTAGATTTCTGAACATGATTTCTTTGCTGGGGTGATTATAGTGCTGCCACAATTGTATTGCCTGTAAAGTGAATTCCTTGATTCTTTTCTTGCTTATCCTTAGAAAAGCAAAGAAGCTGCCTATGTTTTGTGATAGAAGATACATCCCTATTTTCTTTAGGGCTTTGCATTAGTTTGACTGTCAGGTTTAGACCATATTTGTTTTACTGAAACTGCATGTAGCATCAAAATACTCATCCAGCTTCTGCTGCCTGTTCCTGGAACCTCTGAAATCTTTTTCCTTCCCATTGAAGTCAGAAAACACTCATCATCTAGCTAGATGCTTTGCAGTCTTTTTGTCCTGCAATTAGTAGATCTATGATGACATGCACATTGCAACCCAGAGTTAGTTATTAGCGATGTGGATTTGGGTATTTGGATGGAAGCCAATTTCGAAGAGGTGCTGAGACATTCAGCTCTCTTTGGTAGCAGCAAGTACCAAGAAGTGTTCAGGATTTCCTCATTAAATCACAAGCAGCAGAAATACAACTCTGCTCGTGTGCCACCACCTCATTCAGTGCTCTCTTTGGATTATTGCTGCCACCTCCCAGGTGATAAGGTTTCACCTGTTGTTGGTGCTGATTAGTGCTGATTAACTCAGCAACAGGCTCCAGAAAAATGACATCTGAATCAGATGTTTTGTGTCCTGTGCTGTTGGTCACTGTTGATTGCGTGGACTAGATCCTACCAGTGGCCTCTGCACGTCACAGGGCAGACATCCCTGTGTGAGTGTGCCCCAAAGAGGGGAACGGGGCTGATTTGGAGTCTGAGGTTGCTGGTGTCTCGTACCTTCCCCCAGCTGTGTGCAGCAGCGATTACACTGCATGAAGGAGCCACTCGTGTAACCCAGCCCTGCACAGGAGCCTTCCATGGGGGCTCGGTGTGGTGCACACATGCAGCCTGCTTCTGAGCACACGTGGCTTCAGGGCTCAGGAGCTGGGTCTGCCTTAGAAGAGCATCCTTTGCTACCCAGGCTTTATTTGTTTTCCTGGCCTTAACAAAATAAATAAATCCACAGTTCCCCTTACAGCTGGGCATGTTAAATGGAGCACTCGAAGTGAGTGACTTCAGGGTTTTTGGTGGATCGGATCTCATTTTCTGCATGCAGGCAGAGCTCCTCAAACCCTCTCTGGTGCCAAGGAAGCGAATGCTGCCACAGCTCACTGCGGGGAGAGCGACTTTCCTCTGGGCTTTCAGGTTTGTGCTTTTCACAAAGTTATCATACGGAGATTCAACAAAGAGACACAAGCTAAGCCCTGGGGCTCGCTTGTGCTCAGAGGGGCAGGCACTTGCCAAAACTTTCTTCCTCCCCACCGCACTGCCGCTGGCCTGGGCCTGGGGCTGGGCTGATGGCAAGCAGCCGAGTGTTGCCCGCAGCCGCTGCCTGGGCTCGCTCGCGGAGGATCGCGCTGCACCGCGGCGCTCCAGCCCTGCCTGCGAGGAGTGCGGGCTGGCAGGGCTCCAGGGTGGGCGTGGGTGTCCCGGCCAAAAGCTGGTGGTTTAAGGAAATGCAGGGTTCCTAATCTGCCATCAGAAAAAAGCAAATATGCAGGCAATTTAGCAAAGTGAAAGTGCAATTCCCTGGGGAATGCATAAATTAAGCTCCTGAGACGCTGTGAATGTTTAGCCATGTTAAATCTTTGGTCACTTGGCATTTTACTATCTTTAAGCTGGATCAAGAGCACATGTGTAGGCTTTATCTGCTGAGGTTTTCGTGTGTCTACAAATCCCTTCTGGCTGACGTTCGCAGCCTTATGGTAAGACAGCACACAAGCAGCACCCCTGCATGAAGCAGCAGCTAATTCTGTACCTAAACCGATGCTGCATGTGCAATTTTCTAATTTGCTTGCAGAATTGCGGTGGTCTCAAACTGTTACAGAGGAGGGTTTTAAATCTGGCCTTGCCTTGTGAATGAAACCAGAGGATGCCCTTATGGGTAGCTTTGCCATCTGTTGGTAACACAAGGAGGAGAACTTTTCGCTTCTCATTATTTACTTAACCATTTCTCTGTACATTATAAGAACGGAAGCTGCAGATTAAAATTTCCAGTTAAAATAAGGAAAGGGATTTGCAGTTTGTTTCTCACCTAACTCTTAGAAATGGCTCATAAAACCTGAACGACTGGATCTTTGCCTTTTAATCCACCGAGATGGTATTTCCCAAGCATGGAAATGCACCGCTGCAAATCAATCCTGGGCAGCATCGTGTGTTTCTGATGCGTTTGCCTGTGATGATTTTAACCATAAGCAGAGGAGGAAAAGCCAGGCCTACTGATGTATCGTATCATATATTGTCACATATGCCAGATAATTTGTGTGAGTGTTGCTGTAAGAGTACTCCTCCTCTGGTGCATTGCTGACAAGTTATGGGGCCTGGTCTGTGATACCTAGAAATAAGAGGGGGCAGGTGGGGAATGACAAAAACATTGGCAAAATGGTGATGGCTTTGCTGACAGCTCATGCTGTCACTCACCATAGCCGGCACTAGGGCTGTGTGGGGATGCCAACCTGAAAACAAGTGCCACAAAACAGATGCCAAACAAAATAAGGTGCCTGCTTATGTGCAGGGATAGGAGGATGGGGTGCAGCTCTTGCAGGCTGCTTGTGAGCCTTTATGCCTGGCAGAGCTGGGAGAATTGGAAGTGGTTGAGCCTGTTGCTTGCCCAAAAGGTACCGATGGGTGGGTGTTGAAGCAGGCCCTGTATTTCTGGTGGGTGAAGGGGAGTACTGGACCCCCTCCCGCAGTGATCACGAGAGCGTTCCCGAGCTTTATCTCGCTGTTATCTCGCTGCCTTGAAGCGCCGCAGCGTGCAGCCCGGGCCTCTGTCCAGAAGCCCGGCTCCCTGGCACGAGGGCAGCGGCATCCCCTCTTCTTCAGATTACTTCATAAACATTGCAGTCCACCCTGGAGGTGACGAGGCATCGTTATCTCAGTTATAAATGGGGCTATCGCATTTGTCCGCTTCTGCGGCGCAGATGAAAGGTCTGGGTTTCCTCCTGCCTTATCAGGCACCTGTTGCTTGCATCCAGACATTACTCACATCCTTGAAGTCACATCTTGCTTTGCATAATTAATGCTGGCTGTGCTTCATTTCCTTCCTTCCCGTGCAGTTTTGCTCTCTGGCCTTACCTGGCTATGGACACATTCAGTTTTATTGCTGAGGTCTTACACGAGGAATGGGGAGCAGCTTTGGCTCCTGGGGCACGGGCCCATGAAAGCCAAGGATGTCTCAGTCTGGTCTAAAGGGTGTTCTTTATTCTTGAACTGGTGCTGAGGCTGCAATCTGCTGTGTGAAGTTCTGTACCAGTTCATTCAGAATGGTTTAGGTTTGCTTCATTATTTTCTATTAAACCAAATTCCATGCAGCAAACACCTGCCCCAGTGGGGAAGCTGTGCCTTCCTTCCCAGAGGGAACACAATGCCTCAGGAAGGTGATGGGTGCACCCCAGGGTAACAGCGAGCTCCTGAGGTGCTTTGGGATGACACCAGTGGGAAATATTTTCCAAAGTGTGTCCTTGTTGCTTGTTTTCAGGTGACTTCCAGCACTGACACCTGCCTCACAGCAGCAGCCTGTAAGTGCAGTGTTTGAGTTGGGAACCATTACGCCAGCACTTTTGCTTTCTGCAGTAATTCACCATTGACTTTTGTTTTGTAATTCACTTCAGCTTTTAATATCTATTGACCTGGTTCTACATGAATAATTTAGTGTTTATGAACAATTGTAGTAACTGAACCCATGCCATTAACTAAACCATGAGCTCAGGGAAGTAGGATAAAAGTTCATAAAATGTAAAATGAACACTAAGGGGTCCACCATAGACCTGAGCAGAATAGTTATTTTACCTGTAATCCCACAGACCATTTAGCTGCTTGGTGTTTGAGTGACAGAATCATGCCAGCACATCTATATCTCTGGATCCATGCAGTTAACTGGTGTTGGTGCAATAAGCGTCCCAGTTACAGCACTGGGATTATTGGGCTGTAAGCCTGATGTATGCGAGTTTTCTGCAGGATCAGGTGATATAGTTCTTTATTTTTTGCAATTATATCTGACTTGCCTGGCAGCTTTAATTCCAGCTGAGCACACTGTCTTCTGCACTTGCTTTACAAAATGTTGCCAGTCTGAAGATGTTTGCTGATTCGCTTCCTTTCTTTAGAGGATACCAGGCTGGTTAATGTTTGCCGTTTGCGGGCTCTCACCTAGTATCAAAATCTGACCTCAGTATATCAGCAATTTGCAATTCACCAAGATGAAAAACTCCACTGAGGTAAGTGCAAACTCTGAAGTTGGTACCTCACCAGAATGAAGGTTTCAGCTTCACAGCTACACGTAACTGTGGTTTGCACAGCTAGGAGTCCTTGGGGTAGAGAGCAGATACGAGCTGGTTGTAATGAATAAACAGGACTTCTGCTGAAGCTGCTGTGATCTTTCCTGCTGTCCAACTGGCAGAATAACAAAGTGTGTTATCAGACAGAGACTCTGTAAATCTTAGATATGGATTTTCCCATCATAGGCTCCAGACCTGAAACTGGATCCACTCAGCACCGGCGGAAGGGACTGGGGGTTATTTAACAACCTGCAGGACTCAGCCACTTGAGAGAGGATTGGTGAGAGCCCCATGGGAAATCTTTCCAAGTGTCTCGGGTTGAGTAGATCATCTCAAGGACCATAAATTGTGAATCTTTCTATTTTTTTTCCCCAGAATATTTATTTACAGTTCAGGTCAATAATCTCCAGAAATACAATTCTGCTTACAAACGAAATTCCTGGGCTGCATTCCCAGGCATTCCCATGTGACTTGAGCATTTTTAGCAACAAAATGAACAAATGCAAACATATTTTCAGGGCAGTGGAAGTGTTGCTATTCCCATTCTCTCTGCCTGCCTGGGAGCCCCGACCCCAGGTCCTATGAAACTCAGCAGCAGTGAGGTCCCTTCTGCAGAGCATCCCACATCGAGGGGGAGCTCACAACCTCGTGGCTGGTCTGTGTGGGGCAGTCATGGGGACATCGGGCACCCAGACTTGTGAGAGTTGGTGTGTATACATTTAAATGCAAACAAAGAATTGAAGCTGTCAGCCAGTAACCTGCTAGCACATCTTTCTCAAAAACCTATCAATTTACTTGTGACTAAGAAAATGAATTTTCATGTGGAGGAAACTGTGTTCCCTGACAAACAAGGCAACATTGTGGAAAATTACCAGTGGTAAAAGTCATAGTGACCATAAGGCAGTGCTTTACAAGCCTTTTGGTGTTCATCTTGCCATAGCAGGCCAGTTTGATCCTGAAAAATCCAAGTATTGGGATTGTTCTCACGTCTTCAGCACTGGCCTGTAAAGAGAGCTAGGAATTACAGCAGCCTGATAAAGTACTGCCTCCTCCCCTGAAATTCTTGCCAGTACTCAGTTACATTTTGAACAAAAAGCTAGAACTCTTTCCTGAAAAGCTGTGTAACTTTTCACTGCAAGGCTCCATTTGGAATTGCTGTAATTTTCACAAACTTAAGTTTATGAAAAATAGACTTAATTTTCATAAAATTACTTAATTTTCATAAACTTAAGTTTATGAAAATTGTAGCAAAAGGGAGGTATTTAATTCCATCTTAGCTACCGCAGTAGTTAGCAGCATTTCTGTTAACTGAGGTGAAGGTTTAAAATGCAAGAACTTTACTGGGGATGGTGTTGGCGCTCTGCAGCTACCTAGGTGGCAGGCTGATGTAAAACGATATTTTTGTGTACTGTAAAACCATTCTGTATTGCAGTTCTCTGCTGCTTCCACAGGACTGGTGATGATTAACTGTGTATCTTAACCATAGCTGCTCCTGCCCTGTAAAACTAATGTGATTTGGTGTGGCCTCTGTTTCCATCCCCATGCAATAATTTTTAAGTTTTTTTGATTCTGATGTGTATATATAACGCATGTCATAGAAAAGGGATGAAAATGCTGCTTGCCCTACCCCATGCCATGCAGGGAGCCCCAGCCCAGGGCCAGCCTGTCCCCACGGCACTGCTCTGCTCCCCTCACTGCCCATCATTGCCTGGGGTATGGCAGTGGAATAAAACTAAGCCAGCCCTTCCCTCTTTGAAGTATTGCTGGGCATTACAGAGTCACATACTTGTACGTAATTACCGTATTCTAACACTTCAATATTTTCCTTACTACTTTCCTCCTGTTCCTGCTTTGAAAATACCCAGGTTATATCCATTAAAAAGTTATAGACTGCAAAACATATGATTTCAAAATAATCTTTTTTTTAACACTTAAACACTTTTCTTTGTGGCCTTAACCTGTTACTTTCACAGAATTTACTTTTTTTTTTTTTAATTTTATTTATTTATTTATTTATTTTTTATTTTAAGAACATCTCTGATGCTGTATATCACAACGTTATGACAGCTCCGCTGGACCACGGCCAGCGGTCCGTGCTGTCAGAATGCCCGTCAGTTCCAGTCGTTCTGCTTGGTGAATGGCACGGTAATGTGGAAACTTCAAACAGCAACAGGAGGAAAAGTAAATGTTTAATGATTTGTCTTTAACGGATCTTGAAAAGCTTTTGTCTTGCTTTGTTGCTATTGAGATCTTTTTTGGACACCTTCATGTTCTTTTTTCTCCCCCATTCCTGTTTTTCTTCAGAGGTTTTCTTTTTCCCCTGCGAGTCAGTGATCTTATTGATGTTAGAGACTCGCTGCCCGAACGTGAACAGTCTGTGCAGCAAAGTTCAGGCGATATTTCCTCTGCGCAGTGATTAGTCCTGCTTACTGACAAACAAAAGCAGGTAGCATTTGAAATTAATATTAGCTTGCTTTGCAAGCTCTGTTTTCCTGACCTTGAAGCTGAGAGGCTGGGAAGCACCGCATCGATCCGCGGGGGGACGGCAGGAAGGAAGGCGCTCAGAGAAACCCGAATATGAGCGGTGGGCTGCGCGTGGAGCCGTGGTGCAAGCTGCTACCGTTTGGAGCTAGGAAGTGGTCAGCTTTGTATCTCCTTGCCAAAGAAAACTGTTCAATATTTGAACGCAATATTGACGTTAGGGTTGGGAGGAGGAGACGCGGGGCTGCAGAGGCAGTGGGGCAGGCAGCCAGGGGTGCCTGCAGCCCCCAGCTCGCTCAGCGTTGGAGCCTCCCTGCTCACCTCCCCCTGTGCTGTGGGTGTTTCTCCGCTGTTACCGGCAGCTCTGCTCCCAGGCCAGCCGTGGGTGTCCCTAATGGGCTGTCCTGCCCTCTCCCCAGTCTCTGCCAAACTGTTCTCAGCAGGTATAAGGATTTCCCCGTGCCCTAAAATCTGTGTCCCCTGCTGCGCTTAGCACCACTACATCTTGTTCACCTCCCACTGGCTAGTGGAGGCGATGGTAGCACCCTCTTCTTTCTGTCCCTCGTTAGTTTTCTTTATTTTCGGGTGGCACACAGCTGGTTTGCACACAGCTTCCTTCTGCAGCGAGAAGCTCGGGTGGGCCTGGGTGCTCTCGGGGGTGGAGGGAACGAGCAAGGGAGAAAGGTGGGCACTGCACGGGCAGACAAAATCTGCTGAGGACAAGCACTGAGTGATACACACGGGCAGAAAGAGGCCCAATTTCAAATGTAATGGGGCGTTTAACAATATAATTGAGAGTTCACTGGTGATACAGGAGGGTTAGAACTTGGTGAACTGAAGGTTGGAGGCTTCATTCTCAGGTTATGTACTTTGTCATGTGGAGATGGAAAGGCCCAGGACTAATAAACTTTTGTCTCACTAACCCTTGAATAACAAGATAAAATCTCCCAGGAGAAATTGGGATCTGCTGCCACTCAGTAGATAGACTCAAGTTGTTGCAAGGTAAACAGATCCTATGCTTTGTCTTAGCCAAAACCAAAGTTGAGTCCTGGTCTTTGACCCTGTTAGTCACTTGTAGGCTGGGAAAGAGGTTTGTGGTGGTTGGAAGTCAATCTAATAAAGCATATTTTTACTATTAGGATGGATTACTTTAAAGAGAATGCAAGTCAACGTGACCTCTTCATCTGTGTCTCTTTGGAAGAAATGCTGACGTTCCTAATTAAAATGTTCCTGTTTGTAGTCACACGTGCAGTCAGAGCATGACAATAGCCAGGGGTTGAACATGTGTGCAGCTTTGGTCTGTAGGTTTCAGGAGAGCAGTGCATCACTGCCACAAGAGGAGGAGAGGATTTCCGATGCGCGGCTGCGCTTCACTTCGGATGAAGTGTTGGTGCTGAAGCTGTGAGAACTGCAAGCCGCTGAGAGCTGTGTGTGACAATGGAATTACTGTACAGACAGGGCTGGGTTCTTAATGTAAAAAAAAAAATGCAGCAAGGAATTTTTAGCACGTTGTCATGCAGCACTCTGTTTCCTGGCTTGTACGTTCAAGCTGTGTAATAATATTTATATACAAATGCTGACTGTGATTTTCCACCCCGGAAAAAGGAGATGTCATTTAAAAGTGCTGCGCATGATGTAAAGCAGAGATTTTTGACTTGTGTACTTGCATATGGTGTGGGTGTGTATTTTAATTGTTTGAAAAGGGATCATTTAAAAAAATATAACCTTCTTGCTACATAAGCACATTCTACTGAACTAAAGGTCATCTTGCTCTTTAAAAGTTGCTCTTGGAATAGAGGGAAGGTTCCTCATGTTGTCTTTCCCCTGTTCCTACCTCCTGAAATTTTCTGAAAAACATTAAGTAATTGTTGGGCTGAAACAGCTCTTTAGGCCATGTTCAAGCTGGGACCCAGTAACATGAGAGCGGCAGTCATGACTAAATGTGTGTTGGCACATAGAAGAGCATTTTTTTTCCCCAAAGAACCATGCTATTCGATCTCCCCAGAACTGACACCTGCATCTTGAAGCACGCATACCAGTTCTGTGTGAATGATCACATTGATTCTCTTAAGCTTTTCTGGAGCCAGGATTTATAAACAGTTCCAAGGCAAAACCTCTGCTTATCAGCTCTAGCCAAGGAAGCTCTTCAGAAATCTTTCCAGTTACCAGCACGTTTCTGATCCTGGTGCGCCGGGGTCTTGGTTTTTGTGTTGCAATCTGTGCTCCTGAGAATCTCCTGGGGGATTGTGCGTATAGCAAATAATGACACGCCGCGCCGAGATGTGGAAGTTCATCTCCTGATCTGCGCCTGACCAAAGAAGGCTGGATCACAGCTTTGTTTTATCCTATTACAATGACAGAATCCAGATGTCAAGAGCTTAAATCTTTAAAGTTCCTGTTTTTCCCCTCTGTAAATGCTGTGAAGCCGGGGCTGTCGCTCTGGCCGCGTGGCTCCTGGCGCAGCAGAGCCCTGCATGGCCGCGGGGCTCTGCAGGAGGGGAGCGCCCGGGGGGCAGCAGCGTGCCCGTGCCAAGCTGCGCTTCTGGGTATCCCACAGCCTGATGCTCTTTGTTGACAGCAAAATGGGCAGATCCAGAGAATAATAAGGTATTGAAATAAGTGAAACGGTGGGTGGTGTAACAACAACAACAAAATATATATACACATATGTGCGTTTGCTGATATTTTGCGAGGGAGCTGCAGGTGACCCCCTCAGCTATCTGCACCAAGGCTTTCAGCTAGGACCTTGAGTGGATGGCAGCAGGAACAGGTTATCTAGGGCAGTTAGAGCCTATTTTGACTTTGTTGTTGTTGTTGCACATTCAAATTACTGATACTCCTTGGTACAGAGGGAGATCCTGGTTTCCCTCTCTCCTCTCCCAAAAGCAAGGAAGCTCAGAACAGTTTGAAGGAATGCAGTCAAGCGTGCCCTGGCCTAAGCGCGCCTCATTTTAACAGTACTTTTGTTTTTCTTTAAACTCGGGAATTCTGCATTCTGGTAATTTGTGTGACTAGACATGCGACTTTGTCACATTAACAATAACAGCGTTTGTGCCCCCGTGCCACGGCAGGCATGCGGTTTGTGTTTTCCTTGGCTTGCCTGTGGACATCTCACAAAATTTCCATTTTGTGAAGAATAAGGACACTTTGTGCTCTCAAAACAACTTCGCTCATTAGGCTTTGCTGTGCACTGCATGACGCTGAAGCCCTGCTGCACTGCTCGGAGCTGCAGAGAACCGAGTGGCCCTGACCCCTGCTCCTCGCGTGCTCCCCACTGCGGTGGTGAGGCCAGGGGAGCGGGGCGGTGAGCTGCAGCCTCTCGGCCTTCCTGGCAGGCTGTGGTGCTGCCTGTCCCCAGGAGCACGTCTGCTCCCTTTCTCACCAAGGGAAAGGTGCAGCAGTGTGGCTCGGTGGCTACTTCTCCATCAGCAGCAGGTGCTGCTGGCCAGAGGGCTGAGGACATCTCTGCAACCAAAATGTAGCATCAGTGTCACCTCCTGCTGCTCCAGGAGAGAGGAACATGATGGGCTGCTGTCAGAGGGTTAGCTGTTGGGGCCAAATGCTGAGTGATTTGCTTGGAATATCAATATATAGCTGTAACAGGTCTGTGCAGGTTGCTTGATTGTGATTCCCTTTGATAATGATATTTTAAAAAGAAAGTAGAAATAGTTTTATGAGATGAATTCATGAGAAATGATTTTTTTTGTTTAAGAAAGCCCAGAAATGCACTCCTCCAGCCCTGCATTGCAGAAGCACTGTCCAGTGGTGCAGGAGCTGCTTGTTGCTGCTGGGATGGCTGCACGCAGGGCTGGGATGTGAGCAGGGCTCACTGCATGGGGCCAGCCAGCCTCGGTGCCTGGCCCAGCAGGCTGCCAGGCTCTCGCTCCTGGTGGCATTCCTACCTCCGTGACCTGAGGAGTGTGTTCAGGCATGGGTCATCCATGTGGTGCTCAGGCTTCCTGGTGTGTCATCTGCAAAGCAATTATCTGGCTTTAGGTTATTTTCAAGTCTCTACCGGCAGCTGTCTGCACAGAGCAGCCTTCTGGCTCTTAAACCTGCAGGTGAGAGCTCAGGTACCAGGGAGCTGCACGGATCTGCACAATTTCATGAATGCGTGATCAATAGAATCATGAATTTTCATGAATTAGTGATCAACAGGAATTGGCCAATTCCTGCAACGATGCCAACATGAGTATTCTGTTTGCTTTTGAGAGATTCAAGATTTTCTGGAATACCTCTGCATGCTTACAGCCTGTGTATCAGCACCAGGGGCGGGCTGTGTTGACTTCCCTCTCTTCCCCCATCTAAGTGGAGATGGCTGACCTGTGAGAAAAGCCCTCTCCTGCCCCAAGGACGTGCTCAGGATTTCCTGCTTGCTTTGGAGATGTGAAATGCAGCAAGAGACATGGGCAGGGCCTGGCTGGAGCCGTCCTCTGCCATTGCACCTACCTGGGCTGGGGTCACCTCTGCAGGGACAGGGATCCCTTCTCCAGGGAGAACCCAACCACAGAGACCTGTTCACTGCCCACTTTAATTGAGCTTCCTTTCTGTGTTTAGGCTCAGCAAGCCTGAGAGCACGGTGCAGGTTTTTCCCAGGCAGAGCAGCGTGGCTGTAAAAGCCCCAGCTGGATGGGGCACCGACAGCCAGCACTTCCTTCCCTAACATGGTCAAAAGCAGTCTTAAATCGGATTAGGATTTTAACAAACACTTCATGGTTTACTCTCTGCAGGGAGATTTAAAGCCTGGGGAAGACTCTTCAGCTGTTTGCTTTTCCTTTATGGAGAAACTTTACCGTGGTTGCCCTAAAAGCCCCACCAAGTACAATAAAAAAAATCCCTCCTCAGAAAAACAAATTACTTGACCACAGCCTAAAATAAAGTGTTCATTATCTGCTGACACCCTTTTTCCCTCTGTTTGCAGCTTTTCCATCCAGCTGAACTCAGCAGGGAACCTGCCTGACGCTGCAGCGGGGGCTTGTGCACAAGCTCGGTGCTTGCCCCCTGTAAGGCACGGCGCTGGTGAACTAAATGCAGAATGAGGGCTGAACCACGCAAGCACTGATGTATGTTTTGTAGGTAATGCTTTGGAGAAAATCACTAATTTGAAATGTTGGAATAGCAAAGAGCATTTTTCAGGCTTTTCAGGCGTAACGTATTGTGGAAAAGAGGCTCAGAGCAGATGTACTCGCAGTTTATTCCATTTATCATATTAAAAATAAAGAAAAGACAATTTCGGCTCATTTACTGCTTATTAGTTCAAATAAACAGCTTTTCTAATCAATGTGTATGGCAAACACAATGCTTTCATAATTGGCAGTAGTGGTTCCAGAGCTAATGCAACTGCCCTTCTTTATTGTCTGGTAACAAGTCAGACAGTTAATACGTTGGTCTAATCCTACCCCTCTCTTATTCATTTTAGTTCATGAAAAATTATGCTCTTATTTAAAAATTTTAAGTGTTTGAGGGATTTTTTCCCCATCCGTTTGAGAAAATGCAGCTAGGAATGAGAGCGGCTGCACAGGAAGTGTTCACAAAGGCAGGCATCTAAACTACATCTGAGGGAGTCTTTTGCTCTTATTTATCTAGAGGTCTTTATTGATTTTTACTTCCCTTCCAAAAATACTGATTTAATTTATGAAGTGATAGAAGAGGCTGGGAGAATAATTTTACCTATGAGAGTGTAACATTGTCTAAGTAATTGCCAGGAAAAAGAGAAAAGATCTGATCTACTGCTGCAGATGTTTCTCATCTGGAATACAGACCAATTTTAGCCTTTTCTTTGGATTACTGTTTATTTTGATGCTTTATTATACTGCAATTACCAGGAAGGAAGCAGTGCACAGAAATCCAAGTACGATGCTATTTGTACTTTAACGTTTATTCAGTAACAATTTGGCAGTTTAACCCCTTTCTCCCCTTCTTCTTTTGATACGTGTGAGCCCTCAGTTCAGTTCTTTCATTGCAAACAACAAACCCTACCGACGGGTGTACGGGCCCTGCTGACACCCATCACAGCTGCTGTTGAACAACCTGAAATTTTGTAGGTGCCTTAACGCTCATCTTCTGAGTGCAACTAATGAGGACCTGCTGGCTTTTTTTGCCACCTAGTGCTTCTGTCCCTGCATTACTGTGGAAGGTTGGTTTGTGCAAGGAGCCCTGTGCTGCAGCCTCCCCAGCCAAATGTGCATTTGCCTCGGCAGAGGAGTTTCCTTGCATGAGTGGAGTAAACTTAGACCTGCTCTGTTTTGCTAGAGGGGAGCCAAGGGCTGTAGCAAACCTTTTGTATGCTGGATGGAGGGAAACAAGCTTACATAAATACCTTTGGATCTGGGGCTCCTTGTGACCAGGATTTAAACCTGGTGAATCCTTTCTAAAAGATGCTGAACTTGCTGGTAGGTATCACCCCATGAAACAAGTAAGATGTTCCCTCTGTGGACAAAGCTTCAGATCTTTTAGCCGTGCTCAGAGAACACCTTTGTCCTCTGGACCTGTACTCTTTGATGCTCTGATACACCTCAACAATCATCCCATGTGATTATAAACACATGGAAATTAAATCTAGGTGGTGGTCCAAAAGTTAATGTGCAGTGTAGTAACTTCGAAGCAGTAGCTGTGCTGGCTGTGCCTGGTTTTGCAGCACACACCAGTTTCTGTACTGCTCCTTCCTCTGCCTGCCTCCTCTCCTCTCTCTCTGTATTCAGGTTCCTCCCAAAAGAAGTCAGAGTTTCAGATGAACCAAAGCAGAGCCAGCGATCCCATTGCATCTTACTTCTCCAGATTTCTCTTGTGGATGTCAGTGCGGTGAGCGTGCCGACATCTGTTGCGTGCACATGCATTTACACCCACACAGATACACGTTACAGGGCAATGCTGTGCTTCATGGCTGAGCATGGCCACGGTCACGTCTGTATCCCAACGGGGTGGCTGCAGGAAGCCAGCCCCGACAGGAGCTGTGCTGATGGGCGGCAGGAGCCCTCCTTTTCCCGCACGGGCTCCAGCTCTGACCTGAGCAAACCCCATGGTACAATGCAGCTGTTCTGCTCCGGAGGGGAGCAGGAAGGTGGGTGGATTAGGAAAAGTTTAATATTAGTAATTTTTTTTCCACTGAGCCATGTCATGCTCGAGTCCCCCCATGGCTTCATGGCTCGTGGTCACCCCTGGGAGCAGCAGTCCTGCTGCTGTCCGTCCGTCTGTGGCTGTGGGTCTGAGCCTTGAGACTGGTCATGTTCGGGGGGTGTGCGGGGGAGAGCTCTGTGGGGCTTCACAGTGATGGTTGCTGTGAATTAGAGCAGCACTGACAGAGCCACGCAGTCTGTAACATGGTACCTTTTGGTACCTGGCTATGGCATCCAGACCTCCCAACATTTCATAATCCACAAATGGAAAAGTGGCCCTTAAAATTAATTTATTCAGGTGGGAGCACCGTAAAACTTAAAATAAGGCTTTTGAATTGCTGCACATGCATTGGAGTGTCAATGGAAAGCTTTCTGTTTGGTTTCACAGCCAGATTCAGAAGCGATGTGTGTTGTAGCAGGTTGGGACGGGGCAATGAATGGCGAGGGAGCGCTCACGAAGCTGTGCCCACTGGCAGGCCAGGCGCCAGGAGGCATTCGGGCACGTCAGAGGAGAGCATTTGTCTGGGGAGGGCTGGAAGCTGAGAGGGGAGAGGCAGAACCCAAACAGAGAGTCTTGTAAGATTAATATCTACGTTTTATTTTGCATGCTGCTGTTTCCCTCATTTTCTCCCTGGCACGCTGTGTGCTTGTTGGGCTTTGTGCACGTCGCCGTGGGCAGGAGCACCGCGGGCAGCGCTGCCAGGAGCAGCTGCCTGCACCCCGAAGACAAAGCAGAAGGGAGCTGTAAAACAACTGCAGGGATGCAGGGAGAGCAAGCGAGAGCACTTCTCCTCTGCTTATTTAATCTGACACTGTCCTTAAACATAAGGTCATTTTATAGCCTGCTCGAGGGCTGCCAGGCAGAGGAAGTTACCTTGCGAAGGAAGGAACTGGCCCGTACTGTCCAAATATTGCCAATTGTGTACTGAATGGAGGCCATAGCCTGGAGAACCCAAATAGTAGCTCTTTGTGTCCCCAGTCGCCTCCTGCCAAAGTACTTTCCATAATTAGGCGTAAAACATATTTACATTCCTGTTGTCTTTGGTCTTGGGCACACACCTGTATGTGTGTACGCGCACGAGGTGCAGGCGTATCTATCCCTGTGCTTTCAGAAAATGCCCGGCACTTCTGAGAAGAACTGTAGCAGCTGATGTGAGTGACTGGGACGTGAGCTTCGAGCAAGTTGGGGATCCCTCAGGGATCCCACATGTGAGAGGCAGAAGAAGTCCATTGGGCTCATCCCTGTGCCATGCAGGGGTACGATCCCCACCCAGAGGGATGCTGTATTTTGGCTGAATGGGAAGCTCCTGGCTGAATGCTCCCTTTTAAAATTCGTTGACGTTTGCAGGGAAACCAGAAAAATGGGCTTAAGTCAAGAATGCAATAACCTGACTTAGAAGTGCTCTCTGTGGCAGACACTCATTGCTCGCAGCCTTTCTGCCTGCATGAAGATAAATATAATTGTGTGCAATAAAATACTGTGCCTAGCTGTATCTCCAGTGTATTTATAACACAGCGGCTGATGTACAACAGCTTCTCAGTATGTGTTTCTCCCTTTCTTCATGATAACTAGTAGCCAGACATTGATTAGTTCACTTTTTGGGGAAAAAATGTCACGCAGGACAACTGGATACTTGAGAGGAGAGATTCCTGACAGGCGTCCAAGGGAGCACGACGTGGTCACGTGGCACTGGCTGCTTGCCTGCTTCCAGCTGCACAGTTTCATTAAAATGCAGCCAGAAATCCATTAATTACTATTCTAACATAACTTTCCCGTGGAGGCAGCGGTGCAGCTTTCACATCCGCACGGATGGGAGCTGGTCAGTGTGAGGCATGGGCACAGACCTTGCGAGGGGTGCCCTCCTCCTCCCCCAAACCCTGTCATGCTCTGCTGTGCCCCAGGGCTGCCTTGGGACGTGCTGCCCACAGGGGACCCCAGCACATGGAGGGGTGGAAGTGAGCAGTGGGCAGCAGCCAGGGTCAGTTCTCTGGGCTGGGGCAGCTGATGCTCAGGTGCTGATGGAAGCCCCTGTGTGAGTGGTGTGGGGCTGAGCTGCATTGGCCCTGCACAAAGCATGGTCCTGGCTCCTGCTGCTCCTGCCTGGCCTCCACCAGCATGCCCAATGCAGGTTTCTGCCAGTGCTTGGCTGCATTCAGCCTTCAGTGCAGCTCCAGGCACTGCAGGCACTTCCAGCCCTCCTCTGACAGATGCTCCTGGTGATAGCTCCAAACAGACCCTCTCAAATGGCCGCGTGTGGGCTCCTCTCTGTGTGGCAGTCACAAAACCTCCCAGTTTGCCAGGGTGACCCCTGCTCCTGCTGGGAAACTACTTGCAGAAGTCCCACGGAAACTTTCAAGCCCAGGATCGTGCTCGCTCTGGTTGGGAGTTTACTTTTGCTCCGGATGCCTTCTGCGTCTTCAGGCACTTAATGGAAACGCCAGTGCTCGCACTTGGAGGGCAGGCCGGAAAGTTTATGTGGACTTGTACCAGTGCCAGAGTGACATTTTTGTCAGCCGGAAGCCTATTTCCATTATGCCTTTGTCAGACTTTGCCTCAATAGAGGGGAATTTGGGGCTTTCTGTGTCAAAGTGCTGTACAAATGTTATCTGAGGTCTTTACCACCCATCAGTGCCCTGTTTTTCTGACGTTCATGGGAAGCACCTCGAAGCACTTGAGCAGGGACAGGGCAGGTGAGGGTCAGTGCTCTTGCCCTGAGGGAAATGCTCCATGAGGTTATTTTCCTTTCCTCCCTGTGTGTTCACCACTTTAGATGCACACTTGTGCATATGTTCTTCTTCTGTTTACCTTGGTTTTCTTCTATTTCCAGCTCCAAAATCTCTCATCTTCTCAACAGGGAAGGTGCCTGCTCTAACAGGAGAGCAGGACTTGAGGAGGAGAGCCCTGCAAACACCTCGGGCTCGGGGCCATTCAGACCCGGGCTGGCAGGGGGCCAGGCTTCTCACGGTGCCAGCTTCCACACTTGCAGCTTTGGATGTTTGAGCACCTTTTAAAAAACCTGCTGTAGGTTAGTAACACCAAATACCCTTCACAAAGCATTCAGGTTTCGTTTACTACCTTATACTTCTCTTTGCTTGCTCTCCTGAAGCCTGCTGGTGGGAAGAAGCAGGCGGCTGCGGCGGCGTGGTGGCATCGCGGGGAGCCCCAGGCACTCTGCCACAGCTCACCTTCTGTGACATCTTCTGGGCAATAAAACTGACGCTTTATTTGGGTGTTGATAGCACATGGCACCTCAAAGTGCCTGGGATGTTGTTTGAATGCTCTAAGGGGACAATCCTGAGCACTGCATGGCTGTCACCCCCAGATCTCCTTCTACTTTGTGGGTAGCCACCTGCATAGAAGCTTGGCTGCGTCACCGAGTCATGATTAGAAGTTCTTTATGTAAGAGTGAGATCTGCAGATGTGTCTGTGTACTAGTGCATGGCTTTGGGCAAATCATTTCACTCCCACTAACGGTGGTTGGGACAGTAAGGTCTGAAATGCCATGGGGGAGTTGACCAGAACTTCCCATGCAGTGCTGGGGTCAGTGCAGCAGAGCTCCTCGGTACTTACCTACACAGAAAGTCGCCCAGTTATTGACAGAAACACCAGCAATTTTACAGGGTTGACTTAAAAACACATCTTCAAGCAGTGCAAGGTGGCCTCTAGCGAAATGAACTGCCACACATGGAGCTCTGAAAAACTCAAATGGAAGGTTTCACGTGAGTGTGTGTATGCTCATACACAGCTCACGGAGATGGGATGGCCAGATTTTGCCTCCAGAGACCTGCTTTGGCTTGAATTGCAGAGCAAGGAGTTTGAGATCATAGCTTAACCAACAGATGCTGTAAGGTTAACAAAATCAAAAGAAATAACCCTCATATGGGTATTTCAGTGTTTTTTCTCACTTTGTTTTTGTTTTGTTTCACCCGAGCAGGAAGAAGTGTGTTAAATAGGGATAATTTACTAAATGCACACTGGAATCATAACACATCTTTACATTTTGCTACTTTTTTTGCAGTACTGGTTTCTCAGGAGTGCTGTGGCTTGGCCCCTATGGAAATATTTGTCCTTTGTTACGGGACATCTGTCTGTAAAACAAGTTCTCTCTTTATCTCAAGTTTAAAGTGAAAAATTCCCAGGTTTGGAAGCATGTTAGAATTTCCTGTTCCAGATGCATCTGCATTCAGTCCCAGGAACAGACACTTGGCTGTAATAAAATGAGGAAAAACACACCAGGGAAAAAAAAAAAAAAGGCACTAAATCAGTGTTGCAGGTAAAAAGGAGCAAAAAAATATATATTTAAAACATAATCTTTCAAAAGTCCATCAAGCAGTTTTCAGGATAATTTTCACTTATTTCAGAATAGCTCCTACCACCGGGCAGCCTCTAAAAATAATAAGCCCAAACCTCACCCCTGCTGATAAACACCATGGACTTGCTTGTGGCTTATCTAATGCCTGAACATCTGTTCCTTCATTGCTGAGAGGTCTTCTTGTGCTGAGCTAATGCAATTCCCTACACAAAGGTGAAATAAAGTTGAGAGGCTCTGACCAGTGGCTTCGTGCCACAGAGGCCAGCTTTGCAAAAACGCTTCTCTGTGGAAGTGTCTGATTCTAATTCAGATTAAAACTCAGGAGGGGAAAAATGTTACCTAGCCTGGGCTTCATCTCCAAGCTTTTTGATATGAGAGGAAGATACTTTAATACGGAAAGCATGATTCAGGCAAAGTAGTTCTCCAAGGCCTGAAGAGTTGGTGATGGTGGTGTGCTCTGTTTTCCCTTTCTTCTGCTGTGGCAGCTTCATCGTCTGCCTGCTGGTTGGACTTCCAGGCCAAAGACCTGTTTGTGGAGAACGTGCAGCACGTGTGCGCGGGGAAAAAACTCCTTGTAACTTTGATCAAGACGAATTACACAGTCTGCTTGATTCAGGAAGTATCAAATGTATATAATCCTGTAGCAGCAATTCAATATTTAAGGAGCTGTACATGCAGAATTATGTGATTACACGTAATCCTTTCTTCAGTCTTTCTCTGCCAGGAAGACCCAATAACATCCTGGGTGATCCCAAAACACAGCTGATACCTATCATGGAAAATAGGTCATTGAGGTTGGGTGGATGTGGTGGATGGGGGCAGCCTTTGGGACGAAGGACCTGCCAGCCAGCTGCCCTGTGCCTTGGTGCCACCGTCCTGGCCGCCCTCTGGCTCCTTGGAGGAGCAGATTCGTTGTAGGTGTGACCAGGTCTGTATTGCTCAGAAGTCAACACACCAAAGAATAAGGGATGCTGTGTCCATGTGCACGGCTCGAGCGAGTTATTGACAAACAGTGTCCACGCTTTTACTTTTCTGCCCTGTCTTCCCAGTGTCAGCTTTCAGCTCCTCTGGCTGCCACATCCTGCGAGGCTGCAGTTCATACAAAGTAGCAAGAGCATCAAAGAGGGGATCATGAATAAAAAACTGCTTTATGACATGTCTTCAAAGTGCCTTTTTAAAAGTTCAAAGGACATAAGGAAAGGAGGGGATCAAAATCAAAGGAAGATCAGGGGGAGGGAAATTAAAGCCTCAGAGGAACTTTATGGCATGTTTTCTGTAACACTTTCAATGCCAAAATCAGGCATGTTCCAAGCACCGGCTCCCCTGGTTCCTTCTTCCCTGGCACTGGTGTTAGCACTGCTTGGCAGCTGCCAGCAGCTTCTGTCCTGCTAATGGGCACGAGACGCTCACAATTGGACTTTCTTTCATGAATTTCATTTAACACCAAACCTCGCAGTTGTGTTGCCTGCAGGCCAAGAGGAAGATACTGGTTCTGTACCAGATGGGAGATCTGGGGTTGGGCTCCACTCCCGGGGAAGGACAGCTATGAGAGGTGGTCATGGTGTGTGATCTGCTTAATATTCAGTAGGCTCTTAGTTTTATCATTTTCCTTCTTCTCTGTGTCTGTTTTTAAACAGTATAGAAAAGCAATGCACTGAGCAAGGGAAAAAAGTCAGGCTATTCCTGACCCAGGGTCAGACCCCTTTACTGACAGGCACGTGCCCACTGGGATGAACTGGAGCCACCACACTCCGGGGGAGCAGGGCACGGCCCAGGGCAGGGATGCTCTCTGGAAGGGACACGGAGCAAAGGCTTGGCCAGTTTGTGTTGCAGTTTGGGGAGTTTTCAGGCTTGTGTGTTTAAATGGAAGTGGAAAACCTGAGAAGCTGAATTCATTATCTGAGAAAAAGTGGGTGCCTGTGCAGGGATGAGAGGTTCGTGCTCAAGGGAGTCGTGGTGCTGCCTCGGTGTTCCTGTGCACTGCAGAGGAACAGCCCATGGGGTGGTTTTTCTTGCTGACCATCAGCCAACAAATGCATTTCACACTTAGGGGTAATGGCGTTTCCTCCTTTGACTGCTGCTGGAGGATTTATGGAGTCATCGTGTGTGCATTGTTTCTGCAGCAATAGTCAGTCCTCATCCCACCCAGGAAAACTCACCACATGAAGCTCTTTTAACACAGATGCTTTCCAGGGCTGCTGCTCAGAGGAAGTCAGAACCCCCTGCTGAGCACTTCTCATTCTACCTTTTCTTCATACTCTTACTGTGCACCTTGCTGTGCTCCCTGGTTTAGGCAGTCATCCAAAAATAGTCGGTAGCGATGCACGTCTGTGAGATAAAATTCAGCGTGTGCTGTGCTGTTGTGGAGGTCTCGAACCTCGGTGCGTGGGCGGTGTTCTGGAGAACAACTAGTGCAAGGAACAAATTGAATGGCTTGTCTTTCACCCAGAGAGGTCCCAGATCCGCTAAATATCCCTGGGAAGGGCACCACAAGGTAAAATTCAGTAAGTTTTTAATATGTCTCAGAAAAAAAAAAAAAAAAAAGGAATTTCAAGTTTTATTCATTTGTAACTACAGGGGGGGATTTAAGGCATACTGAGCAAATAATCAGACTGGAATTTGCCTTAGAAACTGGGGCTAAGACCTGTAAGGTTTGTTTGCAAGAGGGAATTTGCATCCAGGCAAGATCCTTTCATTCAAGCTCTTTATATTCAGTGGTTGGAAGCGGCACGTCTCAGTGACCTGTTGGCTTTATTTCCCCAGCAGTCGCTGAGCCCCTGGGGCAGGATTTCCTTTTCCAACACACCTTCAGCGCTGCAGGCAGGTGCGCAGCGGCACCCCGGGTGCTGTGCCCGGGCAGCACGTGGGAGGACTTACACACCCAGCGGCTCCTCTCCCGACAGCCCTTCACGGCACGCACGTGAGAGGATGTGACAGTGCTTAGGAGGTTATTAATGGCTTCCCATGTGAACCGGCAGCCTTGTGACTTCCATCCACCTCACCCAGGGGCTGGAAATAGAAGGGGGTTTAGCCGCACTTCCCCACTCCTTGCTCCGTCGCAGGGCTCCTGGCAGCAACGTGGGCTGCTGTGGGAAAGTTCTTGGTGCTCGGGCTTGTTTTCCCTGCGGGGGGAAGAAGCAGTGAGTCAGCAGAGCTAAAGACGTCTGTCCCTGATGTCAGTGCTTCCCTTTTGACTGTCCGATGCTGCTCCTCTCTGGTGCAGCTGGTGAAACCTTGCGCTGAGCACTTGGGAAGTAGGGCGAAACCATCCACCCTTGGGACAGCAGTGAAGACTTGGTGCTCCACGGCAGCACAGTGGGACTCTTGGAAATTAAAAGGTAGATAGGCTGCTAGGTGGATAGACTTAAAGTAGTTGTAGTACCTGCCAGAGTGAGGGGCAGAGAGTCAGCAGCAGCCTGCAGACAGAGGGCCAGACCCTCTCGGGGTCATTCGAATCCAGTACAAACAGCTCCATAAAGAAGAGGATCTTGATGATATTCTTTCTTCTTCCAATCTAACAGGCAGTGTCTGTTGGCTTGTCTCAGTGTCCTGCCCTCCACCTGCTGCAGGTGGGCAGCTGTCTTGCATATCCCACAGCTTTGTGTTTTTATTTTATTTTTGCGAGTGTTGCCAAGAGGTGGAAGCTGGGAGTTCCGTGGAAGTCCCCCATGGAAGCTGCCAGCCCTACCCAGATGCACAACTGGCGTAAAAGGGAGGGGGGGGCTCCCTGAAAGCCAAACCACCAGCAGCACAAAGGAAAATATGGGAGTCCTCCTCCACTTGTACATGGGCACGTGCAACAGAAATGCAGTTTCTTACCATTTTTTGGTGAAGCTCATGGGCTGCTGGAACCAGGGGTGGAGGGAGGGCTGGGGCTGGAGACGCGGGGCGATGCTCACTGCGCCTCCCGGCACCGCCGCCTGCTCGACACGCTCCCTGTCCTGACGCTGTTTTTCTCTGCTCCACTCAGACTGCAAATGGCTATGCAAATTCCTGAATATTTTCCTACTTCCTTTTTAAGATGTATAACGTTATGTATTATTTTCTGATACTTACCTAAACCGGGAAATCTGTTTTCCATCTCATTTCAGCCAAGGTTTTCTTTTTAAGCAGTCCTTCCCAGCATTTTCCTGTAACACTTTTGGTTTGCTGAGTGAACTTTTCAATATGAGGATAAATGAAAGTGAAAATGCATTGCTTGTCACATACTTGCTGTTTAGAGAGGCTTTTTTTTTTCTTTTTCTTTTTTTTTTTTTCCTCTGGGTTTGAAGAGAGCAATATAAATCATTGATTTAAAAACAGGGTAATTTAACAAGATTATAGGAGAGAGAAAATCCACTTCCTACCCAAAGTAACAGTCTCTTAGCTTTCTCCACCTACACAAGCCATATGCATCCTCTGCGCTGCCTGAGATCCTCTTTTGTGTTTTTCTGGCAAGACTGTGGTATAATAATTGAAGTCCATATGCAAAGCTTTCTCTGTGGAGCCCACACTGGTCTTTTAATTACTTTGTAATTGGGCAGAGCGTTACCATCGCTCAGCCCCCAGTCTGCTCTGCCACATTAGGGATGTTAAAATCTCAAAATCCCAGCTCAGAGGCATTTGCTCAAGGTTGCCTTTTGTTACTATCTCCCCTTCCAACATCCAGAGCAAACACTACGCTTCTGAATAGTAAGGAGTGGTGTGTGCTGGAGCTGTTCTGTTCACATACATGGGTGTGATAAGGAAAAGCTCTTCAGAACAGGGATGTGCAGTTGTGTGAACACCTAAAACCCAGCCATTGTTCAGACTTGGTCGCATCACCCCATGTGCTTTGTCCCCATGGATCCTCCTTGCAGCGCTGGTCCCTCCAGGTGGCCCCACCAGCGCTGCCTGATGCTTCTGGTGGCCAGGCTAAGAAACAGCCACAGCACTGTTCAGCACTGCCTGTTGGAGCAGGTATTGATAGATGTAGCACACCTCACACGAGCATCAGATTCTAGGAGCCAGGACTTCAGAATGAGTTCTTGTAAATCAAACATGGGCATCATTTTGGTTGTCAGTTTACCAGTGACATGTACCAGAAAAAAAGTGTCTTGGAGCCTGCCTAGCTCCGAGCTGGAGGACAGGGTTCCAGTAATGAGTTTTCAATGAAGCGTTTTTCTAATTATAGCAAATTATTTTTACAAATATTTTCCTGGGAAGAGAGTCTGAAATTAGAGCCAAAAAAGTGGAAGGCTGAGATGTAGACAGTGCTTGAAGAAGAAAAAAAAAAAAAAAGACTACTTGCTAATTCTTGTATTATTATCAGGCCAAATATTTCTTCAAAATGCAGAACAGCAGACTTCTGAGCTTGCTGAATAAAGCTAGCAAATGCTGGCAGAAGGGTATGACTGGTTGTGTGTGCATTTCTAACCTGCACATTTTGTATTCATGGGTTCTCATGAACATCATTTATATACGGTCTTTGCGTCCTTGAAAAATTGGAATGGTGACATTCAAACCAGCTCTGCCCTTCCTCCCCTGCGGTGCGGGGCAGCTCCCGGGGGTGCTCCTGGAGCAGCAGTGGGGGCCAGCGGGTGCAGGTGCTCAGCCAGCAGCAGAGGACAGAGAACAGCTCATGGCCCGAGCAGGAACACAGGTCGGGCTGCCCCGGAGCAGAAGGATTTCGTATCTGTTTTTCTATCTAAATGTCGCAACTGACTTCTATTATTTTTCCAGAGCAGACTTACTTTCCTGGTTGCAGATGCTCTCAGTTTTGGTGCGGGGGAAAGTGAGTTATTATTAGTTATCACTAGCAGAAGTGTAAAAATCCATCTCTGGAGGTACTATGGTACTATGCCATGCAAATGTGAAGGAAGCGCATGTTTGTGCCGATGGAGACAGCTTTGCCTGCAGGCAGGCTCAGTGCCACCTGCTTTCCAGGAGAGTTTTCCAGTGCCTCCTGCACTGGAAGTGCTGGGGCTTTCAGCGCCATGGCATGCTGGTTGTGTGCATATCGCTCTTATGCTCAGCCGGATAATTTAATTAGAAGTTAACCGTGGAAAAATCCATAATACTTGGATATAGGTGGTGTGGGCTGTGAGTAACTGCTGAATAACCTTAATGCAAACCTGAATGTAGGTTATTGTTCATCAGAAAGGAGTCAGTTAACTGTTTCTAAAACAAAAAAAATCCCACCACAAATCCCCAAACCCCCAAACCAACCACCACGGGGTTTTCACAGCCTCAGCCCAGGCAGCCCTTGGTGGCTGGAGTGGTGGATGGTTTTGGTCGCGGGCTCTGCTGGTGTTCAAGCAGGGACCATTGGCCCTCCATGCGGGGCACAGAGCAGAGGTGGGTCTGGGAAGCCTTGCAGTAATGCAGGCAGTGGGTATTTTATGGCATGCACGTAGTTGTTTCATGAGGAATTTGAGGTAAATCTGTCCTGGCTGTTGAAACCTCATCTGGAAGCCGTGGTGACCGCAGTCTGTTAGCAAACTCTGCAGTAGCCCGCGGTGAGCGTGCTCATGAAGCACCTAAGGGTTAAAGACAGATCGTTTCCCTCTCTCCCCCAGCCAGTAAAGGTAATTATACCACCATCTATTTAGCTGCTGAAGAATTTGCCATTGAGTAGATAGGGCCCTGCTTCACCAGAGCCCTTCAGCAGTCCAACAATATCGCATTACCCAGATTGTATAAAGAGCACGAACGATTTCCGCTCGCGGATCTATAATGGAGGTATCTCTTTACAAAGCCCCTACTTCAGGCCAGCTGAATGCCTCCGCCGTGCCTCAGAAATCCCGCAGCCCTAATCCCTTCAGCAACAAAGATCTGTTTCTTTGCTTAGCATGAAGTAGACCTCAGAGGCCGGTGTGTGCCTTGGCCTGTAGGCCAAAAGCCTCCTGTTTACAATTTCCCTATTCCTGTTTTTAATGTTGTTCTGAGAGCAGCCACAAAGGGCCAGTTTTGTCCAGCAGGAACAAGGGAGCTATTAGAGAGGGACGGAGGAAGGAAGGAAGGGAGATCCAAAAGGAGCAGCCCAGGAGGGATTAGCATACACAGCTGTTCCCTGAGGGACAGGAGCTTTATGCTTTTTATAATTTCCCTCTCATTTACATTTTTTAATATCTTGTTTCCTTCTTTCTGCCCTCCTCCCCCCCATTTCTTCAGGACCATCTGCCCATTTTATTGGATTTTTGTTTTCCAGGCGAGCGCATCCAGCCCAGCGTGCTCGCTGGCTCCGAAGTTAAACCCTGCTATTTGGATCAACTTCAGCTTTTTTCCTCACTCTAAACCCTCTCTCCTGCATTGTTCACCTTACGTCCCTCCACACGGCCCTGTCCTGGTGGCAGTGGGAGCTGTGGGTCGCTGCCCACGGCCGGGCCAGCGATGCCGAGCGGTGCGGGTTAGCGAGCATCCGAGGCTGAGGGCTCATCCCTGAATGCACATTGTTCTCGAAGCTCCCAGGACCAGAGGGGAGAATAGTTGAACTGTTTACAATATTGTTTCATAGGCTGCTAAAAAGCGGCCGTCTGTTTTTCAGAAGCGCAGCGAAACGTTTATGAGCGTGGGACCTGCTCCAGCTCTCTGCCGCAGAGCTCTCGCGCCGGGGCCGGGGCCGTCCCGCACCACGCGCCAGCCGGTGCGCGCTGCTGACAAAGGGGTTGCAGGACGCACACACCTCCTCCCTTTTCCCAGATGAGGATCTTCCAGGTGCCCTGATTTACAGAGCAACCAGGCTGGGCTGGGCCAGTCCCATCCCGCTGTGTTCATTGAGCCGTGGTGAGGCCGCAGCCGGGGAGCGCCGAGGACACCGGGCACGGCGTCCTGTGGGACGCCACATCTGCCTTGCAGCAACTGCTTCTGGGGAGCCCCAGCCCCTTCCTCTATTTCTGTACTGTGTGCGTGCCCCTGTGCTGCTGCAGAGCTACCAACAGCTGCTCCTGCCCTTACCTCTGATAATTCACGTTCGTCGTCTTAAGTTTGTGCGTTTAATTGAAAGCAAATTAATAGCACAGCAGCTTTTTTCTCTCATGCGAGAGGAGAGGTCGTATATCTGCCTCCGTGCTTTTACGGCTTCGTGTTGGTTATTTCCAGTGCTGCAGGCTGCTCCTCATGTGGGAGTTAGAGCAGGTCCTTCCAAAAAGTGACCTGTTTTTTTCCCATGAAGAGACTTTGACGCAGGATCACTCCAAAGCTCATTAAGGTCGTTAAAAATATTTATTTTAGGCAGATGGATGCTCTAACCAGAATTGTAACCCAGTTGTAGGTAAATGCAGGAATAAATCAGAATTTGAGTTTTACTGTAATGGCCATGAATGTTCCACTGTATCTTCGGCATAAGGGATCCCATTGTACAAATTTAGGATGTCTACAGCTTTTACGCGATTTCATCTACATTTCTTAGGATTTAATATTTGAAGTTCCTTCTAGGGATGTATCAAAGGAAAAGCTGGATTTAAACTCTATTCAGAAAGTTTTCACATATTCAGAATTACTTAGTGCTTATAAAAGTAATTAGCTTCCATGGAGTACATTTAATGCATCCACCTCCTGGAAATGGGGTGTTTTGTCCCGTTCGGCAGGGGCCGCGCGTTGGACCCGAGCAGAGCAGGGCTGTGGTTAACATCCTCCCGACTCACCCGGGGACGTCCAGCCTAAACCCTTCCTTCCTGCCCAAAGTGGAATTATCATTAACTCATAACTCGTTTTCAAGAAGAACATTTTTTTGTAGGCTGTGGAGTTCTTCCAAGAATTTTTCAATTTTTACAAATGAAAATATAGTCTAAACCAGATGCCAGCTGAAATGCACTTACTTTATACCAGCTAGCCAAGGCAATGCACCACAAGCTCAGCAATGTGACCTTTAAAATAGCCTTTCTAGAACAAGCTGGTAAGAACACTTTCTAAAAAGCCACAATTGCAGCTACTCTTATTACTCATAATATCCTTGATGGAGAGGAACTTAAAAATAATACTTAAGGAACTTAAGCTTCAACAACCCCGATAGACTTAGTTTCTGTGCAGCACAGGTTTCCTTCGTGGGATTATAGATTTGAGACTGTGATTATAGTGTTGATGATAATGTTCATTTTCTAAATCATTATTTGTGTAAGAATAAAATAAAACAAAACAAAATAAAATAAAAACAAAAGGAGTGAAGCCTCTTCTTCAATTTTCTCATGAAAAATGAATAGTTCTGTGATCTAGCCATTTGTTTCTGAATGTGGATACATATTTCTCTGTTTTCTCCACATATTTATTAAACTAACAAGTATTATATACATATTTATGTAAAATACAATTGGACAATGTATTTCAAATCAATAGAGTATTTTGAGTCATCACTCTGAATGATGCTTTGTAGATGCACAATTATATATTACTTTCTGGGATTTTTGGAATATTCCAAGCTGTGCTGAGCTACTATTTAATTAAAACTGTCACTTGGGATCCAGTTTCTTTAGGTTTTTGTGTCAGGACATGTGAACCTAGTTTACATACTGCCGTTAAAGCCATGCCTGGGTGCCGCGGTGAAGCTGCCCCTGGGTACAGAGGAGCGGCGGGGCCCTGCTGCAGTCGGGAAACCAAAACAACTCCAAATCCAGTTTGCTTTAGTCCAGTTGACAAAAGACTTTGCACCAACACTTCAGACCTGATGGGACGATATTTTTCTATCATTTGTGAATTTTCTGTTGAACTGATTCCACTCAATGTGATGCTTAGAGCAAAACTTTTCCTGCCTCTTTAACTTCTTTCATGCTAGGCAGGGTGGAAATGAGATATGTTTTCCTTAAAAGCCTTTATTTTTGCCCGCTTTTCTATTCGCCTTGTTACAAAGCACATTGGTATTCAGATTTGTCACCTTATAAAGCCCCAGTTCTGCTGAGGCTCTCCGGTCCCTACCGCCAGCGGCAGGATATTGAAGGATTTGAGCTGCAATCTCTAAGCAGCAGCAAACACTGCTTTAATCCAGCTCATTTCCATGCTAGATATAACTCGCTCAGCCCTACATTTCCTAGAGGTAATGCTTGATTTCCAGAAGCTGTTGTTTCTGGCCGTCCAGGCTTTTCTGGTGGAGTTTTCCCCGACAGAGGAGCGAGGGCAGGGCGGGCGGCAGCGGGGCCGTGAGGGGCTCTCCCCTTCCCTCTCTGCTGGCCTGGGGCTCGCCAAGGCAGGAGCTCGGAGCCCCTGCTCCTCCTTGCCCAGCCTCTGCTCCCCCCTGGGACCGCTTCACGCCGCGTGGTGACAGGGCCGTTACTGCAGAGCGGCCGGATGGGGACCACCAATTTAGTTCTCACAGACCGTGGCTTCTGGCTCTTCAAGAGCATTGTTTTGACACTGGCAGGAAAAAATTAGGCCATTGTCTTTGCTCCCATGAAATTTCCTGTCCTCTCTTTATGAGGTGTACGACTGCACAAAGTGCCTTTCTGCTCCCACAGCGGCGAATCTCGACACCCACGGCTTGGGCTGGTGTCCTGGGGTGGAATTTTTTTAAGGGCTGGTTTGGGCCGTTTGCCCATACGAAATGAATGAATGAATAAATAATCTGCAGCTGTCCGAATAGCTGTGACACCTCCGTGCTCTGGCCAGTGCTTTGGAAGAGGATGGGGAGAAGGAGCGTGGAGCTGAGCTCTTCTCAGCCCTGCTGAAGCTCCCCTGGCCGGGGACAGCTGAGGATGTGGGGGCAGCCCCCGGGTCCTGTGCCAGCGAGTTATAGGGCTGGGGTCCAGGGTACCAGGAGCGGAGGGGAGAGGCTTCTCTGCTCTGTGCTTGTTTGCCGAGACAGCCTGGAGGAGAAAGTCGAGCAGGGAATCCCATAGAAAAGCCGAGTACCTTTTCTCGAGGCTGGAGAACAGGGTGAGCCTGGAACATCTCGGGGTGTCTGGTTGCCTGGTGGGGGAATAGGGCTGGAGCAGGTGAGGGTGGGGGACGAGCAGGGCTGGGACAGTGCCAGCAGGACGGGAAAGGGGCAGAGACCGTGGAAAGCAGCTGGGGAAGGAGCCTTCTTTGCAGGAAGCCGAAATGTTATTATTAGTACTCAGTTTCCTGGACAAAAGAGTCTTGTCTATTTAAATACTTCTGCTTCACAGAGTCGTAGTTCTCCAGACACAATAAAATTTGCCTTTTCTCCCTGGTGTTTTCATTTTCCGTTTGCAGCAGGTGGTGCAGGCTACTGTGTGCTGCCGAGCAAGGCATTCACGGGCTGCTGCGTGCGCTTGTTCTGCTCTGGGGACCGGGGAAAGACAGGTCCCATCGACGAGGTGCTTGTTCCTCGTGTCCCACGGCAGGTACTGGCAGAGATGCTGCTCCTCCACGGTACTACTTCTGAAATGCTGCTGCTGGAGAGATTCAGATCTATCAGATTTGAATAAAAAAGAGAAAAAATGTAAATGTGTGTTTTATGATCCAGCAGTGAGGTGCAGAATCCCTGCTGACGGCCCTGTGTGGGACACCCTGCCCCATGGTGAGCACGGGGAGACAGCTTCTGCCTCTGTGAACCTTGAGGGTGGCAGCTCTGGAGACCACCGAGACCTCGCAGAAGATAGTGACCAGCTCTCAGGACAAAGTACGTTTTGGGATGTAGCCCTGGAGGAGCGGGCATCCCAGCTGGCTGACTTTCTTTCTGAATGAAATTTACTGGCTTGGGCACTCGCCATCTCTGCAGCATGTGTAGAAAGCTCTTAGATGTCATGATTTAAAATCATGCCAGTCTTTTTTTTTTTTTTTTTTCTTTGCCATACAACACCCTAGTCTCAAGTGAAACAACACTCATTCTTCAAACAATAAATACTTGGAGAATGCACAAAGAACTGTAAATGTTTTATGGGCATGGATTTGGTTTATTCATTTTTTTTCACAATAGGTAAAGCCACAGATTTATACATCGTGTGCACAAAATCAGTTATCTGCCAGCCCAAGCAAGCACAACTAACACTCCTACACCACTGCAGCTCTGTGCCCTGTGTGGGCTGGACCCATGTGCCTGCAGCAGGCTGTGGCTTCTCCCCCAGCTGCAGGTAAAAGCAAGACAAGGGGCACGTTTGGTCCCAGGTGAGGATGTTTGGGGCTGGGAAGAAGGAAAAATTCACCTGCTGCTGATGGTCCTGAGGAGGGGCTGGGGAAGGGGTGCGATGGGGTGGAGGGGCACTGAGAGACTTGTAATGTATGAATGCAGCCACCCCCTGGATGCATGCTGTGGAGTGTGAATGGGGAAGGGGTCTGGCAGTCAGCGTGTGAGCCGGCATTTCATCTGGAGGTGTGAGTTTTGCTGACATGAGATCACACTCAGTTCCACTAAAAGTGTAATTTTCCTTGCCTGTTTATTTCTAATTGTTCTTGGTTGCATAAATGAGCACCAGCAGCACTGGCATCTGCAGGCAGAGACCTGGAGAGCTGTGTGTAAGCTGCTGACTTCCTCTGCTATGTGCAGGAATAGCTTAAACCAGCAGGTATTTAGTGTAGGTGAGTGCATTTAGGTGAAAGCCCGTGTGCAGATCCAATGTGCTGAGTAATTGTGGCTCATTGTGTTGTCTCTGGAAGACTTTACTGCTTAGGAATAAAAAAATCAAAGTAATGGGTATTTTCCTTCTTAACCCCAATACAGGCATCATTAAGGATTCCATTTTGTGTGAGGTTTTGCATAGAAGTTTCAGTAAAACTTTAGTAAAAGCAGCCTTAAATATGTGCAAAATGTTGTAAGAAATGAAAGCTTCCCCGTGCTGTCCTCTCCTTCCTCTTCACCTTCCTGTGCGATCCCAGACAGGACCGTGATGGGGGAGGGATTTTGCACAAAGGTAGCTCCAGGATCAGCCTTCCAGCAATTCAAACCCCCCGTGCATCCCGCTTGGAGCTGCCTGGCAATCTGCTTGGCTCCCAGTTGTGCCTGCACCAGGGAGTGCATCTGAGGGAGGGCAATTCATCGTGCACCCCCCTTCCTAAACAAGCCTCCAGAGTAGAGTCTTAAGGAAGACCAAAATATTTCACTCTAAACTATTCCTCAGCTTCCACATAAATAGGGGAGTGATAATAACACCCTGCTATCTCCTGTGAAGTGCTTGGAGAAACACGGATAAAAGCATCCGTAAGTGTAAAGTATCATTACTTGGCAGCTGCTGCTATCCTCCTCCACTGCCTGCGCTCTGCCGGCCGCTCATTAGTTTAAAGGCTGCAAATAACCTCCAGAGCTTCTCCAAGCGGAAACGAGAAATGCTTTGCTAGAAATGATAGCTCTTTGTGCTTTTTTTTTTTTTCTTTCTTTCTTTTTTTTTTTTTTTTTCTTTTCTGCTTTTGTGATATTCACGTGTGAGCCAAGGCCTGTGATTTGGAAGGAATTTTGCCTGGAGGTTTGCAAAATTGAATGTGGAAATGTTCAGGAAACATTGCATAAAGATGACTTTTGATGTTGCTGTACAAACAGCCACGAGCCCGAGCTCGCAGCCCCAGGCTGTGCCTCTGCCCAGAGGTCTGCAGCCGGAGCGCCGGCCCCGCGGAGGCAGCGCCGTGTTTGCTCACAGCGTCTCATTTGCCTTTTCATTTAGCAATTTGTCTGCTCTCTTTCCTCTTCTGCAGTTTCCTCCCTCCCTTGCCTTGTAAAGTGATCGTCTGCTACCTTTCCCGGGAATGGCAGCGCTCCCCGGAGAGCAGCAGAGGGAGAGACAGCCTAACGAGCACACGCGGCCCCGTAATGGTGCTTTTCCCTCTCTTTTATCCCAGGCCATTTGTTGGGTGGTGTGGTTGACAGGCTGCTGTGGGCACTAGGGAGACAAGCACGACACCACCTTTCTTTAGTTACTTTTCTGCTCTTTTTCCCTTTTTCCCTCTGAAACTTAGGCTCTCTCCCACCACTCCCCAGCTGTCCAGCCGAGCTCCGTGCAGGCACCAGGAGCCCTGATTGCCCTTCCTCTTTGCGCCCTGGTGCCTGCTGAAGATGCAGATGCCTGATTTGGGGGGCAATTACCAAGCAAGCGAGAATTACTTGGGGTTGTTTTATTTTAGTTTTGTTATTTGTGACGGTGAGTGGGTCTGAGCAGCATCCGGCCGGCGGCCGTCCTCTCCAGATCCACATCTCACCACTTCAATGCTGCCCGGGTCAAACCTGCAGGTCCGTACATCCCTGCTGCAGACGTGGCCAGTTTTGAGGTCTTTGTGCAGGGAATGGAGGGGTGACGGCTCTTTGCTTCAGATACAGGAGGGGTCTGGACTCAAACTCATAAGCACGACGTTTTTCCTGGTGTGACACAAGATTTGTTCCGCTCCGCTGACCGAATGCCTGCCCTTTGCTGGAATAAAATGAGGGCACGCATAGAATTACTGTTTTGTCTTAATTCTGGAAAGGGAATGCTTTTACCTTTCCCCACCTTCTGTTTCCTGGGGATACTGAGCTAGCTCCCGACAGAGCCTGCCCGTGGAGATAGGAGCCCCAGGATAAGGGACTTTGTTTGCATTTCAGGCCAGCTCGGTCTCTCCCCGCTCCAGGAGGGATCTGGTGGCCATGGGGACAGCGGTGGCTCCTAGGTGACTGTGGAGTGCACGCTGGCCTGGAGATACGCTGAGCCGCTCGAGCAAATCGTCTTAAAATAGTCTTCATATGTGATGCAGAAGAACCCAAGCAAAACACAGAAAGCAGCCAAACCCAAATTTATGCTTGTGGTTACTGAAGCTTGTGAGATCAATTTTTTGTTTACTTAAAACTGATTTCAAAGAGTTCTTCTCCTTTAATTCTCATTCTTGCTGCTGGGGCTGGGGGATGGTGGCGGCGGTGGCGGAGGCTCAGCGCCGCTCCAGGGCGCAGGGGCTGGGCTGGTGGGCGAGGGCAGGGCAGGGGCAGCCGGGTGGCCGTGGGCATTGCCCCCACTGACTGAGCTGGTGGCAGCATGGACATGCGAGCACGGGGTCCTTCTGGGAAGCAAATTGTGCCGGGCAGGCACTGGGCTTCTGTGAAGTCAGCTGCCGAGGAGCTGCTTACGCGAAGTGCTCCTGTGCTGAGTTTTGACCCAGGACTAAATTAGGGAGGAGGATAAAAAAAAAAAAATCAGCTCACTGCCAGGAACTTGCAGATGTCCTAAGGTACCTCTGTGCTGCGGGAGGGTTTTGGAGCTGGTGACTGACCCTAGTCTCACCCTGTGACAAGGACAGGGTGATGGCTCTGTTTTACAGTGCTCACGTCCATCCCATGGGGATGCTGATGCTGTGGGATGGGTTCTAGGCTGGGGCTTCTCTCTGCAGTCCTGGCCTAGGGTCCCACGTGCTGCCTCCTGCTTCCTCTGGCATGGCCCACAACAGCACTGCAGAACACGGGCAAAACCAGGCGGAGGGTAGAGAAATGCCTCCTTCTGGTCTCGGCTGTGTAAGTAAATGCTCGGCCTCAAAACATGTGGGACTAAGGGGTGGTGGGGCTGGGGAGCACCACTGCACCCTGTAGGACAGGACCTGCGGTCACGGCTCTGTTTGCATGCCCCAGCAGTCACCAGAGCGATCCTCTCACCTCTGTGGGACTGCGGAAAAGTAGATCTGGGCAGAGCTTTATTTTCGTTTCCGACTTTTTGAAAAGGTTGAAGATAGCAAGTGTTTAAAGCACCACTTCAGTTAAAAAAAAAAATAAATTCAACAAACAAACCAGAAAAAGAAACCCCAGCCCCAAGCCCCCACAAAACCTCTGCAGAGCTGGCAGGAGCCCAGCACAGCACCAGCAGTGAGGGCTGGTTTCATCTGCCGTGTCATCCCACATGCGTCGGGTTTACCCCAGCGGGATGGAAAAGCCTGGAAAGTTGCACACTGGCATATTTCAGGACAAACCATACAGAACAAGACGTGGGATAAATGAAGTGCAGGCAGGAAGCAGTGGCTCACCCGGAGAGACACCAGTTCCCTGCCCGCACCACCTCGTGCTGACCCGATTTTAGGAATCCGAGCTGTGTGGCCCCCGCTTCAGCTGGGAACTGCCTGCAGCCCTCGTCCTTTTAACCAAACGAATCCCTCGGGGTCTGAGCCAGCCCCTTTGCTGCTGCCCAGACGTGACCATCCATTTTCGCAGCAGTGTGGTGAGCACCAACAGGCGACGTGCCCAAACGGAGCCGTTCCCGGCATGCCTTCCTTCCCCGGGTGCCTCTCTTTCTTCTTCTCCCTTTTGACACTTGCTTATTTGCAGGTTTGTCAGAATTAGAGGCTCGCCCCCTGTGGAAGTTTTTGTCGGACCTGCAGATAAACGCCAGCTTCACCCTGGGCTGCTGGGTGCAGGGAAACGGCACCAAAGAGACAGAAGGAGTTTCTAAACAGCCTGAATTAAATCTGAGCAACACTCCTGAGGATGGCTGGGTTGTTCCTGCCTCTGGAAAGCACTTCAGGCAAGCTCGGTATTGCTGCTATCAAACTGGACTCACTTCAGCAGGGTGGCTGGGGACCTCCCCTGCTCCCGTGGTGACACTGGGACTGGTGAAGCCCCTCTGCTGCTGGGGATGGTTTGGAGGCCGGGGGATAAGGAAGGGGGAGCACAGGCTCCGTGGTCAGCCTCAAAAGCTTGGGGAAAAGCACTGGAATCGAGGTGACGACTGGGAGTGACTTTATGTGAAAGTCACAGGAGCAAAGTGAGCGGAGGGACGTGTCTGAGCCCCGACCCAGGGAGGGTGCTGGTGGCACAGAGCCCTGGGACAGTGACATGGGGCTGGGGCTGTGAGAGCGGGGAAGTGGGCAGTGGGGGAGAAGCAGGAAAAGTCTTCTACTGGTCTAGAAAAATCAAGGATTAAAACTGTGGTTCCGGCTGGGAGGAAAGTAGACTTTGAAGGGTCCGGGGTAATGGGATGGGGTAGGCCTGGCCGAGAGCTCAGGATGGTTCCTGAAGCCGTGGCTGCACTCTGATACTGCAGCCTCTACAAAACTCAGGAGTGTGCACAGCAGGCACTGAGAGGGGCGGCAGCGTGCTGCAGGCACACAGCACAGCCCGGGGCAGGCTGGAGGGGCCGAGGCGTTTGTGGCCACGGGGACCCTCCTGGGGACAGTGATAATCGGCCAGGCTTAACCCAGTGCACGGGCGTCAGGGAGAGCAGAGGGGCTGTTGAGCACGAGGCAATCGCTAGCTGTCTGGATGGGCTTAACACGATACAAACTGCATGCACACGCAGCGAGTTAAAGCTTGCAGTGGTGAGCCTGCAGCTCCAGGGCACGGCGGCGGGGACGTGAGCCGAGGTGAGGATGTTCGGGTTCAGCGCTGCTCGGAGCCTGGCTGCAGCAGTGTCCATGCACCAGCCTTTTCCTCTGGGCACGACAGCATCTGCTAAGCTTCGGAGTCTGCAGGATGGTTGTGTTGCTTTTCCCTTCCTGCTACTTTGTCACAATCTGTTTTTCCATAACAGGATTTCAGAATGGAACAAAAACATACAGAAACGAGCCTGGGAACAGCGATGACCCCGGCTAGTGCAAACATACATTTCTACTTACGCAATTTATTTCTTTGTTCTCTGCTAAAAAAGCACCCTGCAAAAACTCCCATCCCTAAATTCCTCCTCTTGCTCCCACCAGACTGTGCCAGGTGTTTGGAGGAGGCTGGGCGAGGAAACCCAAGTTGTCTGCGTGCGTTTTCCTGAGCCGGGAGCGCTGGTAGAGGCAGAGGCAGTGCGGGTTTGGTCTGCCTTCCTTCTGAATGCCCTTCTCGAACTCCTGGGTCGAAAATTTGGCTGGAAAAAAAAATACCAGTATTCTCTGTGGAGGCTGGGGAGAATCTGTCCAGAAACTCTGAGGAAAACTAGTAAAATGGTATTTTGGTTTTAATTCATGGCCTTGGGACTGCACCTTTGACCAGTACGTATCTTGCCAAAGAGTGCGACAGTGCCCACAGCCTTCCTGATTCCTTTTCATTTAGTTTTTGAGGTAATTAAAGAGGGTAAAAGTAATTAAGCAGCAGTGATACCGGCTCTCTTTGCAAGAGAAGAGAGTTGAGACCAAACTTGCTTCTTTGAAAATAAACAGAAGTTCATTTTTTTGTTGCAAATTCTTGTTGTGTACTGACTTTCCATGATCAGTGACAGGGAATGGTCTGCCTGGGTGAGTAATGACTGCGCTCAGGCGCCTCTGGATTGCAACTGGGTGTGCTTTGGAAGCTGGAAGTGTTCTTGGAGATGGACGCCTGGGCCCGAGGCTGCAGCCGTGCTCTCCGCAGAGCAAACACCTCCAGCCTGAATAGCTCACACTGCGAACTTCTCACAGCTGTGCCTGGACAGTCTTTTCCTCCTTCCTTTGTCCTGTGTTTAAGGTGTGATTTTAATGCATGACCAACTGGAAGCTGCACTCATCCTTTGAACGAGCTGACTCCTGCTCTCCGGTGCCTGCACGCTGCCCAGGATGGGCACCTTGGGGGCTGCTGCCTTTTGCCCCAAGTGCTGCCAGCAGAGCTGCCTGTGCCACCGTCTGCCCACGCTGCTGTGCCCAGGATGCTCTGCTGGCCAGGCTCAGCACCACCAGCCCCCCTCACTGCTGTCCCTCTGTCTTTATTCCCCGTTTATTCCCTTTATGCCATCAGCCGTCAGCGCAGGCAGCAAACAGCCCAAATGCACCCCAGCACAGGCTGTGGCTGGGACGGGTTTGGCACCGAGTTAAGTCATAAAGGATAAATGCGCTTTATAGCCACATTCAGGATGTAGCTGTAATGGCTAAATAAAAACATACCCAAAGCCATGGAAGCTGTCAGCCGAGGCCCAAGGGAACCGTGCTGTTGTACAAGCAAACTGTGGGTACTGCAAATCACTGCGCAGAACGAGGGGAAGGGACTGAACTAAGGGGGTGCAGAAAGAGGGGGCCGAGTGGTGAGAGTGCTGCTGAGGAACATTTACGACACGTTTAAAGCAGCACTGAGGGGTCCCTGCAGTCACCATGAGCACAGTTCCCTTTGTCCTGCTGTGTCCCCAGGTGGAGAGGGCAGGGCAGTGCCAGAGCTGGCTGCGGAGCTGGGGGGCTTGTGGACATGGGGCTGGGACAGGGGAGAGGTGCTGGGAACAGCAGGCGATGGGGAGGTTTCCACCCTTATGTTCTCCCCAGCTCATCCACAAGTTTGTCACCAGGGTGGGTCCCTGCGTGGCCCCGCTGTGGGGCAGCTGCATGGGAAGTCCTGGGAGCCCCGTGCCCAAAATTTCCTGGCTGCTGCTCCTCGTGCACGGATGCTGCAGGCTCCTCGTGCGGGCCGGCTCCTCGCCTCACGTGTCCGGGACAGAGGAAGCGAGGAAGGAGCCTGCTGCCAGCAGCCTCTGTGGACCCAAGACGTTTCCCTAATAACATCCAGATGGATCCACAGAAATCGTTCGCATCTCAGAAGAAGAAGAAGAAAAAAAAAAAAAAAGCACGTCAGCTGCAGGATAAATGAGATTCGGATGGTTGAGGCAGGGCAGCCTGGAGGAGAAGCCCGCTGCCAGGACCACGGGTATGTCTGAGACACAAAAACAGCGGCGGGAGCACCCGGGGATGGGGCTGCACAGCCTGGTCGCAGCCTCCTGCCCTGCAGTGCTCAACGGAGCCCCTTCCTCCAGCGTTAGCCCAGAGCTCACCGACTGGCTCTGAACCCAGCAGCACCTTTTCTTTGCGAGGCAGGCTGCAGAGGCCAGCTCTTCCTGCACATCTGGTGGCAGGTGCCATCCTCCTTCCCAGCCCCTTTGCCAGGGGGAGGAAATCAGTGCTGGAAAAATGGGGAGGGGGCACTCTGCAGCGAAACGACAGCTTTGGGGTGCTGGGGAGGGCTTTGTGCTTGTCACAAGCGTTCCCACAGCTTGGGCCTGTGGCTGTGCCATCAGAGCAGGGCTGTCCCCTCGTGGAGGGGACACTGGGGACACTGCATGCTGGGGGTGATGAATGCACAGCAGCTCCGGAAACGGGGCCGGGGAGGATGTGAGAGGCAGAGGATTCACATCCCGGAAACTCCGCGGTGTAACAGCTCGGGAATTCGGCGTGATAAATGTATTTGTCTGTGCTGGTGCAGGCAGTGCGCTTAATGTGGGAAGCAGAGTTTCCTGCAGCACCAAGTCAGCAGGGAAGGGAAAACCCTGAGAGCCAGGAAGGGCCCTGGGGAGGCGAAGCAGGTATGGGGACCACGGCGGTGCTGCAGGGGGAGGGTTTGCAGGATCTTGCTCCAGCTCCTGCAAATTCCCCCCCTCTTCCTAATGTGACCCTTACCATGGAAATTGGTCCCGTTTAAACAACCGACTGGCACTGCCTCAGATCCCCGGTGGCGGTTTGGGGTGGGCATGGTGGTGGCCGATGCTGGGGACGATGCTGGGGACGATGCTGGGGACGGTGTCCCGTGGCTCCCCGCAGCCCCTGCCCACAGGGGGAGGCTGCTGGTGGCACAGCGGGTGCTGCAGCCCTGGCCCCGGCCGCCCACCGCCGGGATGTGTGTGTCCTCCGGCAGCCTCTCCAAAATGCCAACCGCAGCAAAGCGGCGGAAACCCAAAGCCTGCCTTTTGCTCCGATTCCCAGCAGTTCCCAGAGCTCAATCACGGATCATTTCAGGCTCCCTCGCCCCGCTTGCTTTGCCGTTTCGGGCCGGGGCTGTCCCCTGGGCCAGGCACCCCCCTGGGAGCCCCGAGCCCCCCCCGCTCCCCGTCCCATCTCCGGGGGTCCCGGTGCGCCCCGAGCCCCCCCCCGCGGTGCCCCCGCCGCAGCCGCGCCCCCGCAGCTCCCCCTGCCGGCCTCGGACCGGGAGCGCACGGCGGAGGGGGGGGGGGTCCGGCAGAGGGGGCTCCTGGCACCTTGTGGGGTTTTTTTAGGGTCAGTCCGCCCCAGCACAGCGCTGCCCGACAGCCCAGCCGGCCCCGGTCCTGTTGGGAACGGCCGGGGGGCAGCAGGTGCCCGGTCCTCGCCGCCAGGATTTGGGGTTTTGACCCCAATTGCATCCCCCAGAGCATCAGCACACGCTGCCAGGCTGTTTCCAGGGGCTGTGTGTGTGGGGGGGGTTATGGCACACAGCAGCCTTCTGCCACCCCCAGTCCCTGCACCCTGGGTCCCACACTGCAGCAGCCCCAGAGAGTGCAAGGAAGGCAGCGCCTCAGCTGTCAAAAAAGTCCCTTCTGCAGGGAATAACGTCCCCAGGGGCACAGGGACCGGTAAGGTCTGAGCAGGCACCTCCTCGCCTTTAAAGGCAGCTCCGTTGGACAGAAGGACCGGGCAGTCCGTCTGTCCCCAGGGTGCTGCCACCCCCTAGCGTACCTTGCAGCGAAGCCCCGCGGAGCTGCCCGGCCCTTCCCAGCGTTTTACCTTTCATGGGCATTTCCATGTCATCCCCGGGGAACATATGGGAGCCATTAGACCCGGATTTACATTCTTTCCTAACAAATGGCAGCATGTCAGAGGGTTGTTTATTTAACGTAAAGTGTGATATTTTTAAAAAAATAGCTTCAGCCCTTCCAGCGCAATAGTTTGTGTGACTTTTCATGCCCTTCCTGGTGCAGGATAAACATTTAACAGGAACGAGCAGCCGGGTTTTAAATCTCGGCAGAGGACTCCTGAGCCAAACAAAAGCCGGGAGCGCCCGAGATTTAGAGCTCTGCGGCTTGGTGCTGTGCGTGGCTGCCGGCGCGCTGGCCGAGCTCGCAGGCTGCCGAGCTTTCTGTGGATTTGCAGACCTGGCCGGGGCCAAGCTGCTGCACCACGCAGCCCCGCAGAGCAGGAGCAAGAGGGAGCACGGGCAGAGGGGGCTGTGGGATCCCCCTTCACAGCACCTGCCCTGCGCCGCCTCCTCCCGCGCTGCAGGATGCTGGAAGAAGCCTCGACGTGGGATCATCATCGTGCTGGATCACCGTGCTGGATTGTCGTGCTGGTGAGCAGCTGCCGTGGTGGCCAAGGGGTGGCACCAGCGGTGGCCCCGTGCAGCACACCTGCCCTCTCCGCGCGTGCTGGGGAAGAGCTTCAAGCACAACGACGCTATTACATCCTACAAGTCCTTTTTGTTTCCCCCCTCACCTCTCACCCTAAGGACAAAACTCTCCAGGCTGAGTGTGGTTTCTCTGGGTAACGTCATCCTTGCTTGTTCATCTGTCTGAAGCAATTACTGTGGCTTCCTTAGGGATTATTTTTCAGACAAAGTGTTGACATTTTCCCCCAGTTGGGCGTCAAGTGCGTATCTGAGGTGGTAATTTCTGAGCGTAGACGTCTAATGAGAGGAATGCCCTGCGGTTAATGAGGTGTTGGAAGGCAGCACAGCTAAATCCAGTATTGCATTTTCCAACTTTCCAGTTTAATTAGAAACCCGGATCTCCTGTTCATGCACTCACTCATTTCTTTGGTTGAGTGACAGCCCAGCATTTCACGGGGAAAATTATCACAATATTTAAGCAAGCTGTTGATGTTGCTTGCTGTCCACATCGCTCCATCTTGTTCCAGCTTGAATCTTTGTGTCTGCCATTGCAAACATCGTCTGCAGCATTTCCCAAGCGCTGGCAGTGCCTGGGGCAGGGCAGGTGGCCGGGCCCTTCTCTTGTCCCCGCTCCTCCTGCAGCTCATCGGCCTAAAGCCGGGATTTTGGCAGATATTGGGTCATTGCTGGGTACTGCTAAGCACCGCTTTAAATGTCTGGCTTCCTGTCTCTTATCCCCTGACATTAAGGAATAGCAAGTTTGTAGGAGCAGTGAGAGGAGAGACTGCAGCGCTCAGCCTGGTGGGGAGCTGTGGCACTGTCCCCAAAGTGGCACTGCTGCGGGACCCACAGTGCCACCAGGATTCAGAAGGGTGCATTTCACCTCCCTGCCCAGGTAATTAAGAACCTGTGCAGGTTTGTGGTGGCACAGCTGGTAAATTGTTAGTTGTTAGCCTTTGGTGATGGGGTTGGGTGCACCTGCTATGAGTTAGGGTGCATGTGCCGGGTTGTATAAAATAAGGGAACGAGATAGTCCCAGGCATTTGCCAGTGTAGGGGTAGTTACCTTGCCTCCCTGTGGTGCCAGAATATTGATAAAACCCCAAGTTATGCTACTGTCATGTTGAATTTTTTTGGGGGGTGGGGGGGAAAGGTGCTTGTGCTGAGTAGAATTTTACAAGTATTATTTTCTTCTTCCTTTTAATTAAAATGTTTTCATTGCTGCATACAGCAAAAACATGCCTTTTTGGCTGTTGGGGGTTGTAAGTGAAAGCTGCAAAGTGCTACCTGTAGTCCTTCAAGCTTTCAGTGTGCAGCTGACCCTCCCCATGGGCATCTGCGTGGAGGCTTTGCTGCCTGAATGTGACCCTCCGGGGAGAGCAGGACTCCCAGGTAAGCTGGTGCCCTCGTGGTCCTGCAGGCGTGGGGCACTGGAGGGATGTGGAAGGGACATGTGGGGAGGGTGCTGGTGCTGTCCCCATGGTGCTGGCACCACCACGCTCCCCCTTCCCATGGTTGTGTGCTGGGAGGGCTGGTAGGGGCGATGCCATCAGCCTGGGGGAGGCTTCAGAGCCAGCGAGTGCAGAGCTTCAGGAGTGCAGTAATTAGCAGAGCAATGCCAGAGAGCAGTAATTAGTGGCTAATTACTGCTGCAGAAATATGTGACCCGCAGCGCCTGTTGTCTCCACCTCCCACGTGGAGCTGGCTTGCCAGGCTGTGCCAGGAGAGGGCAGCGCCTTCCCCACATCCCCGGGGCCTGGGGAATGGAAGAACAAGTGTAGCCTGTCCCAGTATTTCATATCAAACTTTATTACTCTGCCACTGTACCAGTACATCATATTTACAGCTTGAAACTTCCATCTATGATGGAGAGGGCTGACCTGAACTTGGGCCCCAGCACATTGCCGTGCCGTGATGCCAGCAGCCTGCCCCGTAGTGTTGTGACACGGCCGCTTCACTGCGACATGTGCAGGGCTCCCCGCAGCTCCCTGCCCTCATCCTTGCTCCGTTCAGTCTGTTCAGTGCCCAGCCACATCTGTGTGGTGTGCCAGGGAACATGGGCTGCACCATGCCATGGCTGAACCCCAAACTCACCGAGGGGCCCCGGTGCCTTTTCCACAGAGCCCCCAAATCAGGCTTTGGTCACTCCCACTCTGCTCTGTCCCCTCCAGGATAACATCAGGGTGTTGGTGCCACTTCTGGACAGGTTGTGTAAGAGACAGGTTTACTTAATAAATAAATATGAATAACATATGGCTGATATTAGCATGAAATATAGCAATATTTGAGGTGGAAGGAAGGCTAAGATTTCGAGGACTCGGAGCTTTTGGCTGCTGTTAGTTTAGCTTAGCACGACGAGGCTATCTGCAGGCCTTTCGCCAGGCGTTGACTCCATGGCATGAATAACAGTGCCCTTTGGAATGGCTCGGAGGGTGTTCTAGCAGCGACGTGCTGGGATGGATAAATACTTGAGCACAGAGCACCCAGAGAGGTGCTGGGCTGGGAAGGTGCATGTCCCGGGGCGTCCTCAGCCCTGCAGGGTGAGGCCGAGGTGCCGGGGGTTCTCCGGTTCTCCACCACCTCTGTGAAGCATCGTGTGGGGCTGGGTAGCTCTGCTTTGGTTTTGTTAAAGCCTTTACCTAAAGCTCGGAGCACTAACGCTTGGTTGGCTCTGCCAGACCAGCCAAAGAGGGGCAGCGAGAGGGAGGGTGGCACAGGGGGGCTCGGGTGGGGGTCGTGGTGGGGGCTCAGTCGGCCGACACGGGCAGCGGGAGGAAGAGGATCGCCTTCTGCCCGTAGTGAGTCCGTGGCCCCAGCTTGCTGTTCCCGTTCTTCTTCAGGCCGACGAACCAGTTCTTATCGGCGTGCTTCTTGGAGACGTAGGTGTTGTAATGGTTCTCCTCGATCCGCTCCAGGAACAGGCACTCCTCGCCCAGTAGCTGCTGGAAGAGAGCCGTGCGTGGCGGCAGTGAGCCCCTGCCCTGTCTCTGTGCCCTGCCAAGGTGATGGGAAGCGTGCAGGTATGTGGCCTTGATTTATCTCCCTGGCCTGGGGGCCCTGTCCCTGACCCAGGCATTTCATTTGGCAATGTCTGAGCCGAGCACCACTCTCTGTAAGCTGGTGCTGGCGCATGCTCCTGCTCTGGCAGTGGTTGGTGCTGGCCGTGGGTTTAAGGAGACAAGCACAGGGAACAAAGCAGCTCTCTGGCGAGGCTCAGAAGCCTGCTGGCAGGATTACATGACACCCACTTAGCTATAAACGGGACTATTCCCAAAGACACAGATTATTTTTGGTGACACCATGTCCCATGGCTCCTGGGCACAGGAGCTCCTTCCCCACACCATTGTGCCCGTGCCGGCACTGTCACCACCTCTGGTGCAGGGCTGAAGAACTGAGGATGCAGAGGGAAAATCCAGGGAGGTTTCTGCTTCCCCACAGCCCTGTTGGCAGCCCGCAGCCCCCTTGTGGAGCTGGCACAGCTTGGGGTCTGTGGGGGTCCTGCTCCTGGAGCCAGCAGCTGCCGAGCTGGTAAGGAGCAGCTGCTGCTCCAAGCACAACTCGTGGTGTTTGCCAGGTGCTCGAGGCAGGGCTGCAAATGGTGCTATTGGGTTATTTGTTTGTTCCTCCCGCCCCCCAAAATAAAGCTGGACGGAGAGTGGCTGTCCAGCTGCCAAAATAACAAACAGAGGCTAATTGTTGCTTGCGGTTTGCATTACTCAGAGCTACGAGATTTCTGCAGACCTCAAAACCTCTCGGTGCCCGGTCCCACAGGAGCCTCGCGCTTACCGAGCCGTACAAGAGCCCGTTGGTGTCCATTGCCAGGTACTGCCCAGACTTGGTGCTCTTTATATAAACCTCACCCACGCTTTCCGCGCTTAGCTGGAGCTGAACTGAAAGTAAAAATAAAACAACAACAAAAATAAGAGGAAAATAAAAACAGGGGGCGAAAAAAGTGAGAGATAATGTCTAAGCTGCTAGGAAAGTTAGCAGGGTATTTTGGTGCTGAAGCTTGGGTTATAAAGAGTTTATAAGGAACAGTACAGAGCGTAATGAAAACATCTCCCTGTGCCCTCCCCTTCAAAGAAACCCCATAGCCATGTTTTAGGAACCAAAGACCAATTTTTTCCTTATTTTACATCAAAGGAAGGGCAGCCTTTTGGTTAAGACGCTGGAATGGGACACAGGAGATTGGGGTTTTAATTCTGGCTCTAATTTACAAATTTCTCATGTGGTTTTGACAAGACACTTGAGGAGTGACACACGAAGAAGTATTTTGAGAGCTAAACCGGGGACAGACAGGCTTCAGATGCCGGCGTTTTGAAACCGTGCCCCAAAGCATCCTGTCGGAGGCTGCCTTACTGGGGCTGCCGGGCGCAGTGGGGGAACTGGGGAGCTCCAGCAAGCTGCAGAGGGGCAGCAAGCGCTGCCCTTCATCCTGGAGAGCAACACGGGCATCCTGCAGATGTCCAGGAGCTGTGCCTGGTATCACTGCAGCTGATGTGAGCAGGAGGCATGACTTTGATAGCGACTGGGATCTGGGCCTGCCGGTGTAGAGTGCTGGGCGGCAGCACAGCCCATGGTGTCAGGCACCCTGAGCAGTGCTGGGCTTGGGCTCCCAATGCTGAGGCAAAAAAAAAACACACAAAAAAACCCTCCTTGTTGGCCTCCTGTTGTGGGAGATGAGCTGGGTCAGCGGCAGGCTGAGCGTCTGTGCCACCTCCCTCCCCGGCCTGTTTAGCCTTCCCCTTTGTGCGGTTACTTATTTTACCCCCGTGGGTTTCTTTCTTCCTTCCTTAGCTAATTACAGTGATTACAGCTTGGCTCTAGCTGTTGATCAATGGATTTGTCAGAAGAGAAGGGCAGAGGCAGTGAGGGTGCAGCCCGGGGGTGGTTCTCCTGCACGTGGTTCCAGCAGTGTGCACATCACCACCATGGGCACACGCTGAGCGGCTGCATCGGCACCTGCGGGGGCTGTGGGTGCGCCTGGGGTGTCGTGCAAAACCCCAGCTCTTCCAAAATACTGCTCCCATCTCCAAGTCAGCTCTTTCTCCCGATCTTTTCCTGTAGAGATTTGTAACAGGAATGTTGGGGTTGGTTTGAGTGAAGTGTGAGCAGGCTCCTTCACTCCAGCTCCTTCCTCCTTTTTTTATTTCTTTTTTTTAAATTTACTTTATTTAATCCTGCCTGGAACAGCATGCAGTGTGACCTCTTGGTGTGGCAGAAGCAGGTACCAGGGAAATCTTTACTGCGACGGGTCCATTCCTTGCTTTTGGTGCTCCCTGCTCAGCTGGAGGGGTTTGGTGGGGGCACAGTGGGGCTGCAGTCCCCAGCCTGCCTGGTGATCCCGCGGGGCTGCCTCCCACCCGCCTGGCCAGGGAAGGGGCGGTGGGACCAGAGCCATGGAGCTGCCTCCAAAACTGGCCAGGGGAAAGTGCATCCGTTCTTGCAGGCCTTTTCACGTCTCTGTACGGAGATTTCCGTCCATGAAGTAAACGCACGAAGCGGAGAAGGTAAGGCTGGTTTTGGGAATGTTGAGCTTCGTCCTCAAGAGCCAAAAATGCTCTGGTAAGGTTCCTTTTCATTTCACGGTGAAGGCTCGGGATGCACAAGTGCTGCAGCAAAGGACCAGGGAAGGAATCAGTACGTAGGGCTGGGTGCTGAGGGCCCAGGACGAGTGGCTTTTATTTTCCCACTAGATCCTTGAGCAAGCAGTGTCCCATGGTGGAGGCCAGCATCCTGCTCTGCTCCTGGTACACCCCGGGGCACTGTGACAAGGAGCAGCGTTGGTGCCTGCAGCACGCAGGCAGGGACCCCGGAGCGCGCGGTGTTTGGTGCCCAGAGGCACACCTCCTGCTGGCACGCCGCCCTGCACGGAGTTTCCTCTGTAAATATTTGCACGGTCGGATATCCACGTTTATGGGATCGTTTGCAGGAGGTTCCCTGCTGGCACAGGTTCCCAAACACACGGCCAGGACGGCAGCTGGCGAGGTGCGAGCGTGCCGGGGCTGGCACTGGTGGCCGGAGGGGAGATGCTCGCTGCGGGGGCAGCCCCAGGGAGGGGGCACTGGGCTCAGGGCCGGGGTGCTGAGCTCTCCCTAACGCTGCCAAGGGTGCTGCGAAGGGCAGGAGAAGGATATTTGTACTTGAAACTCTGCACAAACTGCCTCTTCTTGAAAGCAACATGAGGAAAGGTTGACTTTGGGGGAGAAAGCCACGTGGACGCTTGTGGTTTAAAGAAAAAAAAATGCTGTTCTTAGAATTTGTAAGGCTAATTGGGCTCCTCCCAGCGCTCCTTTCTAACCAAACAGGAGCCTGGCAGATCTCAGCTATGTTCCCGTAAGCACCCAGGGTACGGTGTACACAGGCTGCGGGAAGGTTGCTGCTGAGCACGGTGAGCAGAGAGGGGCAGGATCCGGCCCCAGCCCTAACCCCTGTGCCCCAGGAGCTGCTCTACCTGCCCCGCTCTCTTGGTGCAGTTTCCCAAATCCTCTCAAGCACTTGGAAAGTGCAGTGGGGGCAGGGGGCTCTGTGTCAGGCCAGGCGTGCAGCTCTCCTCTGGTGGCTTGGCACAGCTCGGTCAAAGCTGTGAGCTCAGCACCTTGGCCACGGGCTTGGCTGTTGGCAGGGAGAGGGAAGGAGCTGTTGGTGCCGTGGGGAGCTTCTGGAAAGGGCAGACAGCACCTTTCCTTGCTGTCCCTGCATTTTTAAAACTGAGAGTCACAAAATAACTTTTTTTTGGCTGATTCTTGCTTCTGTTGGACTTGCGTATCCCACAGGAATTTAATTTACTGCATTAGGGGAAAGGGAAGGTACCGAAGGCAAGAAGACACCATGTGCACCGCACAGATAAAACGCGTGCTGCCCGCAGAAGGGTCGGGGCCCTGTGTGCAGGGAGCAGGGTGGGGGTGCTGCCAGCAGGCACTGCATGCGTGTGGTGCCAGCACCAAACCCTCCAGCCAAGGGACAGCACAGGGGACATCGAGTCAGGTGTGATGGCTGTGGCCATACGCAGCATGTGCAGCTCCTCCTCAGCCCCTTTTTCCAGCTGCCAGCTTGCTCGTAAGCAGCCAAGCTGCAATTACCACCCCAGTTGTGCCCTGGGTGCTCTGCCCACCCGTGATCCCAGTAAGGACCAGTCAGCCTCGTGGCTGCCCCGCTCCCAGCTGCGTGCTGGGATGCTTCCTAGGGAAAAAGGTAGCCAAGACAGCGCCAGGCACAGGAGCAAGCAGGAGAGCTGAGCAGCCAGGCTGTGTGTGCTTACTGTGCTGGTCGCTTCGGTCCCGCGTCCCGTCCACCTTGCCGTCGGGAAGGATCCGTAGGAAGTGGCCCCCGTTGCTGCAGTACAGGAGCTTGGGCTTCTTGTAGTTCCCCGGGGGCAGGTTGAACTTCTCGGTCAGGGCAGTGAACGTGGTGATCTCCCCCTCGGCCATGCCTCAGCCTCTGCCCAGGCTGCAAGAGACAGGGAGGTGAGAGCGGGCACGGCGAGCTTCCCCGCACGGTGCCAGGCTTATAAAAAGGGGCAGGCAGGGAGGGGGCCGGGGCAGGTGATTCACGTGGTGGTGGCGGTGACACAGCCCTCAGGGTGATGCTCCCCGGAGTGGGAGGGCTGGTGGTCGTCTGCTCATCGGCGGCAGGGCCGGGGGCCTTTTAATTGTGTCGCAGCGAATGCTGTTTTCTTTCTGCTTTCTATTGACGTACGCACTAAAATTACACACTCGAGAAAAAGTCTGAAAACACCCAGTGTCTGATTGGAGCCCGCAGGAGGCAGGAAGCCCAGGCTAATAACTCTCTCCACTATTATACCTCAGTCATGATTATGACTGGGACTGCACGCACGCTGCTAGATAAGCAAACTTTTTTCTTCCTGTCTTGGCATTCTGCACCTCACCTGGCTGAGGCACAGACGTGCTTAGAGCCAGACCAAAATTTCGATGTTGTGGGTGATAAACGAGGGCACAGGAGGATTTAATTGCCTGGGCAGTGAGCGGGAGGTACACCCACACAAATGTGGGTGATGAAATGCATGTGAAAAAAGGAACTTTGAGGATATAATGAGCTTATATCATGCTGGTGCACCCTTGTATCCCAACTGAAACAGAGAGCCAGGCGCCTGGCCTAGAAACTGCGTTTAAAATCTGCCTTGAATAGGCTGACCCTCATGTGCAACCGTCCCTAGTGCTTATAGAGAAGTGGATTTATGAACAGAAAAAGACAGGGCAGAGGATAAACCTAGAGAGAGGAAATGACTTTAAATGCCACTTATTCCCATAGCTATATATGGGAATTGTTATATGGTCACTATTTATGTGTATTTATGTTACATACGGATTGTGAAAGCATCTATTTGGTATGGAGTTGTGTTACTGTAGAATTAGGGTTGAACTGGTATCATCGTGTGTGTTTCCCAGTGACCTGGGAGATAACTGGGAGTGCAACTCATGGCAATACACAGACACAGAGAAATGGATGGCTCTGTGTGTGCATAACCCCCAAACATTTGGCTGTAAGCTCCTAACTATTTAACTTTGCAAATGCAGCTGCAAGGAGGGGAAACTGTGCCTCCAAGTGGATCCCCAAAGTCTGCAGGAGATAAAAATATGTGAAACTGCCCGTTTCTTTTAAAGTTTTGGGAACTAAAAACTTAAACCTTGGAAATAAAGACTTTGTTGCTGTTGTTAAAAACACGCCCAGCCGTTTCCACCGACTTCGGTTAGTTCACAGGCTTCATCCCTTTCTTTCAGATGCGTCCCTTTGGGGTCGCTATTAGAACAGCGAGATTTCCTAGGAGGGGAGAACAGCCGGGAAGGAAGAAGCGTTCTCTGTCATCCAAGGCCTGAATTCCTGCTGGCAGCGAGCAGTTCCCGACGGGCCCCTCTCCTCCTGGCCCGCGGTGCCGTGCTGCAGCTGGAGGGCTGAAGTCAGGGGGCCCGCAGCCGAGCGCGGGGTCAGGGCGCAGGGGCCGGGCCATGTATTATTTTAAACTTTTCCCCACTGCCCTTTCTGCAGGACCGCTCTGATCTTGTTTCAGGAGTCATGTTTTCTGGAACAATGCCTAGCGAGCCGTGCTTTATCAGACGCGTTTCCCCAGCTCTTTGCTGATGTGCCCAGGGAGCTGTTTTGGTGCTTATCAGGTTCACAAAACCGGCTGCTGGCCAGCTCCACCCCGTATCACGCATCTCCCCGAGGCTCGGTCCTGCTCTGCCCCTAATTGCAAAGCCAAAAGCATTAACCTTTCTCTGCAGAAGTCAGACCAACTTTTATAACCATCTCTCTTGGTTTCCTTGCTGCTTAAATGAACAAAAGCAGCGTCAGGCTCAGAGCTGGGACGTTCAGATGGTGTGCGCTTGGAAGCAAAAGCCCCTGCTGTCCCATCTGACACAGCCCGGTATTTTTGGAAATGCTCACTGATGGTGATATAAGCTGACAGCGAGGTGGCACGCTGAAGGTGCTAGCACTGCTGCCCTGCAGTGAAGTGTCCCAGGGCTGCTCAGGAGGAGCTTTATGCATCCTGGTGGCCTTCCAGGGCAGCTGGTGGGCTCCCAAGGTACAGCTTTGACATCCTTTTTTGACACAGTTGTCAGGCAGCTGAAATTAGGTACCTCTGAGACCTTCTGCTCCCAAAACATTTTTTTTTCTATTGAGAAATCATAATTTTCTTGTAGTAGTTCAGATTTAATACCGATAACCTGCCATGCTTTCTCTGAATGAAAGCCTTCAAGTCATTCAGTGTGGTAGATAAGGCTTCAGTGCTTTGCTGAGCATTAATCAAGATCAGTGGCATTGTGCAATTTACTGGAAATACAGCTTTTCTTAAACCTTCCTCTGAGGGCAAAGGGCTCTCAGAAACCTCCTGGGCTGGCGGTGGAGAGAAGCGAGAAGCAAACCTCCCTCAGCCACGGGCTCAGAGCAGGAGCTCAGCAGCGCTGCGCCGCAGCCAACGTGGGTGAGGTGCAGACTGGTGCTTCCCTTGTTTACTGCCTGTCTGCACGGCTGAGTGCATCTATGGATAGCTTTAACAGAGCAGCTCTGCTGGAAATTTTCTTCATTTTCATGTATTTCCTTTAAGGTTTTTTGCTATTTTTAGGGCACCTTCAGTGCTCGCCAGCTGCCTTTGACTCCGCAAGAGAAGCTGAATGAACACAATTTTCCACTCCCATTGTCTCTCCTTGCTAAATACTGTTGCTGTTCTCATACTTTTATGACTGTGTAGTTGGTACTCTATGCACAGTACCACTCCAGGCCCTACTATTATATTTCTGGCAAGAAAATGTTAGTTTTTTATGGGAATTTTGTGTAATCTGGCATCTGGATTTACCCCATCTAATAGTAGCAGATGTCAAAACCTCCCAGGTCAGAAATGAGCTTTCTAGAGATAAAAAAAGGGCTTAAGAAGAGAGCTGAACCCAGAGGTTAATTCTGACCATGTCCCACTGGCCTGCAGCCATGGGGCTTGGCTGTGTGTGTGCTCCCCATGGCAGTGGGGAGAGGAGCCGGGTGTGAGGCTCCAGGAGCCAGGAGAATCTGAGATGTTTGGGGTCAGTTCCAGGCTTTATCACCGGCTGCTGCAGCTGCCAACCCAGAGGCTCTGATGTGAAATCCCAAACTCTGAAAGCATCTGAGTGAGTGCTGGGTGCCAGCCACGCTGCCAGCACCAGGCGAGCTCTGCGTGAGCCCAGAAGCCAGCGGGTGTGCTGGGGCAGCGAGCAGGGGGCTCCTCGTCCTTCCCTGCTTTAAAATCAGTACAGGCTCCACTGGCCAAAAGGCACGGTTTTCCCCTTTGCTCCCTTTACAAAGCTGGTGCTGGTGAGAGGCTGGCAGCCCGCAGGACTGCTGTGACCCTTGGATTCACGGGGCGGCCAGGTGAGGTGAGCCTGTGCTGTATTCATCATAAAGCACCCAGATGCTGCCCACAGGAACCCAGAAATGTCTCACGAACCTGGCTTAGAACAACTCAAATTCATTGAGACTATTCTTGGCTTTGGATACGGTCCTTTTATAGGTCTGGGAGGAAATGTTCTGGATGGGCTCTGAGCATCCCTTCAGAACAATCTGGAGGCGTTGGTGAGCAGTGCAGCTAATGCCAGTTGTCACTGAGATGGTCGGATGATGATTGTAGAGAAAGCTCCAAACAAAAGACAGCCACGCTCAGGATTTGTTAGGGTTTTCTCAGGCTCCACATAATGAGATCAGTGTCCTCAGAATTAGGCCCTGGTGAGTGCAGTGGGAACGCTGCAATTGGTTTCTCTCTGGAACATGTTATTTTCTCCATTAAAACAGAAATCATATTTATCCCAGGGTGCCACCAGACTGCGCTGCCTCCTGTTGGGCTCATTTCCCAGCCCTGCTTTTGGCTTCAGGCAGCTCTCTTCCCAGGAAATTTAGATAGGAAGTAGGAGAATGGTTACAACAGGTAAAATATTTTAAATAATTTAGGTTCTGGCTTTCCTCCACGCATTGTCTGCCCCGGTGGATTCCTGAAGCACGGGGGCTGACAGATACGGCTTCAGGGAGCTGGCTGGGGTGATCCAAGAGCTGCCCGAGCCTGCTGAGGAAAAATTGCTCGGATGAACAGGGATTTCATTCCTTGCAAGTCTTAGAGATGCGCTGTGTGGGACGGATTTCCTCACCCAGGAATAGCAGGCCGTGCGAGATGCAGGCAGGATCAGAGCTCAGCAAGAGTTTCCTACAAGTGGCTCCACAACTCACAGTGTGGTGGAGTCAGAGCTGGGCTGGGGCAGCCCAGGAGCCCCGCTGGAGGTGCCAGGCACGGCTGTGATTCCTCGGATCCTCAGAGGAGGACTCAGTAAACGAGTAGGCAAAGCCTATGATAAATGTGTAGTAGGTGGTTGTGTGCAGATCAGCAGAAAGCATTGGCTTGTTCCTAGTCAGTGTTTATGGTAGGAAGGTTTTATTTCTAGCAGTAGAATTAGCTGCTTAATGATGTATTTATCAGTCAGGTTTTACCCTTTGTAAGTGGAATTTGTGCTCTAAAGTGTGACCAAAGCTGTAGGAATTGATTTAACTCCTGCCCACAGTCGTCCTCTGCTCTCCACCCTTGGCCCAGCACTGGGATGCCGTAAGGTCGGCCTCACCGTGGCCGTGTCAAACCCTCCTGATGCTGTCTCAGTTCCCATCCCCTCTTTGTTCCCAGCAGGGAGCCCTTGGAGAAGCGTGCACGTCCCAGATCTGTGCAGCCCCGAGGGAATGGCCTGCCAGCAGCTGAGCATTTCAGAGCCATGTGTGACTGCTGCACTTCTCCGGGCTGGGACCTGCAGCACAACATCTCAGCAGAGCCGTGGCACCCGTGGGGAGACAGGAAAACAAAGTGAGGATCTGCTTTCTAATTACCTTCCAGCCTCTCCTGCCTCCCCACCCACACCCTCCTGCAATCTGGTGATTAACTTAATTACAGCCCCAGCTCCTGAAGCCGGTCCAGCCGGGGAGCAGGAGCTCTGCCAGGAGGGTCTCGCTCCCCGTGGCCTGGCTGGGCTCGGACCAAGCCCATGGACATGAGCAGCGCTGGCTGCAGATGCAGCTCCCATGGCCTCGTGTGCGGGATTTAATCACTAAGCTCGGTGCTCGCCAGATGTGTGGGACCTGTGATGGAAAGAACACCCTGGGCAGAGCACAAGAGCTCAGTTTCTCCAGCGAAGGAGGGGGTGGGAGATGCGTAGCCAAGGGGGCTCCTTTCACCTCTGGGCTTTGCAGCCGGAGGCGATGCAGCTGCCTGGGGGCTGGGGGTGGCTGCTGCTCCTTCCTGCGCTGTGCTCCCTCCCCAGCAGGGGATCTGCTCCTGTCCGTGCTTTAAGGTGCTGTTTACGCCATTTATTATAAATTATAGAAGGTAATTAGTGCAGTGCGGATATTGAGGGTTTCCCCTTTCCTCTAGCGGAGGGCACGTGCTGCCTTTTCCAGGTCCCCCCACAGGCTGGCACTGGCACCCACCCACCCTCCTGCTCCTTTGCTTTCCTGCAGCGCTGCCCCCAGCCCCTCGCTTGCACCGACCGAGACGCACCCACAGGTGGGACCGACTGCTAAACCACACCACGAGTCACCCGGCCCTCGTGGCCTTGATTTGGGTGCCCGGGGACGAAGGCTCCATGCTGCTGGGGCTGCTGATGCCCTGGGGATGGCGATGGGGGAGTGGGTGCCCCTGTGCGCCCTGCTGGGGACCCGCTCCCCCAGCCCTGGCGGGCAGGGAGGTGAAGCTGGGTGACGCTCGCCAGGCTCACAAATGTCACCACCCGCCCCCGGTGTCCAGGCAGGACGCTGGGCAAAATGTCAGACCACAGAGCCGGGAGCTGTCTGGGCCCAGGTGTGGCTGCCCCGCGGCCGCTGGCTCCGGCCCCAGGCGCCCACGGATGGACAGACGGACGGACGGCAGCCAGCCACCGCCGCACCTGGCCCCGGGGCAGGCTTCTCGCGGCGTCTGGTTGTGCTCTGGTTGTGGCACTTTTACCCAGTTTTTCCCTGCCTCCCTCTGGGAGCGAGTAGATGCGGAGAGGAAAAGCGTGGCTGCCTGCAGCTGGGAGCCGGGCTGCTTGCAGAGCAGCTCTGCCCAGAAAAACCATCAGCTGACCCCAAATGACAGATTCTAGCCCCAAAATTTTACTCTATGCTGTGCTCTTACGCCACGGGGCTGATGTGGTTCTCCTGCTGGGCTAAGTCCCCGCTGACCCTGTGCTTCCAGCCCAAGCAAAGCTCCCTGCCAGCAGCCCCGCTCCAGGCTGGTGCCTTGTCACTGCCCCTCTCCTTCGCCCTGCTATCAGCTGCGGGCCTGTGCCAAGCTCTCATTGCTGAAATGGGTCCAAAACGTCAGGGTGCTGTTGCTAATAAGGCACAAGGCTTGAATTAGGAGCAAAAAGCAGCAATTTGCATGTGTTGTCAGATGTAACACTTCCTTCAGCTGGCCCTCTGAAGAATAGCCAGGCTTAATCAAGGGTTGGCTCAGGCTTCAAAAACTGGGATTGGAGTTTGGGTTCAGGCTTTATACCGTGTCCTTCCCCCTAGACGAGGAGAATGCTGGAAGTGAGGGTTTCATCTCCAGGCCAAGTGAAACCTCACAGCCATACTCGTGGTTAACCATCAGTAGACATATCATCACTCAGAAGTCAGGCTTCCTCCAGCAGAGTCTCAGTCTCTGTTGTTCCAAGGAAAATCGCTTGGTTTCTGGGTTCGCTATGAGCTTAGCAGTGATTTACTGCCCTGAAAACGCGCAGGGAGTTAATTATGCTCATTCTAAAATATTTGTGTAAGGGCTATGTCGTGTTATGTTCTGAGAAAAACTGCCTAGGAGGATTCTGTTCTTAATTCTGCTGCTTGATATCGTCCTCGAAATGCAGTGCCTGGTAGCTACGGGTGCCTGAGTAAACGGCCAGGGCTGTGTTTTGCCACGCACACTGTTGCTCAATAACTTAACAGCACAACAAAAGCTTGAGATAATAATTACAGGGAAAATCCACTGATAAATAATAATTTTCTTATCTGCGTGCCTTGAGGGCTGGAGAAAATGCCTTACAGTGTGAAACTGTGGTGCACGAGAACATGCAGGGAGAGTTTCAGATGAGATCTTTCTGTTGGAGCAAGGCAAGCTCAGAGCTGAATCTTTGTTAATTTGGGTGAGAGGCTCAGCCACAAAACAAACAAAAAAGCCCCACAGGACGGTTAATGGGGGGATAACACCTCTGCACTCAGCTAGTGAGCCCGCTGTGTGTTCCATCTACCTCCTGCTGCCAGGAGAGCAAGGCAGGTCGCTTCTCTGCACATGGTCTGAGGCCAAATTTGGGGTCTCTCAGCTCAGCCCCAGGGACCCCGAGCTGCCTGTGGGTGCCCGCTGCCCCTCGGAGAGGAGCACGAGCTGCATGCTGCTGCTGCCAGCCTAACCCTGGTCCTCCTGTCCCCGACAGCAACGTACTGAGGCACCTGCACCTGCGAAGAGGTCGGCACCAAAGTGGTCCCCGTGAGACACCTGCAGTGACAGCGGAGCCACCGCGGTGTCAGCAGCAGGAGCACCTCTCCGAGGGAAACAGAGCCTGGCCCCGCTGCGTTCCCCTGGCAGAGAGGTGAGGTGGTGGTGGTGGTCTGCAGGCTCCCCCGCCCTTCTCATCCCCGTAAGCAACCACCTGCATGGGAAGTGCAGTTTCAGATACCCACACCTGGTGGAGGGGGCACCGCGGGGTCCTGCTGGTCCCCAGAGACCTGGCCAGGGCTGCCGGTGGTGATGGGAGGTGGAGACACACGGATCTAAGCGAAAATGCCAGCAAATTAACTGAAAATGTACCCACTTGAGTAGCCTTATGTACAACATAAATGTAAGGATGTGCAGCTGTTAGAAAATTAACAAATGACTTCTCTGGGGGAAAAAAGTGAGTCTGTGAAAGGCAGGGCAGCTCTGGGCAGGTGGCAGAGCTTTGCACAGGGAGCTCTGGGAGCTTTGGTGACGTGCAGAGGGGACTCGGTGGTCCCTTTCCTGCTTGGATGGCACAGGGGCTGCAGAAAGCCCCTGGAGCTGATGGCTGCTTGCGGGCAGAGTGGGGAGATGTGCAGAAAAGCAGCCCTGGCACTGAGCACCAGCAGCCGGCAGCATTTTCAAGGCGGTTTGTGGCTCGCAGAGTGCCCCCGGTACAGGCAAACAGCACGAGCCTGGAGTCCCCATCCCAGAGCACAGGCTGGGATTTGTTACGGTAAAGATCTCCCCCTCCTGTCCGCCCCGGCAGCACCGGGCTGAGAGCAGGGGGAAACCGAGCTTGGGGAGCCTGCCCTGGGGCTCTGTGCCCCAAACGCCGCCCAGGAGGGCTTTAGGGCCATCGGGGCCACCCGGAGCAGCCCGCGGTGGCCGTGCCGGGGGGGTTGGCTCAGGGGCTGGGCGAGCTGCCCAAGCCCCGTGGGCTGGGGATGCTGCGGGGAGCCGAGGCTGCGAGTGTGCCTGCGCACCTGGCATGGAAATAAGAGAAATTTTGGCAGAAGGAAGGGCCCTGCGAGGGTGAGTGCTCGGCCCGAGGTGGGAGCAGCGGTTTGCTAACGCCAGAGGCGTGGGAAGAAAAGCCCCAAGGTCAGGGCTGACGCCCAGATTTCTCCTCTTAGAGCTCGGATCTAAATTAAGAGCCAGAAGCGGGGACAAACGTTGTGAGCGCACGAAGGCCGTGAGTCACCATGGCCCCGTGTCTAGACCATTGTGGGCAACCAGCGGGGCTTTGGGAGGGCGGCTGCGAGCTGGCAGCCCCGCGCCAGGAGGCTGGGGGACAGCCGGGTCTATAATATAGACATTAACCGTGGTGCTCTGAGGGCTTGTGTTAGCCTCTGCCTGCCACATTGAGCAGCCGGGAGAATGGAGTTATTTTGTTCCCCTGTTTTCCTTCAGGTGTGACATTTCAGCAGGTACAGAGGGGCTGGTGGCAGGCAGAGCCGTGCCAGCTGCAGGTCCCGGGCAGGGCCGCTCTGCTCCCTGCTGCCCGGGGACTGCTGCAGCGTCTGCTCCCGTCTGCAACAGCAGCATTCAAATAAGATAATCTGGTGCTGGATGCGAGGCAAAAAATAGTAAGTGCTCTTACTGAGAACTACTGAGTCAGGCGTCTCTCTCGTTTAACAAATGGAGAGCGGAAGGGAGGATTATTGCGTCTATTCAGGCCACACAACGGGCTGGGGCTGAGAGCATGACAAAGCAGCAGCTCCTCTCTCTCCCTCTCTCGCTGAACTGGTTTTCAACAAATTCTTCTGCAGAGAGATTTCTATTGTGAGCCGCTTAAAAAGCAAAGCCGGCCAGGCCGCCAGCCCAAACGGTAATCATCAACGTGCAGTTGCACAAAATGAATGTCAGATTTCTAAAAGCACCGTGGCCGGCAATCAGTGCGAGCCGTGTCACGCAGCCCAGCTGCCCGTGTCACCGGGGGGCTGTGTGACACGGTGCCAGGCTGCCCTTCCCCGGGTACCCAAACCCTGGGCTGCCCCGAATTCCTGCTGGCAGCCTGCTCGTGGCACCTAGCAAGGCTTCTCCTGCCTCTTCCTTAATCTACGAGCTGCGGGGGGCTGTGCCCCTCTCCAGTGGGTGAGCCCCCACCTTGGCCGGGGCCGCCTGCTTGTGCTTGGTGGTGCTGGGGCTGGCTCTGCCTGCTGAGATCTCACTGGGGCTGCTGCTGGTTTTGGTCTGACCCGTGGTTAATGACCACAATCTGGGCAGACCCGTGGTTAATGACTGCATTTCGGGTTGACCTGTGGTTAATGACCACCTTTCTTCACCATTCCTTGCAACCTCTCATTTCTGAGCCCTGATTCAGAGAGGAATGCATTCATCTCATCCCAGCTCCTGTGATTCTGGGGGTTATGAAATTAAGGATGATTAAACACAACAGGCAAGCATACTTGGCATTACTGCGGCTGGCGCCCTGGAGGCTCTGGGGAGGAAGGTGCTGCTCTCGCAGAGGGTGAGGCCAGACCAAGGCAGCCCCAGCCCTACTTCCAGAGGTCTCTGTGCAGTTACCGGGCGGGTGTTTAACCACTGCAGGGCTCCGGCACCCTGCTCCGATAGGAATTACCCTGGAGCTGCAGGGATGTTGGGGGCCAGGGCAGCACAGCCGTGTGCACTGCACCCTGACACCGCGCCAGGCTCAGGGCAGTGGCCTCCTCTGATCGTCTCATTTATTTCCTGCCAGGGAGAAGCCAAAATCTAACAGCAGTTTCTGTAATATCTGTAAGTTCCCCTGGCTGGTGGGGAGCCAGGGCTCCAGCACCCACTGTGGCACTGGGTGTCTGCCGGTGGCGTTTGGTGCTGCACGGGGAGCGGGGTGCTCACAGGGACCACGAGGAGGACGCAGCCCTGCGAAGGCAGAGCCTGGGATGCGCAGGCAGCAGGAGATGGGAACCGACTCAACCTCCAGCCAGCAGTTATTGCACCATTAAAGTGAAAATTGGTGATTGCCTCCTCACTGAAAAGTTACAACTTTCTTTAATTAGTCCCCTAAAGCGAGGCTTATTTCCTGTTGAAATGTGTGTGTTTGTGGTTCAGGATTGCAATGTCTCTTAAAAATCCTTTTTCATGCCTCCTCCCACGTGCTGTTGCTCATGCAAATATGGGCATGCTGCGAAACGGATGGGGCCATTTGCGGTTTGGTTGGGTTCCTGCACTAATTAAGGGCCTCATCCAGCCCCTAGGAGCTGCTGAAAACTGCACGGAGCTGAGAGGAGATTGATTGCTGCAGGAAACTGGGAGTGGCGCTTCTAAAATGACCCCGGGAATTTTCCTTGTGATGGGAATTTTCCTTGTTCCCTGCGAGCACAGGGTGAAAAACCCGGGCATGCCGAGCACCTGCAGGCACCTGCTGGGCTGCAGGGAGCAGCGGGAGCTGAGGACAGGGGCAGGGCTGGCGGTCACACACCTGGGGACCTGCACCGAGCCACGGCCAGCCCCGGGCAGGGTCTGCCCCTGCAGCCAGGGGTGGGCACTGGTCCTGCCTTGGCATTGCACAGCTCCAGGGCAGCCACGCCGTCTGTGTCACAGCTCTTCTAGGCAGAAAATACCCATCTTTGTTGCAAAGGAAAGAAAAGGGCCTTTCTGGCTGCTAAGCTCTCTGGTTTTCTATTTATTTATTTATTTTCTGGCTTGGCATCAGAAGAGAAAACAAATATTTAGGAGGGTTCTGACTGTGGTCTGCTCTATCAGCGCGCCGTCAGAAGCACGCTGAAATAAGAGGAGGCAGACTGAAATGAGCCTGCCGTGGTTAATGTCATCGTGGACCCTGTCACTTAGCCCTGACTCCTCACCGTCAGGATGCTTTGAGCTGCTCACTGCTGTTGAAGCCAAACCAGAGACACCAAAGACGCCAAATACAAAGAAGAAATGCTGCAAGCTCTGATTGCCCTGCTTGGGAGGAGCAGGGCATGGAGCTGGGCATCTCCTCCGAGCCCCTGCTGTCCCTGCCTCTCCCCCCACACCTGTGAGCATTTCAGCTTGCTCGTGCTGTCTGGCAGAGAGGAAAACACTGGCAAAACAACGCAGGGAGGCCTGAGGGCAGGTACCTGCCCCCAGCGTGGTGGTGGTGGACGTGGGGCTGCAGCCGGGGGAGCAACGTGGAAGGAGCCGCATCCAGCTGCCTGAGGAGCTGCCGCGGCCGGGAGGAAGATCAAGGTCTCAGGAGTGGGAGGAAGGCCAGAGTCATTTGGGGAGCTTGGGAGGGAAAGCCTATCCCCTGGGCTCGGGTGGAGCTGGGAAGGAAAGTTTATCCAAAGGGCTTGCGAAGCTGGCTCTGGCCGGAGACCTTGGTGGACCCGAACTCCGGTCAGCCCCAGTCCAAGCGCACGATCCTGCACGCCCCGAGACAGCAGAGTGCTTGTGGCAGCAGCTGGAGAAAGTTTTGCTGACCCCGTCTTGTGGGGAGAACAATCAGGCATTGTCCTGCCCTACCTCCACCAAGCTGGTCCTGCCCTTAGGAACCCGTTAAGCTTTAGACCCCTGGCTGTGCCGACCTGCCCGTAAGGCTCGGGAACTCTCCAAGGCGATCGCTGCTGAGGCCGTGAGGGGCACAGGCTGCCTGCTTCCAGCACATCCCCCACAGCCGTGTGGGGCCGGGAGCCTGCAGGGCTGGGGGTGGTGCTGGGGCACCTGCCTGCACCCCCAGGCACGGGGAGCAAAGCGGGGCGGCGAGGCGAGGCGATGCTCCCACACATCCAGGCAAACCCCGGGGCTGGAGGGGGGGCTTGGGTGTCTGCTAGGGCAGGCCCAAGGACTTTTTTTTAAAGGAAATTATTATTAATAATTATTATTATTATTTTAAAATGGACCATTTTATAGTGCTGTATCACTTCAGCAAATTTCCTATTTGGAAGTAAAATGGTCCAAATACCGCGTTTCGCAAAACAAAATATTTTAAAGATTCCGATTCAGATTGTGCCACCGGCTTCTGGTCAATGCCTTCCTTTCACTTGCAGTCATCTTGAAATCGAAATTCCTCCCTCCCGGGGGCAGGAGCCTGGTGACACTTGCAGGGACCGGGGCTCTGGGCGCAGCCAGGTGGGGAACGGTGCCCGACATCCCGCTCCCGTCGCTCTTTCCCCCCTCCCGGCCCGGCTGTCAGCTCCTAACCCCCCCCGGGGGCCCTTTCCTGGCCGCTGCCGCCCCGCGGGTGCCCAGCAGCAGGCAGGGAGCCCCCGGCCCCGCGTGGCCCCCGGCCGCTGGGAGCAGCCCCAGGCCCCCGGGGGGGCCGCATCCCGCCCCCTCCCCGCCGCATCCCGGGGGTACCGCGGCCTCCCCGCGCCCCCCGAGCCCCCGCAGCATCCCCGGGGGGGAGACGGGGACGTACCCGTAACGGAGCCGCGGAGGAGCTGCCGCCGGCGGGCCCGGGCTTTGGCTGGTGTCAGAGCGCAGGGGAGAACCGAAAAATAAAATAGGGAAAAAAAAAAAAAAAAAAGGGAAAAAAAAAAAAAAGCCAAACCGGAGCCTATTGGTGAGGCGCTGCGGTGGGAGGGGAGCGCCCCCCCGGCCGCGGCTCCGGCCCGAGCGCTCCCTGCTGCTGCTGCCGCCCCGCCCGCAGCACGGGGAGGCACCGGGCACCGGGTACTGGGCACCGGGTACCGGGCACCGGGCACCGAGCTGTGCTGGTGGCGGGCACCTGCCGGGCTCTGGCAGCATCAGGGCAGGCTCGGCTCGGCTCAGCTCAGCTCAGCTCAGCTTGGCTCGATTTGGCTCGGTCAGAGCCTGCCACTGCCGTGGGTACAGGGTGCTGCGGCACCGTGGGGGCAGAGAGGAGAAAGCTGGCGGAGGAGCCAGCTTTCTTGGGCTCTCTTTTCTCGTTCCCATCCCCGCGGCCCTGCTGCTTTGGGCAAGCACTGGGTGGTCCTGTGCCCTCCCGGGATGCAATGAACCACTTTGCCCCAATGAGTGCCGGGCTGAGCTGCAGGGATGGGGGCTCTGCACCCCTCAGCCCCATGCTGACGATGCTGGGGTGCTCCGCAGTGGCAGAGATTGGCCTTAAAGGCGAGGTGCTCTCAGGAACCTGATAAATTATCCCCCTGAGCCTGATATCTGTATCCCCTGGGACTCAGGGAGCAGTGCTGGGTGCAGGTGTAGGATCTATCAGAGGGTGCCTGGCCCGTGGGCACCGGCTGAGCCACGCACACGACGCAGGGTTTGTGCTGGCTGCGGGGGTGAAGGAAGCATTGCGGAGCTTGGCCTGCCTCCACCGGCCTTCTGCAGCCTTGTTTGACCAGGGTTATCTCAGGCTTGCTTAAAATGTGTTTTCCGTCCTGGTTCACACGGAGCCTGTGTGTCTGGGCAGCCAAGCCGAGTCCAAAGCACACTGAGCCCAGACGTTTTGTTACAAACATGTCCCAGTTCACTGCAGTTCACAGCAGCCCACGGGGATCATTCTTGGCGGATCTGACACAGCCCGGGTGGGCTCGGGGCCTCCCCAGCATCCCCGTGCTCACTGCCCTGTGTCTGGGTGTTGGAACAAACCTGTGCAACATTTCCTCGTGCCATCATAGCCGTGTGCCAACGGTGGAAGGGAACAACAAGCAAGACAAAGCCAAACACTGCCCTTGAATTAGGCTGAGCTTTTCCTGGATGGCAGGCATTCGGGTTATTCGTGAAGGAGGAGTGCTGGGAAACGCAGCCCTGCCTCCTTACAGAGCTGCCTTCTTCTGTTCCTGGGCTGTGGGGAGCGCTGCACCCCCTGCCTGCCTCCCCCTGTGCCAGGTGGCTGGGGGCTCTGGGCACTGCGGGTGGCACTGCTCGCCTGCCTCCCCCCAAATTTAGCTCTGTGCCCTCCCTGCCTGGCCTGGACGCAGCCGTCTCTGGTGAGAGCAATCGTCTGGCAGCCCCACACAAGGCGCAGAGCGAGCAGTGGCTGGGAGCTCTGCAGCAGTCCCCATGCTGAGGAGCAGCTTGGCCAAATCCCAAAGGCTGACGGTGCCGCCGCAGCCCTGCAGCGCTGCCCTCCCTGCCCGGGCCCCAGGGCGAAGCCCGGGTGGCAGCAGATGCCTGCGCTGTTTTCTAGGCTCTCTGGACGGCTTTTGACAGCTCCTGCTCCTGCCTCAGGTAAGGAACCCCCTCACCGCTCCGCCTTGAATATCTGCTGACCTTCTCGGCTAGGAGTCCCAGAAGTAACACACATTTCTTGGGGTTGTTTGGAAGCATGGCAAATAATTAACCACAGAGTGGCTTTTTCCTTGAGGAAACACGAGGTGCTGCTTTCTGTTCAGCACCCAGGCACTGTGTGTTGCTGCTCGTCCCCCAGGTCAGGGTCACGCAGCGCTGACAGCAGGCAGAACTTCCTGCAAGTCGGGTTGGAAATGAGCCCCTCAAGGTGCCCCAGGTCCCAGGGTTTGGGTTCATTCCTCGGAGCTGCGCTGCTGGAAGGGCTGAGCAAAAAACCTGCAGGCAGCACTGAAGTGTCCTCCCCCACCTCCCCTCCCCATTTTCTGTCCCTGAGCCCAGAATGAGGACAAAGAAACCCCAACCGCTCCCCAGCCACGCACACCCAGCCGAGCTGCAAACTGGTGGCGGATTAGGAACCACAAAAGCTCATTGCAGACCTTGTGGGAAGGGATTGCAAAGCCCGGGGCAGGGCTGTGGCTCTCCAAGGGCCATGCCCCAAAGAGGACACCAGGGAGGTGCTGCATGGGGTGCCCAGCAGCCAGGTTGGGGTGCGTGATGCTGTGCAGCTGGGTGTCACCCTGCCCCTCGCCCCGCTGCCCCCAGGCCGGGCAGCTCCCGGCGCGATGCCCGCACACCCCATGCCCGCAGCACTCACGGCAGCTCGTGGGAAGAGCTCCAAGGAGAAGCGATGTCCCTCAGACCGACACCGGCATCGGGGCTGTGCTGGCTCCGGGCAAAATCCAGCCTGGGGCAGCGCGCGGCGGTGCCGTCACCGGGGCATGGGCTGCTGCGCTGTGCCCACATAGGACGAGGAAGTATGGATAATCCTTTGCCTTGCTATTTTTTTCCCCTCATGTGATCTTGCTTTTGGACTGCTATTTTGGGGCTGGACTCCAGCCCAGGTGAAAGACAAGGATTTAATCCAGCCCGCCTCCCCCGTGCGCCCGGAGCGCTGCCAGGGCCCTGTGCCTGTGCCTGGGTGGTGGGGCTGCCCCTGCTGCCGATGCTGGTTCCCTGTGTGCTCCCCAGCCCTTTCGTCTCTTGCTGCAAGGCCATTTCTGTCCCCAGAGTGCTTCTGTGCAGTCAGGGGGTGACAGCAAACAGGCTGTGGTGTGTATGTGGTGCTCGGCCGCCCCGTCCCGCAGGCACCCCCTGCCCCGTCCCCCCAGGGCTCGCACCGGGGTGCGGCACAGCGCCAGGGCTGGAGTCTCCCCAGCACCATCAGACCATTTTCCTCTCATTTTCCCCACAGAAGCAGCCTGCCAGGAAGCTGACAGGAGATAAATCAGTTAACAAATGCTGGCAGCTTGCAGCAGCCTTGACATAAGCTGGTGCTGGGCCCTGCAAACCGCTCGCCGTCCCCTCGGGTGAGCTGCGAGCATCCCACCTGTGCTTGGAGGAGGGTGCGCGGGGCTGGGGGCAGGCAGGGGCTGCGGGGCTCCCCTGTGTGCCGGGGATCCTGCAAGCAGTGGGGCTGGTCCCCAAGGGGGCTTCATGCACTGTAAAGCCAACGTGGAGCAGGACAGGAGGGGATGGACCCTTTGCAGCCCAGAGGGTGTGTGCACACAGGGGCACCCTTACCCGGACAAGCTCAGGGAAACCCGAATTTCCCTCGTCATGGGATGTCTCCGCAGCACAGCTCCAGATGAAGCCGTTTCTGCAGTCAGCACCGACCGCATGGCCCCAGGGACAGGCAGTGGATGAGGGACAGGGCCCACGGTGTGAACCTCCAGTCAGAGGTGGGACTCTGTAAAAAATTGGTTATCTCAGACACGTGCTAGATAAGTGAGAAGTTAAGGTCCAAAGATTAGAAAACCCACCCCTCTTCAGGCTATTTTGCAATCTGTAAATAGCACATTATTATTTTTTTTAATTTCATTTTTTATTTTTATTTTTTTAAATATACATAAGGAATACCTCCCTGGCACTGAGTAAACGTGCTGTTCCCTTTCGGGGAGGCAGGAAACCCTTCCTTATGAACACCGCGAGGGGAACAGCTGCTCTTTCGCGCTGCCTGCAGCCCGGGCTGGTGTTCGGGGGCCGGGGGCCGGGGAGCCCCGGAGGAACCCGGGGGGACTGCGGGGGGCTGCGGGGAGCCCCGGGGAGCCTCGGGGAGCTCCGGGGAGCAGCGAGGAGCCGCGGGGAGCCCCGGGGCCGGCAGAGGGCGCCGAGCGGCCGCGGGAGGCGGCGCGGGGCCGGGGGCGCGGGGCCGGGGGCGCGGGGCTGTGCCGGGGGCTGCGGGCAGGCGTCCTCCAGCCCCGGTTTCCCGGGAGGGAGCGCTGCCCGCTGAGGAATGGCTCCCGGCCTTTGTTCCGTGACGGATGACCTTAAATATTAACCAAACGCTGTGTGCTCGCGCCCAGCCCTAGCTCAGAGCCGGGATGAATCCCGCAGGACTCCCCTGGACGCACTCACCAAATGAGGGCTCTGCTCTGTAATTGCGTTTCGGGGGCAGCAGACGTCTTCTGATTCATTTAATATGTGCCGTGTTGCATTTGGTGCAAGTCAGATACATAACAGAAGCCCTATTACCCTGAAAGTACTGCTGTTATCAAGTACTGACTTAATTACAGCTTTATCTAAAAATAGATCAGGTTAGCCTGACAGAACCCATTTTTCCCCATCCCCTGCTGCTGGGTGTTGTTTCCTCCCTTCGGTTCCTGGCTCACCAAGCCCAGCATCAGCTCCTGCCTCTTTTTCCTGAGACCAACACCAGGCTGCCAGGCCATCGTTGCCCACTGACTTAATGGCTTTTTCTCATTCCCTGGAGTTTTCCCAATCTCCCCAAACTGACCTCCATGTTCGGGTTACCCAGGTCTGGCTGCCTGGGACACCTCTGGCTCGGGGAGCTGCTGCCACCCAGGTGACCCCCGGGCAGGGACGCGGTGCGTTGCACAGGGGTTCTTACTTCTGTAGCTTTCCATGGCTGCCTTTGTTCAAAAACCCACCCAAGGTAAGGCCTGTAGCTGCTTTCTACCCATGATCATCACTTTTCTCTGATTGTTATGCGTTTTCCAACGTTTTTATAGCCGGAAGATGAGCCAAGGCAACTTTCTTCCCACTTGGGAATCTGCTTTTTGTGCCTTAACGGTGTCAGTGAGTGGCAGTGGTGGCTGGTGGAACCACAGACGAGTCCCACTTCCACATGGCACTGTCAGAGCTTGGGGCCATCCATGGGCAGTGCCATGGGCTGACGCTGGCCCCGTTCGCTGCCCTGTTGAGGCTCCCTGGGGCATTCCGGGGGAGCAGCAGCTCTCAGGGCGCTGGCAGAGCCCAGAGCCTGGACCAGCCGCCTGCTCCTGGCGCGCCGTTTGTTCCCCCAGCCTGGCAGCGTCTGCCATCCGCCAGAAGAGGGCTGCTGCAGGCTCCTCCTGCCTTTGGAGAGGGCTCGCTGCGTCCCAGAAATGTATGGGGTGGAAGGAGGCCGGGCGGAGGAGCCTGGCTCTCCAGACGTGTGTTGGGAGATGTGTCCAAATTTCTCCTCTTGCCCTGTTGCCTAGGAAAGCTCTTCCCTCCTCAACGGGTGTGCAGGAGCAGAGGGAGGTCAGCCCAGGCACCGCAGCGCCCAGCTCACTGCGGACAGCTGCCCCGGTCGTTGTGGTGTGGGGTTTTCCGATCTGAACCCCAGGAGAAAAAAAATAATGGGGCTTCAGTGCCGGCTCCAGGGGATACCTCACTGCCCAAAATCTCCAAGAATTTCTTATGTTCTCTTTGTCAGCTCAGCCATTTGAGCAAATAGTGTCAGCCAGGGCTGGCCACACAAAGCAAGGTCGGTTATGGGCCGTTCTCCTGGAACAGAGGCACTTGGAGCCGGCACAAAGAAATCTCTGTCTGTCCTCTTCGCTGGCATCCTGGCAATTAACCCAGAGAATCGCAGCTTGCCCTTGTCTTGGGCACTAAGTGCCCTCCTGCAAACCTGCCCCGGTCTCTGCCGCATGGCCTGGAGGCTGCCTGCCCCCATCTCGGCTCCCTGCGGGGTCTCTCTGTGCTGCCCAAGTGCCGGGCACGGGGCCCTGGTGGGTGTGGGGGCTCAGGGTGCCAGGGGATCCCGGCTGTGCGGGAAAGTCACGCTGCCGGCACCGCACCGGGAAATACAACGTGAAGGAGGAACTCTGCAGCTTCCAGAAGAAGTGGTTACCAAAATACCCAAATGTTTCATTTTTCTGCACTATTTGTAAGCAATGATGTCCAGAGAACATCAAACTTTGCAGTCACCTCAGATCAGACGTGAGTAATGTGATGTAAAGCATCCACAGTGTTTTCCAGCGTGTCCAGTTTTCCCCCTGCAACCTCCCAAACAAAACCCATGAGCAGGTGCTGCAGCCCCACAGGGTCCTGGCCCAGCCCAGCACATGGGGGGCCTGTGTGGGCTCACTGCAGGCTGTGTGGGCTCAGGCAGCAGGGCTGACCCGAACACCGACCACACCAAACACCCCACAAACTGCCCCTCCTGCGCATCGAGGCTTCGCGGTGCCGGCGTGCCCTCTCCCCGAGGTGCTAAGGCAGCCGGTATCTCCGTCTGCAGATGAAGACGTGGCTGACCCGGGGGACTTTTCCTGTCCCCGCAGAACAATGCCTTGCAGAGGCTGCTCTGGCGCTGCAGAGGAAGCGGGGTGTGCGCCAAGGCGCTGCGGTGCCCTCGGAAACCCAGCCCTGCCCTGCCACCGTCCTGTAATTAACTGCGCGCCCCAGAGCTAAACAGGCGAGGTGGGAAAGGGTCGGTGGTCCAGATAATCTGCTGGCAAAGGCTGTGATGGCTCATGCCGGTATCTCCTGGTCATGTTATTTAAAAATAAAATCATTGCATGTCCAGACTGGGCCAGTGGACTCGCATGAGGAAGTGCTCTTGGGTAATTAAGAAATGCTCTTTATCCAATTTGGCGCTGTACTTCCTACAGATCAAATTATCGAAAGATGAATTCAATTTCAAAATCATTTAACAAAATCTTTGGTTTTGCTCTTTTTAATGATTTATATGTTTTTTTTTTTTTTTTTTTTTTTCTTGTATAAAGTCACTGAAAACTCTCAGTATGGCCAATAAAGCCATAATGAGCAAGAAAATTAATTAGACAAAAACAAAGGCAAGGGGAAAGAATGTAAGTCATACTTGGGCAATATTGCAGAAAATACAGCTCACTGAAGTCCAGCCCACTAAGAAACAAATATTTAACTGCACAGTAAATAACATATTTTTATTCTAAGAGGGGCCCATTCCAAACCCAGGCCAAGGGAACACAAACAGGCAGGCAGCCCTGCTCGCGCAGACCCCGCGCTCCCCTGCGTCCTGCCGCTGGGAGTGGAAAGCGATGAAACCAAAAATGGAGAGGAACGAAACGCGGGTCTGGCCCGTGCGCCAGCCCTATTAATTAAGAATTGTTGTTGGTTTCAGAGTTGCAGCTTGGTGGGGAAGGGCTGCGCCGCCCGGCCGGCAGCAGGCAGGGAGTGGGAGGAGGGCGCCGCGGGTGCGCCTGTAGCCAGGTAGCGCGTGGAGAGCTCTCCGGCTGCTCCGTGGCTTTCGTAGTGAATGCAATTGCTCCCAATCACGGGTATCTTATCTGCAGGCTCCAAGGGCACGTCCTCTGCAAACACTGCCGTGAAAACAAACACCGGGCAGTGGTGGGGTTTCCGACTACAAGGCCAGCACGAGGAGGTGGATCTGCTTACTGCGCCCGTTCCCTGGTGGCTGAATGTGCTGAGATGCACTGAGCGGCGCGAGGACGCTCCAGCACGGTGACCTTGAACAGACAAAATACAGGCCTGTGAAAATAATTGAGGTGAGGACAAAATATAGGCCTGTGAAAATAACTGAGGAGAGTTTTGTCCTCCTGCTCCCACAGCTGAATGCCTCAGGCAGCTTCATTTCACCTTGTTCCTCAAGAAGCACAAGGAAGCTCTGCAGGGACTGGGGGGACGGGCAGGCTTTCTGCCTGGGTGACACGTTCACGTGCTGACATGGCAGAAGGTGGCAACACGGGGCACGCAGGGAGCCCGGCCCTCACTGCCATGCCTGCACACCTGGACTGCACACCTGGACACCTCCACACCTGTACCTGCACACCTGGACACCTCCACGCCGGTACCTGCACACCTGGACTCCTGCTCGCCTGCACAGGGGCACCGCCAGTTCTGACTTGGCTCCATGCAGAGCTCCGAGGTGTACAGCACCACACAGGGCCGGGTATTAGCATTTTAATGACTTGTACCCTTTCCCTAGACCGGTTTGGTACAGCCTGGCACTCGCTATTACTGCACCCCAGCCCGTCAGGTGCAGCCGTGCATGGAGCTGCCTCGGGCTGCAGGTGGATTGCGTGCTCAGCCCAGCTCCCTGCAGAGGTGGGGGGGCCTTGGCTTCCTCAGGTGGCGTGGGAGCAAGAGGAAAAGTTGAATGCCTCAAATCCTCTCGGCACAGAAGAAGTCACTTCCCTTGAGCAGGACAAGACATCTTTTATTTCAAAGGCTTGGTGCCTTTTGGCATGGCTGCTTGTCTGCTGGAGGAGCACGGGGCTGGCACGCTGCCCCGCAGGGCAGCTCCTCCTTCTTAAACTCATTAACTTTAGAAAACAAAATGCAAACCTGTTTCCTGGTTCTTCCTCTCTGTTCTGGTACCCTACCCCACCTGCAGTTTCACTTTTCCTCTTTTGATTCCTCTCGGTCCCCAGGGCTGTGCCATCACCTCGACGCCCCCTCCACTGCCCCGGGCACCACAGGTCCTGACCACGAGCCCAGAACCCGGCTTCTGCTCGGCTGACGTTCCCCAGGGCTGTACCAAGGGGCAACAGAATTTCAAGCCCTGAATTAGCAGGGAAGGGTCGGCAAGTGCTACCCCCAGACCTGCAGAGTGACCGACCAGCGATGTGGGTGCCGCAGGGCGTGCAGGCTGCTGGCCAGGCAGCAGCGGCCCCAGCACCCAGCCCCAGGAGCAAACGCTTTGTCTGGATTTCCGGGCAAAGCCAGTATGTTGAGTGGGGATTTCCACAGGATTTTGGAGATTTGCTAACTGCTTTTGAAGATATTTTTATCCAGGAAAGGCAGTGCCCTTGCTGTAATTATGAGAACTAACATGATTTCCACTAAGGCTAATAGTGACAAGTGGGTGGAGAACTGGTACCAGGGCAAAAGTGGGTGTAAAGGCACTGTGTGCCGAGGGAAAGTCTTAGTCCCATTTCCAGGAGCAGAGACAGAGAAATAGGCAACACCGATGTCTGAGACAACCGAGCAGAGCAGGGAGGAAATTAATATTTACATTCAGAGAGCCAGCACTCACATCCATCTTACAGGTCGCACCAGGGCTAATGCGCAGCAGACATCTCTGGAAACACTCCAGAAAGGAAACTGGAGTTTGGTTTGGGAACCCCTGGTTCTAATTCCTGGAAACATGGCTTCAGATCAATTTCACAGTGGTTTGTAACTTTTTTCCAGTGGTTGTACAAATTTGGGGAAAACATTCCTCTCCTTGGAGCTGCCTTATGATAACACAGCTCCGCTTCAGCGGCCGGGGGCTCAGAGGGGCTTCGAAAGCACCTCGGGAGGCGCCTGCAAGGCATCTCCCACCCACCCTGTGCCCCTGGGCAGCAGCGGGGTTAGCGCTGGCTGCTCGCTGTGTGCCTGTGCTTTTATTGCAGCCTGGCCTTGTACGTGCAAAGAGAGCGGGCGCATGGCTTCCCTTGGACTGGGGCTCGAGCTGCACCGCACCCAGCTCGCAGCCAGCTCCTTTATGGCTGGGTCTGCTCGCTGCTCCGTGCGAGACACATGAAGGTAGAGCCGGCACCGTGGCTGAGACAGGCAGCACGCTGAGCCACAAGGCATGGGAAGGACTCGGTGCCTTGCCAGCTTGCCCAGCTGGAGGGGGCTTGGAGCTTGCAGGTGCTCCCCAGGGGGGTCCCACCCTGCTGGGTGCCGCTTCTGGAGCCAGCTGGGCGAGGGAGCAGCTGCAGCTGATGGCTGTGGGGAGCGGGGTTAAAGTGCTGCTGCTCAGCCTGGAGCAGCCCCTGGTGGCTTTGCAGCACCCTGGGCGTGCTGAGCACCCTGCCTGCAGCAGCAGGACATGCAGGGACCTCTCTGCTCGCTGTGCTGGGGCCTGTCTGCAGCTCCTGCGCAGCCTGAGGTAGGTGGTGGTGCGCCCTGGGATGGGGCAAGGAGGTGTTTGGTGCAGGTGGTGCCGAAAGCCTTTCTGCCCAGGTTTGGTGTAGGGCTTGTGGCTTTGCTGCAAGAGTTGATCTGGGTAAATCCTGTTTGCATGTACCCTGGGGAAAGCTTGCTGCTCTTTGGGCAGGGAGGCTCTGGTGGCTGGCTCTGTGCTGCTGCATGGTGTGGCTGCAAAGCCCTCCTGCGGAGCTGAGCCCTTGTGGCCCAGAAGGGAGCTGTGGGCATCTGCTGCTCACAGAAATCACCCCCTGCTTCTCCCAAATTGCCAGCACCATCCTTGTGTGCAGCCTCAGAGCTACCAGGTGGTTCTCGGGTGGATTTGTGGTGGGTCAGCGATGGAAGGACATCAGCTTCAGCCCTCAGCAGGCACCACATGTGGGACAGGTAGGTGTCATTGCGGGGTGCTTGTCACTGCTGTCCCACCCCTGAGGCACACATCAGCCTCCTGGCAGCTCCGTGGTGCTGCACCCGCTGCCTCTGCCCACTGCAGCAGCATCAGGGATCGTTTCCCCACGGAGCATTTCCAGCCCAAGGCCCGCATGGATGCAGGCTAACGCTTTGTTTGGGAGGAAGTGAGTGGCAGCTGCTTGGCTGGTCCTTCGATGAGATTTCTTATTTCCTGAAAAAACGAGAGTAAGAATAGACAGACTGTTTGGCCTTTCCTGACAATGAAACTTTGTCATATCTAAAATTAACCCTGTTATTTAAATGCTTCTTCCATGAACATCTTTGAAGATTTCATAGCCCTCAGTCGGCTTATTGCTTTGCCATTCCAGCTTCCTGTGCTGCAGCAATTTGCAGGGGCATGACTAATTGCACTTTTCCATTTAATTGAGAACTTGTTTCTGATTTGGCCTTTGTTTTGCTGTAGCTTGGGCAGCCTGGTTGATGCCTCGTTGCTGCCCCGAGTGCACCTGACAGTCCTTTATGTTCCTGTAGCAGAAGCTGCTGGGGAATTCGGGGAATGTTTACAGCTGACGCTGTTTTCTTTTGTTGGGATTCCTCGATGTGACTGACGTGCAGATGAATCTCACTTCAAGCAGGACTGTTCTAACCCTGCTTCTTAGCACTAGAAACCGCTCTACAAGGTGGCTGTCTTGGTTACAGGTTAGTGAGTTGAGCAGCAACTGTGAAAGGAGCCTCTTAATGACATGAACTCATGCAGATACCTGGGCTTGAAAGTCAACATTTTTAAAGGAAAAAAAAATACAAAAAGCAACCCAAAATGCTGCAGGTGTATATGTAGCAGCAGCACCTGTAGGAAATGGACGAGCCTGTCCTGCACCAGGATGGGAGATCTCCGCTCCCCAGGGCCTGCGGCCTACAGCAAGCCGCTGCCATTCCTGCGTGGGGCTGTCCTGGTTACAGCTGGGGACAGGGACACTTAGTGCTCTGGCTAAGACACTGGAAAGCCCTGATGGGTTTCCTTCATCTTTAACAAGGAGTTGAGGGAAATGGGCCCTGAGGGGCTGGGAGCACCGCAAGGCCTTCCAGTACTGGGTGCTGTGGCTATCAGGCTGGGAGTGGGGCTGTGCTCGATCCGACATCTGCCAGGAAGATGAGCGGGGTGCTGGCTTGTGTTATCACCACAGCTCCCTCAGATGTGGTGGTGTGGGATGGGTTTTGGGTGCGTGAGATTCCTGCTCTTTTCTCAGCGCTCCCAGGTGCCTCGGAATGCAGCAGAGAGGGGCTTGGCCCTTCAAATAAACCACCTTCCAACAACAAATGCCGGATCTGTGGTGCGCATGAGAGCCAGAAAGACTTGGTAGCATGAGTAGCTAATGACCAGTTTTTCAAAAAACAGATAATAAAAAAGATTTATTTGATGTACTGGAGGCTAACAAGGGCAAGCAGCGAGCCTAAAGTTTTATAGATGGGACTGGGGTGCCCGGCCCTGCTGGATTTTTGCCTCCAGGAGATCTGACCACAATGCTGAGGCCCCTTTATGCTCCTGGCCCCTGGAAACGTGCCCAAAGGCCGGGAGGAGAGACTGCAGGGAGAGGTGGGCTGGAAAAAGGACAAGAGGAATTGAGGAGAAAGTCTCTCAGTGGTGGACAGATGCAGGTGCAACTGCTGGGGGTGCGCCTGGGGAAGGCAAGGTGCGGTTCCCCTGTGAGCCGTGCAGAAATCCTGCTGGCTGCATGTAAAACAGACACGTGCTCGGTGAAGGGAGCGTGGTTACCGTGCTGCAGGGGCTCTGGCCGGCTGCTGCAGCCACATGCAGAGCTCTGCCAGGTAAATGCACACCCACTGGGACAACATCGCCTCCTCGGAGCAGGGGTAGCCCTTGGGGCCTGCCCCATGGCTGTGCTCAGGGCTCTGCCAGGCTCCAGAGCCCGACCTGGCAGGCTGGCAGTACAACAGGTCAGTACGTGCCCTTTGGTTTACAACGGGGAATTTGTGCAATTCCTTGTGATGGTTCAATGTATTATATGGGGGGGAAAAAAAAAGTTCCAGATACAATGCTTCATCTGTGCTTGGTTCAATAAAAAAAATCCTTGAGAGCAAGAAAGATGCGTGTAATAAAATCGTGCAATAAATAGACCTTGAACATTGCTGCCTGGGGGCAGTTCCAAGCAGCCTCTCGTGCAGCTCCTGGGCTCTGACAGCCAAAGTGCCTGCTGTCATCTCCGAGGGCTTAAAGAAAGGTTTTGGTGTGCCCAAGCCTGGGTGCTGGGAGTCCCATCAGTGGTGGTTTCCCACCTTCCCCAGCCCCCCATGACACCGGTTTGTGCTTCCATGGGATGCTGCCATGGGGAACGGGCAGAAGGAGGGTGGCAGGGGGATGCAGTCAGGGAGCTGATCCGCCTGGAAGCTCCTGTTGTGGTAGAAATGGGAACCTGCCCGACTGAGCTGCCTGACCTGCCTGCCTGCCCCAGCCCGTGTGGGTGCAGGGATGCACAGCAGTGAGGCTGATGCTGTCACAGTCTCCTTTCCTCCTGCTTGGCCTTGTCGGGGCTGTTATTTGATCCCAGAGTGAGCCAAGCTAGGTAGAAAACCTTTTTATTCTTTTTTATTTTTTTGTTTTTAACGCTGGATTAGCTTTCTGCTGACAGCGCTCCCCAGGCGAGTTAGCTCTGGGATGAGTGAGCAGGAGAACGTGCCAGCGGGCGGCCAGAGCACGGTGGCTCTGCTCAGGTTTGCAGGGACAGAGAAGGTGGCTGGGGGCTGCCCAGTCCTACACCGGGGGCTGCAGCGCTGCTGGGCCCCTGTGCAGCACCCATCTGAGCAGCCCACCTGAGTGTAGGACAACCAGGTTGCTTAAAAAAATAACAAAACACAAACAGAAGCAGGCAACTACAGCGAGGGATGCAAGCCCTGAGCCACAGGGAGGAGGACATGGAAGTTTGTTGTTTTTTTGCTCTTTGGTGGTGTTCTCTTACAGCTTGGATGCAGTCGTAGCAGGATTTGGCTGGGTTACCACTGTCACTGCTCCCCCCCCGCTGCACAGTGGCTCAGGCACAATGCTGGGAGCCCGCCGGGTGCTGTGTAAGCAGGAAAAGGGGAGACGCGGCGCTGGTCTGGTGCACTGATCGCTGCCTCTGCTGCAGCGTGAGGGATTTCGTGCGTGTGAGCAGCCGGAGCCCGCAGCTCCTGCAGGGGGGGTGGGAGAAATCCAGGTACTGCAATCCCCTAGGGCAGCGCCCTACAAACCCAGTTACTGTCCTCAAGTGTTAGTGACGGGTGCTGGAACGAGCTCGTTCCATGAAAAATAGAAAAAGACAATTAAATAATGATAAAAAAGCCAATTATGGGTGGTGTGGGAGGGCGCTTGCAGAAGGAGCAGCCCAAGGCGTGTGCAGCTGGGGTCAGGGAGGGTGCTCCCAGGGCTCGCACCCCGCGCTTCCCCGGGGCTGCATTAGCTAATTACCGAGGCACAGCCCCCCGCTAATTACAACCCCCCCCCCTCTAATTACCGCCCCGCCTCGCGCCCACCCTCGTGCTGGCGCGCCGGGGGGCGGAGCCCGCGCTCGGTGGGTGGAGCCTCAGCGCCCCGCCCCGCCCCTCATTGGCTCGGCGGGCGCAGGAGGCGTGGCCCCGCCGCGCGGCCGCCGATTGGCTCCGGGCGCGGCGCGGGGGGCGGGGCCGGGCGGGGGCGCGGCGCGGCGCGGGCCGGCGGCGGCGGCGGGGGGGAGGCGGCGCCGGGAGCCGCGAGCCCCGACCCTGCCCGGGCGGCGGCCACCGAGCGGCTCCGGGACCCCTCCGGGACCCCTCCGGCACCGCCACCGCCACCCCCGGCCTCAGCCCGGCCCCGCCCGGCCCCGGAGGGAGCAGGCGTGCGGGGAAGCCCCGTTGCAGCCGCTGTTAGATTTTGGGGGTAATTCGGGCGGTTTTGGTCATTATTATCAGTATTTTTTTGTTGGAATCGATCCATCCCCGCCGGCTCGCGCTGCGGCGCCATGGGGCTGCCGGCGCTGGAGTTCAGCGAGTGCTGCCTGGACAGCCCGCAGTTCCGGGAGCGGCTCCGCTCGCACGAGGCCGAGCTGGAGAAGACCAACAAGTTCATCAAGGAGCTCATCAAGGACGCCAAGTCGCTCGTCGCCGCCCTCAAGAGTGAGTGCGGGCCGGGGGCGGGCCCCCCAAATCCCCCCAAACCCCCCCAAACCTCCCCAAACCCCCCCAGACCCCCACACACCCCCCGGCGCTGGGAGCTCGGCGGGGAGGGCCCGGGGGGTGCTCCCCGGGGGACCCCGCGCTGCGCCCCCGCTGCGTTTGGGGCGAGCTCGGGGTGTGCGGGGCTGGGGGCTGGGGCTGGCTGTGGGGTCTGCTCCGTTTTCCAAGGAGCATTGCAGAGCAGCACGCTGCCCGGCCCTTGTCCCGGGGGCTGCCGCCCTGCCCTGCCCTGCTGGGGGCTTGGTGGGGTCCCCCCAGCAGCTGCAGGTGCCCCCAGCGCTGCCGCCCCCGCTCCCGGTTCCCCCGCGCTCGCTGCCTGCAGCAGGGAGCGGGCGCCGTGCGGGGCCGTGCTGCAGCCCTGCGGGTGCGGTGCTGGGCTCTGTCGGTGATCTTCCAGTTATTTCCCAACCCGAGCGGTTCCGTGAACGCATCTCCGCCTTCAATCCGTCCTGGCGTTAAATGCCAGCCCCTGTGAGGGGCTGCCAGGCTGTCAAGGAGCCGGTGACGGGACCCGTGCTGCCCTGCACGGCAGCACCAGCCCCAAACCTGGCTCTGGTTTTGGAGCACCTCATCCAGCCGTGCTGCCACGGGCCGGCAGCGCTGCCCACGGTTTTGTGCTGGAGCCCTGGGCAGGCTCTTGCCCTGTGGGTTACCCGTGCGGCCACCAGCCACGTGCTGCACCAGCCTCGGTCACCGCTTCCTCCCGCAGAGGCACGGAGGTGTGAAGCCGAGCGGGGCTGTGGGGCTGTCACTGCTGGGGGTGAGGGCTGGCAGCCCCCCCGGCTCAGCATCTCTCTCCCTGCAGGGCTCTCGTGGTGCTGCAGCTCGCCGGGAGCTCCAGCCGGTGCTGGTGGCAGATGGGTGCTGCTCCTCCCGAGCCCTCGGTTGGTGCCTGCAAGCAGCTCGTGCTCCTCAGCCTGGCTGTGGGCAGCATCCTGGGCTCCTTCTGTGGGTGTCAGCACCGAGGGCGTGCAGGGCTCGGGGTCTCCAAAGCCCTGAAACCACCGTGCTCCCCTCCTGGGGTGAGGGGCTCGGCTGGTGGCTGGGCTCCCAGCACAGGGCGTCAGCCTGAAACCGAAACTTCTTGAGGTCTTGGCAGTGTCCTCTTGCATTTTCCTTCCTCTTGTGCTTTCGTGAGCGTTTCACATCCTCTTTGTCTCGAGACAGGCGCTGGGCGCGAGGGAAGCGTGACTGCGGCGGGGAGGGGCGGCGGGGCAGGGTCGGTGCCGTGGGTGCGTGGTGAGGAGGGGGCTCCGTCCCCAGCGCCCGGCACGGCCCCACCGGCACCGTGCTGCGTGGCGGGGGGTCCCCGCGTGGATTTCGTGGAGAGCTGCTGTGCAGTCACCCTGGTTCCGCCCGGCTGTGGAGGTGCAGGACGGGGTGACACCGCCTCGTAGCGTCTCCAAACTTCATTTAAAAAAAGGGGTCCGGGAGGTTGGGGACAAACCTCGTGTGGCGGTGGGCTGGTCCTGGTGAATATCCTGTGATGTCTGGGGCACCTCCGGAGCGTGAGCGGCTGTGGGGATGTCGCGCTGCGTTCCCCAGCCAGCGGCTGTCCCCGCTCCCATTGTCTGCCTTTCCTGCTCGCTGGCAGCGACAGCGACCTGGTTTCCAGCGGAACGCGTCCCTCTTTCTCCCCTGTATGCCACACATAAATTATTCACAAAGTTTCGCAAACGCAGAGACCTGAAGTGAGGCACAGATAACGGCCTGGCAGCCTGCAGGCCAGGGGACATGGTCTCTGGCACAGGAGTTGTGGTGACCAACACTATCGGGGATGTTTTTCACCCCTTCGTGCCCCTACAGGTGTGCAGGGGCCGTGCCCATGGTGCCAGCTTCACCCCCTTGTCCCTTGGTGAGCTCGGCCCCACGCGGGTGCTGTTTGTGCTGAGGGGCTTGGGAAGGGGCTGGTGGCAGCCTGGGCCATGGCCGGGGCCATCCCTGTGCCTGACCCTGGGTTTCTGGCCCTGTTGGGTGCATTTTGGGCTCCCTGCACGGCACCCAGGAGGCCCAGAGGTGCCACGGGCTCGTCCCCTCCTCAGGCACCGTGTGTGGGTTGGGGACGGGGCCGTGCCGGGGATGGCAGCCCCGTGCCGTGCCGAGCCACCTGGGTGCTGTGTGACTGCTCTGCTCCATCCTGCCAGCCCCCAAGCATTAATTTGGAGCCACCAAACTCGTCCCTGCCCGGCCTCGGGGCTTCCTCCTGGCAGCACGGAGCTGGGGCCTTGCCATCGCAGGGGGTACGGGTGCCTGTGTTCCTCCTCCTCCTCCTCCTCGGCACGCAGAGCTTCGGGCCGTGCGTGCCGGGGTCGGTGCCGTGCGGGTTTGGTGCCGTTTCTCAGCACCTCCTCCAAAATCCAGCCCTCCCCAGCTGTGTGCTCCTCGTGCTGCTCCTCCGCAGGGTGCTGCCGTGCGGGGACGGGAGCTGGTGCCCCAGGGTGAAGCTTGGCTGGAAGCAAAAGTGAAACTTTTTTTCCATTGTTTAACCTGAGCGATTAATTCCCTTCTGGTATAAACAAGGCTCATTCTGGAAATAAGGAAATGCCTGGAAAGGCACCGAGCGGTGATTTCGGCAGGAGCTGCTGCTTCTACCCTGCCTGCTGACTGTCCTGCCCTGGTGCCCGAGCTCTGTTGGGCACTCGACTCCTGTTCCAGCCGAATTGCAGCAGGTGAGGGGATCTCGTGCTTCGAAGTCCGGCCGCTTCCCCTGCATCTCCCTGGGGCGCTGCTGCAGGTTCCTGCTCGCTGGGTTTCCAGCAGCGGCTGTCTCTGGTTCTGTGGTGATGTGCTGCTCTTTGGGACACCTCCATGCTCCAGGAGCCCGGTGGCCGTCCCAGTTACCCCATCTGCAGAAGCTGGGAGGTGGACGTTACCCCCACCTCGCTGCGTCACAGCCCTGCCCCTGGCCACGGGCACGGTTCAGGGCTTAAAACCTGGGGTTTTCTGCTCTGCTGCATCCTCCGCTCCCCCCGCCGTGTCCCTGTCCCTGTGCAGCCTGGGGGAAGGACCAGGCGTGGGGCACTGTGAGGCTTCCCCCCCCCAACTCCCTGCCCTGCCCCTGCCAGCCCGGCACGGCACCGAGCGGAGCGGCAAAACACAGCACTTTGGTTTTTTTTCTGAGCTGAGTGGCTCTGATTTTTCTGCTTCATTTGTCCAGCCAAGGTGCAGTTTTGCAGCCAGCCCCAGCCTCGGGGCTCCGCCGTGTCAGGAGGGATTTTCCACCTGCCCGTCCTTCCTGCAGGCTGCGGGGAAGGTTTGGTGTGTGCAGGGGGAGCTGCCCTGCTGGCGGCACCGGGGCCGCAGCGCTCCTGCCTCCTTTGCATGACCTGCACGGCCTGTGGAGCCACGCGTTTAAGGGCCTGGCTGGGATTTTATTCAAATGAGGTGCAGCACAAACAATAATAACGCTCTGCTTGATTTCCAGCACAACCTAAAGGCCCCTCCTCTGCCTCCCCAGTGGAGGTGAGCAGCAGGAACGTGATGCTTCCACTCGCGGCAGGGTGCTGCGCATCGTCCGAGGCACATCGCTGCGCCGGGGGTGGCCAGACCTGGCCCCACATCCAGAGGAGGAAGCTACAGAGCAGAAGGGCTTGGACGAGCAGGAGAGTTTGCATTTGTGACGATGCCTCTTAAATCCTGCAGGGAGGCAGCTCATTACCAGAGCTCTTGCTCATGTAGAGCTCTGACCCGAGGCGCGCGTCCCGGCGCAGCGCTGTGGTGATGCTGTCGGGACAAGTGGCTGTCCCCACGCGTGGCAGTGGCACGGCGAGGTGCCCTGCAAACAGGGGTTCAACAGGAGAGGTTAAAACCAGCCCTTGGGTGGTGGCAGGGGTGGGTTGGGGAGTCACGAGCTGCTTTGAAACGATCTTGACTGCGCTGCCAGAGCCAGCATAGCAAGGAAGCTGGTGCTCTGAGGAGGAAAATCCAAAGCTGAAGGTGGGCGCAGAGGGGACCTCTCCTGGAGGGGCTCTGGGTGGGCTGCCTGGTGTTCCTGCAGCACCAGGCACCTGCTGGCTGTGCTCTCAGTGCACTTGGCTGCACGGCAGTTTCGGCAGGGCTGTGGCTGTGCCAGGGGGAGCAGCAGCCCCGCGGTGCCGAGCGGTGTGAGCGCGGCGTTACCGGCACGCTGCGGGCAGTGAGGGGGGTTGTGGTTTTGGGGGCATCAACTGATGATGGCACTGAAGACGTGCACAAGGAAATGCTGTTTCCTTGGCGGTGCCGGGGCTCGGGCAGCTCTGCGGGCTGTGCTTCCCCCTGCCCCAGCTGCTCCGGGCTGGGTGGGAGCTGCGGCTCCTCCCTGCAGCGCAGCGGCAGCGCCCCGGCACGAGCGAGATAAGGCCGGAGCGCAGTGCCAGCACCTGCTGCTCGTCTGGAGAAACCCCGCACCCCATTGGGGCTCGTCCCTCCGTCCAGGTGGATGGAGCAGTGGCAGCTGGGCACCCAGCGTGGGTCCCATCCGGGCTGGTGGAGCTCCCCTGGGGTTCCCCTGCGAGAGCAGAGAGGTGACCGCGTGCTCCTTGGCTCCTGCAGCCAGCCCTCGTGGGCTTCTCCCCACAATGAGAGGAGCGGTGCCTGCCCCAGCTCTGGGCTCTGTGCTGCTCCCCTGCCAGCCCCGGCCTTTTTGGGTGCACGGGCTGCCCTGTCCGGGCTCACATCCCTCCACCAGCCCTGCTGTGCCCGAGCAGAGGAGGCAGCGAGGGGCTCCCGACGCAGCTGGCCTGCGCGAGGTGAAGCAAAGGTGATGCTACAGAGCCCGAGCTGGGGTTCTTCTGGTTCGGAGCGTTTTGGGCAGCCCTTCAGCTTCCTTTTGGCACCTTGCAGCAGCTCACCCAGCAGGAGGATGTTGCTGTGCCAGGTATTCATCGCCGCTTTCTTTCTTTTTTTTCTGACGTGTCAATTTTAAGCACAGCCAAACGAGCCAGCTTCATACGCGGCGTGATAAATAGATTTAGCGTGACCCGGTGTGGGTGGGGAGTGGAGAGAAAGCGAGGGGGAGCTTGTACTCAGATCCGCACAGCTTGTTCGCTTCACTGCTGCTCCGCGTGAATCATCTCCCCTCTCCTCCGCGCGTGTGAGCGAGCTGTCACGGCGCGGCCGCTCCAGCAGAGCAGGGCTGTTTGTCTCCCTTCTCCTGGCACGCTCCCCCCGTGCCGGGAGCGCTCTCCCACCTCTTTGTCTTCGTTGCTCCGTCCTGGCGGCCCCATGCCCGCTGTGGGCTGTGGGTGCGTGCACCTGGGGCACCACCCGGGCTCTTCGAAGCCTGGATGGCTTTGGGGTGTGTGGGGGAGCAGAGCTGCCGATCCCATCCCGATTTCCCCAAGGTGGTCACCGGGGCTGCGGGTGGCGGTGCTGGCCGGGCTGCGTGCCCGCTGGGACGCGCCGCGGGGCGCTGAGCGCGGTGCAGCGCGGGAAGGGGACATCTGTTAGTGCCAGGCTCGTCTCTGGCTGGGTTCACGCGCAGCACACGAGCCTCCGAGCCAGATGGTCCCTGCGTGCGAGGCTGCGCCGCACATGGGCCGGGGCCGGCGGCGCGGGAGCGCTGAGGAAGGGGCCGCAGATGTCGCTTCCTCCGCTTGGGCACGCGGCGCTCGGCGCGGGCTGGCGGTGGCTGGGGTTCAGCCAGCTCGTGCACCAGCTCCGTGGTGCGGTCGCTTTGCTTGTTTTTGGCTCCTGGCGCTGTTTTTTTTTCCTTTTTGATTACCTTTGGTTAAGGCTGGAGAGGCCGTGCCGCGTGTCCCCGTGCCCCTTCCAGCCGGGGGCTCGGTGCGTGCTGCCCCGCGCCTCCCCCCCGGCCCGGCTCCGCGCTTCTCCCAGAGACAAAAGCGCTGCCTTTGTTCCGGGCTGCAGTGCAGAAGAAGCTATTTTCAAAAGATACAGACTGTTTATCTACAGGCAGGCAATAAATAGCTCATAAAACTGTTGGAAAACACGAAGTTTTTTTTTTTTTCCAGCGACGGGAGCTGCAGCCTCGCCTGCACGCGGTCGGTGCCGCAGCGGGAACCGCGGGGCCTCTCTGCCGGCCCCAGGGCTGGCACTTGGTGGCCCTGAGCTGTCCCCCAACACATCCACGTGCTGGGTGGTGGCCGTCTGGGTGCACACCCACGTGCTTGGATCTCTTTAGTGGCTCCTGACCCTGCTGCAGGACCTGGGGGAGGCAGAAGGGGGGCTCTGTGCCCGCGGGGTTACCTGTGAGCCAGCTGGGGTGAGCCTTTCCACCAGCACTCGAAATGACAAAGATTTCTGTTCACTGCTTTTTTGTAGCAGAACCGGTGTCTGGCCAGAAGGATGCCCTCGTCGGATGCTGGTTGCTTAGCAATGTTTTAGAAGAAATACCAGCACACAGCCGGCGCTGCGTGGCGTCGCCTGCGTTCCCCCTGCGGCCGGCACTGCTTCGCCCTGTGTGCGCTAAGGGGCGGGCGGAGTGCGGCTCTTCCTCTCCCAAAATCTGGGGGCAGAAGGGCCGCAGGTGCTGCTGTGCTGGGTCGCTGCTTCCTGACCCAGAGGCTCCGGGGTTTGTCCCTGAGCAATGGGGGCATCTCCCCGCCGTGTGTCGTCTCCAGCCCTTTCCACCCGTGGCCCCGGTGCTTTGGGCACGGCGGTCACCCCGGCTCCCTCCTGCGCCGCTCCTCGTGCCCATGCCTCTGCTGGCACTCGGTTAATTTCTTACTTCTTTTTTTTTTTTTTTCCCCGTTGAATCAGGGAAAAATTGACTCACTTGCTGGTGACATTTCTGTGAGCACGGTGGGATTTTTTCCTGCTCTTTGGTGGAGGAGCAGCGGAGGCGAAAGGATTTCCGCAGGCTCCCGGGGAGGAAGGGGAAGCAGGCTGCTGGCCGGGGGCGTGGGGCCGACCCTGCTCTGCTGGGACCCTGCCCCGGCCCTGGGCAGTGTGGGGGTCCCAGGTCCAAAACTGGGCTGCTGCCCTGTTCCTCAGGTCATCCCGCAGCCAGCAGAGCACTTATCCTATATGTGTGGCTCTGTTCTTTTTTTTTTTTTTTCCCATTTATTTTTCCCAAATGTGCCCCCGAGAGCTGCTTCCTTGGAGGTGAGATTTCCATCCATGTCACCTGCTGCTGTGGGGCTGTGCCACCGCAGAGGGTGACAGCTCCCGGGTGTCACCAGAAGGGCTCAGACCCCTTCCCCCCCCCCGGGCACCCCAATGTTTTGGCACCTGCCTGCTGAGAAACCAAGCAGGCTCCCTGCTGGGCTGGCTGTTAACTAATTAGGTTTAATAACCAACTAATCCAAATGCGTGGCTACTGCCTGGGGTAATCTGCTCGGTGGGGCTCACACATGGTGTCTGGCCGGGGGCTGGCGAGGGGCTGTCCCCCCACGTGGGGACACGGCCGGCACGGTGCGCGGGCTGCCCCGCTCGGCCGTCTGCGCTGCTAATGGTTATTAACTTGGGCAGGAGCAAATTTCTTTTGGATTAGTGTCCTCTACATTGATTAACCGTCTCAGACGGAGCGTTTTATTCTAATGAAATGTGATTCCAGGCTCCAGCCAATGAATTATTGTGGCAATGAGGGCAGAGTAACCTGCGCTGTTCCTGTAGGTCATCCTTCCAGGTCTTAAGGAGAGGGGAGAAGCAGAAAGGGCTCAGGGGGGGAATTGTAATTACGGAGGAGCTCAGAGGCCCAAAGCAGGTGCTGCAGCGGCCGGGGACATGCGTGCTCTCCTCTGGCATTGGAAGGGACGGGGGAGAGGCTCGGTGCGGCTGCTGCCCACGCGCTGGGTGCTTTTTTGTGACCCATTGGACGGCGCTGTGCACAACACTGCTGGGTGCGTGCCCCCGAGGGTCAGTGCTTGTGCCCAGGGCAGTGGTGGAGCTTTTACGTGCTCACGCGGGGCTGATGCTGTTGGCACTGCCAGCGGGCTGGGGCTGTGCGGGGCCCCTGCTGCACATCAGGGCACGGAGCCACCCCGTTTGCCCGTGATGTACCTGGGGAAAGCTGGTGGAGAGGGCGCAGGGGTGGCTGTGGGGGCAGCAGGGCACGGGCGTCCCGCAGGCAGGGGGAGGCGCAGCCCTCGAACCCCCCGCTGCCGGCACGAGCTCGAAATGTCTTTCATAGTTTCGGGCTGACAGCCAGCCAGCAGGAATGACACGGTGGCCACTCTCTGTCCGTGTTGCCGTCCTCGCAGCAGCGCTGTTCCCAAATGCCTTTGCTGACCCTGCTGGTGCCGTTAGCCCCCACGGGGTCTGTCGGGCGGCTGCCTCGGGGCGTGCCACGGGGCGGTGGTTTTCCATTTCCCTGCCGCTCCCCCGAATTCTCCAGGCACTTGAGCTGTCACCCGCCTTTGCCGTTTTGGCGTATCCTCCCCTGTGCCGGGTGTGCTGGACGCTTGTGTTTGGTTTTCTTCCCAGCCCTCCTCTGCCCCCACCTGCGCGCCCTCCCCTCGGAGCCCAGCGCGCTCAGCCCCGCGCTCGCCTCGCTGCCAGCAGCCACTTACCGAGGGGATTATAGGTTAGGAGGGGCCTGGGGGGAGTTCTGCTATAAAACAACACCAGGATGTGAACGAAAATAAACACGGGGCAGAGTGCCAGCCCTGGTAGCTGGGTGGGGAGGCGCAGCGATGTGCTCTGCTTGCTCTCACTGCCGCGCACGCGAGCTGCACGGTGGCTGGGGTGGCCCCGCACCCTGCACGACCCCGGTGCTTTGTGGCCACCAGCCCCCGGGACAGTGCTGCTGGGGGGTCCCCATGCGGCCACCCCATCCTACACGCAGCGGGAGCAGCGGGCTGCTTTCCCAGAGCTCTGCACCAGCGGGTGCGTGGGCTCCTGCTGCTGTGCCGTGGCTGCACTCGTCCCCTCCTGGTGGAGACCCCGCGTTGTGGGGCTGCTCAGCCCGAGGATGGCGCAGTGCCGGACCCGGCTTCCAGCCCCTTCTCTTCCTGGGTGCCCACAGAGCCCTTTTGGGGCTGTTTGCATTGCTTCATCCTGGCTTTGCCTGCTGCTTCCCCGAGCTGACCGTCAGGAGGCGGCTGGCACTGCTCTGCCCTGCCTGGCAGCAGCACGCAGCTCTCGCAGCCTGCTCTGGCGTTGCTCAAGCTGTCTGGTTTTCTGCTGCTTTCCCTCACCCCTGCCCTGCGTCACCTCTGTCCTTTCTGCTCCCGGGCCTCTGAACCGGGTGTTTGTGGAGCCCATTAGGTGCCTCGGTTCCCCCCTAAATAACTTCCTTAACGCAGAGCCAGGGTAGGGCCGAGCTGTGCCCTGCGAGCGGTGTGTGCTCTGCGTGGTTTGCTTTGGAAAATCCCCTGCGGTTTGTGGAGCCTGTGACTGCTCAGCCCTGAAGCTCCCGGGCTGCACGGAGCTGTGCTCCCTCCCCGGCCACCAGGCTTTGGCAGCTCCGTGGCGAGGATCATGCTGACAAGTGCAGTTTGCATCCCAGGAGTGACTTCCAAAGAGATCCCAGACGATGCGAAGTGTTAAAATGTATTTTCATGAAGGGATTATTGCAGATTTCTGAGAGGCAAATTTCCGCACGGATGGAAGCCTCGGAGCAGCAACCCTTCATGCTGGGGTCCCCAGGGACCAGCTCAGTGACCACCCTGGGTGTCCTGGTTTCCCTGTGTTTTTGTCCACCTCGGGACAAAATCTGTGTCAGCAGAGCTGCTGCAGTGATGTCGGTGTGATGGGAAGCGCACGGACAAGCGCTAAGAAAAGCTGCACAGGAAGGGCGGAGAGCTGTGGTCAGATCCGTGCCCGGAGCGTGGCGAGCACAGGGGCTGGACCAGGCCAAAATGCCCCGAAACTGCAGAAGGTTCGGGCTGGTGGAGTTCAGAAAAGGCACAGGTACTTCGGGGCAAGGAAGAGGGCTCCGACTACCGATCAGTCTCCTCAAACCCAACTTCCCCTTGCCTCAGCTTCCCCCGGGGCTCCCCGTCCCACGGCAGCCCAGGACCTGCTGTCCCTGTGCTCCAAGGACACCTCCCTCACCTTCCCGGAGCTCCGGCAGCGTTGCCTGGAGCCCTGACGTCCTCCTGGCTTCGTCCCTCTTGGATCCTCGGTGCCGTTCATCGGGCGCCTCTTTGCCAAGCATCCCGGCCTGGCAGCGCTCCCGCAGCGTCAGGGATTTGGGGGTGGGCGCTGACGTGGCCGGGGTGCTGGCTCGGGGGGGGAGCGGGGAATAATTTTAGCTGTGCAACCAGGCGGGCCTGCCAAAGGCTGACTTTGTTTTTCACGAAGCGCAGAACTTTTATCTCTTAAAATACCATGAAAATAATTCATGTCTTCAGCGTGTTACTCAAATCTGATCTGCTGTTTGAGCCCGGTCAATAGTCCCATTCATCCCACAATGGGTGCTCTGTCCTTCTGGCAAACATTTTGCCGTATGAATCCACTCTGAGTGTGTGAAGCGAGGCATATGATGATGCATGGGCTGGAGAGCAGCGCGGCGTGCTCGGCCGCTCAGGGCTCCTCGCTCTGAAACCTCCCTGCTGCCGGGGACAGGGCGCCGGGTTTTTTGGGGCTTGGCACACCCAAACTTCCCACGTCTCTGCTCTTGGCACCGAGGGGCTGTGGCCCACGGGGACACCGCTGGGCTCTGCTGATCCGCTGCGTTGTGGACAGGTCGTGGGTGCCTTTGGGTGCCTTCCCCTCAGGCTGGTTGCAGGGGGTGTGAATAAAGCCCGGGCTCGGTGCCTGGCCTCTGCCTCCTGGTTCCCAGTTAGTGCGGGGTCAATTCCTGGCGATGCCTTCAGCCTCCTTGCCAAGGGAACTGCTCTCGAGATGTCCCAAGAAGCCTGACACGGGCTCCCCCGTTACGTGTCCCAGCTGCTCTGAGAGCTGCAGCGGGGCCTCCACGCAGCTTAAACGGCTCAGCCAGAGCCGGTGGCTGCAGCAGGGGGCTGTTGGTGGGGTCAGCCTGCTTTACTGCAAGCCACACGCCTGCCCTCAGCCCTCTCCTCCCCCTGTAGGGCCGTGAGGGGCAGCCCCAAAGCACCCGGACCCCTGGAGTTCACAGGGGTGCCCGCGTGGGGCTTGTGCCCAGGCATTTTTTAAAACCAGAAGGTGGACTGAGCGTAAAGCAGATGCAATTCCCTTTTATTTCTGAGAAGCTGTAAGGGATGTGATGGGGGGCAGCCTTTGGGGCTGTCAGAAGCGAGCGCTGCGATGCCAGCGAGCGGGCTGGGTGCGGGCACCGGCACGGGGAGCAGGCACACGGTGCCCCTGGGCTGTGGGGTGAGGGATGTGCGTGGCAGGGCGAGGGATGCTCCTCGTGGCAGTGACAGCAGGGCAGGGGGCAGGGGGCTGGAAGCAGCTCCCGTGCTGCCGGGGACCCCCCGGTCCCTGCTGCGGGCCTGGCCCAGCCGGACGAGCCCGCTGCTCCCCGCGGCGGGGGAAGGAAGGGGCAGGCGACGCGGTTCCTGTTGTCCAATTCAGCTTTAAATATAGATTATTAAGCAAGTTTCTTCACAGGAAGTGTAGAAACCCTGCTCTGGGTGAGAACAGAGAGTTTCAGGGGACGGGCGCTGAACCTGTGGTGCAGCGAGCGGCCTGCCTCCCACGTCCCCATACCCTGCCAGATCTGCCCTGTTATCCCCAATTTCCCTCGGCACCTTTGGTCCCTTCACCTGCCTGTGGTGCCCCTTTGGGACGCCCCGCTGCCCCGAGGGCGATGTGCCAGGGGGTGCCAGCTCTGCAGGGCACGGAGCAGCGGGGCCGTGCCCGGGACGGGGCTTTCCTCGCGCCGGGAGGGTGCGCACGGCCGGGGTTACGCAACCAGAGCGCCTTGGTTGTAGGGCCGGCCTTCTGCAGCGCTTCCAAATGTCTTTGGGAAGGGCTTCAAAACCAAACACTTCAGTCCCCTTGCGGTTACAGAAGCTGCTTCCCAGAAGGATGATGCAGCCAAGTGCTCGGGGCCAGGAGGTGACCCCGGGGAGGGCTGAAGGGGGGAGTGGGCGTGAGGGGCACAGGGACGCCAGGCAGGAGAGAGGCTGTGGGCTGCTGTCCTCCCGGTCCCCGTGAATTTTGGAAGGAGCCTGGATTCTGGAGCCGTGAGGCCGTGCAGACGGGTGCGAGCTCTGCTGTTTGTTACCTGACAGGAGCAGGTTTGCCTCGAAGGACACTGGCGACCTTGCTGCTGGGACCTGGGCGCGAAGGCAGCGCAGGGGAGCTCACCCCATGGGTGAACGCCGCCGGGAGCTGGCTGCGGTTCAGCTCGGGGTTACGCAAGGGACTCGGAGCAGCATGTGAGCCGTGCGTGGGGCTGTGGCTGTGGTTCAGCCTCCCCGATCAGTGTCCCACCGGGGGCCCCCCGCGTAGCTCCTGGTACCCGCGGGCTCTCGCCCCAGCGCTGCAGCTCGGCGCTGCTCTCACGCCCTGCCTGGGCAGCGGGGTGTGTGGTGGTGTCACCGCCCGCTCCTTCCCCGTCCCTCGTCCCCAGCTGCCTGCAGCTTTCTCCCTTTTGGCACCCTGTCCGAGTCGTAACCCTCCTCCAGGAAGGGCAGAGTTCTCAGGAAGGGGAGCGCTACTGTAGCTGTTCCCGTAACCGTTTGAGCTGGTAACCCTATATTGCAGTAACGAGCCCATACATCACTTTTAAAAGGGCATTTTATTTAGATTGCTCGTTGCCGTGGTTACGCAGCTGGACCTCTGGCATGCCGTGCTCGTGCTCATGCCTGCTTTCTGTCAGATTGACTTTCCGAAAGGGATCCTCCTCCTGAAACGGGTGCGGGGAGCGGGGCGCCTCGGGGCATGGCACAGCATGGCACTGCCTGCAGCACCGGGTGGGGATGGAGAGGGGCAACGCAGCAGGTGAGGGAGAGCGTGGGGCACCAGAGCAGAGGGGAGGACAGGCAGGAACAGCACGGAAACCCGGTGACTGCAGAGTTGGCCATTGTTTTAGCACTGTGAGGGTGAGCGCGCTGACCCGCATCGGCACGCGGGCGCCTTCCCTGCCTGGCGTGGGAGGGGAGGGCAGGTGAGCGCCAGCTGCACCCGTTACCTGCAGGTGAGAGGGATTTGGGGTCGGTGCTGCTCAGCCCGTGGGTGTCTCCCCCTCCCCAGACACAGGTAGTATTGGGGCACGGAGGCAGGGCTGGCTCCCGTGGCCACGGGCACCGTGGGGGCTCTGCAGGGTGCACAGCTCCTGGCCCCGCGGGCACTCGGCCACCACGCGGCTTCCAGAGCTGGTGGGGAGCAGCCCCGGCCGTGCCGGGACCACCATCTGGTGGAGCCCAGGCCCCAGGCCAGCCGTGCTGCTCAGGCAGCAGGATTTTTCCGGCTTCGTGGTGTTTTTGCGTGATTTTGTGGCCGGGTGGTGCAGCCAGCCAGGAGCTGGAAGCAGAACTGGCGCAGCGCGGCTTTGACTCACGCGCGTGGGGAGCTGCGTGGTGGTGCACGAGGGAAAGCAGAAGTTCCTCCTGAGCCTTTGCAAGATTTTGTTTGCTCACCCACAGCCCGGGGGGAGGCGAGTGTCTGTCAGTGAGCTCTGCGCAGGGGCGAGCACCCTGCCCTGCCCTGCCCTTCCCCACACGCCATCCCTCGCGGTGCACTTAGGGCTTGTCCTGCTGCTAAGGGGGTTCCCTAAAACACTGACGGGCAGTGGGATGCGAGGATGTGATGGGCTAACAGGGACTGGGCCCCCCTGTGCTGCCCATCTGCTTTCCTGGCCCAGCCTGCCGCTAATTTTAGCTGCTGCAGCACCCTGTGAATTGGTGGTGTCACTCAGCGAGCAGCTGGGAGCGATTTCCCTTTATCACCACCGTGCTGGGAGTTATCTCCTTCCCCTTCAGCCTCCCCTCCCTCTATGTATACGTGCCGGGGGGCCATCGCTCCGAAAATCTTCCAGGCTTGGGGTGCCCCTGCCCAGGCAGCTGCTGGGGCTGGGTGTCCGTGAGCCCGGCCGGGTGGCCCGGGGTCAGCGCGGAGCTGGCGGGGAGGAAGTGGCTCCTTGAGTCATTAACGTCATCTCATTAACATCCACTCCGTTGCCATTCCGCAGGAGGCTGCGGGGCTCCTGGGGACCGGGGTGAAGCCCCTGAGCTGCTGAAGGAAGGGGCTGGGGGGGCCGTGCCGCTGCTGCCCTCAGTAACTCCTGGGGGTCCCCGAGCAGCCGAACCCCTGCTGCTGCCCGGCCCTGTCCCTGCTGGCATTTCGGTTTTGCTGCTGCCTCAGGAGCTGTGTGAGGGCAGCCGGGCAAAGCTTTGCTCGTGGACTGCACCAGGAAAGCAGCTTTAATGCTCGGAGAAAGCTTTAAGGTCCCTTATCCCCCGGGGAAAGCAAAGTGCTCCAGTTCTGCCTCGGTTCTCTTCTGGCAGCGGCTGCCTGAGGGGGACGCGGTCTTTATGTGCACAATGTTCTCCATCGGTGTTTGGAAAGGGAAAAGCTGGCTGAATTTTGGGGTTGCTGAGCACAGAAATGCCCAGGGGATTTATCAGGGCAGCATCCTAATGCTGTCGGCGTGCCCGGAGGCCCTGCCCTGCTGCACTGCGAGCTCCCCGCAGAGCTGGCAGCCCCGCGGTGCCCGGGGGCGCGTGCGTGCGCAGGGCTACGGGGCTGCTCCGGAAAGCCAGGCCTGGATCCGCTCAGGTCACTGAAGTAATAACTTAATAGGATTCAGCTCTCGGAGAGGCTGTGACTCGTAAAGCAATCAACCTCTGCTGGAACGCCCACAGACAGGGCCTGGGGGCAGCGGTGCCACCACCCGGCCCTGCCAGGGGCTGTCACCCGCTGTGTTCACCCCGGGGCGCTGGGCTCGGGGCCCCCCGAGGCTGTCACGGCGAGAAGCTGGGGCTGCCTCTCCCGTGGTGTGTTTGGGGGGTGCTGGCCGGGACCCCCAGAGCCCATCCTGGGGGTGTGCGGGGCAGGAAGGGACCCCCACGAGTGGGTCCCCCCGGGGGTTGCTGGCTGGGACCCCGTGCCCACCTGGGCCATGCGGTCGGTGGGCTTGTTCCTGGGCTGACACCCCCGTTTCCCCTCTCCCTTTGTCTCCCGGCAGATCTCTCCTCAGCCAAGCGCAAGTTCGCCGACTCCCTCAACGAGTTCAAGTTCAACTGCATCGGCGACGCGGAGACGGACGACGAGATCTGCATAGGTGAGGGTGGGCACCGCTGCGTGGGGAGCCTCGGTCTGCTGCAAACCCCCCGGGCTGGGCAGTGCAGGGGGTGGGAACACAGCGGGACACACAGGGAGCCGGGATTGCTTTAGGGCTTTAGGCTGAGTTGTGCCCGGTCTCAGCACAGCTTTCCCATCCGAGCGGGGCTGGGAGTCAAGTGAACTCACTGGGAAGGCACCCCCATGCTGAGCAACTGCTTTGGGCGTTATTTCCCCCGAGGTTTGAGGGCAGGCCCCTTGCTCCCAGGTCCCACAGCAGGGTTCGTGCTGCCACGGAGCTGGTGGGCAGCCAGAGCCAGCCTGGGAGGCGGTGAGCGCTGGAGATGTGTTGCTATAGCTACTGGGATGCTCGGAGTTAAAAAAAAGAAAAAGAAAACGCTGCTATGTGCTGAACCTCTCGGTGTGTCCCTTGCAGCCAAGTCCCTGCAGGAGTTTGCCACGGTGCTGCGGAACCTGGAGGACGAGCGGATGCGCATGGTACGGCCCCGAGAGCTTTTTCAGCTTTTGGAAACATCGCAGGGTGCGCTGGGGTGAAGAGCAGGGTTGGGGCACGCCGCCCAGCGTCCCTGCCGGAGCCCAGTCGGGTGTGAGGGAGGAGGACGAGGCACGGGGGGCTGTGGGGGGGGGTCCCTGGGGGCGTTGGGCACGGGGCTGAGCGCGCGGTGTGCCCGGGGAGCTGCGGGTGACTCTTCCCCGTGTGTGCCCGGCAGATCGAGAACGCCAGCGAGGTGCTGATCACGCCGCTGGAGAAGTTCCGCAAGGAGCAGATCGGCGCCGCTAAGGTGGGTGGCTCCTGCATCGAGTCACGGCCTCGGCTGTGAGCCTCTGCCGGGGCTCAGAGGCACGGCTCGGGGTGCTCGGGGACAGCCCAGCCCCTGTGAAGCTGCCTCGGTGCTTCCAATCCACCTGCAGCCAAGTCATGCACCGACGTGAGCCGTGGGCCAAAAATCACGTGCCAGTTTCAGCGATTTTTTTTCTTCCTCCGCACCAGAATTTGCGTCCTGTGAGACGAGCTCGCAGGTCCCTGAACCCTTCAGCTCCGTGCTCCCTCCTTCCCGGCACGCTGCAGATCTCTGGCAGCCCCGGGTGAACCCGGGAACACACCCGTGTGTCTGAGGCTGCTGTGGGACAGGCTGTCCCTGCCGGCCTTTCTTTCCTGCCTTTGTTCTGGAATTACAGACGCTGCCTGTGGCTCTGCTGTTGTTATAACAACCTGCTGCTGCCCGCCAGAAGCACGTGCCAGCGGGCTGGGGCAGCGTTCGCATGGCAGCAGAGTGCCCTGTCCCAGGGCCGATCCGACTTGGTTTATGCAGCTGGAAAAAAAAAAAAAAAAAAAAAGGAAAAAAAGGCACAAAAAGGGATCCTGCAGAAGATCCACATCTGGAGGCAGTGAGATGGGGCTGGGCCCGGGCTGGAGGTGTCAGGGAGCCCAGGGGCGCCTCTGCTGCCTGGCTGTGGGCAGGGGCTCGGTGCGAGCCGCCCTGGCGGCACCAGTTGAATGTCCCGTGGCTGGGTGGCCTTGCACAGCACCCTTTTTTTGGCCTGACCCTCAGCCTCGTCTCCTGGTGCTGATCGGGGTCAGAGTTTGCCAGAGCAAGCGCTGGGCTGAGCCCAGCCTGGTGGGAAGCGAGGAGCAGGCGCGGGGCGAGGGAGCTGCTCTGCGGGAGCTGCTGCGCGGCCGCTGCCTCCGTCCAATTTGGGCTCTTCAAAGCCTGTCTGCCCTGGGTGTGGCCGCAGGGCTGCTATCGCTTTTTAGAACAAACTTAAAATAAACCCAGCTGCCTTGCCTCGCACGGGCTTTTCCCAGTGACAGGGCTGGGCCGACATCTGCCTCCCACAACCATCCGAGTCTCGGTGTCCTGCTGATGGCACCCGGCGTGAGCCGCTGCCCGGGGATGGGAAGCGAGCAGGGCCCTGGCACTGGGGTCGCCTCCCTGGCTGCCCTGCTGGCCATCAGGGCCTTGCCTGGCCCCAAATCCCTGGCGTTTACCCGTGCCCAGCCCCCTGGGGCTGCTCCTGTGCTGGATGGGCTGAGCAGAGGGTGGGCAGCTCCCAGCCGGGGGTCCCGTGTGGAAGGGGTCCCATGGAGCCTCCTCCCGCTGGCGCGGTGCCGTGGGGCGCAGCATCGCGCCGTTTGCTCTGTTTTGTAGGACGCCAAAAAGAAATACGACAAGGAGACCGAGAAGTACTGCGGTGTCCTAGAAAAGCACTTGAACTTGTCTTCCAAGAAGAAGGAATCCCAGCTCCAGGAGGTGAGCACAACCTCTGGTTTTCCATGTCTGCCAGTGACTGTTGAGCTTTCTGAATGCTTTAAGCAGCGTACAGCAGTGGTTTTCTTGGCTGTAAACTATTTTTTTTTCCTCACGTTGGCTGCGAGTGGCAGGTTTTCCCCTTAATCAAAGGGGACAGAGCTGTTTTGGTGACTAAGTCAGAGAGATCCCAAAATGGATAGCAATCAAAAAGGACAGAGTTTGTAATTAAAGAGCGCAGCAGAAGGGAGCTGGTTCTGCTGCAGGCTCCCTGTGTGCCCCGGCAAATCACGGGCGTCTTCATTTCCCTTCTCTGGAAGTGGCTGCGCTGGCTTTGAGCTTCGTGAGAAGGGCAACCAGGCTTAGTGCTTCCAAACTGCTTTGTGGGGCTGTTGCTTACTTGGTAAATGCTGAGTTTTTGGCCATTTCTTGTGCTCCTGGCATTCCGTGAGCTGCCAGGGCTGGCCGGTCCCTGCAGGGCTTGGTTTTGGGCAGGGGGCTGGCGTGTCCCCAGCTGCCCTTGGAGGGGGGTGGTGGGGTGCCATGCCGTGCTGTGCCATGCCGTGCCGTGCCGTGCTGTGCAGGATGCTGCTGCTGGTGTGTGCTCAGCAGTGCTGGCTGCTGGTGCCATCTGCTGGTATTTTCCACCCCAAACTTTAACTCAGGCTTTTTCTGCAAAGGCTGGGGCCAGCTGCTGCCTGCCAGGAGCTGGGGTCTTTTCCCCTGCAGATGTGCACGGAGCAGTCGCTGGTGGGATGGAAACGTTTCAGGAAAGCCAACCCCGGCCGTTTATTAGCAGCCTGAAGCCTCATTAGATACCCTGACGGCTGAGAGATGAGGGTTTGTGTCCGGGTGATTGGGTGTTTTATATTTCCTAATCTCTTCCTGCTGTCCACATCTGGAGGGTGATAGTGGCCACATGTGCAACTGCTGTAGGAACGCCAGGAGAGGAGGAAACCATGGGAATTCTCTGCTGCTTTGGCTACTGACCAGCTAAATAACACGCTGAGGCGAACATGCCATTTAACTCCTGGCAGAGTTACTTCATTGCATCACATTTTCTGCTTTTCAGAGCTCGATTTGTTAAATGTCTCAGCCCCTGCACCGCAGACACCCAGCACAAGTGGCAGGTCACGGGGAAAATGTTGCATTTCACAGCGGTGTCCCAGGGAAAATCGGGGGCAAGGCGCTGTGAACGTGCAGGCGGGCGTTTATCGGGCAGGGCTCCGGGTGTGCAGCCCCGAGGGGTCCCTGGGGCAGCGTGCCCCGGGCTGGGTTGCGTTGTTTGGGGTGGCTCTGAGCAGTGACCCCGTCGTGGTGTGTGCTGGAGGCCCCGGCAGCCTCCTGCCCTGCCCTGTGTGTGGTTTTCCAGGCAGCAGGGAGCCTCCTCTCGCAGTCGGGTGCGCGGCGGCTGCTCCTTTTTCTCACTTCTCACCCGTGCTTTCCTACCCAGCTGTCGGGGAGGTGAGAACGTGAGTCATCAACCCCCTTTTTTTCAGCTGAAGAAGGAGCCTGCTCGTGTGCCTCAGGTTTATATTTAATCTCTGTGCCATCTGTCCAGCCCCGTGGTGGCTCTGCGTTCGGCACGGCCCCGTCCCCGTCCCCGTTAGGCCCAGGTGCCCTCTGGCCGTGCCCCCAGCCAGCGCTGACTTTGTTTTTCCTCTTTCACCCCCCTGGTGCTCGCAGGCAGACAGCCAGGTGGACCTGGTGCGGCAGCACTTCTACGAAGTCTCCCTGGAGTACGTCTTCAAGGTGCAGGAGGTCCAGGAGAGGAAGATGTTTGAGTTCGTGGAGCCTGTAAGTGAACGCTCAGCCCTCCCCGTCCCACACAGAGGGGTCCTGGGGGACGCGGTACCACGGAGCCAGGGCTCTGCAGCCCCCCGTGGGGTCTGGGGGAGGCAGCAGGAGATGTGCTTTGGGCGAGCCCCTCGGTGCTGGGCACAGGGCCGTGAGCTTGGCCCCATGCACACCCAGAGCGTTTGGTTCTGCAGACACCTCTGCTGTAATGGACCAGACTACGGGGTCTGCTGGCAACTAAAAGGAGAAGAGGCTTGACTGAGGGGAAAAAAATAAAGTCTGGAGAGAACTGTAATGCTCACAAGGGAAAAAGTGCTCAGGAGTGACAGAGATTAAAAATGGGCTTTCTGGGATCTGCCTTTGCTCAGTTCTAGGCCATTTAGAGCTTCTCTAGGAAATGCAAAACCTCCCCTGCTGCTTGCAAGGAGTAATTCCCTCCTGGTGGAGAGTAACTCAGCCAGGGGAGCGTGGCCGTGGCTGTGGCTGTGGCTGCCTGCTCTGCTGACACCTCCTGGCTCCCAGCAGAGTGAGAGTGTGAATGACGTGGGGCAGGGGTGGGAGCGGGGTCCTGGGCAGGGGGTTTGCTCGTCTGTGTTTGGGAGCAGAAGTTCAAGGGTTTGGCTGCCCAAGAGCTCGGTTTGTGGTTGTGCAGGGGCTGTTGGGGCAGAGCCAGCTCTGTTGGGAGCGGAGGGGCACGGTGGGGAGAGGAGGAGGATTTGGGTATCTTGGGGTCAGTGGGACTGACTGCAGCAGGGGCTTGGTGGGGCTGCTGGGTGCCTGTCACTGGCCAAGGGCCAGCGATGCTTGCCCCGGCAGTCCCCGAGGAAGACTGATGGTCTCGATTCGTTTTACCCCAATGCAGCTGCTGGCCTTCCTGCAGGGGCTTTTTACCTTCTACCACCATGGCTACGAGCTTGCGAAGGATTTCAGCGACTTCAAGACGGAGCTGACCATCAGCATCCAGAACGTAAGTGCCCCTGCTGCTGTGCCTGCCTGGCCTGCAAGAAACCTCGCACGTCTCGCTGATCTTACTGAAGGCCTGCTCCTTTTTTTGTGCGTGCCATGAAGCCAAGGCTTTCACCACATTACTGAAAGGAAGTTCTTTTTGGTAAATAGTGCTATGCCACAGGCACAGCCCGAGGGGCAGCTCCTTCCCTCTGGTGCTCCAGGTGACCCCTGGAGCTGGCTGGCGGGCAGGCACCGCTCCATGACCGCTCTGTGAGTGTGTCACAGCACAGCTGCTCATGGGAAGTGCTGTGTTTTTTTGCTGGCATGGTTGGTGGGGCTCTGCGAGGTGGTGTTTCTCCCTGCATGGCCCTGGCCAGGCGTGCCCGTGGTGCCTGTGAGCCTGACGTGGGCTGGGTGCAGGGCTCTGCGTTTGGCGAGCTGCGCTTCCCTCTTGTGTTAGAGAAATCCTCTTTTTCGACAAAGGACTCAGAGTAGTTTCGTTATTTTGGAACAACTTTTTCAGAAAACTTACAATGCAAGTGACTTGCCAATTGCTGTAATATTTTTCTTTTAGATTAAATCCAGGCCCAGGGAAAAAAAATCTATTCATGGGCTCTGCTGGTCCCATTTGCTGCGAGGGCTGTGCTGACCAGCGCCGGGGTCCTCCTGCCAGCAGTCCCGGCAGAAAAATGCAGTCATGTAACTTTCTGCATAAGGGGTATAGGCACCTGAGGCCTGGATTTGTGCCACTCTGTTTATTTATTTTCACAAAAAAGTTAAGAATTTATTGAAGTTGAATGGAAGAAGGGACGGGAAGGTGGCTCCCCAGCTAGCTCTGCTCCTGCATTCCTGTTTTGATTTGCAGACAAGAAACCGTTTTGAAGGAACAAGGTCAGAGGTTGAATCGCTGATGAAGAAGATGAAGGAGAACCCTCACGAGCACAAAAACCTCAGCCCTAACACGATGGAGGGTTATCTCTACATCCAGGAGAAACGTAGGTGACCAGGGCGATGCGGCGAAGGGGCGTGGGGAGAAGTGGTTTATTGGAGTGGGGGACATGGAAGTTAGCTCAGCAGACCCCAAAATCTGGAAGGGGAGGACTGGCCCAGTGGCTGGGGTATTGCGGTGTGAGTATGGGAGCATCCCTGCCCAGTGCCCGCCAGGTCTGCTTTCTCTTCCCTGAACAAAAAGGGGTGGCAGTGCTTATTCCGCCGGTGAAGTACAGCGAGAAGCACAGGTACAGAACCCCGCTGTGCTAAATGGTCGTTAAACCTGCGGGTTATTAGTGGCAGAGCAGTCAAACCCTCCTAGTTCTGGGAATAAAAACCGCGTTTGCTTTGCAGGTCACTTCAGTACGGCCTGGGTGAAGCATTACTGCACATACGAGCGGGAATCCAAGCGGATAACGATGGTGCCGTTCGACCAGAAATCTGGAGGAAAAGCAGTGAGTGTCAGCACGCAGCTGGATGTGTCCTGGGGACACGTGGGGTCTCTGGTGTGGCCGTGCCCCCTGGCCGTGCTGTGATGCTGCTGGCAGAGGCGGTGGTGGCAGTGCTGGGAGTGCAGTGGCCGTGCTATGCACACCCTCGTGACCGCCCGGTTCCCAGTCCCTGATCCCTGCTGCAGGAGCAGGGAAGGCAGGCTGTCGGTTGTTTTGCTCCTTCCCCACTGCCTGTGGCTTGGCCGATAAAGCTGCTTCCTTTTGGGCAGAGCTGCAGGAGAGCGTGCAGCTCCCTTCGGACCCCATGTGCCAGTGCAGGGGGAGCGCTCCCGGGCAGCGTAAGCCCAGCTGTAGCAGGGTCTGGCTTTCCTCTCCTCTAAAGCAGGAACAATGGAGCCCCCCGGTGTGTTCCCAGCTGGGGTGGTTTGCGAGCATCGTCCCCGTCCAGGGGAGCTGCCTCTGGCAGCTCTGCAGGCTTCCGTGCGGCTCCCTGCTGGCAAAGGGAGCTGGCAAAAGGAGGAGGGCAAGTTTTAAAATGAATTTCCTCTTGCCTCGGAGCATCTTCATTATAACTTAGCCTTCAAGTATGCCAGCCTTGTAATCGTCAGCTGCTGTGTGTTATTTCATGTGGTCCCTGCCCACTTCACGGCTTCCCCAGTGCCCGGGGTGTGGGTGCTGCCGCACACCGCGGTGCCCTCCTCGTGCAGGGCGGGCGCCCGCTCTGGCACTGCTCTCCTGAGGTCTGGAGCCTTGCAGCATCCTGGCAGTAAGCACTGTGCTGGGTCTTGTGCCCTGTGCTCCCCCTGAAGCGCTGCCTGTGCTGAGCAGCCCCGTGCAGGCTGCACACAGCTCACCAGCAAGCGCCGTGGCCGGGTGTCCGAGGGTCTGTGCGCTGCGGGCACGGGGTCGGTGCTGCAGGAGGGGACAGCCACACGTGGGTCACGGCAGGCCCTGCTGCTGCCAGCCTCTCACGAGCATGCCTGGGGCTGTGGCTGGCGTCGGATATCGTTTGATATCAGCGGCTCTGAAGCGGGGCATTCCCCAAATACTGGGGGGAGCAGGGCAGCTCGGGAGCAGCCTCGCGCCTGCGGTGAGCGGCAGGGTGCAGGCAGCGTGCCAGACCATGGGGAGCAGCCCTGCAGAGACCCCTCCGAGCTGTCCTCCCGAGTTCCTGCTGGGGCCCTAAATAGGTTTCCTGGAAAACGGCGATGTCAGGGAACAGGGTGGTCAGCCAAGGTGTCGTCTAGAACAGCACGGAGAGCACAGAGAAGCGGCCGCCTCCAGGAACACGCGCAGGATTTATCTTCTATTGAGTCATCGGTGGATTTTAAAAATCGCAAAGGGAGAATTTTCTGTGCTGGCAGGGCCCGAGGAGGGCCTTCCTCCAGCAGAGGACAGCAGTGCACGCAGATCCTGTCCGACTGCTGCTCGGCGTGGGGAAATCCAGCACGGCTTGGATGCGGATGCCTGGATGGGAGGACGGTTTTGTCATTGCTTTGTTAAATAATAAACATTTGAAGACATGTTTGCTCCCGTTAGGGGTTTGTGTGTGCAGAACGCTGCCAAAAATGCAGCCAGCGCTGGAGTGAGAATTGACAGCCAGGTCTGTGAGGCATTGTTCAGCAATGGAAAATAAAACTTTGCCCAAAAGTTGCGGCCCAACGCTCCCTGCCTGCCCGAAACGTGGGCCGTGCGATACGCGGTGCATGAAGCTCACCGCGTGCCTTCAGAAGGGACACCTCCTTGTTTTGGAATAACCACGTCTGCAAAGGTGGAAAGACAAGCCCTCATTTGGGATGTGTAATTACACATTTCTAGCAGGCGATGCGTTGCTGGTGTTACCAAAGCTCCCTCTGGTTTGAACGCGGTAACGGGGAGTGCGGTGGGTGCTGGGGGCAGGCGCACGCTTGGCTGTTCTCCACCTTTACCTGCGATTCCGTCTCTTCTCAGGGAGAAGACGAAGCTGTTATCCTCAAATCTTGCACGCGGCGGAAAACCGACTCAATCGAGAAGAGATTTTGCTTTGATGTGGAAGCCGTCGACCGGTGAGTGCCGAGGGGCGTCGCAGCCTGGGGTGCACCTCGGGCCCGCGGTGCCTGCCCCCGGCTGCAGGCGGCTTTCCTGGATGCTTCCCGTGCAGCTTGGGTGTTTGCCTGCTGCTGTGGTCGTACCCTCTGCGAGTGGAAAGCTTTAGGCTGTGGAAACACGCATCTCCCCGCTGCTCGCAGCCAGGTGCTCGCGGGGTGTTGGGTTAGCGCTTCGTTTTACAAGGTGCCGAGTTTACTCTGCTCGTTCTGAACTGAACGGTGTTTTAGCACTTCTGCAGGCTCTGGCCGTGGAGGGTAAATGGTCACACGGATGGAAAAGACACGCTGCATGTGTCTTGGCAGGGCTGGGGTGCCTCTTTCCAGCGCTGGGTATGTGCTGAAATAACTTTGGCTTTTGTGCCGGGGCCGGGCTGCAGCCGCTGTGCTGTGGCTGGTCAGCGCTGGAAGCCCAGCTCACACCTCTGGGCACTTCCAATTTGTTTCTTTTTCCCCAAAGGAGTAAAATGCTTTCTGACGCGATTTGTCTCTGAGCAGCTGAGCCAGGCAGACGTGTGGGTTCAATCCACAGCGCCCAGGAATGGGAGCCCGTTTGTGCCCAGCTAGCACCACGCACGGCTTCCCTACGTAAACATCAAAACCGAGCTGGTGCTGCTGCTCCACGCGGTGTTACTGCCTCGTCCCTTCCTCGCTGCAGGAAGCTGACCTGCTTTCCCAAAGCATGCTCCAAAGTCACGGAGTATCTGTGCCCTCCCAGGTTTGTGCCTGCTCCCGTTCCAGCTGTCCTGCAGATGCCCAGGAGGGCTCCAGAAAGCCCAAGCTCATTAAAAGCTGGTGTGTTGGATGGTGCTGGCTGGTAGCCCCTGCATCTGGCCCGGCCCAGCCCGTGTTTTGTGGCTCTGCCCGCGGGGACGGAGGGGTGCGTGGCCTGTGCTGAGAGCCCCGTGGCTGCTGCCTGCTCCCTGGAGCTCCGTTTTCCTCCAGGAAGCTGCAGGATTTCTGCTGACGCTGGGATTTTTTTCCTATGCCCTGAGGAGTGTTTTTTTTTTTTTTTTTTTTTTTTTTTTAACGTGAAAATCAAAATAAAACTGGGAGGAGGAGAAGCCAGCCACCACAATAGTTTTCTTCTGTAGTGCTTTCAGAGACGGCTGAACCTTCCCTTGATGTCTGGAGCCTGCTAGGCATGGGATCAAGAGCTGCTCCAGAAATGCGCCTGCTAAATGTAAATAATGGCAGGGGAGCGGCGAAGGCGGGGAAACCTGAGAAATTGCTCATTTCACATACGTGTTCCCGGCTCCCCTGCCTGAGAGCCACAAGAGCAGAAAACATGAACCGAAAGGCTGCTTTTTCCACCCAGTATGCAGGCAACTGTGCGTATTCTTGGTATAAAAACTCGTCGCAGGCTGCCCAGCACGGGGGTGCTTCCCAGCGTGGTTAAGGCAGGAGGAGAGGAGCTGCGGGCTGGGCGCTGCCCCCGATCTGTGCTGTGGGGCACGGGCTGGGGTCCGCGGGCGGTGGCACGGCCGTGACCGAGGGCTGGCTGCAGCTCCGTCCAGGCTGAGTGTGCAGAGGGCTTTTTGTCTTGCGCTGGTTGTTTTCTGCTTTGGTCTCGGGCTTTTTGTGTTGTGTTGTTGTTTTTGTTTTTCTTTTTTATTGTCTCTGCTAATAGAGAAGTTAGAAACTTGATGTCTTGTTCTTCAGCCCCATGCTGGAAGTCTGGTTGTGATTAAGGCAAGCATCCCCAGGATGCTTCTCTGTCTCACACATGTGCTGCGTTTGACTTAGAGCAGTTTTCTCCTTTTCTGCATGCAGCTTGAAATGAAAATGAGGCTTGTAAGCAAGGTCCAGCAGGAGCCGAGTGTTTTGTAACTGCTCGGTGCGTGCAGGCACCTTCCCTTGACCCAGCCTGGGAGACCTGGGCTCATTTTGAGCGTGCTGCCTGCGTCTGTGCTGTTGGGAGGGAAAGGGCTGAGTAGAGCCACCACCGTGCCTCTCCTGAAGGTGGAAGCTACCTCCCCAGTGGTTTGCTTGGAAATGGATGGGTTAAGAGAGCAGGAAGATTCTTCTCTACGCGTCACTTGCTTCTGATGGACGGATGCATCGGATTGTCCCTTGTGAAGCACGTGGACTGACGCTTGCTGGGCTGCGCTGTGCCTCCCGGGGCAGGCGTGGGTCAGCGACCCAAGGGCTGAAACCTGCGCCCGTACAGCACAAACCCCACTGATGTCCGTGCTGGTGGAGAGGCCACATCGCTGCCGCCTGGCACTCGTGTCCAAAGCCTCTGCTCTTACTCTCCAGCAAATTACCCGTAAATAACCCTGCAGGTGGCCCTGGGGCCATGTCCCCCTGCATGGCTCTGCAGCAGGTACTTCTTGCCCGTGCCCTGCTGTGCTCCTGTGCTGTCCCCTCCCAAGGGGCTCCTGGTGGGGCTCCGGGTCAGGGCTGTCCTGCTGCTGGAGGGGGCTCCGGGAGCCCCGCACGCGGTTGCGCTGTGCTGGCGTATCAGCAACACCGCGCACAAACCGTGCACGCGTGCAGCTTCCTGATGAAATTTCCCTTTTCATTCAAGTGCTGTTATCTCCCCTTGCCATGAATTTGGAGTAGCTTTTCAGGCTCCGTTGATAGCAACTGGGAAAGGTGTTCCAGGATGCGGAGCGAGCCCCGTGCCGCGGTGATAAGGCGGAGAGGAGCGAGGCGGCCCCGCACACGCCAGGCTGGAGCCGCGCAGCCTAGAGGTGGCAGCCTCGGCCGGTTCTTCCCGTGCTGCATCCCTCGGCACAAAGCCTGCTCTTGTCGGCGGTGCATTTTGGGAAGCTGGTAGGCATGCCGGGCCGGCTGCAGGCTCGGGCCATTTTAAATAACAGGCAGAGAAGCTATTGTGTGCTGGGGGGAGGAATGCGTGCTCGGCTCCTCCAGAGATGATTCAACGCTCCAGAACTGAAAGTCTTGAGCCTGGCCTGTCATCGCAGCACCGCTTCCTTTTCCTATTGTCTGGCAGGGAGCAGGCTCCAGAATTCCCAGCGCTGAATGCTGAAACTCTGTGATAGAGGTATTTGGGGGAAAGGCTAAGAAATCCCTAACACTGCGTTTGCACATAGCTCTGATTTTCTCTGGGAAGTTAGGGGGTGTTCTAGTGCTGTGTTCAGAAAACATCAGATACCATTACAGCAAAACGAGCCCCAGAATGCAGTTGTAGTGTCTGGCTGAAATACTTCCCTGTGCCATGGATAGCGTGGTGTACTGCTAATGCCCTTTTCCTAACTAAACCTAGTTGTAGTCTCTGCGCATTAAATCAGTTTTATAAACAAGGTGAACAGGGATGACAGCCGGTGTCTTGCCAAATAAGCCGTAGGAGGAGGAGCAGCTGATCTGGCAGATGACAAAGGCTGTGCAATTTAGGATAATCTAGGTCATTGCTCAGGGCCAGAAGCTAAGTGCTTCTAATACCAATTGGTGTTTACGGGAACAGGAGGTATTCAGCATTTTGGGGTTTTGGTCTCTTAGTCATTCACAAGGCAGTGACCTGCTCGTTGTGCCATCGCTGCGGGTGCCTCCGCTGTGCCCCCGGAGCGGCTGGCATCGTGCTCGCAGGGCTGCGTAATGCTTGGCACCGCGCTGGGTGAGCTGCGAGGCACCTGCTGCAAGCATTTCCACCGAGCAGATGGTTTTGGGTAGCTAGGTGTGTTGGTGTTGGCCCTGCTCTGGGCACACGCTGCCTGGCTCCGTGCGTTTCCCCGTGCCCGGCCCTGCCCGCAGCCCGGCGGCTCTCCCGACGCCTCCCCATGCTGGGCTGTGCAGAGGCCGGCGGCTGGCAGCGGAGCTTCGCACAGCACGTGCAATACAACCTGTACTTGTTCCCTGCCGGTGTCGCCTTTCCAGTGACCTTTCCAACAAAGCCGTTCGCAGGGGGCTCCCCCACTGCTCCCCCCAGCCCCGTGCCCCTGCGGCTGAGCGCCCACGCCGGCCGTGCCACGAGCCTTCCTCCGCGGTCACGGGGAGAGCGCGTCCCGGGAGGGGAAGCCTCGTCTTATAACCAGCCCAGGGAGACCTGATCTCAGGAGCAGAGCCCCCTTCCTTCCTGCTTTCCTCATCTCCTTCCACGCTTCGTTTCAGGCCCACACCTGGCTGCTGCCCGTGGGCGCGCTGCTCCGCGCAGACCCAGGCTGGAAACTTCTGGTCCCGGCGCTGTGCTCGGCCCTCCAGGCCCCGTTATTAATCCCTGCTCAGGTTTTGTCTTTCAGCCGTTTTTGATTGTCTTGGTGTGATAAGCTGCTGCAGGAGTTGAAAGTTCTTATCTGTTCCTATTGCTTTCATTATTTGTTTGTCTTTCTGGGCCATGGGACTTTCTCATTTTCTCCGCGCGCTTAGTCATAGCTCCTTAAACGCGGGCTGTTTTTCTCAAAAGCAGAGATATTGAGAAAATTCAAATTTCCTGTGTGGTCTCGTATGGAAAAATATTTTTAGTTTTTAGATTGTAGCATATCGAAAATACGCTTTCTTGCAAAATGTTTGCCGTGCTCTACTCCATGCTCTTTCGCTCCCGCATTACTCAGTTTAGAAACCGGTCACAAAATTTCCCAGTCCCCTCCTTGCATCCCAAAAGAAGGCCAAGGGCCTCCTGGTGCCTGGCGGCTGAAACGTCTGGTGCAGCTTCCAGTAATGAGTCAGCAGGTTCGTTATCTCGTTTGCCACAAAAGTTCATGTTTGTGTATTTTCATCCCTGAAGGATTCCCGCTGCGTGGCCGCCGCCGTCTGCCTGTGGGGAGCAGTCCCGCCGGGCGGAGGGGGCTCCTCCAGCTTGTGGGGCTGCCGGGAGGGGGAATGTAGAAGAGCTCCGGAGTTCAGATACGTGTGTTAGTGGAGATGGATGAGTTCTGTTTATCTTTTGGGAGAGCAAGTCAGAGCAGGGCCTCTGCTGTCTCAGCCGCTGCCCTGAATGGCCGAGATACCCGGCATCTTGCCATAAAATACCCAGAATCTAGCGAGCGCACCTTGGGGAGCGGTTGGTCTGGAAGGAACCCCCTGCACACGGGGCTGGCTGCAGGCGCTCAGAGCTTGCTGCTGATGCTGTCGGGGGGATGCTGCCCCCGCTGCAGCCAGCCTGCCCGGACAGCGAGTGCGAGGTACCCCTGGGCACGGCGCAGATCAATAATGCACGGGGCATAATGCACGGGGCGCGTCCTGCAGGCATCAGGGCCAGGAAGGTGGCTCTGCTCGGGAAGTGGTGCAATGGAGGCTCTGGCAATGAACGCAGTGGGAGGAAATGCAGAGCTATTTGCAATGTAAATGGCTTTTTAATTCAGTTTCACAGCCCCGCCCCGCATGCTGCTAAATAAGTGTGACTTTGAAGTGAAGCCCAAAGAGTTGTTATCTGCTCGGAGGCAGAGCAAACATCACCACCTTATCGCTCCTTTGTCCTGTGCAGGAGGGAGCCTGGCACAGCAGATACCCGTATTGTCTTTCTGGAGTCTTGTCGCTGTTCTGAGAGGCCAGCGTCAAGCTTACTCAAATGAACGCTTTAAATGTCTTTTGTTTTAATGTCTCAGCCAGAGGGACAGAAATCCCCGTATTTCCTTTGCCCGAGTCTCAGCTAGAGCCCGGCCAGGGCTTTCTGCCGGGGCTGTCGGTGCCCCCTGCAGCAGCGCCCAGCACCCTGCCTCCAGCTCAGGCCTGGGCCTTGGCCGGGGGTGCAGCTGAGCCCCCGGTGGCCCCGGCCTCAGCCTCTTGCCGTGAAGGAGCTGCTCTGAGAGGAGCTGCTCTCAGCCCATGGCCAGTGCTCCTGTTCCTCCGTGGGTAGCTCCGGCTGCTCTGCGCCACCCGGGCTGTGCAGGGCGAGGAGCTCTGCTCCCCGTCTCGAAAACACTCGGCGCTGGATGCTGAACGCTTTCTTCCTCAAACGGGGCGATGGTTAAGTGGTTTCCTCTTCCCTTCAGAATGAGTAAACTTCCAAACCACTAAGCTGGTGAGTATTGACTGACTCACCAATGGGATTAGCGGAGATCAAATACATTACGGCTGGTTTACTTGGACCTGGGCTTGATGCGAGCCTGAGCACACTGCTGCTGCTGGGGACCCCGTGCTAGCTGCCTTGGGGTGCCACGAGCGAGCTGCCTGGTCGGTCAGGGGGCACAGCAAGTGAGGAGTGTTAACTCTTTGCTCCTTTCCCATACGGACTGCTAGAAGCAGTAGAAAAGGGGCCAAAACCAGCACCATGGCAGCCCCTGTTAGTGCTGTCTCTTCTGACGGAGGATCAGCTCTTATCAGGGGCTGAACGGCTGTCGCAGAGCGGTCCTGCTGCTCCCATCCTCCTGCTGAATCGCTTTTGGAAAGTGCAGCTTAGAAATTCCCCCTCTTCCCAGGCCTTACCATTTTTTGGGGATTTAGTGGTCGGCAGCTCGGTGGCTGACCCCTGCGTGGCCGGGGCGGCTGCGCCTTGCAGGGATGGAGACTGTGGCCCCAGGAGCTCTGTGCTGCAGCACTTCCCATGGATGAAACCTCACAAGTGCTGCTGTGGGGTCGGCCCCGATAGCTGCTCCCGGTCGTGCTGGCCATGCCTGCGTCCTCCCTGTTGCCAGGGCTCGTGTCCGTGCTCCTCCTGCAGAAACAGCAGCCGTGCTGTGCTAATGCCTCTGAAAATAGCTTGGGAGGGAGCAGAGGAACTGGCAGTGTGGGAGCACCGGCAGGGTCAGGGATGTGAGATGGTCACACCACACGAGCATTTTGGGGATAAAAGTGTTGAAATTCCTCATGCAGCGGAAGGTCCCCCTGGAGCCTGTGCTTAGGTGGTGGTGGGACGTGGGGTGTGGGGGCATCCTGCTTGCTCGGTTGCCTTCCTCACCTTGGCCATTACGTGGACGTGCTTAGCTCCAATGCAGGTGATCTCTCTGGGGGAAAATCAAATGCAAAATTGTCTAGCGTCACGGAGTGGCTGTTACGCTCTAAAAGCACTGAAAATGTGTGCTGATTGCTGGAGATGCCTTCTGCGCCGTTCTTGGTCCTGCTTAGGATCTGCGGGGATTTCCCTGCAGGGGTAAGGCTGGCATCAGCTCCGTGCTGCAGGGGCTCGGTGAGGAACATCATCATCTTTCTCTCTCCCTCGCATGGAAAATTTATCCCTGTCATCTTCATTTTCCATCCTGCAGTTTACTCACGGTGTTCCCTTTCTCTCCGCAGGCCTGGCGTGATCACCATGCAGGCGCTTTCGGAAGAGGACCGAAGGCTTTGGATGGAGGCAATGGATGGCCGGGAGCCGGTGAGCACAAATATTAGAGAGAAAGCACTGGAGAAGAGCACGGAGAGCGTTGTGTAGCCCGGGGCAGCTCGCTGCAGAGCTCGCAGTCACGCAGCGCCTGCCAGCCGGCGCGAGAGCTGTATCCGTGGGGCAGCGCACGCCTCCTGCCAAGAGAATAGTTTAATCCTTTGGTTAAATATTTGAGGTAATACTGTATCTCCTGTGCTTGGATTGCTTGAAGGTGTGGTGGAAGGGAGGAGGGTAGGCTTGGCCAGCACAAACACGCTGCTGTGCTGTGCTGAAAGGAAAACATGGCAAAAAGAGCAGTGGAAGAAAATACGCTGTAGATTTCCAGGGATTTTTGAGTCCTGCAACTCATCTGGCAGGCGTTTCTGCGTCTTGCAGAGAACTGCAGATTTAGTGCGAGAGGAGGAGTGGAGCCCGTTCCCAGCTCTCAGCGATACCGTCCTCGCTGTGCTTGCTTCTGCCATGCCGAAGCTGTGCGGGCTGCCTCATCGCTGGGAGAGATTCCAGCACAGCCCCGCGGCCACAGACTGCTGCTGCCTTGAGCCAGAGCCTCCCCGCCACCCACGGCAAGGTCCTTGGTTTGTCACAAAGAAGTGTTCGTGAAACCCACGCGGACACACACGGGCTGGCAGGCGCGTGCCGGGCTTGCTTTGACACACCTGCAGCGACTCAGACATCGGCTGGGTCTGAGGGTGCTGCCGGGTACCCCCGGCGGTGCCTTGCAGTGAGGATGATGGTCAGGGCTTAGTTTGGAATCAGGGATTCACTGGGTAATTGGGATGGGATGAGACCTTGGGAGGTGTCTCGTCCAGCCTCCTGTTCTAAGCAGATTACTCGGGGCATTATCCAGCGGGGAACTGAAAACTCCCGAGGAAGGAGACCTTTGGCACAGCTCTCCAGAGCTCCAGCTCTGCTGCCTGGCCATCCCCCTGGAGCAGAGTTCCTCCTGATGCCTTGTCTGTGGTTTGAGTTTACACCTCCTGTCTGTTCTGCCCTGCACTGCCTCGGGGAGCCTGTCTCTGTCCTTCTGATGCCTTCCTCGTAAGGTGGCTGCTGTCGGGTCCCCACGAAGCTTGGCTAGCCCCTTCTCCACGCTGCACAGACCTCGCTTCCTAACAGGGCATGTGCTGTGGAGCTGGGACCTACTGCTGATGGTGATCACACCTCTCTGCCACTCCCTGGGGTGAAACAACATTTCTAGGACAAAATTGCACATGTACACCTTCTTCCAAGAACCGGTATTGTGGGAGACACAGGCACAGAAGCAAAAAGGAGACAGAACATGCAGTGCGTGCCCAGGACAACCCCTGCTGTCTTTTTCTATCACTCAGCCTTGCCTGGGAGAGCCAGCCTGCTCCACCTTGGCTATTAACTCGAGCGTCCCTGTCCTGTGGCAGCTGCAGGGGGAAGGCACTCAGCCCTGTGTAAGGCACGCCAGCCCCTCCAGCTCCAGCATGCAAACTGTCTTGTCCCCTCCTAAATTAACCCCTACCTGGGATCTGTGGTGGCAGGCATCCAGAGGCAGGATAATATTTTCTGTTCTTTCACTAACTAAATGTGCATAATTGCTCATAATTGGCATCAAGCCTTGTCCTCTTTTAGCCTGCTCACCTACTTCCCTCTGCCTCACCTCCGCTGCAGAATGCAGTTGCAGGGATGTGAAACTCGGCCACCTCCAGCTGGAGCTGCACGAATACAGTCATCCAGCTGCATTGTGACCTGCTGATGCTATCAGGGCTTGGCACAATAGTGGAGCCGGTCTGGTAGGATAGGGTTGCAGAAGTGCAGCCAGAGATTTTGAGCGTTTGTAGGGCGCTGTGCATGCGAAAGGCGCTATGGAGTAACAGATGCAGCACTGCCTGGATGATCCTGTTCCAGAATCTGATTACGTGAACCCATTCAAAAAACAGAGGTCTTCATGCTGCCACCTGCACATTTCTATTCTTCCCTATCGTGCCCATCAGCTTCGAGCAGCTTGCTCATCCAGCACGTCAGGCAGTGTTGCTGCTCATTAACGCTGTGCCTTAATGCAATACCTCGTGGCGCTTCAGTGCTCGTGGCGCTTAAACCCGGCCTGCCAGGTGTGGCGCGGGAGCCATGGGAATGAAGCCTCTGTGGAGATGGATGCAAGAGGCATTTCACTGATGGAGGCAGCGTGTGTTGACAGACAAGGTAGCTCCTCGTCCTCAGTTATCCTCTTTTGATCTCTCACAAGTGGAGCTGTTGGTCTGTTTTGTTTGAGTTCTTATCTTGTGGCGTGAGGGTGTGGGACGTTACCTACTCTGCGGAGATTTCCTTGAGCAAGAGACAAGGGTTTAATGTTTGGACTCCTAGAAGCATCCATTCTATGCTTTGACTATAATTTTGTAACCAAAAACACCCCTACTGGAAAGAATGTCTGGTTTCCTTTGATTTGAATATTGAGTGTGGGAAAGATTGGCACGGCGGAGACGGTAATTCCATGTGCAAATTCGGGCTGTGGAGAGATTAAAGTGCAGTGGAGTTTGTTTCTTAATTATAATTAAAAAACTAAAACCAAATGTTGTATTACATTTTAGTAAAATCTCAACATAGAATGTGGGCTACATTAGCCAAGACATTTGTCACAACTTGAAAAGATTTATTATATATCTTACAGTCAGAGCAGACTCCAGATAGCTATCATCAGTCTGTTAACTCTTACCACTTGCAATTAATTTGGCTGAAAACCCTGTGTTGACTTTGGGTTTTCTTTTATGTTACAGAGGCTGGAAATAGGAGAAAATGTTAACTACGTAACAGAGCAATTGCATTCATTTTCATTAAGATATTCAGGATGAGTTTCCTATGTGTTTTTTTTTCCTTTGGTGATGCAGTTTGCGAATGAATATGGTGTAGGCCAGAGTGATTCTGAAACTTGACTGGGGACTGAGTCAAGAATAAAAGCTGTGTTGGCTCATACTGGTGGCTGTGGTAGGCTGTAGGATTAACAGAGACGCAAATTAGGCTGTTTGCTTTCTGTCAAAGAACCGAACAAGATAAGCATTTTAGTAAGGTTGTGGCTCTGCTTGCCAAGTCTGCAGTGAGCATGCCAGCCAAAATTGATGCTGGTGTCAGCAGTTCCTGCTATTACCTTCCAAGCAGGTTCGTAATCTTAGAAATCATTCTCACGTCCATGCAGGCAGAAGTGGGGTACTGGTTTTGGAAGCGTTTGGGACACAAAAATATTTCTTTAGGAAAGTCAGCCTAGCAATGTAAGGGTAAGCAGAGGATTGAGGATATGAAACATGTTAAATTACATCCCTCTTGAGCTGGATTAATACATTGTCCATAGCCTTGCTTGGTGATGGAAAAGATAGTGTTAAAAGGCAAATGCAACATCCTGTGATCCTGTCAGAGGAAATAAGACGTGGATGGGACCTGAGCAGTGCTGCTCTGCTGCTTGCAGTGTGCTGCCCTTTGCTTGATTTGTTTTGTTTTGCTTTTGGTTCTTTGAAGCAATACAAGTGCATAAAAATGCAGCAAGCATTTCACCTAGGAGTTGGTTTTGTTTGTGCTGTAAAGCCAAGGGCACCATCAGCTGGGGACCGGCAGCTGGTTCCAGCTTGTGCCCTCACAGGGAGTTGGTGAGCAATGGAGACACGCAAACAGGGCTTTCTTCTTTCCTTCTCTGCTCCCCTTACCTTCAGTTCCTTTATGTGTTCTGCACATTTGCAAAGGCAAGCAGAGTACAAATCCCTTGCGTGCTGTGGGAGGCTAAAGGCTGGTAACTCAGCAAGGCAGCACTGCTGAGGCTGGTGGGTTTGGTCCTGGGACCTGCCCGAAGTTGGACCCGTTGCAGTGGCACTCACTTGACTCGGTCCTTGTGCCACGAGTCTCCATCCTCCAGAAAGCAAACGAGGTTTTTGCTCCCATTCTGGAAAGCCGTTCCTGGACCTCACTGCTCTGGGGTCCAGAAACCATCTCTTGGTTCCCCGCTCTCCCAGGTGCAGTCCTGGCTGCTGCTTTGTGTGAGGACACCGGGCTGCGGGGCCGTTGGGCTGTGTGGAGCTGCTGAGCCGTGGGGACACGTCGAGCAGTAGCTGCGGTGTCTGTGTTTTCTGCTGGGTGCTGAGACGCCGTGTTCATGTTCCCAAACAGGGGCAGGGCCCGGCTGGAGTTGCGATGCTGTTTGTCAGCGCTGGGAACTCAGGAAGTTCAGAAGTGGTTACTGCTGAATTAATGAAAGCCCGGAGGGCAAGATCCACAAAGGCTCTCTTAAATGACATTTGAGATATTGCAGAGACACTGAAACTCTCTTAAGGCCTTCCCTAGGTGCCGAAGGTCTGTGGACACTGGCAGCCCTTTGCCAATAGCTCTCTTTTGTGTAGATGTGCCAATCCTTTGCTTGGGTAAGGAGTACCCTCTGCCCAATTCCTGGTGACCACTGCAGCACCATACTTCATATGTCTTGTCCTGAGTTTCTCTTCCTCCATTTGAGCCCAGGCCAAACTCTTTAACCTTCAGTTGAAACCCGTCTCCCATCTGTAGCTGTAGGTCATCGCCTGGAGTTTGTGATGTGCCTGTAGCTTTGTAGCCTAATGAAATAAGGTGCGGGTGGGGTTGGTATGTCTGAGCTGTGAGCCCACATGAGCCCCCACAGCCTTCCCTCGGGGGGGTCTGATGCTGCCGGGTGCTGCGGGCTTGCAGTCAGTGGCAGTACTGGGCGAGCAGACACATTGGGGGATCACGAAGGACTTGTTATTCTTTCTGCAGCACCCTATGGGGCTTCTGACCGCGTCCTGGTGGCTGTGGCCCCTCAGTGCCCCAGGACGCCCGGTGGCTAGGTGGTGTGGTCAGTGCTTGGGCATTCGGTGTCACCGGGCTCTCCTTTCTTCGAACATCCTCCAGTGCTGCAAGCGTGGGGACGGCACAAAATGGAGCAGGGCAGGCATGGGGACGCCGTGCGGGCGCCCTCCACTAGATGGCAAGCTGAGACCAGCCCGCTCAGTGCACTTGTGCCCTGCCAGGGCAAGGGCAGCCCGTGTGGGTGGGGGGCTGCGGGTCTGGGGGTGCCCAGGACGGGCTGCCCTGCTCCTGCTGCCCCGGCTCTCAGGCAGGGCAGTTCCTGCTGCATGGGGCAGGGAAAACAAATGCTTCCCAGGTCTGCCCCCAGAGCTTGGCATGGCCCCAAATGAAAAACACATCCCTCTCCCGTTGCTCTGTCCTTCCTCTGCTGCTCCCCTGAGAGAAGCAGATGATAGTTTTGGGGGCAGGCAGCGTTCGGTTGCACTGAGCGGGGCTGAGCTCAGACCTTCAAAACGTGCACGGCCTGGCATTGCCCCCCCAGGCACCGAGGGTCCTTCCCCTCGCCGCCTCCATCAGGCAGGCCTGCTCGGGTTGCCATGGTGACCATGGCTGCCATCTCCTGGCCCTGGGTGTCCTGGGGGGCCCAGGCCTGGGCTGCCCGAGGGCTGAGGCTGTGCCAGGGGGCCTGTGGCGGGGGGCCGGGCAGCCTGCCATGGCGGGGCTCGTGTCCCCCTCAGGGCCAGCCCGCGGTGGTGGTTGGGTTGGGTTGGTTTGGTGGCAGTACCAGCAGAGAAATAACCCGTAATGGGCAGTGAGGCTGCTGGGCAGCCGCGTTCAGCCCCACTGGGAGCTCCCGTGGCCCGGTGTGCCCTTGGCACGGCGCTGGGAGAGGCGTCTGCAGCAGCCCTGCCCCTGGTCCCAGCCCTCGGCCTCGCTCCCTGTCCGACAGCTGCTCGGCGGCACTGGGGCTGGTTCAGTATTTCTGCTCTGGAAATGCAACGTGGTGTTTTTATAGCAAACCCCAGCGTAACAACAAAGCCCGGCCTCGCGTTCCTGCCCAATACGCGGCACCCTCTCCCGCCTCCACCTCAGATATGGCTTCTGGGAATTCTTTCTGAAATTGTTTTTCATTTTCCTTGTCTAATTATGCAAAATGGTGAGAGATTAATTTCCCAGTGGAAATGATGTCTTTTGAACTCAATCCAGTGCTTTCAACCTCGGCATTCCTGTCATTTTGGCTCATTCAAAAAATAAATTAACTTGAAGGACTTCAGTTGCAACCCCCAAGACACCACGGAGGGACAGCTGGATACCTACCAACTGCACGAATTCCCAACCTTCTCGTATTCCATCATAACGAACTGGAAGCTGCAAATCTGCTCTATCATTTTAATTCATTTCATCTCCAACTCCTTGGAGGTCACTTGCCTCTTCTCTGTCGGTTTGTGTACCGTGCTCATTAGCTCTGTATCCGTTTCCAGCAATGTTTGAAAAACCGTCTGTGACTGAGGTGGGGGCCAGCGTTTCCACCTAGGGTGCAGTATCTACGACTGCTGCTGCATCAGACTCAGGAGGACTTGGGGACCGATCACTCTGGTTGTTAATAAACATCAGTCATGTTTTTCTCCGAGTGTGCTGGGCATAAATTGCACCTCAGTTTAGTAGTTAATGGAGGAAGTTAATTATTTAAAATTATAGAAAAATCTTCATCCAGAGTATCTTTGACTACAGGTGCGATGGTTTTCAGCTGTTTTCTCTTTGCATGGGAGAGCCTCTTTGTATGCAGGTGAGATGTTGGGAGCGAGCATCACGTTTACTCCTTTGATGCTCAAGGGTTTGGGCCATGTTTATCTTTTCAGCTTTTTTCCTTGCAGTCTTTCATGCTGGTCTGACAAAAATGTGTGTTTCTGCAGGCCTTCCAGAGAAGGCTGGTTATTAGCATATGTTTTATCTTGCAGCTTCTTCATGGCCTTCGTCCTCTCTGGGTTTGTTTGCTTATGGCAAATTCTTTCTGTTCCATTTTCCATGACCTGCCTCATTCCACTTGCTGATTCTCCATCTCTCTGCCTTTGCTGAGTGGGACATCTTTCCCCGCTGCACTCTTTCAATCTATAAGTTTCTATTGTTTGCTTTTTTCTCTTTGCCTCTTACTGCCCCCCAACCCAGACAACCCAGTGAACTTTCCCTGAACCAAGGCTGCCTGGGAGCATCTGAAGTGCCTCTGGCAGCAGCATCTTTGTCTCGCTGGAGGTGGGCAACATGTGGGCAGCTCCAGCGGGTGCCTGGGGGCCATGGTGGCGAGCCCCCTGCCTGCCAGCAGAACCTGGCTCAGCAAAGTGCCTGCTTGGCTTCTCTGCGTCCCACGACAAAGGATTTTGGCCAAGAAAAAGTCTGCTTGTCGTTTGTCCTTTGTCCTTTTTGGGGACAGGGTGGCAGAAAAGGATCCTAAGGAGTCAAGCGCAGTGATAATTTATCCTGTTCCATGTTAGTTTTTGTATCACGTGTACTTTGACCACAGCTCCCTTGTTCTCCCTCTCCTGTTTTGTAACCTGTTTTAAGCCTATGGGTAATAACTTTACATTAGTATTATAAGCTTTTATTTTGTTTCTAAAGCACTTAAGCCAGTGAGGTCTTAAGGCTCGACTTCAGGCTTTTAGGTATGGTTCCAACAAATGCTGCTTCAGTGTTTGATAGCTTTCTGAGTCAGAATCGCTGCTGCTTCAAGATGTCAGTTTTTTGTCCTTTCCTTAAAAAAGCTGATTGGGTCATAAAGAGGAAAAATACCGAGAGAAACATTCTAGATCATCTAAAGAAGATAAAAGACTTCTTTATAAAACAAAAATTGCTATCACACCCACTTCTGGAAAGTTTGTGACCTCTTCTGCTTCTAGCACTGTTGTTGGGAAGTCCAGGAGCAGAACAGCAGCTCCTGTTTCTGTTTGTCATCTCTGTGCGTGAATGCCTCATCGTTTCCTTAATGTACTCTTTGCTGTAGCCAGCTTCACCACAGCACTCCTCACTGTGATATTACTGCACGAAATAGGCTACAGACATTTGGCTTTGCTTGGGGAGTGGGATGGCTGGTCCTTCGGCATGAGCTGGGTTTTGGTCTCCCGGTGGGAGCAGCTGATGATGTTGCTTTTGCTGGGGAAGCTTTGGCCACTGCTGATACCCACGGAGGGTGTGGGACAGGAGGGCTGGGATGTGAGCGAAGGTCTGCTCACAGGACCCTGCACAAACCTGTGTTTTGTGCGGGATACCCGCAGAGCCTGCTGCAGCACGATGTGTTTCTCTTTCATTTTGGTTCAGGCCAGGAGGTGAGCACGGTGGTGGGAGGTAATGAGAGTTTGCAGAGTCCCTGGGGAACGATGGCTGATTGATCTTGAATTGCTGCGTGCTGGCGACAAGCGGTGTGTGTGTGTGTGTGTGTGTGTGAACAGGACAGATCAGCTGGCGTGTGTGAACTTGTTCATGAGTCTGGGCCCGGACAGGGGAGAGAGCTTCAGAAATGGTTGCTGGGTGGTGGCATCGAGCGATTTCGTTATGCTGCTTTGATTGAACCCAGCTGCCCACCCTTAGGCTGCATCTGCCCAGTTGCTGGCAGCCTCTGCGGGGAGGCACAAAGTGCTCAGTGGGGATGAAATGCCAAAGAGAAAATCTCCTGCCTTTTCTCTCTCTGCTCATATCACCTCTGTTTAGGAGTGTTTGAGCAGAGGATTCAGGAATCATCTAGAAATTCAGAGAATAGCTCCGTGTTAGCAGAACAAACTTCTCTGCCAGTTTCAGTGGGCCATTAGAGTAGTTTTTTTTTTTCTACACGAAATTAAAAATTAAAATAGGCGATGCGTTGTACAGTCAGGTGTAAAATTAATCACTTCCTTTACTGCCTGCTTTTAAAGGTCCTTGCCCTCTTTAAATAGTGGTCTACTGTCATGCTACAGTCCCAGCATGGGCTGTGACCTAGGCTTTGTCCTTCTTCTAGCCGCAGCCTCAGACGAAAGCCTGCCCGTCAATACTGGGAACGGTTTGATCATCGTATTTCTGTACTCCGGGCCCCTCTCCCATGCTGTCCTGGCTTTGCTGTCCCAGGCAGACCCCGCAGCACTGTGATGGTCAGTTCTGAGGGATACTCGGCCCCACGGCCAGCCCAGCCTCCTGCCCCAGCAGCTGCACGAGCCCAGGGCTAGAAGTGGCCTCACCACAAAGATGCTGGGGTCGTGGCACCAACCCCCGGCTGCTCGGAGCAACTGGGCAGCGAGGAGCCTCTTCCCACAGGGCAGGAACGCGAGGCACATCTGTGTTAGTTACTTTAGAAACGAAGGTGCCAGTGTCATTTAAAATTAGGCTGGTTTGGTGTGCTCAGGCTCCTGGTTGATGGGTAGACATTGGGAGGAGGAAGGGCGTGTGTGCTCGCGGGAGAGGGGGAGAGCGAGGCTGGCGGGGCTCCAGCACAGAGCTGGCGGAGGAGGATGTGCAAGTTGTTGCTCAAGCATCCTAGAAAACTTAAGGGAAAGCTGTTGAACTAGCAGAAATTTTCACTTTTTATCAGTCACTGGAGCGATCTGGATTTAGCTGCTCCGCTGGACTTGCTTAAAGACGCTGCGAAGCTTTAAGCGCCTCAGTTATTCCAAAAATGTATTTTTCTAAACCGGCTGACCTTTAGTTACATTGTTCTAGAGGCTACTGTATGGCTAACGTGCTTTGTGCCCTGTTGCTTCCACCTACCCTCTTTTTTTTTTTTTTTTTCTTTTTTGGTTTGATTTCCAAGCTATCTGCTGCTCGGTTTCCCTTTGACCTGCAGACTCGGAAGGCTGGCGGTGTGACCCAGGTAGTTTTTTCCTTGGCTGACCCAGGTAATTTTTTCCCGAGGTGACAAACACGGCGGGTTATATAACCGAGCTGAGCTAAGCAGTCCAGATGGCTGGCGGGCAGCCCGGTCGGCTTCGGCTTTGGAGGCTCTTGGGAATGCCTGCACTTGTAATAAAACGTGGGCTTGTTTTTAATTAGAACCATCGCTTAGTTCAGCGCCGAGACGCACAAGAGCAAGACCCGTGTAGAGGATTCAGGCCCCCAGATGCTTCGCTTTGATGGATGTTTTTTTGCTTTTAATCAAACTCGGGCATCGGTGTGAGCTCGGGGCTGAGATTTGTGCCGGGAGGAGGGAGGGGGAGGGCGAAGGGAAGCGCGCTGGGGCGGTAGCTCTGCCTGCAACGCCTGAGTTCAGCGTCGAACAGTAGGTTGGGAGGGAAGGAAGGAAGGAAGGAAGGAGCTGCCAGGGACCCTAGGCCACCCTCTTCCAAATGAACAGCCCTCGTTTGAATGACATAAACCAGCATTTCGCAGCAGGTTTCTGCTGCCCTGCCAAGTCTTTCGCTTTGGAAGCAAGGCGTATTTTTTCCCTCCCTTCCCCCTGCAGGGAGGTTTGCAGTGATGTGGGCTGGGAGAGATCTTACTCCTATCTATATCGTTCTGGCTCAGAGAGCAAGGAAGGTTATTTCTAGCCACAACACAGTGTAGTCTAGCTCTGAAAATCCTGCCTGTAGTATGAAAACCTGGCTCTCGGACAAAAATAGAACAGGGTTGATAAGGCAGAGCCAGAAACAAGGGCTGATTTCATCAAGGTTGCCAGGTGTCCTGCTTTTAACAAGGAAATATGCTTTTTTGTACATGAGCCTTCCTGCTCTGTGCTCTGCTGGCATCCTGCTGCTGGGCCGTGTCCCAACACAGCTCCTCTGCAGCGTGCCAAGCTCGCTCGGGTGTCAGGTGCAGAGGATCCTGCCCGGCGTGGCATGGGCCTGTGCTAATCCTTCTTTTTTACTCTCTCTTCCTTCCTTTCCCATTACCTGCTGTTGCAGGAGTCAGGTACAAGGGATCTTCCCCTCCCTAGGTGTGCCCAAACTGTCTGGAGGCTCCGACCCAGCTGTGGGCAATCCCGAGCCCACCGTGGGAGATAGGATAGCAGACCATAGGCTGCCCATCTTCATGAAGGCTGGATTTAGCAGTACGATGGAGAAGACAAGGTAGAAATGCAATACTGGGCACACGAGCATAAAAGTGAGCAATAACGTGCCTGGCCAGGAGAGACGGACAGCCCCACAGACCGGCCTTCCTCAGAAGCCCCTGAAACTGCTTGTGTTCGACAGCAGTTTGAGGACGTGAGTGGGTAACTCGTGCTGTTTGCAGTCAGGGACAATGTGCCATCCTTATTGTACTAAAATTAGGCTGCTATTTTATCACTTTCTTTTTCTCTTGAGTTGCTGTGAAATAATGGAGTATTTGGCAACAGAAACGGTAAAAACAAAGTAATGCCTTGTCTTCTAAGCTGAATATGTGCTAAACAATTCTCAGAGGTTTTACTCGCTTGAAATCATTTTGAGTTTCCCAAGATCTCCATGTAAAACCTCCTGTAACTTACAGTGTCTCCACTGTAGTTCGTCAGAGCAGGGTTTTGTGTGCTACCACAGCTTTAGGGAACGCTGGAGTCGGTCTTCTCTGCTCTTTTCCTGAGAGCTCCCGAGCACTGTGCATCATCCCAGAGGCTTTTTTGTCCAGGCATTTTCATAAGCCTTTTGCTCAGTGGTTGCTGCTTCTCAGGCTTTCAGCTCTTTGTGAATAATTTGGAATAAATTCTCTGGGGCTGAGCTCGACGCCCTTCAGTTTCCCTGATGCTCTGAAGGGGACGAGGACCTTTGGGTCTGGCCTGTGGGGAAGTGATCTGGTGCTTCGTTAGTGTCCAAGTGAGAGGCTCAGGGGAAAGACTTCCCAGCAGATCGTCGGAGCACCCTATTGCAGGGGCACTGAAGAAGTGGATGAAGGGCAGGGGTCCCAGCACCATGTTCCCCCTGCTGGGCTGAGCGAGCCCTGGTGCTGCGGCTGCTTGGTGGCTTGGGGGACTGCAGGCACCACCCTGCGCCGCGCCAGTGTCTGCGCCATGTACTTTGACCCAGGTCTTGTCTGAGCAAATCCGAGCTGGACGCCAGCCTGCATGCTGTTTTTTCCAACTATTTCCCCAGATCATTTAATAAGAAGTTCCAAAAATGTCTGCGGTTCTCCTCTCCGTGTCTTCAAAACCTGTCCTTGGGTGGCTGGCAAGCCAGCTGGACTACCAATTCTGAGGGAACATAATGAATTCTATTTATACATTTTTGGCCTCTTCGTCTTCTGAACTCAAAGTTGAAAAACTCGTTCATGGTTGTTTTGAGGATTTCTGAATATGAATCACAAGGAAATTGCATAACATTGCAGCATTTCCTTCTATTGCTCATGGCTTTACAAACACTGCGCTCCTCCAGGGAGACCAAGGAAATCTGGCAGGACTGGCCAATTTTGACAGTCAGTTTTAGTCTAAATACAAAGTCTAGGTTGAAGAGTAGGTCTCAGTACCAGTAAAAGGAGTGCAAGGAGGCATCTTCCAAGCCAGGACATGGGCTAGGCGACTGAAATGATGGTTTCCTTCTCAAGTGGAGGTCCCTCTGTCTGTGAGTACAGAGCAGGACAGCTGACGTTACTGTTGGTTAAGGATTTCTATACATTTCATCTACCTCTCGCCTCTGTGCCTCTGAGAAGCTAGACAGTTCTTTCATCTGGTTTTCGGCCATTTAGGCAGATCTTGCTCCAATATTTGAACCTGACAGATTTGCCGGCTGTGCCCGCGCACTGTGCAGCCTCCGAGTGTTACGGCTTCGGTTGGGGCAGTTGGGATCTTAAGTGGAAACCTGTTTTGTGTCTGGAATGGAGTTGTTTTATAGAAACGATGTGTGCAAACATGCAGTTGCCATATGAAAGCATAGTTAATTTATCACGGAGGATAATAGACATCATGGCCAAACCAGTGTGAAATCTGAAATGAGGAAATGAACATAAAATTACTCAACATCTCCTGTTCTTACTTCCTCTTCCAAACCCCATTTACTTCTTTTTTTCCCCTTTGCCCACAAAAGTTTCACCCTAAACAACCTACAGGCAGGCAGTTGTTAGCTGTTGGCTCTTTGCATGCTCACATGTGCCTTTTTTGTAGGATCGGGTTGTAAAATCTGGAGAATTCGGTTCATAGAACCTAAAAGCCTCCGCTTTACTTATGGATCAGTCTCAGAATTTTTCAAAATTACATCGGAAAGGTGGCTTAAAGAGGCCTTGTTTAAGCCTCCAAATAGCCACGACTGCTGAAGTTAAGCAAGCAGTAGCTGCCACTAAGAAAGATAGAAACCAATTTTCTTCGGGATATTTGACCATCTTCAGTATGAATTCAGAAGACTGAATTCAAGGCTTCCAGCAAATTCTATATTAGGTTAATAAATATTTTTTCTATTACCATCACCTCTGAAACTTCGTGGTAAAGATAGTTTGGCTCTGAAGATATGATCAAATGGGAATAATTAGCGAGAGAATGACTTTTAAAGCGAGCGGAGCGCCGCAGGGTAGGGATTTGTCTCCAAGTTAGTCACTAGCCCCAGTTGGGTGAGTTTTATAACCGAATATTCCCACACGCGATACGCAGCGTGTCGGCCCTTCACCTCCGAGCAAATGCTTTTTGGTATAGCAAAAGGTTTTTTTATAAAATATAATGTTTGTTTTGGAAAAGGAAAGGATGTTACAGAGCTGAGGCTTGGTTACAGCTTCGATGTTGTAGGGTGGTGTCAGGGCATTCGCGCACTGGCAGTGGCAAAGGGTTTGTCCTTATGGACCTAAAACCCTCAATGGGCAGTAAAGGCTTTGTCCTTAGCGAGATGGGTGGAGGACGGCGCTACCTCCTTGCTTTATGGCCGCACGGCTGGCCTCTGCGTGAAATTTCCTTTATGCTGTGTGCACACTTGGCAGTTAATGGCACAAGCGTATTGCGTTTCCGTGTCTGTCCTCTCTCATTTTTAAAGAGCGGTGTCTGATGATTAACAACATCTCTATGGTTTCATTTAACCAACTTGCAAGAACGGCTCTGCGGGCAGACACATCTCCTGCGGCTGATGCGCTGCGTGCCCTAACTCAGAGCTGGACAGCGGACGACGAAGCCGTGCTGGGAAGTGTGTCAGGAGCCAGAGCAGGGGGGTGACACCCGTGTGGACCCAGAAAAATGGAAAATATTTGATGCCCAAGCACTGGAGCTGGTGCATGCTCAGCAAGGGCAGGTGGCTGGGCTGGGCAGAGCAGGATGCTGAGAGCAGGGGCCCTGGGGACAGTGACCTGGTGCAGCTGGTGGACGAAGCTGTGGGGTCTGAAGCTGCAGGGCTCCGAGTGCCAGCGGGGTCCCCAGGGAGGGCCGGGTGCTCTGCGAGCCTCTGGTGAGCTGAAATTAGCTGAACTCTGCCCACTCCTACAGCAGGTCCTCGGGGGTGGAAGCAGAGCTGGGGAGAAGCGTTATTAGAGAAAGCTGACTTCGTGGCCAGGGCTGCGAGGCTGCGCTGCTGGCGGGGGAGCCTGCTGTGTATTTCCTTCCCTCTTTTCACTTATTTTTATTTTCTTGATACAAACGCAGTTCCTGGAGGAAAGCTCCCTTGCTGACTGGCAGTGTTTGCTGCTGATTCATCCCCCAGTCTCCAGATGTGGGGCGATGCACTCTCCTCCTGCAAACAAAATCTCCACTTTGTCCTCCGCTGCGTAGCTGGGCCCCCTGGGAGTGGGAGAGGGAAGATGCTCCTTGGGAAACATCTCAGGAGGGGGGGATCAAGCAGAGTGGGGTCGGTCTATGACTGTACCCGGGTTTTGAGCCGATTTGTAGGATTTGTGGCTGCAGGGGCGCTCCCTGGGTCATGGACCCTGCGAGTGCCTGCCGCCTTCCGCCTGGTGTATGGCACCGAGGGGTAAAAATAAACCTGTGGGAGATATCTGGACAGAAAGCTGTCTGTAATGCTGACGGAGTTTCCTCATTCGGCTCGCCGTGCTGACTGGCACGTGCAGCTGGAGTGGGAGCTGCTCCTGCCCGCCCCGGCACCGCAGCGGTGGGGCTGCAGCCTCGGTGGGGCCGAGAGGCCGGGGAGCGCAGGAACCCCGAGGGGTTTTATTTAACTCTGAGGAGGACATCTGGTTAAGTGGCTTCACAGCAGGAGTATGGCACACAGCCTTTTGGGGGCTGCTTTGAGGGCGAGGGGCCGTTGGGTTGGAGCTGCTGCTGGGGCACCCGCAGCGAGCCGAGCGGTGCCGCGCTCAGCGCCTGTCCGGGCACCACCGGCACCGTTCCCGAGGGCAGGATCCTCTCCCTCATCTCTGCTTCTGCCGGGGCTGTGGGGCACATCCTGGCCAGGACAGCCCCGCTGGGAGCTCTGGGGGCAGCTCGTGCATCCCCTGCCCTTGGCGTTCGTTCGTGCCTGGGTGCAAAGGGCCGGGAGCTGCCCGACGGCAGGGGAGGGCGATGTGTGGTGGCTGCTGCTGCCGTGTTGCTGTCAACATCGCCCGTGGAAACTTTCCTTCCCCGCTTGCTATTTCTGGCCGCAGCATGTGATTAAATCAGTTCCCCGAGCTTCGGTCCCTGTGGAAGGGGGCTCCCAGCTTTGTTCCCTGGGAGAGGAAGGGTGTGCACGCCCGTGGCTTTGTTTAACGGCCCACACAGGCTTTTTTTCCTGTTCTGATGGATGCTGCCACACTCAGCTCCAGCTTGTGATGCTGACCGAGTGCCGTGTGTGTTTGTTTCAGCTCCAGGTTGATGAAGGATTTATTTTTTTTATTTGTTTTAACATCTTCATCTACTGAGCTAGAGAAATGCAACCTTTTTGGATCCGAAGGCTGATCTTACAGCTTTTCATTATGCTAGGTTTTAAAATTGTGCTTCAACTGATTAAAATAAACTGATTAAAACCTTCTGCTGTCATTTCCCCCTTTTTCTTGTAACCCACTGAAGCTCTGCTCTAACCTAAAGTAGCCAAGCTGTAATGGGGGCAGGGCAGGAGGAAGAGCACCGGTATCTGGAGGCAGGAGAGGCTTGGGCTGGAGTCACAGCATTGCCCGAGGGGGGCTCATCCTGCAGCATTTCATGTCCTCCCTGAACTCATGTTTCTTCTCCTCTTACCCTTTGCCTCGTTTATTCGCTGTAAGTGCATGTGAGTGGGGAGGGCTGCTCCTGGCCTGAGCAGCGCCTGCCAGATGTTGCTGCAGTGCTCCTGACACGAAGGGAAGGAGCTGCCTGCTTTGCTCCGAGGTTCGTATCCTTTACGTGTTGCAAGGAAGCGAGGAATGCCCATCTGTGTTTTCTTTTAAAGCCCGTTTAGTTTCCGTTCCCACCTATTCTGTCCTATTTGTCCTATTTTTGAGAATTTGTTTTAGCTGGGGCAGCCTGCTGCTGACGCCTGTGCTGGCCCTGGCACCTGGCTGGTGGGGCCGGGGCAGCTGCTCCCAAAGCTGCCACCAGCAGGGGACATGAGGTGGGTCAGCGGTGCCTTCCCAGCTGCAGCCAGGTCTTCATAAGGCTTTCTTCTTGTGTTTTCCAGGTCTACAACTCGAACAAGGACAACCAAAGCGAAGGCAGTAAGTACCCTTTGTAAGCAGGGCCCCCCAGAAGGGTCTGTGCCGTGCAGCTTGCAGCCCCGGCGGGGAGGCTGAGCTGCTGGTGGCGGTGACACCGGGATGGGGTGGAGGGTGATTGGGGACTGCAGGGTGGCCCCGGGAGAGAGCCACCCAGCTGGGGACGGGCACACAGGGGTCAGGGAAATGGGGCTGGGAGGCTCCCTCGCTCCCCAGGTGCTGGCATCCCTCGGGGCCGGTTCCCTTCATGCACAAACGGTGCAGGGGGCAGTTGGAGTGACCAGCTGGCCGTGCTGGGCCAGAACCTGGAGAACAAACTTGCTTTTTTCAAAGGGGAGCTGGAACATAACATAAGGACTACAGAGGTCCCACCGAGTCAGCACTGTCACCAACAACCCTTGAAAAAACAGGCTGTGTTTATCGTAGTTCAGCCAGTCAAAGACTTGGGTTGAGAAGCGCGTGTTTCAGAGCAGTGGCAGCGAGTCCCAGCTCTCCTGCCCTTGGTTCCAAACCCGTAGCTGGGCCGTGCCCCTGACCTGCGGTGCTCGGAGCCGATCCTTCCCCTGTCCCCAAGCCATCGGTCACGCAGGAGCCCGGCCCGCGCTGATGGCCAGTAAATAGCCCATTTTGTGCTGCCTCAGACAGGGCATTTTCATCTTGAGTAGAAGCATTTTTCTCACAATAATAGGTATAATTTGCAGGTAATTTTCCTTGTGCCCATTTCCAGCCCGTGCATGAAGCAGTCCCTTCCTGGTTTCTGCTCCCTGCGATGTGGTTTCCCCCCTCCGCCCTGGTCCCCACCTTGTCCTCGTGGTGGAGGGGACCCGGGCGCTCCTCAGCCTGGGGAGGGCGGCTCAGACCCTGCCCTGCCCGAACACGAAGCCTGCCTGGGACAGCTCAGAGTGTTCTCCATTTTACAGGGGACCAAAATAAGTTTTTTCAGGGACAGAGAACGGGACTTACTCAGCTCTGTCCTGGTCTGGCCATTAATTGCCACCGCTCCGCGTGTTCCCTGTGCCCGGCCCCTGGCTGTGCCAGGACAGCGTGTGCCGGTTTGGCTCGGCAGCTTTTAAAACAACCATTTTGTAAACTGCTCTGAGGGGCGATGCAAAAGCAGGGAAAACATTTGGGTTGGGGGCGGGGAGGAAGGATCGCTGAAGCAATTACTGCTTCTGAAAGAAGTGCTTGTCAAACTGTGACCTTTCCATCTCGGTGCTGTCAGCCAGCAATCCTCGTGGGGCTGGTGACTTAGGCTGGAGTCATCCTGCAGGGTACTGGCGGCTCTTGGATAACTGGGAACAGCTCGAGTTGGATGCATGCGTGGCTTTCCCAGGGTCATTGTTTTGTCTAATCCCGGTTTTCAGCTGCCAGGCTTGCAGCAGATCCCGTGTAGGGGCTCCTAAATGCCTGCTTAGGGTTTCCTTCGGCACAGGGCTGGCTGCTGCGGGCACAGAGGTTGTTCTCCTGGGTCGGTCTGGGACGGGTGCGTGTGCTGGAGGGGCATTGGCACTCCACAGGGTGCTGAGCTGGTGGCACTGCCATCAGCAGGAGGGCCCCGTGCCCAGCCGGGTGGCCCCGCGGGGTGTCCTTCGGCTGCTTGTGTTTCAGTGTCTTTTCCATGTCGATTTTCATCTTAAAAATGAGAGCGATCCCGATCTTGTGCTGGGGAGACCCTGCCCACCAGGGTGTGCTGGGACCCCAAAATGAAGGCTGCTTACGTAGCCGTGCTCCTACGCGGTCTGGTGGCAATTATTTTCACATACGGCTCTCGCTGGGCTGCTGCTGGTATGTTCAGACATCTGACTCTGCTTTAGCACTCATTAAAACCATGTCTGTAGCGAGCTGCTTGCCTCACGAGCTACACTTCAGATTGATTCGGAGGCTGGCTTCGTGCCACGGAGCCCTTGATACAGGAGCTTCCTATAAGGACTTGAAATGAGTGTAATGATTGAATGGAGTCCGGATGCAATTCCTGACCCTGAAAACCTATATAACTCTGCTTCCTGCTCCTGCTTATGGCAGGCTGAAAGAGATTCAGAGCACTATCGCGAGGTCTGCTTTTTGGCCACTGTCTAATTTTACAGAGCTTTTGGATTTTACATCCTGCTGTGTGGCCAGATGGCCATCAGCCTGCCGGGTGATTTATCTTAATCTTCTTTGGGAGCTGGGAGGAAGCAGTGCAGAGTGCTGGGGGGAGCAGGTATCAGTGAACCGCTAGAGCTGGATGAATTTAGATGCACCGGTTCGCAAACCAGGAGGGCTTGCTCTGCTCTGCGGAAACAAATCCTCTAGGCTGTTTGTGCATATTGCATGGCGAAGCACCAAAGAACTCCTTTCCCTTCTGCTCCCCACCCTTTTCCCCTCGTTTCATACCCACTTGGTTGCCCATCTAGCTCAGGACCCCATCAAAAGCCCTGGCAGCACCCTGCGGTCCTCCCCGTGGCTTGGCTTGAGACCTGAGCTATGGCTGAAAACTTTCCTCTCTGGTCTTCACTCCTTATTTTCTCTCTCTCTCCGTGACTCTGAACACCACAGTAGTCTTTGAAAGAATTCATGTCATCATCCTCATCACGGCACTCTGTTATATGGCACGGACGTGTGCTGGGGTGTGCAGAAGAGCCCGTGCTGACCTTGCAGTGCCGTGACCGACGCGTACACAGCTGGAGCCAGCGAGGTTGCCTGAGGCTAAACAGAGCTGACTGTCTTCTTGCCCCCTTCCCGATGCTCTGATATGCCACATCAGCGTAAAGTAGAAGAATTAATGGATTAAATAGAAATAATCTTGTAGGCAAAAATAGAACAGGATGAGACCAGCTCAGTAGCACTGGAAATGTGATGCCACATGGAGGTCAGGTCAGTGCGTGTGCGTGCAGCTGTAGCACAGAGTGCAGCACCTTGCTGATGGACAAGGTTTCTGCTGGGCTGCACTGCAGTGCTGGTCCTGTGCGAGCAGCACGAGGTGTGCATCGCGGGCTGGAAGCTGGGTTTGGCATCCGTCCCCTGGGGAACGGGAGCCTGTAGGGACAGAAAAACCGCAGGAGGAAGGGCTGTAGGCTTGGCCCCCACAGCGTGTTTGGGTGCATGAGCAGAGGAAAATACTGCCTCTGCTGAGAAAAGCTGCCGTGAGCCCACTGCCTCTAAGGACTGAGAGGCAGCTTTAAATATCTAGGCGGGGAATTAGGGCTGCCTGCCGTGAGGAGTGCAGATGGGCCGTGCTTCCCTGCGGCAGAGCTGGGAGTTTGCTCTTTGCTGCTGCCTTCCCTCTGTTGTTCCCCGGCCACAGCTGATGGCAGGAGGCAGCTCCCCGAGGGTTTAAATCTGGCTGAGCGTGGGCTGGGGGCTCCTGGCCCTGCTGCCCACACCTGCCTGCATCTGCCTGGCTCCGGCGGTGGTGCCGAGTGGCAGCTCGGGGCTGCCCCTCGTTCTGCTGCCGGGGTGAGCGGGGCGAGCGTGGGGATCGGGAGCGCAGCAGATACAGATCTGCCTTTGGTCTGTGCTGGTGTGGTACGGAATCATTGGGTAAATGAATGAGATAAAGAGAAGCTGCTTCTGTGAGAGGGGAAATCAAGCTTTTATGATGCTCATTAAAAGTTAAATTTAAGGATGAATAAAGGCACTTTGGATATTTAATCAGATATTATTTCTGGATATAACTACTGCAAATAAATCCCTGACCTTTCCTGATCCAGAGCTCAGCAACGAGTTGAAGAGCTTATTCATCTACTTGGGAGGATTATGCTCGGTCATTTCCATCCGGAGGGGCTGCTCCTGCTTCCCAGGGCTGCTATTACCGAGCACCACCGGGAGGTGCGGGCTGACCTCCTGCTCAGCCCCGGGCTCTGAGAGGGGCACGCGGCGAGGAGACCTGGTGCTTGTAAGGGTCTTGTGCTCAAATCCAAGCGTGCTGGGGACCGAGTGGAAACTGCTGGTCTGCAGGGATGGCTGCCACTTGAAGTGTGTGGTAGAGAGCCTGAAATGGCGAGCTGTGTTGGCTGGACAGCACCGCACAGGGACAGCAAAAGACCAGGGTTAGGGGCAGGACGGAGCCCGCGCTAGCGAGCCCTGCTGAGCTCTGCCCATACAGTTTCCACCCCACAGTTGCTGGCTCCTCAAACACCCCCACGGCTGTGGATTTCGGTGATCTGGGGTGCTGCTGTGGTGTCTCGCTGTTCGGTGGTGCGTTAAGTTGTGCTGTGCCTGCAGCGCAGCGGGGAGCGGTGCTGGGGAGCCTCCAGGAGCACCCCGGAGCTCCGGGATGTTTGCACGTCCCGCGGCACGGGCAGCCTCCGGCATGAGCGCTTATGTTGGCTCGGTGCTCCGGTGTGCTTGCCCAGAAAAATACAATAGAGCTGTTTCACTGTCTCAGGTTTTTGTGCCATTCATCAGGCCAGTAACGATACCGGCAGAGAACCTGAAAGCAGTGATTAGGAAGGGGTGGCACCATGCAAGCCAGCGGCAGCCAGCGAACTGGCAGCTCCTTGTGAACCAGCACTGAATCCGTGCTCCAGTCGATGGTGTGAGCGGGGAGAACGACAGGAATAAAATCACTTGTGCCCTGCCGTGAGGACACTGCCAGCCCCGGGCTCTCCTCTGGGCTCCAAGCTGTGCTGTCGCGTCTCTTCCAGCACGACGTCCCCTCGTGTCCAGCTCACAGGGAGTGGGAGCCCCGCTGGGTTCCCCAACCCTCCGAGGGGCTTCTGCCCTGCACAGGGTTGCCCAGACCATTGTCTACGGGGAAATAATTTTTCGTGACAAATTGCTGCCTGTGGGCGGTGTTTTCCACGCAGCGCTGGAGAGCTGACTAGGGTAAATCTCCTTCCAGCAGGTATTTGTATCCGTGTATTAGTAACCCCTTAAAATTGAATGGGAAGACCTGCAATGGCATGAGTTAATTGGGTTTTACGTCGCATTAACACAGATCTTTTAGATCTGACTCTCAGGCAGAGTGAGCTGCCTTGCACACATCCTAATTTGTCCTAAATAAACGTTTCACTTGTGCTAATGAAAGAAGTGCAGGGACCGGCCGGCCCAGGACTCTTCTCTGCTCCCCTGGGACAGGTCCCCTCCTGCTGGGCACAGAGGAGCAAAATCTGGTTTTGGACAGAGCAAAATCTGTTCCCATCACCCAGCACCTATTGCTCTTCCCCAGGCTATCCGTTCCTTCTGTTTTTACCATTCCTTTGCCGTTCTTTTGACTTCTGCACTCCATTTTCCTCTGCAGAAAGCTATTGCTGCTCGCATCTACCTCCTCCTCTCTTTCACCTTTCTTCCCCAGTTCTTTTGAGCTCTCTTTTCCTTTTACTGGCACTTTTCCGTGCTCTAGCCTGCCATACGGTTTGTCCTTGAAAAAACTCTCATCTGCACAAAAACGCCTCAGAAGCTGCAGCAAGAAATCCAGCCCCCGCGGTGCCCCTGCCCTGCTCCAGGCAGCGTGGGAGGGAGCTCCAAACCCCAACCCCAACCCCAGCCCGCGGGCTGTCCTGGTGTGCCGTGGTGGAGCTGGCCTCGAGGTGCAGCCACCTCTGCGGCAGGTCGGCGGTTCGGTTAGCGGGGTGGACAGTTCAGAGGATTTGTAGGAATTACGTGGCTCTGAGCTGAAGCCGGCTGATTTGCGTGCTGCTTTCAAGGATTTGTCATGTCAAAAATATGATTCCGCTTTTTTTTTTTTTTTTTCCCAAGCAACCTGGTGTTTCCAGACAAAGGTCTCCTCAGGATAGCTCACCTTGGTCCTAAATTAATATTTTGACCAGCTGTAGACATAAATCTCCGGCCTAGCTGGGGCAGTGCTGCTCGGCAGGCTGCGGGAGGTGGGGGGTCAGAACAGGAGGCTGCTGAGGGGTGAGCGCCGTGCGCTTGCTGCATTTACACCTGGTGCAACTGCTGTCCCCGTGCCTCTCCTCCCCGATCCCCCTTTCCTTCCTCCCCCTGTTGGCGTGGTGATATGGCAGCGATGGCTGTGAGGCCGTCCCTCGGCCAGGAGTTGATCACTTCTCTCTTCTCTTCCCTTCCAGCCGCCCAGTTGGACAATATCGGCTTCAGCATCATCAAGAAATGCATACACGCTGTTGAAACAAGAGGTAGAGCCGCTCACCAGATGGTCTTGTTTGGGGGAAGGCCTTGCAGCTGCTCGTAGCACAGCGACTGCTTACCTGCTCTTTTCATGACCAGCAATGATTCATTAACCCCCCGGATCCCACACCTGATAATGGCTCAATAGCCCCCCAGGAGCAGTTAACAAGCAGCAGGGATGGGGCTGAGTCGGGGAGCTCTGCACCGCAGTGGGGTGGAGGGAGGGGAGGGAGCTGCAGACATCCCCGGAGCGTCCCCGGAGCGTGCCCTCGTGCGCTGCCAGCACAAAGCCTGTCCCCTCCTGTGGGGCAGCAGGCGTGCATTTCAGCCCTTCCCCTCACACAGGCTGGGTGCACACCTCCTGTCGGCTCAGGAGGGTCCCGAAGTGGCAGCAGTTCTGTCAGCATTCCTGCAGTGGGGGCTGCATGCTTCTGTAGCTGTCTGCAACTTTCTGTAACATTCAGGCCAAGTTTTAGAAGCCGTGTGAGAGCAAATAAATTAAAAAACAACCCCAGTCCACAAAAGGAAACAAAGGGGGAGATGAGTCCAAACAAAGCGAACGCAGGTATGAAGGAAAATTCAGAGAGCTTCAGCCTGTGAGGTTAGGCAACCCCGTCTGAGGTGCTTTGGGGAAAGAGGGCATCCATCACCGAGTCCTTTGGATGCTGTAGCAAGTAGTTTGGCTCAAGGTCTTTTTCCAGGCCACGTGTGAAGAACATGTAAATGTCTTAAACCTCAACCTGAAGAACTTGGCACAGTAATTTTTTCCCAAACTGCCTCTCTGTTACATGTTGAGTGCAGATCCTTCGTGGTGCAACCGTGCTCCCTCACTGTTATGGGGTGGTGGCAAGGTGGCCTCGGGTCTTTGATTCCTGAGCTAACTGGGACATTACTTTTAATCAGTACATGAAAGTCCTAACATCAAAACCCATTTTTTCCCTCTTCTGTAATTTTGTATGTAGTTGATGAGAGGGTTTAATTATTGTTGCTATTAGGGAAGCTGGAGAAATGAAAGAAATGTTAGTAGCTCTTTTGACATTCTCCTAATAAACTCTTTATTTCTTCCAGGGATCAATGAGCAAGGGCTCTACCGAATTGTCGGAGTAAACTCTAGAGTTCAAAAGCTGTTGAGCATATTAATGGGTAAGTGTCTTGTGTTTTGTTCAAGGCGAGTAGCCTGCTGCTTTGAAGTTTTGCAAACCAAGAACAGAGGCTCTTGGCTGGGTACCTAATCGTGGTGACTGTGCTCTTAGGACCACATGCTGTTAGAGGCCGGGAGGTCCCAGGGCACCACTGGCAGGTTACAAAGGTAGGACTCACGCAGGACATCGCTCTGAAAGGTCTGGTGCAGTCACTGGTGTCCCGCTCACATGCACTACAGATTTTGGCAGCCTTCCCTAATGCAACTAAAATCTTCAAAGAAATAACTGAAAGCTTTGGTTTTTGATCTCATACCTGCCACATTGTTCCCAGAATATTTTAAAATTGTTTTCTCTTCTGTTTTGCATGCTGCCTGTGGCTCTTCTGACTTTCCCCTTGGACCTTCCCGTGCCTGTTCTAACACGGTCTTGCACAGGCATTTCAAGCATGCGATCCCCTCGTGCCTGAGGCATTGGGTCCTGCGGGTCTGGGTGCTGGGGAGGAGGGAAGGTGTCAGGTCACACCGTGGCAGAGCTTCGTGTTGGCATGGCCCTGGTGTGCAGCCGTTCTCAGAAACCTCTCCCTGCCCCTGAGCTGCTCCGATGGCACGAGAGAGGCCGCAGGGCCTTTGAGCTCTGACCCAGCATCCCCCCAGGCCTCTGCTGAGCACAAAATGTGTAGGAGCAAACAGATCTTGTGGCTGTCAGCAAGCTGTCGGTCGTCCCTGGTGCAGGGTAGGTCTGGGGCTGCTTTGGCTGACGGTTCCTGGCGTGTCCTTGTCGTGGTGCCTGGTTTCCATCACCCCGGGACCCTGCAGAGCTCTTCGTTGGGTTGTGCTTGTGGGTCTGCAGTGCAGAATTTGTAGCCTGACTCCCAGCCCAGCGTCTGCGTTAACTGTAGCCTAGTGGGTGCACTTCAAAAGAAATGTGAGTCGTTCCCTCTCCTGGCTCTGTTTTTTCACCACCTTTGCAGGCTTTGGCCTGTGCAGGAGAACTGCCCCTGCTCCTTAGGCCCTTGTGTGCGACCCGTGCTGGTGCTGAAGTTATGGCTCTGTGTGACCGAGCCAGTGGTTTCGTCCTCAGCACTAGCAGGGGGGCATTCGCATCCCCCAGCTGCAGCCCTGGGGGAATTTGTGCATTTAGGCACGGATGAGGCACATCTGAGCAAACACACACTCGAGCTGGAGCAGCAGCAGCTGCGCTTCTCCAGTCCTGCCTCCTGCTTCGTAGGCTTGGCAGAACCGTGTATGAAATAGGTGCAGTAACGAGGAAATAAACGCCTGATAATTTGTTAACAGCCTTAGGAATGCATTTGGTGCTTGCTGGGACAAATGAGTGACATTTGTGGTCTTCTTCCTCTTTTCGTTTGCTTAGTGTCGTTCCTTTGCAAAGTAACTTCTGTTTCCTCGCTTTCACAAAATGCCAGTGCTCCTCTCTCTGTGTTTTTCTCCTCGCAAAAAGTTTTAATCCGTTGTGTTTCACTTTCAGTATCTTCCCTTCTCGTCTTCCAACTCCTGTTTCTTTTCCCATCATTAAAGTGTTCGCTGAGCAAAGCCCCTGGTGGCTGTAGCAGTTGTCAGCACTAACCTATCCAAAATTGATAATCCAGCGAGACCATTAGGAAACAGAAGGGTAAGGCTCTAAATCACAGTCCCTGGCTCCTGCCTGACGCACGGGGACATGTCTGCATCAGTTACGCTCTGGCATTTGGAAAGTTAGCTGCAGTCACAAGAGCTAGCGACTGCCTCTTTTTCTTCTATTAGTAGAAGTTTGGCATAGGCTCTGGAGCATGTGAATATGTCCTGCTAGCCACGCCAGTACAGCAGATAAGCCATGGCACACACATTTGGCACTATTGCGTTAGAGCATCACTTAAAGAGCATTGCTGCCCACTGATAAAAATAGGCTGGGGGACGGGTGCCCGTAATGTGGGCAGGTCTGACCTGCCAGGTCCTCTGCTCGTGGCTCTCACGCCGGTGTGCAACCTCTCCAGGGCCAGCAGAGCACCTCGACCTGTTTTCTTCTCACACGGGCATAATTCACCCCATGGGTCGCAGCCTCGCGGCTGTGTGGGTTCTGCTTGGAGGCTGTGGGCTGTGACAGATGGCAAAACTTGCTTGGTTTAAGAGCTCTCCGGAGCTGGGAGGGATTCAGAATTTTGGACCCCGTCCAGCATCCATTATCTGCTCAGCGACTGAAGCCACTCAGCTGTCGACCTCGTGTCTCATAAGGCGGTGATATATAGGCAGTGGTTTCTCTTTGTCCCGGCGTGTCTTCGTTAGCTGGCGGTGCTGGAGGGCTGACGAGAGGTGGGTGCGTGCCCGGTGGGTGTCCGAAGTGCCATCCTTTTTGGGGATGTCCCCTGCTATCGGTCCCTGGGACTCTACAAACCCAGGTCTCCCTGTCTTTCTCCGAATCACCGGCAATTAAATCACCTTCACACAGTGGCAGCCCTCAGGTGGTCTGTAAAGCAAGTGTCACACTGAGGCGCATCAGCTGTCATCCCCCTTTTGTTCTCTCCTGTCCCTCGAGGAGTTGAAGGCCGCGGCACCGCTCTGCGTAAACGCTCGTGTTTGCCTCAAGCCCACGTGAACTGCGAAGCCAAATTTTGCTTGCAACTTCGGGTTTCCCTTATATTTAGAAATGAATGTGGGCAGCGTTAGCGATTCACATGCAGTTTAAATGGCAAAAGGATCAGGTTTCAGCGAGCAGCGGCTGATGTAAGCGACACTGCCCTTGGCACGAGGCGTTTTGCAGGAGGTCAGCACGGCGCTGGGCTGAGCCGTGGCGCGGAGGCGCTGCGGGGTGAGCTGCAGCACGGCTCGGGGGCTTGGGCAAAGCTCTTGGTCCTCGCTGAGACCCGGGGGAATCGGGGAGGTGTGCGTCCCACCGGGAGCTGCGAGACGCAGGGCAGCTGTGGCGGGCTGAGCTGCCTTTCTCCAACCTTCACCGTCACCATCTGCTGTCAAACTGAGGACAAAACCCAGCAAATAAATAAAGTTTGTCAGTTGGAGCTCCCGTGGACGGGTTTATGGCTGAAGTGTGGGCGCACGGGACAGCAGCTCCCAGCACGCAGAGCTGCTGCTGTGACTCGGCGCTAGGATAAGCGGAGCGTGACGGCGTCTGGCCTGGCCTCCTCGCTGCTCCCAGTGTGCAGCAGCACGGGGTGGTGAGTGAGGCTTCTGACAGGTCGTAGCTGCTGGGATCAAGGGGGTCCTACGGCTGTTTTGGAAACCTCTCCAGCCATCCAAGTGTGGGTGAGAATTACGGCTGGGTGATGAGGTTGTGCTCCAGGCAGTTCCTCTTGCCATGGAGAAATTGGTGAGGAATTGAAACCAGCTGTCCTACGGCAACAGCTTTCTCCATCCCCAGGAAATGGATGAAGAAGTTCCTTAAAAACGGGCTCCAGGCAGGGACAGGGCTCAATGGGGTGCTTTTGGAGCTGGGGCCATTGGGGGTGGCTGCTGCGGCGGGTGGCCCTTCCAGCCAGACTCTGCTGGAATAAAAGGCTTAGGGAAGTTAATTTTTCACTCTCTTTAGCTTTATCCTTTTCTGTATCTGCTAAGAGACATCAGATTAGTAATTTACAGCAATAAGCAACTCCAGGGTTAAAACTGAATTTGGCCTGTTGGGTGTTTTATGGGCACTATTTCTCATTTATACCAGCTCATGTGGAAATCTCCTTTTGTAGAGCCAGCAGTTAGCTTCTGGTGCTGGCCGCATCCATCTCTAGCTTGGGAGACAGATGCTGCATGTGTAACCCACGGAGCTAACTGTTGCCGACTCATAAACCTGAGGGTGAGGGAGGACTGATTATCAGCCCTGAGCCTTTGCACGAGACCAACCACAGAATTTCACCTACTGTTTCATGAATCATGTTTGGAAACTCCTGGATGAGTTTTTCAAAAGACATCCTGTGTTGAGTTGTTTGCTCAACTTCAGCGAAGACCTTGCTATTAGAAAGTTGTGTTTTTTTGGTTTTATTTTTTTATTTTGTTTCCCGATACCAGGCTTATCTTTAATCTGTTAAAATTGCTTCCTTAAAAAGGTAGTACAATGGGAAGTTGCCTTGGCATTGACGAGGAAGGATAGTATTCATTTGTGTGATTAATGTGAGACACGTGACCTTAGTGTGAATATACATTTCTTAAATGTTTACTTTTCAAGTGCTCCTCTTGATGCTTTTTTTAATTAAAATAAACCCTTTGCCCTGAGGGAAATCCTAACTCTTATTCAGTGCATTCTTTTAATTAGTTTTAAAATTACACTATGTTTACCTATTGCTTTAAAATTCAAAAGCACATTATACGTGTCTGTGAAGAGAAGAATACCCACTGAGCTGAAGCCACGGGACCAGATGGTGCTGGCGGCTGTATCCAGCATCAGCGCTTGGCCTCGGTAGCAGTATCTGTAGTGCCTCCCTGCCTCCTGCTCAGTCTCTGACGGGAGGTTTTGTGGTTTCATATCACGGAAAGGGCCTGCTCTTGTTTCTCCTGAGGTCTGGAGAGGTTTCCCAGTACTTTCGGTGGGAGTGGGCTCCTGCTGTGCACCTTTCTGGGTCCTGCTCGCCTGGAGCTGCGTGCTTGCAGCCAAGACCTCCAGGGCTGCGAGGTGCAGGGCTGTGTTAGCAAAGAGAATTCATGAGGCAGCATCAAAGCAGGGCGGAAATGAGGCGTTTATGCCTATGGATGTAACGTGTTCGCGTCCTGCTCCTGCCTCCTTCAGGTTTTCAGTCTCGATACCCTGAGCCTTCACGTGTGTGTGCGAGATCCCCGTGGCCGGGCCTGTTGGTGCAGACCTCGTGGTGATTTCTGAGCTGTGTCTAGTCATCAGCAAAGACTCCGGACCAGTGTCACCCCTCACCATGGTGCTTCCCACTGGTCGCCGAGCAGCCACCCGAGCGTGGCCGCTGGGGCTACCACAGCCTGTGGAGCTTGGGCCCGGCCGTGGGTGGAGGTGCCGGAGAAGGGAGCAGTCGCTGCTCTCCTACAGGCTCGCTCATTGTCAGAGCACTACGGTGTTTTCTCAGAAATCAGTAAAAATAGTGCCTTATTGATCTCGCTCTGGAACTTTGTGCAAACAAGTCTGGCTTCCTGATCTGGTTTGGTGGTTTGCAAAAAACAGGGAGAAGCAGAAAAGCGCAGATTCCTGCGAGCAGACTTTCCACAGCGGTTGGTTCAGGTCGGCGTTTGGAAAGAACACGCTGTTAGGCCAGAGCCTCGTATTTACACCGTGCGGAGCAGCTGCACGTTTTTTTGATTTCTTTAAAGGAATTTTAAAAAGGGGAGATAGGAGGGGAAAAATGCAGAAAGGAAGGAAAGGCCCCGGAGGAGATGGAGAAAAGAATGCTGCAGTATTCGACAATAAAAATAGAGACGCTCCGGAGGCTCCCTCCGAGCAGAGGGAGGCCCAGAACAGCCTCGTGCTGCCAAGAGCAGCCGTCACTCTGGAAGCACGGACACGCTCCTCTGCAGAGGCTGGGGCAGCCCATCCTGCAGCCTGCCGGGGGCTGCTGGCACCGCTCCCAGCCCCACTGGGGCACCGGTGGCGTTACGGGTCTGCCGTGCCCTGCAGGGCTGGGTAAAGGTGCAAGGGTGTGCACGGCTGGTGAGATGGAGGTGAAACCTCCTGACTGACCCGGTTTTGTGGGCAGGGAGCTTGGCTTCCAGTCAGTCCTCCTTAAAGAAGGAGGAATAAAAAGAGACCACTTCTGGTCCTGGCTCGTGGGGATGTGTGGTTCACCAGCTCCAAGGCTGGGGGTGCAGAGCTGCCAGCGGTGCTGTCGGGCAGTAGGTGCTGGTTCGTGGATGCTGGAGGGCTCGGCAGGCTGGGATGCAGCATCTGCTCGGCCTTGGCCGGAGGTGGCCTCAGGGAGCTGCTGGGACCATCTGAGCATTGCCAACATCAGCATCCCGTAACGTAGCTCCTGCCTCTCTTGGGTATCCTTTGCTGCTGCTTGTCAAAGCCGAAGCTATCACACGGAACTGGTTATGGCCAGGAAACATTTTGTCATCCATTCATGTTTTCATCTAACACAGCTGTGGAGGGCTGGGAATTCAAACTGCAGAGGCAGGCTGAACGAGGCAGCAGCTCAGCTCAGCCCTCTCCTCGGCTCAGCGGGGAAACAAGGACCTGAGAAGTGTCCCTGGCGGGCAGCGATGCCGCGGTGCGTGCCCATCACCTGTAGCTCAGAGTCCTTCCTCACAAGCACTAGGAGGCTTTTTGCAGGCTGAGCCAGTGGCTGGGTCTCTGCAGTGCTGTGGAGCTTGGTGATGTTGGTGGAGGCGGCTCGAGGGTCGCTCCCTGTCGGTGCCGGGCTCTCCTCGCAGCAGGGAGATGCCGCTGGGCCTGGCGCTGCTGCTGCGGGGCCTGCGGGCAGCTGCGGGGTGGAGGAGGGTGAATCAGGTGCTGGAAAAAAACAAAGATGGCAAGAAACAGCCTGCTGCTGCCGAGAGGATGCAGGAGCAGAATAGGATGACATCAAGAGGCCAGAGGTGAATAAACAAACCGCAGCGCAGCACTGCCGCACCCAGCCCCGGCTGCTGCCGCCCTGCCCCGCGCAGACTGGCCGGGTGTCTCCGTGCTCTCCCTGCTAACACCACCACAATAATGAGGCCTGGCTGCTCCCCACATACCTCGGGGGTGGCATGAGAGCACCCCAGGGGCTGCAGACGAGGCAATGGGAGCATCCCAAGCCCCAGAGCACCCGGGCAGCAGCCGTGCCAAGGCACTGCATGCGGCCGCCCCGCTGACTCCTCCCGTCCAAATGAAAGGCAGCTGTGAATCCACACTGCAGGCGTGTGGCTCGGCCTTCCACAGCCTCCCTGCCACCTCCAGGAGCTCTCCTCGGGCAGGAGAACAAACTTAGCCCCTGCCCCTGCCCACCCGCTCTGTCCCACTGGGGCCCAGGAGCCTCACTGCCACCCTAAAGGCCGTGCCACCACTGCTGCGTGCCCGTGTCCATGCAGGCTGTAGCGATGCCTTGCAGCCCACTTGAGGCTGTGACTTTTCTGCTGAGTCCTGGGGTGATCTGCGGTTGTCTTGGTCTGTGTCGTGTTTGTGCACTGCTGTCACTGCTGTCATTGACCACCCCAGCCTCCTGCACCCTGTTCGGTGTCACGCTTTCAGTCCAACTGCCAGGCTCGTTGCTCATGGTTGATGTTTTGTTTTTCTTTTCTTTTTTTTTCCTGTTTTTTTTTGTTTTGTCTCATGCAAATTAGTGTGTCCCATCTCTGGTGACGAATTCTGCTTCCTAGCAGAAGTGTCTGCTGGGGAACAGCTTGTGGTCACTGGGGTTTGGAATAGCTAAGAAAATGCGACGTGATGATCTTCCCACACAGCTGGCTCTATTCTGCTGGTGCTGGAGTGGTGTGAGCTGGTATTATCATCACTTTGGTTCACTGTTTTTCTTTTTTTCTTTTTCCTTAGATCCAAAAACAGCCACTGAAACAGAAACCGAGATCTGTGCAGAATGGGAGATAAAGACCATTACTAGTGCACTGAAAACTTACCTGAGGTAAGGCAGAAAAGGCTCGTCTGTCGTGAGGCTTCAGGACAAACTCAGCAATGATCTGGGACGTTACTGCCTACTATTGCTGATACTTAACAAAAACACTTTAATATAAATGAAAGAGAAACTGCTGCTAGAGAATTTATTCTGGCTTTTTCCTTGACCCTCCAGCATGTTTGAGTAGGATGTGGGGAATACGTTGAGCTCTCTGGAAAATGCATATATCATACAGACGTAATTAAAAAAGCTCATTCTTGCATGCCCTGCCTTGATTTCAGCTTCTGCCGAAGCTTTTCGCAGTAGGCTTCTGCCTAATGAGTGTGTGGCAGAAAGTGAGCACCGTGCTCCTGTAAGGAGCAGTTGTTACAGAACTGGGTGCTTAGCTTCGTTTCAGTAATAATTTCTGTATGAAAGCCGATGCCATTATCATTGTGGGTTATCTTCCAAAAATGTTAGTTTGTTGGCAGCAGTCAGCATTTCATTATCCACAACATGCTTCTACCTGTCGCGACTGCAGGTTTTTGCTTTCTGTTGTTCTGTGTTGGTTTGGTTTTCTTTTTTGAGATGCAGAGAACAAGAGAGAAGCTAAATCCAATTAGAGTGATGAGTATAATTAGCTTGGTGGATCTCAGCCTAGAAAATCACAAAACACTACATAATTTTGCTTGATTGGCAACCTTTGTTCCAGTGTTTGAACTGTTTGCAAAGCACTGAAGAACGTCGCCAGCACCAAGATGTCCCATTGAAAGGATGTGCAAGGGGAGGGGAGAATTGGAAATATAATGGGAACAGCGACTGTTAAAGTTTTATGACTAGGCTTGTTTCTCTTTTTAATCTATTTTTAAACTTACTTGGAAATCATGGGCTCGCTGTTGCACTAAAACTCTGTGTTACAGTGTTAGCGAAGAACAGCCAAAATTAAAAACGAAGTTGGTATGGTACTGAAAAGGGAGGAAGAATAAACCGAGGGTACTTTAGCAGGTCTTAAGCCTTCTGATGAGAGGAATTTATTGGAGTTGCTATTGCTTAGTTCTGCTCTTTAAAAAGAGAGCTGACTTTATGGTAACAGCAAAGCTTTATTTCTGCAATTTTGCGATTGTGTTGCTCAGCTGTGTTTTGTCTGTGTTACCTTCTTATCTTCCAGAATGCTTCCGGGGCCACTCATGATGTACCAGTTTCAAAGAAGCTTCATCAAAGCAGCAAGTGAGTTTGTTTATGTTTATGGTATCAGTCTGAAGGAGGAACAGAATTTGCAAGCAGCTGAGCATAACCTCTACCCTGCTGCTCCCCCACTGAACCCTTGTTCTTAAATCCTGGAGAGCAGACTAAGGATGGAGACGCAAGGGGCAGGGTGTTGTTTGGGACTTACTGGGTACAAAGGGAACGCACGGTGCGGGGCTAGGGGAGAGCTGGCTGATGGCACTAACTGGTGCTACAGTTATTTCTTTCTCTGACCATCAGCTGCCAAAATGAGCAAGGCCGTTGTTCAAACAACACCTCCGGTGCTTTGGTTAGATCAGTTGCGGTTCAGATGTCTGTGCTGCTTTCCTTTGCTCTAGGAGGATGCTTTAATATGGGAGCAGGTAATTGTCGGGTAGCAGCTCTGTGCTGGTACTGCCTGATGCACACAGGTGAGGACTGCTGGGTTAGGAGGCTCCCATGGACGGTGGTCACATCGGTGGTGGCCTCCTGAAGAGGGGTCAGGGCAAAGGACTCCTCGGTGGATCCTGTTTTTAGGCCGTTGGGGCATGTCTGCCAGCACCTGCAGATCCAACCAGCCTGCTGAGACCAGATGCTAAAATCTTTCCGGGCGTTGTGCTGAGCACATTCTTACGGTGCTTGGAAACACATTGGATGAGAATGTGCTGATGCTTCCCATTGTTGAAACTGGAGGAACACTCTGGTTACAGCCAGCCCATTTCCTGATCACAACTGGCTTTTCATATGGCTGGCATCTGCTCTCAGCTCATTGTTTCAGCCCATTAGTTTCTTCCTTTCTCAAACAACTGATTGGAGTTGGTAAAGAGAAAAAACACTGTGGAGAATACCCGCAGCGTGCCTGGGTGTAGGTTGGAGTTAGGGAGTGGGAGCCTCGGGTCTCTGGGATGTCTGTCAGTGTTGCTCTCTGGGCCCGCATGCCTTTTTCTGTAATAACCTCCCTGATGCAGGGATAAATCATCTTCTATTTCCAATGCAGAACTGGAGAATCAGGAATCCAGGGTGTCAGAGATCCACAGCCTTGTTCATCGGCTCCCGGAGAAAAACAGGCAGATGCTGCACTTGCTCATGAACCACTTGGCAAAGTATGTATATGACTGATATGTTTTTCTCTCCATTTTCCACTTCCTCTGAAAGTTAATAGTGGTAAAAAAAGTTTCCTTGTGTGTGTGTGTGTGTGTGTGTGTTTGGTGTTGAGTCATATCTGGTTTACGAGTAAATGGAAACCTGTGTGTGCGTGAGATGGGGATCGGTACCCGGGGCAGCGTGGGTGGCAGGGGCGCTGGGCTGTCCCGCTGACCTACATCACCGCGGGGCCGTGCGGGCGCTGGTGGCGTGTTGGTGGGCTCGGCTGTCGGGGTGAAGCTCCTCACTGGGGTTCGGATCAAGCCTGGTGTTAAAGGACTGGAAGTTATTTCTTGGCAGCGATAGGATACTGCTCCGGGGCATGTTTTCTGCCTTTGTGCAGCTCAGTTAGTCAATACTTCTAGGTCACCTTGAAACTTCTCAAGGGCAAAGGAGTTGAATAAATTTTTTGCTCTCAGTGATAGAGCTGACCTATAATTTCCCATCTTCTTCCTGCTCCTGCTGGTCACCATGGAAACCTTTGATTAGTGCTTAAAAAGTGAAAGCATCATAAGGTGTTTGTGCCAGCCTCAAGGCTGCGGGGTCGCACCTGCCCTCGTCGTTCGCTCCGGTGCGGTGTGAGCACGAGGGATTAGGCAGGGCTTGGAAACCTTGGTGAATGAGTTAATTGGCATAACCAGTTAGAATAAATCTGGGAGAACCTGAAGTTATCTGTTGAAGAGAAAAAAATAATAAACAATACTTGAAATATGCTTAAAAACGACTCCAGATGCTTTCTTATGACATGTGTTTGTATCTGTTCCATGGACTCCCCGGCTAGGCTGTTAAAAACCAAAGAGCTGGTTTAGATCTCAGTTTCAAAACCTTCTGCATTTACAGGCTGAAGCCAAGGAATAGGGAGTTCCAGGTACTCCCGTCAGCCAAATATGTGCGAGGAATCTCGTAACTGCTTAAGTGCTTTTCATTTAAAGGAAAACCTGGTGGTATTCAAGTGTGAGATGTGGAGGGGGAGGCAGGTAATACAATGGGTTTCAAGCTGTTTTAGTAGGGAAGGAACTAAAACAAAACACAAACAAACAATGAGCGTAGTGGTGCTTGCCATATTGGGAAGAGAAACAGCTCATAGTGGTTGTTTAATGGGAAAAAAATTATCCCGGAGAAAGGCAGGAAGCCGCTGGAACAAGAGCCTGTTCTGTCGCAGTGGGGCTGGAGGGCTGAAAGCTCTTGCTGAGCTCCTCGGGGTGCTCCTGGACGTGTCTGTGGTGGAGATGGGGGGGCTTTGTGTAGGGTCTCTGCTGGGGTGTCCCTACGGGCAGACCCTGCAGCTTGGTGCTGCTCCTGGAGGGACAGGTCGAACAAACAGCCAGCACCCGCAGCTCTCCTGCATCGGTCCCACACCCGCTGCTCCCGCACCCCACAGCTTCTGCCTGCATGCCCTGGGGCTGCTGCGACCCCCGAGCACCTTGCTGGCCGTGGGAGCAGCGTGGCTCGGGACTCGTTGCTGTTGTACCGGCTGCGGTGCCGTACCGCCGGGTTAATGACCTTGCATTCGATCCTAACCGGAGATAAAGCTTCACATCTGCAGAAGCCGTTTGGAGAGCGAGAGCGTGGCAGCAGGACGGGGCCTGGCGTGGGCGACCTGCCTGGGGAGGGGTGTTCCGGAGGGGGGCACAGGCTTTGGGGGCTGCCTCGTCCCTGCACACAGGGTGCCCAGAGCTGGTGTGGTGAAACCAAAGGGCCCCTTCCTGCCCCCACCGAGCCGGGCTGAAGTTCTCAGAGGGGGTTGCCTCAGCTGTTTCTGTTTTTTTCTGTTTTTTTTTTTAGCAATGTATGAATAATCAAGATTTGCATTTTTATCTGATGAGCTAAAAAAGTATTTCTCACAGTATTACTGTGGAGATCTCTGACACTAAAAACAGAACACAATCTGTATTGGTCAAATAGAGAAAGAAAGAGAGCCTATCTGCCCTATGTTGTGTTACATCTCTTTTTTTTGGTTTGTACATTCACTGTTGCTGAGTGAAAAGGGAAACCAGGCTTCTTGTTTGGCGTGGGGCTGCCATGAGTAATGGTAATAAAACCATGCTAGCACAGCCGATACATTCAAAATTGGCGATTATTAATACAAATTAAATATCAGCCGGGATAAGCACTCTGAGGTGGCTGAGTAGTGCACTTTTTCCCTTGCAGCAGAGCACTTGTGCAGCAGTGCTGAGAGAAATGCCGCGGGTTTCCCATGGTGGCCGGGCCCTCGCCGAGTGGGTGCTCGAGTGGGCGCTGGAATCCGGCGAGAGGCGCTCGAGCACCCCCACGTCCCCCCCTGTGCCGACGGGGAGACGCCGCGCTGGTGTTCACAGGGAGAGGAGAGCTGGAGGTGGGGGACAGGTCCCGGGGACAGGCATGGGAGGGTGTGCAAAGAGAAAATGAGGCTGGTCGCATTGAGGCTGACCTCTTGCTGCAGCTTTGAGCCTGTTTGCACTGCCTCTTGAGGTGTCCAGGTGTCCAGGCAGTTATCCCCTGTAAAACCAGAGTGTGAGCAATCTCTGTCAGTGCTCCTCCATCAGTAACTTCATGCTGCGAATTTCCTCCTCTCCTCTGCAGCCACCGGTTCCAGGGAAACTTGCTATTATTATGGTAATCTTTGACCCACGAGTAAGTGGAACCTTTAATTTTCCTTCCTGGGCCACGTTCACCCTGTCAGGATTTCTGTGATAAACCCAGCTGTGATTTAGTGTTCCTGAAGCATAGGAGACCTCCTTGTTCTGATGTTTTCTCAAAAGGATCTGTGCCGAAAAGCCTGTCCACGTGTAGTAGGAGCAGTCCCAATGAGCACCCGCAGCCCCTCAACCTTTCCAGGGGATTTCTAAGGATGCATCTGTTGAACCTGGTATAGTTCTGGATGGCCTCAAGAATAGTGTGGTTTCTCTTGTCTCAGGCCAGAATCAAACGTCTTTTAAAGAATTAAAAGGCAAAGCCAGTACCTGTCTTTTCCTTATTCTTGCTGTTTTGGTTGCAAGTCACTACTGCTTAGTCACTGCCACTTCTTGGAGGTTTTGGTGTTTGCAGGAGATGGCTGGGAAGAGTGCTCTTGATGCCCCTAGTTTACAAACAAGAAAAAAGACGTTTTAAAAAGCTGCATGAACACTTTATGCAAAGAAACACGTGAGTTCACTGAGCGAGCACACATGTTAGGGGAAGTGTGTGGTGCAGCAAAGCTTCCCCTCTGTGTTTCAATGCCGTGTTTTAGCTGCTTGCACACACCTCCACTGCCCATGCAAGGCAGCGAGCAGGGGCCCCCCTGGTGCCGGTGCTGGTGTGGGAGCCGCGCTGCAGCAGCCCTGGGGGCGAGCAGGTCCAGGCCCGGCTTCCCCGGCTGCTCTCTTTGTTTTGCAGCCTGATGTGCGGTGCTAGGTTTGATCTGTGCTGATACTGAAGTGGAAGAGCCACGTACTGCTATTGAGCAGAGGAAAATCCCCATTAATATTCAAATTAAAACGCTAGAAATCTGTGTTTATTTCTCTCCTGGGTGCAGCAGCAGCCAGAGCAGGACCAGAGCCTCTCAGCGTGCAGGAGCCTGAGCTCAGCACGTGCCTTCCACAGCCCCGGCCATTGGGCTCCCTGTGGCGTGGCACTGCTCTCTCCATGCCTCCAAGGGGGAGTTTTGTCACCTTTTCTGGGTGAGGAGGGAGGGAGGCGAGGCGCCGGGCGGCCGTGGAGCTGCGGCAGGCCGTCCCCAGCCGTCACCTAGCAACTCCGTGCGGCTCGGAGCTGTTGTGCTGCAGCTATCTCCTCTTGGCCCGGCACCTATCTCCAGGAACGTCTGCGCTTCGCTTCAGAATGCGCATTTATCGATGGCTTGTGCCAGCTCTGATGAAACTGATTTTTCCCCCTGCCAAATAATTAAAGCAAGTTCAAGCGCCATGTAGCCTGGGGGCGGCCGCGCCGAGGGCCGAGGCGGGTGGCGGGAAGGTGCCCGTCCTGTCAGCGACCTGTGGCGGCGGCCCCGCCATCTTGTCCTCCTCTCACGTGCCTTCTCCGGGAGGAGTGGATGCTCTGTGGCTGCAGAGCACGAGGATTTTACACCGATTATTTTTCAAGAATTTGGATGTATATATATATATTTTTTTTTTGCATGGACATAACTCAACACCTGAGGCATGTGCTCTGACTGCAGTGATCAGAGCCATGTCCGTCAGTGCTGGTGCCCCGTCAGCGCAGCTCAGCGCTGGGCTCGCTGCATGTGTTGCTGCTTCGCCTGGTACCTCAGCCCTGGGGCTGAGCCGCCTCTGCCCCGGGCACCCGTGCCTCTCCTGGCAAAAGGTCAAAGCAATTAAGGAGGCTGCAAAAGAAAAGTGTGTACGTGTGTTTAGCGAAAATTAATTATCTTTCATCATTCACAGCTGTGGCCTGGCCAGCAGTGACTAGTTCCCCTTGTTTTTGCTGTGGTGTTGTTTTCTACTTTACGTGTTTTAACCAACATGATAGTGATTGCTATCTCTAGCACAAATCATTTCCCACTTATCAGCATGGATGCTTTCCACCAGCCTTGCGGGGCGGCTGCTGCGACCCAGCGAGTGATGCCCCCGCCGGCAGGACACGCAGGGCTGGACGTGGAGAGGAGCGCGGGACAGGGGGCTCACAACATCTCTGGCAAAGGAGAGGGAGAAAAAAATCCTCCAGGGTCTCCCCTGGAGGCAGAGCCTGGTGTCTGGTTTGGTTCGCCAGAGCAGCCTGATCCTTGGCTGTTGCCCATGCAAATCCCCTGGGGCCGGCTCGCTGGCAGCGGTCACGGTGCTCACCGCGGCGCTTTGGGTGCCCGGCGGCCTCGGGAACCACTGGGTCGCCCGGCGCTGCACCGGGGCAGCTGCTTCCTGCAGAAATGTGCTTTTCCTCCGGTTGTTTTCCCCGTTTTCCCCCCGAAGGTGCAGCAGGCGATGAGGCTGACGCCTCTTGGCACAGCAGGTCTGATTTCATCCCCGTGGCAGCTGTTTATGCTGCTGTCTGGTAACTATTCATTTGCTTGATTTATGTATTACTTCCAGTAAGTCATTCTTGTCCAGGACATTCTGGAAATTTCCACTAGCCTCTGAGGCCTTTAAGATACGCTTCTCTCATATGTTCTTCGCCTGATTTGGCTGCCAAAAGCAAATAGCGAGCAAGCTCCCTTGACCTTGCATGGAAAGTCTAAGCAGCGTTCCTCCCTCGCTGCTGCTCCCCCTTCCTCACTTCGGAAGTGCTGTCAGTGCCTCGTGCTCGCTCCCGAGCCCGCTGTGGTGCTGCCAGGGCCCCCCAGGCCCGGCACTGTACGGGGGCTTTGCCGACAGCCCGGGCAGTGCCTGGGCTCCTCCAGCCCTGAGCCCCTCATGACCCCACCAGCGCTTGGCTTCCTTGCGGCTAGGAACTTGGGAGGACTTGGAGCACTTGAGTGGCCCACGGGATTTGGGCACTTGCGTAGGTTGCGGAAGGCAGGACTTCTTGTGAAGGAAGCTGTGAAGGTCACCTGCAAGGTGGCTCCCCATGTGCATGTTCTCCCTTGCAGAAATTGGGAGAATCCTGCCTGAGACCCATCTGTCCTGGTTTTGCCTTTTTCCCCTTTGTTCCTGTTCCCGTTCTGTCCCTTTGCTTTGTGCCTTGGTTTGAAGCATCAGGTCCTGGTGCCTGGGGAGCTGGCACAGGGGTGCTGCTGCACCGGTGCCGAGCTGGAGCCGGAGCCATTCCTGCTGGTGCTGCTGGGCCTCCTGCCCCGGGACCATTTCACATCAGGCACTTCTGCACGAGTGTTTCATCATGGGTCACAAACAGGCACAAGTTCTGTCACACCGCTGCAATAAGGATGGGCCCAGTACACTTTCTTTGCCACCAGCCTGTTTCTGTTTAACTTCTGTGTTTGCTCTTGTGCCGGGATGAGCTCCAGAGCACCGTGATGTGCCCCGGGCTGGGCCAAGCGCTGCCCTTTGGGGATAACCCAGGTCCCATCCGAAGCAGCTCGCTGCCTCGCCTGTGGCCACTGCTGGCAATTCAAGGGAGAGGCTGAGATGAGATGCCGAAGAGAGCGAGCCCTGGAGCTTCATCCCAGCCACAGTGGCACCAGGACCATCGTCTGCTGCTTGCATTGGGCAAGGGGTGCGTACTGGTGGAGGGGCGTGCATTGCCTCTGCGTACCCTGGTGGGCATGGCGAAAGGTGTGAACACAGGAAGGAAGAAGGAAAATTTAGACTGATCACAATAAAAAAAAAAAAAAAAAAAAGCAAAGCAGCAACATACTTGGCAAGAGCGCCAGGAGCTCATGAATGTGGTATGGGAGCCAAGGCAGCGGGCGCAAGCTGAAACGTGGGAAATTCCATCTGAACGTACGAAAAAAGCCTTTCCGTCCGGAGGGAGGCCAGGCGCTGCAAGAGCCTCCAGAGACGCGGTGGGGTCTCCATCAGGGGAGATGCTCAAACCCAGCTGGGCATGGTCCCACACAGCCTGCTTGGGGCATTGTGCTCGGGTTGGGGGCCGGGGCAGACGACCCCTGGGGTCTGCGCCAACCTCGGCTGCCCGCTGATCCTGGCCGGTGCTCCTGGCCCACACAGCCCCGTTCCTGTGTGCCGCGGGGGGCAGGGTTTGTATTTCTCCTTCCTGGTTTTGGAACTACAGCTCTGAGCAACTCTTTTAAATTGTCCTCTTCCTAATTGGAGCCAAGCCCATGAAGATCGATAAAAATCCTTTTTGTTGTACTGCTTAGACGTTATTAGCAAGTATAGCCAGTCGTCCGTTGTTTGTTTTGTTGTTTTTTTTTTTTTTTCCTTAGAGGGGAACAAACCCAACCCAACCCAGCAGGACTTCAGCTGGCTCCCTGCTCAAGGCAGGGGAGAGGGGGACTGGGAAGGCGAGGCCATGGGCAGCGGGGCAGCGCTGGGTGCAGGGAGCCCGCGGGACCCGCTCCTCACTCGCTCATCCCGGGAGCAGTGGGAAATCCTCCGGGTCGTCCTCTTCCATCAGATGTGGGTTTGTGTAACTCTGGGGTATTTTTAGTGTTGGACGCAGGCAGCGGTGGAGAGATTGCTCTGCAGATTAGTTTGAAATCTTAGCGCAACCATGTTGCATGGCTAATTTAATTACAGCTTTTAACTGGAACCACCTGTAGCTCGATGGGAAGACAAAGGCCGCAGAGGGCCGTATTCCCCTCACAGTGCCTCCGGCGGGGGCTCTGCTGGCTCTCGGGCTCCTCCAGGCTCACACGCATTTTAAGCATTAATGAAATCTGCATGTTTTTGTCGTAATGTTTCAGCCTCCCTTGTTTTCTTAGTTTTTGTATTAGGTTCCTGAAGAAATGGTACCTTTAACACAGTTTGTTAGGGGTTTTGTTTCCTGAGCAAGATGGATTTTGGGGGGAAGCTCCAGAAGTGCTCCTGCTAGGTACGAGCCCTGGCGTAACGCGGGGCACTGGAGGCAGCAGACGTGCCGTGGAAATGCGGCAAACTCGAGCTGCAGATCTAGACTGGAATGTAGCTCCGCAGCCAAAGGCTGAAATCTTTGTGCATTTGCTGTTCAACTCCCGCTAAGGTCAACTCTGCTCAAGTAAACCGAACCTGGGCATCGCCGAAACGGCCACCGAAACGCAGCGGGGAGCGGGAGGAGGGAGAGCGGCGCTCCTGCTAACACAGCTCCTCCGCACGGCGTGGTCAGACCCGTGGGGCTGTGCGTGTGCAGCAATGCTTGATGGAAGTGGAGGCATCGCTCTCAAAACCAAACAAACGCAGTCCGTGTAGCACAACGGGGCCTTTCAGACACGGGGGAGTCTCCCTCTGTGCTTTTCCTGCCTCCCGCAGAAACCCTTTGTATGTTGAGGCCATGTAAAGGAAGAGGAAGCACTTAAACGAGGTCAGTGGATGTTCAAACCTCTCCAGCACTTGCAGGCATTCTCTTATATGGTCTTGCATCTGTCTGCAAATGGCACGGGTCCATTTTTTTCTGTTGCTGCACAGCAACCCGCTGGATAATTGGTAATGTGGCCGGAGATGGGCACCTTCCTCATGCTGCGGCTGGTGAGCGAGCGCGACGCCGGGCTGCCCTCATGCCTCGCAGCCGGCGCAGTGGTGGGGCCCCGAATCCCTGCTCTCTGCTATTTGCTCTGCCTTGAGGTGAGGAGGATCCTTTCCCACCGCCCGAGCCTTCCTGCTCGGTGGCACCGTAGGGTGAGAGGCGGGATGCTCCTGGAGATGAGACCGGGAAGTGGTTGCAGCACCGGCCGTGCAGGCGCCCCGGGCACGAGCCGCCCTCACCAGCTCTGTCAGCCCCGTTACTGGTCTGGTTTTGTTTTTAATAGGAGGTTCTGCAGAATTAAAAAAGAAAAAAAAAAAAAGCAAAAACGTAGGTGTTCTCTGTGCTTCTTGTGCTTGGCTTCCTGTAATGTGTAAATTAGCAGAAGGCTTTTTTCTACTTCTGCAAATGAACTCTTCACCTCCTAAGACCAGATTGCGATGAGATCAGCTGCTCGCCTTGTTCTAGTCGCTTTTGCTCCACGTTGCTTCTGAAGGAGCCCCGGTTCTTAGCGCAGAGGAACACATCGGAGGCTGCAGCATCTCTCTTATCAGGTCCTTTGCAAGTCTTGTATCTCCATCGCACACAGACTCACCCCTCCGGATGCGATAAGGGTGCCCTAAACGAGAGCGGGGGTGCTGCAGGCTCGGCCGCACACCCCTGCGCCCACACCGCCCCGCGGGCACCCCGCTGGTGGGGCTCAGGCTGGAGCTCCGTGCTGCGGGGCACATGTCGTTGCTAGCACATAATTATCTGGGTTCTTTTTTATTGTTTATCGCAGTGAAACCGAAACTGTGCACGGGAACGGGCTGAATCTAGAGTGAGCAGAAGGTTTCCAGTCCGTAGCCGGCGTCTCTCCCCGCTGTCTCTGCCTCCCACGGACACGGGGGCACAGGGGCGTTGTGGTGGGTTTCTCTAGGTGGCCCCTTCTGGGGGACGGACACAGGACCGAGTCACGAGCTGCGAGGCGGCAAATCAATCACAAATGCAACCACAAATTTCGTGTCAAATAACAGGGGCGATGGGGGAACACACACCGGGCAAAGCAGCTGGTTTGCACTGGAGATTCTCTGGCACTCTGGGTGGTGCCCGGCTCACCAGGAGTGAGCTGAGGGAGCTGCTCCTGCTTTCCCTGGGCTGTTTGTGCACACCCGTGCCCGCAGCACAGAGCCTGCTGGCAGCGCGTTTCCTCACCCCGCTCCCTTGGCCTGCCTCACCCCGCTGCAGGGGGTGTAAGGTGCGCCACTGCATGGCCTGCACGGCCACCCCGCATTGGGGCAGGGGATTTGCAGGCTGGTTTATTAAGCTGAGTAGCCTTTGTGCCCTTCGAATGCAATTCCGTGGAAGGGTGTCGCAGTTTGATGGTCAGCTGCTGCCCTGACAAGAGGAAGGGCTGTGGGGGGCACGTGGGTATGCCCATACGTGTGCATGGCAGGGTGCACAAAATCCAGGTGGCTTTTTCAGCACTTTATGTGCTGTTTTTAACCATTATTTTAATTTATTTTACAAAGCTGTAGCTTTCTGTATTCCACTTCCATATGGACTGTTTCAGTGTTTTTGGGGAACGGTGCTAATCGTGTGTTTGTGAAGAGAAAGTGCTCCAAACTACTCCTCAGGTGGAAGAAAGAAGGTAAAACCCCGCTCTGTTCCTCTTCACTGCGACTGAGGCACTTGCACTTTTTTTTAACATTTTCTTTCTCTTTTGGTGCTTTATTGCGCCGCCTGTGATGACTCCATGCTCGTTGTGGGTCCCTTCCAACTCAGGATGTTCTGTGCTTCAACAATTCCTGTTCTCAGCCAAAAACCTGCCCCTGTGCCCGTGGAGGTGGTGGCACTGGGGGCACGGGAGCACAGCACGGTTCTTGTGGGACCACGGAGCTGGCCAAAACCCTGCCGTGGTGCTTGTCCCTAATGGGTCAAATAGCTGCTATTATCCTAACGAGGTCACTGAGCAGAACTGACTGGAGCTGTAAATGGGGGCTGTGCGTGCACACAAAATTACAGGAAGAAGCGAGAGGCTTCGGGGTCAGGGTGGGGGTATGGGAACTGCGCTCACCTGGTGCCGTCTCTTCCCCAAACGTGATGTTTGTGGGGGGAGCACGGGGGCTGTGTGCCTATGGGCGAGGTGGCAGCTCCTCGTGGTGCCCAGAGTTTTTACTACAGGAGTCGAGGCTGCTTGGTTTGGGAAGCCTGAATCGGAGGAGCGTTGCAGCACCACCAGAGCTTTACTTGCAAGTCGCAGCATGTATGGTATTCACACTGATTAGGCTCACCGATACTGAATTTAACATTTGGCCTGTGCATCTGTTCAGTGTGATAGGAGCGTTTTTTTTGTTTTCCCTGGGAGTGAACCCAGGCATCCAGCTGTGGCCAGATTCACCCGGCAGAGAAAGGGAGTCTTGTTGGAGCAAGTCAGATCCCACAGAGCCCGTGCAGGCACACGTCCCGTCCTAGCTGAGCGGGGAAACCTGAGAGCCGTGAGGATGCTTGCTGAAAACCCTTCTTAATTCTCAGCATTGTCCTGGAGTGCTTTGTCAACTGCTTTCAGAAAGTTCCTCCTCGTCTTTGCTGGGAGGTTTTGTATTTCCCTGGTGATCTGTCCTCCTTTTGGATCTGCTGGCCTCCATTTGCATTCCTCAGAACTTGGCTGTCCGCACTTCACTCTGCTGTGCAAGTTGTGATGCCGTGCGGCTCGTCAGCCTGCAGGGAGCTGGGGCTGCACAGCGGGGCCGTGCCCCTGCCCCAGGCCCTGCTGCTGCCTGCTGGGGACCTGCAAGCACCGCGTGGCAGCAGAGCGGGCACCCAGTGCGCCCATCCAGCACCTCAAAAATCCACCAGCCCTCATAGAGCTTCCCTCATCCAAGAGCAGCCCAGAAGAGCCCAGGCACATCCAGGCCTTAATGAACATGACAGGATAAATTGCAGTTATGCAGTCTGTGAACACATCCCTTCTGTGTGTACGTGCTCTGGCTGGAAGCTGAAGCGTAGCCGGTGGCGCTCGGCGGTTCTCCGCGTGTGCCTCCGTGGTGCTTGGCTCTTCCAGTTCTCTTACGGTGAGCTATGGGTGGCGTTGGTGTTTGCAGTGGTACTTGCTGAAGAGCTTCTGTTTCTCGTCTCCTCTGTTTCTGATGCTGCAGGAGGGAAGCATTGATTTTTAAAACACCTCCTTTCAGTAACTTGAAAACCCTTCCAGGGTTATTGCAGTTATTGCAGTATCCAAACTCGAGCTGTTTCTTTCCCAAGTTTGCTTTTGACAAAACTCCCCATTAGGGCTTCCCTGGTTTTGGATGCCCTCAGCACAGAGCGGTGGTGCCATCGATATCCCTTGCCCTGGCACCGGGAGGTGGCTGCACACAGCAGCTCTCAGCCGTTGTGCCGTAGCACAGCACCCGCTGGTTCCTGCGCTGCTGCTCCCCGGATCCGGGTGCTGGCGTGGCAGCCGGCCCGGCCCCTCGCCCCTACACCTACACGCTCATCAGCTGCAGCCCAATTAAGCTCGGTAATGCGCAGGGAGGACTCGAATGCACCCAGGAACGTTTCCCAGAACTCATTAGATCTTATCCGATAAATGCCGCTGACTGCGGGCTGTAGCAGCGCTGCCGTCTGTCCAGGAGCGTGCGCGACCCCGATGAGGCTGATGGAAATGGGGTGGCCGTGGTGGGTGGGACGCTGCCTGCGAGGCTGCATGGAAATGGAGCTGCCTGCAAACCCCCTGCTGCCTCCTCACCTCTCCTGAGCCCCTCAGCCTCACACCTACCCAGGCAGGGTTTTCCTTGTGAGGCCGCCCCGGTGGGAACAGCTTCTGCCATGGCTGCGCCTCGCCTGCGCGGCTTAGTGCAGCTCGTGCAGTTACTGAGTTACTCACCCCCAAATTGCTGCTAAATCCAGAGGTGCTGCTGTCACCCGGTGTGCTATCTATATCCTCTGGGCTTTTTGTCTTTAATTCATCTCCAGCGTCAAACGCGCCCATTTAATTTGTAACAAACTGCCTATAGCGGCCGAAATAATTTTCGGATGGCTAATCCTCTGCATGATTGGGTTTTCGTGTTAGCTTTACTGGTGGTGGCAGAGACAAAATATATTTAGTCCTGCAGCAATACGAACTAGCTGCTTTATTTTCCATCCTATAAGGTCTCGCTAGGCCAGCCGTAACAAGCACTTTGTTTTCAAAGGTTTGTCCCAGGCATGGAAATAGAAACACTTAGGACTTAGCCTTTGTTCCCTTTCAGATGTTTGTTTTCTCAGAGATTTTTCTCTGAATCGGGGAAGATATTTGAACTAATAATAACACTCTTTGGCTGAGGCGTGTATACATTTTATATAAAATGCGTGCCCAAAATAATTCCAGCCACGGAGGGCAGCAGCTCTGTGCCGAGCGGTGCCAGGTCCGGGGGCACGGCGTCCCTCCAGGACGGTGCTGCTGTGGCCGGGCTGCCTGCTGGTGCCCTCAGGGCTGCACACTGATGGAGGTAATTTTGTGTCCTGGCCAAAATGTGTCCACCAGTGTTAGGCAGCACCGCTGATGCCAGCTGATGGCTCAGGAGGTGAAGTGGGAGCGTTGTTTGTCGCCTCACTCTGTGCGTGGCATTGGCTGCGGTGCGTGGGGCTGCCCCTGCAGTACAGGCTCCTTGCGGGTTGCTGGGGATAAATGAATCCTTTAACTGGATTTCCCTGAGAGCAAATGGGAGGTGTTGGCCAGGCTGGAGGAACTGAAATCGTTGACGTCTGTGAAAGCAAAGAGGGCGAGGACGGCGTCCCCCACCGCTCGCTGTGCCGCGCTGCGCTCGTCCCCTGCTACCTGCTGCTGGCTTCCAGCCGGTGCAGCACAGAAATATTTACTGTTCCTGTAAGCTTTCTCTGCGCTGAAGCCTGACTACCAATTACTCTGTATTAAATTATGTTTGGTCATGCTGGTGATTATACAGTATCCAAGCAACCCAGGCATAATCTAATTTAGCACACAACATGGATTTACTCTGCTCCCCTCTCCGCTGTTTTTCTGCGAGTGAATGCGAAGTGACCGGCCTTCTGCGGGCACAGGAGACCCGCGCTGCCGGGGGGCTGCAGCAGCGGTGTGAGCCCACAGCTCCCGGTCCAGCTGCGTGTGCTGGGTGCTTGCAATGGCATCGTGTGCTGAGAGGAGGGGAAGCAGCCCCAAACCCAATACCCAGCAGCCAGTCGATATCGCGGCGCGCTGCAAGCGCCGAGCGCTGCTCGAGAGGTTGTTCTGGGTTCCCACCTCCCGTCTGTGCTGGAGGGGACTTCTGCAAAGCGTGGAGGGTGAGAGAACTGCAAACGGACCCATCTAAATTGCTGTTAGTGCAATTGATTTCAGAGTGCACTGAGGGCCAGGAAGAAGCAGCAGGTTAAAAGGAAAATACAGGAAATACTTGGAAACCTTCTGAAGGGCAGCTCCGGAATGGAACTAACGATGCCTGCAGAAAAGCATCTGTGAAAAGCACCAGCATTAGGGACACTTTGGGATGAGAACACCCCGTCTTTAGAAACTGGGGCATTATTTGCTAGTACAAAGGATGATGGAGAGGTATAATTTATAGTAAATCATCATGTGGATAATGGATGTGGAATTTGAAGGATGTGAAAGGTGAATCATGTTTTGTAGCATAGCTTTAGTAACCAAGCACTATAAAGGTTACTAGTGGAAAAGTACCCGTGTTACAGTGCAGAAATTCATGTGCCACCCTGATTTATTCCAGAAGGGACCAAGCCCCGTGCAGCTGCAAAATGTCGTTCACCCTTTGCGGAGTCAAAGCTCCGTGGCAAAGAGGAGAGCGTGGTGCCGGCGGGGGCACGGGGCCGAGGGCTGGCACCGGTACCGGGGGGGCTTCCTGGGGGCTGGGGCAGAGCCAGGTCTGCTGCGGGGGCAGCGGGACCCTGCCCTCGCTGGGAAGCCATTAATGCTTTAGTCTGTAATAATTAACAGGACCGTGTACAGCTGCCTCCTGGTAATAAGTCAATGACAAAGCAATTTATTAGAGTGATGTATTACGTGATAACGGTAATGAGAAATGAAGGAACCTAATTTTGTAAGACTTGGATCAATTCAGTTGTGTTTTTTTTTTTATAAATGAACATTGTTTTAGCAACCACAGAAGATCATTCGAATTATTATTTTATTAGGACTTTCAAAACGATTTCGGTTTCAGCTGCATTTTGTCAAAATCCAAACGGGAGCATGTGGATGTGTGATACTGCTGCAGTGTAAATATTTCATCGGCGCTGGTAAATGTCTCGTTACGGAGGCGGGGAGCAGGCTTGGAAACATTGCTTCGATTTATCTCCACGGCACTGCAACCTGTAGCCCACCACTGGTGTTGTGTTCAGGCGTGGAGCTGGAGCTGCGTGACACGGCGCGGGGGATGCGGGCGTTGGAGCGAGCGGAGGGGTGGCTCCTGCGGGGTGCCCCATGGGGCTGGGGTGCCCCCGGTGCGGGGCAGGGAGTGAGGGTCCCTGGGGACGTGGCTGTGGGGACACGAGGGCCCGAGCGGGGCACTGCCAAGGTAGGCACTTCTCCTGGGGAGATGAAACTAGGGAAAGAAAATTACATCCCTCTGCAAGTAGGTGTTTTTTTCCTGTAAGCAAGCAGGTTTTTTCCTAAGTAAGTTTTTTTTTTTTTTCCTGTTAGACTTCTGCCTTTCTCTCCGCTCCCCAAGGCTGTGACTTCCTAAGGCAGATTTGCTTCCACTCTGCTGGGTCTGCCGCCGAGGGGAGGTGTTGTGAGCGCTGTGTGCGTGCTGTGGCGTGCCCTCGCTCACCGAGCGGCGATGGGAAGAGCAGCGCCTGGGTAACCGGAGCCTCCCGCCGGGGCAGCCCATCCCCGCAGCGCCGCGGTTTACTGACAGAGGAGATTTCTCAGACACTGGTGATAAAATATTCAGGGCTTCCTGACACTGGGGGAGGTTACGGGTAAGAGGGAGGTCCTACAACACACCCCGGGGACCTTCACTGGGGCTTCTGCACCTTGGAAGGTTGTAAGCCCAGCCCAGGAGGTGCTCGGTGTGCTGGTGGAGGTGATGCCTCTGCGGGGTCTCCAGGGATGTAGCACGCACTGGCACGAACAGGGCTGGAGCTGGGGCAGCTCTGGTGACCCTGAGCACCCTTAGGTGACAAGATCCTCTTCTACGGCCCAAGGAGCCTTGTTTGAGGAATGAAGAGTTCTTCACTGACTCAAGTGAGACTTGGATGGAAAAGGAGGAAAGCCGATTTTAAGTCAGCCCTAGTTTATGCTGTGCTGAAATAAGCTACGCCCGCACACAAACGAGCACTATCGTCTTGGCTCTGCGATCAGTAATAAAGGCTCGTGGCAGTAACATCCTGGGACAATCCAGCGAGATCTGAGAACCTCACGCTCACGATGTGCTCGCCTAGCGCGTGTTTCCAGGGAAAACGGGACGGAAAGACGACGGGGGAAAGGCGCTCACAGAAACGTGTCAGCTGAAGCTGTGTGTCAGCACAGCCTGAAGTCACCGAGTTTCCTGGTTGAAGAGGTCAGGAGAAAACCACAAAAAAGGCTTGCGAAGATAGGGCTGCAGGGCTCCCACCGCAAGGCCTCCTTGTGTCACTCGCACGTGTCGGTGAGTGACGTGGCGCGGCGAGGCTCGGGCGCGCGGCTCAGCCAGGGCCCGCGGTGCCAGGCGAGGAGGTCGGGGTCCTGCCGAAGGGCAGCCGTGCACCTGGGCTTCCCCGCTGCTTGCCGTGGGGTTTGCTCCCCGCAGCACCTCGCAGGCAGCCTGTACTCTCAGGGACTGAGCCGTGCTGCTGATGCTTCGCAGCGCCAAGAGCTGCTCCTGGGGACCCCCCAAAGCGCCCATCATCGGGGTGCTGGGTCCTGCGTGAGCTGCTTCGTTTTGCTGAGCTGCTCCGCTCCCACGTGCCGCGATCCTCGCTGACATAAAAATAGGGATGACGGGGAGGAAGGCTCTGGTGTCCGTGGATCCCTGGCTGGTGGATTCCTGGCTGGGGCGGGGACGGGCGCGCGCCCGCTGGTGACGCGAGGTCTCCGCTCCGCAGCCTGCTCCGCTTGGGCTGACCTCTGGGGAAGGCGAATGCTGAAATGGGTGAGAAGGAATTGGATTTTGGAACATATTAGGTCACTCGTTCAGCTGGAGAGCAGCGTGTGTCAGAGGTCCAACAATTTGTTTTTAGAAGGGTTTCAAGCATTAATGATTCAAGATGTTTTCCTGGGAGTGGTTTGCAACATGAGACTCGGTGGCCAGGGCAGCGTTGGGGTTTTTATGGGATTAGTCAATTCCTGAGGCTGCGGGGCCTCCAGTAACACAATGGTTAACGTTGTACTTTTCCACATGGCTGAGCCTTCAAGGAGCTCACCAGGAGCGTCAGAAACGCAAACAGAACTGTAAGGTTGGTGCCAGCCACGAGGCGGGGAGGGGGTTTCCATTCTGATTATTCCTATCACCCACTTCTTGCATTGCTTTTGTTTTGCAGAGTTGCAAATAACCACAAGCAGAACCTGATGACTGTTGCTAATCTGGGTGTGGTGTTTGGGCCAACTCTGCTTCGACCCCAAGAGGAAACAGTCGCTGCCATTATGGACATCAAGTTTCAGAACATTGTGATTGAAATTCTCATAGAAAACCATGAGAAGGTAACAGCTTTACGTGCTTCCTTCAGCGCAGTTCATTTCTTAAAACAAATCCGTCTCTCCGCAAGCTGCAGCCCACTTTCCCGGGGCCCTCCTTGCTCTCCGTGGCCGGCAGCCACGAAGGGCTAGGCTTGGTTCCTGCTTTTCTGACTAAATCTGTGTTTGTTCAAGTCCTGGCTTTATCCGCAGGGTTGCTCCCTGCGTTGCGATGCGGTTGTGGCTGTGGTTGCAGGGATGCTCTCACCTGTTGCTGGGCTCTGCCAGTGGAGCCGAGTGCCACAGCGGGCTGTGCTGCAGCTGGGGGCTCCCGTGCCTCCCCGGGGAGCTGGATGTCCCCCTGGGGCGCTGGCTGTCCCTCGGGGAGCTCGCTGTCCCCCCCAGGGAGCTGGCCACCCTCAGCGTGGTGCAGAAGCCTGCTGACTGCCCGTGGAAGGCTGTGTGATTCAGCAAATGGCAGCTCTAAAAGAATCCATTTCCTTCTAAACTCAAACAGCTCTTTTCTTATGATCTTTGGTCTGGTTTGGGTTGGAGCAGGTACTGAGCTGTGCATTTTGGCTGAAAAAAGGAGTGCGACTTGCCGAGGGCAGTGGGGGCACCGCTGCCCGGCAGCGCTGCAGCTCCGGCCTGGGGCTTCTGATTGCCGACGCTGTGAACCCGAGCACTGCTGGCAGGTTGCGTGCAGCGTGCCTGCGTGTACGTGGGCTGGTGGGGAGAGGCACGCCGGGCTGCCTGGAGGCAGTGAGGTGCATCACCACAAACACCGCGTTCCTGCGGGTGCCCCGGCCAAAGGGACGCCGTGCCACACCTCCCCGCGCGGTGCCGCTGGGTGCCCGTGGGGGGAGAGCGGCGTGGGCTGGGGAGCTGCAGGATGCAGGAGCTGGTTCTGGGTGCTGCGAGGTACCCAGGGCTCTGGGCTCGCTCTGGAGAAGTTTGGCCCACGATTTCACACCGAAGGTGCGAGGCTGAGTCCCCGGCACGTGCGGTGTGGGTGTCAGTGGGGTGCGTGGTCTGCCGAGGGGCAGCAAATGCATGACCAGCGGGGATGGATGGGGACACTGTGCTCTGTGTGTCCTCAGAGAAGCTGCCTCCCCATGCAGATAAGCACCATGGTATTTATTTAGCACGGAGGAGCTATTTTCTTCTCCTCTGCGTGGGGGGCAATGGCGGTGATTGCTTAATTAGGAGCTGCCACGCAGAGGGGCGTGCGAGCAGCAGCAACAAACCTGGGGTTGTGGGCAAGGCACCGACCCGGCACAAAGCCTCGTGTTGGCCCTCGGTGGCTGTTTCTCTGTCCTTCTGTGGTGGTCCTGCAGTGGCCCAGGGGAACCTCGCCGCTGTGCCTGCTGCTTGGTGGTGACGGGCTCGTTGGCTGCATCCCCAGCGTCCTGCTTGTGGCCCCGCTGAGCTCTGGGGGTCCCTAGAGGTGCAGGTTGTCACACAGAGGTCCTTCTTCTGCCTGAACCAAACCTCCTGAACCGAGCCTCCTGCCATCAGTCGGCACCTGCAGGAATCGATGACAGATTTCTGCAGTGCTCGTGTCTGTGCGGGCTGCAGTGCTCATCTCCGCTCCCCAGCAGAATTACACCTGGTGGCGCAGGGCTGCCGAGCGCTGCCATGATCACCCTGCCTGGGGAGTAATTTACGGCCCCAGCGGGAGGGGGAAGCTGCGGCTGGGTTACGTGCTGCTGTCACTGCTGAGCTGTGGGGGGGTCCAGTGCAGTGTGTGCACCCCGGCTGCTCCCGTGCAGCGGGTGCTGGTGGTGCAGGATGGTGCCCTCACTGCCCACAGCAGCACGGGTGTCCCTTGGCACCAGGATGCTGCACACACAATGTCTGTGGACCCCTGCCCTCATTTCTCGAGGGGCTCTTGGGAAATGATCCCAAGAAGAAGGGAGACGGCAAGAGGCAACAACTGGGAGGAAAATCTGTTTTAAATTCAGCATCGGTGCTGGTTCGGCTCCCTCTTTAGGACTGCTTCGTTTCAGTGTATTCCTTAATTTGAATTGATTGGAACTCAGTGAAGTTTCCCCCCGGGAGCTGCTGTAGGTGATTAGCAATATGCAAGTCCTCTGTGCCGGTGCTGCTGGTGCTTTATATTGTTTTACGCTGGTGACTCACAGACACTGTTTATGATTAAGTGCATTCGCAGGGAAAATGTAATTGATTTGAATGGTTCCTGGCAATCAGCAACTGTCTGGTATTACATTATATTTCCCTCAGGTAAGTGGGATGCCTCTCCTGTTAAAATTACTGTCGTCATTGTGTAACCAAAAAAAAAAGAGAAGAAAAAAAAAAACAACAAGCTTGGTGATGACATTGCTTGGTCTGAGTAACTGCTGGCAGCTTGTTTACGGTCCCTCCAGCAGGCTTAGCCCATCGCTGGAGCCGTGGGGAAGGTGTCGGGGGGGCAGTCACCCTGCTCTGCTCACTGCCGTGCATTGCAGGAACCCCCTGGGGCTACCCGTGGGGCACAGCACCCACCCCAAAGGCACAGAGGGACAGAGGCAGGCAGTGCAGGACACGCAGTGATGGTGCCATCTCAGTGCTGTTACCCAGAGCTGGTGCTGCCCACAGCGTGCCCCCGGCTGGTGTCTGGGTGCGTGTCGGGAGCGAGGCGCAGTTTGGGATGGTAATCAGCAGAACGGGGTCTTTGTGAGGCTTCCCGGAACGGCTGGGAAATTACGGCTTGCTCCGCGTTGCCAGAGCCTCCGACACAGGCCATTAAGCTCTGTGTGCAATCCAAAGAGTTGGATCGTTCCTGGGGATTTTACAGGTTTCCAGGTCTCGGATCCAAACGGGTGGTTGTCCTCGCAATAGCACCAATAAAGCCAGGCTGTTCGTAGGGCTTCTCGGGCGTGTTCTCCTTGAGAAGGTCTCTGCGCATGGAGTTATCGCAGGCCTCGCGTTTATCTTTGTAATTGCAGCTGTCAGGGGGAACTCTTGCACTTTGGGTTATTTCCCAGGGGCTGTACTGACACCGGAGCTTCTGGAAGTGTGGAGTAGCATTGGGGTGGTGTAGAGTCAGGGCTAGGGGAAGGGGGGGGACAAAATATCCTAGCGGCCGCACCATTTGCATGCCGGATGCTACAAGAGAGCAAACAGGAGCCCTGGAAGAGCTGAGCTGGAGCAAACGTGCCCGGTGCTCGCCTGCCCAGCACCTCCCAGCGAATGGACAAAGCCTGGAGTCGTTCCTTAGTGAGATGCCTCCATTAGCGATTATCAGCCTTTGCTGTGTGTGCTCGTGGATGCAGTACGTTGGTATGATGTGATATAAAACACACACCCGTTGTATATTTTTAAATGGATAAAATGACTTTTCTCCTATGGCTCCGGATGTCGCCATGACAAGCAAACCAAGAGGGTATCCTCTAAAAAAATCAGGATGCTGTGTGTTATTAGTTACTCAAGAGAGTGCTATTTAACACTATATCTCTAAAAAATCGACAATAAATTGACTTAAAAATTAAATGTTAGCAGAAAGCAATACTGAAATATTATCACATCTGGTGGCATTTAATTTTCTGAAAATTGTGGCTGTCCATCCACTTTATTTTCCAAAGCTTTTATTTGTATAGCTCTCTGGAAAAGGCCATTGTTCTGAAGTGTTACAAAATTAAGACATCAATACACTGTCTTGACGACGTTCCCTCAGACAAAAGATTCACCAGCTGAATTGTTTCTGCACACGGTAGTGATGACAAATGAGAGACCAGCCCTTGCAGGGACTTGCACGGACCCAAACGCCAGCCTTACTCAGTGGTAAGAATTAATGCCGAAGTCAAAGCCCTCAGCACCTCGTCTTTATTTTATTCTTTCTCTAATTAGCGACAGTTTTTAGCAGTGCTGTTGGCAGCAGTTTAGTTGCCCTCGAATGAAGTTTGTCCCACGTCCATTTGGAGCTGCCGCGGCAGCTCCCGGCTCTGCCAGCTCCTGGGGCGAGTCGGTGCCACCGGCGGAGCTGGGGCTGCGTCTGTGTGCTCTGGTATCGTGCTCCTCTGACCTGGGAAGGAAACCCAACCTGCCCCTTTTTCGGCTTCTTCGTGATAACGGGGTATGGCACTTCTGAATCTCACAGAGATCAGGGTAAGGGGTGCCCAGCACCAAAGCTCTCCGCAGCGCACTGACCCCGCGCGTGCCTGGGGACCGCTTCCTCGGGAGCAGTCGTCAGCACTGTGAGGCCGTCGTTTATAACCAGCTCCAGATAATGAGGTCAGCGGGCAGATTCCTCATCCTCTGGAGCAGCCGTGGAGCACAGGGTTTAGCAGCACTCGGATGGTTTCGTTCAGGGGTGGGGGCTGCTCCCAAAGCCTCCCGCTCCCGGTGCTCGGGGTGCTGCCGGTGCCTGGCCCTTCTGTGGCTGTGGAGCAGCGAAGTTCCCGCTTGCATCAGACAGAGCGAGCACAAGGGCTGTAAATGTAATTTATGAATCCTGGCTGCTCCTCTCCCCGTCTGACCGTTAAGCTGTCTCGCTCTCTCCGTTAATTGGACTCTGGGACGGGAGAGTTATAACACGGGTATGCACAGCGAGGAACACGTCTCGCTGAGTCTCGTTAAATTAGAGACTGAAACAAACCTGACAAACTTTCTGGTGAAGAAGAGTGGGGTTTTTATGCGAGCGATGCCTCGGCTGGGGGAAGTGGAGCGGGAGTTTTTGAGGCTGGCTGGGGGGGTTTCCTTCGCTGCCGAGGAGGCCGGCGCAGTTTCCGGGCGCGTAGCGCTGGCCAAGTCACTTCGGGAATGAACTATTTATCTTACGGCTCCCTGAGCCCTCAGACTCCTCCCTCTGTGGACCTTCAGAATGAGCGCTGGTGCTTTTTAAAATGGAGCTATTGACTGGCTTTCCCCTGTCGCGAGCAGTTAAATGCAGCCGGGGTGCTGCGTGCCACCCCGAGGTGGCCGAGGGGCCGCTTGGCACAGCCCTGCCTCTGCTGCGCCTCCTCGCCCGGTGGTGCTGGGGGGCTGCGGTGGGGCTGCTCTCCCTGCCCTCTCTGAGGTGAGGCGGGAGGGTGGGCATGGAGCAGTGGGAGGTCTGGGGCTGGAAAGCATCCCGGAGAAACTGGGGCACTCCTGCTTCACCGGGAGGCAGCGCCGTGCCACTGCCACCGAGCGGCATCGCTCCAAGCCCTGCCCTCCCCGGGCAGCAGAGAGGTGCTGTGGTGGTTCTGCTGTGTCCTACCGTGTCCTACCGTGTCCTACTGTGTCCTACCGTGTCCTACTGTGTCCTGCAGTGCCCAGCCATGTCCATCCATGCCCAGCCACGTCCTGCAGTGCCCAGCCGTGCCAGCCCAGGACAGCAGGCTGGTGCAGCCCTCAGGGCTTTAATCTGTGCTGCACGAGAGGCATAAAAGACCTTGTGGCTTAATAAAAGAAGTTTATAACCTAGCAGGAAGCAGCATATTTACCGAGCCTTTACAATTGCAGTTGCGTCAGTGAGTGAAGTGGAGGCTGTAAAGCGAGCGCTTGGAGTGGAGGCGAGCACATCAAAGCCTGCACGGGGAAGGGCGGCGGAGGGGAGGCGGTGGTGGCAGTGGCACGCAGGACACTCCTGCAGGAGCAGCATCTCTGTGTCTCCACGGGCACGAGGGGAGGTGTGGGCAGTCTGGAGGGTGAATATTTGGGCTGGTCAGACACTGTAACTGAAATAGAGTTGTTTGTGGTGGGTCGGAGGGGGTAAGATATCACACGCTGAAGTGTTTTAGTTGAACCGTTTCATGCAGCTGCTTTGAGCAACACAAGCTTCTTATAAGCTGAGGCTGGTTTCAGGCACTCAGTCTGTAATTTTAATGCAGATACACCTTCTCTGACTGAAGACCAAAAAGTGGACAGAAAAACCTGGAAGTTTAACTTCAAGTGTGCTGTGGGAAGCCATCACGAGATGCCATTCACAAATGAACACATTTATTTGCTTTGATTATATATTTCATTTTCATATATTTTGGTTACGTACTTCATCATTTTCCCAAGCAATTTGCAAAGCATTTAATAGCAGAAAGTGGCCGTTCCGGGCCTGGAGAGCAGAGTGCAGGTGAGTGAGGTGCCTGCTGCAGAGGGTCCCGCGCCCTGCCCGGTGCAGAAGGAACAGCTCCAGCCTCGGGACCGGGCAGCGGGGCCAGGCCCCTGGAGCCCAGCAGCTGCCAGGGGCACAGCCAGGTGAGCAAATGGCACTGGGGGTGGGCAGCGGGGCTGCCACCAGTCCCCAGGTCCCACGGGGCAGGGCTGGCTGCGGGCAGGCTCGGCACAAGCGAGCGGGGCTGCCTGCAGAAAGCGCGGCTCGGGCTGGTGGTGCTGGGGGTGATCCATGGGCTCGGGAGGAATGTGTGAATGAGCTCAGCGGGGCTCTCCTTCCCCGCGAGGAAGGTCGGCCGCAGCTACATAATCCGTCCATCTGTCTGCGGCGTGTCCAGCTATGCACGGCCTCCAGTGCTCGCGGTAGCGGTGCCGGTCTCGGGGTGTGCGTGGTGACCCCTCTCTGCTTCCTCGGCCTCACGCAGCGCCGGGGCTCCAAACCCCCACGGAGCTCGAGCAGCGAGCACCCGCAAGCAGGAGGGCTGCCTGGAGCACTGCTTGAGGTGCCCTCCACCACGGGGTGCTGGATTTGCTGAGAACAGTCTGTCAGTTTTTATACCAGGGGCCGTGCCTGCCTCTCCGTGCTGTTTGGGAGAGATGTGACATTACAATATTTGGCTAAAGCATCTTGGCAATTTAGCATTTATTTGTGAGAGTCAGCACGGAGGGTTTACTCATGTGTGCCTGAGGATTATGTTGCTGTTACATGAAAAAGAGCAATTAGCTCCTGGCAGCGGCTCGCTCTGGCTGGTGAGCGGCATCCTGCAGCTCTGCTGCCTGCTGGGGCAGCACCCACCAGGGCACGGGGCAGCGGGTGGCTCTCAGGAGCAGTTCTCCTGTTGGCAAACCCCAGCAGGGCCACTCAGCCCCGGGCAGCCCCGGGCACCTCTCAGGGGTGCTGGGCACAGCCAGACACGGCACGGAAGTCTCAGAGATTTTTGCAAACAGAGACCTTGGAAGAACTGGTGCTGAACGCTGATGTTGGAGCCTGGGGTTACAGAAAAACAATAAATAACCAGATATCAACGACAAACAGAACTGGTGCTCATTAGGTTCATGCAGTTTAAAAATTCCATCCCCTTGAGAAAAATGTGATTACTCAGTTTTCTGACAGCTGTGGCTGGAAGCTGGGAAGACTTTCCCAAGCTGGTTTGCATCACCGGGCGCCGAGCCTGTGGCAAGGACAGGCGCACACTGCTTGCTCTTCCCTCGGGCGCTCCCCCACCAACACCTGCAAGGGCACCGCAGAGCCTTGAACACCAAAAAGCCTACTGTAGGGTCTGTCAAATGCCACAACAATGCAAGAGTGCAAATGTTAGAAACGTAGAACTTAGGAAATTGTACCCAAATGTCACTCATTCTGTGGGTCTTCTGCCGATGCTGCTCCTTGGTGTGGCAGCGGGACGCTGTTCTTCCCGAGCGGGCGATGCCAAGGAAACTTGTTTATTATTTTTAACAGATCTTTAACACTGTGCCAGAGACCCCGCCGTCGAACTCGCAGCTGCTGCTATCTCGCAAGAAGAGCACGGACTCGAAGCCCCCCTCGTGCAGCGAGCGGCCCCTGACTCTCTTCCACACGGCGCAGCCCAACGAGAAGCGTAAGTGCTGCCCCTGCCCTGCTGCTCACGGCCAGCTGGCCATTCCTGCGCCACGACACGCAGCTGCCGTGGTACCGATGAGAGGTGCGTCCTGTAAGAGGATAGTGCCTCGGTTTCCTGCGCTGCCGTGCTGAGAGGGAGTGCAAAGACTGCCTGGCATCCCAGGCTGTAAGCAGGGCTGGGGGCTGCGTTGGCGCGGTGTAGTGTTGCTGCCCCGTCCCCCGGAGCCTTCCCCGCCTCACGGCCCCCGTCCCCGCTGTCCCCAGCTGCCGAGGTCCTGCAGTGTGTGGGGCAGAGCCCGCAGACGATCCTCTCTGGACGCCCACGGGCACTTTGCCTTTCACAGACACAACAAGCTCAGCCAGGAGGTTCTGCATTTTTCCGCGGATTAGGTACCCCAGCAGTTGAAAAATGCTGGAGATCGTCTTTCCAGTTCTGTCACTAATTGGCTCCAGACACTTAGGTGAAGCAGTCAGCGTGCCCTCCCACCTCCCACGCTGCTGCCTCACCTTGTTCTGTCCCCGGCCATCCCCAATGCTGCAGCAGGGGCAGGAGCCGGGCTGGCAGCGGGCGGTGAGGGGGCAGCGCGAGGCTGGCGTGAGCCCCTCGCCCCCTCGCTGTAGCAGAGAGGCTGCTGTTTGCTTTCCTGACTCTCCAAACACTGGCGCTTCCCTGCCTCTGACTGAGCTCCCATTAAGGTCCAAGCACTCCCATTTTGGAGGATGTCGTAATAACGCGTGGATTTAGGAGGCGGCGGTGGTACCGACATGTACGCTGGAAATGGCGTGTACCCCAGCTGTCAGTGCAGCCCTGAGTATCAGCATCTGCTTTGGGGAAATTTCAGCCTAATTAGTTTATTTGCTGATAACTCAGCAGATGTTTGGTAGATGCTGGAGTCACCTGGCTGCCAGGTCCTTCGTGTGCTGTCCTCAGCTTGCCTGGAAGAGGAACCGAGTTCGTTTATTTATTTCTGTAGCTATTTACCCTCAAGAGAAGCAATATTTTCTCAGCTTTCCTCCTGACGGTCTGCAGTCTCCTGTGTTTGTGGGCTGAAGCACGAGGGCTGGGGCAGGGGCTGGAGCCAGGGCAGCCGAGGAGAAGCAGCAGACGCTGCCCCTGTCCAGAGCTGGGACACAGAAAGCGCCCTGCTTTTGGGGCTCCCAAGCAGCACAGTTCTTCCTGCTCCCGGCCACAGCTGCTCACGGTCTGGAAGGTGGTGAGAGGGCTGTGGGAGCGCGGCTCGCTCGTGCATCACGGGATGAGCGGGGGCAGCTTTCCAGCCAGGCAGGCTGGCGGGATTTGTCCGAACCGTCCTTAAATGCAGCAAGGTGCCTGGGGTTATTTGGCAGGCGCTGAGCCTTCCCAGCACCAGCTGTGTTTGCAGCTGTGCTGCTGGTGCTCGGAGGTTCACTCGCTGGCCGGGGTCTGTGCCTGAGCCGCCTGCTCTGCCCGCCCCGTGGAGAGCTGCTCCGCGCAGGAGGGGCGCGCAGCTGGGTGCTCCTGCCCCAAAATCCGTGTCAGGAGAGGTGGAGGGGGCTCAGCAGCCCTGAACACAGCAGGGGCACCGGCCGCAGGACTCTGCTCCCCGAAACAGGGGCATGGCGAGATCTGAGAGCCCCAGTTGGAGCTAGGCGTGTCCAGAACCAAAGCAGAGCGCACATTTTTTAATACCGAGGGCAATTTAGCCCTAAGAAGGAGATAAGTGGGGCAGTGAATTTTCCCTTATTTGATATCTGTTCTTTGGAGTACAATGTCTTTCTGAAACTTTCACTGAGATTCATCACACAAAGCTGTGCGTAACGCTTTGTTATCATGTTCAGCACACAGGATCACGCAAGAGAGCAGATTAGATAATAACAATGATAATTTTGCTGTTAAATGCTCACATTTTTTGCCCACAACTGACCTGGGTCAAGTGTGACCCAGGAACCGAGTGGATATTGTGCAACAAGCGGGGCTAACACGACAATGCACCGCTTTGGTCCTTATCAGGTTTTCCTTCTAGGCGGTGTTTTGGCCCTTTGCTCGTGTTTTGTTATGCAGGGTGCTTTTGTCATCCCTTCCGTGGTCCCTCTGAGGGTTATCGAGGTGCCCCAGAGCTGGGTTCCCAGCCACGGGTCGCTGCTCTGGCACCTGGCATTTTGGGACCTCTGCATGGGCAGTTTTCGGAGCGGCTCCTCTGCCCTGGCGGTGCTGTGGCAGCTTGGCTGCCCTGCTCCCGGAGCTCTAAGGACAAATTAAGTACCACAGCAAAGAGTCCTTCACTTAAGCTGTTAAAATCATGAAGCAAAACACAATCTCAGCCTCTTAAAAAGGAGGAAATAAAATAAAGGCATGGTTTCCGATTCTGCCATTCATCTCCCGTCCTCTGCAGATGAAACACTTCCAGTTCCTTGGCTGATAGCGACTTTAATTCAATGTTGGCTGGTAGCTGCGTCTGAGATTACACAGGCAATTGACACTGATTTGTTAGGCTTACAGAGCTTATTTTCGGACTTCAGCCTTGGGCAGAAAATGTTTGGAAACAAGCGGACGTCGCGGCCGAAGGCGCTGCAGGCACAGCTCTGCGCTGCCGGGGCCGGTGTCGGAGAGGTCGGCACAGCCAGGGGCTGCCAGGCACACACCGGCCTCGGAACCTGCACTGCTGGGTGCAAAGATCAAGGACTGAGGTGGATTGGCCTTTTGGGGGGTTTTAGGTCCTTTGGCAGGTGGATTTCTCTCTTATTCATCTGCTGGCTGCTCTGTCCCCCGGTCAACATTTGGAGAGTCCAGCCTCTGCTTTTCTTTGCTCTTGCTCCTCCTTATCTTCTGGATGATCTTTTCCATCCCACAGGGCTTACACCTCCCTCAGCACAACTGGGGGGCAGAAGCTTCTCGTGAGCACGTTGCCTCACCCCCGTTGATGGGCGCGGGGGGTGTTTGGGATGCACGTGGTGCACGGCTCCTGGCGGTGGTGCTGCCACGCAGAAACAGCTCGTTTGTCCCAGTGCAGCCTCCCCCTGAGCTCCCCAAGGTGCTGGGCTGAAAGCAACCTTCAGACGCATGTTTTTTCCTTCATACGCATGGTTTTGGAGATGCTGGTGTGTGGGGACCTGCTGTCTGGTGTCCAGACACCGTGCTGCCCCGTGTGGCTTGCACGCAGCCCCTGCGCAAGCTGGTGCTCTCCTTCCACCCGTCCTGCACCCCTGTGCTTCATCGCTGCCCCAGCCGAGGTAGGGCAGGCAGGGAGCTCCACGAGCTGGGCTCCTCCACCTGCACAGCCTTCCCATACCTGCTGCTGGAGCTGCCCGGGAACCGTGGGCCAATAAATATCTTTAAATTCAGCACTCTGGGGAAATCTCTCTTGTTTGTGAGCCTTTCTGACGTGGTTTAGGGAAAGCACGGCTCGTTGTTCGATCCGCTGTGTGACTCATCGCTGGAGAGGTCGTCTGTGTTTTCCTTTAACGCCACAGACGGTGGCAGCCTGGAAAAAAATCCAGCTGGGTGCATCACGGGAACAGCGGAGGGGACAGAGAAGTGTTGGAGATACCTGCTCCCCTGTCAGCTTGTTGGAGATCAAGATTAATGACATGCAATTTCAGGAACCTGTTTACATCTGTAGACATGAATATCACACCCTTGGCTTTGTGTAAGCTTTGGAAGATCACCTGGGCTGAGCTTGGGCCCTCTTGCTGCCCGCAAGCGCTCTGATTTTGCCCAGGAACCAGGAGAACTCGGTGACCCCGGGGAGCGAGCGTGACGAGGAGCGTTAGACTTTGCTCCTTGCCCTGGCACCCACGAACCTTTGGCTCTTGTAATCTTTTTTCTTTGAAACGGTGGCAAAGGGCTTACACAATGCCATGTTCCCCTGTCCCCGAGGCAGCACAGCTTCCAGGCTATTGCACAGAGACCTGAGGGGTTTCTCTCTGCTCAGGCTTAACCCTCCGCATAGCTCAGGGCTTCCTCTTGCTGTTTATCCTTCTTTAAACATGCACAGGATGTAGATGAGTATTGCATGCTGGCCTTCTAATGCAAGCAGACGTATATATACGTATAATTTGAAGGGATTAAGAATGAGGAGTTCTTTATTCCTTCGTGTTCTTCAGTAGCAATTTGATCATATTGGTGCGCACAGGAAAAATAATTTCTCTGGACGATTTCTCGTGAAGGTAGCGCTCGGTGTGCTTCCCAGCAGGTGCCTGTCTTTCAGGAAAGGAGCAGTTCTCTGCGACAGAGCTGCTTTCCCTGCCTTCAGTGATGATCATTGCTTCTCCCAATTACAACTACAATCGCTGCTTGTATGGAAAAGGCACCTTATGAAAAGGAGTTAATGTGATTTGGGGTAGTTCAGCGCAGAGCTGAGGAGGGGACCCGTGCTGCGGAGGTTGGTTTGGGGTGCGTAGTGTTTCCACACCTCGGTGCTGAAGTTACACAGATAAGATCTCGTAGCAGAGCATGATGACAGGAACGAGAAACTCCAGGGAACCCCCAGGCAGTCTGCAGGGAGGTGTCCCCGTGTTGGTGGGCACGGTGCAGCCGCTGTCCATGCAGTGCTGCATCAGGGCTGGTGCAGAGCCGGGGCTGAGCCACAGGGCTGGAGCTGGGAGCGCTCAGAGCATGAAATGGAGAGGAGAGCTCTTCCCCTTCATCCTCAGCCCTGTCTGTGACAAGGCTGTGCTGGGATGCTGGGCACAGCCAGAGAAGGCTGAGAGTAGTTATTGTCACGTCCTAGGCTGAAGCATTGCTGTGCTGAGATAAACTGTAACTGGGTGATCTGTCCTTTCCTCCTTCCGAAATGTTATCCTACCCTCTCACACAAACGTTCGGCCCTGTAGTTGCTGATTTCAGTCACAGAGACATTTGTTCCTGTATATAGTTTGCATTCTAATTTTTTTCAGGGTATGTAGCACTTTGGAAGTCTTTGGGAATGTAAGATATTAATGCCTTAAGAGAAAAGAATTCCTTAAAATATCAGTCATTTAAAATGTATTTGCATCAATAAAAAAAAAGAAGTGGTGTAATAATTGTATATGGATGTAAAACACAGAAAATGTGGCCGTAAGCTAGCTGCCTGCTGCTGGGGATCTGGTGGGACAGTGCCCTGCTTCCAGTAGGGCAGGGATTATTAATAGGATGCCATATGCCTTCGCAGCTGTACGCTCTTTTTTAAGCAATAGCAGCTATGTGTGGTGTCTGATGGTCCTTGGGTTTCGGTGTTTTTCAGAAGAGAACAGGAACAGTATCATCAACTCCAGCCTGGAATCCGTCGTATCTTCAAATGCAAACAGCTTCCTCAACTCCAACAGCTCTCCCCAGCCCAACCTGAACTCAAGTGATCTCGAACTAGAAGTAATTAAACCCAACAGGCCAAATTCACTGTAAGTACGGTAGTAATTAGTGTTTTATAGGCTCTCCGTCCTTAATCTTTAATCAGGGCTGTTTCTTACTCTGAATCCCAGCAGTTTGTGGAAGAAAACAATTTAACGTTTTAATTTTTAATGGGCGCCTAGCATGTGTCCTGCATTTTTAACTCTGCCTAAGTGGTGGGATTAGTGGCTGCGGGCTGGGTCTGCTGGTGAGCTCAGCCCGGGTTATTTTGAGCACGCGGGATATTTTTCAAGCAGGGCTCCGCGTTGCTGTTTGAACTGCTTGACCCATCTGGAGATAACTCCAGCAAACACAAAGGACTTTTCTTCTGAGTTAAATCCTATGACTGTTGTCAGTACAGTTGATCTCCAGCCAAATCTGTGCCATTGCTTCTGCTATTGCTTCCTTCATCTGGAAAGTTCAAGGGAAAAAATAGCGACCTTAGCAATGACTCCCCGGGGACGGCCGAGTTATTTATGAAGTCCCCTGGACTTGACACAGCCGAGCCCTCGCACCAGTGGCCGCTCTGCTGCGGGGAATTTCCTTCCTGCCGCGGCCCTGCTGGGCCCCGATGCATTTTCCCACAGAACCTCCCTCCCCTCCCGCACACGCCAAGAGCAGACACGCTGCCGGTGCCGGGTGGGCCGGTGACCCTGGCCGTGGTCCCTCTGGTTGATGGCAGGGGATGGATTCGGGGTCCGGGGTCCGGGGTGCAGTGCCCGTGCCCCTCAGGGGGGGCTCATCCCCACGGCGCTGGGACAGGCGAAGGTAGGTGCACGTTGGCAGTGCCCGGGCGGAGAAGGGCTCTGGCTTTCGCCCACCAGCTCCATCTCTTTCCCATCACACTGCTGCCCCTAAAACCCTGCGTGCAAACCCAGCCGACCTCGTGTAAGCCGAGCCCACACGGCAGGGCCCGCAGGGCAGGAGCCACGGTCAGGCCGTGAGTTGTGTGCCCTGAACTGAGTTGGGATGTGCGGGTCTCGTGCCCGTGCTGCTGGTGGAAGCCCTGGAGGTCGGTCACATGCCGTTGCCCCCAGCAGGATGTTTTTAGTTTATTTGTCCTCCGAGGGAAGAAAATTATTTGACTTGTCTTGTTGTGACTTTAAAGAATCATTTGCCAAATCTGCAGTTTTTCAAATTCCAAGAGTTGCTCTTCCTAATAACTTATTTTTTAAAGAAAGTCGTAAAGAAGCACAGCAGAATGAACCAGTTCAGGCCGTGTGGGGCTCTGGGGAGCGGAGGCGTCCTGCTGTCACCCAGAGCTACTGGAGCAGACTGGAGCAGAACCATTTGCTTGCCGCCCATAAGGGGCCTTGACACTTGTGCAAAGTGAAGCGGTGCCTAGCAGGGGAGCCCTGGCAGCACTCCTGCCTCTGGCAACGTTTGTGGCATTGAGCATTTTCCCTTACATCCAGTGATTACACACACACAAATGTGCAAGCTTTTAGTCAAGGTCGAGCTAAAGGTTAAAAAGTAAGTCTAAAGTGAATACCTCAAAGCAAATGTTTTCTTCTCTGTGACCCCAATTATGTAACTCAAATGTCTGTAATCCAATCTTTCGATGAGAAATGAAGTGTTTGACTTCATTTTATTTTCCCTTAATGCTATGTATAGATGTCTCTTCAGCCTCTGTGCCTGCTTACCCATCAGCCTGCGTCTGCTCCGCACGAGCCCATGCTGTTCCCATACTTATCTGTGCTGCTGGGTTTTAATGTTTGCTGAAACGCATTAGTTTGTCTTTAAATATTTGCTTTTAACCTAATTTGTAGTCCCATGAAAATTTGATTGCTGTATTTCCTCTGCAGTGCTGGGGTGGTTAAACACCCAGATCGTTTCCACGTGTGTATTTGCAGCCGGCTCGAGCCAGCTGATGGGGCTCAGCCCCCACGCGGCGTCTGGGGGGCACCGGGGGGAGCAGCGTGTGCAGGGGGGCTGCCGGGCGTGCTCGGAGCACACATTTTCAGACAAGTAAGGGCTTGGTGCGAGTGGGTTTGGTTCCACACCAGGGCTGTGGGTTGGTGATGGTTGGGGTTACCCTGCTCTGCTTGGGGCGGTCACCGGAGTCACTCCCAGCCGCGGTCGGAGCGGTGGCAGCGCTGATCCCCGTGCCCAGCCCATGGAGGTTCAGGGCTCCTCTGCCCCGTGCGGGTGCTGATGGGCAGAGGCGAGGAGGAGGAAGAGGAGGAGGAAGAGGAGGAGGAGTGCTGTCTGGGCAGGAGCTGTGGCTGTGCACGGGCTGCGCTCTCGGGGTCGGGGCGCATGGCCTGAATGGTGCCAGTGTCCCGGCGGCGTTGTCGCTGCTGCCCTGCGGCGCTGCACAAATAATGCCTGCATAAAGCCGTCCCTGTTTCTTTAACCAGCTGAGAAATTTCGGCTTTGCAAAGCCTTGGGCAGCTCTGTACGCTGGAGTCGGCTGCTATTATCTGTTACTGCCGTGCGAGGGTTTCCAGTGCTCCCCTGTAATTACCGGGCCCACAATGAGGAGTTGGGAGCGTGTCAGGGTGCCTCGCTCTCCGCGCCCCTTCAAAAACCCTGCCAAACCCTCTGCCAGTCCCGTGAGACCCCTCGTTGAGCCCAGCTTCAGGAGTTTGGTTTTTTTCCTGCATTCTTCACCATTTTCTGTAAGATTTTGGCTGTGGGCCAGGGCTGTCCCATCTCGGGACCCGCTCAGGAGGAGCTGCCCGGCCCACGGCTGCAGCAGCTCGCGGAGCTGGCAGAATTCAAGAATTCAAGCCCTGCAGCTGAGGAGCTGTAAAATTCCAGGTGTGAGCAGGCCGGGAAGCCCCGCTTTCCTTCCTTAAAGAAAAAAGGATTTCTTTCTGAACAAGGCACTCTTTGAGAGTACCAGTAAAAAAGGAATCCTGGATTTGGTGCTTCCTTCCCTAAAGTGACAACAGCAAAGGTCAGAAAATTAAAAACTCACCCAGACCAGAATTTAATTCCTTCTTTTTTTTTTTTTTGGTGTCTGAAGTCACCAGTGGAACAGACACTTCCATGCAGGCCATCGTGCACCAGGGCCTTTTGCTCTGTTCTGCCGCTGGGAGATGGATGGGGTTGGTGCCTTTGGTCACTGACATCTCTGGCCCTCGTGTCGTCGTGGTGGGCACCCAACTCAGTGTCTGCATAAGCTCTCGGGGTGCTGCCAGGAGAGGCTGCGTTGGTTGGAAGTTCGAGCTGCTCACTGAGCTGCCTGTGTTTGTGTCAAAGTAAGGCTGTGAAGCTCCTGCTGATCTCAGCGCAAGGCTTGCTGGAGCAAAGACATTAAGGCGGCAGGTTTGGGGGATGCCTTGCTTTTGTTTTGCTGCAGTGAGCACCGGTACATTCGATACACCCTGTGACCTTACAGTGTGTGGTGCTTGAAGTTTTGAATGCCGTCTGTGGAAGCAGAGAAGTTTGAGCTTTGTCTCCAAAGCTTCTCGGCTCTCCGGCAGATGCTGGTGCGTAGCTCAGCTCTGCTCTGCGCGGGGCCGAGCCCAAATCCTGCTCCTCAGATCCTCCCAGGGGTCCCTCCCAGCTCCGGCTGCTCTCCTGGATCTCTGCACGTGAGCAGGGCCGGGTGGCCGTGCCGGGCGCTGTGCGAGCAGCCCGCATGGGACGCGCTCTGCGTGCCACCGCCGTCCTTCGGCCGGGGGAACTCGCTCGTTTCCAGGTTTGCCTTCCTCAGTCCTGGCCCTCCATCGCGAGCCAGGAGGGAAATTGTTTTGCTGCAGGGCGAAGGCTCTTCCTTCCCAGGCACCAATCAGGGTTTTACGATGGGAATGCGTTTATTTATTAGGGCTGGTTTTATTTTTATGGAAAAACTGCTCTGGGCGGGAGTTGTTCTGGTGAGTCAGCAGGGCTGCTGTCCCCTGCCAGGAGCTGTCGCTGCGGCCGCGGGCACGAGGGACCAGAGCTGGCTGTCTGCTGCCACCAACGCCCCACATGGGGATTTGAAAAAAATTCTTTTAAATAGGCACTGATTTTCTTTACCCTCGCCATTGCAGAGAACTTCTTCCTTAGGAAACATGACAAAACAAAAGCCAGAAAAGCCTGTATTTCTAGCACGGATAGATGCTTCAGCTGAAACGGGGAAAGTTTTCAAACACTGTGTGATCACAGAGTACATAAGACTTAAGAACGTTTTTTTATTTTTAAATCCTTAAAAGCCAGCACCTTGCTCTGGTGGCCTGGTGATGCACACCGGAGATGTGCGCTGAATGGAACAGTGAGGGTTTCGGTCTGCTCTCTCATCCTAATTTCTTCTTGTGCGTGACAGTGGTGAAGGTGGGGTGAGGCCAGGTGACTTTTCGCCCTGTAACTAGATGGGCTGGATTTTTGCATCACGACTGCATGAAGTCGTCGGCCTGCTCAGAAGTAGGAGCATGCAAACGATGTCCAGGAGCCTTCTGCCTTCTCTCAGAAGGGGAGATTTGCATCCCAAGCACGCAGGATGGTTGGAGCAGGTGGGAGAGCACCAGGAACTCGCAGCTAGCCCAGGTGGTGCTCGCCCTGGCCCCAGGCATCCCACAGCCACTGCAGCAGTGCCCCTGCTTCATCCCCAGCCCCGGGGGGACCATGCCGTGCCATGCCGTGCCATGCTGTGCCATGCCATGCCATGCCGTGCCCGGTGCTCTCCTTGGAGCACCGCAAGCAGCACGTGGCTCCCCGGCTCTCCGAGTGGTGACAGGGCAATTCAATCTCAGGGCTAATTTTAGCAGCTCTGTGAGGCTGTCCTTTCGGAGGGACACCGCAGCTCCAGCCATTTCTGGCGGGGGGGCAGGGAGAGGCTGTCCTCACGCGCCTCGGCCGCGCTGGGCATCCCTCCCACGCCGGCCCCCTGTCTGCTGGCATGGCAGCGCAGGGCGAGCCCGGCTGCAGCAGCCAGACACGAGGTCTCCAAAGCAAGGCTGGCTGCTCAAAAATGCTGCCTGGTGAATCGGGAGAGCCCTGGAGAAGCCCCCTTGGCTTAGGACCCCCACACAGGGAGCAGAGGCTGCGGCTGGGGCTGCTGGCGGGTGAGGGTGGAGGCTGAGCGTGGGACTGGGGGCCCTGGGGAGAGCCTGGGGGAAGCCAGGAAGCCTGACGAGCAGGAACTGCGGCGATTAGAGCCGGGGGGAGTCGCAGGAGGTGTGGCAGGAGGTTTTACCTGCGCAGAGCAGGCGCAAAAATACACATTTTTCTGTGGGGCGGGACGGCGCTGCCGGTTGCGTGCGGGGATGGCTCCAAAAATACCAGGCACGGAGCTCGGGGGAGGCACAGCCAGCAGCCTCCTTGCCTCTGCCTCAGGAGGCTCAGCCCTGCCCGCAGGAGGATCCTCCTGGCTTTGCTTTGCTTGTCGAAAAACCTGAGAAGGCATTTGCACAGCAGGGCACGGGACGGGATCCCCTGGGCTGGGAACTTGGCTGCACGCACAAGGAAACGCCAGAATTGGAGTTGCCTCGAGGCCCTCGTGCCCAGGCAGGGCATCCGTGAATCCTTCGTGCTTTCCCTCAGGGGATCCGTGCTGGGGCTGTCCCCCAGGGGTGGCTGTCCCCCAGGGGTGGCTGTCCCACACAGCCAAAGGGGGGCTTTGTGAGCACTTTGCAGCTGCTGCCTTGCTCCTCAGCTTTGGAGTTCAGGGCTTGGCACCTTTCACATCCCTTCTAGGGTTCGCGTGCCTGTCTGCGTGCACTCGGTTTGTGTCGGGGTGATAATTACAGAGCTCCCTTCACAATATCAAGGCCTTTACCAATTGCTCCTGGAATCGGCTTTTTACGTGCGAACCAAGCCAAAAATAATGAACGTTGAAAGAAAAATTACTTGATGAAGGAAGCGTAGTCTGCTGTGCCCTCAAAATGGAATAATTGTGCTTATTTTCTCGCTCGCTTGTTTCTAAAGGACCTACGGGCAGCGGGTTTTTGAGGTCTCTAAGGGTCATTCAGGGCACTGGGGTTTCTCCTGGGGTGGTTTCCCCAACAGAGCTGCTGTCCGTGGGGTTGGGCTGAGCAGGGCGTGCGGATGAGTTCCTGCGTTAGGGCCCCGTAGGAGCGTGCCCTGGGGAGGTGCGGTGGCCGAGCAATCCCATACCTTCATTGCCCTGGGGACTCCGGCCTTAGGGAGATGATAGCTTTGGGAAACTTGGATTTAGTCGTCACGTGTCTGTTTGCATTTTATTTTATTTTCTGATTGACCAAGTATGGCGATTTCTTGCCCTCCGTGGATATGGAAAGAAATGAGGAGCAGATCTGAGGTCCAGTGGTCATGAAAAAAATAGCCCAGTCAGTGTAAGGAGGAGAAGCTACTCCCATGTGCTTCTGATTTACAAGACCAGAATAAATCTTCATTAGGCGTCCCAGTTAAAACTTGAACTACATTTCTCCTTCCCTTCCCAAAAACGAAAGGCCTGAGAGCCAGGAGCATCATGGGTGTATTGAAGGGCGTAAGGTGGGACGTGCAGGAATAAATAACCTCCTAACAATGCAAACAGCTTCGCAATTACCACTTGTAACACACATAAGCAAAAACACCCAAGAAGTAAATGGATCTGTAAATGCTGCTGGGTCCTTGCTGAATTGAAGTCACTTTTTCCACTCTGAAAAATAACCACATAAACGTGACGCAGCCTTATTCAGCAGCTCCGCTTGGGCAGAAGGCAGCAAAAATAGGGGCTGGGGGGGGTTGGATTAGTTTTAACTTTTGTGAAGATGTCAGTAACAGGAGAGAAGTGAACTCGTTCTGTGCTGTGCTTCATTAGTCAAGCTATTGTCAGAACAAATCCTGCCTCCCCTGGGAGCTGTGCCACCCCGCTGCCAGCACTGAGACCAGCCAGGTGTGAAGGGCAGCGGAGGCCGGCACTGCTCCGAGGAGGAAAACTCGTTTTCAGGATGCCGTGTGAAGCTGGCAGCGAGGAGAGCCTGCCTTTATTTGTGGCAGGACCCCCCAGAAGGCGCGCAGAGAGCACGGGGAGGTACTCGCCGGCTGTGAATGCCCGGGAACTCTTTACAGCTTTTATTTCCTTCGCAGCAGAGGAGCTGTGAGCCAGGGCTGTTTCGTTTTCCGAGCAGCGCCTGACGAGGCCGTGGAGCAGGGGCTGTGTGCGAGGGCTGAGCGAGCGCCACGGCCCCGGAGCCCTGCCTCTGAGCCAGCCGAAGGCGTGAGGTGGGAGAAAACTGCCCACGAGAATGGGGTTATTTCCGATAAACCACAGAGCCTTAAAAGGTTTGTGAGCCGGGGCAGGCCTGTCACAGCAGATATTTCCCGTGGGTGCAGCGGTAACCCGTGGTTAGGGGTGACAGTCCTCACGTCTGTCCGCTGCTGCCACAAATGCTGTCATTTCTGCCTTCCCTGCTGAGGCTCTTAGCGTGCTCAGCTGCGTTTTAGTTTCGTTTGTTGTTGTTTTTTTTTTGGTTTTTTTTTTACAGATAAGGGGGGTATGCTACATCGGGTGCCTAGCTGGCCAAAAAAAGGCTAGCAGCAGCTCTTCCCCATGCCCTGCGTGCTGCGCTGCAACCTGCAGCCCAAACGCAATCCCACCCCTACTACACTGGTGCTGGAATGGCAGCTGCTCGGGGTGTTCGGTTTCAGGCTAGGAAAATGTCTGAAGTCACCGAAGTCACTAATCCCCACACGGGTGTCGGGTGAGTCGCCGGGGTGCAGCGAAACCGGCCGGTCTTGCTCGGGAGATGCGCGTTAGTCACTGCGGCATTTTCACACCTTTGGAAAGGGAATGACGATGGTTGGTAGCGACGGTGTGCTCATCAGATAGTATCTGGCTGACTTGGCAAAAAGATTTGACATCCCTGTCAGCTGGGTGCTTCTGCTCGGGGTAATAGTGAGCAAAACATGTGCTGAGAGGGTCGTGCCCCACAGGTTTGCACGCAGGCCCCCAGGGGCAGCGGCACGGGGAGGTCCAGGGCTCTGTGCAGGGTGGTGCTGCCCTGGTCAGCGTGTCCTGATCCTCTTAGGGCTTTGGGAGCCATCAAGAACATCCACATCGAAGGCCTCTTCCCCTTTTCCACCCTCTGCACTACCTCCTGCAGCCTCCTGCTGCGACTGTACAAACAGATCCTGCATTCGCTGCAAAGCCCCGGTAGCCCTGGGCTCCGAGCTGCAAACCTCCGCTCTGGAAACACCACTACGGGATTTTATTTCCCATTTCAGACCTGCAGGTCAAATTTGCACAGGTTAAAGCCCAGCGGGCCTTTCTCAGCAGTGCTGTCCTGTGCTGGAGGTGGGACGCTGTCGGGTGTCGGGGACCTCGCAGCGCTTGGGCACTGGAAGCTGTGCTCATCCTGCTGCCTGCAGGTGGGCAGAAAGGTGCACGTGCTGCTGAGTGCCTCTGGGTTGTTTGCTCCTCTTGTGCTTCTCAAAGCCCTCTGAGGTTGGGGGGGAGCTCCCCGTGCCCCCAGTGCTGCAGTGTGGGGCCGTGGGAGAGGCTGAGCCTCGGAGCAGCGACCAGCCGGGAAGTTCTGAGCTTCGGTTTCCTTCTTTGTTTCTCGGGTCAGGCAGACAGGTCAGAATATTTCTGAAATAATCCCTTCGGTCAAACAATGTAAGCAAAGCGTGGAACCAACGCGCTTCGTGATCTCAGGCTGCATTTTCCGTATATTAATTACCCCGTGCTGCTTCAGAAGGACGGGCAGAGGTCAGGAGGTGCAGGCTGCGCGATGGCTCCAAAATGAAAAAAGGAAACACAGATTGAGGTCAAAACGGGCAGGGGCTGGCAGGGGGAACGCCCGCACATCCCCGCGGGCACGGGCTGGCTCGGGGCTGGCTGCGGGTCACTGCCCGTGCCCGGGGACACACCACAAGGGTGGCAGCCACCCGGGGACAGGGGCAGGCGGCTGCCGTGCCGTGTCCGCCCGTCCGTCCGTCCGTCCTCCATCCGGGGGGGAGAAACAAGCCCTTAACCTGCGTGACCTCTGCAGTTCCTCTCTCGTGCTCGCTCGCAGTTGTTTTGCAGAGGCTTTTGTGGCTCCGCTTTCTTCTGCTGCCGTTGTTTATATTCGCGAAGAATAATGGCAACTGGAGGTGCAGAAGGCACCGGGGCGGGTCCCACCCTCATCCTGCCTTCCTGTCAGCCACTTGGGGACCGTCTCTCTGAATGGCATCTCTGGGGCTTTTGTTTGAGCAATTTTCTTCTCAGCCAAGCAGAGCTGTCCCTGAGGAGCCCGTGTGCTTACCCGCTCTCCCCCAGCCTGGCATTCAATGGTAGCTCATCGTGAAAAGCTGTTAATTATCGCAGCTCTCCTCCCTCAGCACCTCCTGGCACGGCTCGTGTCTCTTCTGTCGGAGTTGTGAGGTACCACCACGCTGCTCCTGGATGGGGGAAGAGCCCGTGGGAGGCTGCTCATGGCCCTGCAGATGAGCTGCTGGGGGAGGAAGGCTCTCCGAGGCGGGCACTGCCTGGCCCTGCGGGTACCCGGCGGGATGGCAGAAGCACACGTACGGCATCTGGTATGGGTCTGGGGTGAAGTGAGCCCAAATGAGCATTGGTTCCCTTCTGTTTGGGGTCATGGGAAGCACTACAGCACGAGGAGAGCGAGGCTAGGGACGAGGTCTCCGTGGAGGCTCACCGGGCGGCACCGCGGGGTGGGCCCCGACCCGGCCGGGGCTGGCACGGAGCCCCGCTGAGCAGCAGCACCGTGCGCCCTGCTTCGTCCTCCACAGCTGCACCGGTGCCAGCAGCACTGCCCTGTGCCCACCCCGTGTCTGTGGGTTGGGCAGGGGATTTGGGCAGGCGGCCCCAGGAGCACGGTGCTGCGTGGCTCAGCCATGGGGTCGGCCTGGCCTCGGGAGGAGCAGGGCTCGTTCACCGCTCCAAGCAGGATCTCCTGGTGTTTCTGCTTGAGAACAGATCCTCAAGTTCCCAGTCTGCTGCTTGGCTTATTCCAGATGACATAATATTCCAGCTATCTCATGACTTATTTATTTTTTTTGGTTCAGACTGTTATAAGGGTGTCTGTGTGTTTTTCGCAAAGCAGCTTTGACTTGGGAGTCCCGGATTCTGCCTGCAGTTAGGAGCTCCATAAGCTGCAGTGATTCAAGGGTCTGGCAAACATCTTCAAACCCAGTTCATGAAAAATACAAGCAGTATACTCAGTAGGCTCCACAGATAAATGTGGGGGAGGCCCAGTTGCTGATGGCAATACGTTTTAGGACTTGCATATATCTAATTCACACGCACACATGTATATTTATGTGTATGTATTTCATAATTCTTTCCTATGTTGTGTTTAAATAATCCTGGATTTATTTTAGAAGCATTTGTGCGCTTCCATGAGGTATTTTCAGATACGTGTAAAAGAAAGATGCCTGTAGGCCACAAGAGCAGTCATCTTGTTTTGGGAGGGCAGAGGGAAATTACAAACTTTCGTTTGAGGAGAGATATTTACGGCTGCTTGGTCGAGAGGAAAAGTCCAGCGCTGAAAGGCCGCCAGCTTTCCCAGCATCTCTGCTCCGTGGGCTTGTTGCTTTGGGCTCGCAGGAGGAAAAGGTCGAAGATGGATGGTTTATCTGTTTTTCTGCTGTGTGGGCTTTTCATTTGCCCAAGACTTTGGCATAACAACTTTTCAAAGCTTTAGCTCTTTCAGTTTTCAGTTGGCTCCTGGACTAGAAACTTTCCACAAATTGAACTTGAAAATTTGGCCAAATATTCTTACAAAGAAAGTCTCCAGTTTTGTGGCTAGCCCCATCTGAACCATCAGTCATACGTCAAAATATTTTCTGCATGGTCATCCATTACAGCAAAGATGATCTGTCAGGTCAAGCCTCCTTCTCGCTAATGCACGCAGAAGCCTACCTTCCTTTTCTCAGCAGGAATGAAGTATGTGGTTGCTTTGAATCCGCAGCTTTGGAGTTAACTGGAGCCTACTCCTGGGGATGTTACTGCCTGTGCAGGGCGTGCGGGCCCTCGCAGATGGACAGACAGACAGACAGACAGACAGCCTCTTCACAGGCTCCTCTCCCCAGGGCTCTCTGCAGCTCTTTCCAACCTCCCTCCTGCTCTCTGCAGCTTTTTGCAGAGCTGCCTCCCAGGAGACTTTTCAGAAGTTTCTGCTTTTGAACTGCACTGCTCTGTTTATGTGATTTGCTCTGGGAACATCTAAGGGTGCTTCTCGCAAACTGAATTAAATTAGAATTGTACAACTCCCTCCAAGAGATCTAAAAAAGTGCCTTTGACTTCAGCATCACATATGCTTAAAAGACAGCTTTCTTGAAAGCCTGGGGAAGAAAATACAGACATTGCACTTTCATTGCTTTCTTAATTCATATAATTAGTGTGGAGATAGCTGCATAGCTGTATTTTCTTCAAAGAAACTGCCTCAGACAAATATTGGCTAATGGAAATTTCACTTTCAAATAAAGCGGTATTTGAAAATACATTAAGGCCATTGTGGGGAAATGGATGCAGGAATCAAAGATGCTACAACAAAGCCTTCCCCGGGGCAGCTAACAGAACAGTGTGTGTGCTGTTAGGAGCTGATGGGTAGATCTCAGACTCATCTTCTTGCTTTCTTTTTCGCCTTTTCCTCTCCTGCCTTCCTTCCCTCTCCCCTCTGGTTCATGTTTCGGGGTCCCGGTGCACGGGCTGCTCTCCCGGCCGTGCAGCCCTTGCCCAGCCCAGCCGGGTCCATCCTGCACAGCTCGGCTCTGCCTCCAGTGCCTCTGCTCGTGCTGGGCTGGGGCTTCTTTTGGGCCGAGTCTCACAAGCACGATCCTAGCCAACAGTTTTATTGAGCCAGCTGAAAGCAAAATGGCAGTAAATTAGGTCTCTCTGCCACCTATAAACGTCACTAGAGACAAAATATTTTAAAAAAACCCACAGCTGAATGCATTCTTTGGTTCCTCTTTCTGCCGGCAGATTCAATTCAAAACCGAGGATGCAGCCTAGACTTTCCCTTGTAAAAGCCTTTTGACGAATGTGGGACTGCTTTCTGGAGGCAGCGCCGCTTCCCAGCCGTGCCACACAGGCACAAAACGGCCCCGTGCTCCCCGTGCTCCCCGCGCTCCCCATCGCCAGCGGCCGGGCTGCGTGAGCGGGGTGCGGATGGGGACCACCCCCGCGGGCGGCCGTGCCCCTCCTGAGGGATCCGATTTCTCAGCAAAAAGCTGACAATTTCCCCCCCAGGGCAAGGGGGGGGGAACAGGGCTGCTCAGTCACAAAGACATCCTGTCTCCCTCTGAAAGAAGATCCTGGTGCCTAATTAACTTCATAAATTAGCCGGAGCCGTAAGGCCGCCACTTCGACATGAAGCGGAGGTAACACGATCAGCGCGGCCCTTTCTGCCGCCGTAAGGGATCCTGCCCACCGATTAATTGGCCCTCGCCCGCTTTCCGTCCAGCTGCATTCTGGCCGTGCACAAGCCGATGTGCAGACACCGTTGACAGGGCTGTGCTAAGCTGGGAAATTATCGGTAGCATAAGAACCGCGGCCAATTACTCGCCGGCCCCCGCGCGCTGGCATCGCTCCCCCTCCTCGCCCGGCGCCATGCCGTGAGGCCGCCGGCCGGGTTGGGAGCAGCCGTGGGCATCCTGAGGCAGAGGGGTCCCGGCTGGGTTCGGCGGGCAGCAGGGAAGGAAATCCCAGGGGAAGGAGTGCCCCGTTCATCTTTTGTTGTTGTCTGTAGAAAATCACGGATGGAAGCAGCAGGAGAGGAGAATCCCCTCTGCCTCCTGTGGGTGCATCCCTCAGGGGAACCTGGGGGAGCACGTGAAATGTCCCAAATGGAAGTGCAGAAACAGCCTACCAAAAAAACAGTGAATTGCATGTGTTTGTCTTCACTGTGTTTGATTAATGGGAAGGGAGAAGAAGCGGCATCTTCACCTCGACTGCCCGCAGAGGTGCTGAGGCTGGTCAGTAGGCTGGGAGGTCGTGGCGCACTGACCTGGGGGCTGTGATCCCCCAGGGACTTCAATTTCCTTCGTTTTGCAAGAATCCCTTATGGTAGCTGGGGTGGCAGATGGGAGAATTTTCTTTCCTGGGGGACGTAAAATGGCAGTGGATGGAATGCCAGATTAAAATGAGAGCTTCTGGAGGCCTGTCGAGTTCTCCTTAAGTGTGAGTACAATTTGTTGGTGACTAATGCATCTAGACTTGCAGAATTACCTCATGAATTAGAAGCAGTGGCGTGGTGGAAAAGATGTGACTATGATGCTGGCTCCTGATTTACCAGCACTTCCCTCCTAAACTGCTCTTTGGCTTCCTACTGGCACAGCACAATTTTTCTATTAATACTTCAGAGCTCAAACACAGTTTGAACGCACTTGGTTCAACGTGAAATCTGCTGGCTTGACTGTGAGGTCTGCTGAGAGCCTTCTGAGCGGGGAGGAAGCAGGGAGGGGTTATTTGTGGAGCAGAAAGTGCAGCCTCTGTGCGAATGCAGATGGGGGCTAGGTGCCACCAAGGCCCTGGAGCTGTGTTAGTGTGGACCCGTGCGTTCCCCATGTCCCCTGCCTTCCCCGTTCCCATCGGAGCAGTGACGGGTGGGTTGGTGACTTGCTGGTGGCACTGCCGATTTTTGGATGTGGAATTGGGCTCCCATTGAGGAGCTGCTCCTTACCAACCCAGCACGGTGCTCCCACCGCCTGGACCCCGCTGCTGTGGATAAAACCTTCCCACGGGCTGTGCCAGCGTCCGCCTGCTCCAGCAGGTTCCTCCCGCGGTGCCTCCCTGCGCTTAGTCATGCTGAACATGCATCCATTGCTGATTCTTTGCTTATTCACTCAACCTTTCTCCAGCGGTAGCATCAGTCGCTAAGCTGCATGCCAGAAGGCTGCACCAAACCAGCAATGTCATTGCATCACTGTGAAACGCTGAGGGTAAGCTGTGTTTGGAAATGGAAACGTCTGTTAAGTGGGACAACAAAACCTCCAGCTCTCCTTCCCAAAAGCAGAACTCTTCCCAACCTCTCTTCTTATTCAAGTGGAAAAGCTGTTAGATGCTGTATGACGTTCCTACAGCAGCCATAGCATTCTCTCTATGGGAAATAAGGCAAGCAGCAAAGTGACAGGACAAACCGATGTGCTGGGTGTCTTGAAGATTACAGAGAGACACTTCCAGATTACTGTAAAGAAGATCACATAAGCTGTGCTCATCGAGACAGAGGAAATAATAAACTGAGATGTGGAAAAGTCCATGCTGAAGAAGCTGAACTGTTTTGGACCTATTTGGTCAAGTGATGTTGCCCACAATGTATTCTGGCTGCTTATTTCCCTGAGTCTCATTGATTTGCACCCGAGTTATTTATACAACAAGCTAGCTCCTGAGAGAATATCCTGAGAGAGCTTTGGCATCATTTTTCTTGCATTTAAAGCACCAAAGAGAGGAAGAATCCTATCAATCAGAAGCCTGTGGGCTCATGGTAATGTACAGGATCATGCTTGGTGCCATCACTAACCTGCAGTACAACCAGAGCCTGGGGAGCTGCTCGCTCAAGCCCATCTGGCTTTGCAATCCGCGCTTTGCTGGGATGTGCAGCGCTGCATGAACTTCATGAGCTTCTCTGCCCAAAGCTGCCTCCCATTTCTTTTAGGCAACAGAGCCGTGTCCACCAGGGAGCTGCAATCTTGGCCTTGTGTTAGCAAGTTGAAGAGCCCTGGCATTAAATGATGCTGTAATATTTTTTTTTTCTGGTTAGCTTTGAGAAGAGCCTTACATTGAGCAGCTTTGTTTTATAGGAAAAGAAGATCGAGGGGTGGGTGGCTCTTGGTTTAGTTTCATGCAGTCAGGTACCGGTAACGTCAGGATGGGAATATTGTGTTTATTCTTGAGGTGATTTCATCAAAGGGCTTTAGCTCATCGGTAGACTGTGCCCATTCATAGATGTTAGATGTTCTGTGCCAGAAATAGCCCTGAGTTCCACAAAAATAAACAAGTTGTAAACATTTTTTAAGTGGAACTGGTGTCCTCTCAGCCAAAAGAACAAAGCAGCAAAAGCTGTCTGGAAACCCTGCTGAGAAGAATTCTTCAGCCCTGTAAATGCCTGCAGGACTTGAGAAGTGTAAAGAAAATGCCAGAGACAGTCTGGGCAGGCAGACTGCTGAGAACGGGGGAGAAAAGAGAGGTAATGAGAAGGGGGTAGAAAAGAAGCTCTTTAGGTCCAGCGACTGGAAAGCAGAGCAGTATCTGGAAGCAAGGAGTGCTGCGTTTTTCGCATGCTCAGGCAACAAGCTGAGCTTCGGAACGGAAAGCCAAGATGTGCCGCAGCCACGGGAAGCGAGGAGGAGGCTTCGTTCCACTCATCCCTGCGTGTTTGCGGGTGCAGTGGGACTGCCCGAGGGGCACTGGGGACCTCCTCCATCCTGCTGCCACCCCCTGGGCTTCTCACACCACCTTGCGCCTCGTGGGGCTGCAAAAGGGGCCAGAAGGAAAGGTGAAAGCCTCGGCACGTTGTGGGCTACTGACTGATGGAGTTCCCTCTGCTGCTTCTGCTTGGCTAAAGCTGCTTTGAAGACTCTAATTTTAGCCATTTCTTTGTTTCCTGCTTCTGGTATTTTTGGTTCTCAGCTGTTTTTTTTTCTGTTTTGTTTCCCACTATGCACTCAACAGGGAGAGCCCCTCGCAAAGTCCTCAAGAATAATAAGAAGGGAAAAAACAGGTCCAGATGACATTTGCTTTCGGCAGACAACAGGCAGCAGCCAACATTTCCAAAAAGTCCATCACCACCTCTGCTATTTCCATGAGAAACAGAAAGGAAATTGGACCCTACACGAAAATGGTTCTCCAGATACAGAGGCCTCTTTAGTCTGATCACTCGAGTGCGCTTACTTCCATCCAACAAAACAGGACTTAGGCCTTGCAATCACATAACTCAGCAAGGTGATACTTGAGCAGTATCTTTGAAAATAAATGCCAGTGTTTGACTGGAAGGAGATAAGCCCTTGGTGCTCATCACAGACACGAGGTCTGTAGGCGCTCGGGAGGGCCAGCTCAGGCAGGATCCTGAGAAGTCCATTTGTCCTTCCTGAGGCAACGCACTGGAAAGACTTACAGAGGGAGATGACGAGGTGAGCAGAGGTGGCTCAGTCATCATGGGACCATCTCGTCTGTGAGTAACCCGACTGAAACAGGATCATCTTCATACTTAAGGACCTGCATGATGTCATTATTTAATGTATCTCTCAGTTGTTTTGGTGGGCATGGAGAGTGTTTTCTTTGCCACCCAGAACCCAAAGCTACCAAAATCCTGCTGCAAATTATTGATAGCTTCTTAGATAAAGGCTGGCCTGAGAGCCAGGTTCTTACTGCAACGCTGCAGAAGTAATTCTCTTCTCATTTGACTGAGAATCATTTGATTGCATTATGCACCGTAATCAGAGTAGACTGAGCAGTTGGTGAGGCTGTGATAGAGCTGACTTCTGCAAGTAGCAAGAGCCGCATTCTTTTAAAATGATTTCATCTCAAAACGCATCTTGGGAATTTGTGGTCCCATTGGCCCTGCAGTTGGATGGGTGCCCTTCCAACCATGCAGCGAGGAGGGGGGGGGGGCCGCTGGTGGAGGCTGCCCGGCGTCTGCACCCAGCGAGAGGTCCTCTTGCACCCGGATCCCACTGCCCACGGAGCAGGGCCACCTGCTGGTGTTGGTGGCCGACAGGGGGATAAGCCTGGCTGTGTTTCGGTCACTGTGTCACCACCCTGCTCCAGGGCTCCTCCCAACCATGGACAAAGCTCCTCTGTGGAAAAGGCTATGCTGTGCGTTTGCTTGCTCTGTCTTGCCCTGCCTGGGGCCTTTGTGGTCCCTTGGGGACGTCTGCCTGACGGGTTTGTCACCGGCAAGAAGAGGAGCTGGCGGCTGGAGGCGTCCAAGCTGTCTTAGGACTCATCCTGCCCTGAAGATGGAACCTCGCTGAAGCAGGGGCTGGGGACTGAGAGGTCCGTGTCTCTTGTGAAGGGTAAGTCCATGTATGGAGCAGGTCACGGGCACCTCTGAAGAGCTCTTTGGGATCACCAGGATGGAGGAGGCTGCGTGAATGGTGAGTAGCCATGGAGTGATGAAGGGCACAGCCGGCAGGCCCTCTGCTTCCAGGTGCTAACCCCACACGTCCTCGTTCCGTTTGCACTGCAGACGTGCACCGTCTGAGAGGCTTGCACGGTAGCTTGGCTGCATAGAGCCAGCAGTCGTTGCATACAGGTATTAACAACCAACAGACTTTGGCTTCCAAAATACCGGCTCCTCATGCAATACAAACAGTGACAGAGATGTTCTGGTTCCTGATGCCCAGAGGAACTGGGCCCTCCATGTCTTCAAATGGATCTAACATGCTCTCTCCATTAGAGGGCAGAAGCATGCTTGTGCACAGATAAAATAAAACCAAATTACCTGCCCTGTGTGCTACATAACTTCTTGTGTTAAGGGCAGGTAGGACATCGTCACAGATCGCCAGACAACTATGCCTGCTGGAAAGAAAAAGCAGCAGGAAGAACTGGCACATCAAGGGTTAATTTCTGCGATTTGGGATAACTCTGTGGTCTTTGTAGCACCTCCTTCTGTTAAAAGTTGGAAATAGGCTTCCTAAATGGTAAACACAAATGTCTAGCAGCTTTGTTAAAGCTTAACTTATGCAGGTAATGACCTATTTTTCTAGGACTGATGATTTTGATAGAAAAATACAAAAAGATTGTGTTATATATTATATAATGCTGATAATTATGATGTGGACGTTGATTAGATCTGAGGAGCGGGGTGAACACTAAATAGGAGGTGAATTATTTGAGGATTCCTGCTAGTATTCTGCCCATTGTATGACAACCCTCGGTGCAAGCTGTGATGCACTGCTGTATGTCTGTACACCTGTAACCCTCCGACGCAATAAAGGAGTTGCCTGTAGCTCCACGGTTGCTTTCTGTTCGATTCGGTGCCACGGCTTCTGCAGGCAGCAGAGAAGCCAAGAGTTTGCCCTTAACCAGATACGGACTGCAGGGGAGTTCAGGCCAAAAATGTAACCTTCTGTAGTGTCCTCTCGGAGCCAGCTGTGGTGGGGTATTTATGACTCGGCCACCTTCTCCCTAGGAGTTGGGCCAAACCGACAGAGTTGTCCCTTCAGCTCCGGGTAGGCCCGGGAGCCCGCCAGGCCCCGGAGCGGCGACCTCCTGCTGGTGGCATCTCAAAGTTACTGAAGGATTATGGCTAACCCATCACCCATTATACAGAGAGTTCATCTTTTTGTTAAAGTTTTGGAGGCGTCTGGGTGGAGGAGCCACACGGGTGGCCTCAGCCTGGCTCATCTGTCCCGGGGATGGGAACGAGGACAGAGACGGGCTGGGCTGGGGGCTGCCCGCAGGGCCGCAGGCCTGCTGACCCGGGGTGCCACCCCGCTCTGAGCCCGAAGGCATCAATCATGATTGCTTTCACAAAACTTCTTGTTTTTCCAGGGCATTTGCAGTGCTGAGAATTTTTTTCTGGTGTTTTATCGGGGACAGAGTTTACGATCTGAATTAGATGGAGAATGCAGATGAGTTGAAAAACGTACAAACGGTAGAAGATGAATCAGACTCAAACTGGTGTTTTAGTACAATAATTGCTTTTCAGTGAACCTGAAAATGACCTAAATAAAACAGTTTTGCAGGAAACAGACTTTTCTCACTTGACTTCTGCATGCAATTGCTAGTCCAGTAACTTGATTTGACTTCAGCTGACGGCAGGAACTTAAAGGGGAAGCGGAGAACCTAGAGCTAACCGTCAAGAGCAGTTTGGATGAGGGGAAGAGAGCTCCTTGATGTAAAACACGAAAACAAAGCAATTAAACCTTTACAGTGCTGCCATTTTATAAGCACCACAGGAGCACTGAAGCACCGGTCACCTCGACGTGAGCCAGTGATGTGGCCGCAGAAGCAGCCGGTTCACAGCGGGGTCCCGGTGCTCCCCATGATGGGTGCACCCCAGTGTGCTCAGGGGGTGTGCACAGACACAGCCCCTTCAGCCAGTGCCCTGCAGCTGGTTTCTCTCACCTCAAGGCAGGTTGTCCTTGTTGTCCTTGCCTTGGCTTTGCTCATTGCTGAGGGGGTGCAGCTGGGACCCTCTCAGACATGCAAACAGGCAGCGGTGCTTGGCACTGCAGGTGGTGGTCCAGAGAAGAACCTTCTAGAGCCAGACACAGCAGCAACCAAAATAAAAATGGAGCGTGGAGGCTGCTCGCAGGCCTCATTCAGGTATGGAAATGCAGTCAGCCCTTTCTGGCAGCAGTGGGGAATCAAACCAAAGCAGGTAAGGTGCTGGGAAGGCAGCAGTGGCGAGCAACCCGACAGCCCTCCGCACGCGAGGTGCCGGGCTCGCCTGGATGTGGCGATGGAGCAGGGGTTAACTGGAAGATCCAGCTCTTGTTGTCCAGAGAAATGCAGATCTGGCCTTGAAACGTTTCCCAAGGTCTTGGCACTTCATTTCGTAGCTGTGTCTCATGCTCTGAATATTCCCAAGGCACTCGCTATCGTCGGATGTCGTCTGACTGTCTCTCGGTTGCTGTTTGTTTCTGTGGTTGCACGTTGATAAGGTATCTGGTTATGTCTTGCAGCCCTCAGAATCCAAGCCCAACGTCACCCCTCTCACCGTCCTGGCCCATGTTCTCCGCGCCATCAAGTCCTATGCCCACCTCCTCTACGTCCAGCGACTCATCCCCCATCAGGTCTGTTGCGGAATTTGCTTGGCTTTCTGTTGCTTTTGCTATTTTCTGTGTAATTTACTTGGTTTCCCTCACTTCACTTCCCTTCCCCCTTTGCATCCTGCTCAAACTCCCCTAGTGCAGCTATCTGCATTCAGCAAGAGAGGAGCTTTCAAACATCTCCTGCCCCAGGAGAGGCTCCTGGCACCCCTGTGGCACCCGCTTGCCCCCGGTGGGTGCCGCCAGCACATGCAGCCCTGGGCCGTGCGATGCTCAGGCTGGCGGCAGTCAGCACTGGCAGGTCATGCTGACGGTGAATGGAGTCACTTGTGGTTTCTGTGGGTTTTGCCCAGCCATGTCAGCTCCCTGCAGCTCGCTTCGTTCGTCTCTACAACAGGTAAGCGAGGTACTGTCATCCCAGCTGCTGCCGGGAGGTGCAGATGTCTGTAAAATGCCGTGATACCACATTTTCTGGCCATTCTCTTTTTCTTAGCTGGAATGTGAGGGAGGTAAAGGATATGGTGCAACACAGACGTTTGCCTGCATTTAGCCCATGTCTCAGGCACTGGGGCATTGCTGGAACAGATTGGTCCTGCAGGCCATGGGTGGACCGGGGTGGGTTCCCTGGAGCAGGTTGGCACCGCACAGGGCAGCAGCGGTGAGGACTCACCAGCGAGAGCCCTGCACCTGCAGCGTGCAGCTCGCTGCCACGTGCGCTGCCCCAGAGCTTCTGGCACTGGAGCTGCACCACGAGCAGCTCCCTGGTGCCTGTGCTGCGGGTACCGGGGATGCTCACATGGGGGAAGCCGGGGTGGTGCCCTCGGACAGGGTGTCCTTCCCCTGAGCCCATCCCTGGCCCAGCAGAACGAGGGGCTGCCTCGTCCCCACAGCTGCACTCCTGGCACGGCACAGCAAAGCCTCTCGTGGGGAGACGTGTCAGACCTGTTTGTGCATTGCAGGCACAGACCCAGCTCTTCCCCCACACCTACAGCCATACACGTTGCCTGTACAATGTCTGCCTGTTCGGCAGGGTTATTTATGTGTTTTGGTACACGTCTGCAGAGCCCGACAGCGGTGTAATATCATCCCAACAGCCTTCTTCCTCTGGGGGAGAGAGGCTCATCATCCCCGAAACCGCACAGGGGCACATGGGTGATACTCCTCTGAGTGCTTTGCTGGCTGCGTGCCATGCTTGGAGGCAAAAACTCAACACGAGCCATCACCAGGATCCCAGCTCCTCGGTCCCTGCAAGCCCGGCAGGGCTGCGCAGGGCGTGGGCGCAGCACCAGTGTCAGCCCCGAGCGCAGCGGGTGAAGGGGGCTGGGGCACGGCGTGCTGCACGGGGCTTTGGGAGGAGAAACACTAACTGGAACAGTGTGAGGTAGGAAGCCAGAAAATGGCTTTTTGCCTGACGGTCTCCACAAATGCTATGCAGGAGAAGAGGAGAGGAGAGGAGAGCCTCCCAGGCAGCCCAGGCCCCTCGTTTAGGCAGCGGTGCCCATACCAGGCTGCAAAGCGTTTTGCTGCTGCTCGCATCAGGCGGCTGGAATTCAGATAGGAAAAGCCTCGACTAAGGGGCTGTGCTCACAGCAAAACCAAAACCATTCGCAGCTCCCCTGGTTTGTGGTTTCTGTGTGAGCAAGAACCACTTTCGCCACGAGGTGAGAGTGTGCTGGTTATACGGGGCCCACCCTGAGAAAGCTGAGCGCTGTGTAGTCCTCAGAAAGAGAAAAGACCACGAAACCACCGGCTGGGAATGGTGGCGCCTTGCTGGTTATGCCAGTGCTGGGGGCACTTCCCTCACTTCGCTGGGGCGGGCTGCAGCCAAACAGCCCAACGCGGCTCTGGCTGCGGACAGACAGACAGCGCGGTCTGGAGCTGCTGCTGGTGTCTCAGCTGCCACCCCCCCTGCTGGGACACTGGCCGGGGATGAACAGGGGGGGACCGGGGCATGGGGACAGCTCTGCCGTGCGGGTGCACTCCTGGGCTCCTTCCTCCCCTGCACCCGCCAGCAATCGGCCTCCACTTCTGTCCCCGTCGGCTCTGAGGCGCTCCCCTGCGCAGCGTGGGCACGCAGACTCCTTCCCAGTGGAGCCTAATGGTTGTTAAATCTTTTTTGTCTTCAGTCTCTAAAGAAGCACAGCAAATTCTTCATGGACTTAGTTATTTTTCCATTTTGAAATACCCTTCCCCAGGTGCTAATTCTTCCTCCTGAAATTGGACAAGGAGCTCTCTGGCAGTGCTGGGCTTTGGCAGCTCCCTGGTCTGGTCTGCAGCGGGTCGCTGATGGCCCCTGCTGCCTGCCTCCACTCAGCGCCTGCCCGGCAGCCCTCACCTCCCCGCAGGGACCCACGAAGCATTGCCAGCCCTCCACGTACTCCTGCCCCAGGCCTGGAGCTCTTGGAGGGGAGCTTCACCTCCACGGGGTCCTTCTTGCTCCTCCCTGTGGCAACCTTGGAACCCTCGAGGGCAGGGGCCCGGGGACCCTACAAGGAGCAGGAAGGGGCAGCTTTTGTGTATTGACCAGAGTACGGTTTTAATGCCAGTAAATGCTTTCTTTCTGCAGCTCGCCATTGAGGAAGGCGCGAGCTTTGTACGCCTGCAAGGCAGAACACGACTCGGAGCTCTCCTTCACGGCAGGCACCGTGTTTGACAACGGTGAGTGCCCGCTGCGCCCCCGGGGAGCGGGGCCAGGCGGCTCTGGGGCTGGGGTCCCGGGGGGCCGGCTGCCAGAGCTGAGCCCTGAGCAAGGGCAGGGCACAGTGGGAGGGCAGCGGGTGAACTGGGGCATTGGTGACATGCCGTGAGGTTCGTGTCCCTCTAATGAAAGTGGCATTGCCCCTCGCTGGCAGCCTTTGGGCTGGAGAAGCGCTGCGGGAAGCCATCGGGCTCGTGTCCACCAGCACTGAGACTGCGGCTGCCAGCCTGGGCAGCAGGTAGCAGGAGGCTGTCCCGTGTTTCCGAATGGACTTGTTCTCTGACAGCATCTCTCATTTCATGGAGATGTGAGAAACTGCAGAGCCAGTGTTAACAGTAACGTGAAGAAAGCTGCAGAGAACGCCAGTTGGCTATTAGTTATTTTAGCACCGAGTTTTGCAAATTATTGGTTTTCCTCCTGCGACCCAGGGAATAATTTGTACTCAAAGTTCATGGGTTTCCTTTCAATCCTGTGCCTAATGACTATCCCATTTCCACCACTAGAAGTCCCATGAAAGAAGAAAGCAGAAATGCTTGAAACAGGCGTTAAATCCAGGGTGTATCTTGCCTTCCTTTTTATATCTGTGCTGAAAAGAGCCGGCCATCCAGTCCTTTTTTTAGGCTCAGTGTGAAAACGACTTTTTCAAGACCGTGATTTAATTCATCCTAGGGGAGATGTGTAGAAGGGGGGTGAATGGGCGGGAGCCTCCTCCTGTCCCCTGTGGGGCACAGGACCCCGACGAGCCGAGATGCCCGCTCTGCCACCTGGGTGGAGGTGGCTCGGTGGCACGGAGGGCACGCCGAGGTGTCCCAGGCTGTGCTCACAAGCACGAAGTGCCTGCTGTGACCTGAAGTGCCACGTACCAGCACGAGGTGGCTGACTGACAGCAGCGTTTACCAGGGAACCGTTCCCTGATAGTTTTCGGGGTAGGAGAGATCAGTTTCCAAGTACCAGCACCGGAAATATTCTATGCAGTTGCTGTGATGTTTCGTACGGGAGATGGAAAAGTAGTGAGCGTTTTTTTCCTCTGGATACTGAGAATTGGAATAGGTGGCCTCTGATTAGTCAGGTTTTTGGAGACGACGTTAATGAGCATAGACTTTCTGTTTCCTGCATCAAGGGAAAGAGACTGTGCCCCATGGACAAGAAGTTCTGGTTTAGATATAATCCCAACGTAAAGAAAAGTCTTCTTGCTACTTTCCAAGTAGTTCTTGGCTTTTATATGCTAAGCATTGTCATTTGGGAAACTGCTACCCCATGCACTGCTTTTGCCCTGGGATATATCTGAGAACATGGCAGAAAAGGGAAGAGAATTAATACATGCGAATTCAAGAAAATACTTTTCCTAAGCAGCACCATAGATATCTCATAAATAAACATGGTCTCCCCTTTGGGAGCCCGTGGGAATTAGAGCAGCTAGTAGGGGAACAAGTTTGAATTAAATACATTGTGTTTGCTAGATAAAAATCAATGGATTATTCAGGGGAAAAAATATACAGCATGTTCTAATCACTTAGCAGCGTAGCCGGGGCTCACGTTAGCTGGGGGAAGTGAGTTCGAAACAGCTCGGCCAGAATATTATTGTGATGGAGGGGGTTACAAAACCCAGTGGCAGCGAATGGATCTCGGAAATACTTAGAGAGCTGGATTTTGGCTTCAGGGTTCCCTGAGGCTGTACGTGGCAGGGCAGCATCTAAGTCTGACGGGGCAGGTGAGGTGCCACGAGGCGCACCGTGCCCACGCCGTGCCTAACACCGAGCGTTGAGGTGTTGGAGTCTCCCAGCTGTAGCTCTGTGAGACGCAGGCTTCCAGCAGCCCTCGGGCACCTATCGCTGCCTGCCCCCGTGGCAGTGCTGCTGGGAGAGGTGTCCCTGGGCACAACTGGGGGCGGTGAGGGCACCACGGGGTCAGCAGGGGCTGCTCCCAGCCTGCAGGCGCCCCTGCCGTGGAGAGCTCCCTGTTCGGAAGCAGTGAGCCCCCGCTGCCGACAGGTACTGAAGGCTTTGTGCTGGCCTGTAGGGAAGCTGCATTGCATTCGTTTCCTAATTTTGTAATAGAGAATAAAATTCTGCTCCCTACCTGTTTGCGTGCCCCGCTTTATCTGACAGTGTCCAGGCAGGAATAAATGGGGACATGAGCGATTCCTTAAGGGAGAGCAGTCGCTGGAACTCACATGACTTTCCGCTAAAGCACTTTGCCAAGCCATTTGCTGCGACCAGAGGGCTTGCTCAGATGCACACAGACCATTTACAATTTCTTTTCTCTTGGTGGACGTTGGCAGGGGCACTGTGAAGCCAAAGGAATTTTGGAGAAGGTTTTCCAGGGGCTTTCCTGGTGGCAGGCAGGAGGTGGTGCATTTCCTCTGAGCTGGCCGTTAGCCTTTGGTGTTATAAAAGCCCAAAGAGAGTGAGAGGGGTACAGGCGTGGGGCATAAAGAAAACCCCGAGATGAGTAAACCTAGGAGCCAGGACACTTGCTAGTAAAACGAGTTGGTCTGCTGTGGCTTGACTCTTTTTTGTTACCACATTGCCACCACGTTATGGTACTAATCCTCTGCGGGCATCTCCAGTGGTGATGGACTTTGCCATACTGGTGCAGACTGGTCACTGCATTGATTCATGGATAAGAATCCCAACCCCTCTCCCATTCCGTTGCTGTCCCCAGCCCTTCCTGGGGCACACTGGGTTGGGGCAGGGCCGGGGGGGCCCAGAGGCTGCGGGCAGGAGGGACGAGGGGCAGGCGGCCGGGACAGATCCTGCACAGCCCACGGTGGAGCCAGGCTGTGTGGTAACGCGCTTTGTTCTCCTTCTCTCCCCAAGTTCACCCATCCCAGGAGCCCGGCTGGTTGGAAGGGACCCTCAACGGGAAGACGGGATTAATCCCCGAAAACTACGTGGAGTTCCTATAACTCGGGGCGCAGGACGCGGCCCCGCTGCGCGTTACATGGTATCCATGGCAAGCGCTGGCTCGCGTGCTGCAGACCGTTTTGCTCCTTGCCTCCGAGGGCGTCCCCACGGCCACGGCCACGGCCACCGGCGGCTGCGTGGATGCCACCACGCGGGTCCCTCCGTGCTCCGCGGCGCCCGGGCCTGCAGGAGGCTCGGGGAGGTCGCTCGGCTCTCCCAGCATCGTGCAGAGGCAGGCGGTGCCTGAAGGCCACGTCCCCTGTCCGGAGCTGTTGCAGCAGCGAGGAAAGCAGCAAAGCAGCAGCCCGCAGGCTCGGGGGGGCTACGCCTGCAGAGTGTGAACCCGCGCCTGGCCGCTCACCGCTGCCGTGAGGCTGCCCGCGGAGGAGCAGCAGCTGGAGCTGCCGGCACGGATCCTGCCCGGTGGAAGGAAGAGCCTTCAGCACCGAGGAGCCCTTTGCTCCCCAGCCATTCCCCGCGCTCCGTCAGCCAGCACGATGTGGTGGGGGAAGGTGCTCGGGGCTGGCAGCAGAACGCAGGCTGCTCTGCGGCGGCGTCCTGCGTGACACCCAGCTTCCCTCCCCGCCTGGGCGCAGCCTCACCCATGTCTGCACCCACACCGGGCACACATCCTGCCCGGCACAGCGCCGGGTGCCAGGGCTGGGGGCGGCTGGGTCCCCACCAGGGGACATTTGGGACCAAACCCCTCCAACTTTTTCCAGTTTTTTCTTTTTCTTTTCTTTTCTTTTTTTTTTTTTTTTTTTTTTTTAGATTTAGATTTATGCAGGGTAAACATCTGTGATCTGTGCAACCGGCATTTCCTTCCTGGAGGGCAAGATGCAGCTCCAGATAAATACTACTTCTTTTGTCTGACTGGCTGTTTTGTATCTCCACTTCCCAATGCACATTGCAGGGGGAGACATCCAAGCTTTGCGAATGCCCGGGCCGCTCTCGTGCCATTTTGGAGCTGCATTTGCTACTCGCCACCGTTGCTTTTCAGGTGGTCTCTGTGCTTGCAGCCTGGCGTGTCGTCTGTCTGTGCCAAGTCTGTGCAGTGCTGGCTGTGCGAGGTAAATTATTGCCGTACCCCCGGAACATCCATCGCTGGTGTAGCCAACCTGCAGCAAACAAAGGAGGAGCCCCTCGGCTCCATCCCCACTGCGCCTGCCTCCAAAAGGACGCTCGTGCCTCCGTGGACAAACCTCTCGCTGTTTCGGGTCGTTTTTAAGAGGGAGTGGGGGGGGAGAAAGAGCCCTGTGTGCCTGCAGAGCTGGACCTGCCAGGTACCCTGTCAGGAGCTGAGATGATTATATTTTGTAATAGAAAATCCTGAAAGAAAATGCAGCCTGTGGGCAGAGAGACTGTTGTGTAGAAGTGACGCGATCGCACACTGGTGAAAATGGGTGTCTTGTCTTTTTGTAATAATTTTAAAGACTCTGAGTGACTGAATCGCTGTATGTGTCACTTTTTATTTTTGAAAGAATTAATGTATAAATAGAGTATCTTAAAATATAATGAGGGAAAGAGCTATATTTGATATTTTTAGAAGACCTGTAATAAGAGAAGTGAAGGACATTTGAAACCGACTACAGAAAGAAAAAAAAAGCCTTGCAAACACACACATCCACAAACACCCTCTGGGCCTTCGCTTCTCTGTGTGCTTTGTGGTGTCACAGAAAGGACAGAAACTGAAATTTCAGACCTCTTTAAGATTCATTCGCAGTAATTAAATTTCCTGGACTTTTGTCTTAAAAAAAATAATAGGAAGAAGTTCATTTTTTTCCCTAATTTCTGGGGCCGTGGCAGTGCTGCTCCCCTTCCTGCCAGCCCCCAGCATGGGGGTCCCTCTGCTCCCTGGCCCCGTGCCCCCTGCTCGGTTTTGTGTCGGGACGCAGCAGCCCCAGCCCTGCCCCATCCTTCCTGGCCCCTGCATGACCAAGGGGGACCAGAGCAAGCAGAGATCTCCGCGTCTGGGCACCAGCCGTAGTCAGATGGTGAGAAGCTGTGGAGTGGAGTAAGGGAAGAAATGGCATGAGGAAAAAAATGGACTGTCCAACAGCCCCGGGAGGAACAAAGATGCTGATCCAGAAACCACACCCAGCAACCACGAATCTTAGTTTTTAGATGTGCACAGCACTTAAGAAGGGCCCTAGGTAATTCTTTTGATTTCCCGAGGTTTCTGGTAGGCTCGCAGGACTAACACACCTGTGGCTGGCACACTGACCCACTGAGGCCGCAGCGGGCACATCAGGAGGCTGCTGCTGCTCTGGCAGGGACGAGGAGCTCAGCAAAGCCGCTGGCTTCAGCCTCTGAAATCTGCCATGCCTTCCACTTTGAGGTGTGGGTGAAAAGGGCCGAGAGGTCTATTGGGATCAACGGCAGCGTTTCAGCAGCAGGTCACTGATTCCTGTTTGCCCTCGGATTTTACTAGTGAGTATTTGTGCCGTTTGTTTATTCCCATAAAGTAAAAGATGGGGTTGGTCTTCATCCAGTCCCAGCAGCCGCTGCAGAGCAGATGGCAGACGCTGACTTCGCCTCTCCAGAAGACGATGCCAGTGCCGGGGCTTTGCCCCCTTGCCCGGTGGGGAGCTGCCCCCTTTCCACTCCCTCCCCACCGTGGCTGGCTGCAGCCGGGGCAGCGTGCCTGGCACTGCCTGCGTTTTAAATCCCCCCTGCCTCTATCGACTGCCTTTAACAGCGACGTGCTCTGCCTGGGTGACGTGTTACGCTCCCTGAATTGATGTGTTGTCAGGATTACAGGAGACGGACAGGAAGGATAAATGTAAAGGAGAAAAAAACAGGTAAATGTTTCACACAGGATCACCCTTGATTGTATTTGGGGCCTCCCCATCCCGAGCAGCTCCTGCGTTTTGCCTCCTGCATTCATGGGTGCTGCTGGAGCCGGAGGCTTTCAGCTCCGAGCAGCGTCCCCCAGCATGGGCTGCTGGCGTGAGCTGGTCTCTGCCCTCTGAAGAGAAAGCACACCACGTGTAATTGAGAATTTCAAACACATAAAACATCCAAATCCCCACATTTAGAGGGTACAGTACTTAGGGACCTCCTTCTTATTAAAAATGCATACCTCGGTGTTATTTTTCAGCAGCGGCATCAGCACTGGGGCCTGACTTTCTTTTGCATGCACCACAGAGTTGTAGCATTGTGTAGGTTGGAGAAGACCCTCAAAATCATCAAGTCCAACCATCACCTAACACTACAAGTCCCCCACTAAACCCATCCCTTAGTGCCACATCCACACCTCTCCTGAATACCTCCAGGGACGGGGCCTCCACCACCTGGGCAGTTCGTCCCGAGACTCGGTCTAAACCTCCCCTGGTGCAAATTGAGGCTATTTCCTCACGTCCTACCTGCAGCCGCTGCCTGGTGGTTTTTTACTGAATTGATGGAGTTTTGCAGCAGGACGTGGAGCAGCTCGTGTGGTCTGGGAGCACCCAGAGGGCTGGGTAATGCTCGCAGCAGGTCCCTGTACGCTGCTGGGGCCAGTTGGGTTGGGCTGGGCTGGGCTGATTTTTTTTTTTTTTTCCTCTTTTTTTTTTGAGCAGGCTATTACTCAGTAAGAGCAACAATTTCAGACGCTGGCCATAAATTTTTCAGATTCCCATCTGGCTCAGCAGTCAGACAAAACATCCTCCTGGTAATTGTCTTGTCTCGAGATGGCTTCTGCCGAGCTCGGTGGCCTCTGAATTGCAGCCCAGTCCATTACAGCTAATTACAGCCGTGCTCCACAGCAGCTCGTGGTGCTCTGCTTATTGCTGTAGCACACACGGTTATGTGGGTGCTGCATCCTCAGCACCAGCACTTTGGCTGCAGACGGGCTCCTGTTGGTCCCTGCTGCTTAACGCGGAGGGAGACAGAGCGGCCCCGGGGGCTGCATGGGCCGGGGGCTGTGGGCACGCAGCAGGATGGGGCAGCGCCTCTGGGCACCCGAGGGATGAGCCCCTCCTGTGGCAGTGCCACCCAGCTGGGTGTGAGCTCCTCAGTACCCAGCCGTGGGTCTGTCTGCACTGGGACCAGCAGGACAAACGCCTCCGCTCCAGGGAATGGGCTGAACTCGGTGAGCCTGGAGCAGAAGTTTTGTTATATTTATTTCAGGCTCTGCCTGCCACTTTATTTTGTAAATTGCATTTGAAGCACTGGAATTTTCCCTTGAAGAATGGTGGCTCTTATTTTAGTTTCACTTCTGCTGACAGCTTAAAAGAGGCTGGAAGTGAGGGATGAGAGGAAGATGCTCATTAGAGACTCATAGCGCTGTCACGTCTGGGTTCCCGCACTAGCCAGCTGATGGCTCTGTTTAAATACTAAAGAGGAGTTATTCTGATTTATTGGAGAGATTTCACGGTACAAATCCAAACAGCTCGTGCAGGATTTGTGTAAGTTCCCGGGGCATCTCTGAGCCTTCCCTTGGTTTGTGGCCGGTGCTGCCTGCAGCGCGTGGGCCTGCAGGTGATGCTCAGCCGTGAGCAGCGGCACCGCCTTCGCTTCATGCTCCCCGCTGGGTTCTCCGAGGAGCTCTCGTCACTGCAGGGCTCTGCCCCGCACACCCACACCCCTTGTCCACACCAGTGCCAGGACATCAAGTGAAACAGGACCTTACAAGAGGATTGTTGTGGAAATAGGGCTGCCACACGCACAGTGCTTTGCCCAGCTGCTGTTCCACAGCCCGGTGACCGAAGGCAGAGCTGCACCGTGTGAAGGTGGGAGCAGCACCCCCCAGGCTGCAGGGGGGCAGCCACTGCCCAAGGCTGAAAAATCAGCATTGCCCTTGCCATGGGAAAATGCAGAGAGGCTTCTGCTTTTCCCCACGTCCACAGAGATTATTTGCCACTTGCTTCCTACCTCTGCCAGCTGTATTTGCTCCTTCCCAAACCTGCCTGGTTTTGGGGGAAATCAAACCCCAATCCCGGCTCCTTATCGGGGTATCTGTCTGGGCTGACCTGCAGAAATGATTGAAATAGCACAAAACTCGTGATTCCAGTGCTCTCTGGAGCAGCACGCAGTAAATCACGGCCAGCCTGGAATAGCACTTGGTAATAAAATACACGGACCAGAAATATCCTCCTGACAGGGCCGCTTTTAATTGATTGTGCACGCTGTGTGTCTGTGAATGCAACCCGGCTGCAGGACACAGGAAGCAGATACAGATAGAAAAGCAAACCTGTGTTTCTACTCAAAACAAGGAAACTTTATTTCCCTGGATGCGGGCGCAGGCTTGATTACACATAAGCTTTTTTCCACTGGCCGGGAAGGCGTTTGTCAGCAGTTCTGGGGCCGGCGCTCTCATTTCCCCAGCCCTGCCGGGCCCCACCACCCCCAGCCCCTTCTGCAGAGGCATCTGCCACCTGGGACACAGAATGGCAGTTGCTAGTTTTCCATTTTTTTCCCCTTTTATTTGTTTATGTATTTCCCAGCAGCATTTCAACTTTGACACTTGCTTTGGAGATGTGGATGCAAGCGCCCATGAGGAAGGTGATGCCAGCATGAAAAAAAAAAAAAAGAAAAAAAAAAGTGGTGCTTGCCTGTTCAGATGGCAAAGCGTGTCAGTGGGTCAGAGCAGGCCGTGCACAAAATGCTCTTAACAGGGATTAAAAGGGCGCGGAGCCAGCAGAGCCCTGTGGCCAGGACGGCCGCCCGGGGCTGGGGCAGCTGTGCCTGCTGCAGTGGCAGACACAGGCTGCTTGGAGGAATTTTTAATTTTATTTTGATAGCTGTTTATATTTAATGGCCGAGTGAGCCCAGTACCAGTAGCTGCACTGCTGGCAGGCAGGAGGTGCCGGGGCTGAGAGCACTGCTCCCGCAGGAAACCTGAGAAAAGCTTCCCTGGAGCAGCGGTCCCAAAGATTGCCTTCACCTGGGGCAGAGCAAAATGCTTTCATGGCCCCGATTCATCTGCCTGAGGTGTGAAGTCGCTAAGTGAGAGCCCAAGCAGCAGGTGCACCTGTGAAATTTTAGCCATCTCGATAGGGCACTGATTTAAGGCAAACTGGTGTAAAACTGAGGAAAGTTAATGCAAAAAAAAAAAAAAAAAAGAGAGAGAGAAAACCTAGTGCTGAAGGGACGTGTTCTGCTTAGAAAGTGCATAGTATTTTAATTATTCTAATGAACCAGAAATCTCAAAGCAATTATAGTTTGTGCATTTGGGCTAATTCAATTTTTTTAGCTTTTGGGAAATAAAAATTAGAAACAACTTTTTTAAAAAAATAGGCATTTAAAGCCCTATTCTCTGGGCGAGGAGCTGATTATTTGAAGACAAGCACAGCAAAGCAGCTTGTAATTTAGCACAACTGTTTGACGGCTCACGAGGTAGCACCTAGCTATTACCTATTATAAATCCTCCCTTCTGTTAATGAAGCTTATTCTTGCTCCTAAACCTCAGACAAAGGTGTCTAGAAAATAGCACCTGGGCTCTAAAACTCACTGACGCACTCAGGAAGGAGACAAAAAGCCGCAGCGGGCGGGCAGCTGGGAAAGCTCCCGCGGGGCTGCGGTGGTGCGGGGAGGGCTGGGCAGGGCTGGGGGCTCAGCACCCCCCAGAAAAAGCCTTCAGAAAGCAAAGGGGCTCCGCGGTTTGCCCTTTCTGTACCCACTGCCACGGGGCCAGCCCAGTGCTCAGCAGGTTCGCCTACTAGCCAAAGGGAACATCAGCGTTACACGGGACTTTTGGGTGTAAAAGAAAGCTTTCCGGGGCCTGCGCTGGGGGCACGCTGTGCCCCTCTGGCTCGCGTTGTCTTTTCTTGCTGCTGCCGGAGCTGCCCTCGTGCAACGGGGCTGGTCCTGGTGCTGTGTGCCTCACCTCGCCTTGCTTTGCCTCCCCCCGGAGCCCTGGGGCTGGCCCCGAGCCCCTGCAGCACCTCAGGGACCCGCAGTGAGGGGAGAGGCGCGGGACAACACGCGTGGGGGCTGCGGCCACCTCTTATCCACCAGCCTGGTGGGGCTTGTGGCCACTCTGCACATGCCTTTTCAGACAGAGCTTGTTAATTTTGCTTCATTCATAACCCGTAATAAATATTCTGGGGCTGGGAAGCGCACGTGCCACGTCTGGCCTGCACCACCTTTTATTTTATTTGGCTGGCTTTTTGTTAAATTAACGTTGCGCTCTGCTGGTCTGGTACCTGAAATGCCTGCTCCTCTGAAACACCCGGGGACGGCCCTCCAGCCGCAGCAAGGAGAACCAATTAAACCACAAGATTATAATCACTCCTCTGTTTATTATTTATTTCCCCAGCAACAATGATATATTTAGACCAGCAGCTTTGAGCTCTTTCAGACCCATTATGTTCAGCGAGCCCCTGCCAGGGCAGGCGGCAGCGAGGTGCGCGAGGTGCGGTGCGCAGGGCAGGGGCTGGGATCGCCGCCGTGATTTTGGCAATTGCTCCGGCCCGAGCCCCCCTGGGAGCCACGTTCCTACTCTATGAGAGCCACGCGTGCCTCCTGCTGCACCCCAGCTGCAGCCGTGCTGCGTCAGCCAGCAAAGAGCTGTGGGATCGGTCTCTGGCTCCAGCTGAGGGTTTTGGGCAGTTTTTTGGGGCTTTACTTTTTTACTGCTGGGGTGGCATCGCGACTTTCGCATTTAGGATCGGTTCTTGCAGGGGGGCAACAGCAGCCGTGGTGTGGAAGGCACCCGAGGCAGGTCCCTGGGGAGGGGACAGGGGGCTCAGCCACGCAGCCCCGTGGTGGAGGCACTTCTCTGCCCCGCAGCCCTCCCAAAGTGCTGCTGCAAGCAGGGCACGGCTGCAATTAAAGCGTGACTGATGGCTAAGTGATTCGAAAAACGCTGGGTGACCATTTGTAGAGCAGCTTTAATAAAGCCATATATAAGGAAAAATGGCAAAAGAATTGTACTTCTGGCAAAGGAAAAATATTTGTCAAACTATTTGTGAACATTATTTAGGCAGATAATGCTTCTTAATAGCTCATTGGACAAATATTAACGTTTTAGAGCTCCCGATTCCCTTGGCAGGCTCTGTTTCTGCAGGTTCATTACTGTATTAGTGCACTGGTGACATCAAGTCCACCGTGTGGGGCTGGCGGTGCCACCAGCCTCGTGCAGGCAGTCCCGGGGTGCTCCAGGCTGTGGGGTCGTGGTTCATGAGGTCAGCGTTGTTCTCACCCCGGGGGATCACCTGCCGCTGCTGCACCTCGAGCCCCATCCGTCCCGGCCGCTCTGTGCCGCTTTGCTCTCAGCATTTGTACCCGAGCTGGGCTTCGTTGTTTTTAATGCCTGTTCACTGTATTCTTCGAACTAATGTGGCATGTTTCTACCAAGGTCATTAATTAATTAATTGAGCTGCAAGAATCACCCCGCTCCAGCCCCCTGCCGTGGTACATGTGCACACTGTGTGTGTGTGTGTGTGTGCGGATCCGTGTGGCTGCGAAGCGCTCCGGCCTGACTCTGCTCCCAGCCAGGTGTGGGTGTCACAGGTGTTGGTCTCACCCGAGTGAAGGAAAAGGCCAGGGCAGGCTGAGTGTGACAGGAAGAGCTGGGAAAGGCTGCTCCCGGGCTGCTGGTCAGGCACGTTTCACCCAGCAGATGTGTGCCCTGGTGCGGAGGCCGCAGCTCGTTGGGGAACGTGCGGAGCGAGGCCGGGAGCTGAGCAGGACGGGGCTGCCGGGGGGGCCCCGCTGCTGAGCATTTGTCCTGAACACAAAGCGACGTCCCCTTGTGAGCCCAAACCAGAAACCTCCCAGAAAGTGTTAGGGAAAGGGAGGGGAATGAAAAGGCGAGGGCTGTGGGAGCTGCGGGGGGAGCGGACGCGGCTCTGGCAGCAGCCTGGGCCGGCTCCAGCTCCCCCCGCCCCGAGGCGCTTTCGGTTGCAGCTCCTGGTCCTTTACAGCCAGCCCCGTGGTCATGCCCACGGCACTTAATTGGGCACAATGGGTCACTTTTCTTCAGCACGTCTCACATCAAGCAGAAAGTATAACCCCTGTCCTATCGCATTAGCAACGCAATTAGTGGCCGTATTAAATGCTGCATCAGCAGTTTCTCCTCAGTCTTTTCATGTGGTTTAATCTTGAATCAACAGAGCCTATAATTAGAACGATTCCACTTACTTGTTATTTTTTAAACTTAAAGTTCCCTGTTGTGACCTCAGAGAATATCCTTAATTATGAATTGGAGCCGTGCCAGGCCTAGGAAGCATTGAACAGGACTATTTACCCAGGCACCCCTCCACCCGTTTCAGTTCTCAGCAGGTTTCCATAGGCTGTGCCATGGGCGCAGGCATTTGAGATCGATGGACTGCTAATCCCCTTTGGAGGAGCTCTCTGGTTCCCACTCCTCCCGTCACACTGATGAGTGGAATGCCTACACTTCTGAATTTATTTTAATTTGTGTACTACATAACATATCTTCAGGTCCATGGTGTATTGGCAACCCCGGCAGGGAAACGAGGCAGCCCCGTCCGTGCCTGGAGCTCATGGAACTGGCACTGAGGCCAAGGAAAAGGGCAAAGGCAGCACCCTTTGGCCAGCCCTAGGGGCAAGCAGAAAGTCAGGGGTACTGGGGCTGGGACATCTCAGATGACAGCACTGTAAAAAGGGCATTTAAATGGCATCTTTGCCAATCCCTGCTCAAATGTCAACATTTTATTGGAATAGCGTGAAAAAAAAAACACAACACAAAACAGTCACCAGTTTCAGTCCCATGCTGGGTTTCGTCTGAATTTCCTGGAAGATGAAGACAGATGCCCAGGAAAGCATCGCCCACCAGCACGGCAGGTGAGCAGCACTGCCCCTTCCCCTGCACCCCCGCCGGCAGCAGGGGGGCTCCGTCCTGTCCTGCCCCCGGGAAGGGCTTGGGGAGGGCACGCGGAGCCCCAGGGCCCTGGTGCTGGAGGGGCTCCGCTGGCAGCGCACAGCTCCGGGCAGGCTGATTTCAGACCCTGCTGGTGGGAGGAATCTGAAACGCAACGGGACGGAGCGGCTGTCAGGTGGAGCACAGGGACGTTCGGTACCTGCCGTACTTTGCCACGAGGCGTGTTGGAGGCCATGACTTGGTGCTGGACAGAAAGCAGCTATTTTATCTTAATATATGATGTACCCGCTAAAAACATCTTTTCACAATTGTTATACAAATAAATGTGGTTATCATAAATCTTGTTCTTGTATCGCATCCAGCCCCGATCTACAGACGCGGAGCACGAAAAGAACCAAAGTGAAATTTATGTAAGCCTTTGTTTTAATTGCAAACAATTCAAACAAATCGTTCCCTGCTGGGAAGTTGGCATTTTATGTTGCAATTAAAGTAGATTTTACTATGGCACTAATCTCACACTGCGATCCAGTGGGGTAAAGGAGTGAGCTCTGCTGAGGAGAGAGGAACTCACGGTTTTATTTACTGATGGCTGAAGATGTGCTGCTTTCTAAAAGCTCGGTTTCAAGGCAGGAAGCGGATTTCAAGACAGCGCTTTTTGTCCTGGGGGCTGGAGGTGCTCTGAACACCGAGCACAATGCACTTACACCAATCCACGGACTGAGAGAGGTGTTTTTCAGCCCCTCTGGTTCAGGGAATAATTCTTCATGGGTCTGGTCATGGCCTTCTGCTGGAGATGGTCAGCCCCACTGCACGGCCCCGTCCCACTGGTGTTTCCCACAGGGATGCCCGCAGCAGCCCACCTGCACCCGCTGCCCCTCACCCAGGCCCCACAGCGTGTCCCTGTCCCCACAGGGTGCTCGTGCCTGGATGGGTCCAGCCCCGTCCTCCTCCTCCATCGGCTGCTCCCCACCTTCCTTCCCTTCCCACAGCACGGTGCAACCTCGCGGCAGCGCTCCACAGCACCACCGCAACAGCCTTCAGCGTGAGCCAGCAGGCAGGTTGTAAAAAAGCAGCACACAAAGGGAGAAAGAAGCCCCAGCCCAAAGGGAGGATGCGAAGGCGCCCGCGGGGCCGACAGCGTGAGGGCCCCACGCGAGGGCTCGGCCACCACCGAGCTCAGGCTGCACAGCCCAGGAACACCTCGGGAGGCAGAGGGCAGGCATCGTGCACGGCCAACGTGGAGATGTAGCGTGAACACCTAACGCTTTGATTATTTGCAACCGCAGAATACGCTTTTATCATTTTTTATTTGCCTTTTACCACTAACTTCTCAGCTGCCAGCACCTCCCTTAGTAAGGAGCTTCCATCAACACTCTGGCAAGTATCAAAACATTAAGGAACACTGGAGTAACAAAAGACATTTTAAATCAACTTTTTTTTTTTTTTTTTTTTTTTTTTCCTAAATACATCTAGTTTTGTTTTTCTTAGCTTAAAAGTCCTGGCCAGCTTATGCTCTTCAGTATGTGCACAAGTCCATTTGGTTGGATGCACAGACCTGCTTCTGAGTTGATTTCATTAGAAAACTGTGGTAGAGTTTCCCCTCCTGAAAATGGAAGTTATGAATTCAATGGCAAATTGGGCAAAATTTGGTAAATGTCAGTAATGAATTCTGATTAAAATGTTAATCTGAACTTAATTACCAGAAACTCTCTAACTACAGAACTTAACTACAGCAGCAATTAGCTTTAGTATAAATAATTTTTGCATGTGATGTGCATAATGAACACAACAGAGATGAACTGATTCAGTCATCAGAAGCAATCTTTGTCAGGTACACAGCAAAAACTCTACAAAAGCATTTTGGAGCCATTTAATGAAAAAAGCAGAATTTTATTATATGGTTTCTGTCCATTATTCGGCATTGCTGTAAATGGCTCACATTTACTGCAACTTCTGTACAGATGTGTGGCTTTGTATTACCAGAACAGCAAATTTAAATGAAAAAATAAATGTTCAACAATTCCACACAAGCTTTTACAGTCCAACATTTCACTGAGTAGGTGAAAACTACAGACTTGTTACTACAGAATTATTCAGCATGAATAAAAAACTACAACTTTTATTTTTAAACAGGAGTCACTGGTTTAATTTTTATGTTGTTTAAAATTACTGTGATAAAAATAATGATTTTTTAATAATGCCATACACCGGTATGATATAGGATTTGTCCCCATTATATATCTTTTGTTTAATATACAAAATAGAGTAATGACACACTGTTGACTCTATGCTGTTATGCACGTTAGTTTGGAGGTGGGGGATATTTTCATACACACAGCCTTTCATCAGAAAACAAATGCCTCGCTGTTTTAAAGAGGCTCTATTCCTTTCCTGAAAATTTGGTTCCTATGTAACATCGATGGCTCAGCAACACCTGGTTGCAGACTGGACTAAGGATAGAGCTTAACTAGCATATAATACATACAATCTTTTAAAAAAAACTCACTCTGAAGGTATGACCCTGAAGTCCTCACCCATTGAAGTATGACTATGGGAAACAGGACTTAGCTGACATTCATCCAGGCACTTCCTCCTATTTTTGACCTTTCTTTGTGAAAATGGCAAGGTCATTCCTAAGCTTAAATTGGCACCGATTCCCAGCCTCCCTCCCTCCCTTCTTTCCAGTTGCAAAGCTCCTAATAAAATCTGAGATTTCTGGCATTTTTGCTTTGGGTGATAACCACGCTGCGCAAAATCTACAGTTTATCCCTCTCCAACCCCATTCCCTGGCTTGTCCTATGTAAGGCCATTCCTATCGTTTTTCATGTGCAATGTACACCACGCAGCACGTATGTGTCCTGACCTGCCCACGGGTGTCCCTCGGTCAGATGCATGCACTATGTGATAAGGCACTGAAGAGACAGAAGTCACAATTCTCCCTGCTTTATCCAGAGTGCAGATACTACCCAGTGCTACAAGGACTACTGATACACACAACATGTACTTCTCACTGCTTACTAAAGCACTATACATATTTTTAATTGTGAAGTTTAAAACTTAACAGCATGTACAGCATGAACGCTTTCTTCTAACATCACAGTTTCCTTTTTTTTCCTTAAACCCATAAACTAAAAATGAATATACAGGCACAGAGACCAAAAGGGGCAGAGAGCCTCTCTTCTCCTATGTTCTGCATTTCTCTCAAGATGATAATTTGTTCACGGTCACCGTAGTTACTTTTCTGCTGGCAAAGAAAAAACAAAAAGGTATCTTTGCGTATACAAATGCTAAAACCAGCGTTTGCACATGTGCACGTGCCCGCACACCCACGCCTGCACACGCACAAACTCACGCTTCCACACAAGCTCCAATTGAGCTCCCCGGGGATTAAAGTTTCTAGACATTCTCCAAGTAAGAAGAGTTTTCCTTTTAACTAAAGAACCCATCTGAAACCAAATAGTATGAAACTCCTATCTGTATCTCAAACAGGTCACGTAAGTATTTCCATTGAGTTGGGCTGAAAGGTATAATTGAAGTATTGAAGTTTACCTTAACTGTTACAAAATGTACATACTCTTTACAGATCATTCAAAGAGAAGAGAATGATTACTTTTTTTTTTTTATTAAAGATGATATTTTACTCCAAAGTACTGAATATAGTATCTTTTTAATAGGTATAACATTCAAAAAGATTTAAGAAAGGATGAAAATTTAGTTTCCTATTTCACTTGGAAACAAACTTTTGTTGAACAATAGAAATGTACTAGTGTATTGTGAACAACCTATGCTCTATATTTACATATTGCTGGTACCTGTATGCATATTATTGCCCAATTTTTCAAGCTGTTTTTGCTGTGGTACGTGAGGCTGTATATGAAATTAACCCCGTATGTTCAGAGGTGTATGTATGTAGGCGCACAGACGCATCTTTACGGCTTACATTTTTTGCAGCGGAGGTCTGATTTAGCAATGAAACATGAATGGTAACCAAACATACAGATAGGAGTCTTCCATCCAAGGTCCAACTTGAATTTTTACACAGTGATTTGATAAATGTAAATCCAACCCTAACAACATCCACTGAACACAGGTTTTCCTTCTGAACTGAGTATTTCTTTGGATACTAAATGTCAACGCCTTCAGTACTGCCTCCAGACAAACCACAACTTGTACGGGTTACCATTCAGCGTATTTGTGACCCCTACAAAAAATATAATTACATGTATCATGATAAAGCAATCTGTCATCTAAAAATCATCCTTATTATACACTATACAAGCTATTTTACAATCATTTAATAAATTGCTTTTAAAGCTGCAGTAGCCCTTCCCTTCTTTTCTCAGATCAGCGAATATACCGATTATACATATTTGAAACTATAACTAAATATAAAAATATATTAGGTTTTGTATTTTATCAGATGATTTTTCTCATTTCTATTACACAAATAATCTGGCCACTTTGAGTAAAAATCAAATTTTAGAGTGGCTTAGTAAATATTTAAATTTTGAGATACAGAAAATTGTTAAGGTGCACATAGAAAAGGCTACTACAGCTTCTAAACGTTTTAAAATATAGCTATCAATGGCAACAAGGAGAAATTCACAAGACCTATGGTAAATTTATGGCACGCTAGTAATTTGATATGAATGGATGCAGCCTTACAAAGACAAAGTTCGACGTACAACTCTAAGACCACGAAATCAGTAGCGGAGTTTTCCTGCTCTCCAGGAAAGAAGATGGACCAGTTCAGTGACAGGTGAAGATGTGAAAATGGGTCTCTAACCACACGAGTTTGGAGTCTGTATATCCGGAGTTACAGTCAGTCAGCGCAGCTGCTCTGCTTTATGCTGCATGAAGGTAAACATCTCACTGAAGAAAGCAGTTCTAGAATCGATACAATAAAAACAGAACAAAACCAAACCACTGGGCATAATTACATGTCTGCCTCTTAAGTCACTGATAGTTTTCCATATATACCTGTATGATGATAGGTTTAAGTGTATAGAAAATGTGAGTTTCTCCGCACAGAAGTAAACTTTTCTTAAGCTATGCATATTTTCCTGAAAATTTCCTGATGGGCAGTCAGGACTGATCTTCTTGGCATCAATGCAGCCCATGACTCTTATAGTTATGGCTGTTGCATTATATGCAAAAAATCAGGCTTTTTTTTTTTATATATAAAATAACCTGCTCATTTACATCCAGTTAGGACTGGGTTGATTTTCTATGAATCTGCATATCCAACGCTTTTGCACATATACCAAAAGTATTTGTTTCATTCGCATCTATTGAAATTAGATTTTAGAGTGTTCTCCCACCCACCCTGGCCCTTAAAAAATGCCAAATTTTTATGGTCACTTTGACAGTTGAAAGCTATTAGGTTAGAAAAGCCCAACCCATTTTCACATGAATATACTCAAGGATTAATGTCTAGAGGTCATTTAGGAAAGCTACGAGCTGCCCCACCTTAAAAAACCAGCTGTACAATAGGCATCTTGAAGTATTACAAAAAAATTATGTAAGAAAAAATGAACAAGCCTAGTTCACGGTATATAAAGTTAAAGGAAATTGCTAAAACCAGACAGTAATAGCTATAAAAGGCACAACTTCCCTTTTCTGATATACACTTGTAAACTTTCTTCGGGTTACATGCATAAACCAAAATGCTACCTTAACTTTAAAAAAAAAAAAAAAAAAAAAAAGAAAATCCAAAACGCTTTACTAAAAAAAGAAAAAAAAAAAAAAAAAAAGCCTAGAAAATTGTCTCCAGCCAACTGCAGAAATTAATTAGCAGAATGTTCATAACACAGCCTCAGATCTTGTCACCGGTGGTTTTGATGCATCCATTGATGTTGCACAGGGGGAGAAATATAATTTCTGACAAATAAGATTTATTTTTCTTTCTTTTCTCCCCAGTTACGTATCAAATGTGAGAAATCCGCTGCTTCTATAGCCTAAATCTTGGCCCTCTGTAAACCACATGTAGTGCATAATTACAAAAAGAAACACCGCTGCAAGGACAAAATTAACAAGTCTGATAGGTTTTTTCTTTACAAAAAAAGCAAAAAAAAGCTATCATTTGACGTTTTCTTAAGGCAACCCTTTTGTATTAAGGCAGTCACTTTTGATGAAATAAAAGCTTCTTGATATTTCCATTTGAGTATTTTGGTATCTGATTGCTGATGATTTCTGCCAACATTTCTGGGAACTCAATACTCATGGATTTATCCAAAAATGTCTGGAAGCAAAAGCTCAGAAGATTTTCAACCACCTACGAGTGATAAAGCAAAGAATTACTTTCACACGAATGCATACAGAAGCACTATTAACCTACATCCTTCCTTCTTGCTATCTGCTGCCAGCGTGGTATCTGTTCCGCCACATGCCCCAAGTACTCCTCACGCTTGCAGATAACGCTTGCAGTGCGGGGCAGGCAAGTTCACTTATCCTCAGCTTAATTACTAAGTCTTGTAAATGCCATTCTAATACACAACAAGTGAATAGATCGTGCAAGGTCTTTACTAACACTGAAGACATTTTGTATCAATTCCCATTTTAGCATATAAATGACATATATTTGGATATCTAAACATCATCTTTCGAGGTGTTAGGTAAACTAATAGGAAAAAAAATTGATGTTTTCAAGTTTCCTTTACCTTATCCAGCTTAAACATTACTTGGATTACTTTGTACTATGCACAGTTCAGAGTACATGCTGCAAAAGGGAACAGCCTGAATTCTGAAATTCCTTGCAAAAGCAGACCATTACTAAAATAGCACTAATGCATTATTTTAATGTAATTTCAAACACTTCCCTAGATTCCTGAATAGCCTGCTTTGAGCTAATCCTGCTTTTAAACATTAACATAAATATCTCCCCTACTATTCCAAAATAACTTAAAATTCCAGAGTTTCTCCATTTTAAAGCAACAACATCTTTAAAAACTACATTTTAAATTAAAGTTATATAAATTATAGAATTAATTGCCACGGAGTCCACTGCAAAAGTGCTCTGAAAGCACAAAGTTCACCTTTTTCCATTAGGCTAGTTAGACAGCGGGAGAGCAGGACCACCTCCATCCTCCCAGTCCCCATATTTATTGTTTAAATGAAACATGTACAGGAGATTCCTGCCATACACCCAGACTATTTATCTGGAACTTTTACAGCATTCATTTGAGAACTTACATCATGCATAGAGTCCAACAGTTTAGTCAGTTGATAAAATCGCTGCCAGTTCTGGCTCGAGTTCCCTTCTCTTTTCACTATGGCCTTTCCCAGCTCTTTTATGTATGTCATACGAATTTCTTCAAACAAAGATTGGCTCTTCAGGCCTTCCTTAGGAACTGTAACATTGACATGAACCTTTAAGATATATAATACCTATGAACTGCATCATTATTTAAGCTACATTACATTAGATACACAAAAATGACCAAACGAAAAAGGACTAAGTTTTCATTTAAGAAATGAAATGGCAGCTGAGAGACGAGGAAAAAAAATAGAGGCAACTGAGACAGATGACTTGTTGAACAAACAGCACAAGACTGCTGGCAAAAGAAAATAGTAATATAAAATAACACAGGTAACCTGAAAACAAGTAAAGAGAAGAGAACCAGAGTAGAGAAGTAACACCACCAGGGCCTGGAACAGCCCTGACAAAGAAGCACTGGGGCTGGGGATTCCTGTTCTCACCGTGTGGGAAGCTGTGGGAACCAAGGAGTGGATTCAGTCAATTCAAGTCAAGGTTAAGCCCCCGTTCCTACGTGCTCCTACTCCTACGTGCTCCTACTGTGCAGGTCTTTCTATAGGCAAGGACAAGCAAACTCCAAATGCATCAGGATGCATCAGGCGCAGGGACTCGAGTGGCCCTCAAAGTGCTGGCTTTGAAGGCTTTGATCACCTTGGTGAAGTGAATGAAAAGAGCTACAGGGAGAGGAGGAAACAGAGACAAAGCAGACTGAAAGGAAAAGGGGAGAAAAGAGTGGAAAGAGGCCACTAAAGCAGAATCCCTTCCTCAGAAACTATGACCCTCACTGCACTGTCAGCATCTGTTCAACGTTACTCTGAAGTATTCTATCTGCCCGGCCAACACAGAAGATGACAACGTGTCACTGCCAACAGTTCCTTCACTAATTTATATGGAAAAGGTCTGCGAGGTACATTGGTGTATGAGCTGTGTGTCTACACCTGCACGGAATTCCTGTTTTACTCCTCTTCCTCTTCTCTTGAGAAACACGTACAGTAAACAAAAATCAAAATTGTGAAGTCATGGATTTAAAAAGCTACAAATTTCAGCTGTTCAACTTTCAGAAGTGCCGCAGTGTACCCCTTACACAACATGTGTACTTGGGAAGAAATGTGAGAACGCATTGTCCTTCAACGTAAATACAACAAAGAAGCCTTCTGCTGGTCAATGCCAGCTCTCGTCATACATTACTTGTGAATGGGCTCGATTCTGCTAACGTAGCTCCCTTCCCATTTCTGACATGGAAATTCCTTTAAGGAAATTTCCAATTCCTGTAGGAAAGTTGGCCTGCCTTACATCCAAAACACTTGAGGAATTTTTGGGAGAGATTTTAAGAACTGCTTTAAATCTTCCGTTTGAGCGAAGTTTCAAGCTCTTACAAAACCCACAGCAGCACTGTGAAAAGTTTCTTTTCAAAAGAACCTTTGTCCCAGCTCGGGGCTTGGCACGCGGAGCTTGGCCGGGTCGCTGCCAGGCCGCTGAGGTGAAGGGCCCGGGAGCGCTGCTGCCGGCTCCAGCAGCACAGGAGGTGCTAACGCGGCACCTCGCTTCCACACACACCACGCTGCTGCCCAGTTAGCACCCAGGGGCTCCCAGCACATAGGGGGTTGGTTACTGGATCCTCCTGCTTTCAGGAGGTAAAAGCCCAGAGCTACCAATGCTTTGTGTACAAGAATTAATGCCTATTACTCCTTGTAAACGTCCTTTATATGTTTCTGTAAATACAAACATTCCTTATAAAGACAAGGAACATTTGAGCCCTTGGTGCTATTCAAGCTCCTAAAAATATATACTTTTAATCACGTAAAAGCATTGTGCTGAAAAATCTTTTCTTGCATTGTTGCTTTTACTGGATGCTTTCAAGGCACACTCCCATACCTGTCATTATATTCAAAAAATAAATTATTATTATTATTTTTTTAATTCTGTCTAACAGAAGAAGTGAAGGCTCCAGGATAACTACAATCATCACCTCAAATGAAGCTTTCTCAGCCCTCTGGCTGAGCAGTCCCCATGCAGTGCAGAGAGGCACACAGCTTCAGCTGTTCAGACAGCCTGAAGCGTGCAAGACACAGTCGTCGGCTCATGCCTACCCCTATGCACACACATAAGAGTCTCAGCACTGAGGTCTTTGGATTGCAGCTGAGCCAGGGTTAAAGCTGAGGCTCATCAGGGAGTCACAACAATACAGTGCATGAAGAGGAGAAAGAATCACCAGGTACTAATGAATATGAACACAAAGTAGAAATAACACTATAAAAATATTTACATAGTGCTTCTATTAGAAGCTTTTCTGTATGGTCTAGGAAGGGACTATTTTGGTGCTTGACTTTGACCTCTCATGCAATACAGTCAAAACAATTTTTACTTGTTTTCACTATAGCTCATCTGACTGAAAGGCATATAAAAGCACCATGCAGTACATTATATAAATGGCTTAGATATCTATCATAAATCCACCATTTACTTTTTAGATACAGGTACAAAGTTGCATTTCACAATTATTGTAATATAAAACGTACTTGTATTTAACAATTTTTAAATACCTTCTGGGACAGTTCAGTAACTTTTTTTGGGAGGAATCTGCTTCACTGGATCAGAACTTGCTCATAGGTTTATTTAGTTATTTTTAAATGAGCATGAAGTCATAGCTTTGCCCACTTCTTTGCATCCCGGACTGCTCAGCTAGTCTCTGGTTTAGGCCTCTCTGTTGGAGTTGCAAAGCTTTGAATACCATCTATAATACCTTAGCATGAATGTCTTGTATTTGCTAGAAGCAGAACTTTCTTCAGTAACCCTATAAGGTGAGGTGCCAAGCAGAACATTTTGATTTTAATTTGCTATCAGATACCTGACATGGTATAAAACTAAACACACACATTTCATGGCACTGGCAAGTGAAACTTACACTGTCCACATAGGTATTTAACTATTCACCTACTTGTAGAGAGGAGAAGCAACGTTTTCATACAGAGATACTCTTCGTAGGAGACTTGAAGCCGTGATAGCTCTCGGGCAACCATAAGCATATGTTTGCATTGTTCGTACATACAGGGTAGATTCATTCTCTGCCTGAGAAATAAGCAGAAAAAAAATAGATTTAGAATTTTGAGATGCCTACACACTGAACTAAGTTTCTCCATGCTTCATTCAAAAGTGGTGGGGGTTGCAGCTGCAGATGCCAAGCTAAGTACTTTTATCTGTCTTATAGCAAAAGAATCTTCAGTTTTCTCCAGGGAACTCTCGTGAGTGAGAGGTGCTCCAGCCCCTCGAGCATCTCTGTGGCCCTTCTTCTGGACACGATCTAACAGATCAACGTCCTTCAACATCTCCTGTTCAATACTACAATCTAAATAAAGAAACAAACAAAACGGAATCCAAGTATATTGAATCCAAGTATAAGAAAAAAATGCTTTTGAAATTATTTCCTCCAAAGTTGCTATCATTTTTCAGTTCTCCTTTCCTTATCCCTGCAAGAGCTGGTACATATAATAAAATGTGTAACAGAACCTTACAAGCATGCTGGAAAGCATCTTAAGAAACCCTAAGTCAAAACAAGAAACATGTACCTTTCTCAAGGGGCAAAAAACTAAGAATAATAAGAATTCAGAATGGTTTTCAAAAAGAGAGAAATACAAGCCATTTACACCATATTAAAACCAAGCATAAGTCTAGAATACCCGTCATTTCCAGAGGAAGGCAAGCTGCTGAACCGTGCCTTTGGAAAGGTGGCAGGACTGCTTGCAGCAGTACCTCACGGAGCAGTACCCATAGCTCCACACACGTACGTACATCCCTGGCCTCAAACACCCGCATTGTGTGGGGCTTCAACAACCAAGGAGGCACAGCGAGGGCACAAAGCGCTCACAAGACAACGCATGAGGCAGGAGTGGTCAGTTGTAGGGTACTTGACACAAGGCCACGAGCTTACAGCAGTTGGCTGTTTGGAAACGATCTGCTAACCCCTTTGGGTTGTATCAGAGGGCATCTCACATATTTCCAGTTGGGTAATTCAAACACATTCCATGTCAGGGCTCAGCAGTTTTCCTCATGTAAAAGTATTACCATTTCTAGGCAAAAGGTTAAAATAAATATTTTGAAATGGGTCAGCCTGTCATTTATTTCCATCTGCTGTAAACATAATCATCGCCGCAAGTCTGAGAATCTATATGACGACATTTTGGGCAGATTTTTGGTAATAACAAACCTATGCAAGTGGCATTCCTCAAAAAATGAGAGCAAAACACAGCACGCCTGCCTGCGGGCAGGTCTGAGCCCGAGCACCCGGGGGGCTGCCTGCGGGGACAGAGGGAGGAGGCCTCAGAGACCCCCCTCAGACCCCGACACCCCCCGTACATCCCCTGCCCAGGCCGCATCTGGCACAGAACCGCCCCGACTGCGTGCTCTTCAGGCAAAGCTCTGACCACCGCCAGCCCTGGTCATCCAGAGAGACTGAGGTCTGAAAGCCATACCCCCAAAACAATCCCAGAAACCCCTGATGGAGGGAGCAGAGAATGTGCTGAGGCCTGGGGGGACACAAGACAACTCAGCCAGGGAGAGAGCGCTGCGCCAGACAGCACAACGGGTCAACATATGTGGACAGCAGCCCTTGAAAAAAAAGTAGAGACTCAAGCAGCTGGCTAATGGCAGATTATCATTTCGGTAGTGATCCTGCCCCAGTGACTGCAAACCTAGGCTGATTTGAAACGCTAATCTTTGAAAGTATCTAATCTTCCCCTGCGTTTGTAAATAGAAAAGAACACGCAAGTCGGGCATTAGGTTTAGGATGAATGAGACCCATGTAATTTACACTTGGCGTCCATATGCATGTGTGTGGGATGTGTGTTGATAAAAGCATGTAGTTTTCAACACTGCTGAATCATTCAGTACAGCCCAGTCTATAGAGGGAAAAATGAGCAAATGAGCTGCTGGTATTCTGAAAAATCGGACAATACAGATTTCACAGAATTCGTTACAAAAGAAATGTTCAAAAAATTCTGGGAATAAGAGAACTGATTAAACTTTGCTTATAAAACCGTAATTAATGGTTATTTTCTTTCTGTTCAAATAAGGCAAATACAGGTATTTGGTATGGCATGTAATTTTATAAGGACAAATGTGATCAAGAGTTGACCTCAAATCTAAGAACAGCAAAGAGCTAAGATGACGTGTGATGTAAACATAATCAAATTCCTAAAACATGTAACTTTCAAAAACTTCTTTCTAAAGCTAGGCCACAATGAAAAGACATTTGCTACTTGATGAACGCAACTGTGCATTCCTCACTGTAAGTGCACGTACATGTGACACGAGTGGAGGCTTTGAGCTGACAGAGTCCTAGTGCCAACTGCACTCAAAGTGTGTTCTGAGTCACAGGGCATGGAAAACATTTACACACAGCTACAAAATCGCAGGTTTTTACAGTCTCCAAATACTCTGCGATGGCCTGAAGCCTAGGATTTATTGAGCTGCCAAGCTTTTCAACAACTTGTATCAAGGTTTTATATATATAAAATATAATACATAATACATAGAAACTGCCATCTTGTATAAACACAGCTAAAAGAAACACTTTTCCTGTTTTGAAACATAAAATGTGAGTTCACTGGCTATTCACACACGAATGCATTGAAGCATATTGTTTCTACCCAGAAATGAAGTACAGAAATGCGAATTTAAACTATTTTCCAAAGTCTTAAACTAACTTAAAATACATTTTTGCCCCCTGCCTCAAGAGCCCAGTAACATTTTTCCCACCTTATCTATTGGGAGATGAAAGCCTGTCAATGGCTGCTTTGTAGTGCTTTCCCTGTGCAGAGCTGGGGAAGGAAATGCCAATTTTACACCCCGGAGGCCTAAGGTGCACCTATGGGATTCAGCAGCAGCTTTTCTACTGACTGAAGTGGGAGGCGGAGGCAGCAGTCACTGCCACCCAACAGATGGGTTGTCCAGAAAGGAACACCAAATGCTTCCCCTTCTCCTGCCCTGCTTTACCAGCACCAGCTCAGGCGTCCTTTATCCCATTCCCTCCGTCACTGCTAACACTGGAACTGGCCGGGTCAGCCACTGCCACCCTCCCTGCCTCCTCTGATGGGCATCTGCGAGCTGGAGTTGAGGAAAGAGGGCGGCTTTCATCTCAAGGCTCTGATTAACTGGAATAGTGACGACTTCAGACAGATCAGAGGAAGGAAGGATGACAAACTGACTTACAGTCTTGCAGAAATGACAGCTGCATCATCAGAAGCTCATCTTTTCTGTTTTCTTTTTCGGTTTTGCAAACATGCATATTAAAAGCTTCATTGTACAGGTTCAAGCATAAGTGCATGAAATGGAAACATTGCTACAGACACATGCGGTGAACCCTTCTGCACACAGCAAATGCTATAGGAATTATTTTTGGGGTGAAATGCAGGCTAGGTATATTAAAACGGTAATTACAGATTTAAATATGCACAATTCCATATACTCAGTGAGATATTTATTAGTTATAGCATAATGTGATACTTTTTTGGTAGTGTGAACTCAAATTATTCAACAATTAAAAACTCATTCATGTTGTTGCTATTCTGCAAGGCTGAAATGATGCAGGTCTGCAAGAGGCCTCAGGTCAGGCCTGAAGTTGTTGCCAACTTCTCAGCTTCTTTATACTTCCAGTTAAGAAAAAGAAGTACATCATCAATTTTAGGGATGAAGCTACAGACCACCTCTTGGGAATTACTCTATTCAAATAAAACACAAATACAGACATCATTTTGTTCTAACCCTCAACTGAAACAATGCTTTGAAACTGGAATTAATAGATATGAAGCCAGAACAAATTCCCAAAATGCAGAAGTGTCATTTGCAGATCTTGAAAATTACAAGTTTGAACAACTTATACTTTATCTGCATGCACAGATCTGAAGCTACTGAGCACAAAGCAAAGGTGTGATACAGACACCTTCAGTTAACTGTGAAAATGACCTTGATACTAAATTTCAAGAAAAAAAAAAAGATTCTGATGCATCTGTTACACACAACACCTATGCCTAACTGTATTTATTACAACCGAGCTTTAAAAGGAGAACTTGCTTCCCAGTTATTCCAGGCAATTCACCACAATACTGTTAAATACTACGATTGCTTTTAGCTTTATCAAACAATAGAGCTGTTTTGACTTTTAGAGGATGCTACTTTGCCTACTTCAGTTAAGATGCTCAATGGGTTTTAACAAACATCTAATTCTTACATCACATGGAGCTATCTTATTCCTCTACCTTGGACCTGCTTCTAGAATATCTGAAATAGCTAAAAAAGAGCTTAGAGGCTTGGAGGGCAGCAAGGGGGTGGGCTGTGTGAAAGATGACTGTGATGCATCTCAGAAAACAGCACTGAGTAAATTCCTGCGTGGTTTTTAGGAAATGTTATGTACCAAAGTACTATTTTTTCAATGATGTATTAAGCAGAAAGAGTGGACATACCTGCTCTGTGCATTTTTTTTTCTTGCTGTACATGATGTCCCTCTTGCCCTACCCACTGGTTTAGATTTTAGCATCAGTCATGCTTCCCCCATGGCACTATCCTTCTGGATTTCCCACAGGTACTGTGCTTCTCCAACTTCTTGTAACTCATGTAGTGTTTTTATGTATTATTCATTAATTGTCATGTTTAACTCAGAGGTGGCTGTATTTTATTGAGGAGTAGTACATAAAAAGTTATGACCAGAGAGAGTTTTATGGGCAACCTGTAGCACACTGGAGGAAGACTTAGAAGAAACTGCAGTTCTCTTAGTCAACATATTTTATTGAAAACAAATGTCATTTTAATAAACAGTTCATGTAACAGAACTGTAACTCAAATAAAATTGAGAATTAACACTGACTGTAATAGGATTATCCTTGCCTTTTTTTTTTTTTTTTTTTTATTTTAGAGTATTGGCACATACTTAAGTGTAAAGCTCTGTGGTTTTGACCAATTGATAAAACCACAGGAGATCTGACTTGTAGCAAATTAGATGCTATCATGCTTAATAGTGAGAATATTAATTATTTTAATTGATTCCACCACGTGGAAGCTATTTTATTTCAGAGATATGTTGATCAAAGTTAGTAGAATATAAGCACACAGATGGGCATACATTGCCCTCCTGCCTTTTTTTTTTTTTAAATATATAATTATTGTAAGGAAATTATTTAAGCTTGTAAATATTTATTCAGGCTTGTATATGAAAAATACATTAAAGTGAATAAATGAAAACAAAGAAGTAGTCTGAAATATAAATGGCTAATCACAAAGAAAACGCAAAGATTACTTTTCTCTTTTTCTTTTAAATGGAAAAAAGATTCAGGAGCTCATGTATTGAAGTACAATAGGAACAAAAATATTATGACTACTGCCTCAAAACATGCCAAAGGGGCTAGCATTACCTGCAAAGACAGGAAAATTGAGACATGACTAACACCTTGTCACCTGCATCTCTCTTCAAATTACTGTCAGTGAAATTGTCATGGTGATGAAGTTTTGTGATTGTATGAGCCAAAGGTTCTGCGTAGTTGAACTTAATAGTTTGTCCCCACCAATGGACAATATCATTTCACGAAAAAAGAATGGCAAATCCATAGTAACAGCATCATATTAATTGGAACCGGCAGATGGGCAAACTAGAATTTGAATGGCTCTGACCAGCAACCTCTAAGATTTAGATCTACAAAACAGTTTCAGCAATCAATTCAGAGTACAGACTAAATGTCTCAACAAACTTTATAGATACTGCTAGCATCACTGGAATTGCAAGACCTAAAGACCACTTGGAAAGTTTATTACAAACTGCTCAGACAGAGTTCTGCCTGTTGAAGAAACTGCTGTTTAAAAAAAAAAAAAAAGAGTCAAAGGACACAATTGCTGAAATGGCTTCAAAGTAAAAACACAGCAAGAAAGTCCATCAGGACCAATGCCAGAGCACGTCCTAATGAGAGAGGGTGTGAGACAGAGCATTTGGTCTCCAGACTGAAAGACATAACCTAACCTGATCTGCTGTGCTGCTACACCTTTGGAAAGTAATATAACTGTGCATATTTCTGCACTAAGTGTTTATACCCACTGCAACTCAAATTAAGCCTCCTATCCATCACCTCCACAGTCCTGAATTCCCTTTCAGTCCTCTACAACACAATTACCACACAACACCACTTTGAAAAACACAAGAAAGACAATGTTCAGTGTGAAAAAAAAAGATATCCAATTATTCTAGCAAATTCATTTTTTCTTGAAGACTGCTACCAAAGTTCAAAAACAAAATAAAACACACAAGTTTTTCCATTTGCAACCACGTCTTTTCAGTCAAATTTTAAGCAGGCTCAGATATAAATGTTTAGCTGTTCAATAATTCAGTGGAACTAAAAGGACCATACTATTACTTTTATGCAACGAGCATACAGCACATTATGCAATTTGCAGAACTTATCTCTCCAACCCAGATAAATGTTCGGCTTCAACTTTGTTGGCTTGACTGAAATGAATGACTGTAAGGAATGGTGCAGAGACAGGCACAATATGGAACATTTCTGTACAAACATCTCCCACAAATATTCTGTATACAAATAAACTTAATATCTAAAAGACTGCTCTTTCATTTGACCTATTTAAAAACTAAGCAATCTGCTGTAAGAAAACAATGCTGCAAATGGCAAATTGATTTGTGATCTCTGCAACAGCTTGCTACCCAGTGATTCACCTCTCACGTACAAAACACAGAATGACTGCGTGGATTCTAGTATTCCCCGATAAACGTAGAAAAATGACTCATGTCTTACTTACTCATTAATAATCAGATCTGGTGCAAAGCACAAGAGATTTCCATTTGATTGTTTGTATGATCGCCATCCTAAAGCAAAAGCCATTAGGAACATCCATGAGTACTGCAGAAGGGTCATTTGGTCATCCAGATGTAGATTTCTGAAACCTGGAAAAAAAAAGTTGAGGTGTGATAGTATTTGTAGCAAGAAAGAAAAAATAAAAAATAAAAAATAAAAATAAAAAAACAAATAAGTAACTCTGAAAAGGACGATGCTTATCATCAATATGACTTCTGTACTACCAATGCAGATTCCTACTTATAAAAGTGCATTTCATAATGATTTTTTTAAATGTGATGATGTAACCTGAAATATAACCTGAAACAATGAGAAAATTGCTTGCCATATTCCAATTACCTGATTCAGCCAAGTATTTCTGTATTTTAGATTACATTTTTGGTGGAAGAAAAAAAAATAGAATAAAAGAGGTTCCTTATGTGAAAATCTTGTTGAAGGAAAAAAAATGCACTTTAAAAGGGGTGCAAACACCATTTTCCAACTTCCAAGGTTACATTCAAATATTTGCACATGTAGAAATTAAGCACTGCAACTGCAGGACTCAGATTACAGCTTCTGGGCAATATGACTACATATGCACCTCCAGAGGTTGAACAGAACACTTCAGCACAAGTCAGGCTTGAGCTTGTTTACATATACCTGTTGACCATGCATAACAAACATATCGTAGAACAACAGACAAAAGACTAACAGGAAGAGTTAACTCTTACATTATATATTATATTATTTACATTACATTATTATAATATATATTACATTATATATTATATTATATAACCTTACATTATATATTATACTGGCATCTACATCTATATTTCTTCAAAATAAATTCTCAGCACCCATCTACCAAATGCACGCACACTGCAACTACTGGATTCTTGCAGCCATGTTGTCAGCTACTTTCTGGATGGAGAGAGTACTGGATGGACAATTTTTGATTGGTACTACAGGTGCGAGAAGGGGATGGAATATTACAAAAAGAAAAATCAGAATATGTGCAAGAGCTTATCTGAGACAGATGGTCAAAGATAAATTACAGAAGACAAAAATATCTAATATTCTCTACAATTCATTGGGCGATCTTGTAGAGTTAATGGCACATTTTTTTTTTTAATTTCTGAGAGTAGTGCAAGAAACAACAAATGGTTTAACTTTAAATTTTGTTCTTATTCAACAACAGTTGTACATTGAGCTTACAAAATATATATCACATTAGAAGCAGTTAATGATGGTAGCTAATCTTTTAAAAATACATAGAATGAATAGAGCCAATTAAGATAATGAGGAAGTGTGTAAAATGTGAGAATTAGTCCCTTAAAAGGGCTTAAAAACGTAGGCAGCTTTCTTTTTGTAGTGTTAGTTCCTATCAGATTGCGCCTACATTTAACGAGAAAATATTGTGCCACAGTGAATCATTACTAAAGTCTGAACTCAAGATGATTTTATTTAATTTCATTAGGCATCTGACATCTAAAGAGCTCATTACAGTGCTGTTTCGTGGATATGTTTAAATAGATAGCATTCAATAGATTATTATATAACAAAACTTGTATGCCTAAACAGCTTCAAATAAAAGCTTCTGGTTTTGGAGAGCACAGTAACTACTATTTACACTACATCTAAAATACAAGCAAAGTATTTCTAAGTTATTTCAAACTTACTGGGTCAAATATTGAAACCTTCACTCAAAACCTCCTTGGGAAAAGATTGTTTTGAAAAAATCAATTAAAGGATTTAGCCATCAGTGCTAGATTACTTTTAGTCTTTTTGATGGGATATCAGTAGAAGTACATACAAATTAAACACTCTCATGACAAAACACCTTAGTAATAAAAAAGAAGAGAATAAGAATGTGGTAAAAATAGTTCCTATCAACATAATTACTAAACAGAAGCTTGGAATGTTCATAAAGAACATATGTTCTAACCTGAAGGGTTGGTCTTATTAGTGGAACCATTCAGAAGAGTTTATGAACACAGACAAATATTTTATAAAAATTGTATTTGAATTCGTATTTCAGAATACCAAAGGGTCTCCTACAGCCTTGTCCCAGCAGAAAGTGCGAATGTGAACTTGTCCTAATGAAGACCTCTGCAAAAGGTGCAAGTCCCCATCACAGAAAGCCTTAACAGAGAAACAATTATCTCCTGTCACACCTCTGCTGGTCATACATGTTTGAGTTTGGTCTTCCTTTCCTACTCTTAATTCATTTCCTCTCCACTGAAAGAGAGACCAGTACATAAAACACACTGAAATTTCATTATAAGACCTTTTTAATTCTGGCAGACCTCTTGTATGTTATTGCATTCTTAGGCAATGTAAGCATTGAAGAAGTCTTGTTTGCCTTTTTTTTTTTTTTTTTTAAACAGGTGGTTAATAGTATTGACAAGAAGTAAGAAAAATATTTTCTTCTGTCAGAAAGAAACAGATCTTCAGCTTTCCTTGTGGCCCTGACTTGTCCCCAAAACATACTATGGGATGCTACACGTTATGTCCAAGGCTGAGACATTTCTTTCTTCTGTAAAGCAACTGCTAACTGTGTCTTCAGGTGGGAGCCAAAATAACAAGAACACTTCCAAGTTTCCTAGTGTAATTATGTAGCTATAATGCTTGAGAGAAAATGAATGTTTTGGCTTCCTCTCATAAAAGTTTATTTATGAGGGCTCTGAAGTATACCAAACATGAAGACAGATACTCAAATACAATAAAAAGGCTGCACTTTGCAATTAACGCCCATGTCTCTTACCTGGTATCGCCTTTGCCCACTTCACTGCAGCTACAACTTGCCGCCCTCCCAACATGTTGAGAGTTGACAGGATGCGCCAGCTTGAGTCAGGCAGAGTGCTGTCGTAGCCTGAATACAGAACTTCGGGTTCGATCACTTCCAGCAGGGAAACGAGGGTTGGGGTCAGCTGTGGCAGTGAGGCAGGAACTATGCTCTTGTTTCCAGGAGTCTCAGAAGCATCCCTCGTTCCCGACACATTAGCCTGCTGGATTCCTTTTATCTTCTTCTTTGTTTTTCGAGCTAGGAAAGTTTTGGATGTCACAGGTTAGATAATGGAAAGTAGCCACACACCGACAAAGCGTAACAAAGGAAATGACACTTTTTCCTGCACTTGTAGATCACGCACTTGAAACTTTTCAAGCATTTTTTTCATAAAATTGTAAATAATTTCACTTCAATGCTGATCAAACTAATAAAAAATATTTTATTTTACATTTCATAAAAGTCACATTTATGTTAATGTTTCAACATGCTAAATGATGTCTGCAGGGAGCACAAACACCTGCACCTAGAATTTGTATTACATGCGACAGTTCGATAAGACTTGATGAGACAGAACAACACCTGCTTAGAAAATTCTTGCAGGAGTGGGCTCTTTGTAATTTCCTTACATTAAAGTATAGAAACCATGCAGAAGGAAGGAAAAATACATTTAATGGGTAAAGTTACTCAATCTCTTGAGCCAGGGAAAATATCTTTTTTTTTTTGGACAACTTTTTTTTTTTTTTTTTGGAAGTGCTGGGCAGGAGTAGATTTTTCTTTTGTCAGCTTCCCTGAATATAAATCATTGCTGCATAATTAAACCATAAAATTCATATACCAAATAAATAAAACATTACACAGAGATGTTAACTGTAAACTGGAAGCTGAAGCACCAATTTTATTAGCATATTGTCAATAATGGAGTCTCCTACTAGGCTTTCAGCCCTCCTGGACGTAGCCTGCTAGAACTGAACACGCTATTTAACCGAGACCAGAATGAAACCCAATTCTGCTCCTCCATCTCCACTGGTTGATTGATTTCTGTGCTGCAGCTTCAGAGATAAACCAGTAGCACGTAAACGCATCATGTAAAGTGGTTTCACTTTCAGAGTTTGTACTGATATAGCCAGAATCTTTGATCATCAGAAATTTACCAACTCTGTAGCTTAGCAAAATACAGTATCCCCCTCCCGACCCTGTTTCTCCCACTGGCTAGGACAGAATCTTCAGAATCTTAACTGGCAAAGGTAACAAATTCTCTATGTACTTTGCATAAACCAATTTTTTTTCAGAGGCTTAGATACTGGCCACACCTGCTAAAGTGTTCATGGCGGAATAGCACACCCACTTTTGTGGAGCAAAGAGCTTCTTTTTCTTTTAGTAGTGTACACTCCCCCCTCCATTATCCTTGTTCTCAAAACCAAATGAACTGCTTTGACTTAAATTTACATGCAGATCCCCACAGCTTAACGCTGACACCTGGTATGGAATATTTCCAGCCCAGTAAGTCTGGTAAAACTATCATCAAAAGAAATATCTGACAAGATGAAGTGTTACACAAGAATTTGATTAAGTTAAATCTATACCTTAAGAGTACAAATCTTACACCTTAAGAGTCCCTTAACAAATGCTGAGGAGGAGCAAACAGTTGTGACCCATGAAAGCACCAGTGATACTGTGGGAACAGAAGAAAAGTCCTGGAGGCAAAGCTTCACGCTTAAAAAGAACGTGAAAGAACAGGAGACCTTCAGGGAAATATTATCTGAAATGCTGGCACTACCATGCGTCGTCTTCAAAACGAAGAAGACAGAAAGGAACACGAATTGCCAAGACTTTAACTATAAAATGCAGTATGAAAGGCCAAAAAAGATTTTGAGATGACTTAATATGGGCATAAAAACTAACAATAAATCTTTTCTCTCCAAACACATCAGAAAGAGAAAAGGTGCCAAAGAATGTCTAGGATCAATTAATGAGGAAAGTAGGAAACGAAAATTCAAAGAGATAAAGACTGTAAGACAAAATACCATTATTCTACCTTATAAATCTCTGGTACCTGCAGCTTGATAATTGCACATTTTTCCAATCCCCCCAACTCAAAAAAAAAAAGTAACAAAAAAAATCCCCAAAAAGGAGATAAGTAATGTCAAAACTATGACTGATAAAGCAAATTAGATTAGAAAATGATTAAATAACATGTTTTTGGTGCATAAGGATCCATTTTAATTATTGCTTCCTCTTGTACTGAGACAAAAAAGTTACCATGCAGTATTTTATTATTAAATAAGGTACTTTTCCACCCAATACTTAACAGTGAAATTCACTGCTACAGTTTGCTACAGGTACTAGAAATCTCTGCATATTCAAACCACGATAGGTTAGACAAATTCATGGAACAAACATGACATAGTAATTCCTGAACTACAATCCTGAAACAGTGAAAATAAAGGATTTTTTTTTTCAGTCTGTTCTGTTCTCCATACTGCCTTTCAGCTTTCTCTTCTACCAGTTCTTTTGTACTACCAATTCACCACCTGTTCAGATATACCTGATATATTATTCTTTCCACGGTTCTTTCTTTCTCGCTGCTTCACACTACCTTGGGTTCTAACATTTTTGCTTTGCTGAGTTTCTAGATTTCTTTTCTCTCCACCACGAAAGCAACTTTTTTGTCCTTTTCCAACAACCCATATAACAATATCCATCCTCCAGAAAGTCATTGCTCTCTAGGATTCTGTGCCAGAACTCAGGCAAGCAAACTATAGTTGGAAGGGATCCAAACGACACGCAGAGAAGTGGTAAGCATCTGAGATGTCATTCAATTTTGCCTTTTCTCACCAAAGAAAATCAACTCAAATAACATCTACTTGAGCCTTTCTTGGACAGCTGCACTGAAGTCTTCTTTAACAAGAGTTCACAAATTCATGTAGGAATGGAAAGGCTTGCCGTTAGAGTAATATGCACGATAAGGTGTTTTATTCACATAGATAAACGTATGAATATAACATATGTATTTTGAAAACAACTATGAAGACAAAAATGAGAGAAAAAGGTGTTCTTTTCTACCTCAAAAAAATTGTGCTTTTCTGGGCTATTCTGAGCTCCCTTTCTGAGCTCCCTCACTTGCTACCTGCCGTGCCAACCCAGCAGCAAGGCACCTTCCTTCCTTCCCGCCCCAGCACCAGCAGTAGGTAAGCCAATTACCCTGCTGTTAGCTCCGAAGTGCATGGTTCAGCCCGCTGGCAGTGTCTGCAGGGGCAAATCCCTCTCCAGCACAACACTCATTGACTACCTTGTTTCTTTCAAGGTAATTTCAGGACCCACTGTTGCAGATTTCGGCTGTTAAGCCGCATACACCCTTCCTGCACACAGATCACAACAGTATGGAAACACACAGAACTACAGTCTCCTTCCCCCGAAGGATGGGATTTACTTGTGAGCAATAGGAGGGGAAGCTTTTCAAACTGTGTTGGGTTCTTTGCTTTGAGGGCAGGGGCACATAGAGCCACCTGCAGGGCAGAAAAATTGGTGATTCTCTCATCGCCTGAGAGAAGTAGAAGAGGCAGTAAAGATGAGCTAACAGACTAATCCGAGCACTATCCATCTCTAATACAATTCAGCATTTACATTTTATTGAAGGATATTTTCACTGAAACCAGGACTCTTGTTCATACTTGTATCTGACAAATACATATTTGACATTTTTATTTTATCTGACAATTCTGATGACACAAGTATCACCCTGATAACTACGCTAGTAAATACTGAATTAATCTCTACAGCTCAAGGAAAAAATATCAAACATAAAATGTAGCTGACACCAATAAAAATGTTTTATGCCTTTTTACAGCTGCTACTAAATCTCTGGTTGATGTGGTCTTCAGTTTCTCATCAGCTATCCAGGACTTAGCAGAGGACAAATATGTACTAGTACATTTGTATTTATTTATTATACTATCTTCTCTGGAGAGCTTCTGACAGACATTTAAGAACAAGAATCCACAGCATAAATAAATATAATTTCCTTTTCTCCAGTTTGAGGATGCAAGTCCCGCTCCAATTTTAGATCTATGTCTGGGCATTCCCTCCCATTTGCGGTTTTCAGCATCAAGTCACTTTCCTAAGTAAGAATAAGCAGGCATGACACTTCCCTACAAGACCTCCGTTAGAGTTCTGCTGTCTCAGATTCACTGAAAAAGCAACAAGATCTATGTGCTGACAGGAATAAAAAATAACCCGGTTTTGTGTGCATGACTCACTTCTGCTGAACATACTGAGAGATAGAGCAACTGACTAAGGATAGGAAAGCACAGGAGAAATTTTAGCGATAAAAAACCCCTTACTTTTCATTAAAAAGCTCATACACACCATAAAATGCAGTACTTTATACATATTAAAGTGCTTCTCAAATGCTTTAGCTTCATAAACAGCATGACCTTTATTGCCCAGGACTCTAAAATAAGAAATGGATTTGAACACTGAAGTTACCTTCAAGGTTCATGCCAGCTTGAAGACATTTCCGGTAGCGGCACGCTGGACAGTTTTTCCTCCGGATTTTGTCAATAATACAATCATTTCTTCCAGCACACAGATAGTTGTGCTGCCCTGCAGTCACAAAAACAAAGAAAATCACCACAAGGCCCACAAATAGAATAGTAGATAAGATATATAATAATAGATAAGATATATAATAATAGAAAAGTCATTCGTTCTTTCTGTAACATTAAGGATATAGGGACTATACAACATCTTTACTTGCTGTACTTCATTTATTGCAAAAATCAGATCAGTATCCATATGACTTCCAATACCTACACATCTAGCAGACTTCTAATAGACAGCAATGCCAGTACATTTAGGAAGAAATCCTATTTTCCATTTGCTAACACTAGGAAATTCTATTTGTAAAGCTATTTTTTCCTCTTACATGTCTCCAAGCTATGAGAAAGCTCTAAGCTTCTATCGCATGTTTACAGTTTCCCTAAATGACTTCACACAAGACATAAATAACATTCATAAACTCATTTGGAAAGTATACAGTTCATCATATCTACAGATACCTAGAAATAGCTTTCATCATTTTAGGAGTCAAGAAGCTTCCCTTCCTTCTTGTTTAGAGTCTGAAGTGGACAAACTAAGTTTACCGACATCTTTATGGACTCAGATTCAGAAAAAAATTGATCCTAGAAATATGGCAACCTGAAATACATAAATTAAAATAAGCGTATTTCTTTGCTGTTATTGTTGCTTTGATTTCCCAAGGAAGCCCTGAATATTTTTCTGCATGAACACCCCTATTTTTTTTTTTTTTTCATTTAAGCAGAAGATGAAGCCTTACTAAGCCTTGTATAATCTTTGTGTTCTGCAATAAGTTAGTAAATAGACACAATTCATGGTTCTGCTTACCATTACTGGCATACTGATATATATAAAATACATATAAACATATACATGCACACACACAAACTGAGGACCAAAGAATATTTGTACTCTCGTAGAGTATAACTTCATGTCTCAAAGGTGTTCAACTGAGATCATGATTTCACATGGTAAATAATGTTCCTTCATGTGTAGATATTCCAAAGCCATCCCATTTTTTTCCTAACAAAGAGCTTCATCTCCATGAAAGTATATATATATATATATATATATATATATATTTACTACTTAGCCATTATTGCCTTTTTTCAGATGAAAGCTACATTATTTCTTTGCATTACATTATATTAAAGCTTTCTTTCCACATGAACATTTTGTGAAAAACGAGGAGAAGCTGATTTCACCTTCTGCTTCAATTAGTCTGAATGCTGCCCAAAAGACATGCCAGTTATACAAAAGGATGCATTAAAAACAGGCAAAGATACTTAACAAACAATATGCTGGTAAAAAAAAAAATCTGGTGGTGAGCAAACAGAGATCCTTCCAAGGGAATTTGCTGCAGATATGAGCATTTTACAGAGCCCTGACAACACCACTGTTCAGTGTTGTACTGCCCCCAGCACAAGTATGCCCTTGGGCTGCGAAAGGCTGTGAAAACAGGGAGACTGAAAGATTCTTGGGAACAGGCTGGGAATTAAAAAGGCTGAAGAAGTAGCACAATCTGGAGCACAACAGGAGGCAGAGGTGTCGGAGGGAATCTGAGCAGGGGGAAGGTGTGAGGATCTGAAGCAGGATGAAGGAACGGAGGTGGGGAGGAGAGATGAAGATCTGGGTTGGCAGCAGGGTGTGGGTAGCACGTTGGGAGGCGAGGAGGGTTGGTGCTGGGACTGGAGAAACTGAAGCATGAGGGCTCTGAAGCACCATGAAAATAAGCACCAGAACAAGATAGCTTTTGCTATCCTGGCTTCCTGAAGAAAGGATCCTTGTTTGTGTGAAGACCTGGTATAAATACATAGTAATTGTCCCATCTTCATCCTTCCTTTTTTCCTCTAGTTCTACTAGAAATACACTTTATATTGATTTTCTAGATGCTGATACTTTCTGTTTCTGTAACTATTTCCATCACAGCATACAGGCGTGCTGACAAAGGTAAGAAGAAAGGTTTTGAGGCTAAAGGCTTGATACCAGTGCACAAAGTTTGCTTATCTGTACACTAACAGATGCCTGGCAGACATTAATGAAAAGGATATTGCTGAAACAAATTCTTTCTACATAAATTCTTTATAAGAAAAATACCTTTTAAAAATATATATGTGCATTTGCTCCTTAAAGCGAATATTAAAACTCATACATATATATACTAAAAGAGTTCCTGAAAACGTCCATATCTAATCTTGTATATTAAGGTTGGGAAAATCTTTGGAAAAAATAAAAAACAAAAGCGAAGGTAAACCTTGAGGAATTGCAGTTTTACAACTGCAACCCTGCTTTAGCTATTTACTAGTAATACAGCTGAGACAAGATGTGACAAGGTCACGTCACTGATCAAATAAATTACCGAACTGATTTCTTCATGTATCAGTACTGCCATAACCTGTTTAAGCTTCAGGACGGCAAGACTGTCACTCTGACACATATTCAGCTGCCACATAATACTTCTTCTGGGGGATATCCAGTGACCTTATTTTAATCCAAGTTACAGATTTGGAGCCTGGCTGCAGATGGGAGCACAGCTCCAGACAGAACTAGCTGAGAGTCAAGGACAGCCAAAGCAGCTCTGAATTTCAAAGACAGCTCCGTGCTTTGTACTCGCTGGTATGGTCTCATTACACTTGGGAAACAGCTCCAGCTTGCCACAGAACCGACATCCTTTCCCATGATGAGTAGCAAAACTGCCACACAAACTTGACTTCTCTGACCCTTCAGAGAGGCTCTGCATTTCCCTGCAGTTTCCTATTGCATCATTAAGTTCCCTATTGCTTTGGATGAGTTGGGAACTCAGAGAAATACTTCTTCTGCAGGACCGAGTGCCAATACATCTTTGTCAAACACAGCCCGCACTCTGCTCAAGTGAAATCAAACATGCAAAAATGTTAGCAAAAAATGGTAGTCTGAGTCACTGCAAAATAACCAGCTAATGACTGCATGAAAAAGGCACGAGACAGGAAACCCTGTAAGAGGCTGCAACTGAGAGTTACATAACTTCACCATACAGGAATTGCCATCTTTTCTGCGAGACTGAGAATATAGTCTGCAATTTTGCCTTCTCTCTCTGACACTGAAGTGAAGAGTCCGGCACTGAGGTACAACCTAGTTCGTTACCTAATGTCTGCGTACACAGTCCAACCATCAGAGATGATTTATTCTGCTATACCCCTACAGATTCAACATGTAGTTTTTCATCACCTCTATTTTCTTCCTGTGGTTACAGAGAAATCCGAACCCACACAAATGTCTGTTAGTTACCTCTGTATATATCACACATGACACGTAAGTAACACTCGGTATCGGTGATAGTTCTACAGTTTTTCCTACCATAACCTTGCATAGGAGAGATCAAATCTCACATACAGCATTATACACAAAACAGCTAATATGAAACTCAAAATCAAAAACTTTATGAATTTAATGCACAGACATGTATCTGTGCATAAATAGGACAAATAAACAAAAACAACAGTGAAAGAAAGGAAACAAACAAAAAGCTAAGATAACAATACGTCCTTTTACACTGGGAGTGAATGGGAGCATTTTATAGATGTAAATAGTATCTATGCTTCAGATAATCACACTATTATCAATGTTACTACGAAAAGGACAGTGATATAATGGATGGGGTTTTCCAGCAGGAGTCTAACAACAACAAGGATACCAGAAAGATTATCTAGCCTGGTTTTGGCCACTCTAATACGTAATTGGATTTTATATTTTTAAACAGGAAATTAATAACATCACTTACCATAGATCATATAATCAAAACATGTCTTACCTTCCACAGCTCTTTTGAAGAACACTTTGCAGCTGCCACAAGTAAGCACACCGTAATGACACCCAGAGGCCTCATCGGAGCACACAAGACAAAGCTTGGGAGGTGGTCCCGTAGTTGCTGAGGTTGTGGATGGAGAAGAGCTTACATCTGATCTTATTCCAGGGCTAGAAAAAAAGGTGTCAAAATGCTTATACTGAAGATCTGTGCAATACTGGCAAATATAATATTCATAACAGCAAGAAATGGATTGTCCTTATCTTCAAACACAGCTCTCCACACAAACTTCACTAGCCTTGGAAACAGTTAACCACTGATTTTTGCAATGCGTAAGTAAAGCTGTAAGGATTTTTTTACTGCCTGTTTGACTACATCAAGATTACTTCCCTTGCCCATCTCCGAAGCCAAGTTTCCTGCGCAGTGATCCCAGTCTATAAAATTGACTCAAAGTACACTCCTATTCCATACTGTTTTCATTATGGTTACACTCCCCATAGTCTGCTTTAAGTCCTACAAGAGCTTCCTCTCCACTAGTTTTCTACCAGGACACTCTATACAAGAAACTGTGCAAATTAAGTCGTATTTATATATATTTATAGTAATAAATGATCCTTTCACCCCAGCATATTAGGAAAATAATATATATTCTTAATTTCAGGATCTGGTTTTCCTATATAAGCACACAGGCCATCTCCAAATGAAGGGGTAGTTCGTTAACAAAAGATCATCGTTACAACAATAAACAGCCCATCATAATCACCTTCACACTGCTTCTGATCGTGGGGGCTGAACCGACCATGGTCCTGCCAAGGTTCAGAGGCTAATCTTATCCAGCATGAGCCAGCAATACAGACAAGGCCCAACACCTTTCTTGTTTCGGGCTGCCACAACATCGTACAACCCATAAGGTGTTAAGGCCCATTTTGTTGAGTTTGTTTTCACAAAACTGTAACACATTTAACTGAAATTTCTATATTGTATGCTTAAAGTGATTTTAGAATTTTCTCCAATAGGGTTCTGGCCACATTTGTTTTATGCTGTTGGTGCCTTTACTCAGAAGCATGTTCCCTAGTGTGGACTTAAAATTTCAGTGTGAGCTGGCTTGTAAATAGGAAATGCCTTTTCCTCTCCCCAAGGAAACCTGAATAGATCTGGTCACACATTTAAAGAAAAGATACAGCTCTCAGACATTCACAAAAAAATGTAAATTCCAGCCCAAATTAAAGCACTCCAACGCTTTGATGTCCCCAGCAGCCTCGCAGTGCCTCACTGCCTGCAGCACACGCACCGGGCAGGAGCAAGCAGCAGGAATGCAACCACCCAAACACAGAGGGGTGAAATGCCAAACCAGAACAAGCACATCTACAGAGTTCATGCTCTGGTGGAAACAGAACCAGATGGCAGAGAAAAGGGAAAATTGCTTAAGGAAAGAAAGCGAACCCACCAAAATCCAACCAAACCAAAGGGTCCGAGGCATACAGGGGGCAGGTGGCCCGAGTCTAAGCCAGGTCAGAGGGGGAGAGCAAAAGCAGAAGCTGGTCGGGAACACAGCAGCAGCCAGGACATGCTGGAGTAACCAGTACAGAGGCTGATGGACAGAAATCGGGCTAAACAAGAGGATTAAGGCTGCAACAAGGGTGGAGTGAAGGCTTCAGTAAGGAAGGTTGGCAGTGGGAATGAAGTAGAACCAGCCAACCTTGAGGAAAAGGGTAGAAAAACGCCCTCCCAGGAAGTAACAGCTCTTCCCAGAACTGGGAGAAGAACTCAGATCTGTCACGAGTCCTTTGCTTTCAGAAATTTGTGAATTGCAGCAACACTTCCTCTGCTACATTACTGTACAAGGATGCTGGCAACTGTCATCACCATCATTAAGTAGTCTGTCAACTCAAGCGACACTCATCAATAGATTATAATCCTCTTTATGACCCATATGATGGCTTTTCTATGTTATCTAATTCATTTGGCTTTTCTTAAAGAATAGAAAACTGTAATAAAATATTTAGGTTGCACAATTAAGCTTCAACATTCAAGTACTGGCAGAATGTAATTCATCCCAGTTACGTTTGTTTGATGTCCTTACAAACACACACATTTAATTACACACCCATCCTAATTTTTACTCAGCACGCCTGCTTCCCTCAGCACAGAGGCACTCTAGGAACGAGTAACGTAACGATGGAAGCAGCCATTTGCAAGGCCCCGCTCCTCAGAGGAGGAAACTGGACAGAAGCTACTGGTCACAGGTCTGCAGGAAAAGAAAACTCACGGGTAGGAAGCTGAGGACTCAAATCTATTTCTCCATCTTCTTACTAAGCTGCGTGTGTGCTGGTATTGGATTAATACAAAGCAAAGTTTCTCGTAACAGGCAGTTGACGTGTTCCCTGCCTTCCTAATGGACAGCCCGAGCATCTTTCCATGTGTAGTTTTTGAAGACAACTAATTTAGACACAAAAAAATAAATTCTTCATACCTTGTGAACTTATGACAAAAGCATTTTCAAGAGAACATTAATCAACTGTTACAGAAACTACATTAGTGTCAAACATTCTGATTTTTTTCACCCCCCTTTAATGTTTAATAGGGCTCATTTTTTGTACAAGTATCATAGAAAATGTAATGTGATAAAGGAAACAGATGATACAACAAAACTAAAAATAAATTATTACACATTGATTAATAAAGCAGTAGCCAGCAATCTAATCTGGGCTCCTGGCATATCTTTTCAAGTTGGCACTATCAGATAAGGGCAGTATTTACTAATGGTGTGGAAATCTGCCAGACACCGACTGTCCCTTGGTTGTGCAAAACAGAACTTTGCTTGCCTGAAGCACAGCGAACAGGGTGGATTGCGGCCCTAAGGACTAGTGCGAGAGCTTTACAGATCAGATCGCCAGCCAAAGTGAACATTTACTAACCAGAATAGCCCTGTACCTAAAACAAACTGGTTTGAGGTTTAATATCAATCTTTTACATACAGAGTTATAGGATGAAGTAGTAAAAGACAAATAACTACTTCCGAAGTGGTTGTGTCTCTCTGCCCAAGACACGGGAGAAATTCCATCCCAATACAAGGTAACAGTAAGTTGTCTTTTTGTTATTTGCAGAAATGTTTTAAGACTCAACAAAAGCCTAATGAACTACCATTCTTAAATAAATATATAAAAAAAAAAACAGCCCAAATGAGAGAGGAAAAACTTTCCAGATTTTAATGGTTCCAAAATTCATAAAAACTTTAATTAAATGTTATTTTGGGAGGCAAGTTGTTAGTTGGTTAAGGTACTGAGCTCCACTCTCGTGTACTTTCAGAAGTTACTTGTACCTAAGCTAGTTTTATTTGTTTGTATTTATAGGTACATTTGTTGATCGTCTCCCATCAAGGGGACACACGGAGGGAAAATGAGAAGACGCGAGGAGCAGAAGTCACAGCTACATAAACTAGCCCTGCAGCAATCACCTTGTTTAACTAAGGCCATTTCTCTGTTAATCATTCACCACAGACTTTCAAACCCAGCTCAAGGTTCAAACTTTATTGAAGACGGGTGTGGTGAAGTTAACGGCAGCGTGAGGTTTTTGTTCAGCAGCTCCTCTTCCACCGCTGGGCACTGGTCTCACCGTGCCGGGGCTCCCTGCGGCCAGGTGGGCGCAGCGCTGGCAGGAGCAGCACGGAGCAGGGCAGAAATGCAAACAACAACAACCTCCTGGCACGGTTATCAGAGCCGGGACACCAGATAGGGGCGGTCATGGAACTGACAGCCCGTAATGAATGGGAAAAGTTTGAGCAGAAAGACGCGACGGAAAGCTACCGGTCTTCTGAAGAAACCTTCCTTCAGTGCACTTGGTCATTAGTGGTGAAAACATTTGCTTTTTTCCCCCATTTCTGCTTTCTTCTGTCTTTGCTGTGAATATAAAATCTCCCAGGTACCACATAGAATATACACTCCTATACATATTAAACATGCTAAAACTCTGTAATCCCATTTTAAAAACATGTCACCTTCCTGTTACCGTACATGGTTAAACAAAAGAAATCTCCAGTGAGACGGTGAAGAAAGGAATACTTCCAACAACTAAAATGGTGAATCACGTAAAATCAACAGTTTACAACCCTCTACCAGTGAAAGAAAGCTTCAGACCATCCCCTTCGCCACGTTCTGCCCCAAACCTGTGGCTGTGTGTTGGCGGCAGAGGCGCAGGGCACGGCGGCAGCACCAGCACCAGCGCCACAAACACGGGCACTGCAGCAGGAGGCAGAGCCTCGTCACAAGATGCCTCCTGGCAGCCTTTTCAGCCCCTCCGGACACGGCCGAGTCTGGGCACGTACCCTCACCTCCGGGACAGGGCAGCACGGACGGCGGTGGGCAGCTGTAAAGGGCACGTTCTTTTTTAAAGATGCCATGAAGTTATCGCAAATGGCACGTTACGTGCAATGAGAGAAGCGCTCTGTAAACAGCTTAAAGACCCAATATATTTGAGGGAAGCAGCCGTAAGGTACACAACAGGAGAAGGAACATCTCAGGAAAGCTGCGGGGCTGCTAGGCAAAGCAGCAGCTGTCAGCTCAGCAGTTTTCACCTTCAAAAAAAAAAAAAAACCACCACCAAAAAAAACAAACAACGCCCCCCCAACAACCCTACCCTGAAGAGAAGTTGAGAGGAAACAGATAACAGGAGTGTTTTTGAGGCACACAGACAGCCAAGCTCCTGCCTGGTGCTATTAGAAATTACAAAACCAGAACACCTGCAACTACAGCCTCTAAAACCTCTGTGAACATTTTATTCATGTCCAATTGTCAGCCATTAGGAAAAAAATGGAAGAAATATGTCAAGAATGGAAGAAAGCAGCTGAATGACTGAGGTATTTAAGTTTAAAGCAGTGTAAGTAAGACTGTTTTGTTCTTTCTCCTCATCTAATACTCCACACACGAGTTGCATTCGCTACACAATAAATCCAGACCACAAAGCAATGGGTGCTCTGAGCCTTGGTTCTCCAGAAGAAGTCAACTTCTTATTTAAATAGCATATGCTTAATAGCAAGTTGCTTATCCATGTAAGTAGCACCACCAAATAACAGTAAGGAAACAATTTTCAATGTCACTGCCATCTGGGCCTCTTTCTTATCTTCCAGCAATGAGAACAATGTAAACATTCGGCTGCATACACCAACTGATTACATTTTTTGAATTGCTTACTTATTTCTTTATTAACTAGAGAATTGCTAATTATTTTTGATACCCTCTTAAGCAGGAAAACAGTTTTCAGAGCAGGCAGAAAAGAACTGTTAAACAACTCTACTGACACTACCAGTCCACATTATTAAAAGTGCATTTGCCAACTGAAAATAATTTCAAAAACATATATATATATATATATATTTTTTACCTTTTTAAAAAATAATAAATACTTTACTTACAAAAATACCACGTTGCTGCTGATTTTCATTTCCTAACTCCCAGGGCGTAGTACTAGATTGTACAGAGCTTGCACGATCAAAGGAAGAAGGCAGGGGTCCCGTCCACACCGCCCATGCTATTGCCATCCCTCGCACCATCGGCTGGAGAGCCTCCACAAAACAGTCGGGCTCAGGAGACTGCCCTGCCCAGCCCAGGTCTCTGTGGCAAAGCAGGGACAGCCTCCCCACCACAGCCCTCCAGAGCACCACAGGTCACAATGGTCTCTTCTGTCTCACCTAACTTACTCGTTTAAGTTTAGAGACTGAAAATTGGTATGAAATCATAAAAACCAGTGATTTCCTTCCAGGCTGTCTGCAGTCTCTACCTAGATATACGTCCTTTGCTTCATCTGGCAACCGCTGAGTGTGCACAAAGCTCAAATGCTGTCCGTGGATATTAAATTCATTTTACCTCCAAGTCAAAGGCATCACGGTGTGCTGATCCACACATTCCCTTGACCGCCTTGCTGTGTACACACACAAACCACTCTCCCATAACATTCATGCGGAACCTACATATTCGTAAGCTTTCCTTCCCATCGTGTATTTAAAAAAAAAAAGCAACTGATCTGCTCTGGTAGAAGTAGTGCACGTTGCCAACGATGCCATAATAAATTAAAACCCACTACAGATTACAGTATTTACCCAAAGTCTGTGAATAAAAGCATCCAGTATTACTGTTTTATAGCCCCTTTGAAAGCCAAGATGATTAACACAATTTCCTTTATCACTCACTCAGATAAAAACCGTATCACGAGTTGATAAACCAGGAAAACAGATTTTGAACTTACGGTCTGCTTTTGTGTACCTGCCTGCGACACAACCCACTGCCAAGACTGCACCAAGGCGAAGGCTGGTCGAGAGAAGGCCGTGTAAAAGCTGCCTCAGGACCAAACGCTGCAGCTCGCTGCATTATTTTCTAACCACGTCAGTGATATCACCATGCCTCCTCCATGCTACATCTGCATATGTTTTATAGCCAACTCATAATGGGGTACTGGGACTATAATTCACAAAGAAATTAAGATATGAGATGTACCTAAAGCAGCAAAATCTTACAGTTACCCTCTATGTTCACAGAACCGCGTACATTTTGCTGTTCCCTGTACCACAGCTGATACAGACTGCGTGATTCACTGCTCTGTATAAAGTTGTCTCAAACACTGTAAACAGTTTTGCTCATGTTTCCAACAACTCTCATACATCTTAACAAGGACATTAACCAAGTATCAAGACTGAGTTCCAACCAACAAAGTGGACTCGGGTCCCACTGAGGAAAGACTTTACATTTTCCGCTATGAAAGATTTTTTTCAAAGTAGCAGGTGTGGCTTTACTCATAACTCAGCCCGGATCCCCTCCTGCAGGGCTACATGAACCACCCGGCATTTCGATCTCTGCACAGTCCAGAGGTCTTGCAGAGAGCCTGACTTGCAAACCTGAACTCTGTTTGCAGTAAATACATGAAGAAATAGCATTTGTTTGATTAGAAAAACCAGCACACACACAGTCTGCCGACACAGTAATGCTACCTTCTCCCGTGCTGTCTCAAGCACGTCTCACGGCCCAGGAGCTCTCCTGGCAGCTCTCGGGCACAGGCAATGCCCACGGCTGGCACCACAGCAGGGGACAGCTGCTGGAAAAGTGACACAGACAGCTCACCACCACGCTCTAGCTGACAAAATCAGGCACTAGATATATTAATTTATATGTATATAGCAGAGCTTCAATGACAGAAGTGCACTGTTAGGAGGAGGCTTCTTGGGGAGCCTGTTTGCCAGCATTTCCGAGGCAGCAGTGACCATCACTGAGCATCCCTGCTCCGTTTCCTATAAAGTGCACTTAAATAAAGAGCAACCCTAAGAGCAGAGGCAAATGCCAACTGCATATGAACAGAAGATCTTCTGTGCAGATTCCCGATACAGCACAAGGGAAATAAAACAAGCACAGTCAGATAGCACAGGCTCCCGATGGGCATTGGGCTGTTTAATCTCCGTAACGACCCCACGATATTTCCCCTGGTCTGGGGACGCCGATCCCCCCGCAGGTGGCTGGGTGCTGCCCCTCAGCAGCCGGGTGCTCACGGGGTGCCGCCACTTGCCCCAAAGCCATCGCCTCCCCTCGCTCCGAAATGGCGTCTGCTACCATTTTAGAGCTCACACAGGAGTGAGAAAGAAACACTAACGCAAGTGAGTGACGTGATTTTTTTTTTTTTGGATACTCTCCAGAACGTAAAGGTTTCAAGGGCACAGGCAAAGCTTTCTTGGAATGGATAAATGGTAATTGATGTTGCAGCTGCAACCTTAGCTAGAGCTCACGGGATTTCAAATGTACTGTAGCCTTAAAGTATTTATGGCCAGAATATGATAATTAAATTACACGTTCAAAACTTTCACATTTATTACTGTGCACTACTAAAGCAGCCAAGACGTCCTGCCTTCAAGGGTAGGACTTAATTTCTATATGAATGAATTTATACATATTTTCCAAAAATGTTGACGTATTTTGTTTTTATTGCTTTCATTGTTCTTTCATTATTTCCTTAAATAAAGAGGCAGTAAAAAACAGTAAAACAGAAGCCAGTACCTTTAGATTTAAATAAAACCTTTACATAAGAATATGGAATCAAATCCTAACACACCATCCTAAGTCTTTATGCTTAGCTGGATAACAAAATACGCGTTACATCTTTGTATAGTTTTATAGACGGTTGTAGATCCTCTGAAAACTTCGTTTTCAAGGATTCTGTCTTGCAGAAACATCCAACTTTATACACACACACGCACACTATGTTTAGAAACTAAGGTGCAAGCAGGTGGCTCTGCAGAAGGGGACTGTGCTTGGAAAGACCGCAGGACTAATATGCAGCAAGTAGAAGAAAGCTCGAAAATCTACTTGGAATTTGCTTTATAAAAATGCATTCTGATTTTAAACACAATATGGAATTGTTTCTAGTCCACTTGATCTCTGAATGCAGCAAGCTCTGGTTCTGAGCTCCACAGCCACAGAGAGATGTTTTACCTCTGTGACACTTCCTTGGAAGCAGTTCAGTTTTCAATATTAAAACGCCAAACCTTGCAAACAAACCAAAAGTCAGTGTACCCGCCAAAGAAGTATTATCTGAACAGACGTCCTTTAACATACTAATTTCAGTGCCGGTACACAGAATTCAACAAGACAGGATTCTTGCACAGAGATATTTTGGTTTTAGACCAGACCAACGAGCTTGACTCTATCACGTTTTAGCTTATCCTACATAGTCACAATATATCTGAAAACGTATTTCACTCAACGTATCTCTAAAAAGTAATTTACTCCAGAGGAATCGAACTGAAAATATTGAGCAGGGCTTGTTCCACTAATGACCTCATATGAGCTATGCATATATTGCTCAAGTTTTCTTAATGTGAGCACTTCTGTCAGTCACAGGGCTGTAGTCACAAGCTGCCAAAATGATGCTGCTAGGAAAAAAGGCAAGACATCTGGAAAGCTGACTGTAACGTACATGGAAAAATATTAATGGCACTGTATGAAACGCAGCAAAAGGCTGAACTGAGCTTCAAGAGTCACGGACCAGATATTTTAAAAGCTGCAAGATAATACTTCCATAGTATCAATTGATTCATAAAGCTATAAATAAATTTGGACTGATCATTAGAAGGTTCGTTTGTGCTATTTTAGGAAAAAAACAACAAGACTTTTGGTGCCAGTACAGCCCTTTAATAGTAATCCTGACACCAACTTTGAGTGTGTACACACACTGTTATTCACCACAGTTTGTGCGTTTAACAGCACTGCATAATTATTTTCTGCTTTGCTGAAAGAACAAACAACAAACACAAATGAATTAGAAACAAAACCTGAACTTTTCTAAGAAAGGAAAAACGGAAATAAGGCAAGTGAAGCAGAAAGGAATTTTTCTTCATTAATTCTTTCTACAGAAATTAAAGAAAGCAATTTAAAAGTAGAGCTGATACCAAAAGAACATCAGGACAGTACATTTTTCAGGGCATAGACTACATTTCCTTGCCAGTCTGTATGAACCATTGCACAATGTGTCTTTACGCTTGGCATAGACTTTCAGACTCTTTTGTCAACAAAAATAATACATTTACATGCAGACCAGCTTATTATGGAGCATTAACCAATGTGTTACATTCTGGGCTCTGCTTCAGTGAAAATATATGAAGAAGAGGGACAGGGCTGCGTGCCAATTTTAGGTTTTGGCCTCAGTCCATTTGATGTGGATCCAGGATGACTTGGTTGACTGTTGAGTCATAGGTTGTTCAACTGACATTATTTTACATTTGACTAGTTATTGTTCTTTAAACTTTGAACAGGAGTCCAGAAGCTCAAAAAACGCCAGTGAAACAAACAAACAAAAAAAAGGAAAAAAGCCGAGCTTAAACAAGATTCTTGAGGAAGAAAAATGCTCTCCTTAAATGCTCTATGTTTAGCAAAGACAGCCTAAAAATAAACACACCAAACATTCATCTCACAATTAAAAAAAACAAAACTTGTTATATTACAAAATACCTGTAATGCCCAGTGTGAACCTTAGAATTACCAAAACTGTTCAATTACCAAAACTGCCCCTACTAACATAAAAACGGGAAAGAGAAGCAAACTTTTTTCTCTCCAATAAAATAAAGATCAGTGAGTAAAATAAGTACTGTATTTTTAACAGACGTAACAATAATATTGGTTTCCATTTAAAAAACATAAATGGGTTTCATATGGATGTAATCAGAAATGAATGCCTTATATAAGAAGCATTGCATGAAACAATAGAAATCTTTAGCGAATGCTGATTCCTCCCTTATTTTCAGTATTCTTCTACTCCATTTTACCCCAATCTCAGATAGCAGGTATGTTTTCAGTAGGTTTTGATCCCCTGTGAAGAAAATAATTTTATATACAAATTCAACGCTTTAATAGTTTTCAAAAAATTGGTCTGCAGCTAAAGAAACAGGAAGAACCTCAGTCTCTTGTTATTAAGAAATGCAATGCAGCATGAACAGACTGCCTCTGCTACAATAATCAGGGTATGAGGCTATCAGCTCTTGTAACTTCCAAGAGCATGAAAAAACGAGCATTAAAAACATGGTATCTTGGGTGCTCTGCTGCATGACAAAAATACTTCTGACGACTTTCAGATCTTACAGCTGAGGATGACTGAGATGTCCTTCACAGTGCTGAAGGCCAGAACTGAAGCTCAGTGCCAGCAGAGCAGTAAGAATTGTGTCTGGTGCTGGCCCAGGTGTGTGGACCCTGTTACACACAGTCACAAGCAGTAACTTCACTTGAAAGGGTAAAGATCCTTTTGTACCACATTAGAGAGAGAACAGAAATTCAGGTAGGAAAGGTAAGGAACAAACTGAAAAATTGTTGTGACTTAAAAATCAGAAAGTTGCTGAAGGGCAAAACGCGGCGCTGTCATGCTGCTGAGCTCCCTGAGGGAAAGGCCGAGCCCTCCCACTCCACAAACACTGCCAAGAAGTTTTCTTTCATATTTAAGGCTTCGGTTTTGATGCATTTTACTCTTCATCTCCAGACCTGTAAGTCCACGTGACAGCTTAAAAGCAATCAAACGTGTCCAAAAGGTATTTTCCAAAGCCTTATACGCTTTTTAATGCCTTTAATAGGATAATTTTATTTCATTTCAGCTGGCCTGGGACACCTTTGATGCAGAGAATACATACAAAAGCACTCTTCCCCTCACAGGAACAGGAAGGAAGGTATGTGCTAAATTTGCTTGCTGAAGCAGAATCGGCCATCTCAACTTTTGTTAACGTTTTCAGGAGGACAAGCAACAAGTACCACCATAGACCGGTAAGATGTGCATAGCTGTTGTATGCCACTTTCATGGCACTTTCAGGTCAACTTTTTATTGGAGTGTCGGAATAGCGCTATAATTACTTTTGTCAACACTGTTAAGCAATTACAGATATAATTTCTGCTATAGGATGCATACTCCGTAGGTTATTACCTGCTGTTAATCCCACTTGGCATCCGTCTCACACTTGGACTACCAAGCTACCTCACCGTGTCTCTCCTGTTGCACACTCCTGGACTTCAAAAGTATTTCTTGACCTGGATTTTGTATTTTTATGTTTTTGCCAGTACTTTTAGGTCTTGCCTTCTGTCTCTCTCCTGGATTTCTCATTTTATTTTATCCACATTCATATTATTTTATCCACATTCCTAAGTCCTCTTCCTCTACCCCTCCCCTTCAGATGAAGGAAACTATTCCTTCCCTGTTTAACCTCACATGGTTTCCTGGCCACATTGTTCATCTATGCCTCTTTGTGTATTTTCTCTTCCTGAGCAGCACTGGCAACTCCTCCCAATTTAAGCTCCATCTGTGAATTTCATTAGCAGGCTGTTTACCTCGCTCACATAGCCATCCCTAAGGTGACTAGTAAGGTAATCCTAGGGGCTGTACGGATCTACCGCCTCAGTCTCTCTTCTCTGTCTTAAGCACAGCTCTTACGATAATTTATTATTCCAAGTTTGAAATGGTGGGAATGCCAACATTCTTTTGGAAAATTATTTAAAACCTTCCTGGTGGGAAGCCTTTTTTTCCCCCCCTTTCCTGAATTTCAGAGGTCATTACAATTTCATGCACTCTTATAAAGGTTCTAATGACAACTACAAACCAAGTGTTTACAGCACATCTATCCATCGTCATCGCTAACTTTCACTAACAATTTAGTCACCCTGATTTGGCAGAATTGGTCACGGCATCTCAAAGAGAAGAATTTAACTGACTGTAACGAAGCGTGGTCATTGTTCAAGATTTACTTCATGTACTACGTATTTCCCAGACCAAAATCCGGCAGAGCCAAAGACACAGGCTGGGGAGCACAAAAGGCAGGTTTGCCTGCCAGTTCCTTCAAGCATTTTTTTTTAAACCTGTCAGATGAACAGTCAATCAATCCTCTTTTAAAAATATTTATGTAAAGTGAAGGGGGAAGTAATAATACAAAAAAAAAAACACAACAGCCACGTCAATCAGACACGATTGAGAAGACCCTATTTTGGTACAAGGACCGTTTATTTAAGTCCTAGCTTCAGAATCAGTTTTTATAGCAGCGAGTACTACAGAAGCAAAATAAACTTGCACTAAGAGTCCCATGGTACAGAATCCATAAAGTGCAGACAGCTGTGCACGCAGGAAGGAGCTTTCTCCTCCAGAGAATTTACTGGTTTAGTTTTAGACAGCTGAGCACACCTCCTAAGAAAAAGCCCATGGACACATAGACATTTCCTGCTCTGATGGACAGTCTGGCAGCAGGCAGCGCCCTTCAAACAGTGTATACTGATGCCCTTTCCTGAGGTAAAGTTAAAAAATAAAAATAAAAAATAATGCATCAAGCTCCTTGTGCTACGACCAAGAGCACTCCCTACAAAGACCAAATTCCTTTCCTTATTAATAGCTGAAGTTTAGCAGGTAAAAGAAACTGAAAGGAAACACCTAAAACTCAAGAAACTGCGTCTGTAGCTGAAAATTACAGTAAGTACTTTTTTCCACGAAGGCAGTGTTCAAAACTTAAATTGTTTCAGCTGCAGCACCTCCTACCACCGCTCAACATCAGCGGTCTGAGCATGGCTGTAGTGTAAGCCAAGTCTGTAACGAACCCAACCAGACAGACTGCGGGGTTAATAAAGAAGAGATTCTGACATTCAAAAACTTTTTTTTTTTTTTTTTTCCAAATAAGTACATAACAGTGCTTTTATCTGGAACACTACATTCTAACCTTAAATAAGCATCCGCCACATGGCAGTAACAATAGGTTGTACTGCAACGGCCTCTCCCAGGGCCATTGATCCAATGGTTCAGCAAACCTCAAGCTGCGAATGATTCTCTCTCATACAAAAGCTTTTTAACCCTTGCTACGATTTTCTCAAATGCATAGACAGCAATTAATTACCTAAACAGCTTTATGATCCAGGAAGGTGGTTAGCCTCTGCTTATTTTTAGATGGACACCGAAGCTGCAGAAGCACATCAGCTTCAGACCCGTGCACACAAGCGGGGTTCCAACCCCGCAGGGCAAGGCAGGCCCAGCCCGGTTCCTCCCCCCTCCGAAATCCTCCAAAGCATTTCTCTTTGTTAGTTCTGATTCTCCATGGCCTCTGATGCCATGTGATTACTGCGGAGCTGGACTTGAGCAGTAAATATCTGGACCATCAAAGGCTTACATTATTGCTCGATTGTGCTAAAATCTGTTGGAGTGCAGTCTCTGAAGCAGCGACCACGTCCAACACTCTGCACAGCCCCTACTTGCATGTTTCATGTGAGAAACATTAAACAAAGGTCAAATTGATAAACAAGAAAGTTTGCTAAGAGGAACAAACTGAACATTGATTCCACACTTAACTCTTTGTTTCAGGAAGATCTCCTTAGGGCCTGTGCTCAGGCACGTGTTTGAGGCACTGCTGATGGTCCCACCACTACCACACCGCCAGGCAGCGGGCAGGGACCCTGCTGCACTCGCCCTCCCTGCGATGAAAGGAGCCTTCCCTTTCGTAGGATCATCCCATAGCATGCAAGAGTTTTTGGTTTTTACCTTGCCTAAGGAAGTTTCCTCTATCTAATATGTTAGTGACAATGTAATAGCGGGATCCAGCTGAGAGGGATAAACCAGACGTTAGTCAGAGCAGTGTCTGAATCCTGCAGAACAGAGGAGGTGTTGGTGTTGCAGTGTTTCCAACTGCGGATTTGTAACTGAGATGAAATCAACAAATTAACCACCGCTACTGAAAACAAACAAACAAAAAAAGTAAGAATGTATCCTAGGAATAAAATAAAAATAAAAAAACAGGGTCAAGTTTACATCCAAATTAATTTCACCAAACTTGAAGACTACACGAGGTACTAACTTTAGAAGCAAAGGTACAATGCCCACCTACCTAGTCGATACCATGAAACACTTAACACAGGAATAATTCGATTCTTAACACCAAAGAATAATTCGATCCCATTTCTCTCCTCAGTGTCTGAAGTGGAAAACTGAACTTCTGATAATTTATGCTGCTAAATTTGACATGTTAGCACACCTAAATTTCAATGCGGTTAACTAAGGTCTGAATTTAAATTTTACACAAACTGATATGAAGGAAATATTTAAAGTGTATATATATATGTGTGTGTGTGTGTATATCTATATCTATATATAAAGTTTAAGTTTTATCATCTCATTTCTGATGTTCAGTGGATTATCATTATAGTTTTTCCTACCTGTAGCGTAGACCTTCCTCTTAAACCCTATTCTAATGTTTGAGAAATAAGAATTGATTCTCCATGATTTTCACCTTTTCTTGTTCTACAGCTGGGGACTCTCTAGTCCCAGAACAAAAATAAAGACAGCACCATAATGTAGTAATTGTCTTTAACTGGTACCACTAAAACAATGACAACAAAAACACACTGGCTTCCGTTATTTAAACCACTTCTGTATTTTGGATGCTCCCGTGTTTCAAGAAGCCTGGAATAATCACAGCTTTAACCATTCTACTGCAACAATCCACCCAGAAATACCGAATGCAGTCTGTACAAACCTAAATGTCTGGAGTTTTAATCTTGCTTGTAGATGGCCTGAGTGAGGCCAAGAACTGGAGATAAGCAGGCCAGCCTTTTCAAGGAGAAAATGATAAGTGTTTCCCTGTATTGCTTATTCTTGCAATTTTAATCAAGTCTTGCACCATCTGGCATTTTTCCTTTAGTGCTGCTTGTGAGCTTGCAATTGTAGGAACCTCTCTTTTCCGAGAAAAATCTGCTCTGAGATGAAGAAGATACGCGCTGAAGAGTTAAAAAAGCAAAGCAAGTCCACTCGAGTGTTTTTCAGCATCTCATGATTATGCTGAGCCACAAACCAGGGCATCAGTAGTATTTATAAGCTTTAAAAGTAAAACTTGAAGTACTTGAAGTTGTTTGATGAAGGAGAAAACAAATCCCACAGCACTTCCCACTGTGAGGGAAGAGTGTACCCAGAGATGGATGGGGTGTGCTGTTAGCAGCCCCCGACCAGACAGCGTGCGTGCAAAGTCATGGACATGTGCACAAACCCTGCACGGCCATGCAGCCATTTTCCAAACTCGATGCATTATGAGACTGTAAAGCGTTCATGGGAGTGAAAGCACCACTGAGATTACAGATTGCAAAGCCTGGCAGAGGACTAACTATAGCCTTACCAACATACACTAATGTCCATGCTCTGATTTAGCTCAGTACCTGAAATTCCTTTCCCAAGTTCTCATACTTCAGCACCAGCAGACTCCTTACCGTAGCTGACAGTCACTGAGAGCATTGTGAACTCAAATAATGCAATTCATTCCTTTCAGACAGACTTTTTCAGATTTTTTTTTTTTTTAATTAAGCCAACAACTAAATAACATAATTATAGAAATATTGTAGGGAATGTCATTTACACAAACCAAGGCCTTTAAAGGGCCACAGAAACCGCTAAGGCATCTTAAGTTGATCACGGAGATAGGGAATGGACTGGATATGCATTGAAGTGTTGAGGTGTTAGTATGGAACATTTATATGGGAAAGCATTTAAAATAATAAGAAATACTTTCTGTAAAATCTTCTCTTTCAAAAGCAGCCTTTACATTTCAGTCCTGAATTATGACATCAAAATGAAGTTTTCACACACGAGTTTAAAGGAGAGCTTCTTCCACACCTTTTCTGTGTAGAAAATAAGCATTTTCCTTCACATTTATTTGAGGTAACTAGAAACTAAGAAGGCTCCCATTACCAACCCTTAGTCCTCTAAAAATGTATGCTGTTTTGATTTTCCAAAGTAAGGAAGAGACCCAATATTCTGTAGACTTTTTAGAGCCTTGCAAGAAACTCAGGAAACGCATCCACTTGTTAACATTGAGAATTTCCTCCCCTCGCCGCTGTTCCTGGAACAAGCGCTGTCTGTTCACGCTCAGCCCCATCACGCCCGAGAAGGCAAAACAAGCCCAGCAGCTGCCAGAAGCCTGGCTGCAATTACACGGCAGCATTACCTGCATGTAGACAGGCTTTCTTAAAGAGATATACATTATGCAGATCACAAAAGAGATAAAATTAAGTTGGAAACAGGGTTCTATAGAATAAATAAGTAAATTAACCACACTAATATCCACGTTGCTGTTTCAACTGTATTGCCAAGACGCTCTCTGATCTGCTTTTGACCTCAAATTAAAGGCCAAGACTAGAGATTATATCTAAGACTGCTGTTTAAGAAACAATTACTGTAAATTCCTCATAAAAGAAGATTTTCTTTAACATCCAAATAGTCAAAACTCCTTGGAATATATACAACATTCGGTGAAAGGATACCATTGAAAATCACCTGCACATACATCTATCCCGACTGAAGCTGGGCTGAATAACATACACTTCGTGTTAGGCCCTTTGAAAGCATTCTGGGATTCTTCCCTGTTCTAAGAGCCACAGCCATGAACCCCAATCCACAAGTGGAATTTCCTAGCAAAAAGTATTCTTTTTTTTTAAATTATTATTTTTTTAAGGAATATATGATCATACTTTGAGCAGGGAAGGAAAGAGATGCAGCAGCAAAGCAGCAAATTTCCTGGCAAATCTCTAGTATTACTACACAGGCAAGAAGATCAATTGCAGACATTCATTCAGTCTGATTATTCTCCCACTTACAGCATAGACATATTTAACTGAACATTACATAAATTAGATCACTTAAATATTGGAAGAAATAAGAAGCGACACAAGTGCAAAACGCCAGGTTGCTCTGGCCAGATGCGTCCTGGCACCCAGACCACATTAACTTGTTGAGTACTTTTCCCCTACCTTGTAGTTCAAAACATGTTGGAAATCCTGCTGTGAAAGGTAATTCTCAAAGAGTTACGCTCTCAACTTCAGGAAGACTAAAAGATAGGAGCCACAGCATCAGCCTGGATGCCATGAGGATGCTGAGGAGACAGACACCAGCAACCAAGTGCACCCTGCACACGACAAGCCCCCAGCTATGTGCCTCTCCTACGTACAGAGCTCTCGCAGAGTCTGTGTGCACTGTGAGCACCTCCACAAACGGGTCAAACACAGGTTGCACAAACAAGGAATGGCTCAAGGACGGAAAGGAAATGCACATAAAGCTGCTGCACAGGTCCAAAGATGAACCTCAAGACATGCCACCTCTTGGCCCCCAACTGCAATGCTGTTTCTTAAAGGCTTCTAAGCAAACGTCAAAAGCTTTCCTCCAAAATCCGTTAGTCCTAATATCCGATTACCTCTCCTATCTTTCCCGAATTGTAATATTTAGGCCAGGAAAGATATATAATTGGAGGAAAAAAAAAAAAAAAAAAAAAAAGGGTGTTTTTTCTTTTTGTATTTGAAAGGAAAGGAAAGAACCAAACAACCAAGTAAAAAGGCCGTCTTCTGAGGCTGAATGCAAGTCACAAGTTCCAGGGCAGCTGGAGGCCAGCTGGCACGGAGCCTATTTACAGTAAGTTGTTTACTTGTTGTCTGACCAGTGACAGCTATAAAGAGCGAACCCACGAATCCAAACAAGAACCATGTTTTCTGTTGAGAGGAAAGGAAGAACAAAGTGGGCAATAATCAAAATATTCACCACTGATAGCAACAATTGACATGCTGCTTATTTAAATAACAGTGGGTATGAAATACTGCCCTCCTGTATGTACCTGCAAATCTAACCAGATGCACAGCTGCATTTGGGACACTGTGAAACACACTTGCATGTAGTCCCGGTAGTTGCCTGCTGGTGACATTATGTAAAAAAGGCTCAAGAAGATGAGAACAAAGTAGAATAGAAGAGTTCAGTTGGACAGGACCAAAGACCATCTGCTCCAACTGCACGGCCACGGCAGGGCTGACGGCGAGCTGAGGCATATTATGAAGGGTAAGGGCAGGTGAATTCCAAGGCACCCGTTCTGCCAACTGCAGACCAAGCAGCCACTATCGAACAACACAGGCTCGTGGCAGAGCAGGGCAGTTATCAGCAGAGGGCACTCAGGCAGGTGCAGTCACAGCTTGTTCCAAGACATCGCTTACGATAAAGGGAGGAATGGGGAAGGCTCTGCTGTGACCAGCGCTGCCTCTATGCCCCAATGCAGAAAAACAGGCGTTCGGGCTAGAAGCAGAGGATGCAGCACAGCTTCAGCTGGGCTCAGCAACAAAGGAGGCGCTGGGAGGCACCCAGACACCGGGACACCATCCCCTCTGTGCTGGTGTGGAGCCCCGGGCACAACCCATGGGGACAGGGCTGCAGGGCCCGTGCCTGTCCAGATGCTCAGGATTTGTGTTCGGACATGAATAAGTGAAAAAGTTGACTGGGTGAAACCTGTGTTGTCCAAACGGCTCAATATAGCGCTAACTTTCTGAAGTAACGATTGTTCCAACGTTTGAAGGTTTGGGGATGGTCCTGCACTGAGAACTTACTTCAACTCACAGAGAACTCACAAGCTCCCGGGCCGAACAAAAAGGAAATCACGTGTAATTCCTGTTGGTTTTTAAATGCCAGTTTCTCTTTTTCTCCTCTCTTTCTTTCTTTCTCCTTTCCATGCTCCTTCTCTTCCATATCTTTGTATTTTAACTTGATTTAAAAAAAAAAAAAAAAAAAAAGGCTGCTAGATACCTGACTCTGGCTCTTACCTCCTAGTGTTTTTTTTCCACTATCTGAAATTCTACCAGTACGTTAATTCAGGTTAAAAAACCAACCACACCAACCACAAACTGCTTAGTTTTCAAACCCCTTCACCTCCAAATTTATGAGAAACATTTTTATCTTCTTTATGTACTTGTGAAAACTAGATATAATTCATCTCAATTTCCATTCGTCTTTCTCAGCAATACCAAGAAGATGAAAAAACAAAACCTCAGTTATCTTTTAAGTAAGACTAGGCTCATCGACAGTAAAGTATAAGATACCACTGTGTACTGAAGAGCAATATGCTTTTGTGTGTGTGCACACAAATTTTTACATTTTTCTGCACATTTGTTTATTCATGTGAACTATTTTTATGTCAACAGCTTCCAGAAGCATTAAAACAAACAAACAAAACAGGCCAACTAAATAAAGTAACCCCCCATCTGAGGACATCACATATACACTGAGTGATTTTGTCTTCACTGCATTTCCAGCAAGAAAAAAATAGAAGTGGAGATTTGATTAAACCAGAGATTCAAACCAAAAGGTGTCAATTGCAATGAGTGTTGGAAAATTATAACCAAATATTTGATTCATATATTTGGGATGTAGGCTGGTAACATTTGTAACAACCCCCAAATGTCAACAGTTTCAGGATATACAGACTTTTTTTTTTTTTTTTTTTTGAAGCGCAGTGCTGCAGAAGTATTAATACAAACAGATGACAGACACCTGCAGGAGGAGGCAAGTGGTAACATTCCCCAGTTCACAATCATCCCACTCAGCAACATAAACTGAAAATAACGTTGACAAAGTAACACGAGCACCTGCCATCAGAAAGTTGAAAAAAATCCAAATGCACAGACCAAGAGAGAGGACTGCATGAAGAGCCTCAGGTAGTTCGGGGACATAGGAAAGACAGAACAGCTCTTCCTTGAGCACCCTGAGTTGTACAGAATACTGACTGAGCTCTAGAAATAAGAGCAAGAGATCAAAGCAGTGGATAGAGCCTCATCTCACAGTCATGAGAAGTTCTTCAACACCCATGCTGGCAAAGCCAGTCATTCTCAGGTTAACACCAACGGCTACCAGCGCGCTGCCTGGTCGCCAGCTTGTATTACTCAAGCTTCTCACGTGAGGTGTAAGGGTAAGGCAAAGCAATTCATACCTCGCACTATCTGCGGGATGACTCTTTAGGATTAGGAAGAATTAGAAAAAATGCTCTGAAAAGAAACACAAAGGATTCCAAACATCATTCCCTGCACATACATCAAAAACATTACTTGCTAAAATCACGATTCTGGCAAAATAATTAAAGATCTATTAATTTCCCACAATAAAGAAAGTGACCCAACTTATAGCAGAACACGTGAAGAGGTATTTGGCCAACCCTCTCCAATGGGTGATGGGCAGAGGCGACTGCTGGGTCCCACGGCACGGGGCTGCTGCTCACCTGCTGGACACACTGACTGCACCTCCCAGCCAAAAACCAAACTGCTGTCCAAACACACAACTGTTACAACTGAAAAGATTATAAGCTCTTTCCCAATATCCAACTCTCTCACTTTAACATAAAAACACCTCAGATTAAATGCATCTTTGAAACTAGAAATCTAGAAGCACCAGGAAGCATTGCCAACAAAGAAATAGCAAAATCACGTGCTATATAAAGGAGCGATTAAAAATATAAGATCACTGAATTCTATGCTTTGATATTAGAAAATAAATATAAATAATATTACCGGGATGGCTAAAATATTGTTAATTTATTTTTCTTGTATGACAATATTTGTATTTGTAGAAAGTATTACTAAATATTAAATTTAGATTTATGAAATTTGTATTTATTCCATTAAATTCATATTTATTCTATTAGAATAAATGCACTGCTGTTATGCTGAAGAGAAAGCGGCGAGGTAAGCGAACAGAACTCCAGTTTTTGCAAAAATAGGGATGGCCCTGACTGCTTCGGCTGTGCGTCTGCGGTAGGCAGCACAGAAATAAAAACATCTTCAGCGCTGCTACAGCAACCTGAAGTACGTGTGAATGAGGACAGCCGGGAGAGCTGGGGAAAATTTTTGAAAATACATATGACAGAATAAACTATCTTTATAACAGAAGATTTTTATTTCTTAGACGTCCTTGAAACTATGACTATCATATGAAGAAAGTGAAGGATAGCTTTCAAGTATGTAGAAACCTCCCTAGGCAGCATTTTGAATAGCCTGCTTTACTATAATTATCTTATTTGTAACAGTAAGGGTAAAATGAAGCATGAAAGTTAACATGCGAGGGTAGATGCATAAATGCACACACACACGAAGATACCATTATTAACAACGGGATGAAGAGCCCTGTGCAGGACAACTCCTTACCACCACCACACATTTCCCCAGTCCTTAGCACTACCGTATGGTGCACACTCTTTGCTTATAATTTTTTCCTCCATTTTGTCTGTTTGGCTTCTTGACTTTGGAGACTGCTTCTTTAGCACTGGAGGCAAACATCTGACACAAACACAGGTGTTCTGGTAATAAATTAAAAAATTACCACCCACCCCCCTCAGGCAGAAGCTACTCACACAGCCCTCGGGCTGAGCGCACCAAGGCTTTGTGAAGCAGCACAAGGCAGAGGTCATTCTCTTTATCCTTCCTGATAACACAAAACCTTATTTACTTTTTCAGCTGCTGTTGCACACCGAGCTGATGATTTCACAAAAACTCCAGACCCCCTTCCCTGAGCTGCAGCTGCCAGCTCCAAGCTCTGATTTTTTTTTTTTTTAATTAAGCAACGCATAGGCAATTTACCCTAGACTCATGGTCCCAGCTTTTCTCACACAGAGGCTCCCCCTTCCACTTTCCCGTGTGTTCACTATATTTTAAGAGAGCTTTCCAGTGTGGCACTGGGCTACCCAAAATAGCTCCGTATCAGCTTAGCCCAGAGCCCTCCCTCCCGTTCCCTTTTCAGGTCCCGTCTCAGCACTGACCCCAAGGGAATGAGGCAGTTGAGTTTTTCATCCTGTATAACAAACACTAAATCCTTTTGCTTCCTATTCTTTAACCAGTTCTCAATTCTCCACAAGGACCAGTCTTCCAATTCCATGCCAACTTGAGGTGCTGTTTGTATTTTTCCTTTTTAACTAGCCTTTGGCAAGAAAAACATGTCCAAGGCTCCAAAGGAAAAAAAAAATAATTTAGATTTTATTTTAAAGGTCACCCAGGCCTGGTGACTTGTTAACATCTCACACATCCCTCTGGTCACACACCTCGTGTGTATTTACCTCCGACACAGCCAGCTCCTCCGCTGCCCGTGCGTGAGGGCAGGCCCGCACCCCGCCACCAGCCTCCTCACGTGCCTCACTGCCCCACCAGCACCAGACACACCTGCAGAGCTCGCCAGCTCTTCCAGCACCTCTGCAAGGCACTCAAGTTCTTTATTTTTTATTTTTTAAATCACCTCTCACCTTCCTTTTTACATTTTTACCCTCCATGTTTTATGGGATTTCTGTTCAACACACCTGGGCAAGCTGCTCCCTGTTTTAAAACCCTGACTTGTTTTTTGTTGTTTTAAACTAAGACTTGCTTGGCCTGCATCAGCCTCACCCAGCTTCACGACCAGGAACCTTTCCAGCTAATTCCTAGCACCGCTGCAAACCAAGCCCTGAAGCGCACCGGCTCTCTGCATCCCACCCAACCCTTCAGCACATCTGGCACAAGCTGCTTGAAACGGCAGCGTGGAGTCACAAAGCTAGGGACAAAATATCAGGGCCTGGCTGTGAAACAGCCATATCGGCCAGAAACCTCCCTGGAAATACACGCTATTCGATGTGTCCGAGGGCCCTCCCACAGTCTATAGGCTGTTAGCTTTACAATCCCATAAATATATTGAAATAGTTTATGGTTTAGTTGCATCGTGTTTCTAACAACGTGACGGCAAATCATCATAGCTGAACCACCAATGTGATTTTAAACACTGTCTAGAGGAAGCTACCTTACAACCGGCAGCCAGGCAGGCATCATTCAGCGTGTTTAGAACAGATATCCCAAAGTCACTAACACTCATGTGGAACCCAGCCACCTTTTTCATCTGTAAAAGTTTAAGCTCTACAGAGATCTTCTGAATACACAACCAAACCCCAAAATCTTATCCTATCCTGCAGCAGAACATCATCCTGTGACAGCGGTTTCAATCAAAGAATGAGAACAAGCACCATGCGAGCAAGCACCATAACTCTTTCAGACAACCTTCAAAGTCATTATTTCATCTTCTAACGCACAGATAAGGAAGTATGTGATCTTCATAAAAGCAAAATCATTACAGACAGACTTGAGTAAGAAAGACACAAGTGAAGAAAAAAACTTTGTTAAACTTATTTCCTTCCTTTAATATAGAGCCTAGAAAGAGACTGATGCAAAAAAGAAGCTTAAGGAACAGACTAAAAGAATATGCATCTCCCTCAATACAGAAGCATTAAGGCTTTGGGAAATAAACTTTTCTGATTGTTGACACAGAAAGTTTTAGACCTTGTTGATGAAAAATAGCATTATAGCTTACCATTACTTCTATCAAGTTTTAGGGCTTCCCTCATTAGGTACGTGTTCTGATTCATTTTTTAATTAGAATGGAAGCTTTGAGATGTCCATATCTTGAAATGTGTTGCACACAGGAAGGCAGAGTTAGTAACACTTATAAATCCTTGGAAAGATTCAAAGAGCTGAATGTTGCATTTCCTTTATAGCTCTTCCTCAGTTTATAGTCTTGGGTCAACCAGGAATAGAAACTGAAGTCACTTCCTCCCTCCTTAATAGCATGTTGTGCAAGTTAGCCATGTAGTTTTTCTCTGACAGTTGGAACACAGTAAGTGACACAAACAAGTGCACTATTAACAATGCTCCAACCTTGTGGTTGTTATTCATTAAAATCTCAGATGTCCCAACCTATAACATGTTAAAAGAATCTTTAAAGTGATAAAATAGGTCCACGCTCACCTGACGAACCAGTTGCTCTTGTTTGAAAGTAGTCAGATATCTGGTATGACTAAGAATGCAATCTTGTAAGCATCCCAATATTAACTGCTCACTTAAAAAAAAAAATAAAAAATTGCATGCTTTGTTACTCAAAATAAGGAACTCTGAACATTCAGGTTTTCGTGTTTTTTTTTTTTTTTTTTTTTTTTTTTTTTGTAGTATTTGCATTTTATACCAGAAGTTTTAGCACTGAATTTCACTTTTATTAAATCACACACTTAAGCTGCAAATAAGCTGCCATTTCATTTGAACAGACCTGTCTTCTCTAACTATGGAAAGCTAATTCATTACAAAACTTGCTGGATCAGTTTTATTAAAATTGAAGGTGTCAGAATAGCTTCCTTGTCAGTTCAGAAAACAGCAGATGTGTGGGGCTTAGTAGAAATACGTGTTCAGGAAGGACAGAATTCATTAAAGTACATGAAATCAACATCAAGAGACTTTGCAACAGAGCAGGACTCAGATTTAAAAATGGTTAGTTCCCACAGAATTCAATGGGGCCAAACGACCTCTAAGAAGCCTTGCCTGGACTGTAACAAAATAGAAGAGGTTAGAAAAAATGCTTTTCCTGAAAGATGCTAGCATTGAAGTAGCAGCTCTTTGGCTACAGAGAGCACAAGGCAGACTGTATTTGTGATACAGGATCTCTTCACGTTCATTTTTCTTTTAAGCCTTAAGCTTATCAGGATTGTTTGGCCAAAGCAAATAACACAAAATATATTACAAAGTCTTCCCTTCCCTCTAAAAAGGGATTACACAATTTACAAAATAAATTGGTAAAAAAGACATCCTACCATTCTTTACGAATTAGATTTTAATCTATGTTTGTTTGGAAATCTGAGTAAGGTAGCAAAAGCCAGCTTGCTTAATTTATTTTCCGAGTACAACTTACAGCCTTCTACTTTTTCTTTAGTATTTTATTCCATTTTGAACCACTCTTCTCATAGCAAGTATCTCTTCAACACAGTAATTTACCATATTCACAAGACCTAATCCTGCAGAGCTAAATAAAAACACAGTAACAGCTCTTTTTGACATAAAAAGTAATTAAAAATGGTGCAACCCTTCAACATCATCGTAGTTCTTTTCGTAAGAGATCTACCAGACTCGATCACTGAAATAAACAACCGAAAATAGCACAATAAAAATAATTCACTAATGTATCTTTGGAACTTCCTTATCAAAAATACTGTAAATATATTGAAGTTACAATTTGAGAAGAGTATGGTTTCTTGCATTCCCGAGAAAACTTTTATACAGAGGTGAAGGTTTCTAATGGTACCTATGGTTAAAAAAAAAAAAAAAAAAAAAAAAGCTAACAAGGTATTTTAGAAGCACGCAATGTATATTTCCTCTTCCTCTGGTTATTTGTTTGTGCACTTACGGTGTTCGCACTACCTGGCTTCCAGGAGATGCTGATCTTTGCCTTCCAAACCGGACCCTGCCCCAGCCTCCCAGTGCCTCACCCGCCTGCTCCTCAGCCCCAGTGAGCGTCTCCCCAGCTACTCGTCCCCCAGCCCTGTGGGTCCTGCCCTTCCAGCAAAATGGGGTGGGACCCACATGGGGCATCTTCATCAAAGTACCCCCAGCTGCTGCGGTCTGATCACAGCTGGGTACAGCAGGAAAATGGTGGGGGAGGCAGCAAGCAGCTCTAACAGGTTCCCAGCAGTATGGAAATCCCTAGAAACCTTGCAAATACTTGAGCCAAAGGTTTCCTCAAGAAAACCCTAACTACCCAGAAACCCAAGATATAGATTTTTTTTTTTTTTTAAATACGTATATAAAAAAAAAAAGGCAGGTTTCAGAAAGCCATCCCCAACAAACCTGCAAAAAACAGTATTTGAAGTCTGTTCAATTACAGGCTTAAAGGATTTGTTTTGGGAGGGAGAATGTTTACATTTCTGAATGAACAAACCCTCCAAAAAGAGTAGCTAGAATTTCACATTACTCCAATATTTCCACCATATTTATTTCCTCAAATGAAAGAATTATTAGATTGCTGCATTTGGAATCTAGACTGAAAGCAAACTGATAGGAGGTAACAGCGAAGTTCAAAACAACAACAACATTCTTCCAGGGGCTTACAGAGAATTTTGCCACTCAGTATAATATAGATGCAGACAGACTAGATAACGATTTGAGATCTAAGGAGACTGCATTAGCTCAATCCCCCTTTCACTGGTAACCAATACTTCTTTAGGCTTCCGAGCCTCACTAGAAGCGGGACTTCAGCATGAACAGACATGAACAGAAAAAACAGAAACCTCATTATTTTGCTGCATTTAAAGACCGGAGGCAGCACAAAAGCAAGCACAACACAAGTGTCATTAGCATAGCCAAGGAAGGGTGAGAACAAATCCACTCTTTTGCAAAGAATATTGAAGAAGAGTACGCGGATTTAAAGTTAGCCCGGGTGACATTCTGTAGCTACAAGCTTAATTAGTTGGTTTTCATAACCACAGTAACTCCTTCTGCAGAGCACTGCCTGATCACTGAGTATTTTCATTTTCGTTTCTGCAGGAAGTTTGATAAACCATGAACATTACAATTCCAGCAAAAGGAACTGAGAGAGACAAGGCATTCATATCAACTATGGGGAGAAATTAATGCCATCGACATGTTTGATTGTCTATTTTCCCACTACTAGGTGTGCTCATTGCTCACCTGCTAATTTGATCTTCATTTTAAGTCAAGTTTTCCCAACTGATGCATGTGAATAAAAAGAGCTATTTATAAGGAATTCTATCATTCAGAAAGAATCTGAATTGGTCATTTCATATGCAGTCTGCTATTATTTCTCCAAATATTTATTGTCTTACTGCAATTCCACATTCCCTCACCCATCTCCAGTATCTATAAGCTTTTCTGGATATCAAATTCGGAATCTGTAATTTAAAAAAGCATTTAAGGGTCTATTCTCAGTTAAAACATGAAGTAGATTAGAATATAAGACAATATAAAGCATTTTATGAAAAACAGTCTTAAGAGAAATTCATACCTAGCACAAGATTAACAGAAAATCAACAGGCAAAAAAAAAAAAAGGAAAAAAAGAAAACAACATCCAAGAATAAAGTAAAAGTAATTAAAAAAAAATACTACAGTAGAGAAAGCACAGCTAGGCAGCATGCAAACTGAAATCAGGACATGAAACTATACAATGTGCAATTATCTGTTTTTTTTCTTTTAAATTTACATCTATGAACTGCATTCTTGCATAGCAAATCCACACACATGCATGCAGCACATGCATGTTTTCAGCTCTGATTTGTTAAAAACATTGAGTCAATGGCTTAAAAAAGTTCTGTTAGCTTTCTGGAGCAATAAAGCTATTTTTTTTTTTAAAAAGTGAGAAAAAAACTGCATGGGTACACAGAAGTACTTAACGTGCTCATGGCATAGACATGTTGATTTAAAGCACATTGTTAACAACCTGCAACTTCTGATGGCATAAAAACCTACCGAAAATGGGAGAACTCCGTATCTCTTTTGTGACAGCACACTTACAGATGTATCCATACACCCCTCATTTTTACGTGTTATATCCCCTGTATTTTACGTGTATACCACACAGCCCCTCACGGACACAGCATTACCTGACAGCCAGCCTTCTTCGAAGCCACACCAAGCATCCCTTCCCACACCAAGCATCCTTTTCTCCCCAAGCCTTGGTGAATGCATTACAGATACTTATGAACTGCTGAGGAGCACGGTATGGAACCGGGCTCCAACACAGACTACCGAAGTACAGCAGCACACTGCCTTTAATTCGCCATGACAAACACCGCAAGTGTGGCTCTGACTGGCAGAGAGGCTCCACCATGGAGTAATTGGCATCTGCGCTGCGTAACGTGTTCTACCAGCATCGTTCTGGCAGCAGCTCCTCTTCTGCAGAAATCTGTACTGCAACAGTAACAGACCGTATTACCATGCCATTAGACATTATCACACATACACACCAGGCTGTGTCAAGCAGGTTCTTCAAGTAATAACAAAAATAAACCGCATCAGCTGCTCTTTTCTGTCACAGCCACCAAACTCCCAGCTAATGAGCCAACTCTGCACTGAGGAGCAACCCTTCAAAGCTCGCAAGAAATTCAGGAGGGTCACAGAACTTCAGGTTTGCGCTCTCAAAAGCAGCTTACGATGGCACATGAAGGTTTGGAACACCCAAGGATGTGCCAATGCCACGAGCCCAAGGGCACCAACGCTGCCCGAGTGCAACGAGGAGCGTCCTGCTCCCCTCACACAGACCCCGCAGGTGCTGGGAGCGCCACGCGAAGGCTGGAGGAGTCTGATGCAAGACCAAGAACTCCTTTGCTGAAGATTTTACAGAATTTCACATGGGCCATGCCATTTGCCTGCCCCAATCACCCTGCCAGAGATGCAGGCGTGCACAGGGAAGCCAGGCTCCTGGTGAACAGCAAGGTTATCGCCTTTCAGCCTCCTCCAGCAGCACTTCCAGGAAGCCGAGGCACGCAAGCAAATACTGTGAGAAAGGTACGCACACGCAAAGAAACAACGCTTCCCCCCGTCCTCTGCCAGAAAAAAAAAAAAAAGAAAAAAGAAGTTTCTAATATAACGCAGAAGTCTACCACAACAGAGCCTTTAGGTAAGGAGAGCTCCAAAACTAGAGCCCTGAGCATTACTTAAAACTTGTTACCTAAAACAAAAGTAACCAGAAATGTGAAGTATCTGAGTAAAGCTGAGTAAATTGCACTCGGCTGCTAAGAAGTTCCATATTAAATCTTCTGTGACCATGATGCACGAACGCAATCACCATTTCCAGCTGTTTCCTGACACACGGGGTAACCGTGCAAATTACTGCAAATTGTATGGAGAGCGTACTACTGGAGAAACCCGCTGTGGAACTCGGTTTCTTCACTAAATTACAGCAGCACTGAACTCAATTCAAGAATGGCATTATTATTATTTTGGAACTTGTTTCTCAAATGCAGCTTGACCTCTGACATTTCGGGAGAATTGAGATCTTTGAACAGAAAGTAGAACTTGCACATTACATCACGCCTCCAAAAACACGGCAGCAGCTCACTAGACATTCAGATTTACAGTGCACCGGGATTTAACTTTCCAGGAAGACTTAACATGGAGTGTGAATCCATAGGTACAGATGGAATCGTGAGCTTTAATTATAACAAATTGATACGGGCTATATTAAGAAAGCAGTTGGCTGGTACAGAAATGTACTCTGCAAGATGTCAAGATGGATTTGATAGAGGAGCACTGCTTCCTCCAGAAATTCCCCCAGTTGTAGTGACTATTGATTTAAGGAGCCATTAATATTACACTCCCCGTGATACCCTGGATAAGCAGCGTGGCGTACTGGGATCTAAACTTAATTCTCACTTCCAAGAGCAGCCAGAAAATCCTGACATCAGCTACGCTGCCAAACTCAGCCCCACGTGCAGGAGCTCACGAGGCCGCGGTTACCCCGAGCTCTGCTGCGCTCCGGGACCTCGGAGCCCAAGTGACAGAGACGGCGGCACAGGCCAGCAAGGCAGAGGGATGTGCTTTTGTCACTGTGTGAACACGATCCTATTTCCCGCGATGCAGTACAGAGCTTTAACACACGAAGATGTTGTTTCAGCCAGGGAAAGAAGTCTGGCAGAAAGTTTCTCGGTAGAGTTAGCACCAGCTGAATCAGCTACGGGCATAGGAAGCTGGTCCAAAACGTGACACCTTCACAGCAAAGATGAGGCAAGAAGAAAAGCCTCTGGGAGAGAGTAATTGGACTAAATTGAGCTCCCAGCCCAGCTGCTTCTGGACGAACACTCGCTCACCCCAGCTCGCCGTGCCACACAGCCTCCCGCTGCTGCCGCGGTTCCACTCAGCCTCCTGCCCGTGGGCACAGCAACTTGATTGCTCCGTTTCATTTCTGTCCCAAGGACAGCTGAACCTAGCTGACGCGAAGTCAGCGACAAGGCAACGAGCTGAAAGGAATTACTGTAATTTTGTGTGCGTGTCACCTACTGCAGCCATCCCGGTTCACTTCCATCCCATGGAGATGGGGCTACCAACCCGCAGTGTCTTTGCATAATTTCCCGAACCCAGCATACAGAATGGGATTAACTCCTGGCCTACGAGTATCTTGGTTATTTAGGCAAATACTGTATTATAAATGGGTTTCACACTACGTGAATCAGTCAGAAAACCTGTCGTGAGTACTCCACATAATCTGTGTACCTAATGATGCAATGCTTCAACACTTCAGCAAATTATGAGATTAAATTCATGTATACTGACAGTGTCTGGGAGACAAAGTCTATAAAAATCAAAGAGCTTAACACAACAAACTCTCTGGATCTGTTGTACAAAGTACTGTATGGTTACACATTCTTCCCAGCTGTTATCCAGCTCCACACCTAACTGTTCTTAGAAACACAGAAACAAATCTAAGTTGATTTTTTTATGAATGCATTTTAAAGTTAATTTCTCTATGCTGGAGACTACACACCATCAGATATTTTAATAACACAAAAACAAGGTAATTGTAAAGCTCTTGGGTTGAGAACAGGATTTCATTAATACTTTTTTTTTTTTTTTAAATCTCAACAATGACAACTTTGGAACGCTTTGCAGAACGAATGAATTATGTTATCCCAGCACATCAGTGGCACAGTATCTGCTTAGTCAGCCTTAATGTACCCTTTAGGGAAAAAAAAAATAAAATACAATTAGATCTAGTAATATTCCAGAAACAAGGGGCTTGTGAGGGGAAAAGCTACTAACAAGAGACACACATTCATTTTCTCCCAGGCCAGTGTCCGAGTGCTGAGTCCTTGCCCCCTCCTGTAAGCTGGTGGGCAAGCCCCTGATCTATTGCCCAGCGGCACAAGGACAGACACTGCTCCGGCCAGGAGGTCTAACAAAGCGCCCTAAGAGAACTGCTCACATCACACCTCAGACTAACGTGCCAGCACTGAATCTTGCATTTGCTCCAAAAAGCATTCTGAAAAAATCCAGAAGCCACTGATTACTGAAAAAAAAAAAAAAAAAAAAAAAAAAAGTAACAGCTTATTTCGATGCCTAGCATACCATAGGTAAAAGGCTAATGGAATTAAAAGATGATCTCTTACTCCACTGAGCTTTGTGCATCAATGAAGAACAGGTAAAGAAGCGTTGCGAAAATGTTTGCAACCAGCATACCCGGCGATTCAAACTGGTCAAATAACCCAGCCTCCATCCTCCCGAACCACATCGGACGAACGAGGCCACGAAGGAGCTGCGAAGGCAGCCCCCTTCAGCCCAGACACGCTGGGACCAGCACCGCCTTTCCCACCACCTTTTGGACCAACTGCAGAGCTCTCATTGCTGGAACAGCCCCACCAACTCAGCTGGCTTAAGCAAACGCACCAGGGAACAACTCTGGTGAACCCAGGCACTGAATCTGGGAAGGGAATGGGAGCAGCAGCCTCTCTTGTGTTTGAGGTGTAGCAAACAGGAACAGTCAAACTGTGGCGTGCGCATCGCATCGCTCAGCCAGCGCTGCCAGCTGCTCCTCCAGGATCTTCACTACTCAAAGTTAGGAAGCATTTCAAAAAAAAATTAAAGGAAGCCCCCCAGCAGCCCACCTGGTATGTGGTGGCGGTAAAAGGGAAGCCCAGGAAGAGAGAGGAGGACTTGGCAAGCCTTTACAACACACAGCTAGCTCCAGTTTGCAGTTACAGCTACGCACGGAACGGCTCGCCCCTCTGACTGCCCAGTTACTGTATTATTTTCAACAATACAGTAACTGGGCAGTAACAGCCAAAGTAAGAAGGGATGTTTGCAGCCCCAGCACAGTTCCCCCCTCTGTGTAAAGCCCTGATCTTTAACACAGTAAATAGATGACGCAGGACTTGGTGAGGCGTCTATTTCACATCGATGAGAAGATTCATCAGGAGCTGCCTTAAACTACAGCCTTGCTTTTACTGCCCGCCTTTGAGTACAGTGGGGTTCAACTACTGTTTAAGATACGTAACACACAAATATGCAACGGAAAACAAAAATCAACTTGTGTTTCACAAGCTGGAACTGGGACTGAAACCAAGGTCATTATAGGGGGTGTAAATTAGTAGAAGTTACCAATTTGGGCTGGACTCACAGAAGCCTACTCAGCTACCAGCCAGCTGAATGGATCATTTTAAATGGGAAGAAGTGGATTATATCTGATGTGAGCTATGGTTTATCTAGCTACCTTCACTCTCACAGCACCTTTCACCATATGCTGCGGGACACCCCTAACTCAGGCCCTCCTGACAGAACAGGTAACCTCCTCGCTGCGCATTTCCAGAACGCAAAGCCTGACCCCAGAGTTACACTAGGCTGACAAATCACAACACAGGCTAACAAACCCTGGAGCAAGCCCTCCAAATAACGAGTCCGGGTTTTGTGTCAAAATAAAATGATGAAGTACGGCACGCTTCAGAATGTGCCATACATTGCACACTGCTGAGTCAGACAACATTTAAAGCACCGCGCTCGGCCGCGCCAAGCCACCGGCCTTGGCCGAAAGCCAGCCCGAAACAATGAGGTAAGACAAACGGACAACTGACCTTTGCCATCTCTAGCAAGCGATCCCTGCTTTCCCCTTCCTTCGAGTAAAATGTCCGAGCCCAAAGCGGCTCCCAGCTAGGCAGCTGTGACCCACCAGCTCTCCTGGCTGCAGCCGACCAGCAGAGCTTCCCCCCAAAAAAGACTCTCCTCCTCTTCCATGGCTTCTCGCAGCTCTCGCCCTTCCTTAAACCTCCTTAATGATCCTTATCCCCCACAAGCTGGAGCACTAGGAATGATTTCAAATGTAATACTAGAAGCCGTAACGCTGCCAGTGGGGCCCAGTTTTTGTAAATTCTGGCTGTAGGCTAAGAAAGAAAAAAAAATCCGCGCTGCTGCATGGCTTCTCCTCGTCTTCCACTCCCCCCCCCAACAAGCCACATCTCCAGGAAGTCAGAGGAATAAAAAAGCTGAGTGGTATATGCATTAAATCCATTACTGCAGAGTCCTGCGAGCATGTGGCGCTAAAATCATTCCCCGAAATTTAACAGATTTCACTGGCATTTATGCAGTAAACCACCAGTAATCCCAGGTTAGAGCCAGACACCATCAAAACCTCAAATTCTTCAGCGAGGCATTTACCAAAACCTTGTGGCTTGCTTTGCTCCTCTTTCAGATACTGACCCATTTCTTCTATCAAAGCAAACCTACGGCAAATTCTCGCCATCGGCCTCCTTTCCTGATCCTCCTGTCCACTGATCCCTTGACCTGCTGCCTTCTCATCGATCCAGATCTTCCTTGGGCAGCAGGGACCTCGCCAAAGCCACCCCTGGGAGCCAGCCCCGAGCCTGTCCTGCTGCTCAGGCTCCTGCACACCCGCACGGGCACCGAAGCCTCGCCACGGCCCCGAGGTGCCGCCGGCAGCACCGGGACTTCTGCCGATTCATTCATTTGGAGCAAAGTTCTAAAGTTTGCGTTCTGTGGGCTATCTGCGTTAACTTCAGGATACTTTCCACTTCTCGTGGTGAAACCGATCGTTTTTTTCAGCCCTGACGATCACGTACCTCATTAGAGAGGGCTTGCTGTGCTCTCCTCAGGAAAAAAAAATCACTTAAAAATTGCATGGCAAATTTCAGACTGCACATCTATAAAGAGATGTTACACGCTTTCCTTTAAAGCAGGAAAGGTAAACACTACCTGAACACCAGGAGAGAACTGTAGCTTTTCACCCACACATTTAGTACCTAATTAACATTTCTGAACAGTAAATAAGACCACCAGCACTAGGAAATGCTTCCTACCGGAAACTGAAGTTTAGCAATCCCAGCCCTCATCTCACAGAATCAGTACCATAAAGAAAAAAAAAAACAAAACAACCCCAAAAAACCAACCACAGGAACCCTGCAAGATAGCTCTTCCTTTGTTTCTGGAACAAGCAGTGAGCATGCCAATTTCGTTAAGTCTTCTGTAGGCGAAATAAACAAATCTACCCTGTATCAACTACAGCTAAGTCAGCTTAGACCAAATATTTCTGACACAGTTTAGGAAGAAAGAATTCCTGTTTCAAACCCTAGACTTCACTAGCATCTCAAAGTTATTTTAAAAAGAAGATGGGGTTGCCCCTATCATAAGGAAAAAAAAAAAAAGCGAAAGCAAACAATGTTGGTTTTAGAATTGGATTTGTAGTTTTAATCTATTCATAAAAAAATCAGTGGGAAATTAGAACAGCTTCCATGAACTCTGGAAACAAAGCATTTTTAAGCAAAACTCAACCTGAGCCCCCCCAATCCTTTTACACATTCCTCAAATTGAGGAAAAATAATCCATTATCTTAAATAAGACAAAAGCAAGCTTTAAATACGAAACAGCCTTGCAGGAAGCAGGAACCTGCAGAGGAACGCTGTCAGTACCACGCCGCGGTCGGGGCAGACCTGAGCCTTCAGATGCTCCTTCCTTCTGCCACGGCAGGAGCTGCACCGCGGGTCGCTGCGGGCTCTCGATAGCGCCTGCTATCAGTGCCTAGGCAGCTCCAATAAAAACACATTGAGCACACTCCCCAAAATTGCTTCATAAAAGCACCGATAACATCTAGCACTGCTGTCCTTTTTACTCTAGGATCAGATATATTCTGTACACATTAGGAGCTTGAGTGGGTTTTTCATCACAAGACTATCAGAAACAAAGCATGTAAAGCTGCTGTTTATGAAATTCCCCAAAGCCTGACAAACATTTGTGTGTAAACCGTTCAAATATGACTGCGCTCGGTTCTAAATAGTTCTGTAAAATAAAAACAATGCATGAACTTTACAAAAATTCTCAGAAGTGCTGTTTCCATTCTGTACGTGGGATCTGCTCTGACATTCATCTCCCAACCCCAGAAATAGTTGTTCTTGCTTTGATACGGATTTTGTAATGATTGTCATTAAAGATAAATATATGGGAAAAACACACACAAACATAAAACCAATGAAAAACAACATGGAAGGCGGACTGGTTATGCAAAAGGTAAGTACAAAGGATTTCTACTGTCAAAATAAGTGATAAGGCACATTCAATATTCATACATCAAAATGGGATTTCTCCATAAACTCTGATTGTCCTTCCTGGTTTCCCTACCTTACAGCTTGCTCTAAATACGTCACCAAAGCAAAACACGTCTCAGCTACAAAAATCAAAAACTACTCCAGAAATTTAGAATGAAAGCAAATTAAAAGTTGTCTTCCTGAAGCGCCCAAGGAATGCTCATATATCTCATTTCAGCCGTGGGAAACCAGAGCTAGCAACGTGCAAGGAGACGGGCAGTTAACACTCTGGGGATCGATTGTCAGTGGGACAATAAAAAAAGAAAGTTAAAACAGATACTTCATTAAAAGCCTACAATTACTGGTTTTATGCATTTGGGCTTCAAGAGCCATTTTCTAACACTTCACTGAATCACACCACAAAACTCTTCCTCAATCGAGACCGAACACCGTGCTTGTGCAAGGCTATGTTAAACACGGAATAGCCAAGAAAAACACACCACTAGGCGTTCGGGCTGAAATCAGAACCTGTCCTCCGACTGCGAGAGGAGACACAAACAGCTACCCATTGAGAAAGCTGCCACTGCTGTGTTTACTCCAGAACGGCAAAGTCTTGCACTTCAATATCCGTGCTATTGAATCAGCTGGAGAAAACCCTACTACAAACACACACTCGCCGGATCCCTCAGAACACCCTCCCCCTAGAAAGCCACCCATAAGCAAGCCCTCCTCCCGCTCTCCGTAAGAGTTAAATTTCAGGTATGTTTAAATCTTACTGCAAATACTCTTATCTCTTTAAATGCAGTTATTAAACGAACTGCTGAGTATTTCCTACTTGGAATCTTGTTGTCCATGTAAGGTAAATGCAATACCAAGCAAAGCTAAAACTCTACTTCAGCTTAAATGTAATTCTAGAAATTTACCCAGCAACCAAGTTATTTTTGTGCTTAACATTTAAGTAACACTAGGGGGGAAAAAGAACACCACAGTGATTTATCCTCTAACCCTTGAGAATGAAGTAGCTTTTGTATACACTTAAATACTTCCCTCTATACTGCCTTGTGCGTGGATCCTTCCACCACGTATTCAATTTTCCCCTTAGGACACATTTTAGATTTATTTTTATTTTTTAAAGCCTGTCAGCTCCCCTCCTCATTTCCTCCCTTTCACACCCGGAGTCGAGCACCCGGTGCAAATTGCTGCCGAGCAATGTAAGAACCACACATCGGTGATCCTCCATCAGGCAGCCGCACGCAACGCATGACAAAGCGACGATCGACGCGGAGGGGGAAAAAAAAATGGGAAAGCCAGCTTGCATGCAGTTGTGCTAAACATACTTGTAACATTTTAATAAAGAGAAACAAAAACTAATTACCTTGAATAGCCATTAGAGAAAGCAGGTCTGCCAGAAAGGTTGAGCGTTCCCAAAGGAGCTAAAGTCTCATCCCCTGATCCCTGGCACCTATTCCAATTTTCTGAACCGGCAGGAAGAGATGGAATGATATTAAAAATTGGTTTCTGATCCTGCTGCTGAGAGAGCGATGCAGTATTTAAATCATAGTGATACATTTGTCCCCCAGAGGTACTGACACCATGGATAGATATGGCAGAGACTTTAGTACCCAGCAGATTAGACCCAGAGAAATTTGCCTGACAATAAATTGGGCCCATGTTTTCCTGCTTTATGCCAGGAGTACAGAGTTCAATGAAGTCTTCCTTTTCCGTTTTCACTTGAGGCATTGGCATTTTGGAACTGGGTAAAAGGTCACCACGGTCATTAATTTTAGGTTTAGTGTCAGACAAAATAGGAGGCTTGCAGTCTTCCCCCAAATTTCCTTCCAGGAGAAACGCATCGTCTGCGGATATCGGGGACAGCAAGCCACCGTCATCGAGCAACGGGTCAAGCCTCCACGGGCTCCCATTTGGCTCTTTGCCAGGCGATACTGGTGGCAATTCTAAGTCCTGGAGAATATCCAGGGTGCTTTGGTCTTCAGAGAATAATTTCAAGTTGCCACCATTAGAGCCAACCTGGCTTTGGACTGACGCTCCCGGCTCTAAGGGGACGCTGCGGCCAGCCATGCCGGGGAAATCCGGCTCCAGCGGCACCTCAGAAGATGCTGCTCCCTTTGCGTCCTCTGCCAGGCTCGAGGACTTGTTCAAGCTTGCAATACTTTCTTCCAGGAGCCTGAAGTCCGTTTCTCCAGAAGAGATGCCAATTTGGCCCTGCTGCGAAAATCCAAGGTCATTTCCCATCACTTTTGCATCTGTTTCACCCATATACAGTCCCATGGAGAGTGACACTGCCTTGGAGAGGTCTGGCTGAGGCACATTGTTTACTAATCCTTTTGAAAAATCAGCCAGAGCAGGTTGCTGATTGGAATCTGACTGAGAAGACACAGGGAGAGGAGATGTAGATACAGGGGCTTGCACAGGAGCTCCACCCCTGAAGGGTGGATGAAAGTCCATCACAATCCCTCCTTTGGTACTGATGAGCACATTTTTCCAAGTTTCGTCTTGATCTGACGAGTTAAGCAATTCTTTGGAATCCATTACTTTCAACATTAGCTATAAAAAGATAACAAGCATTCAAAGTTAGCACACGAAGGATATTTTAATAACAGAATTAAAAAAAGTCCAAATCATTAGCCCAGTGACCCTCGTTTAACTACTTGGAGAACGCGAGCGCAGCAAGTCAAGTTACAAACGGATGTGTGCCACATCTTTCCCAAACCCACTGGTTTTGGTTTTTGTTCATAGCTGAGTGGTAACATGATTTTTTTTTTTTTATATAAAGCTTTGCTAAGCCCGGATGGAGCAGTAAGTCTGCCTGCACACAACTCAGAATCGGACTGCAACGTAGGACAGCTTTCTGAACACCCTCTCGAGCTCTGTTAGCCACCTTAGCAAGCAAGGAAGTGTACGAGTTGTTGAAGTACCCAATCCACAAATTTCAGAAGGTAACTTCCCCTCGTATGTAATGCTTCTCAAGCAGGGAAGGAGCGAAGCTATCTACCACGTTTACGAGCTGGTTTCCCCTCTCCCTGCAGGTCCTGATGCATCGCTCACGGCAGGCAGAAGCAGCCCCTAACCCAGCTCTGTATCTACCAGCCAGCCAAAATCCAAACAATTTGCTATTTTCCAGTAGCTCCACAACCTCCACACCTCAAAACCCTGCCTAAGTCCGGCTCAAAACGCAGCTTGTGAGCCTCGAAACGAAGTCAATGCGGTTCTGTAAACAAGTCCACGTTTATAAATAAAACCCAACCCAAACTAAAGCAGGATTTTTATCACCTCCACAAACTTTAGGAGCTCGTCACCCCTCCCCGAAAGACATCTAGCGCCGGAGACAAACCCCGTCGGTTTCATCTGCTTGTGTTTACTACATTTATTTCCAGCAGGGAGCACAAATATTTGGGGAAGGGCTGTAAATTCGTATGCAAACTTTCCGTGCCGCTCGCCCGCTGCCTGCAGCCGGCTGCGAGGGGCCGCCAGGAGGGGAGGGGGCAGCCCCAGGACCCCCCCCCCGGCCCCGGGGGGGGGCACCCCAGGAGCTCACCTCGTCCTGGCGGCCGCCCCGCTCCGCTCCGCCGAAAGCCGCAGCTTTCCGTGCGCCAAGGCGAAGGCTGCGAGAGGCACAAAGTCTCCGCGTGGAAAAAAAAAAAAAAAAAAAGAAAAAAAAAAGAAAAAAAATATTTTAAGGTGGCCCCGGCTGCAGCCGGCCCGGGGGGAACTTCCCCAGGCGCGACCCGCCCGGAGGCCCCGAGCAGGGGGGGGTCTCTCTGCCCCTATTCCCGTCCTAGGGCAGGGGCTGCGCCCCCCGACAGCCGCCCCCGAGCCCGGCCCGCACCGCGCGGCGCAAAACGGGCCCGAGGCCGCCGGCCCCAGCCCCGAGCCGAGCCGCGGCCATCGGGGAGGATCTGGGGGGGGGGCTGGGGGCCGGCCCCTGGCAGCCGGGGGGCCTGGGGGGGGGCTGCGGTGCCCTCGGGCAGGGGCGGTGGGGCCGAGGCTCCCCCCCAAAAGGGACAGGGACAGCGACAGCGGCGGCCCCGCAGGGCTGGGAGCTCCGTCGGGGGCACGGGTCCCCCTCGAGGTGTGCGTGTGTGGGGGGGGACACCCGCAAAGGGAGCCGCCAGACGCCCCAAAGCACACGGCGGCGGGGGCTGCCCCGCGCAGCAGCCTGCTGGCAGCAATGTGTCGGGACCTGTTGAGCCGTGGCGCTGGCACACCCACTTCTGCAAACCCGGCACAGCCCACGGCTGCCTGCGCGCCCCGCAGCGGGCTCCAAATCCCCCCCCCATTCCCCCTGCACCCTCCCGTCGGGGCCGCTCGGCGGGCGGGGGTCGCGCAGCCCCAGCCCTAGCCCCCGACCCCAACCCCTCCGCTTCCCCCCCCCAGCTCAGCCTCGGGGGGGCTCCCGCCGAGCCCCCTCTGCCGGCACCCCCCTGCCCGCCGCGCTGCCCTCGGGGGGCTGCACCCTCGACGCCCCCCCCCCAAACCTCCCCCTCCCGCGGGACCCCCCCCCCCTCCGCCGCCGCCCCTCCTTACCTCGTCCAGGGGGGGGCGCTGGGGCTCCTTCAGCCGCCCACTGCCATCGCGGCCCCGCGGCCGGGGGCGGCCTGGGGGAGCCGTGGGGCGGCAGGAAGGGTGGAAGGGGCGCGGGCGGAGGAAGTAAACAGCCGCCCCTCCTGGAGCCGCGGCGGCGGGCGCCCGCTTCCCCCCCCCCCCCTTCCTCCTCCCACCGGCCCGAGCCCCTGCCCGAGTCCCCGCCCCTCCCTCCCTCTCCCTCTCTCCCTCCCCCCCCCCCTTCCTCCTTCTCTCCCTCTCTCCCTCCGCCGCGGCGCCCCCTCCGCTAATTAGCGCTAATTGCCGCCGCAGACTTTGCTCCCTCGCTGCCCGCCCCTTCTGTCCCTTTTTCCTTCCCTTCCCTCCCTCCCCTGCCCGCCCGGCGCGGCTCTGCCCCAGCCCCAGCCACAAAATGGAGGACGGCGGCGGCCTCGTCCCCTCCCCCTCCCGCCGCCCGCCTCCCCCCCGACGTGCGGCGGCTCCGGAGGCGGCGGGCACATGGAGGCTGGGCGGCAGCGCCCGCTCCGTTCCGCTCCGCTCCCTGCCCCTCCGGGCTCAGCACGGCCCGGCCCGGCTCGGCTCCGCGCCCCTCACCGCGGGGCAGCGCCCGCCGGGCTCAAGCGAGGGGGAACGGTGCGACCTGTTGGCTGAGGACGGCAACTGCAGCCGCCGCTCGGGCTCCCAGGGGCCGCCCGCACGCCCCGTCCCGTCCCGTCCCGTCCCGTCCCGTCCCCCCCGACGGCCGCCTCCAGCCCCGTGCTGCCGGCGGGGCCGCCCCGCTTCTCGCCCCCCTGCACTGCCCCAACTGCCCTGAGCCGGGGGGGAGGCCGTGATCTGGAGGTGGCTCCCCCCGAGGGCTGAGGGGCTCAGGAGGGGTCCCCCCGGCCCGGCTCCCCCCGGCCCCACCGCGCAGCCGGCCGCGGGTCTCGCCCCCGGGCCGCGCTCACCTGCACTGAGCCGGGCGGGGAGAGAGGAGCGGGGGGGAACGGGCCGGGGGGGCGCCGAAAGACGGCGAAAAGTCATGGGAAAGGCGCCTTCCAGGTCAAAAAAGCGCTCGAGATGCGGGCAGGGGCTGGGGTGGAAGGGGTGAGCCCGAGCCCGTGGCCGTCGGAAGGGATTGAAGGGCTTGAAGCCCCCGGAGTAGCCCAGGGCACAGGGCAGGAGGCACTGTCCCGCTGCGAGCACTGAAGGCACAGCTGTGTCCCTCGGGCAGAGTGCCTCAACCTCACCAATCACGGTAGCATCTCCCTAAGAGGCTCCCAGATTGTGCCAGTTTGAGAGAAGCAGCTAGGCATTCCGCAGATCCGGAGCTGGATTTAGATGCAGAGGCATCAGGAGGATGAAGCGCTGGGGGTGCAACATCCGCAGCGGTTCAGTCTGCTCGCTGGTGGGACAACGCTGCCTCACCACTCACTCATTCCTGACAGATTCCTGGACAAGAAAAGCCCAGAAATTGTCACTGAGGAAGTGGTCCAGGAGTTAAAAATACCGATGAAATAAAACAGCAAAGTAGAAAATTCTGCTGCCTTGGAGAAGTGGGGAAAGCTCAGAGGGAACAGGTTGCGCTTTCAGGGCAGAAGTGAGCCTCGCGTTTTTGGCTTTCCCTGGAACTGGAAAAAAAATAGGTGATGGAGGGGAAGGGTGGTGGTTGCCCTTTTATGTTTGTATCGATTGTTCTGATTAAGAACAGTTAAATGAGCTTGGAGATGATGACCAGATAATGCTTGTACCAGAAGTGTGTTGACAGGCTGTTAGCATCTAGAAATAGTTAGTATTGTACCCAATAAATCACTTTGCATAATACAGGTTACGTTAATGAGATAGGTTTTTGTCTTTCCAGCTATTTAAATCCAAATTTGGGTATTCTTGTACCAGGAAGGGAAAGAAAAGGCCAAGTAAAAGCAATGTTTCAAAAGCACAATTATTCTGCCCTTCATTTTTAACTAATGAGCTTTTTTTTTTTAGTGCAACACTGACTTTTGGAAGATACTGATATATGTTACGTGATCTGCAAAATAAATGCACACTGTGTTAATATTTTAATAATTTATGTTGTACATCTGAAAAATGGTTCTAAAAATCTAGATATTCCTCTGCAATCCCCCTTAATCTAATGGATTTTTGAAAGGGATATTTAAAATAGCACTCAGAACTGTCTTGTGCTTTTTGAATGATGCAATGAATTTACAGCTAACAGGAAACACTTCTTCCCATTCAAGGGAAATAGAGAAGTCAGACTACTCACAAAGGCTACAGAATCTTTGCTACCAGGTACAGGAATGTTGCGGGGGACTTCTGTATGAAACAAAGGCAAGAATGTGTCCTAAAGCATGAAATCCTAACATGCTTCTGTGACTATACCTTGCAAATTCACTTCAATTTATTGCTCTGTGAACATTCTACCATAGAAACTGCCTGGCATTTGGCACCCCTCCTACCCAGTGAAACTTTGCTAAACTCAAGTCTAGGGTATGTATGGCAGGACATCAGCCTGCGTAGGAGAGCTGTAACGCCGCAGTATGCTAGCTTCACTCTCAACTTTCTGTAGACTCAGGGAACTTGTTTACCAAAGCTGTTTATTTCTAAGACATTTAGATGAAACATCTGTTTATAAACATGCTCAGATGCTTGATTAAAACTGTTTTTGCATGGTAATGAGTAGGACATTCCTTCTCTGATGAATAGCTCTGTATCTTAATATCATCTTTTATCCAAAAGGGCATGATTTTAGTTTGCTAAACAGAATTTATCTACCAGCATCACACGGTGACATTGTACAAGAGTGCAAAACAGTGAGCAAACAGAGCATCCTACAGGCTTTTCGTGAAGGGAATGCTAAAGCAGACCAGAGTGCGATATATGCAGAAATGGAATTTGGTCAGGGTAGAATGATTTACATTTTTACTCTCATGAAGGATGATTTTTATTTGTTGGTAAGCACAGCAGCACTCATTACAAGGTCATCGTTGGTAACACTCACAGTAAGCCGTATAGCTGCAGCCACGTTTGAATACAGTCAGGTTTGTTCATTGTCTTCACTTGGCTACTATACACGAGAATTCTTACTTTTACATTTGTTCCCTTTAAATACCTTGTATTGAACTGAGCAGAAGAAAAATCTCAGGTATTTTCTGTTTCTAGTACATAAAGCTGGGAAGGGAACAGTGCTGATCCTCGCTACTTTCAGCTACAAAGTGCTACTGCAGGTAACTAGCGCAAAGCCCGCGGGATCGAGGGGTAGCACTGCCCAACCTGCCCGCCTGGCCCTGGCCAAGGCATTCTGGCCTCGTGCGAGTAATGCTGTCCGACTGAACAACCTGAACATACCTTCTCCTTTTCTTTTCCTTCAAACAGAAAAGTTCCCTCAGGTATTCCTACATGAATAAACATGATATAAAACCACTGTCCAGGAGTAACATGGTACCTTGTACGTAACTCAAAAATGCATTCTGCGATGACACTCAGATAAACCCCATCCTTGTTAGTACTAGTCCTCTTCTAAACATACATTTTTTGCAATATAACAACCATTATAATATCACTGTGGCTATTTTACAAATGTTAAATAACTAAAAAAATAAAATTGAAATTCAGTTAAATAACTAAAGAGTTCAAATACAGGAGGTTTTTATGTCTATCTCAGGACATGTAATAATTTTGTATGAATAAGTATTCTATGTAAAAAATATATTTGGAAAACTGAGAGAAGAATTATTGCTAAACAAGTTTTGATTTGAGGAAGATCTAATAAATATCTGGAAAAAAACAGGATCAAAAGAAGGATTGAAATGTATTTTCTGCAACTGAATTTTTCTGACAATAAAAATTTTGGCTGTAAATCAGTGTATAACTTTGAAAGAGACTGAGCAAGGAGGGCTCCAAGCCTGGTGAGCATCCAGCATACCCAGTAGTTCTGTGGAGCCACAGGCAGAGAAGAGTGATACTGAGTTGTCAAATCATAGTTTTTAAAAATATACAAATGGCTGTACATTCCTATGCCACAGTATAATAATACTGCAAAGGTAATAACTTTCAACCTTAACAAATACTAAACACAGACATTAAAATATCTATCTGTAGCCATTATTAAATCATTAAAAAATAATTATGACTCTTACGGAGAAGATCAAGCAATTGATGGAAATCAAGAACCAACTTCAGATCTGCATACAGCATACCAGACCAAATGTCAGAAAGAAACGTCTGAAGCACTGAAGAGAGCTGCCTTGGTTTGCTGGATGCAGACATAAATCTGTCTGTCTGGGCGTTAGTGTGGACAGTGCAGGGAACCCTAAGACAAGGAGGTGATGCCACATGTGACTTTGAAGTGAGCTTGCAAAATGTAATCCACAGGAAGCACATAGGTGAAAAACTGGTTTGCAGTCACACAGGGGGTAAAAAAATAACCCACTCTAAACTCAAGGAAACAACTTTAAAATGATCGCACACAAGGAATTTTAAAATATGGGGAAAATTCTCCAGTTACAGACTGCTGACAAGCCCAATAGGAATGGAGCTGACACATGGGTCCCAGTTGGCAAACATATATCGGCCACTAAGGATCTGTACTAAATCACTTTTAGTGCCAGAAACAGACTAGAAAAAGAAAAAAAAAAAATGAAGTTTTTCCAGATGAAGTGATGTGCTCACGAAATACAATAGCAACAACTTTCTCTGTAACCTTCAAGAAAATAGTGTCTGAAATGGTGCTTGCAATTAATGGAGATCAAGTTCAATTGGTTGGATCTACTTTACATTGGCAGCACAGAGAAGTTTGCAGGCTAAGTGATTGATTTGCCAGTATTTCAGTTAAAGTACTGAAATGGACACAAATGATGCCTTTGATCTCTGAAGCAATCAATAAAGATAAGCTAAAGTTAAAAAAAAAAAAATGCCGAAGAACAAGAGCTACGATATCAAAGGCACTGCAGAATGGAAAGAATTTGGTCAAACCATGAACATGGTATCACCACTGACCAAAAGTCACATTAATGGAATAAAATCTTACTAAATAAATATTTGCAGAGATACCAGGAATTGGAAGATGATTATTCAGAATTATACAGAATAAAGAATTTGCACTTTTGTAATAAATACAATGTGAAGTCCACAAATAACAAAACATAAACTCCTTAACCTTGCTCCAAAGTACCAAAAACAAAGGTTGCATTGCCTTTTCCTATGAAATGCTAATTCTGCATCTGTGCATCTGACAGCTCATGCAATGCCACAGTTTTATAGGAAGACCTTTTCCTCCCTTTGCAATCTGTTGTCTCTACAAAAAGGCAGTGACGTGCCTAGTATCTCAGGCTCTGCGCAAATGCAGATCCTTTGAGATGGTGGTTGTCTCATAAGGAGGTCAGTTTTGTTTCCTATCAGCTTGTAAGCAATGTTGTTTAGTTCTTGAACATACATCAAAGTCATTCAGCCAGTGACTGCAGTCTGTCAATAGTTTCCCAGCTAAGCCAGAAAGGAAAACCATGTTCCCCAGCTGCGGTTTCCACAGGCAGAGGATCACGTTTCCTTACGAATAGGCAGTGAGCAGCATCCTCATGACTGCGGATTTATTTGTCTGAACGGACTCCTGGGCCCAAACTCAATCTAAGTGTGCATTTGCTATTAACTTTAGTAGGTCACAGACTGAGGCACCGAGGGTCTGTGCCATGCCCTCCTTCATCCTCTGCAGGTTAATAGCTCATTGTATTTTTTTTAATTTCTATGTGTTTTTTCCTGACTTTATTCCCTGTGCTGGTCCTTATTCTGTTCTGCTGTACTGCTGTATTTTATGCCTTGATTTCCCGTTGGGCCCTTCACTTCTACATGAACCGCTGTTTTAGCTCCTCCACCATGCCATTTGGGGATCCTTCCTTTTTACACGTATGGGTTGGCTCCACCAGGATCTCTTTATCCTCCCCTTCTCTCCCGAGCACTCAGAGAACAGAATGCTTCCCCCTTCCTCCTCCCACGGCTGGACTCAGATGTGTCCTGCCCCAGACCACCCTCAGCTTCCACCCCTGCTGGCTTTAACGGCGATGTCCTGTGGCACAGGGCTCTGCCAGATTCTGAAGGCAGGCGTTAGCACACCTGGGCTGGTTCAGGCTGGCAAGCGTGTTAACCTGTTACCTGGGAAGAGGGAACACTAAAAGGCTGCATGTGTGCTGACAATTGCAGGGGTATTAAGCATTCAGTTCTGACGTGCAGAACTTTAATCAGGAAGGTGAAGTCTTTTGGCCCTTCTTAGGCTCATGCCTAAACAGAGAAAAAAAAAACAAAAAACAAAAAACAAACAAACATAAAAGTCAGTGGAAAGAGAAAAGAGCACAGAGTAAAACTTTGTGCATATGAAATTGAATGAAATTGAATTCATTGAAATGAAACACACCTCCAAGCTCATTATATCAATACGCACTGAGGAAAACTGAAGTCTGCACCCAACTGATAAAGCCATCCACAGGGTTAAATCTCTTTCTGGCACAATCTGATACCAACTCGCTCTAGTTCCATCAGCAGAGCTTGGGCCTCGGTGTTTACTGAAGCCATAAGAACAATCCAAGTGCTGAATCCCCCTGCCCCGGGTCGATACTGACAAAACATTGAGAGCTGCTTTCGTCTGCAGCTGTTTTGTGTAAAAATGAAATCTCAACTGCAAGTGGAAATTAATCTGAGAAGGTTATGGTCTTACTGAGCCTTTCTAAATGCTAGGATGTGGATCCATAACGGTTGCAATACTAAAATGCTGCGACCAACAGACAATAGAAACACCGTTCAGAAATTGGGGGAGAATTAATTGGGTTAATTGAGGAGGAGGAGCACTTTGAGACAGGCATTAGGGGTGAAGTCATATGTAAGCGCACACAAATAACTTTGTTGTTTTTAAGTTTTGCCGAAACATCTGGCAACAACATGCAAGGAAGAGGAAACTTTTGTTTTATGCATCAAGACCTCTCTATGAAGAAAAGAAAACTTTAGCTAATTACAGGATGCCTGCAAGAAAAGAACCACCTTTGATTTCCACCAATATTTTTTCCTGCAGCACAATGCCTGGTAAGAATCAGCAGCAAGTGACAGAGATCCCAGTGCAGCCCGGGACATGTGGCGGTACCACTGCCCCTCATCCAAGGCACACGAAGGTGGCCTGGGCTCGTCGTGCCATGGAGGCCCAGACACCGCTCGGAACAGCACAGAGCAGAGCCTGGGTGCAGAAATTTGCACGCTCATTGTGTGCTTGTAGTCCCACGGGGCAAAAATACTAACAAAAGGACAGCAGGGAGTGCAGGGATGGGAACATTGCCTTGCTGCTCCCTGAGCGCAGGAGGCACTCAGTGCCGTACTCTGCAGTGCTGGAGTGTGTGTAGTGCCTCGTAGCACAGAGACCGGGGTGCTGTGCAGTCCTCCTGGCTCAGCTGTGGCTTTGTCCAGCTACCTAGAGAGGCAGCTCTTGCTGCAGGATGGAGGCCTGCCCTTGCTCACTGGTCTGGTGAGAAGTCCGGGAATTGCCATGTTTGAAGAGTTAGTCAAGTGCAAATGATAACGAAAATAGGATTTGATTTTCCATTTATGTGCTCCTGTTGGGGACTGGAATGCTGTAGTAGTAATGGTGCCACAAAGGGGCAAATTAATGAACACTTCCAAAGCAGCCATGGCACTAACGTGCTGAGAGTCTGAGCAAATGTGGCAGTGCGTTTCCGTGTCATTCCGACACGGCAGACACATTGCGGGAGTACAGAACACAGCAGATGATACTTGTTTTCTTTTGTTTTAAAGCAAGTCATACCTTCCCATGTTAGCAATTACAAATCATGTTCTATAAATCTGGGGCTTGTTAGCAGTAAAACAGAATTATATACAACTGGGTTTACTACAAAAAGAAATTCGGGATTCCAGACTGCAAGTTTAAAGCTCAGACTCATAAGTAAAAAATGTAAGTAAAGGTATAAGCAAAAGAGAAGTGTTACCACTAAAAATGTTTTATGAAATGTCAGATACCTCTTAAAACATCTGTCTTTACTGCAAGAGATATGACACCTCCTTCAATTGAAAACATAATTCTGATTTCTGCCACATTCAGTACCGCAGATGGGTACAAATTTAGAGTCTGATCCAAGCCCAGGAGTCAATGGGAAGGAACCTGTGAATCGCAGTGCATGCTATGTATGAAGAAAAATTTTAAATCTTTTCTTAAATATCACACACCTGACATGGAGGAATTCATAGGGATTAAGTAAAGAGATGGGACATGAAAATTTGGTGCACAGTCTTGATCTTTTAATTACTTTTAGAAAAAGTGTTCATAGATGTCTGTCCTTATATTTCATGTTCCATCTTACTTATACCCTGTTGATTTTTTTTTTTGTTTGTTTTTGTTACAGTATTTGCATGAGTATAACCTTTAAAGGACTTCAGTTTTAAACAGGCTTCTTCTGTGATGTTAGCTGGGAGAGTAATAAAAAGCTAAGGTTATTTGCTTGCTAAGATTATGCTTGGCATCAGTCTGACATCACAGCAAGTGGTGCCAAAATTGCAGTTCCAGAAATAAAGATAAATTAAAAGAATTTAATTTTATATTGAGAGGTACAATGAGTTGAAGGACAACCTAAATGTTATGGTAGTGCAACACCCTTTAAGACACGTGCTTATTTTGTCACATGTTTCTACATCACCAGGAGCTTCCAGCCCCTGGCTCATATGTGGATCCCAAACCTTTCAGGAAAGCAGACAGCTCTATCACAGTTTCATATGAAATACTCTAAGGAATAGTGCCTCTCCTGCTTTTTATTCAGAAGCAGCCTGCAGCCAGCCACCTCCAGCCCCTCTGCCTCCCCAGGCAGGTGTTGGGGCACAAACCCCTCAGCTTGCAGCGAGTCACACACCTCTGCTTCGGGGCCCTGGGCAGCGCGGGGCACAGCCATGGGGCTGGGGTAGCCGCACCGTTGGGTTTCTGCTCCTTCGAGGTCTCTTTCTAAAATTGGCAATACTTTGGTTTTGTGTTGCATCACAGCTTAATTACATGCTGGGTGAAACAAATGCTTTCTTTTGTTTCTTTTAGGCTGCAATTTAATGCCACTGACTCTGGTACCACTAGAAAGAGCAGATAATTGTTGCCTATCTGCCTGATAGATCTCAGCTCTCTTATCTTGTAGGCCTCCCACTGCCACCCCTCCTCTCATCTGAGGTTTCCCTTCTTTACAGACTCTCAGCAGCTGTTTTCATGCTTTACTTATAATTCGTGACCTTTTCTATTCCTTCCTCAGTTTTAACGTACACTTCCCAAGATGGGCAGCCAGAACTGCGTACACCATGCAAGATCCAGTAATGCAGGGATGCTCTCTGGCTTGTTTTCTCCTCCTTCCCTAACAGTTCCCAACTCACTGGTAGCCTGTTCCTGACAGCCAGCAGCGAGTTTGTGTTTCTGCAGAACTTTGTATCTCCAATAACCCTTTTTTCCTGGGTGCCAATACCTACTTTACAGCTTGTTGCACACATCCATATACATTTCTTACTGCATTTTGTGCTTCCTTATGTGTATTACTTATAATTTACTGGCAGTAAGTTCAGCTGGCTATTCTTATCATCTAGTCATTCTTTGTGGTGAGACACTCCTGCAGCTCTTTTCAGATAGATTTCGGTTTTGCAACTTTGAATAATTTATCATCACCAGCCAACTTTGTCACCTCCTGCCACCTCCTCCTCTTTTCCAAGCCATTTATGAATACCTAGAATGGCACAGGTCCTGTACAGATCCCTGTGGGACTCCACTAATAATCTCCTTTTGCTTTGAAATAATCTATTTCTGCCTACCTTTTTCTTCTGTATTTTAAGCACTTTTTGACCCTTTAGAGAATCTTCTAATTTTCCCTTGATAGCTCAATTTATCTGACATGAATGCTGTACCAAAGTAGCAAGAAGCAGGGAGTACAGGAATGGATTTGACCTTTTATTAAAAAAATAAGCAGCAAATGAAACCCACAGGCCCAGTTCTGCTGGATGGAACACCTGGGAGAAGCTGGAGTAACTTTGGGAAATGACCAGAGCCATGCTGAGAGGAGGAAGAGCCTGAGATCCCTGCACACAAATGACGGCAATTCTCAGCTGACTACACAGTTTGAACAGGAGGGTTTGGCCAAGCAGGCTTGCTTGCAGGATTAAAACTCCCAAATTTGCAAACTCCTATGCAGGAGTGTGTTAGTGAAAGAATTTGGGTTAGAAACACAGCTGTAGAATTTGACTCTCCTGATCAGTGCAAAACATTCTAGAAAATGTATCTCCTTTGAAAAAAAAAAAAAAAAGTTTTTATCAGTTTTTCAGGTATTGTGTGAAACTACTCATTAGTGTGCAGGTAATAGCCAGACACACCCCTTCTGTCACAACAGAAGAGCTTGTGTGATGGTAAAAGTTCTGCAAATGTGGTGATTTATGAGGCTTACCACAGACGAGGAGAAGCTGGCGCTTATTACTAGCTATGAATTATTATAAACATTTCTGGCAGCGAGTTGGTGAGCGTGCCTATGCTTCCTACGCACTCCAGGCAGAGCTGGTGCAGCTCCCAGCCCACTTGCAGCCACAGCCCAGCACCACCAGGTCTGCACGTCCTTCATTTCGGGGAGCTGCAGCCCACGGGGTGCTTTGAAGGATCACACAGAGAGCCACCTACATCACTGCTCTACCAGAGGCGATCAGACGCGAACCAAACACTTGCATCCCATGTTGTCTTGTGGTGCTCTTGCATGGGCTCGTTAGCTGGCAGCCCTGCCATGTCACCTGCACACGGAGGGAGCGCTCATAAAGCTCTCAGCATGCGTTTGGCTTGTCTGGGAAGGGAAACGCTAGCTGCCTTATGGTTCTGATCAGGGCCAGTTGGGATGTGACAAATTTCTGGAGTGCAAAGTAAAACAAACCAGAGAGCGAATAACAACAGAGAGGAGAATAAAAACAAAACAAAATCAAAATGGATACAACTGAACATGCTTTCAAATGAGAGCTTCCAGAAGATTGCAGGACAGTAGGATCAAAGTATGGCATAACTATCAAACTGTTTTCTTAAACCTAAACATACTTGGCCCTTGCAGCACACTATTATTAGATACAGATTGTGCATATGTGTGTGTAGGAGGAGCTTGGGCTTTTCCTGCAGCTGCGCTGAGCCTCGCAGGGCTGTGCAGCAGTTCTGTGCAGTCGGTGGCAGGCCCGGCTGGGCACCGGCACGGAGTGCTGCGGGGCTCCGCGCCTCCTCCCCGACACCAGCCCCACCGGAGAGCTGCTGGAGCCACGCAAGACAAAGGGCTACAGGGAAGTGGGAAAGGGAAGAGAAGATGAGCAGAGCAGGGGAGTGCTACCGAGTGAACACACGTGGCTGAGAAATATGGAGCCCCTTCTGTCACAGCGCTGCTCCTGGAGACGTGGGGTGGGAACAGCAGCAGCTGAGCAGCGGTGCCAGTGCCCGTGGCCCCCAGGGGACAGCACGGGTGGGTGCCCTCTGGCCACAACAGTTCAGGGAAGGAGAGAGGGAGAAATTTGCCCCCTGCCTTCTTCCTTCAGATGTATGACTCAAGAACTGCCCTGTTGGTCACACGGCTTTCAATTTAAATGCTGGAGGAATATGCTGAGTGGTTAAGGCTGAAGGGAAGAGGCTTGGTGCCTCAGCTCTGCCTTCTGAAACCTGGCATTGCCTCGTAAGGCTGATGTAACTCCTAGTCTGTAACTGTGAAGCTCTTTGTGATCGGCAGAAGGTAGAGACTAGAGAAAGAAATTAATAAAACAATAAATACTAATCTTAGAATGACTTTAAGCCACCCTTAAAGAGGAAGGAAAGAGCAGATTACGCACCGTAACTTATATATAGACTCCTGTGAAATTACAGGAATTGTCAGAGGTTAACATATTGCCCCCAAAGGCTCTTCTGTGCTTATGCAGAAAGTTGTATTTATCCTCGTCCATTACTGGAGTAACAAGGCACAAGGCTTGAAACGATTGCAAACGAAAGAAAACGGCATTACGATATGGTCTCCTCGCCAAAACACTGCCTGGTACAGCTAAACATGCGGCCCTGTGAGCGCTGAGATAAAGAGATGGGAAAACCAGAGGCCTGAAGGCAGCCGATGCCACCACCGCTCCATCTGCGGGTGGTGGAAGCTGGCCGCGTGCCCTCCTCCCCGTGCCGCCTGCCCGACCTCGCTCGGCTCCGCCGCAGGGCAGCGATCGACGGACGGGTGCCCTTCGGTGGCTCACTGACATTCGTGCAATGTGGAACCGGGTTTGAGAGTATGCATTCCTCTCCTCACCCAGAATGAAAGTGAAACTCGGCGAGTTATTTCGGTCCTCGCCAAACCCGAAGCGTGGCAGAGGGACCGGCTGTGCCTCCAGGCTGATGGCAGCACAGCGAGCGGGTCCCTTGCTAGGATGCTTGGCCACAGGAGGCATCTCCCCGAAGGGACTGGTGACTATTTTTATTGAGAGACCTTTCTAAATAACTGAAAAAGAAAACAGGAAACCGCAGCACTGTGGACTGGAGCCCGAAGTGTTCTCACACATCTGCTGTTACTGGGGCGGCCACCATTAGGCAATGGAAACTAATGGGGATGCTCGTGAGAAGACGGAGTAAGTGCATTTAATCACTGCGTCCTTTTACCTGTACCGCTACCGGTCAAGTGGGACGATCCCTCAAATTCATGACACTCACATAGGACAGTCCATGGGAGCTAACATTTCAGGTAACGTTCCCAATTAGTCATTAAGAAATAGCCTTATTATAGTGAATGGCAGGTAAGAGCTAGAGCGTACCCAGGGCAAATTGCCTGGGCAAGGGACAGAAATTATGGGTTATATTAACCAGAAAAGCAATTTGCCGTCAGTGCCTTCACAGTGCATTGTATACCCTTGGCATTTTATAAACAGTTAATAATAACTGGTCAGGAGAAGAGTAACACAAATCAATGTACAAATTCAATTAGGAAGAGAAAATAAAAATATTATGTGAATTACTAAGCAAACCTGATACAGTTTAGCCTTGAGTTCAACATTTGTTAGGTTTGGATGAGAAGTTCTAATCAGATTTAAAGGAGGCTTCAAAAAATTAGTAGCAGATGTGAATGAAACAGATAATGATTTTCATTCTTGATTATGTGACCAAGGTTATAGATAGTGGGGAGGGCGTTCAGTGAAAATAATTTGGCTGGTGTGCTTGCAGCTTTTCTGGTAAAGATTAATACCTTACAGCTTTCTCTCATTTACCAAGGTGAAGAGTGATCAATTCTCAGTTGATCTAAACATAGATATAAAAATTGACAGCCTCAATTTCCTACTACTTTCCTCAAAATTTAATCAGTAAGGATGATGTGGTTTGCTTCTGTTGAAGGACAAAATATCTTCTGTGGAGGGAAGCGATACTAGGGTTATCCTTCAATATGAGAGGATGCTAAATCTTCAATCTGGTACACGAAGACCTGCATCTTGTTTAGGTGGCCAGTAAAGCAAACTCACGGCCATGTAAAGGGCATAAGAAAGGGAGAAAACACAGGCCAGAGTCACAGACAGGGCCGATCGCTGTGTTTTGCTGACATGGAGCCGCACACGCTGAGGGTTTGAAGTTTTAAGCTACCTTCGAACCCACAGTGCCGGGCTCAGGGAGCCACGCACGGCACCAGGACCTGCTCTGCAGCCCCAGCTTTCCTGCTGCAAGGATCTGTCATAACTGCAGAAAAGAAAAATTAAAGAAACCAAATGTAAACAACAAGAACATGTACAGCAGAGTGCACAGAGCCTTGGGGGAATCTGGGAACTGTCAGCTGGCGCCTGGTTTCAAAACCGGGGCCCAGAGTTAAATGAGTTTCTGAAACTATTTCAATCTGCATGTAAAAGAAGAGGAATTTGTTGATTGTTGCGTTTTCCTATAGGCACAACTGACAGTGACAATCGGGCACACTGGTAAGACACCATCGCATATTTTCTGATGCTCCTCCCCAACCCAAAACAAGAAAAAAGTGATCATGAAAAACCTTTGTGAGACCATGAAATGGTGGAGGAACCACGATGAAGGAGACTGGTGAATTTCAGAGAATTATAGTATCATTTCTGAGCATCTACATAGTCCTTAGTGAGCATCATTAGTTTATTGTGGTTTAAATAATTAATCTGGAACAGGACTGCTACTTCTTATCCTCTTTTGAAGAAGTCTCTCGTGATACACTTAGATACATGAACGTGTAAAAGCCTGTGAGCCCTGCATGGCGCTGAGGAATTCATGTCCGGAAATGGTCTCACATTGACAGGATGAGACTGACCCCTGCATTTTCAAACCGCTTTATATGATTTTACTAACTGCAGATTTTCAGATGCTCTGTGATTTTCTGAATGCTCCAAACTACAAGAGAACTTTTGAATATTGGTACATAATTCAGATCATCATTTATAACATGGCCAAGCTAATAAGTTGGAGCACAAGTGATATAACTTTCTTTTCCCCTGCAGTTTCAGATTTACTTAGTTGCATTTAGGACCTTTAAGCATTGGAGTGAAGAGAGAATACAGAGACAAATATGTTGTTTGTTTTCCCAGTGCCAGATAGATGGATTCAATTTTCAGATTCCTTAAACTGCCAACATTGAAAAGTTGTAAAAAAAAAAAAAAAAAAAAAGAAAAGAAAAGAAAAGAAAAAGAGGGGGGAAGCATTTGTTTTAAAGATCTGTCATGGTTTCTATAAACTGCACAGAATTTTTTTGTCATTTATAACAAAATTGATGTCACATGTACATTCTATCACTCGCATCTGATGATGTTACTTTAGTGAGAAGTTCAAATACGGTTAAAAGAAGTGCATATAGATTTTTTCTTCTTTTTTTTTTTTTTTCCCAACCACCTTCATTTTCACCACAGGGGCAGCTCTACCCCAGACCTGGGGATTTTGTTAAAAGGCCCCTTCGTATTCATGTTGCTCCTCAGTACAGTGGGACTCTGGAGGCTCAGCAGACACCCACGGGGTATCAGTGCTAGGGGGTTTGAGGACTGCCTCGTGGCGGGGCTGGGCAGCTGCTGGGATGTTCCCAGGGCAGGGGCAGCCTGGCTCCAGCAGTGCTGAGCTCCCTGCAGTCTGCCCTCACCTCAACCAGTGCCGTCTGACAACGGGGACGGAGCCCTGCATGTTAACATGTTACGTCTAAAAAGAGGCAATTTTTTCCCTTCGGCACTGAATACTTTTCACAGCTGTGTGCTGTGGAGAGGCAAAGGAGAAATGCTTCGGAAGCACATAGAACAGAGAGGTCATTTCTGTTGAGCTTTTTATTTCCTGTCTTTAAGTCTGAATTAATTTAGATTGCAATTTTTAAACAACACTTGCAGCCAGTGAGAATTGGACAAAGTTCCTCTGCTTCCCTGACACTTTTCCACCTTAAGCAGGGATAAACACATTCTTCTTTATTTTCAAAGCTCCTCAAGATGGTAGTTATGCAAGTTTCCCAGAACAGATTTCCTTCACCATGCACAGAGGGGTTAAGCTGCAAGCCTGAAAGTCACTGAGCAGGAGGGCTTCCAGGACAGCCAGCGAGTCAGCTCATTCCCAGCCAGGAAAGAGATGAAAGACCAAATCCTGAGCTGTCACCCCTGACAGGCTTGCTTAAATAGGACTGGGTCAGGCTAATGGCTGGCTGTCAACAGGAGTGAGTGTTTATAAAAAATGCTAAAAATAGTCTACAGTATGATATATACACTCATGGGATAATTTGCAAAGCGTACAAAGAACAATTAGGGCCACAAAATCCATCGACTGCAAGGCCAATTGTGATCATCCAACATGGTCACCAAAAGACCACAGGCGATCCAATTTCTGTATTGCCTAGGGAACAATACCTAATTTTAAGTTCGTGTTTTCCAGTGGGAGAGACTTCTGCCCAGGCATTTTAGCTCTGCTGGGGTGAGCTTCCTTCAAAATGAAACGTATAGGCTCGTCTCAGGGGTAGTCTGGCTGACCTCTAGGCACTGGATCTCGCTGCTCCTTGCTTTTGGGACAGAAGGCCATCCATTTAGTAACCTGATGGGGAATCCAGGTCCCCTTCTGAAGGCTACACGTTTCATTGCAAAATGATGTGAAATGATATAGCTAATCACTAACAGTTAACAGTGTGAGTTCTGGAACAAGCTCTGCATGTAAAGTGTTGGTTGATGTCCTAGAGCTGCTCCCTGCTCTGGAAGGCCTGGAAAGCATTTGTGACTTCCACATTACCATATCTTCACATGGAAACTCTGCAAAATGTATTAGCTGTTGTCACCCAGTCCCAATACTGAGTCCGTTTGAGAAGGCATCAGCACCCAGAAAGGTAGCCTGTTAGTAGAACAGTGGTATGTACTGGTAATAAAAGTCTGCCTTGTTTCCTGCTATCTGTTAGGAAACAGAGATAACCAGCTTTGGGTTAGAGATCATCTACACATTGGGAAGTCACAGCCAGGAAAAACGAGAATCAATAAGAAGCAACGAGGTAAGACACAAAACAGTTTTCAAAGCAGTTCTGAAGAACTGGCCTACTTAATACAGTCTTTCCAAACCAAAGGTGACTACATTTCTCACTCTTTCTCTTGCTGATACGTCATGAGATTAATTTTCCACTTTGCCTTTAATCTTAACTCACAAGGACTAAAACAAAAAGTTGTTTTATGCACTGGGTAATTTTTTGCAAACAGTATTTGAGAAAATCTAACTAGAGCAAACCCTATCTCAGCTTCCTCTGGCACGCATCTATCTTTTTTTCGGTTTCATTTCCTTAAAGGAAATAGACTCATTCTGCTCTGAGACCTTTTATTCCTCCTGGGCGTATATGCCACAGAAAAGTAATTAATATGTAATCACAGACTAATTAAATATGTTCTTTTATGTTTTGCATTTATAAATCATGACTAACAGCCTGAACTCTCAGGTCAACGGACATCTTCATCGCCTACTGTTTTCTGTATTCCTGTTATAGTCATATGCTTCATTTTATTCACTTTCAAAGTACTATGCTATGTGTTTCAGATAGTCAAGCAATAGCGCTCACTGATCCGTACAACTCTTCAAACAGAAGTGGAAAAAGAAGGGCCAAAGACAGGACGCATCACCTGGAGATCCTACAGCCTAAGCGCTGTCCCAAACTCCTTCAGAAAGACTTGCTGAACCAGCACAACTCCTTATCAAGTATTAAATCAAATGATGATGCACAATAGTTTACCTCAGCCTAATTCCCTTTTTTAAGCGTATTTTTTTTTCTTCCTAATCTCAGGCACTTGGGGTAACTTTCCATTGCTCTGCCTGGATTCCAGGAGGGCCAGGCCTGCGCACAGAGCCCTCTGCCGGAACGTGCCTCGCAGCCAGCATGTGCTTTGCACATCAACAAGATTTCGGCAGAAAAAAATAGGAACTTCATTGCCTTTCTGTCTTTAATACACAGATGACAAGCTTTTATAAATCAGTGTCCACTTTTTGGTGTTTGTTTGTTTGTTTTTAGAGCTTGCTTGCCGCCGGTTGGAGTGGTGGAGGCTGCGCTCCGGCTGCAGTTACGCCGTCCCCTGCGGCGCCTGGAGCTTGGCCTCCGTGAGGAGGCTCCGCTGGGCATGCCGCAAAGAAAAAGCAGTGTAGCTGGCTGACTTCAAATGAAAACACTTTATTCACAAATATTCTTTGTAACCCGTCGTGCATTTTAAAAAGAAGTTCTCACTAACAGTCTACCGAAGTCTTGTGTGAATCACTAAACTATCACAACAATCTGGAATAATTGGCAGTTTTCCACTTGAAAAACCTATTTTACTTAGCTTGTGTCTGCTGGGTCTGAAAAGAACTGTTTTTGTACAACATCCAGAATTCCAGGAAAACCTGCAGTTCCCATTACGCAGTAATTTCTCAGTTTCCAGAAACAATCTCCCACTAACCAGATAAGAGTCTTTTTAATAATTCTGCTGGTGGTGTCGCTTTTACCTTCTAATGGTTAATCTATGTAGCAGCTGGTTCATCCTCCCCTTTCTAATGAAGCTCTGCAATGAGGTTAAACACCTCCTGTTAGCCTCTGGCAGCTCCCCCCAGGCCACACGCTCTCTTTGAACCCCCTGTCTGCCCACGAGCCCCTCTCCGCACTGCCCCGCGGGGGGCTCACACCGCAGACCCCGCTCCACTGCCCCACGGATCCCATGCCTGGGGGATCAGAGCTATGGCTGCAGGCAATGGGAAGTCTCACAGAGGTGCTCAGAAAAGGCAAAAAGGCAGGAACAGATCGAGTCCAGTTTTGGAGGTCTGGACCCCCAGAACAGAGTAAAGATAGGGGCAAAGGCGTTGCTTCCTTCTGTGAAAAAACTCAAGGGCCATGCGCCCCGTTACACAGTGATAGCAGTCCTAACAGGCCTGGTTTAGAACGCACACAATATGTAGGAAGCAGCAAGCTAGTGAGAAAATTATATCTTGGAATGGTTCGGGTTGGAAGGGACCTTAAAGATAACCGGTTCCAACCCCTGCCATGGGCAGGGACACCCCCCACCAGACCAGGTCGCTAGCCCACGGACTTGGACAGGCTTTGGTCATTGCCTCCTGCTGCCTGTCCATGCCTAACTCCCCATGCTGTGAACCAGGAGCCCTGGGGCCACCCCCAGTGCCCAGACCCTGTCTCAGGCTGTGGCGGGGGGTGGCCGCAGGGTGGTCACCCCCGGTGCTGCGAGCTCGCCCCCCCTGCCCCGTACCTGGCTCCTGCGCCGCAGCCCATCGCCGTCCCTGCCCGTGCCACGGCTGCTGCCTGCTTCCCCGTGTGCCCAGAGCAACTTTCCACTGAAAAGTGGAAAAAGTGTGGGCAGCAGCAGTGTGTGTGTGTGTGTGTGTGTGTGCGTCAGCCCTCGTGGGGGTCACTGCACGCCCCACCACAGCGCCTGCTGCCGCACGGCGCGCACCACTGTGGTCCTTCTGTCCTCCTAAGCACAGAGAGTGTTGAACGTGTAAATACGGAATGTGTTGAACATGTAAATACGGAATGTGTTGGGCATGTAAATACTTGATTTGTTACTGTTTTACTTGGGGCAGAGGTTTTTGTAAATAGTTCTGGTTCACTGGCCAGCACAGAAAACCACAACAATGGATTCGTCACCTACGACCTAGTTTGGTCTCTGTAAATTACATAATAGTAGCAAATTTCCACCATCCGGGCAAACTGCTGCCCTGTGGAAGTCAATCAGAGCATTAAGAGCACTTAATATTTTTCAATGTAAGCTTATAGATTATTTGAAAACTTTCCATACCAACTACGGTGCTAAATTAAGTACAATTGTATGGGACTTTTCTAGAGGACATCTCCATTCCTTACAAAAAAAAAAAAAAAGGATGACAGCACTTTGCCTTTCTTACCCTCCTTCTTCCCTTTGCTATTTAACCCTAACATACTAGATGGAGCATCCTTAATTAAGATAAAGCTGAGGTTTAGGCCCAGGGCTCTGCTAATTGCCACGTGCTCCCTGAAGGCGCGGGTCCACCATGATCCAGTGGCACTGTGACACCGGGACCGTAAAGCAGCCGCAGGCGTAAAGGTGGGATAGGAGATGGATCTATCAGATCCAAGGCTTTTTCTCTCTACAAACAAACTGAGCACTCCTGAGCGCACAGGTTTGCAGGACCACGTGCTTTACAGCATGGATTAGGTCAGGCAAGGGAAGCAGAACTGAAACTCTCCTCTTCCTGCAGCGCAATGATGGGGACACAGCCTCTGCACCGAGGTCGGCAGGATGCGACACCCAAGGTTTTATCCTGCAGAGGAGCAGCCAAGGGCAGGAGACCCGTCCTCAGCCTCACAGCATGACCTTGGGCCAGGCTCTGTCCTCACAGAGTGGAGGCACAGGGCACCCTACGGCCACCACGAGCCCACAGAACAGAAGTGACTGCAGGTGACGTCTCCTGCAAGACGCCCGCGAGCAAGGTGAAAACGACGGCGCCTTCTTCAGGCTGCGCAGCCCTGCAGCCTGCAACACATCCTGAGCAGTGAAAAGAGTTAATCGAGAGAAAGTACACTAGGGTCACGGGGAAGGAACATTTGGACTACAGTCATTTCATTTATGAGAGTTTAAATAGTTGCTGAATGACATTGTGAACTACTAAGTTAATTGCCTAGCTGACCTTTGAGAAAATGTGTAAACTACTTAGCGCAAGAGCGACTGAAAGCCCAGACCGAGCATCACTCCCACTGCTGCATCAGCTCCGCCAGGGCTGGGCTGCAGGAGGGGCTCAGCCCCCGGCCAGGGACGGCCTCATGGAGCTGAGCTGGGGCTGGCGGCCCCGGCAAGGAGCATCACAGCCTGCGGACAGCAAAGCGCTCGGAAAGAGATCCAGCGCTGTGATGCAATGAAAAACAAGCCAACGGCCGTCAGTACAGAGTTACAGAGCCTGAGGGTGCATTGTTAAACGGCAGCTGTGAAAATCAAGAAACAGCACCTTTAGGTTCCCTGACCTTGAGCAAAGCCAGCAGCTGCCCAGGGGCTGCCACAGCTCACCAATGTCTGCTGCGAAGGCTGGGGAAGTCAGGGCATGGCTTAGAGAGCGCTGTACGCAGCCCGTGCTGGCTCTGTGGCCACCTTCCAGCAGGGCAGCACCCGGCCGGGACCGACCTAGCCCCTTGCCTGCAGCTCTCCCCAGGGACATCGGGGTCCCCTCCTCTCTGGAGGTTTCCTATTTTCCCCCCAGCTCTGACGATAAACATCCCATCCAAGCCATTTCTCAGGAATAGGCTGATCTCCAAATAAAATGTTAGTGGTTTGAAAAAGTTCAAAATTCCCACCAAAGATACATTTTCTTGTCCAGTTTTATTTATTAGATCTTCCTTTGCTTTTGCAATTGTAGTCCACAACTCCCAGCCTGAGGCCAGCTCATACTTCTTCTCCTTGGGGAATTGGGTCTCCAACAACTGCCACTAAGATAAGGCCTAAATACCTTCACTTCCAGTAACGCTTCAAGCAGTGCTGCCACAGGGCTTTGTTAACTAAAAGCTGCACACCATCAAAGGTACAATGAAGAAAAGAAGCACAGTGAAAGAACTGGACATTTTCATTTACAGTTTCCACCAAAATTTTATCATTTTCTATGACATGGATTGTTTTGAATGAAACAAAACTTCAACGTTTTAGCTAAAAGAGTGAGGATACTTTCAACTAGGTGCAGCTGAGAGTGCAAAGAGTTAAGTCAGCTCTTAAAGTAGGTCTGCAAGGTCTCAGGAGAGTGTAAATCGCTGGCAAAACAATTCACTGCTGTTCAAGTAGAATTATATAAGCAGATTTATGTGTGTATAATCAGATAATAGTGCCAAATACAAGGTGCTCTTGGGCTATTGGTATATACAGCGTGGATCCCCCAACAGAAGCAGTGTGATACAAAGGACCCATTGGTGCTAATGTTCTATGCACTCTGTGAAGTTACAGGGAAAGCTTTTTTTTTTTTTTTTTTGGTACGGTATTTAAATATTTCTAAAGCTGCAAGGTAAAGAAAGCCTAACTGAATTTAAATTACTATTTAAATTGATCAGTTAGTCTAATACATTTTCTTCCTTTTTTTTTTTTTTTTTTTTTTTTTTGATTTCACACTGAAAAAGCTTTGGTCACGTATCAGTAAACAGGGGTTACTATTGCCTTGAGCCGTAGTAATTTATGAATCAGAGACATACATGGTTTATTCACTTATTTTCTCTGATTCCATCAAAAATACATATTTGCCATGGCAACCTCTTCATTACATGTCAGGATACCAATTCAAATATAAAAGGCTTCTCTTCAAAAGCTCTCTAAGGTCACTGCTGCTCTAAAATCTTTCAGGGACAGAATGTACACAATTCATGGAAAGAGGGGCTTTTCGATGTATTTTAACAGCCAACATGGTCTGTTTCTGCAAAAGTCATATACTAGAATTTTTCCTTTGGTAGGAGTTTGCCTGCTCTTCCTTCCTTTCCCCCCAACTTATAGTAGGAGGAGGATACTTGTAAAGGCTCTTGCCTAGCTAAGTTATAGGTGCATATATGCACATGTACCTATATTTAAACATGTAATACATATTTGTGTGTATTCTAAGGGTTTAGAGTGATACTAATTAGACCTGGAAAAAAAAAAAAAAAAAAAAAAGAAGAAAAGAACAGATGATTTAAATTAGTACCTTAACAAACTTTATTTGTGGTGGGAATACTTGATAGAATCTAGATATTTGACCTAGATCTCAGATTTGTTTTTCCTTTGAGGAGCTGCAATAATTGAAATCCATATTTGCCAAATCAGGATGTTGTCAGCAAATCACGCGTGACTGGTGAGCTCGAACCTGGCTTGATGCACAACTCCTGCTTCTGCAAAGACCTTTTCCAAGACGTGAAGTTATGATGAATCATGGTAATAGCCTGTCAATGGGCAATAGCCCAACAAGATAAACAAGAGGAGACTTAACTCTGCAACTGAAACAGCTCCTTCTACAGTGCACACTTAATTGCTATACGCTTACATAGTTTTAGAATATAGACAGCCCAATTTGGTTTCTTTGAGAAAAAAACAAAACATGGTATCTCAAACCCTGCTCTCACGTAAGTCACAGCCCGAGCAAAGTGGTGATTGCTGCAGCATCTCACAGCTGGGGACATCAGAGAGGAGGAACACAGAGCTCCCTTGGCACCGCGGGCCCTGTAACAGACCCAAGTACTGCACCCAGACACAGCAGTGGCCTTCACATAAAAAGGCCCGGCTTCTTACGATTTCTAAACGAGTTTGCTTTTGACTTTTCCTTTTCTTTTTCTTTTTCTTTTTTTCTTCTTTTTTTTTTTTTTTTTTTTTTTTTTTTTTTTTTTTTTTTTTTGCATGCAGCCCAGAATGACAAGGCATTCACAGATGACACTGCTGCTTCACACGGAGGCGGTCGCGGGGCAGCAGTGTGCAGGATCCATCCCCGGGCGGTGCAGAGCTGCTCTGGGGCTCGCACAAAGGCCCCAGCTGCCCGCAGCCACAGCCGCACCCCGGCCCCGAAGTTCAGCTCGCATTCACAGTGCATGAGTCTCCATGACTCATGCCTGACCACTGATACAGAGAACATTGCTCCTCTCATGCAACCACTGCATATTTGGGCACTGCTGGGCTTTGCTGCCTATGAGGAGCTCTTTTTGTGTGTGTGAAATATCCTTTCTGTGGGGCACAGCTGCTGGGGCTGCGATTAACACCAGGAGTTTACCAGCTAACCAGCTCCGAAAGGAAGCAACTGGCAGCAGAGACAGAGGGATGAGCATTGCCCTGCACGCTCTGGACCAGGGTTCAGATGGGCACGATGTTTGCAAGGGGAAGAGATCTGTGTAGGGAATGAAGTAAAGTTTGGGAATAGTTTGGTCTCTCAGAGCAGCATCGCACACACAGCCGTTACATGATGGCACATCCCAGCCAAACACCTGGTATCTGCTCAGGAGTTCAGCCAGTGCTGGTTTGGGCAGAGGTGGCTCTGGGCTGTCTCCTTGGGGTCACCTCTGCCTTCACCAACACAGGCTCACACAGCAAGAGCTCTCCTCGTGTCACAGACATCTGCCGCTCTGCCTCTCGGAAGGGCTTGGCCACCAGAAGAGCATCATTACATCCACTAAAGTGCAGTACCCATTAGGTTGTTAAATATTTTAAGGAAAGGGGCACAGAAACACTGCAATAGCAAGCACATTATTGACACAATTCTGCACTTAGCTTTACTGATCGCCTTGGTGATTGCTGCACATCCATTTGGGAAGCCAGCCTCTTCATGAAGAGGGAATCTCAGCTTGCTACCCGAGCTTACCGCTCTGTGCGGTTCCCTGACGTGGCTCTCCCCCTGGGCAGTGCTCAGGAGAGGCAGCTGGGCAGGCTACCCAGCCCATCTGCTTTTCCCTTATGTGCCCGGTCTGTTTTGACAATCTGTTTTCCTGAGGTAAATGCTAGCTCACAGCTGAGTCCCAGCAGCAGCCATGTCCCCTCGCAGAAAGGCAGAGAGCAAACGGCAGCCGCTGCCAAATCCAGGCTGTGTCCAGCTCTATCCGGGGCACAAAGCAAATTCAGACAACCCATCCTCATAGAAAGGGACACTGAACCTGCAATCACTAACTCATGCAAATGTCCTGAGTGCTGTTACTGCCACAAAGGAGTGAGCGGATTTATCTGACAGAGCCTGCAGGAGCAGCCCCGTCAGCTGGGGAGCCTGAATTCCCCAGCCCCCAGATTTTCCTGCTCACAGTGAAATGCAGGTTGGAGAACAGCCCCATCTCCTTCCCTGTCCAGTGCCTAGCACGGGATTTTTCCAGCCCTTACCCTGGTGTTTGGTTACTGCCAGCCCATTTACCTGGGAAGGAAGCACAGTGATGTCTGAGGTAACGTGCCTGGGTTTTGTCATTTGCTTTGTCTTGGTAGTAAATCACGTTCTAACTTCCCCAAGCCAGAATCCAAGAGAAAACAGCCTACAATAGTCATGAACATTTACAGAAGTTCAAACAGTTTGTAGAACACACATGAGCAAATCTGTGATGAAAGGCTAAGCCAGTTAAAAGGAAGATGTTTTTGTTCTACAAGACTACTCATTTAATAAGAAACTTCTAAAGAAACTGCTCTTTTCATCTTAGAAAAAATAATATGCGTGTCAGTGCCATCATACTTTGCTACTGAAGGGAGGCAGACAGTTCTGAACGGGATGGGAGAGCAGGAGCTGCTCTGTGCCTGCCAGCACCATGCACAGGAGGAGGTGAGACAGGTGCCTGCTGTAGGATGCTTTAGATCTGAAAATAATATTACTGGGTAATGAAAAGAGTAAACATAATTACGACAGCTCTCAGTGCTTAAGAAGTTGTTTCAGGGATGGAAATGTCAACACCTAAGAGCATCATTAAAGCAACGCGTTCACTGAGAAATGTTCCACAGCATTCAGCTGCTTGAGCTGTGCTGCTTCTCCAGACCAAACTCTTGTCCAACAAACTTTAGCAAGGATCTCACCAGGAAATTAAACTGGGCATGACATCTGTATCGGGGATTTTGGATGACATGTGACCTGAAACAAAGCAAAATTAACTTCTTGGCCAGGTGCAGGATGCGTGGACGGGAGGGATGTGCCTTGGGCTAAGCGGGGTGTGCGTACAGCCCTGCGTGGTGGCACTGCCTGCAGGTGAGCTCCTGGCACAGTGCTGGGGGGCTGTAAGGCCCAGCTCAGGACCCTCTGCTATGGCAAGTACATGAACCATGGGGAAAACTCAGAAGCCCACCCGTAAGAGTGAAGCTGAGCAAACTCCTCTGGCTGCCAGGCTGTCGGTTTCCATCTGGCCCCACCGCCAGCAGAGCTCTGGCCAGGCACTCACTGCTTTGCCAAGGGGGGTGGCCAGGGGGCTGCAGGAAAGGCAGAGAGAAACGTGCACCAATCTCCTGCAGAACGTGAGCAAGAAGAGCCTTCTGCATGGCTGCAAATGGGGCTTGTTTCTCACAAGCTCTTTGAGACCTCGGTCTGTTTTTTAATCTTTACCATATTTCATGTTTCCTTTCATCCCCCCCGGTCTCCCTCAGCTGCTAAAGCTGGATCTATTCTGGATTTCTGTTTCTTTTGCACTTACGGATTAGCTTGCAATGATGGAGTTGCACTGACAAGAACCAGAAAGCTGGCCCAGAACATGTCTTTAGTATTTTTACACACGCACATTGGGATAAAACATCTTTTAAATCTAGATTATCTATAAATTTGGTCTTTGGAAAACAAGCCCAAGTGTTTTTAAATAACATCTCTCACTGGCCTTAGACTAACATTAATTCTGGGATATTGAAAAAAATATTTTAAAATGAAACCTGACTCCATGTTGCCAACTTACTCCTTACTGGCAAAGAGCCCAGTCATAGGAGCAGTAACGAGGCATGCATTACTTAGGCATTTCCCAGTGTTTTTCCCTGCATTTCTTGCAGTGACAAGAAGTGAATAGGGTGACAGAAGACCCCCTGGAAGCCCAGGGCCCATGATCCCTGTACAGGACACAGCACCACACCAACCTCGGGCTCCGCTCTGGGTACCACTTTGCAAAAGCTAGTGCAAGTAAACCAGGCCATTAGTCTTTGCTATTTTAAATAAGGTTAAATGATGCGTTATCCCCATGGACTTACACCACTGTAGTACCAGAAGATGGAGTTGCCCACATGTGTGGGCTAAGCTGTGAGGACAGGTCCAGCTTCTGCCATGGGGTGAGGGAGGCGGCGCAGGGCGCTGCTGACCACTGCAAGCGTGTTTTAACGTTTGTTTCTGGAATAATTAATCTTTGGCACATTAGGAAGTCACTGAACGGAACTGGGTTAGAGAGAAATAATTGCCTTCCCATCAAAATGAATACAGATGTATGATTAAGAAGACATGGTATTTATATAATATTCTCGTATCATATAAATAGAGTTGCTGTGTAGAGACAGAGCCTGTGAATCACTCATTTGGTTTATGAGACTGAATAAGCTTTGGCTCTATCAGTATCATCATCACTAAAGAAACGACTGACACTGGGAGAAACTATTCATCATGAATTCATTTAACAGCATTATTCTTTTCAATTTAGACATAAACCAAATTGTGTTTTTTCAAATTAAATCCAAAAATAACTAGTTCTAGGTTAAGCGTGAGATAACAACAGATGCCCTCCTAACACTGATGTTCTGAGCAATGTCTTACATTCCTTATAAGACTTCATCTGTGTCTGAAGTCAGCAGGACTCTGAATCAGGCACAATTAGTAGTTTGAACAACCATGTTATTTCTAAAACGTTCCGCTTTTCACATAAGCCCATCTCCAGGGCGATACTACACAAAACGCCACCTTTCAGGATCCAAACGCTTTACCAGCTACTGTGCAGGCAGATCTCACGCTGTAAGAAGCAGGAAAAAAAAAAGGCAAAAGCTGTACACACTCGCCTAGAGGTGTATTTACTTCTTGGCTTTATAAATAACCACACTGGGATTTGAGTCCTAATAACTCTCCCCCAGAATTATCTTCCATAAATTCTCAGATGTAAAAGCCCACAGGAGGGTAAGATCTGAAATACATTTCATTTACTCATTCAGCATAAAGGCAGGAGCTGCAAATGTGGGAGAAGTTCTGCTTGGCTCTCGGCTTGCCTGCCCCGAGCCCCTCACCCAGGGCTGGTCCCCAGGGACCACCTTGGCTCTCTGCACCTGCAGACCACAAAGGGGAATAGAACACAACCAAAGGCCGTTCCATAGACGTACCACAGCTAGTGTCACCCAAACCAGCCCCACCAGAGTGAAAACAGCCTTTTCTGAATGAAACAGGATCCCTCCCCCTCATGTTAACCCCTGCTGATGCTATGGGAGCTGGGGGCCAAGGGCCAGCTGTGGCCACGGAGCACAGCCTGCCTTCCATCGAGCATTGGAAGCTGCTGAGCGTGCTGAGGATGGCTGTGAGGAGGCTCCCCTCGATTCGTGCTGTGGCTCTGTCTCCTAACCCAGGTGCTCCCACGGCTCCCCCACCCAGGCAGTGGGGTCCTGCTGCGGGTGCTGCCGCTCCCCGGACGGCGTCCTTGTATCGAGTGGGAAGTGAACGCGGTCCTAAATATCAACCAATTTGCCTAGAGCCAGTGATTATTGTACGAACTGCCTGCCGTGTTGAGCTCTGTATTGCTAATGGTCTGCAGCATTAGCTCCTATTGCAGCATCCTCTGCTTTCAGCCTAAAACATTTGAGTTTTGGCTGCTGTCCTGCAGCTTGCTGCACAGCGAGGATGCAACACGCCTTACTAAATGGTCACAGGTTTGTTGCAATAGTTTACTGGTAGTTTGAGAAAAGATCGAGTATGCTAAAATATTTGAATGGGAAACTTTCATCATAACAGGAAACACAACTGCAAACTGACCTCTGAATTTCTCTAATTTAGACTTCCTTGAGTGATCTGTTGTTTCCATTTTGACCACTGTCCTATTTTGGCTACAAAGTTTGAAAAGCCTGCACAGAGATGTTGTCATTGCAGTGGCTGCTGCGTGGAGCACAGCTTCATGGCTGGAACTGCACCGGGCGAGGGACACAACGCTTCCCAGTCACATCCAGTTACTGTGCAGGGCCACCCGGCAGCCAAAGGGCTTCGTATTCCCTCTCCGCTTTCGTGCTGGCAGGAAAATCCATTTTACTCAATTAGCATCGACCAGAGCTGTTTCACCACTGCCCTCGCTCCTGTTCTCCCTGTGAGGAGCCAGGGGAGGGTCAGGCGCCAGGGGCTGCAGGAAGGTGCCCGCCTGATTCGGCTCTGGGCAGGGAAAGCCCTGGGCATACAGCTAAATCTCAGGGTGTTCTAGAATGATTTTCTTAATTAGGCCTTGGAATTTTGTTGAACTGATTTCTGGCTGCCTGGGATTGTTATTCATTACAAAAAATATATCTCTAAATCTCCAATGACTTACAGTACAGTTTTATTGACTTAATATTTTTGTATACATTGCCTGACTCCAATAAGGCTGCAGAGGGAATTACAAGTCAGGCCAGAACATATTTCCAGTTAAGACAAGCATAAGGACTTTTAAAAATATATAAATTCAATATTAAATGCATCATTTAAAAAGGGACTGCAATAATTAGCTGAGAGGGGCGAAGCTGCAGAACAATAGCGGGTAAAGAATTCCATATCCCACTATTGTTGGAAGGGCCTAAAGAAATGAATGCTTGTGTTCCGCTAGAACCCGAGTTATTATTTTAAAGAACATCCAGAAATAATTAAACAAACATTCACATACAAGCAGACTTAAATACGATTACGCATACCTATGCGGTCGCTGGAGATTATCAGCTGGTGCTGGCACGGCTCTGCACGAGCCCCCTCTCGATGTGAGGGGCTCGGCTGGGGGCACCGCTCAGCCCCAGGGCTGTGCCCCCCCCAGGGCTGTGCCCCCCCCAGGGGCTATGCTGATCGAGAGCTCCCAGTCCCGCACAGCCCAGGGTGGTGGTGCTGAGGCTGGAGGGCTTCCCTTGCTGTGAGCACTTAGAAGTCATCCCGACATCACTTTCAACAACGGGAAAGATGAGCATGAAGATAACAACCAGTTTTAGACTACCAAAAATAAGCTTGAGCATACTGAAAATAAGGTTACAAAAAGGTGAAGCAAAGCAAAGCACGTTATCAACAGCTGCCTGAAACTTCTGCCCTGCCCTTGGCATCTGCTCAGCAGCCCAGGGGACATGGGCTAAGGGAAAATGCTGGCAGCACTTCCCTGCAAGAGCCTTGCTGCAGGGAAAACACCGAATCTGCGGGCCTGACTCACACAGCACTGTCAGATCTGCAGGATGGTGCCCGAGGGCACAAACCACAAACACCCACCTCGGCTGGGGGCTTTGTGCTCCCGGAGGGCTGGGCACAGCGCGTGGGGCAGCGTGCCCCTAGCCCCCTGCCCCAGCCACTCAAAGACACGGCCTCCAAGCTCTTCACAAGTTACTCGAGGTGCACGAGCAGCACAGGGGAAGCAGAGGTGCTCTTTTCATCACGTTACCTTCAGTACTTGCAATACTCCTGAAGGAGCTATGGGCATGCCACATGAATCATGCAACGATATATTCACCAAATACAGACGTGAAAGGCCCCTGTTGTGCACAACGGCCATTTCATATGAGGACATTCACTTATTTTTAAGTAATTGAGGGGTTTCTCCAAATTAACACTGACAATTGATAGCGGATAGCTAGCAGAAACAGGAGGTACCTATCCCAACAAGCCTTTTCCAAGCCAGAAGCCTGTACTGGCAGCAGAGGGGCAGCCAGCCCGTGCTGCCCAGCACACCACGGGGCTGTTTTTAGCTACCACGGACCCTGCAGGCCCTGGTTCCTGCTGGCAGGTCCATTCGCTGAGTACCAGTAACAGGCAGACGCAGCTCTGGCGCTCCTGTCCCCGGGAGCACCCGCAGATCTCACCGCTTTCCGGCCAATGCTCTGAGGCATTCTTTTAACATGGATTTTACTTGTTCCTAAATTAATCTTTGTGCTGCCTTACACTGAGAAAATGTCAGTCAACTGAAGGAACTGTTTGCTCAAATTGGGGAAGACAGCTTTGTAATGCAGAACTTAAGAGAACAAGAACGCTACCCTGAGCCCTGAGGACGTTGCAGTATCTAGGTGCAGAATCTCAGTTCAGAGCCTTTAGTAACGGAGAAGGGGAAAAGTCCTCCTGAGTTCAGAAAGAATCCACCTAATTAGTGAACACATTTTTTCCAGACAAAACCAGAAATTCATTTCTCGATGACTAGATTGGAAGACCCCACGCACAAAAAGTACTTTTTCAATAAGAAAAACAACCACAGTATTTTTTTCCTCACTTTAAAAGAAGTTGATAGAAATTTATTGACTGGCCTCATTTCTAAAGCTCGCAACCAGCCAACACGGAATAAACGCGCTATCATCCAAAGTTTCTCACACATGGCACGTCACGTCCTATTTTTCCTCAACGGAGGCTTGAACAGAGCAGCACCAGCGAGCACTTCCCCAGCGCAGGCACCCGAAGAGCGAGTGAAGGAGTTAAGCCGTGGGGCAGGCAGCTTGCGCAATGGTTTCTGACAGCGCAGGGAAGCCGAGTGTGTTGAGCAATGCCCGCTCTGCCCACTGGCCGACTGTGGGGGCTATCTCCACCCAGGCAGCCGAGGAAACGAATGTCAGCTTGCTCCCAGAGGAGCGAGCATCGCCAGGACTGGGCAGAAGCAATGGGGCAGGGGTTTAGGGTGCCGAGTGCCACCCCGCCTCCGCGAGCACGGGGAGCTCGCAGCACCCAGGGTCCTTTATGGCACAGTGCCGAGGGGGACTTGTGGCTTTGAGTCGGCACCAAGCATCGGCTCGCTCACAGCTTCACCAGGGCAAGCTCATCTCTTCAGGCAGCTTTTTGGAACAAATATAAGTCAGCACAGCTGGTTAGTGCTTGGTACTTGTTTCGGGGTCTCTGCCAAGCAGCTGTAGCATTCATCACTTGCTGCTCTAGGAGCAGCTTTACCAGACCGCAAAAATTACAGCTTGACTCGAGCAGTTTGCAAAGCCCTGCCTAACTAGCTGTCCTCAGCACTCGCTCGCATCGCTGCTTATTCACGAGACCTGGGAATTTTCTGGATGAATCTCTGCCCCCCTTGGCACCAGCTCTGCGGAGAGCACCCGCAGCGTGCTGTTACCAAGTCTGCCACTTGCATTTTTTCCTGTTTTATTTGGTCATTGGAAAAGGAAAGAGAGACATCAGCATGGTTATCTGAGCAGTAGGAACAAACTCCATGCAGCTGAGGAGACTTATCCCCTTTACATCTATTTTTGTTTCTGCCTCCCAGCAGTGAAATGAGTCAGCTTCTCTCTCTTTTAGCATATAAGTTTTAATATATATATGCACCTATACGTAAAGGAAAGCTCACTAAACACATGTACCTGTGACTGACCCTACCAGACTTAAAAAGAGAGGCGTGAGGGAACCCATGCAACATGCAGAGGAAGGACACAAGCTGTGGTTTCTGGGATGAGCCCTGGGAGCACGAGGCCCTTGTTGAGGTCTCCTCGATGGGGCTGCTCTGTGGGTGCGTGCAGACGGGCTCGTTGGAGCCCCAGGCTGGCGGCCCCGCCGCGCTCCTTCACGGATGGGTGCAAGCTGCTGGGCAGCCTCAGGTCTCCCTCGGGCTGGGTTCCAGCATTAGACACACAAATCAGCATTAAAAACACAGCGTCTTCACTTCACCCCCCTCCGGGAGCGCAGAAGGCAGCTTTTGTTGGCAGGACGGGGCCGTACGGAACAATATAACCTCTGTCTCCACAAGGATTGTCTTCACCTCCTTGGCTGAGCCCCGGGTTCTTTTTTTGAGGGGAGCTGTGCTCGGGCCAGAGCTCAGACACGCACGTTGCACAGCTGCCTCTCTCCCTGCTCGGCAGCTCTGCCACACACCTCCAGGCCGAGCAGTCCCAAATTCTGCCTCTGGGCCTGGATGTGGCCACTGGCAACCAGGGGGGCACCAGCAGGCGCTGCCCCACTGCTCGCAGAGCCCCCTCCTGCACGCTCCTCCTGGCCGTCAGGTAGCCACCCTCACTTACATAGCACAAACTCTTCTGGCAAATAACTCCGAGTGCAGCACAGCACTTGGGGTGCCCAAATGTTCCTGCAGACAGAGCTACAGCAGCTTACAAGGGGATGGCTTCCTTCCAGCACTGCCTCTTCGCCCCTCAGCACCACAAGCTCAAGGGCAAGCCCGCAACCCTGCCTGGAGGTTCTGCAGCGATTTCCTGCAGCATGAACTGGTCTTTCAAAGAGAAATCAAGCCTCCCAGAACCCACACCGAGCTCCCCAGCACACACCCTGAGGCACATCAGTGCACCTCAGGCTCCATGAAGAAGCACGGTGGGTGCAGGAGGGCATTTCTGAGGCGGCCTCCTTGCTCCCCCGAGCTTGGGCTCAGGACCCCGTCCAGCACCAGCTCCGAGCCCAGCTTCAGCAGGGGAAAGGGGACAGGAACTGCCTCTACCCAGCGGGCAGCATTTTGTCCTCCCCAAGTCCAGCAAAGAAACGGACTGCCGTGCTATCAGCGCTCTCCTGACACTCTGGTATTTGGGATGTGCATGCACATTCATAAGTTACAGTTTTCATCCTCCCCCCTCACCCCTCCAGCACTCAGTTGTGTCCAACGCACATTAAGACTTTGAAATTTATTTTAAAAGTTTTCCAGAAAATGACATTCTTGTGTTCCAGCCAGGCCTACTCAAATCTAGCAAATACAGTATTTTGATAACATGGTGAGGGCTTAGCGTGGTTGGATGAGTAATAAATTGGCCAAGAAATGAAACTGATTCTAAAACTACCCTTTCAGGAGAAGAGCCTTTTGAAGAAACTCTTCGTGTTCTAAAACTTGAAAGAACGACTTGAATTCCTTACCACTTTTATAGCTTTATACAAGCAGAGAGAAAACTAGTCTTTTAGGGACGCGAGGATGATCTCCTCCACGGAAGCATGTGCAGAAGAGCACATTCACTGACCTTCCCAAAGAGGGGAGCAGAGGCTTTGCAGCCTGTCAGATGGGGGTGTCTGAGTGCTATCTTGGAAAAAAAAATACTGAAGATAATCAGGGAAAAAAAATAAGTTGACAGAAGTAGTTTGCATTTTGCTCAGCAGAGCCTCCACAGTTTCAGCCTGCTGATCCCAGTACCAGATATTTCCCATCAGAGCCCACACCGCTCACGTCCCAGAGCTGCACAGTAAGCCAGCAAACCAGGAGGGTGCAGCAGGAGGTAAGGGGGCCACAGGGAAGATTAGGCTAAAAGCCTTCAGAACTACAAAAACCCATTTAAGCAGCAGAAGAGGGTTACTGAGTAACATTTATTTATTCTTCACTGTGTGAGGAGAGGTATTCTGCAAGAGGTTATCTACCTCAAACTTGGAGGGGGAGATACCTTCCATTTCTCTGCCCCCTTCAGCATACACTAAGATCAAAGGCGCAGATGAACGAGGGGCTCTGAGACAGGTGCTTGCCCTGAAGGAGGGCTCTGAAGAACTGACAGAGAACTCCCTACAGAGCAGGATCAGCAGGAATGGCTCCACGCAGCGCCCTAAGAACCTGCACCATGCACTGGCTTCAAACCCTCTTCCTGCCTCTGCTATCTGTGGATAGCTGTGACTGGTTAGAAGTTAAATCCCATCGCCTTACAGCCCACACAAGCCAGGGATGCTCAGCTCCAATGCCTCCATCTGACTGCGGTGCTGAGCACAGAGGGGAGCGGGACTGAGGCTGGGCAAGAAGGGCTGGGCTGAGCTCTGCTGACCTGGTGCCCACCACACTGCCCAACCACGGGGTCTGTAAGCCTGCAAAGCCCTAAAGTGCTCCGGGCTCCACAGCACACAGCACTGAGCACAGAGCAGATGAATTTTTCTGGAAGATGTACAGTATACATGCTTGTGTTTGCCAAAGGATGAGGTCATTTTGGAAGGAATTTTATTTATTCAGGAAATATTTCTGGGAATATTTACATGTCAAGATTACATGTTTAAGTTCTTTGACAAAGCAAACTCTGGGCCACATGCTTATTTTCTAAAGAGATTTGCAAGTATTTCTTCAGGTTTTCCAGCACAAAAAAGGCTTTTACTGTATCATGGTTCTGGTGGCAGATGCCGTCTCCTCATTTCAGAGGCAGGATCTCAGCCCTGCATTAAAGACTCCAGCCCTCAGCTGACCTGGAGGCAGCAATTTCTTTCCAGTGCAAAGAAGAGGAAGTTGCTTCAGGCGCTCAGGCTCAGAAAGATGTATGCAACCAGACCCTCTGCATCAGCATGGAGATGTAAATTCAGCAGTGCTCCTCCATGGGAGGGGACTCCCAGACCCGCCGGGGTCAGCACCTCAGGTCAGAGCCCTGGGAAGCTTTTGTTTTGTGCACAAAACACAGCAAGACTGGAAGACAGCCACAGGATACAACACAAGCTCACCTTTGCTCAAGGGTCATGGACAAGTTTCTGGAAGAAAAAGAAAAAAAAAGTCCATCTAGAGTTATGAAGCATAGGAACACCACCCTGGCTTAGGGGAACCCTGAGCTATTGCTCAGCAGTCGGCACATGAGGGAAGCATCACCTTGCATCCATCCTGCCCTTCCCAGGCACCCACTGCTAGCAGCATCCTACAGGGGCATCCCCTTATTTGTGCTAAATAATAAGCAAGAAGTTATTTTAAGCTAAAAATGAAGATAGTGTGAACTGATGATAGTATGAGTCGACTGTCATTTCCCAACATGCTGTGATACCTACTCTACTCTTTCTCAATTATTAAGAAATTTGAGAGGCTGATGTCTAATTCCCAGAAGTGCAGAGGAACTGTGGCACAGCACAGTCTTTTAACAGATTCAGTAGTGTTATTCCTGGAGTTCTGTATAATACTTCTGAAGTTATATCCAGATCTAAGTCTCCACACTCTGCCCAAAGGGAAAAAAATTAGGCTAATTAAATACCAGAACAGAATATGACTGCGCAGTATGAGCGAGAGTATTCAGAGAGCTTAGGGCAACAGCATCTTATCTGGTTAATCATAAATCACACTCACTGGCATGAGAAAAACACACAAACAATTCTTCAGGCTCGGAAGCTTTGGATTCAACCTCCATTCATGGCTCAGCTTCACCAAGTGCAACTCTACCTTATATATATCAATCTGCTCAAGGTATTCATGGAAATCTCTCTCTGTTCTTCTTTGAATAACTAAATAAAAACAATCAAACAAAAAGACAACCCACCAGAAGACTGCCATGTTTTATAAAAACACAAATTTTTGCTTTGCCAGAATATTCTTACTGAAGTAAGAAATCATTTCCCCTTGAAGAGCTGCAATTCAGGGAGAACCTTCCACACAAGCTACACACTAGGAGGCTTCAATGAGCCTCCTTTCCTTTCCACGAGGCCCTGAGAAGTGAATTTCTCTCTGAACCCTTTTATTCCTCTGCTTCAACCCTGGGCCTCCCGCAGGGTGTAAGGATACCTGTAAGAAGCCCTGCCGAAGGCACAAGGACCACCAGCCCATGAGAACACAAACAGCATCTCCACTGCTTTATTTGACCTAAGCAATGGCCTGAGCAGAAACCTCGGTGCTCTCAGGACGTTTCTGTGCAAGCATCTCACACACAAATACTTTTGGTAGTGCCTCCTACCTGTTAGCTGGGGTGCTGCTCCAGGCCCGTGTGCTTCAATTTGAAGAGGTGCAGCTGTCCACTAAGAAACTCAGCTGGCACAGATGACAGCTGTATTTCCTTCATGTCTTGCAAGCCCGAGAGAGAGAGACATTTGGAAAACATACTGGAAAGGCATTTACTCCTAGTATATAGATTTTGTGCATTTTACAGTGAAAACACCAGTTTGTTCTCAACACTCTTGAAATTTTGTTCAGATTAAGCAGCCTGAGGCAGGTTTGCCAAAAGAAAAGACACCTAAACAGGACCCACTGGGTGCTGCCCCCCGTTCCAGCAGTCAGCCAGGGAGCATCAGGTGGCAGCAGGGGAGGAGGAGCAGAGGGATCCTGCCCACACACCCCCAGTGCCCCCCAGCTCTTTCCCTTTATTTAATCAAGTAAAGGTCAGGCTCATAGAGCTCTAAGGCTTGAAGATGATTTTCCCAAACTGGTCAAGACCAAACCAAGCTTTGTAACCTCTTTGCTAACCCAGTGTACAGCACCTGGTTAGATCCTGCAAAATCAGGGATACCTGTCTTAAAATTGTCTTACAAAAACATTTCAGTGAGTTTACTTGGGTGGCTGGTTCTACTACCCAAGCTGGTAAGTACACAGACATGTTACCTCGTTTTCCCAACCAGCTGTTTCCTCCAGCTCTTCAAGTCCCTGCCTGCAAGTCCTCCTGCACTTGAACTCTTCCCAGCACCCTTTCCCCCAGTCTCCTCCCTTGCCCCCTGCAGCAGAGCACTACCACACACTGAGCCACCCTGCATCCACAATCCTTTTCCACCTGAGCTTAATGCCTTATTTTTATCAGCTGACCTTCCAGACCTTGATTGCCCTCACCTTGATAACCTTCACCTCTACCTTTGCAGCTGCATTTCACTTCACTTGGGCTGGCCCAAGTGTCTGCCCTGGAGGTAGAGCTTCTGCATGCACTGTCATAGGGAAAAACACTTTCTTATAAGCAAAGCGTGTATTTATAATCAGAATTTACTGCCAATGTTCATTAAAACAGCAAAAATGAAATAAAGGAAGTCTATGTGAGTATTTCTCTTGAAATAGCCCAGTTGATATGGCTGCGGGATGTCGACACGTGTTGTGGTTCTTCACGCCTCCCTCACAACTTATTGACCAAGAAATAAAACGAGACTGTGGAAATAGAATAAGCCAGAATGTTTAAAACCAGTTTGAGATTCTAACTATTGCCTGCGTGCTCATCAGCATTATTTATGGGATACATATGAAGATAAATACAACAATATATTCTTGGAAGAATATAATTCTGATGCGATTGGGGATGCTAAAATATAGGAGCCCTGGGATTAACAGCCTGAACTAATATCACAATTGTCATCGCATTAAGAGGATCTCAGGAGACTGGAATATTGATATAACTATGGTGTGAAATCAAAATATTGTCATTTATAAAGGGAAAAAAAATGTTCTTGGCATGCAAACAGCTAGTTATGCATGAGTGTAGCACATACAAACCACAATGTTAGAAAAGCCCCAAGAGATGTGATAATTCTGCAAATATAACTATTCAGTATATTCAAATGAAGAAAAATCCATCTTTATCACACTCCTCAATCAGTTATTTAAATAATTGTAGAGGCCTTTTATCCCATCTATTTTTCCTTTGATGTTCCTTATTTCCTATCACACGTTTGTGGTAATTGAGCCACATGGAAGACCTTAATGTTACCTAAAATACATCATCTACTTGACTGTGAGGGACAGTAAACGGTGGTCATTTGCTACCACAAACAACTTCATTATAATTGTCCTTCAGCATAGAGTTGAATTGTGAATGTTTAATGTTTAGTTTCTCTTAAAAAAGGAACATTAAGTTTTGCCCACACAATCAAATCCTAAGAAGTCCACAAAACAACATTAACCAAACTACTTCACCCAAAAGCTCATTTTCACATCATTTCACCACTTCATAATTTGTAGAGAAAAGAACCAACTATGGAAACGAGATGCTTGTTTTTCTCGGTTTATTCGAAAGCAGGCATCTGTCTGTGCTCTTATCAAGCTCTTATCAAACAAGGGCCAAAGCTACTCTACTGCAGCTCACGCCTGTTACTTGGATGGCTCATGCCCCAGGAATCAGGAGGGTAGTGGCAGATTGTCACGCCTTATGTGCACATTTTAAATACAATTAGCAAAGCATCTGCATCCCAACCAAGATGCTCAGCACAGAGGGCAGTGACCTCTGGTCCCCTGCGTATTTAGTGGCCAAAGTCACGTATGTGCACAGGTAGTGCACAGAGGTGCATGTTCAGATGTGATGCTTTCTTTTATTTATTTTGGAAGATGTGAATCTATAATGAATAGAGCTGACAAATAAGCGAAGAAAGAAAAGTAAGTGCTCATTTCTTCATGACTTGAAGGTAAAAGGAGTGAAGAGGTATTTTATCTGCTAATACTTAACGCAAACTAAAAGCCTAATTATTACAGTCATCAACATCCTGGATGAAATCAGGATTATATCAACTATTTTATCTGTATCGCCTCATCTTGGAAAGGAAAACTGATTTTCAAACTCTGATTTTTCCATAAAGAAAGGCCCAGTGGAGCCGGGAAATGCCGAGGTCTATGGATTGCATAAAGTACTCCAGCTATTCCAGTGCTCGCTCTCAGAAACACATCGTTGTAAGTGGAAATGCAAATACCGTATGCTCTTATTGAGGTTGCAATTAATGTATTTGGGAAGGGAACCAATGTAAATTATTTTTTATAACAGTGAGCCTTTATATAAAGTTGGACTATTTAAAAGCATGCATGCCATATAAAGGCAGAGAGGGAAGTGTCAAGCCATATTTATGAACAGTCAGGCTTGAGTAGATTTTCATAAAAACCCTCAGTAATGGTTTCTAATTCTGAGGCTCAGCTTAAGGGCCTGGAGCTTGTGTCTTCTGAATGGCCAATGAAGCATCTTTGAAACTTGTTGCACTCCTGCTGCGTTCTGCAGCCTGAGCTGGCACCGTGTGCTGATGGTGCAGAGGGCTGCGGGATGGCTCAGGGGCTGTGGGATGGCTCCTGGGCTCAGGAAGGCTCAGGGGCTGCGGGAGGCTCAGCGCCTGGGCAGGCAGCACCATGCGGGTGCCTGCAGGGCACACGAGCTGCTGGCAGGGCCAGTGGGCAGCAGCCCAGGCAGGGTGTACCAGCTCCAGGGTGGCTCACATTGCCTGCGCCCAGGCCTGGAGGCACTGGGCAGGTCGGGGAAGGTTTTAGTGAAACCAGTGTTTTACCTGGCTTTAGCTAGACCTGCTGTACTGCATCTGTGTCGGATAGAGTTAAGAAGCCACACAGCTTAGGTCCAGGAATCTGTGTCTGCACCTGCAGAGGCTACCAGGTAAAAGCATCAAAGCTTCTTGTGGTACAGGGAGCTCCTCTCCTCCTGAGGCTGCTGCAGACTTTGCTGCCGTCTCCAGGCTTTTGTTCCAGAAGCAGGGTGCAGCTCGTGGCGGTGGTGCTGAGGCACTCACCTGCACCCCATTTCCTAGGATTTCCCGGTGGCCTGGCCATTCCCACACAGTGCCGAGGCTGGGAGCCCTGCTGCCTCGTTCCCAGCACACAGCTGTGGTCCGGCAGCATGGGGACCTGCTGGCCTTGTCCCCTGGGGCAGGTCACCCTCCAGCTTGGCAGAGAGCATCTGCTCTCCTCCTGCAGCGCACCCTCTGGTTTGGCTTTGTTTTAAAGGAATCCAGCGCGTGTGCCAGGACGGGACAGCTCCACGATGGGCACCAGAGCACAAGAAATGAGCGAGGGGGGAGATTCATGGCCGGAGGCACCCGGTGTCCTCAGCACCGCTGCCTGTGCCCATCCCCTGTGCAGCTGCCCCTGCGCTCCCACGTCCTCACTGCCGGCGTCCGAGCCCCCAGCGGGACACGGGGACCAGCGGCTGTGGGGTGGGAGAGGCCACCCAGAAATGCAAATCAAAGCAGCAGATGATGCGTGGTGGTACTCTTCATGTTGAAATATGTTATTAATATTAATAGAGTTACATTTTGATGAAATGTGTTTTGTGTAAGAAGGATTAACTGTACTCGGATTCTATTGGCTCATTGCAACACAGCGAGGTTTTAAATTATTGACTTTGCAGGCAAAGGACAATTCCCATGCCTCTGCCCCTGCAGGAAGGGACAGCACGGGCTGGGGCAGTCCGAGCTGGTGGACGTTCCTCACCGTGCATCGTGTATATGGGGACAGGCAGCCGTGGCTCTCCAAAACACCGGCATCGACTTGCCAGGATATGAGGAATAGGTATTAAAAATTTCATGCATCAGAAGGAGATGATTAATTTTCTTCCAACTAATTAATGAAATGAAATACTTTTCCACCCACCGAGTTGGAGTCCAGCAAGATCAGCAAAAAGGCTCTTATTGACTTCAGTGGACTTTGCACCAGTGTCGTTTCGTGGTTCGCTTCAGCAGAATGATACATTTATATTGGGAAGGGGAGGTTGTAGGATTTCCTAGGAACAAGATCATTTTTCAGAAAGAAGGATGTTTACCTACATTTTCTCTGCTGCTAAGGCAACTGAAAGAGAGCATTGTTGTTTTGTTTTTAATTAAAGTTTTTAGCATTCACCTCAGCCACCGTATTGACTTTTTAATATATGAATAAATATTGGAACGCACGTATGTTTTATACTGCCTGCTCTGCATTTATTCAGTACACCTTACAGGGCTCTCTCCAGTGATCTGAGTTACACATTTCCAGCAGCATCCTGCCACATAATGAAACATAAGAAAGTAGGGCAGAACCCCCACCGCATTAACCCACTGCCTCCTGACATGAGTGTGCACAGTTCAGAGCACACCTCATCATTAATACTCACCGTGCTTATTTAGAACGAGGAGCCTGCAGCATTTCTGAAACATCCCATGAACGTTAATCCCCTGAGTACCCCCTAACACAGCCAAGTATCACTCGCTTTCTCTCTCTCTCTCTTTCTTTCTTTCTTTCAGAACAGGAGGCCCATGCCCAGACACGGTATGGCTCGGGCACTGCAGAGATGGGCTCTGCATCAGAACTGCTGGGAGCAGCGCTTGGGACTCCCACATTTCATGGGCCAGGGGTCTTTGGAGAAAAGGAATTTTTGGGTCAGAAATGCCAGTTGTTCGAACCCCAAACAGTCTGGAGACACTTTCTGGCTGTGAGCAGGGCTGGCAGTGTTCCAGCATCGCCCCCCTCCTGCCCGCTGACCTTTCTCAGGAGGGCCCCAAACCTGCCGCAGCCCCCGGGGTGCTGAGTGGCACCCGGGCACCTGCAGCCCTTGTCTTCAGCCCGAGCTGGCTGAATATTGGCAGCAATGACCCCAACACCTACAAATAACAAGACATGCATGAACAAAGGGTGCGAGAGTTTCAGTTTCCCAAGAAATGGGTTTTCCCTGCACGGGGCAGACCCGGTGCTGGCAGGGCTGGGGCCGTGCTGCTTGGTGCTGGGGTGTGCAGAGGACGGGCAGGCTGCACCGGGCTGCTGCTAACCAGGGGATGAGCTGCCACAGAGAGCCAGACGGTGCTTGTGTTTAAAGGTTAATTAAAACAGCAAGGCTGGCAATGCACGGCACACAACAGCATTCACGTGGCTCTTTTCCCTTTAAATACTTTGCATACTAAATTTAAACTAAGTTCCCTCCTTGCACACACACAAATAAATAAATAAACTTCATGAATTAAGTCAACCATAATTCCAATTAGTCCCAGCTGTTATTTCACCATCCTTTACGGCCCTGTCTGCAGCACTCAGAAATAGGTTACACATGGCCTCATGCAAGGAGACATGAAATAATTGCTTCAATGTGAATGAAGAGTAACTAATTTTGTTCATGTATTATTCAGAATGACAGGGACATTACTGTAATAATTCCTGACTTATTCAATATTCTGGAGAATGGTGGAGAAAAAAATGCATTTGCAGCCACAGGAAATGGAATGAACTACGCTGGGCTGAACCTCTTCCTCTCCTTCCTATTTATTTTTAACAACATTTCCAAATCACACTTTGAATATACTACTGTCATAGCTAAGATTCATTTTGACTGCAGGTATAAGGAGAACACTTCTTGAGGCAATGTGACCTACTACTGATGCAGCGAAAATAGATGATGTCACTGAAAGATAAATGACTTTTTCATATTTCTTCTTGCACTGTTTATCTCGTAAAGAAAAAAAGGATTCATTTGATACTTCAGTTAGCAATAAATTTGGTAAATGACTCTAAAGAAATCTGTTTGGGGAAGACACCTTCATATGTTATTGAACAGATTTAGTTGTTAGCTATCTATGCCCGTGGACATTGTTATTTCACACAGCCTAACTTTAAAAAATCTTCATTATGATGAGTTAAAAAGAAAGCATTCTGTGACTAGTCATTATTTAATAAAGAGAAGAGAAAATTAAAAAAAAAAAAAAAGAAATGACAAAACAGGGAGAAAAATAAAATGAAATTCAAAAAGAGGACAAGATGTGAAAGATTATAGTGTGTGGGCTTAGACCAACATCCGTATGTCACCTTTTAATAAGAAAAATGATAGAAATCTTAAATAAGTTTCTTTGTATAACCCTCAAAAGACTGATCAAATGATGACTTTTTCTTTTTCTTTCACCCCCCTTCCCCCCATGTATGAACTAAAAAGAAAGAGGAGCAAAGAATGAATGGAGACTCAAGGTACAGTTTTGGTTATGAAAGGTAACATCAAAAGAAGTATCTAGAAATAGTGTATTTGTGATGAAAAATTCTAATTTCCATGCATGCGTCAATGTATTTACACACGAAATCCCACATCAAACCCCACAGCTGCAGCGGCCATAGCACTGTTTCTTTTTCCTGCCTTGATTTCAGTAGTCAAGTGGTTGGGCTGGGAGCAGATCAGGAAGTGCAGAAGGACACAAAGATAAAACATACAGAGTCTATTTACAAGTACTTCCCTTTCCTCGCATCCTTATCTACTTTCAACAACCGTTATCGGCGCGGAACTCCCGCTGCCAACAGAGGCGGCGGGCGAGGACCGGCGGGGCTGGGAGCAGGGCGCTGCCGAGCAGGGAGGCTGAGGATGCTTGGGCAGAGGGCTTGGGAAGAAAAAGGAGAGCAGCAGGTGCCAGAATGTGAGCAACTGTACTGGAAATGCAGAGAATTCCAGCAAATGAGTAATTAGCTAATGAATCAAAGGATGCACAATTCAGTTATGTCATATGTGTAGGCTGGGAAAAGGTAGATCTGAGGCAACACCTCATTGCTCCGTCGTGAATGTTCACATGAGAACCCGAGCCCGCCTCAGGCTCGGCTCCTGGCTGCTGGCTCCCAGCTGACCTTGATCAAGGCATTCAGCAACAGCAGCGTGTGCAGGAGGAGCACGCTGGAGCTGATGGCAAAAGAGCCCGACAGGAAGAGTCTCCAGCTGCGCAGCTTGAGTGTTTAGCAGGAGTTGGTGCACAAGGGCCCTTAAAATCCTCGGTGTGTGGCAGGTTGTCTGGCCAAAACTAGCCAGCAGAAAACAGCCAAAAAGCTGAGGAAAAACAGAAAACAAAGTCCCTTCCCTAAATCTCGGTGTTGGAGAACAGTTTATAAGGCATCAGAAATCAGTCTGAAAAGCACCACTTTTGTTTTAAGAGTAGATCCATGTAGCTGACAGGTGCATGCCAGCACCTGCACCCATGTAACGTCAGGTGCCAGACTCCAGCAGTTCCCGGTGACTAATTACAGCCTTTGCAATTACCGCAGTACTGGTATGATTCTTGAACACAATAACATTCTGTTCACTGAATGCTGAAAAATTACTTTGCTTATAGCACTGCTTTCCACAGCCAAACAATAAGGAGATTGAGGGTGACCCATATTTTTTCCCCAAACACTCAGATGGCCCTTCAATTGGGAAAGGTCAAGAAACTCTGCTGTAAGAGAATCCATGGCTTGTAAGATCTCATTCCCATCAACAGGGCTTGCTCACACAAATTCAGTATTAGCTCAATGCTAGGAGTTCACCAGAAGTTCTCTGTGTAAAATGAGCAAGCTGCAGGCAGGCTGACCCTGCAGGACTGAACGGTGTCCCACAGACAGACCACCCAGCTGTGAAAACTTTCTGAAATTTCTTTTCTGATGCATTTCCCAGTCACAAGCTTTTTACTACAATTTAGGGATTGAAGTAATGTGTTAAAACAGCATTTTGTCTTAAAACCGAAATAAATTTATATATTGTATGAGTCTTGGAAACAGAGCTAAGGAAAGCGCTACCATGATAAAAATCTCACACATCGGCCATCCTGAGGGCAAACGTAGGTAAATATCAAGTTACAAAACAGGGATACAAGTTGTTGACAGACTATTTTCTGCTAGATGCATTGTCAGTATTCTCATTCACATTTCTAATGCTGCATTGTACCTCAGCGTAAACCTGGTTTCAGCAAATACTGAGATTTCTCTTTCTTTTGTTGAATGACTTACTGGATACTATAGAAAATGAAACCATTTTTAAAGGTCAAGTTCTACTTACACAATTTCTATCCCCTCTCTTTTCAGAAATAACCAGTGATTTTAAAGGTTTCTGTTTTGGAGTATTCTATGCTATGCCCCTCACTGAGACACGGGAGCATCAGCCCTAACTTATCCTGGGCTCAAGTGTCTCTTTGTTGGGGCTCCCCAGCCTGAGCTCACTCCCAGCCTACTTCTGCCCAGTCCCTCTGCTCCTCCACACACTGTGCTCAGCAGTAGCAGGGAAGGAGAGCCTGCCCATCCCCATCCTATCCCATCAGCATCCCATCCCACCTGCGTCCCATCCCACCCCAACTCACCCAGCCTTGGATGTTCGCCGGCTCCCAGACCCCCAACCTGTCCCACCATTGCCTGGCACCCAAAAAAACCCCACGCACACCCCATCAGTCCCTACGCTACACATGTGTCAGTTACCGACCCCAAATATCGCTCCAGCCTTGTGCCACCTCCTGAGGTTCTGCAGGTGCTAACTGAGGGCTTCCACAGTCCTCCAAAGCAACCACCAGCACCAGCCCTCGGCTGGTTACTCCTAAAACCTGACCATAGCACGGACAGAGCTCAGCTCAAACTACATTTTTCTACAGCTTGTACCTCCTGGAGCCAATCCATACTGCCTGTAATGTGGGACGATGGCTCGGTCCCAAATCTAACCCTTATGTAAGCTAGCATATACCAGTTGGCTCCAACCTCAAACATGAGCGTGTGTTGGGTAAGGAGTTAGCTATGCAGGACAGCCTGTAAAACGCTCCGAGTACAATAGGCAGTTTTGCTGTAGCACTCACTGAAAACAAGCCAGAAATTCTTCAGAAATGTATATGCAGTTGTTCTCAGTTCCCTGGCCTTGTCTGAACCTCTGGTGTCCGTGGAGGGATGAGCCCCCAGCGCCTGGGACAGCCCCGGCTGCGCCGTGGCCCCGCTGGCTGTGCTGTACCCATGTGGATGAAGGGGAGTGGTGGGCTGGGGCAGGGATTGAGGCTTCTTTCTTCTGAAGTACAACAGAAACTTCTTCATGAGCAGCATCAACAGGGCTGCATTTGGGCTGGCTCCATTGTGGCACTGCTCAAACGCATGTCATGGTAAAGCTCCAAGCTATCACCCTGTCTGTGACTGCACCCTCCGGCCCTCCGCACATGGGCTTTGAGAACTTTGTCACTGTCCTGATCCGGGCAATATCAGTGCTCATCTAACCTTGTTTCCCCACTTGGCTGCTGAGAACATTTTATGGATTTGTCAGGTAAGGCTTTATTCCTTTAAAAAACAGATTAGAAAAGCCATCTGGAATATTTTTTCAAAATCAACTCAAACTCCTCCAGCTGTTGTGTGACCTCATCCTTTATTAATTTCTGCAGACTTGTATTTACCATTGAGATCAACCCTACAAGTGTATAATTTCCTGATTTCTTTCCAGCTACTTTATTAAAGATTGGGGTTAGATATTTGCTCCCCTCGAGTCCCCTGATAACCCTCCTTCTCCTGCAGGAGTTGTTAAGGAGTAGATGATGTATCACACATTCCTTTATAGCAACAATAATTGTTCTGCTTCGGCAGCGACTGTGGCTTACATACTGCAGTTTTTCTGAAATTGTTTTCTTCTTTCTCTTATTGCTAAGGAAGATATTGGCACCAAAATGTGATTTGAGAGATCATGTTCTCTTATTTTTCTCCCCTTACCTGGAGCCAGTGCAGATGCTACGTTTGTGATGGCAGTGCTGACATCTGTGTAGCTGAATCCAATGTCATAAACAGGAAGCAGAAGTGACAGCGGCAATTTCAATAGGGGTTTTTCTTCTGCTGAAGCCATTATTTCCCACAGGCTATATAAATCACGCCATGTCTAGAGCGTTCAGCTCCAAGTCTATGGCAATCCTCAGCTACACGGATGTGCCCCAACCCCTGCTCTCCCTGGCAGTCTGGCTGTTTTCCCTGAGGCGTGTTTGGAGCTAGCAATTCTTTGTTTCTGAGGAGGAAAACGGGGTGGTCACAGTCATTAAAAAAACCCATAAGATGAGTTTTGCGCCTGTCATGGGACATCTGTTTCTACAGAAGAAGCTATTCATAAACACTTCAAGCACGGGTACGGTTTCGGTACCCAAATGCCAGGCCTGGTTTCCTGCCCCAGATGTCTCATTGCACGCTCCGGGGGTGTGGGAGCCCCCTGCAAGCCTCCCAGCCCCTGGGCATCCTTCCAGGAGGCACCTTCACGCCTGCTCCCTCTGCCAAACCACGGCTGCCCACCTCCTGTCGCTGACCTCAGCCATCATCTTTTCAGCTCGAGAACTCAGACTTTAGCACTGAAAAGCCTTGAGCAAAACCTCTCCTCCACCCACTCTGCTACATCCGACATCACCCTTTGAAGCAAGGGTAAAATTTGAGCACAACTGTAGTTCCCCTCCTTTTCTGCTGCAGCAGCACTGCGCTGGCACAAGCAGAGCTGAAATGACGCTGTGGCTGGGCGATGCACAGGCTCAGTGGCATGGGCCACCGCAGCAGGAAGCCCGTAGCTAAAAAATGCAGAAATGGACCCAAATAAAGAAAAACCTTGCATGAAATACACAAAATCTAAATTTGGATGAGAAGTCCTAATGGTCACGATATTTAGAATTTACAGACCATTTATGTTCAAATGTCTTATCTCAATGTATAATTCCTCATCTTTTCTACAGTACCAACAATTTGGCAGGATACCATGCACTAGCCCAGGGCAGATCTTAAAATGGCAGCATAATGGCATGACTAGTGGTGTAACCTGTATTTATGACATCTACCTTTATATAATTGCAGCTGGCATCCACAGAGGTCCTCAAGCAATTGCAGAGATGGTCACCAACCAGAACTGTTCCTGCTCTGCTACCTCTGGCTGGCACAAGAAGGAAGAGCAAAGCCAGGCCTCGTCCAGGCCAGCACCTGGGGGCAGCAGGGCTGTGTAAGGCTGGGGGGAAGGCAGGTGCTGATGCAGCTGGAGGCTGGTAAATTATTTTGTTGTCATTGCATTTCAACACCTGGAACTCCTGAAGTTTTTTTGTTTGTTTGTTTGTTTGGTTGTTTTTTTTTTTTTTTTTTTTTTTTTTTTTCATTCTTTTTTTCCCCCTGTAGTTCAAATTCCACAGTGCATCACTGAAAGCTCCAGGAAGAGGAAGTCCTCCTCCTCCTGCAGGGCAGGGAACCCCAGCTCACACCTCCAGCAGGGAGCAATGGAGTTGGTGTGAGCGACAGGGGCTGCAGGAAAGCATCACTTGTGCCAGATGAGCTGATGAGTGAGGTCTGTGAGGCGTGCCAAGCCAGAGCTCCACGACATCCGGAGGCAAACGTCCTCTGTCTCTGGCTCTGCAGAGCCCTGCCCTGCACGGCCGCATCCCCAGCAGCCGTGGCCAGCACGGGGAGACAATGGGCACCCTTGGTTCAGGCTGCACTGGAAACATGGAGGTGGGGTTTAACGCATCAACCGGCATAAAATAAATGGGTGGTTTACAAATATTTGCATCCTGTAATTGTCTTTAGGAAAGATCAGCTGGGTTAAATCTCACTGGGGCCATTTTTCTGTGAGGAACAGCAGAATTGTTAACAAGTTTCATTTCCACCACTCAAGCAGCTAATGTGCAATCTCTTAGTCTGATCACACTTCTGCTTCCAAATGGCACTTCACAAGGGAGCACCTCTAATCTGACATGTTCTTTCAATATTTTCTATGGGAAATGACTTTCCAGACTATCTGAAGGTTGCTGGGATGACTCTCGCTGTTATGAGATGGTCCTCCTGAGCGACAGGAAGCAAAGCATACAGCTCGTAGTGGCGAGATGGGGAAGAGAAAGCAAAGAGCTGGAAATTAATGTGGATTTGGCTCCTAATCTGAGAACTTCCTGAGAACAGGGAAGGTGGCTGAACAGGCTTGGGTCGGAACGTTTAAGGTCTTAATGTTTTTCAGTAAGTTTCTATTACATGATAAAGCTACCTCTTGACTTTCATTTGAGGGTTAATTCTGATTTTAATGAATCAATTGCAAACAGTTCCTGAGGCTGGTCTCAGGTGGGGAGCAGTGAAAGTAACACAGCATTACCTGACACTTCTGGCTGTAGAACACGAGACTTTCTTGAAAGATAGTGACTTAGGGACATGATCAAATATTTAAATCGTCTTCTCTATCTGTTCTCTGTCTGCTAGGAGGTACTTTTTCAACATTTCAACCACATTATAAAGGGCTGCAAATGAAGAAGAGAAGCAAAAGACTGGGAAAAGGGGGAGGACAATATTTCCCAATAGGTGACATTGACTTGTCAATATTTTTGCATTTAGATTCCAAAGTCAGAGGAACATCAACCTAAACTTCTGACTTCGGGAGAACTTGGTTGCAAATACTGCAGCTTGAGCTCAACATAATTTCAAAACTCCTATTTTACATTGAATTAACAACCTTCAGATTTTTTTCAGTTCTGATTTTTTTTTTTTTTTCTTTCCAGTAAGCAATAGGAAAAAAAGATAATTATCCTAATAAGTACTAAATACTCTCACTTCCCCTGCAGGCTGATGATCACCATTTTTAACACCTTCGTATATTATGGACATATTTAATTGATACAGAGCTTCACAGCTGTGTGATAAAGCCTGGTCCCAGTGATCTCCAACACAGACAGGGCTTTCAGCTAAATGTTCTGTTCTAACTCTGTACATCTTTGGCTCAGGCAGGGACGTGTGTTGTTGATGTGGCTGTGGAAACACAATGTGAGGTAGGGGATGAAATACCAAGGGAAGATTGGAGGATTTTAATAATACCTATTTTTATATCTGCTAGATGCCAACCATCTCAGTTAACAGAATATAATTGGAAGAATAGATTTAGTAGTTTTCTTTATTATTAGGTCTTGATGTACTTCTGTCAACTCCAAAATACTCATTACATGTAATTAGGGAGAAGATTAGAGTGCTGTTAAGATGCAGAAAAATGATGCAGCTCAACAAGGGCCAGTGGACAAAACAACCCACTTAGGAAAATGTCTCAAAAGTGCTGAGCAGAAGAGAGCGTTTAAAAAAAAAATGATGAAGATGAGAGCTGGTGCCTAATAATGAAGATGAGACTTTGAAGTGGGAAAGAGTTGATATGCGGAATCAAAGCATTTGATGACTATCCCACTGTCTAAAATGAATCCCTTGTGTTTATTTAGATGGTTGAAGTAACATTAGTGAGCTAATTCCCAAAGAACCACCCTCTGTCTTTTTCATAAACTCCCACCCCAAATGGCATAATTAATTTCACAGTTGTATAGAATAATAATAATAAAAAAATCTATCCTTTGGGAAGTAGGTGGTAATTTCTATCTGATAGAAATTGTGATTAGACACAGCATATAAAACTTTCGGATAATTTATTCACCAGAAATTGCCATATTATAACTATCAGGGGGCTGGTGATATGAAACTTAACAAGCTGATATTTCACTCTGATTTCCTTGAGCATGGTCCAATTTATTAAATCAAAATTGTAGATTAGCTTTAATATGAAATAAGATTTTTGTATTTTGGAGTAATGTATGTCAGAACTCATGGAACAGATAATGGCATAGCTAATAGAAATTAAGTTGTATCTAGAGCTGAAAGGCAGATAAAGAAGCAAGAGGAGAAAATTTATGAAAATTTCTGTGAAACTAGAGGATAAAAGACTGGAAAAGAGACCAAGCCTGTGCCTGCACCACCGTATAAAGCAGCACACTCTAGGGCATCACCAGTGTGGCGATCTATTTCTGGTTCTATCAACTCCCCCTATAACATTAGATGAATTATTTCAGAACAGAATTCCTTTTCCAACTGATAAAAATTAAATAGCAGAAGAGCTGCTAAAAGGCGGCCACAGCTGTGCTGCCACAGGCGGGGCCACGCTGTTATACAGGCACCGCGATGCTGTGCGCGATGTCCGCTTTGGGCGGGCTGCTGCCCCCAGATCCTAGCAGAACCTGAGTAAGTTTGCATTCAATTTTTCAACGTGCTTCTTTTTGTTTTGTTGCTCAGATTGGGCTATTTTGGGAGACCCCTGGGTTTGCTTGTTCTCTCGCCAGAGCGCGGCCGGGTGCCCGCGTCGACAGCAGGGAGCTGGGGCTGGCTCTGCCTCTGCCTGCGCTGCTCCTGGCCCAGCTGAGCACCAGAATGGGCAGAGCTGGGGGCAAAGGGAACGCTGCCTCCTAGCACATCACGGCACGGCTGCCTGGGGACCCTGAGTGTCCTTTGCTATCCTTCCTCAAATCTGCAGCACAGCAGGCACCATCTGGCTCGCCTGCCTGCAGCTGGAGAGGGAAAAGCACATGGGCTCTGCAGCGGCAGCACAGGGGGAAGCAGAGTGTGATGGTATCAATGCCAATCACCACACCAGGGAAGCAGGGCTGGGAATGAACCAAAATGCAGGCGATTAACCCCAGGACAGGTTCAGTGGGGCAGCGGTCGCCTCGAGGTAGTGCCAATGCCCCCGAGCCTGGCGCTGACCTCTGGCCCCACAGCCCTGCGGGTGGATCCTGCTGCAGCCCAATCAATCCCCACTTGTTTATAAGTATCTGTGACTCACAGGCGTTTTTCCTACTCCTTAATTGCCAGTTTCCTGAGAAACCATTTCAGTCAGCCAATAAGATGCAGAATTATGACTTAGTGACTAGATACAATGGGGAAAAATAAATACGGCATTATCGGTAAATTGAACAGCGCTTTTCTAAGTACATCACGTATTTATAAACAACACATAGGTTTGCAGAAACTGAGGAACACCTGCTCTTGCGGAAGGAGGTCTCAAAGACCTTGTCCCGGGTTGCAGCACCTCTCACCTCTGCCAGCTGTGCCCATGGGTGCAGGCGGTGGCGGTGCCTGGGGACAGCGCTGCCTGCCCACCGGGGCAGGGTGCTGAGCCTGGCACTGCACCCCTTGCGGCCCCCATGGGAGCCAGCCCAGCACCGGGGTGGCATCGAGCTGCCCAGGGCCTCTCCCCTGCATTTCTTAATCCTGGTTTGAGTCCTGTGCATGCTGGCTTCCTGAGAGCCCTTATGGATTGGTCCTGTGATTTCAATAAACAAATTTAAATCCTTGAAGAAACCCAGTATGGTGGTGTTATTTTTATTTGGTATTGTTGTAAAAGTGAGGCACAAGATCTAAATGACAGAGATAAGACAATTTCATCTTCAGTATTAGTCATTGCTCAATTACAGCTTCATTCAAAGCCATTAATTGGGAGAAAGAAATAAGCCTGTGAAGTCACAAAGAAACAGCATGCTGTTTCCTTTATTCTCTTAATAAATGATTGTGTTTGGGAAGCTTGAAAGTCGTTTTTAGCAATCATTTGGTAAAGCCACTCTAATAGCTGTTAAAAGGCTAGGAAACACAATGCCAGTTAATTTTGGGTGATATCACAGGGAACTAGGGGAAGGAAGATAAAAAACATAATGGCACACAAGAAAATGGGAAGCTGGAGGAGTGCGGCACCAGTGCGTTAGGTGACTCAGAGAGGCAAGCAGCTGGAGGGCTGCGTCCTAGCAAGATTTCCCCCAAGAGCTCTGGCAGCTGATGGGCCATGTCCAGCTCCCCGCGGCTGGGCGCCGCCTGCCCGCATGCCCCAGGGTACGAGCACCTTCGGAGCCTGAGTGTCTGAACACAACAGCGGGCAGCGAGAAGCCTCAGCTCCCTGTTCCTGCGCTGGAACCAGGCAAAGATTCCTCTCCTCCTCCCCCAAACCAAATGCATCATTTTTCTGCAGCATGACACTCAGCCTTTGTTTTTGCCCTCAGACCTGGAGCCCAGGCTGTGGTTCTGATGAAGACCAAAATAATCTCAGCTGGCCAACATTCACTGTTTGACATTCCACCTGTTTGAAGCAAAATTGAAAATGGTATTTATGATGAAGATTAGCTCATGGCCATTAAGTGGTCTGGGCTGAAGATGGATGTTTGCTGTCAACGTAGCTGTGGTGATTTATCGCAGCTGAATGTTTCCCCAGCTATATGAAGTTACTGCCACAGAGCTCTGCTGGCAGATGAAATCTATGGATGTTCCTGAGCTGCATATTTGCTGCTTAAGAACTGACCCCAAAATGCTTCTGCAGAGACAAGAGGGGAGAACTTGCACTTTCACTTGTTATTTGGTACTGGAGCAGTATCAAGCAGCTGGGAAAAAGGAAAGGAAAAAAGCAAAGCAAAAAAAGGAAATTGTTTCCAAAATCTCCATCGGTTCAAAGAGTAAGGGGTTTAAAACAAATCTGTCAGAATCAGGCACTGTGACAGGCCTGAAGCATGGAAACGACCCTGAGATGAGGGCTGGAGAGGGACACATCCTGCTACAGACCCACCAATGGTGCTGGGGAGTCAGAGATGAGAACGACCACCGAGGTGAAGGGTCCTGTCTGCCCCTCTCTGGGTTGCTGTTTCTCGCGATATTCCCCTCGCCTGTCAGGTGAAGTCACTGCATTGGAATGGAAGGATCTCTTCCCGCTTCTCTTAAAACCCCTTTCTGTTTAAGTGTCTGGTTTCTGGTGCCTGACCATTGGCAGTGCTACTGTGAATTACCATGGGAGAAGGAAACCAAGGGAAGAGGTTTTGGTCACATCGTTTGGATCATTTTGTATGAGAATTCTGAAAAAGAGATGTTTCCCTTCTTATCCACTGCAGATTTTTGGATTTTTTTGAAAATCTCCTACCACATTTTTGTTTCAGAGTAAACCAGATCAATCTGTCTGAAGAGGGTTTTGCATCTTTACATTTACTCCAGCATAAAAATCTCTTATCCCCTGCAGAAGAAAAAATATTGGAGTGAAATGCTCAGTGCTGAGCAGACAGGCACAAACCTAAAGATGGATATACAAGTTCAAACCTTTCAAACCCAGAAAGTAAATCAAGATGACAACAGTCCCAAAACATCAGAAAACCTCAAACTTATGGAAAACAGAAAATCATAAGTTAAGACATTTCTAGCTCAAATCTCTGGAAACTACGAAATGTGTTTCACATTGCAGGCAGGCGAGCGGCAGCAGCTCCTTTCCTTCCTTTGGCCCAACTCTCAAAGACAGAGGTGGGACATGAAGAGCAGGGAGAAGCCACGGGGCAGTGCTCAGGGAATGTGCTGTGGCCTTGTCTCATCCTGCAGGAAGGCTGGGAAGTTCATGCTGAAAGCTGGGCAGCTTCAGGGGCTGGCACGGACATCTTAATGAGTGGAGAGGACAGCATGGTACTCCCAGGACAACTCCTGGAGCCTCCATCCTTTCATTAACTTGCAAACACATACAATACATGCACGCTGAGTCCGCATCATGCCTGTTGGATTTTCCCATACCAGCCAGGAGGTTTCTGCAGCAGTTACGTGCCGAGCCAGAGCTGGCCCCAAGTCACTGCCATGCTGCCAGGGTGCATTATCTGCACAATACCCCTCATCAGCCTGCAGCACCCCTGGGCAGCCCCAGCATTGGCACTGCCAGGTCTGTCTGGCCCCACAGCAGGGCACCTTCCCGCACCCCTGCCCGCTCAGGCAGGACAGCGCTAGGGCTTGGATGCTAAGTTATGGAGAGCTGCACGCCGTATCTAAATAAACACCTCTGTTCCTGGAAAATGTTGTCGAAGGGGATATTAAAACTGTCTCTTCCAATTCTGCTCAGGGAATCTTTAACCAGTATGTCAATAAGGCCACATAATAATAATCAGATGTTTCAGCCTGGCCCAGATAAATTAGCTACGGGAGAGCAGCCAGTCTGCTTTCATTCATGGAAGTTAGATGCCAGCCAGTAATGAAGAATGATGATAAAAACCAAATCTCTTCAGTTTTATCTAAACCTTAAAATTAGGAACCAAACCAAAATGCATGTTCTTGGGCAAAGTCTTATTTAGTTAGTTTAGGTTTGGTTACAGAGGTTGGAATAAAATGCACGCACGTATTTACTTAACATAAAATCGTGTTCAGCAATGTTGAGGAAGAAACCCCTGCTGTCACAGCTTCCCAACACCTTTCCCAAGTGCTCAGCTCTGCGCCACAAACCTCAGCAAGACCAAGCACGAGGGCCACCTGCTTCCCTACAACTTGACTTGCATGCACGATGGGTTTGGCCTTCCCAGTCCTAATGCCCCCATGTTACAGATGTTCTACAGCGAGACGGAGACAAAGCTCAGTCCAGAGCAGATCGGTGTATTCACTGAAATCGCAGGTTGTGAGGCTTCAGTTTCAGACCTGAGTATGTCTGAAATAAATCTTTGTCATTTCACTCTCACTACTACAGGTCATGCATAGACTGGAAGAATGCACACCTGCAGGGAAGGTCGTCCTTCCTGGGGCATCATTTCTCATGCAGCACATCTCCTATCACTAATGGAACTTTTATTAGCACCTAGACACGAGTAGTTAAAGGCTCACTAGGCAACAAAGCCTCGCTGTAGAACTGAGAGGAAATTGAGAAGAATGGGCTCTGGAAACAATACCCTATAAGATCTTGAAAAGAAAATCCATTAAAGCAATCATAGTATTTTACATGGATATCTAAGCTTGTAGCCAAATAATAATTATAATGACATATACTGGCAATCATTTATTCAGTACAAATACACCAGAATTTGTATTAATCTCATTATTTGATTACATTCTCTCTTTAGACCTAGATTAAATACAAACAAGCAAACAGAAAGGGATCATTGTGAAATTCTAAGCTTAGTATAAACTCACGATCAATCACTGAGGTAATTCGAGCAATTCAGGTGCACCAGCCACTTAGAATTATTTTACATTTTCTGCAGATGGGAAGAGTGAAGGGTTATATTTGGAATAAATGTTTAATGAACATGGCAATTTCCATAACCATGCCTCTGTTACATTATTACCCTAACTGCTCCCCGTTGCTCAATAGCATTTCCTTAGGCCTTTAAGAGGTTACTGTATTTAAATTAACTTTAAAAATCTAATTCTTTTCACACTTCTCACATCATTTTGTCTCAGCTTGCCTTGTACAGATGGAGTATGAAGCCATTTAACACTGACATCAGAGGATGGACAGTAGCTGTCACTCCTGACACCTCAGGAGAGTATTATGGGCTTTGCTTATGGAAAGGGTTGTGAGCGGTGTGTGCAGCAGTACTCTGCTCGAGTCTGCTCGGACCTGAGGCTCACCACTTGACACGGCTCGGTTAGCTGCACTGACCAGCTCTGCAGGGACAGGCCAGGTACTAGCCAACTGCTCGTCCCTCTCTCCTGAAGCATCCTTTGGATGAGCTGATATGTACTCGGAGCCCTATGAAGCTCTTGTCAGCTGACTTCTACCCATCCTCGAGCCCAGTGCTGGACACATGGACAGCTTTTGCAGAAAGCTATATTAATAGAGAAGATTTAAAATCGCCATAAAGATTCTGGTAGTGCCTCAGTTTGATTACTTTAGCAAACATAATTATTTAGTAGATGTACATTAATATTATTTGTTACTGTTTAACTGAACCCTGAAGGACCTGATCCTGTTCTTCTGTTACTTCTGCATGGGGTGGCCTCCAAGATTTCATCCCATGTACAAACACTGACATGAAGTGAATGCAGAATCTGGCTCTACGTTTAAATTATAGCTTGCAACAAAAACTGTCTTTTTGGCATTTTGAGGACTAGAGAGAGCAGCAGTTTTAAATAATCATCCATCACACAGGAAAACATTCAACTGTAAATCTGAAGTAGAAACCTTAAGGCATGAAGCTGCACAAACATTTTGGCTGAAATCCACCATTAGGATTGTCAGAGTAAATATTAAAAAGAGTTCTGTATGAAGCTAAAATATCTGTTTACAGATTTCTTTTGCTGAAGCCGCATATTGTACAATGAAATGAGATCTCCAAAAACATTTTTGTTCTAATAACTTTATAAACTCTGCTATATATTTTATGGAATTTAAATGTATGACTAGTTGGCCCAGAACTACTTCTGCAGGAGATTATTGGGAGAAAACATTACCATATGTCAGTAGAATGGCAACATCCCATAGATACTCAGGAGGATCTCAGGTTTAACCCAGCTCTTATGTTTATAATGTGGCAATATTTCCATACTTCGTATATGGGTACCTCTGCTTATATAAACAATATTATGGCAACGATTGTCAAAGACACTTATAGGATTCCAATGAAAATAAAAGTAATTTTCTTCGTACATATTTTCAAAAAAGCATGCTTCTGCTAGCACAGCTCTGCTGGTGAGAGATCACAGGCCACCATCCCTATGCCCAACACAGCTCTACTGGAAAAAGTCGGTAATGTAGACCTGGCCTAAATGATTTCGGCGTGTTTGCCTGGGTGGTCTCTCCATGCGGCGCCATTTAATCCCGCAGAGCTAGCCTTCCTGCAGCTTGCGTGTTTTCCGTGGAGAACTTCAGTGACCAGGATTTCAAACCATTTGGCCATCACAAAGCATGCTCAAGGGGTTTACAAAATCTGTCGGACATTTGGTGTTCATTGATAGAGTTCTCAGAATAAAATTATTTTCCTCCTGTGAACATCTGTGCTTTCCTCTTCACTGCTAAGTTCAACGCTGCCCCTGATCTAGCACAAAGAGCCACAGATCTGTGTGGCTATTGGGATCACTGGTTCTCACATCGCCCAGAAGCTACCAGCCCCCAGGCTTGGGCAGCATTACAGACCTACGCCTCAGGAGTGACCTTCCAGTCTTACTGTTTAGTATTTTACCTAATGTTTTCATATTTAGAAATAAAATTGTGCCTGTTAATGAGGCAAAAGCAGTATTCTGTTACAATTATGGTCCTGAGTCCAGCAGTACCCTAGAGAAAGGAGATGCTCTTCCTGCGAGTGAAATCCATAGGGTCACTGCATTATTGTGAGGATGCACAGAGGAGGAAGGCTCACAGTCTCCATGTGAAGTTATGGTCCTCAGGTACTTCCTTGCACGACTGTGTCCAGCACAAGCAGACTGGGGGAGCAAAGAGAGTGATGAAATGGGAACAGGGTTGAGCTGCTGCTCCTCATGAGACCAGCTGTGCAGCTTATAACTGAAGGCCCTTAAAGAGTCTTTGACTGCAAATTCATAAAGCAATATGTAAAAAGAAGAATGAATTTTACTAACATGTGATTTTAGGATAATCCTGGGACATGGGATTTGCTTTTTCAAATGTGCTATTTAAATATGAGAAAACAGCTTGAAAATGAGACCTCAGAAGACCAAAAAGCTCAGAGGCGGTTTGAAAACTATTGCGTTTCCAAATCAATTTCATGACTAAGAATGCAGAGAGGAAAGACCTGTTTTTTGAGTATGGCTGTCAGTGCAGGAAGACTACTGACCTTAAACTTGCAGAGCAATATTGGGGTTGAACCTGAGAAGCACTCTCACTTGGGGCAGAGTTTGCCCTAGCCACAACCACATAGCCTCGGGAAAACCCTTCTGCTCCTGAGTGCCTGGAGGCAGCAGTGCAGGCACTGGTGCAGCTGTGGGCAAGCAGGGCCACGGGGCACGGCGCAGAGCAGCTTTGCACAACATGCAGACCAGCTGCATGGAGCCCTGATTTGGATGTACCACTGCTGTAGGCACCTGGTGCTAGGAGCACAAGACGAAACAAGCCACATGCCCTCTGCATTTTTTTCTACTATTTTTTGAACAGTTTCCACACACACCCATATCATTCCGAATGTTCTTACTATTATAGATGTTCACATTGTATAAGTGTGATAAAAATGACAACAAACTGCTTAACTGAACCTTTGTCTCCTGAAGGAATAAATTAATTATTTTTTTTCCTGCTGCTCCAGAGCACACCTCAGCACAAGAGTGGCCATTTATGTTCAAACACACAATGTACGGACAGCCGTCTTGTGGCTTGCTTTCACTATCAGAAAAGAGGCTTGTAATGACTAAAGAATAATAATCATACAAACATCACCTCAGGAAAGCACTTTAGGAAAGGCTTTGTCATGGAAGCACTGTAATTGCACAGCTCGCATGCTATGCTACACAGGCACAGAGCTAAGCATGTATTTGAGAATACTGAACAGCCTGGACAATTGGAATGACTTTGCCTATAAAATAATAATTGCACAATGTCAAAATGACAAAGTAGTAATTTGTTAATACAGTTTCCAGCAAAGATATGAAAAATGTATTTGCTAATAAAATAGGCATGGGAAAGGATTACAGGTGGACAAGGGCCTGGCGAGACACAGGGAAATTGGAGATCCATCATTCTCTGCTTGGACACTGGGGGTATTTCCAAAGCAAGCTGCATGTTGCACAACATCCCTTACCAGGCTGAGCACTCCGGGACACTCAGCGGTGGGCCCACCATCTGTAATCTCACTGGCAAAGAAAGCTGGGCTACTGCGGAAAATACCTGCAAGAACTCACCACATTCAGAGGGCTGCCCAGAAGGGCCACTTCAAACTCTTGAGAAAGCAACACCCAAAGGCGAGCAGCAACGCCTCTGGGGATTTACAAACGGTTCCTACTCCCACTAAATGCAGATGGCAAATCTGAGGAGCCACTTCATTTTGAAAGGAAAAGAATTAATTAATTAATATCACTAATTTGTATTTGTTCCTTTTTAATCAAGTAAGGTTAGCGACTGGAAGATGTTTATGCTATTTATTTGACCTTTCTGTGCAAATTCCAGCAGTTCCCTGAAGACAGATTGTTGATGACTGAGGTTGCAGACTGCTTCATTTTGTTTCCCTGGATAAATAGCTCTTGCAAATGGCCAATGAACAGGAAAGAAGAACTGCGTTACTGTCATCTTCGAGTCCTATATGGAGGCTGGACTTGAACAGTCCAGGCAATTCTTGCTAAAAGCCTGTCTTTTAGCATTTCCATACAAAGTGATTCCACTTCTTAATTGTGGTGAGACCTAGTACAGTAAATTAATCTGTGTTTCTAGAAATAATTGTTGCTAAGAGCTGAAAGAGGAGACAAACAAAAGTCACGTTTCTTGTTTTCTGTGTAGATTACCCATGTTTAAAATACAGCTTGTTTTCCTACTCAGATTAATTAAAATTCTTCACTTAAAGATTAGGATGGCCATGTAAACTGTCCATGGCTTCTCAAAAAAGCAGAAATTAGAAGCACATATTGTCACATGTAGCTTTCAGGCAGGGATCTGTTCCAACCTCAATACCACCACTCTGGTGCAACTATAAATAAGCATTGGCAAAGTCACGTAACCAAAACCAACCCTAATTTACTCTCCCTTCCAGCTGTGGGGTGGGGGGGCAGCTCCCCAGTCCCAGCCATGGGATGGGCTGGCCCTTTATGAACATTTTTACAGCACTGCATGGTGCTTGTTGAGTTTTGGCACAAGTTGACCATGTAAGTTTTAGATTTTAAAGGAAATGACAAAACTGAAACCATTACATTTCTACTTCCTCTGAAATGTCAGGACCGCTCCTTGGGAAAAAATAATTCTTCTGTCTGGCATCACTCTTCTGTGACATAGAGCCCAGAGCAGGCTCTAACCACTGTAAGCAAGGGGCAAAACGTGAACATAAACCTTATGCACGGTCTTAGAGCCCAGCGATGCCCCGACCTAGCATCAAGGTAAGACATTTACAACACTAGAGGTGAGCAGCTTTGGGAACACGGTTTATGACACCGAATTTTAGATCAAAGTATTTGTTGTCCAGCCTCACAACACACTGGAAGAAGCTAATTAAAAGGGTTCACGCAGCGCTGGGATTTACAGAGAGCAGCAGGGGCGGGTGGCTGGGAGGGGAGCCCAGGCAGACCCCGAGCACCTCAGGCAGCTCCTGTCACCACAGCGGGACGGAGCGGCCTGCTGTGCTCATTAAGTGCAGGGGCACCGACCTGAGCTACTATCAGGGCAATCCCATCATTTTCCTGCAACACCGGGCTGGTGCAAACCACCTGAAGTGGTGGTCCTATGCCTCGGGGCTCCGGCAGAGGGGCAGCCCCTGCGGGTGTTCGGCACCCACTGCCAGGGCCCTGCATGAGGGCTGGGCCGAGACCAGCGGTGCAGGCAGCGGGCTGCTGTCAGCCTTCAAAACCTGCCCGGTGTTCCCTGTGACTGTGGGGTAATGAATTGTTCCTCTGGCCCAAAGTGTTTCGTGCTACAGCTCTGGTTGTGGGTAACCATAGGGAACATGCAGCGTGCGTTTCCCACTGGGAGCTGTTTCTAATAACAGATGTACTCGCCTTGTTGCACAAGCCTTGGGTGCATGTTACAGAGAAGGGCTGGGAAAGACCAGAGCGAGTAATGTCAGTTTTCTTTCATTTTGGTGTTTCTATGTGACCAGATTGATTTAGAGTAAATTAGAAAACTGGAGAACCGTGCTTCTGCGTGCATGTATCTACGTGTGAGAGAGAGAGAAAAATAAAAGGACTCAGAGGAAAAAGCAAACCCAGGCCCTGCTATCTGCCCGAGAATCATTTCATCCACCTTTCTCTGGGTCCACCCAGGGGGGTTGGTGCCCAGGCTGCAAACCTTGCTCACTGGGGTTGCTCCACACCCCCAGACTTCCCATTTGTCCAACACATTGAATTTTGGAAGAAGCAGAGTGGTGCTGACCCTTCCAGCATCCTTTTAGTTTGGAAAGAAAGACCTCATGAAGAGAATCGTTCTTTATCAATGCTCTCCACTCCCAACTGCAGCTGGGTACAGAAATCCACACATTATTCAACACCTCCTCGTTTCCCTCCCCAGACAGCAGCGGTGCTCTCTCCTATGCCTCCTCATCCCAGTATGGTTTTGAATAAAGTGTCACTTCCTAAGGGAAGATAAAACACCTCTCGGTGTGCTTTTCCATGCTGTTGCTAATGATTCCACCAAGAAGCAGCGCAAGGCGCTAAAGCTCTCAAACAATTACTGCAGCAGCACGGTGCCCTTTCCGTGCAGCCATACCCGAGGACACGTCTCGCCCTGCTGCCAAGGCCTGCAGAGGAGGGAGCAGAGCAAAGCAAAGGAGCCTGCAGAAGCCCCATGGGCTGAGCACAACACGAGGCTCGTGCCTTGGCAGGCGGGCAGCAGAAAGGGCTCTGAAGAGATCCTTCAGGCGGCCATCAGGTAGTGGAGGTGGAGGACAAGGCTGCTCTTTTTGGTGCTTGGCAGAGGGCCTGGAGCAGACGAGGAGGGGGAGTTTTGCTGAGGGCATCGGGGCAGCAGCAGGTAGCAGGGCAGGTACAGGGGCTGCCCCGTGCTCCCTCCCCACCCTCATGGGGCCGCTGGCTCAGAGGGACCAAGGGCATCGCTTGGGGCACCAGAGGTACCGAGCCACAGGTGAGGCTGCGTTCCTCAGAGCACAGGGCAAGAGCTCCTGCAAACTTCTTGTGGCTTCTCAACCAGCTGAAAGAACTGGCTTTAACCAAGAAAAAAAAAAAAAAAAAGGAAACGCAACAAAAAACTGTTGACTAAACACTGCAGCCTTTCTTCCACATGTATGAGCGTGTATTATAGAAGAGCAAATGGCTTAATTTGTACCAGACCAAACAGCATTTGCCTGTGCCTTGGCTGTCAGTCTCCTCATTAGAGCTACTTCATCAGTACCAACACGCAAGCACCCGGTGTTTTAATGCCACCCCAGTGGCGTGACCCTATCTTCTTTACCTTGTTTCAGCTCGTTGTTTACCTTGGCCCCAAATCCAGATCTCAACCGCTGCTGCTTCCACCTCGGCAGCACTTCTGCCCTCTGGAGCCCCCCAAATGCCCCCCGAGGATCCCCTCAGAGCCAGTCCCTGCAGCCAGCAGCTGCAGTGCACACACTGCACCAACCCGTGCAGTGTATTTTTATTTGTATTCTGTATTTTTTTTTTATTTGTATTCTGTATTTTTATTTTCATTTTTACACAAATCTGCAAACAGGTCAGGAGTTCGGGGCAGTTGCTGTTGAGCAGCACACTGGTGAGCTGGCAATGCTGCAGCAAGGTTTCTATTTTCTGATGTAAGAGGCCCCTCCAGCTCCTAGCAATGGGAGCATCTCTGTGCCTCACGAGCAGCCCAGCTCTCCCCAGTACACGTGTGGGGAGCGAGTCTGCAGGCAGGCTGGAGAAGGCCCTGGCCATGAGCTTCAGCCCCTCTGAAGTCACCGCTTACTTTCTGTCACTCTTCCATCACAAGGAGCTCGCAATATATGCCTCTGCTTTGTGTGTTTTCAATTAAGCACAGTCAAATCTTCCATCAGTTATTTCCGTTGGCAGCCCCTGCGACTGTCCCAGATTTCTCCCTGCACACTCCAATACTGGCACAGATGACAACTCATTTTTCACTTGAGCAAAGATCCTAAATACACTTTACATGGTGCAAAGTCCACAGTTTATCCTCAGCTAAACATAAAATAAAAGAATGACCAGAGAAAATGATGAGAAGACGGTAGCATGCTCATTTGGCTTCCAAGCAGACACAAGCACCATTCAAAACCTGGTTTCTTTTTAGCATTCCCTTTCACCTAGGATGAAAGAAAAGCACCTTTACCAAGAAAGTGCACACTACTTTCCACACAGTAGTACAGAAGTGGATTTTTGGTTAGATGTCTTTCAATTGCCCAAATGAAGACATTAAACAAGTTAAGGATTTCTGTTCCTTGGAGCTGTCACCAAGAGAAATGTAATGGCTCTGAAAATAAGGAACAAGTGAATCGCTCCCTTTCTTGCAGTAGATTAAATATACGCTATCCAAAAATAGCTAATGTACATACTTTTCTCTGGAAAATGGAGGCAACTTCCAAAATCAAAGGTGTCAGCCAGGGATAGAATTGATGCTGCAGAGGCAGCAGAGCCAGTCAATGGAGCTGTGAGCAATTTTCATAGCAAAGCCCTGGCAAATGATCTCCAGTTTTGGATATGATCACAAACCCAAACCTTGCTCAGGCTCACGAAGCCTTCAGCCAAGCTAAGCCATATAAAAGCAAGCTTCAGTGGGATGCTGCCTAGCTGTGGAGCTCAGTCCCTAGCAGGTGAGGACGAATTAAGCGGCTCAGCACTTTTCCAAGGCTTTCATTTGGTCCCCTGCAAGCACCTGGCCAGGGGAGCAGGTCGCTGCGTCCCTGCACACAGGGAAAGGCAAACACATGTTTTGCTAACCTTTACCACAGGGCTTATGGAAAGAAAGTCACACATTTGTTAAGCATGGCAGAAATTGACATATCTCCAGTATATGAGAAAATTTAGTCATTCATGAAATATCTTTACAGCTGGAGGGGATGGTAACTATTTCCAGACAGGTTGGTGATTAAAAACTTCCATTTTGCAGAGGCATCTTCAGCCTGCAAAGAAAGACCGTGGCTGTCTCAAAGAGCTGGCACCAGCTCCCAGACACTGCAGGTTTTGGGCTTTGGGCAAGTCTCTGAGCAAGGAGACCAAGCAGGGCAGGAGGATGGACTGGAGACTTCTGAGGTCCTGTCCAACCTAAGTTATCTCAGAGTCTGTAGGGATTCATCCCTTTCCTCAGCACTAATAAGATATATATCAGAACAAAAAGCTGTGCCTTAATACTTTCTTTGTTCTTGTTGCCCATTTCTCACCCAAGGCTACAGCTTTTAATGGCCACATGATCATTTCCACAGCTGCTCGCTGAGATGTCACATAAAGAGCATAATGAATTCCAGGGGGAAAAATATACAGCAATGAAATACCATGACCGAGAAATACATTAAAAGTCTGAATCAGAAGAAGTGGTTTCAATCAACCTTACATCTGGTTTCATCATTTCTTTCACCATATCTGACTGCCTTTTTCTGTTCCGTGATGCCAAAGTCCTAGCACGTCCATGTCACGAGACGCAACGTCCCGACACGTCATCAGCTCCAGGTCACTTCTTGCCCTTTCCTCGTAAGCCTTTTACCTTGAGGCATGGGGAAAAGGAGACATTCTGGAGAGGAGTCTCAGGAAAAATAAGGGGCAATAAAGTTGTGTGTTTTTTTTTTTTTTTTTTTTTTTTTTTTTTTTTTTCAGCTGGAAAGATTGAAATTAGCTGAAGCTAAATTCTGAGAAACATTTAATGCACGGCTACAAAGCTTTACAGAGCACCTCCCGTCCTTTCCCACAAGAGCTGAACGCTACCTTAGTGACCCGGCAGCAGACATCTTCTACTTGTGTTTCCAGTTCAAAGGCCAACAGGCATTCAGAAGAAACACGGCCGCTTCTTTCCGGTGTCTTTAAAAGCCATTTATAGCAAGCAAGCAAGCCATAGAGAAGAGTGGCTGGGCAACGTGCCCAGTGCCTTCTGCATGAAACCTCAGCTCTCTGAGCACCACTGCTGCCTGTGCAAGGATGCAGATGTTCACAGAGCAGGTGGTGGTGTGAATCACCTGCACATAAATAATGAGTAGAGAATATTGGGAGATGCTGATTCTTTAGCTTTCTCAGGAGTTGGATCACCAGGAACATGGCTGTTTCTTCTGAATGTCTGTTTGCCTTCACCAAGAGGTCTGCAGCCAGGTGGTGAAGCACTGGTGCCTTGCTCCAGTGGACTTGGCCAGAAATACTGCATTAAACATTTGAATTAGAAATGGGGAGCTGTTTTCTTATCCTGAACTTAGGTTCTTCTCTGCATAGACCCCCTATGTGTAACCTGCGTTGTTAACCGAATGGAGAAAACTGGGGTCCAAATGTAGCTGGGTAACCACAGAACTCAGCGGACCCCAGGCTTTTTTGAAAGTCTGACTTTGTAGGTAGCAGGCATATTTTGCACTGGTCCTCCTGCTTCCTATGGCAATACAGGGATGGCACTAACTTACTGGACATAGCCAGTCACTAAAAAAAGTGAGAAGAGTTTTGCACAGGAAGCATTGCTAACTGCACACTGCTCTGCAGACCTCCGGGACTGCGAGGTTGCTCGTTGGTGGGAAGCGAGCTCTGCTGTGCTCACGGGATCTTGGCTCAAAGTCCACGAGGGTCACAGAAAGAGCTATGCTGGATTCGGTGAACTTACAGAGGACTTGATTTAGATGTTTTTAAAGTTACATGGCTATAACCTTTATGTGCTCCTCCCTCATTTCTTGGCCTGGCCGTGGTCAATGGATTTCATTTTCTGAAAAGTATCCTCGCCTGGAAAAGCTGCCGTGAAATAAAACCCAGGGTGGTTTTATTTGGCAAAAGCTCATCAGGCAAGCTTTCTACATCCTAAAGCCAAAATCAGTTGTGTGGTTTGCATAAATATTCTATTTTAATTCCAACCTGCAAAGTCACGGGGATTTGGAAAGTAACTCAAGCTCTGGCCCATCCCTATCAGGAAATATTAACCGGTGCAGCATTGCAGGTTTCACTGGGTATTGTCTTAGGCTTGCAAAGCCGTCACTGAGCAGGTCTACCTTGTGCCACCCAACGGCCACCTTCTGCCAGCCAAATATCCACCGCAGACAGAACCCTCTTCCACGACATCACAATCTCCTTTAAATAAATCATGTCCAAGTTTTCCCACTTCCACGCATGCACTGAGCCCACCTCAGCTCGCGTCAAACGTTGGCCTCCCACCAGGGATGGGTTCAGCTCTCGGAGCTGGCAGCCATCCGTGACCACCAGCTCCCCCGCCACCAACGAGGCGCTGCTAATGAGCAGCTCTGTGCCAGCCCGGCAGTGTTCCCAGGGAGCTGCCCGGGCTGCTGGACAGCTCAGCCTCCTGCGTCTGCCACGGACAGCGAGAGGGTGACGGCAGGACACCGACAAAAGTGCGGCAGAGGCTTTGTGAGCATTTGTCCCTACTCTCAGGGGAAACCGATTTGGATTCTGAACAGCAATACCCGAGAAGAGCCCACATAAAACATCTAAAATGAACAATAAATATGTTTAAAATAAGGCTCACAAGGCTTGTTCTAATTGGGAGGTTATTTGATTATTCTGAATATTCAAAATGCCTGTGCATATGCATTTTAGGTGTGAAAAGCAGTTTTTTAAGATTGTCTCTCTGTTGTCCATCACTGCAGCAAGAGAAACAGGGAGCAATCTGAACGTTTTACAGTCCCTTTTGGATGCAGCATAACGCACCTTAATGCACAATCCTAAAATGCTGATTCCGATAATTAAAATCTGTATATAGATCTGGTCACTGAGTATGGAGAAGCATATGTAAAGAATGACTAATACTATTTCTTTTTTTTTTTTTTAATTAGAAAATGAGCAAATTGCAAATTTCATAAAGGTTTTAAAGGTCAAAGACACCATCAGCATTCTGCATCAGTTTTGCTGTTAGTCAGTTCACTCATGTATTTAATAAAACAGCCCTCAAGACAACATTTCAAGGCAGTGCATGCTCTTCGCCCGCACAATGAGTCATTTTCTGAATGCTCAGCTCTTCCTTTAAGTTCGGTTGAATAATATTTGCTTAAAACTCTTTCTAATTCTTATTTGTGGAAATAAAAGGCTTGGCTCAGCCTTGATGTGCAAGGTGGCTGCAGCTCTGCTCCTTTCAGTATAATTGCTAGATTTTGGCATCAGCGGAGAAATGGCAACTCAGAGTAGCTGCGAGCTATACAACAAAATTAAGCAACAGGAAAGAGAAGGAAAAATATTTAAATATTTAGGGAGGTGGAGCCACATCCTCAAGAGGCTTAGACCTTGACGTGTGATATAAATTACAAAGTGTGCTCAACTATTTGCACATTCAGTTGAAATTTAGTGAAAAATTCCCTTAGAAAGGGGGGAGGGAACATTTGGTAACACTGAACCATTTAAGTTCAACTGAAAAAAAAATTTGGAAAACATACAAAACAAGAAAAGAAGAAATCGTCCAGTCCCTTCTCTTGCTCCAAGTCAGGATCAATTATAGCTAAATCATTCCTGATAATATGTGCCAAACTTATTCTTAAAGACTTCCCATGATGGAGTTTCCTTAAGCTGTCCTGGCAGCCCATAGCAGTGCCTCACTATTTTAATCATTAGCTAGGTTTTCCTGATGTCTAGCCTAAATTGCCCTCACTGAAATGGGATGTTTCATCAGATTTGCTTTCTTGAATAGAGAGCTTGATTATATTAAAAGAGGCCTGCATAAAATATATATACATAATTTGTAAGAAACTGTTCCATTAGAAAAAAAAGGTACAGATGCTCACTGCAAACAAAGGAGTGACATGACTGTTGCCAGGGCTCACGCAAGATACGAGAGAGTCCAATGAGGCAAATTGCTGTTTAGAGCACAATTAGCACATGAAAGAAATAGATTGCACATTCTGGAATATCCTGTAGCTTATTAGGTTACTGTTTGGGCAGATGAGTTTATAACCTGGCTCGAAGAAAGCAGTCTGGGAAAGGAGAGCAAAGGAATTTTGAGACAGTTCTCCAAGTCAGTGAGAGCAGAGTCAGCAAGGTCAGCCCCATATCTGGAGGCAGAGGTTTTGCCCCCGAGCTCCCCCCCTTTCTCCAGAACTCCTCATGCTCTTACCCCTGCCCCTCACTGCCTCCTGGAGCTGCAGCGTCCCAAGCTACTGGGCACATTTCCCCTGCCTGGCTGAGGGCCTGTCAAATGGCTTTTGGGGGTACAATTTTAGGAATTTGCCCTTTCCATCCCTTGTGTGGGGTATAAAGCATCCAAACTGAAAAGGGAATAGTGCCTTGGGCTGGCCTACACTAACACACAGGGTCACAAGAGCAGCCGGACATTAACTGTGTGACTTCAGGACACAGAATGACGACACAGCAACCGCATCCAGCGGCGAGTGCAGGCAGCCCTCCTTGGCATTTCCACCAGCACTTTGGTGGAACCCCTCTTGCAGCTCCCCAAAACAGCCTTGTCATGGTTATTTGCCAGCCAAGAACTCCAGTAGGGAGGAGATGCTGCCAACCACAAACCTCTCTGTGCCACAGCTAATTTTAGAGGAAGACAAGGGGATGTGCATGCCACCAAGAACAATAATAGATACAGCAGGGGTATAATGAGGATAGCCGTTGGATTAAAAATAAAATAAAATAAAATCAACCCAACGACAAAAAAAACACAACTCAAAACTGAACATGGGAATCAAACGATGCTTGATATCTGATTGGGAGAATGGGCACGGCTCCAGGCTGGGGGCTGCGAGGCTGAAGTGGCACCTCCAGACCCCGCAGTCATTCCTCCAGATCTCCGCCTGACCCGGCAGGGCTGTGTGGAGAGGGCTTTGCTGCTCTCATTTCTCTCTGATCTGCTCGTCTCAGTCCTAAAATGAGTCCACATTAGCATGACAGGGTGCAAGCAAGTGCACACAGATGGTGCAGCGTGCAATAGGCTGTACAAAGTACTGTAAAATAGAAATCAATTTCCTTACAGTTGGTGGAAGCGAGCCAGGGTATAACTACAGCAAATGAGATCAGAATTGGGACCACATTATTTATTTACTAACTACAACAATTAGGCAGTGCAGAGAGAGTTGCAGTGTTGTTTTTTTTTAATATATATATATGTATATACAGTGATCTAGTCCAAATCTTCAAACAGCTGAAGTAAAACAGACAAATAGTATTTAAATCAAGGATTTAAACAAATGATAAAATGTAATGATTTAAGTATTATTTAATGCTTCTCAGACTCTCCCTATTGTTTAGTGCCTTGCAGGAGACAGTTGCTCTCACGCACTCAGACACTGAATACAATCCGCTTTGGTACTTTCAAAGCAGTCTAGGAGAAGAAAATTGCAGGAACATTTTCAGGTTAATGAGCAGAAATCACAAAATTCAAGATGAACATGACACTAATCACTAAATCAATGCGACTCGGAGCACAATTCCACCCCGCAAGTCTCTTCCTCTCGTTGTGACAGCGCACGACCAGCAGCGAGAGGCACGTTCGTCACATAAATTCCATTTTCTAAAAAAGAACGCGGACTTCATCAAACCGTGCAATAATTATTCTTGCCAGCCCCAACGACAAACACTCGGGGCAAACTGCGAGGGCCTCAGGGACAGCTGGGGAAGCATCCTGCCTCGTTTCCACCGAGCGCCGCATGCCTTGGCGCTTTTGTTTATGGCAGATTATTTGCTGCGGAGCCAGACAGCTTCCCGCAGCAAGAGGCCGAATGGATGAAGAGCATCCGTGGCAGAGGCTCCCTGCTCCCCGCTTAGCAGGGTTCTCGGCCCCGGGGCAGTCGGAGGGGCGCAGGGCCCCCCCAAGCTGCTGAGGCTCCGCTCCGGGGCCCGGGGGTGCCCCCGCCACGGCCCGGCCCGGCTCCCCCGAGCTGCCTCCGAGCGCTCCGCGGCGCCGCCTGCCGGGCCCGGGCCCTCCCTGCCGGGCCCAGGCCCCCCCCTGCCGGCCTTCCAAAGCGGGAGCGGATATTGGGGGGTCTAAAGGCCGGGCAGAGCTCTGCCCGGTGCAGGCCGACCCCCAGGAGAGGGGGATTAAGTGCTCATTGCCCTCAGGATGCAATAGGCTGTACTCAATAGGCTGTACTCAGCCATCTTCCATCCGGGCAGGTTTCACTGCGATGCCCGCGCAGCTCCCCTGCCTTCTGTCGAGCCCCCAAACACTGCCAAGGGCTGCCTGGCTTCTGCCCCTTCCCCAGGCAGGGGAACCAGGAGCAGTCCAGCCCTCGCCCGGCAGCACCCCCAGTGCCCGCTGCTCTCCTCAGGGTGCAGGAGGTGGTGTCCCGTGGGACTCGTGGTACACCACAGCTACACCTTCGTTTGCCCCAAAGCAGTCACAGTTCGAACAATTAAAACACTCCTACAGAGGGTTTTGCTCCCCCAGGCATGGCTTTGTGGCAGGTCCCCCTTGGGGCTCCATCTGGGTGCCCTCTCCCACCCTTCAGTCCTGCAGCACTGGGCCTGAAAGCACATCCCTCTGTGCACCAGGGCATGCGCCCGCCAGCATTCACCCAGTCAGAAACTCTCCCCCAAAGGAAGTAGGATCAAGTCCGTATATCTGGTGAAACAGATATCTTCGTGAGGGAAGAGCTGAAAGCAAAAGCGAGTCCTGTCCTGTGTCATCCTCAAATGGAAGGTCAGAGCTTCCAAGTCCAGAAAAGGGAGTAAGAGGCAGTCTTTGCACTGAAGGCCACTTTCTGCCACATTCAAACACAAGGCACCTGGCAAAAACACCAAAGCTCATCTCACCATTACAGGGGTTAGAGATAAAAAGCCAAACCCAGCCAGCACGGAGTGGCCCACAGCAGCCCAGCCGTTACAGCGTTGGGTTAACTGCTCCTTAAAGCCTGAACACAGCAGTTAGAGCAAATAGGAAATTGTTCTAGGGGACGGGACCATAGCATAATATTTTCTAGCTGCTAAGCAGACAGCTGACACTTCCAAGTACTCTATATATTTTGAAAACATTACTGAATAAGAGGTATTTTCCATGAATATTTTTTGCATCCTTCCCTCTAACCAGCAAACATATTTCTCGGGTCCTTTTACTACTAGAGAGGGTCTAGTACTGGAGAAAAGTCAGTACTTGCAAATGCAAATATTAACACAAGCAGTTTGGCTTATATTTCTTCTTTTGGCAACACAACATGAGTTTTTTCACCTACAAGCATAGCTGTTACAGTCTGAACAGCAAGTATTAAATATCAGTGGAAAAATGCTCAGAATGAATCCAGTGAAATAAAAAGGGGAAAAATGAATATCCCAGTATTACAGGAGAAGGAAATTAAAGTAAATTGGTAAAATTAGAGCAGCAGAGCTTGAGTTTCATAGGTTAGAGAACAGAAGACACTTTCCAAATTGTTAAATTTCTGTGGGTCCAGCACTGTAGGTTGGAGCAGCTGAAATCTTTCTCCCATTGAGTACATTCTGGTCTTCTTCAATACAAGGTGCATGTTTTTTAGTCTGTTTAGTCTCTTCTTAGTCTTATTCAAATGTGTTTTTGAAGCCAAGCGTGTCTACTTATGTACAAAGAGCCTTTTGCTACTATTATTTTCAGTTTCTAATTACACAGAACCCATAAAAAAATCTTCCAAGGATAAGCTGAAAGATTATTTTCTTTTGGAGATGCATTCTGATTATCTGCTTTTCTCAGAAATCAATCAGTTTCCAGCTGGTGCATTAGGAAGCTTAGTCCCTTAAGTGGTAAGAAATTGTCAGGCAGGCAGGAGGGCTCATAAGGGCGAGCACACAGGCGCTCCTCTGCCAACCTCTGCCACCTCCAAGAGCTGCGGCTGGCCCCAGAGGCACCTTCCCCATCCCGCAGACACGCTGTGCATCAGCCTGGGCTGAGAGCAGGAACCTGGCACACACAATTTGCCCAAGAACCAGCATTATAAACACAGCTTCCTTTGTTCCTAACTGCACGGGGCTTAACGTCCAACACGGCACAGCGTGGAGCAAGGAGATCTCGCAGCTCAGCACAGCCTGGTTGGCTCCTGGCTACCTTTCCTAGAAGGAAATTGGCCCAGTGGCAAGTCACACGTTTTCTAAAGCAACACATAAAATCCGTTTTTACCTCATTTGCTTTTGCCAGCTCCAGCTTCCAGCTATTGGTGGGTCTTAAGCTTTCATTCCTAAAAAGCCTGTTAAAGTGTGTGCCAGACCTTGCATTATTTTTCTTGTTCATTCCTGTTGTTGCCTCTAGATTTCTAAACATTGTTTTAAATTTGAGGACCTTGGAAGCCTGAGAGGCCCCGGTACAACCCAAAGGCCTCCCCACACTGTGCTCAGCCACTGGGATCTGCCTCGGCACCACCCCAGGGAGCCTGGAGCACAGGCACATCGCTATACTCGATAGGCAAAGCCATGCTCATCACCTCCCTGGCTTACGGTTCAAACTTTCTGCAAAAAAACTTAGCACACAAAATCCCACAACAAAGTGCTGGTTTGGGTGACCTGGCCCAAACGTACCAATGGGGAAATCCCAAAGGACTCAGGTCCCCAGAGAGGAACCAGGAGCCTGTGCCAAGGGATTTAGAGGGGAGACCCCGTGCTGTAGAGCAGCCTCTGGGCGAGCAGCAGCCAGCCACATACAGGATGGACAGACAGACACTGCTTTTATTTTGTGCCATTTGGCCCCATGTTATCTTGGGCTCTGCAGATACAAAGAAGCCCAAGTCAGAAGCAAAGCAAAGCTGCGTCCCCAGCCCTGGCCTCCTATGCCCCTTTCTGATAGAGATGAAGTGATGTTGAGAGTAGCATTTGTTTTTCTTAAATTCTATTTGATTTTGACATTTGTAGTCATATTACTTTTCACTGCAGGTTTGGTGCATGCATTATGAAGCAGCTCGCACACAAGAAGGCGGCACCCCCAGCTCCGCATGGATGCGGGCAGACACCAGGAGCAGCACCCTGCCTGCTTGGCCTCTCCAGGGAACAGACAACAAGTCATTGCTGGCTTTTTTTTTTTGTTGTTGTTGTTTTGTCCTTATTCTGCTCAGTTGCCAACTAAGAGTCACTATTTCTTCAGCTCTATTTAAAGACTTTGCTTGAAGTTTCACAATTCCCACCCTCCTCACCTGCCTCAGTCTCCCAGGTGTGCTGAAGAGCTGCACCCAGAGCATTGCCTGCTGGCATCTGCCCTGCACATAGCCCCGTTACCTTCTCTCTCCATTTTAACCTCACTTTCACCTCCCTTTTCAGGGCCCAGCCAGGACAGGACAGAGCAGAAATACTTCTTTCACCTTTCAAACAGGAGCACAACCTCATGCAATAGCTGCAAGGTCTCGTGGGCCACCACAGGGAGAACACTGATGTCAGCTCACTGAGCAGTCACCTGTCCAAAACAGGCTTTTAACAAAGCCTAAAATCTTGCCCCTCATTTGAAGTAAACATTGCACTTTGTTTTTAATATAATTTAACTTAATTTGGAAGAAAGAAAACCTGGGAAGGAATACATTCATAAAGCCCTAAGCCAACAACTTTTTTTTTTTTTTTTTTTTTTTTTTCCTCCCTTCTTCCTGTATATCTATTTATGATCAAATAAAGAGCCTGGAGTTTTAAGATGTAATTTGAAGAGTTAGGTTCATGGTCATATAGAAGAAACATGCTTTTCTATTGATTTGCCACTGTTACTCATCTTTTTACTGTTATCAACAAGACAGGAATAGAATGAACAGACAGCTAAACAATAAGGAAAAGTTCTGCAGCTGCTTAAAGCCAATAACATAACTGTATTATTGACGAGGTTATCAAAATGTCAGATGTGCCAGCTCAGCTGGCATTCTTCTCTGCCTTTTTATTAAAATCTCATTACAAAGTAGAACAGGCAAGCTGGGCAAGCAGAGAGTTTAGCATTCTGTTCATTTTCTAAAATAATTGTTTAGAATGTGGTTTTAAAAATTGGTTTTCAATCTGCATCTTTACATAAATAAAATACATACAAATTAATGGCTTCAGTGGTCTCCCCCTGTCCTTCCTCCCTTTGCAAGGGAGGCTTCTCTTCTGCCTTAGAGGCAGAGATACGTGTGCTGTCTCTCTCCCCTGTGGTCTTAACAGAATCAGCAGGCTTGTGAAAGAATATTTGATTTCTGGGCTAAGTTTAAAATGTGTACTTCTGCTCTATACAGACTCTCAAGACAAACACAGGCAAGATGTAAGATTGATGCACACATTGCTCCTGTCCACTCCAGAGGTTTCTGGCATAGATACGAAGCCCTGCGTCATTCTGCATCTCTGGCAGATTTTTTTATTTTTTTTAAGCAATGCCTCATCTTACAACATGAAAGACCAGCTCTTCTGACAGCTGCTTTTGCTTCTCAGCCAAAAAAGATGAGTGAAACCAAGTTCACCAGCTTTATCTAAAGAAAACCAACTTTAACTGCTCTTCTGCTGTTCTACTAACCCTATTTAAATGAGAAAAAAAAAAAAAAAAAAAAAAAAAAGAGAGAGAGAATCAGCTGAGTATAAAATGAAGACAGCAGTGACAACAAAAACACATTACACCTCTGCTGCCTACTGTGAAAGTCCTAAAATTTGCGGTTCCCAGCACAGGTTTGTCTGCTGTGATCTGTGGCTCCAAATGTGGCATCGCCTTGGCAACATTTTTTATACTTTGATTAAGGAGCAACTGATGCAATATTTCAGGAGACAGGGAAAAAAAGGTTTGATACTGAGAAAAACATTCTGGCTGTTCTGTATTGTCCTTGAGGACTTCACTGTGTGCCGTCACTAACTGCTTAGCAACAGATTGATAGTGGCTTGCAAATCAATCTTTTCAGAGCAGCAAGCGCAGTATACAATGCTGCGTGTTCCAATTCAGGAGATGCTATTGGGAAGCTATATAAGCATCAATTATGGTTTTTTAGATGTAGTTAATTATAGAAGGGAGAACTCTGATCACAAATCAGCTTTCCTTACTCCCCCTTCTGCCTTTTAAAAATCACAAGAAAATTACTATAGATTAGCAAATTAGAAATCGCAAAAATGTAATTATCCAAAATTAAGATGAGTTGGCAAGCACTGTTCCTGAGTGGATATGTGCCAGAGAAATGAAGGAAAATAAAACTGGCATCCTTTAAAAAGTTTAAGTTTAATTTTAGTTATTTTGCTGGGCCCTTTTTTGTTGTTGCTTACATATAAACTTCTTGTTGTTGTTTTAAGAGAGTTCAATTCGCAAGCATTGGCCAGGAGCTCCCAAAAATGTACACAGACATCAAAACAAACAAGAAGTGGACAATTAAAGTAATAAGGAAAGGAGAGAAACGACAGAGAGCAAAGCTGTGAAAATAACACGTGTCCACTGGGAGCTTTCCAACAGGAAGGAGCAGCACACACATCGTGACATTCGGTTTATGAAAGGATGAAGATTTGAAGCACACAAGCTCTATCTCAAGAAAACCACGTGCCCCTCCCTGATTGCGGGGGCCTCGGCCCATGGAGTGATGGATGGGAACATCCCATCAGCACAACAGGCTTTCACCCGACTGCTGCTAACGCCACCCAAGCTGGGATCCAGACGGATGCCGAGACTGCAGGCAGGCAGAGAGCTATTTGCACATTCCAGCACAGATGTCTCTGAACAATTCCTTGATCTACACCAAAACTTATCTCAAAGTGTTAATAAAGTCACACAAGAGGAGCTCGTAAGTGACATGAATCTGTATACCCAAGTCTACATGATGAGCTCCTTTGTACCGTTTCAGTAGTCAGGCAGATCAATATTTTGGGTGCTGCACACTGGCTCCTTTAAGGAAACATCTCTGTTTTTCAGCTGCGAACCCACTAAAAGCATAGAGAGAAAGCATCCTGCTTCCTTCCTCAAGGAAACCACAGCATGACCCAAACCAAACCAGCGATCAGCAGCTCAGACATACTTCTGCCTTTGGTTGCGTGCTTCTGAGAGTAACGAGCAAGTGTGATAAAAGTGTTAAAAAAATAATAATGATGCAAATGAAAGGAAGAGAAGCCAGGGCATGGCCGGTGCTCATGGGGTGGATATGGTGATCTCTGTTGCCCACCAGTGCCTACAGATCTGCATACTGGGAAGTCAGAGAGGGAATTCAATGCTTTGAGCGCATTTCCAGAACTCTCTAAATGATCAGAATTGACCTTCTGAGAAGAGGATAACAGGGATAACCACCCAAAAGATCGCAATTAAAAAAAAATAATAAAAAAAAAAGCCAAATCCCAACTGAATTCCACAGCCAGATAAGCCCCTGAAGCTTTTGAGAGTCTTAGAAAATCCGACAGAAGTCAGACCTGTGGTGCACGAAGTCTCTTTAAGGAGCTGCTGCGCAGGAGCAATACAGCTCTTCACATGGCTTCCAGAACGAGCTTTTGCCACCAGTACACCCCAGAGTACTGACTTACACACGTCCTTTCAGGGAAAGCACTACACCTTCAGTACGTGATCTCTTCGTAAGTGATGCATTTGTCATTTAGCACATAATAGTCCTCTCCCTACATTGCTTCAGTGACTTTGTTAGAAGTCTAGCACACAATTCAAAATCTGAAAGAGGGCTAGTTCATCTGCTACTCTACCAATGCAAACAGCTTTATAAAATAAACATCACTCAGAAAAGAAGTCTATATTTATCTTGCAATGGTAGAACAAGTATCTAAATGCTATTATCATTGCTGCTATCAAGGCAGGCATGCTAGGAGCAGAGGGAGGTTCATGGTGGTACTGATGAAGGTTTTCTCAAGCAAGATCAGCCTGAGCCAAATCTCACTTTGCAAATCTATGCTCCACCTCCATAAACCTCTCAGCAGTTTAAAATAAAAGCGGCTGTATTTGTGTGTAGTAAAACGAACAGTCAGTCTCTGAACTGAGCGCTTGCCTAAATTTATTGCAGTTGCAAAATTCATCTGAAAATCAGGCCAGCTAGCAAGATTTCTCACTGGTCTTGCTTGTGGTTGAGTAAAAATGACGGAAGTGGCATTGAGACACTTTGGATTCTTCAGGTACTGGCTAAGACTTCAATGTGTGAACCCATAGATACACCCCATGACCTTTAATTCCTGAGGTTTTTATTGATTGATCCAAATTCTGGCTAATTAATAGTTTGTTTGAAATACATTAAGAAATCACAGTGCATTACCATAAAGGAATCTCATTTGTGTATGTGCATTCAAAGGGAATCTCATTTCTCTGTTGGAGTTTTTCCTGGTTCAACACCTTGAAATAGAGATTAAAAGCTTCCCTTTCCTGGCTGCATCTTATCAAGCACAATTTCATATCTCTGTAGCCTTCTACAATCCCTCAACCATATTCCTTTAAATTCTGTGCTAATTGAATTTAAAATTAGTCCCCAGTGGGGACTAAGTAGAAGCCAAGTAATTTAATGGTCAGACAATTAACAGCTCCGTATTAACTAGATCTTCTGAACAACAAATGTTTTTACTAGAGCAGGCAGACTGTCATACTGGGCATGTTTTTTCTTTTCTGAAGAAGCAGTGAGAATCACAGTTCAGTGCTATCAGCGAAAAATGCCAGTTTCATGGTTGAGGAATGATTAGATGTTGAGGTTTTTGTTATTATTATTTTTATTTTTATTTTTAAACCCCAGACAGAAGCAGCTTTGTGGGCTCCCTCAGCTGGATTTTCTCTTAGTAACTTCTTGCTCAATTTTAATGTCCAATAACTGCATCTGTGCCCTTTTTGAAGTATGTTCCTAGCAGCCTGGGTAAAACATTATGCCTTCTGTAGCAGGCAAATGTTTGGCCATATCACAGCATTAATTCACATCAGCTTTTGAAACTGAGTTTCCATCTACGCTGAACATTTTGGAGCCATGGAAATGTCAGCATTTTTAAGAACAGAAGACATCCCACATGGATGCAAATATAACTCCATAGCAGCACCTCACACGGGTATGTAAAACCACTTCTAAAACATAAAATAAATCCTTCTGGAGAGGCTATTACTAATAGCTGCTTCTACAACAGAGGCTCGCTTACATCTCTAAGGGTCTGTAACTTATGGTACCTTTCGTTAATTTACCTACACTAGTGGAAATCTAGTATGGTCTTCATTTTGGAAAACATCTCCACAAGAATAGAAGAATTTATCTAACTTTTTCCCCAAACGGTTCCCCATTTTAAGCATCACTTAACTGTATTAACTTGCAGAAAAATACCTTCTTTTACTTGTATTTAGATATGTTTAAACAAAATATTATTTCCTAGACTGTTACAGCTCTGTATTTGCAGTGCACAAGACGCTGGCACTGCGATCGATGGTCTGCTACCCACACCGCTCAGGTGGGCCAGGCCTGGCCGAGTGTGTCGCGATGGCTGCAGTGTGTCAGACCAACAGTAAGCCTTCGATTTCCAGATGGTCCCAAGCATTTTATTTTTGGTATTATTATCTTGCTTTCATTATTAGCTTTGTTTACAGGAAGTAATAAAGTTAAGACTTACGTGGAAGACGCTGTGGGGTGAAGGTCTTACAGCTTATAGTTATCTGAAGCACATTACACAGCCTTTTCCCCACCTACTCCTACAGAAACATCACATTCCCTTCCTCTACTCCCAGAGCATCAAAAATGCCTTCAGAAATTCTTTTCCAGAGCAAGGATGCAACAATAAGGTGAGAAAAAAATAAATAAAAATCAACTGACAAACCGTCAGTACCACCTTCTGTGATAAAATACACTTGACCACCATTGTAATTATTTTGTTGAGAAACATACAGAAAAGGTTAAAAAAAGTAAATACTGAGCACTTTCATTAAATGTGTAGGTACTTTAAGAGCCATTCACTGCATTAGGGCTTAACCAAGGGTTTAAAGCAAACCACAGGTGACAATGTGGTGAAGGCTGGGAGGCTGTGGGGGATACCATGGGGCAGGGAGCTACAGAGGTTTTTTGTAACCTAGAACAGGAAACCCCCTTTCTTGGTTACAAATCACAACCTTTTTCTTACCTGTGTTGCTAGACCAGGATGAAGGATGGTGCAGCAGACTGGCGCGGGCTGACGGGCTCCTGCCTGCAAAACGAAGAGCAACGCAAGCCCCAGGCCCTTCTCAGCCCGCAGCCACGATGTCTGCATTTGTAATCCACCACACTACCGAAGGCACAAAATACATTTCAATTGCTAAGGCAGATCAGGCATTTAACTGCAATCACTCTTTAATTAGCTCAACATCTTGGTTCATAATTAAGTAGCATGTTAAGGAACGGACTGTAAGCTCCTAATTGCCTGTGTTCACGTGAGGGGAAATCATCAAAGCACAACTGCAACAAGCTTTCTCTTTAAAGTATGTGTATATATATATATATATGATAACACGAATCTCTCAGATGCAGAACATGATTTTTCTACACACATTTCTTTTCTAAAAGAAATCTTCAGCACTAGCTCTTGAAGATTTCTTATTTCAACACTCTCCTTTCATCCCAGGAAAGGCAGTTCTCCTTTCTCTAAATTTAATAAGGACATCACTTAGACACTGCCAGGAGCTACCAAGTCCCTGTAAGTCACTCCTGGCAAACTCCTGCACAGCAGCAGAAGGCTTGGTCCTCCTGCCTAGGGAGCACTTACCATCAGCCCCAGACATCCAGGTGCCACAGCACCAGCTTTCAGGAAACAGGACCACCACCAGCTACGCACATACACCCCCTGGCCGCCCCCCACCTGCCCTTCAGCCTGAGCCCAGCCCGGGACCACCTCCCTAAATCTGCCCCCGGCTCCCAGCTGCGCCCATGATGGCCAAGGCTGCCTGGCTCCAGCTGCATGATTCTCTCCTCCAGATCCAGCCCTGGTTTTGCTCAAATAGGTTTCTGTATTGCAGATAGTTTAGAACAGGTTACACTCACGGATTCTTGGAAATACAGCTTTTATTTTTCCTTTCCCCAAAGAAAATCCTGCCCTGATGCAGCAGTGTGGTGCTTCTTACCCAAGTGCCTTCTTGAGCCTGAACCAAAAACATCTTCACACTGCTAAAGTCAGCACTTTCAAAAACAAACATCCAGCGTGGTTTCTCTATTTATTCTCTTTCCTCTTTCTCAGATTTATAACCTGCCACATGTAATACTCTTAAAATTTTAAATTAAGTACCTCCATCAAACACTCTATACAAAGCATAAAAGCATTTCTTAGATGCCTCGCAGGTCTGCAGCTAATTGGGAAGAGACAGTGTTGTTAGAAATCTCCCTGGTGTTTTGCCTATGAATAAACACCATCAAACACAAGCCCAAAATATTATTTCTCTATGGAACGTGTATAAAAGAGGAGGATCTTAAATTTAGTAATGGGAAGTCTGCGCTGACTTCATATTGCAAGAGTAATACAATTACCAGAATTCGCTGGCGAAAACCCAGCGGCAGCTTTGGGCAGCGCCGGGCGAGACGGAGCGGGAGTGCCAGGAGTGCTGCTGGCAGGGGCCGTGCCTGGACAACCCGGGGGGCTCCCAGCAGGTGCAACAAGGGTGGGAAGGGGAATGTGCCCTAACGCTGCTGGGGTTTTAGGAAAAAGGTAAGCAGTGGATTATTATTCTGTAAATACTTCACAGGTCTCTTTTTTTATTATTATTATTATTTTATTATTTTAATTTTTTTTTGTGATAGAGCCATCACATCCCCTGCTCCCCAGTCCCCTTTTTCCTCCGATGGTAGGAGCTTTGCTCCTCATGATTTTGATTCTGCTGGCAGCAAGTGCCATTTATAACTCAGACAGACTGTTTCCATTTTTACATAGACCAAATTCCATTGGCTTCAGCAGAGAAATCCCTGAACTACTTGGGCAAGAGGAAAACTCAGCATCTCCAGCTAGATATGTGTCAACTTACGTAACCTGCACATTTGACCATGGTTTTCCTTCTCTTTTATCCCATGTGTTTGAGGATGTGAGTTAAACTCTTGGAATTTACTGAGATATTTATTCGTTCTTTCCAACGTGCTGTCGTTTTTCATGGTGTAAAATGCACATCCGAAGAAAAAGAAAAGGCAAATGGAATGAGTTTAGTGTGAATGTAGGAGGTGATAAATGGGTATATAATCAATTTTGCAGAAGGCAGAAAACTGATCTAATGCAATGCTACATACAGAACCATGTAATGCAGCTTCCTCATTAAAACCACACAAAATCATTCCATCTATCATTATGCCTCAAGCACCCCTCAGCCCCATATTGCAGTGGGATGAGGAGCATCCAGAGCCAGAGGAAGCAAAAGTCACCTTCTGGGTCTAGAACTGTGACACAGAATTCATTCAGATCTGGCCTAAATTTGTAACTTCCTCCAGCACTTCTGCTGCAGAGATTGCCAAAATCCCAGAGCATCGGCACTGTAGTTAACACTTGTTACATCTGCACTACATTTTCACTGAATCCTGTGTGGGGGACTCTAATTCCTAAAATTTCCTTTGAAGCCATAGCCTCACAATTTATACAAGCATCAGGAGAAAAAAAAAAGATTCACTCACCTGAATCTTACTAAGGTTTAGCACTACATGCTAAAGCGTGGAACCACACTTAACTGGTGTGTTCCCACCACATTTGGGGGCTGCTCTAAGTGAGCATTTTGGTCCAGGCTCTTCCGATGGCCACGCACTGACACAGGGTGAGGCTGCAGCATGCTTGGCGTGCTCGCCAGGAGGGCTGAGGCAGCTCCTAACAGCAAGGAAGGAAGGAATGAGGGAGAATGAACCTCAGGGCTTTCCATACACCTCCAGAATTGTTTAACATCTTTAAAAGGCCAAGCGCAATGAGCTTGGAAATGTGATGTCTGGCAAAAATCTAATGAGAATGAGTTACCCATGAACCAGATTTCATGAATGCATTTTTTATTCCAGGACTTTGGAGCTCCCTGTTCAAGGATCCACAAGTTAATTGATTCTTGTAAAAAGGTTATATTTATGTTTCAATGTTTATGCGTTAAGAAATAACAATTTTAAATCAAGTTATTTGTTGGCGTAGCTGCTGGTCCAGACAAAATGGCACAGTCATTTACTGCAAACGACATCTGCACGGAACTGGAGAAGAGTGAAAGAAAAGAAAAAACACAAACTTTGCAGGTCTTATTTTTAACTCAGAGTCAGCAAGAAGTCCCGGTGCCGACTGCTGTGGGCGGTGGCTTTACGTTTCAACACATGTTCAGGATGGAGCAGAGCTACCGTCTCGGTGGGGGCTCGGGGAGGGCCGCCAGCAGCCCCCTGCCCCCATGCCCACCTCCACGGCCACTGTAGCCGCCCTGGCCATGCTGTGGGCTGAGCTCCTGGTGGCTGCCGTGTCCCTGTGGCAGCGGGAAAGGTGCCCAGCCACCTGAGAACCCCCGGGAAACCGGGGCCTGGCAGCTGTGCACAGCCAGCGGCAGGCACGGATGGAGCAGGCCGGGCCTTTGGGGGATTTTCAGTTCTGGGTTTTTGTTTTCACGTCCGGCCTGGCTTTGGTCTCGATCTAAGCTTTCCAACTGGAAGGAAGGCTTTGAATTCCGGTGTTGCCTGATGTGGTTTTAATAAGCTCAGTCCCTCCTCATCTGCTGCATGGCAGGAACAGCTCAGAGCCAGCCCCGCGAGCTGGGCGTGTGCAAATTTTTAAATAAAACTCAGGCTTCTCTTCTCAGAGCATTTGCTGTCTTACAAAGAACAGCAATGGAAGTGCAGCTCTCCGCAGTTCTTACGGGTTGATGGTAAATGACTACAAGTCTTGGTTGGAAATAAGGTGGTAGTGCATGAAAAATAAGTGAAAATATTTTATTTAAGATGCAGTTTTAGGTGAAGTCATTTACTTCAGCGCAGTATTAATTTTTGAATCTCTGCTGCTCCTCTCCTTCCACTTCCCTCTAGACAACAGATATTTAAAGCTTCAGTTTATGGTTAAAATCCATACACAGAATTTTGAATAAGTATTATTGTATCATAAATTATCAATTAGTAAATGATTTCCACGTGTCATTGTTATTAACTACCACTTGAAGTTTAGCTCTTACCATATCTGCATGTAGCAAGTTTTTGCTCCGTTTCTGGTAGGAATGGTCATTATAAATGTTATAAATTAAAAAAAAAAAAAAAAAAGCTCTAGCACTGGAAGACTCCCAGTAATTATCCTCACTCACTCAGTATTTCAGTCCAGAATATTCCTTGAAGAAACAAACAGTATCTACATATTTATGTCTGAACAGAAATAAAAAAATCTCCTTTGAACAGCATCATAGTGAAACACTCAGATATTTCCACATTTTGGTGATAATGAGCTACAGAGAAAAATACATAATTTTCAGTCAGTCTATGAATTTTCTCCTTAATTGAAAGAGAAATGAACTTATCGTATGCAACTTGTGACATTTTCGTCTCACCAGGAGATACAATTTTAGCCCTCAGCGAATCTGAGGAACCAGCTCTGCTGAATCTGGTGACACCATCACTTGCTCTGTGTAGATGACTGCAAAGATTTAATGCCACACATTCCTTGCTTCTACAGCACAAAACTTTTGTGATTACTGACTAGCTACAAAAACTGTTTGAAGAATTTATTCTTAGAAACTGTGCTTCTAAGGTTTATGTTAAAATAACTGCTCTGTTTGCATGCTGCCTTGCAGCTGACGATCTATCAAGGGCAACTAAGAAAATTGTGCATAAACTAAAACAAACCTTATGACAACAATAATTGCTATCTTTACTAATACACACAAAATAAATGTTCCAATTTACCCTAAGAAATACATGCTTTCCACTTCTTTTTTAGAGATGTGCCTTGGAGAAGATTTTTTTTTTTCCATTATACCACATCTTTATTTGAGTTAGCAGTGCAATAAGATACATTTGCAGTGAGTGCATTATTCGTATTCTGGGTGTGTAATGCTGTCTCAAGAAAACATACAGATTTTTTTCTTCAGATTTTGGGTTAATTTTTCTTACAAGATTAGGGGGGTCTTCAGGCTGAATTCTGTGTAAAATAATGCTTATACAAACAGCCACATTTCTTAATGTTGGTTCTGCAAAGTATTTTTACTGTTTTTTTTAATTACCTTTCCATTAACCCTCCACATAGTGGAGAAAATAAAGGATGTCCTTTAGGATAAATTATGGATGGTTGCCTTTCCTGTTCCAAACACACAATTTGCTGAGCAGTCAGTGACTAATGCTTTAGTTTCACTGTTGACAACTATTAGATTGACACTACTGCAGAAATTTATTCTGGGCATATGATAATGACTTGCAGGGTGTGCTTCCTCTTTTAACATCTAGTACTTAAGCAACTGTTTTCATTTCTAATTAATTACACCCATTTAAAAGGGAACTCAAACACCGTATTTGTCACTTTTAGTTTTTTGACCTTCTAGGAATATTAAATGTGGAGCTGGTTGTCTTTGCCTTCTCTGCAGCTCTTCTCACATGTTGCAAGTGGTAATCCAAAGTCTTGGATTTTAAAAGAATTAACCCACTGGGAATAATTCCAGACTGCGGACTGACAGCCATTTGTTATTTTGAAATGATATGAGACTGTATCTATATTTGTTTTCTTGCCCTTGGTATTCAATATTTTATAATACCATTCTGTATCAAGTTGGGGAAAGTTTACATGCACACAGCTTTTTCAGACTGTGTTTGCTAAAGGGATGTTTTCAGCCTTGACTGGGAAAGCCCATTCCTGCAGTGACCCAAAGGCAATTCAGAGCGATATGCAGACAGTGGAGCCTTGTAGATGCTTTCCCTGGTGAGGGGTTATTGAGACCAAAGCATACTTCAACCTCAGCAGCAGCTCAGTGCAGCCTTCCTGGGGCCTCTGGCACGTGTACTGTTAATGTGCAAGTGACCGGACCTTAGTCTTCCACTGGTGTAGCTCTAGCATTTATTTCCAGTACATATAATTTAGCATCTGTGAACTGGAAAAATGCAGAGAAGCATGTGATGAAGACCAAATGAAAACAGCAGTCTCCTCTGAAGCAGAGTGGTAGCATAAAAAAGCTTCTGATTTGTTGGAAAAAAAGCAGTAGGAAATTGGTCTTCATACCTGTATGTTCTATAAAGCAAACAACCCAGTGCACGCACGTGTTTGGTAGAGGGGTCATTTAATAGAGCTAAATGTTTTAATAAATTCTGTTAGCGAAACTGAGTTACAGTTGAAACAATATTGAGTGCCAGTGCTATTCATACCTTTCACACAAAGCTCACTTCTGTTTAGCTTATATGCAAGAGAGGGAGTACCAGAGGTTGCTCCAGTACAGGTTTGTCCTTCAGAAGGATAAAAAAATATGTCCTTGTCCCTAGAGAGGGATGAAGAATAGAAATAAGCAAAATCTGGCTGTGGGAAACCTTGTGTGTCCCTTCTGACCAGAGAGAGTGAAGCAAACAAACCCTGAAGTCACCAAACAGCCTGTAAGTTATGGAAAAGAAGTGGCAAAATCCAACAGTGTTTTGTCTACTTGGTATCTCTGTTTACCTGAAATAAGAGATTACTTTCTGAAAAGACTACTTCAGATAAAGGAAGGAGACCCAGAAGTGCATTTTGAAAGTTTAGGTTAATTGTAAATGATTTCAGGGGATTGTAATTTACCCTGCAGTGGTTAAGAGTGCACTTAGAACACATGTTCCCCATTGGAAACAGGCACAAGGCACGCATCTTTATAACCTGACAAAGGAACGGGCACATTAAGTTGAACTAAAATTGGAGTGATTTCATTTACTTTTAAGTCATTTAAAGGTAAGCTATGAAAATTGGCATGTGCCTCATCTGACCAAGGGCCATGCACCACGGCTGTGGGGAGCAGAGCGAGATGCGCCCCGAGGAGCACCGCATGCCTCTTGTCAACTGGTCTTTAGGGGCTTTAATGAAGAGTGTTTAAATATTTTACAGATGCAGTCACTTAACCATGAGGGATAAATGTTTGCCTGAGATCTCACAAAAAAGTCAACAGGCCAGGACAAAACTTCAGGTCTTACAGATCGCACTGTCGTCAGCCTTGTGGATGAAAGAAAATCCAACCTCATCTTCACACAAGTGAGGCTGGAAAAGTGCCAATGTCTGATGCTAATAGCTAACGAGGTAATCTCAATTAAAACCCCAGAATGTTTCAGAACTGTGCTGTGTTTATTTCAGGGGTCAGGAAGCAGGGACACAGCATAAGATTTCTCGTTGAGAGCTTGATGAAATGACATCTATGCTTTACTGTTTGCTGGATGCTGACCACCACTGTGTAATGGACCTTACTGTTAAAAGTTAAATTAGAACTTAATATTGTTTGACCTGAAGCCCTTAATTTTTTTTTTTTTTTTTTTAAATTTCAGTTGCTGTTTGATATCTAAATCCATATAAAGTCTCTAAGTAAAACATTATATTTTTTTTGCATATGTAAAAGCAAAACCAAACTCAAGAGCTAAAATCCTCCCTAAAACAAATACAAGTTGCCCTGAGGCTTTCTGAAAATTGTATCCTATTTTCCCAACCAAAATATTTGCTAACTTAAGTCCCAAATACTTCTAGTCATTTCAACAGAAACTACATACCTGGACATGAATTTACGTATTTCCTTCATATACATGTACTATAGAATAAATCAGTTACAAAACTGAATTCAGGAGAGTCCATGTGGACTTGAAGGTGATAAGTAAAGATTTTAACAGTAAGGAAGGAGTTTTCTCTGTTAAGCTTTATGGATCTTTTATTTTTAAAGAGAAAATAGACACTTTCTCTGAAATTTTGTCAGCCTGGGCACTTCATTTATATATATATATATATATATATATATATATATATATGAATTTTAACACAAATTTTTGTTGTCAAGCACCTGTCACAAATTCTATACAGGTAATTATGAATACATAACTATCTTAAATAATTGTGTTAATAGCCACTTTTCACGAGTTTGAGGTATGTACATCATACATGGAAGAAACACAGAATATAATCCAGAACATCAGAGAAACAGGAACAACTTGCAACATGCAACTAAGCTTCTTTTGGTTATGAAAGCTATTGTTCCCCTATTCCTGGAGCCTTAGCCAAGAAACTGTATAGTCCATAACACTTTAAACTGGAAGTCAATATATTTTAAGTAACCTGAAGATATTTTAATGCCAAACTACGTAAGGGAGAGAACTTGGCAGCTAGTATTTTCGAAGGACTTGGCATCCAAGCTGGTTATCATGGCATTTTTGCTGATCAGTAAACACAGTGTAATTTGTGTCATAGAGATAATTTGCAATTAAAAACTTATTAACAAAGTGCAATGATAACAAGAGGGATAAAATGCCAAGATGTGGAATTGCTTAATTATGTGAAATAGTTCTACCAAACCCAGGGCTCCATGGAACATTTTTTTCTCTCTCTAATGAACAATCAGTTCTCGCTGAATTCTAATTAGCCTCAATAATGTTGATCCCACTGAAGTATTAGTGGCAGAAAATGCAAACTGAATGTTTCTATTAAACAACTGCCTTCAGGTACAACTGTGCTGTGCAAATGGTACAGCAACTGCAGAACATTTATGTCCCAGGCACTCTCCAGACATGACGGGGAATATCTCCAGAGGACAGGAGTGCTACCTGCGATACACAGAATGATCTATTGTCACGTCTAGCATGTTACCCAATCATTCTACCTTTCAAGTAGATTAAGCTTGTGAGCTTATCCAGACCTGTTTTAAAGCCCATTTGATCTCGAAATAGGACTGAAGAATCTAACAAGAAGAGGCTTGTAGGAGATTTTCTTGTTTAATCAACATTGGAAATATAAGAATTGGAAACTCAAGAACAGACCCCCTTCAGCACCTTGCTTTTGCCAAGATTACAAAGTACTGAAGTATATGAAAATGAGAAGATGACAAGTCTTCTGCTCTGCCAAGCCCGAACTGCTCCCCGTCCCCAGCAGCGAACAAGCAAACAAAACCACGGCTCTTGAGAAAGTTCTGGTAATTTTCGTATTACAGACGCCAGATCCCTCAGCCTCCTCTGTGTCAAGTTTCTTCTCCGCTCAGGAAGCCGGGCGCTAGCCTTGCTATTTCTGCCGATTCCCTCTGCCACAGCCCCTGCAGCAGCTGCATCCCCTCCTTGGTGCTGCTGGTGCTGGGGCTGGTGGCCCCGTGCCCGCGGAGCCTCGGCTCTTGCGGTGCCTCCGGCTCTGCGCCGGTCACCCCCACGTGCATACACACGCACAGCCTGGCACACAGACATTTGGGACAGCCTGGGCAACACCAGCTCCTGCAGTGGAGTTACCTTCCATTAAAGCTCTTGTTGTATTTCAGAGTTCCCCAGTTATTTCAGGCCTTTCCTAGAAAGCGAAAACCTCACTCCCCTTCTCCCTGAGTCTTCCTACTGTCTCCCCACAAGGAAACAAAATGTGATGCTGCATTAAATCGGACTGGAGATCTACAAAGTAGGCTGCAGGTGTAAGAGAAGCAAGAAATAACTCTCCTGCTCTAGTGTAGTTTCAGAGCTGCTGTGTTCTTGAGAGGAGAAGGGAATTTGATTAATATTACAACCAAGAAAGTTTGATATATCTATCAGCAAAAGGCAAAAGTGATTGGTTGTGAATGATGTCCACAGTAAGGAGCACTGAGATTTTAGTGATTTGAGCGTTGCATATCTTCAGTATTTCAAGAAAGTTTTAATTTTGCAGTACAGATTTCCTATCACATCCATCTGAAATAGTGCGTGGCAGGAGATGAAGTGCCTGTGCATGAGAATACTTGTGGAAAGGGTCTTCCCTGCATTATTGGGTTGTTTGGCAGAGATACTAAATTTTAAGCTGAAATAAAATCAGATCCCATCCCTTTAACAAAATTCTTTCAGCCTCCAATAACAGCGTGAGTCGCTCTCTCATACTTCAAGCCCTTGAACTGGAACAAAGCACTCTCTCTTGATCTACTTTCTCCCACTCCTCCTTGCCAGCCTCTGCTTTTTTTAGTGTACTGAGGCATTAACCCCATGCAGATTTGCTGCTTTACATGTCCCAGCAGTGAAGAGAAATGAAATGCACGCTAACAGAGAAATAAGATCCAGTTAAAGCAAAAGTCTGCAAGAGGATTGGGCTTTTTTGTATTCAAAGAGAGAGACGGACCCTCCCCCCCCCCCTTATAATAACTTAGTATGGGTCAGACCACATTAATGGATTGGTAAGTGCTGGAAGTCCCCAGAATATGCTAAGCTTTTACGCTGAGATGGAAAATAGCTGTTTGTGTTTAATGTCAAACAGTTGGACATGCCTGCTGCAGAATACAGGCTTTGTTCCCTCTGATGCCAGACTGGCTAGTTCAAACTCTGAAATATTTTGCCATAGAATATTTTTAGTTATGTAACCATACTAATGAGAACTAAACTAAAATAATTCTTTTCAAGGCCATTCTGGCATTCAGACAGAAGCACAAAATGAAGTTATACCATTTCAAAGCCACATTATGGTTCAAAAAAGTTATTGGAAAAGTGCTCCCAGAGCATTTGTCTTGTCTCTGAGGCCGTAGAGAACACCATCTCCAGCTGTGGAGCCATTAGCACCATGCCACAAGCTATGCACGAGAGCCATAAGGAGCTTGTTCAGGTTCTTTCCTGAGCAAAACAGTAAAGGCAGAGCAACGGCCAGATCTTCTCCTGCTTGGGTGGCAGCTATGACCAGGATTGGGATCCCTTGCTGCAGGGACTGGCCATGATCTCAGCTTCCTCTCACATCAAGGATGACTTATTTAGAAGGGTCAGCGGTCATTTCTCTGCAGATTATTCATGGAAGCTTCCCAGCTCCACATATAAACTCCTTCCCATTGCTTTGGTATTTCAATCCCATGTGCAATTTTCTTTCTTTCTGGGTTTTTCTCAAAACTGATGAGTTAACATGCTTTAGCACCTAATCAGTGTGCATCTTCTACAGCCAATTCCCAATCCTGATTAGCTCACCTTACAGCTAACATACAGCTCATCACCCTTTCCAAAACATCTTAACTTAGTCACTTTCCATGAGGCAATCACTTATTATTTTTCTTGTTTTAAGTCTCAAGACTCCATCCTCTATTTTGCTTTTGACAGTAAACCATACGAGAAATAGAAGATGCCAATATTTTTCAGAGGACCCCACACTTCTCTCACACCTGGAAACAAGCCATTAGCTCAGTTCCGCTCCCCTAAATATATATTCATGGACCTGTAAGTGAATACATGCTAATTTCTCAAGCCTTGGGCATATCCACCTACATGATAGAAGGCATGACACGGTAGCACTGAGCTCAATACCCAGTTCAGGTACTCACACACCTCCGGTGCTTGCAGCTGCAGTGGTGGGGTGCCAAGGGTTGGCTCCTGGGGCTCTGGCCACACTGCCTGGCTCTCCTGGGAACACCCCAGCACCACGTTCCCATGCCCAGCTCCCTCCACTGAACATCCTCCAGGGACAAGGCTGGGTGAGGCGACTTGAAAACCTGTGTTGAAGTCCATGAGACCTGCGATTAGTTTCAAGAAAACAACAGTTCAATGGCAAAATGCATGTCCTTTTGCTTTGTGTTTTAAAACACAAAGTTTATACACTGTCAGATACGCATTCTGCAGTACAAGAAGTGCACATGCATAACACCTTTTTTGGAACATTAAAATGAAAAAAGAAACAGGAAGCTCAATAAACTCCAGTTAAAGTGAAAGAAGGGTAAATGGGAAGGAAGAACACCAGTTTGGCAAGTTTGTGTGAATTTCCAAGTCACTTTGACTCCTGTGAACTTATCCATCAGTAGTGAAACAAACAGCTACTGCCCACGAGCCCAGCAAAGAAGTCCTTGAGCCAATTATTCCAAAAGTCAGCAGTTTCTCATTTTTCATATTCAAATCATAAAAAAAGCATGCAGACTAACTGTTTGAATTAATTATTCAGATCTACTGACGCGCAAAGTCAATATATATTATACAGCAGCAATTTCTGACATAGAAACAACAGTGCAATTCTCTACTGTTGATATTGGCTCTGGCTGAAAACTACCAAGTACAAAACAGTCATGAGCATTAGTTTGAATACATGCTATAAATTTCCTCCACTGCCGTGGGTGACACCCTATACTTGCTCTCAGCGAGTACTCCTATTAGCACATTTCTGTTTGGAAAAGTATGCAGAGCAGAAACTTTGCTCGGTGGCTCTGTTTGTGCAAATGCTGTGCCAGTTCGCCTTGTCGTCCCGAAAACCCCTTCCAGCCCCTGGCCACCAGCAGGCAGCTGTAATGCCACGCGAGGGGTGGCCCCTGCCCGGCACCAAGGGGACAAAGCCCTTCCCGGTGCCTGCATTGCCCACCCCAGCGAGTACCCACATCTGCTTCTGGACAAGCAGCTCCCTAGAGGCATCAGGCTCCTTCAGTAATTTATAATTTAATTTTAACAAAGCATAATATTTCTCAGTCTTCACAATGTGCCTTTTTTTTTTTTTTCCTATTTCTTTGAGGTCTCCTCCCTTACAAACCCCCCAGCAGAGCTCGCCAGGAGAAAGCCACACAGAGGAAAGCAGATAAGGGATGCAGCAGCACCATGGCTTCCAGTCACCTTCCCAGCTTTGCCTTGTGCTATCTAACAAAGCACAACAATTCACGTCACTGACGATTTTCTCTCTGCCTGGACCAAAGACCTTCCGGGCTCCTCCTCGCCTAACCTAGCAGTTTTCCATTGATGCCTGGTTCATCCAGTTTAATCTTCTCTCACCTTTCCCCTCAGTGCCCATACACCATAACGGGGGTGTTGTCACCCCGCACAGCGCACCGGGGGGACATGGGCACCCTCGCTGAGACCCACGTCCCGCTTGAGCCAGAGCCGCAGGGATGTGCAGGAGCATTACAAGGTTTGGATCCCCTGGATTTATTTTAGGCCATTAAAATAAATTTGGCTGGCATTGCAGCCAGCCGGGTGGCTGCCAGCTGTGACCCCCCAGCTCTGCCAGTGCTGTCCCAGCTCCCAGTGGGATGTCGCACGCCACTGCACTGCTACGAGCACCTCGCCTCTGTGTTCAGTTGTGCATTTCAAACTCTCAAAAGCACGTGGCAAAAATAAGGTGAACAAACTCGTGTATATGTCCTTTCCCCAAGGATTCGTGGCTTAATTGCTTACAAGCATTTGCTTATCCAGTGAGTGAAGTAATTAACTACCAAGCGAATCATGTCAGGCAATGCATGGTCAATTACCCACCAGTTTAGAAGAAAAGTAGTTATGTACTGAAGTAAGCTAATTAAAATTCTTGCTGTTTTGCTTCTCAGATACTTAGATCACAGTTAAACAGCATCATTAGCTAATTAAAATCATAACCAAATGAAATCAAAGTCTGACATGTCTTAAATACATACTGCTTCTTTTAGTAAAGTTAGATGAGTAGCCCAACAAAACGTTGCTTTGGAAATTATTTACATTTCTCTAAAATGAAAGTACATCACACAGTAAGGGTTTTCTGGCACAGACATGTTTCATAACTTCAGTATTATGAGCACTCACGGGAAATCTGGAGGGGCTGGCTGTTGCAGCTCAGGGTAGCTGACAGATTTACCTTGTGTGCTTCTAGTTATGTATTTCACAGCAAAGACAAGGAACTACGAAGCATTCAAAATCTATAGCACTCAGCAATGACATTTTACACATTCCAGTAGGTTCTCAGCAGCCACTTTCCCCGTGAAACCTGACCGTACAAAGCCAGCGCTGCAAAATGCTGAGCGGGTCTCCCCTGCAACATGTGCAGAGCCTCACCTCCAGAATGTGAATAGTGGCTTTGTTTTCATCAGGTTTTAAGCAAGAAGCAAGGAGAAGTTGACAGCAGGCTGTTAATGCATGCCTTGCCAAAAGGTCATATTCAGTGTGATAGCACAAGTTTTGCAGACACTTGTCGTCTTTAGCGTCGCCCACAGAAAAAATCCTAAATTTAAATGCTAAGCAGTACTTACAAGGAAGTTATAAATTCAGACTCCCACTCTGACACAGTTTAAGGCTGGCTAATGCTCAGTTTCCTATGATTTCAAGCTAAAACTTTGCCTGATTTCTCCTGCTCGTATATCACTTCTCTCCTTAAGTGCACGAGAGTGGCTTTGCTGCACAGAAAACAAGCTATTCTCCACAACAACTATCATGCAACAAATATTTGCAGTTTGAAAGCTGTCTCTGCTTTCACATGCCCATCAGATTACTATAAATCATTAGGAAGTTCATTGATCGCTAACAGCAGGGTGCACACGAGAACCAGGGAGCTCGCTGTGCTGTGGGACCTGTGGTCCCCTGTGGGGTGGGGGCACGGAGCGGCCGGGGGCTTGCTGCGAGGCTTCTGGCAAGGCCCGAGATGCTGGTCAGGGTTTTGCACTGGGGCTTTGGCACATTTGGCGGGCTAGAGATGGGTTGGTGGCTCCAGGCACTACCAAAGTGCAGTAATAAGTCACCGTCCTCATGACCGCATGGTGAACTCTGCAGAGATGATTTAATCGGGCTCAGCTATCTGCACAGCCTCCTCTCTCCTGCTCCGCGAGGTTTGCTCTTGTTCTTGGAGGGTTGTTTTTTTCACTTGTTCAGGCAAAGCCAACAAGTTTGCAGAGTTGCTACAGAGATGCTGCGAGAGATTTGCAGAAGTGGAAATGCAGCGAGAGCCACTGGACGCAGGGCTCCAGCTCTGGTCACCCTGCGTGCTCGGTGCAGAGCTGCCTCACTCCGGCTGTTTCTGAGCCTGGTGCCTCTGGACCGCTTCCAATAATGAGCTCAACTCTTTGTACGAATGACCTGTGCCTTATTAGTAAGCAGCGCCGTGTCGCTAGGGGATGCAGGCTGCATAAGATGTCACCTCGGAGTGGCGCCTCGAAGTGGCAGAGGCACCATGTGCATGGGGTATGGCTACTCCTCTCCTGATGTCTCAAGGCACAGAAGGATTTTTAAAGTCTATTTCTAAAGAAAAAAAATGCCTGTGCTTACAAACAGTCCGTTCAGCAGGAGCACAGAGAGCACAGTGTTTAGTGCTGGTATCAGAATTTTCTCAGAGTTCTTTGGGTATTTCCTCTCCAGCCGGCACAGACCAGTTGGCTAATGCGAACACATGCTAAAAATCGGACTGGGCTGGGAAATTCCAGGCAAAGTGCTTTCACACACTTGCCATAATCTTACACATCCCCTTGGCAAACAGACAGACATTTTTCAGCACATCTTTCACATATCTGTTTACTTTAATTAGTGACTATACGTATTCCTGGCCATATCTGAAAGCAGGAATTAAGACGTAATCCCTCAATAAAGAGAAGTCAGTAACTCTGCGACTCACAGGTTCTCCACCTCTCGCACCACTCTGCATCTGCTCCTGCACCACACACGGAGCCTGCTGCTGGGGCAGACGTGGTGCAGAGCTGAGCCCGAGCAGGGTTTGCTCCAGCCCAAGAGCTGGATCCAGCAGCGATTTGTTTCAGTTTGCCCTTACTCCACTTGGCTGCTTTTCCCAGCGCGACACGGCATGCACTGCCCTCCACTGTAATCTCTAACGTAAATGTGCTGATTTGCAATAGGTATAAAATGACTGTCTGCTTTCAAAGCCCTCAAGAACTATTTGTTTTTCAGGAAAAAGTAAATACTTGAAAGCTGATACTGTTAAATTCTACACTGCAGGACTGCTTCAGAAGTCTAATCATTTATTTGTTTTATTTTAGCAGCCACTAAAATAAAATCTAGCCACTAAAACTTTGAAATGACCTTAACCAATCTTCTCAAAATCTTATAATCCCTTAATCTGATGAAGCATTTTGGCCTCTGAACACTGCAGGGATCAGTGCATGAACTGCGTTTGTGATAATTACACCTCAAACTCTCACAGAAAGCAAAAAGTCTGAAAATGGCATTTTTAGTCTAAACTTTTTTGTGTGTAGTAAAAAAACCAAACTAGCCTACCTTTATTTCTGAGGTAACAACTGGTTTTCCTGGATTTTCTTTTCAGCTTGTTGTGCATTAGGCATTACTGCCTGCTGTGCCACTTCCCACATCGCTTGAAATGCAAAAATAACAAGGACATTGTTTTAAATTCTTCATTAAATATTACTTTTAGAAATGTTGCACATATTCATGACTTATCTCTTTTCACTGATGGCAGGGAGCCAACATTTTTATTTCCTGGTAAACACTACCGCCCATTACTGGCTTTTAAATCATCCTTTCTTAATAGAGAGCTTGATTTTGTGAACAGCTGGTAAGACATCAATAGCAGGACGTCTTTTCAAGGCTTCTGTAGATTTTTTTAATCAACTTTGACCAACGACTTTGATACCTGTACCAGAAGCAATACAATGGATTTATAAAAGCCACTAGCCAACCTGCATGAAGAAAAAAATCCAGTAACATCTTTGGCAAATTAACTTTACCAGCCTGAGAAACAGAAGCCCACAGCTGGGAAATGGGTTTACTTTGTATTTGCTCTTTAAAAGGTCCCAGTGACTGCATCCCCAGAGGGAGAAGCCCCTGGCCCAGCACAGTGCAGCGCTGCCTGGCCCCGTGGGGCAGCTGTGACCCCACAGCCGCCTGGGGAGCGCCGAGCTGCGGAGGGCAATGCTGATTATTCCCATCACCCCGTGGTTTTGTTCCTGCAGCGTTCTTCCACCACAAGTGAAAAGTGAATCTGCACATATTTGAGAAAAAAATCATTTCTGTAAGTTCTGGTCAGCCAGAACGGACATGGCCAGGCGTGGGAGCGCAATGCACCTTCTGCTCACAGCGTGGTTTGCCAGCAGGCCTAAGTGGCTCTTCCATGACAGCAGGGCTATTGTGCAAGCTGCTCAGCCACCAGTGTAAGGCTTGAAAAGATCCCTTGCGGATTCTGCAAAGAAATGATTGTTGCCTCACCTCAAATGCAGTGGATTTTATTCCAGGCTCTGTGATGGATTTGCAGAGCAACTTCAGGCAAGGCACTCCACTGCACTGTGTCACGGCAGCTCCCATCACAAACACCATACCCACATTTATTAGTCACTTTGCCACCTCCTAAGGAAAAACAAAACAAAACAACAACAAACATTATAAAATTCAGGCATTACCAATTCTAAACCCCAGCAAATAACAATTTCCATGGCAGTCCACCTGCAGCACTGCTCTATGAAGGCGCTGACTCACCAACTCAACTTCTCCCTTGTTTTGCTTCTCGTTATCTCACCGTTCAACAATAATCAGCTGGAAGCTCCAATTTCCATTCTAAATTGAGAGGGTGAGCCGGGGCTCACTAGACCATTTCTGTCAGCAAGCTGTAAAAGTAAGAAAGAGGCTTGTAATCTGTGTCTCCACAATTCACCTATGGTAATTAGAGAAATGCACCAAGTGAAAATAAGCAAGGTCACTTGGCTAAGACATACACGGTACAAACAACCAGCATAGTTTGACACAGTTCCAACTTCTGCAGTTGTGCTGGTCCTGTTCCTAGCCACAGAACAAGCTCTTACCAGTAGTTTTAATTATTTCTTATTTGTAATGTTTTACAACATTTATAATATCTATAGACTGGACCTTGGAGGAAATACTTTTCATTTGCTATCGTCATGTTTGTGATGCCTAGACATGTTTTGAGACCACAGCCATTCTCACAAATTAATTTGCTGCTCCTGCAACTGTAAAGCTTTCTCTTGGGGAATAACGAGAGTGAACTAAAGAAAGAAGATCTGATTGATTACAGCTGCATTTTTATTACACTGCTTGGAGAACTAAATATACAGCTCCAGCAAAATGAAGGTGCACAAAGCCCCAAACTGCCAGATAAAATCTCACAAAGGGGCCTTTATGTTATTTTCACATTATGCTCTTGTTTGGAATACCTGTTTTCTGTTAAAAACATTTTTTTTTTTTAATTCCCATCTGATATAACACACACCACATCTGGCAACAACCTGCTTGACCATGCCTGGTCATTCTCAGAGCAATTTTTCCCAGAAGCAGGAACGCTTTTTTCACAGCTACCAAATGAAGCAAGCAAGTTTCTGTGGTCACGGAAGCAGCTTGCCTACAGATTGTGGATCTTGTAATATTGCACCAAAGCTTAGCTCTGCCTGAACAGTGGAGAAATTAAGGAGTTCTTTCAGATTCCCTTTGTGAGAGCCTGAATTTTCCTTGACTAAGCTGAGCCCGTCAGCAGCAGTTTCTATTCTCATTCCTAAAGCTTTCAGCACATACAGTAGGACTAGTACCAGTCCTCCTCAATGTGTTGGATTTCCCTTGATGACACATGTGTCTATTATCCTGAGGAGCAAAAGTCTTGAGAAAAAAATCACTGTAAATTCAGTCCTCCTGGGACTCCTCTCTGGTCCTTGCTGGCTCCTCCTAGGGGAGGATGCCTTGGTTTCCAGCTGGGAAGCCCGTCTCAGCTGGGTAGGGCCTGCCATCCTCTCTGGGAAAGCCATCAGACAAAGCCCTCTGCTCTTCCTTCATCGTCCTTCAGGGACCTGCTGGAGAAGCCCTGCTGACAGCAGCCCACTGTTCATCCCCCGAGCCCAGCCTCAAAGCCTCGGGGCAGCTGGAGCCCTACAGCCAGCCAGCCCCGCATTTAGGGATCTACATAATACGTACAGTCACATGGTGAGGGCACACGGACAAGGGCATTTAGGACATGAAAAAAGTGGACCTTGATTTGCTGGCAGAAATGAGTGGTGCAGGTGGCTTTTCCAGATCTCATGCTGGGGAAAAAAAAAAAAAAAAAAAAAAAGGAGATAAAGTTTTAATATAGCAGTATCCATAACTTTTATTGCTATGTTGAAATCAAAAGCACTTTAATGATAACACATATAGATAAAAGGTTTCTAGTGTAGACACTGCTTAAGGAACATAAGAGCTTAGAAAACTTTTTTCAGTAATGACTGACTCAATAATGTTTTGCAGGCGAATCTCAGATTATAAAATGAAAATGCGAGCCGTATAATAAAACCTCTCTACACGTGACAGTTATTGCATTTCAGGTTTTCCTTGTCATTTAGTGCCAAGAAGGACAAGAAATCTTGTTGCTGGTCTCTGAAAACCCAAAGTCCCAAAATTCATTATTGGAGTCAACAATTCTCCTTCCTTTGAGCACTGTACACCATTGTTCATTTCTCCAGTCCCCACCTGGATTTAGTTAATGAAAGTCAAACTTTTTAGGAAATACCTCTTTAAATCAAAGAAACTGTTAAAGATGGTATTTAATTTTATTGCAAGCAGTCTGCTCTATTTGCTAAATTGAAAAGTATTTTCACCTGATACTTTGGAAATGAAATCATGACCTTTAATAACTCCATTTAGTCTAAATGAATAAATAGAGCTAGAAATGAATTGAAAGAGTCTTTCCAAGTGCTAACCAGAGTATATCCCATATATCTTGTAGTCATTAATAGCTGATGAATTCAGCTAATAATGTCAGAGGACATCGTCAAGGTTGATGGACCCCAAACTTGTCCTTGTTTTGACAGTACTTCTATAGTAGAGGGCTCTCACAGGGAAAGCAATTACCCAAAAGAGATTGGTTAATAGTGGACTTCTTCAAGGCAATTTGGATGCATGGGCAATGGTAGATGGATATAATGGGATTTTTTTTCTTTTCTTTTAAGAGCACAAATTATGACTCACCCTAATTTTCAGTTCTGGTTATTTGCCAGTATTCATTGTCAACCAGTATTAGTACAGGCATTTATGACTCCCCACAGAGCCATGAACAATAGAACAGAGAAAACTCCTCCAAAGTTTTGTCATAAGTTGATGTTTGGTCTTCACTTTGTTAATCTTCTATCACCTAGGTCTTTCTGGACTCCTTTCCAAGGACTGTGGACAAGTTTCCCTTCCCACAAATGCAATCCTAAACAAAAAGGAAGTTCACAAAAATAAAATAAAATAAAATAAAATAAATATAAAAACCAACACATTGCATGTTGATAGTGTCTTTTTTTTTTCTTTTTTTTTTTTTTTTTCTTTTTTTTTTTTTTTTTCCTAGGTACAAAGACACAGGGATTCCTGAAAGAAGTGTGGCTGGTGACAGCAGTGGCTGTGCAACAGGGGTGTGGTGCAGTCCTTCTCATTTAATTTTTTTTTTGGTTTTACAAATGAACAATGCATATTTGTGTGAAAACAGTAGGCAGAAAGGAACAGGTAATGCTGCAGAAGGAGAGTAAAGCAGGAAAGAAGACAGAGTTAGCTAGAGCCAAGCACAAACATCTTGTGAGGCTGCAGGAGGAGTTACTGCCATGGCGTGCGATTTCTGCCACCTTCTGCAGCGCTGCAGCTGCAGGCGGCACCAGCGTTCATCAGTACGGCCAGACATCCAGCATCAGTGCTGATTTTCCACCGATCGCTTTGTTTCATTTGCAAAGCCACTGCAGCTACATGGGCTTGGCACTCAGATCTCCTGACGGCGCCAGGCAGGGCGAGGAGCAGCAGAGGCAGGAGCCGTGCGAGCAGCCATGCACACGCATGTGCACAGCGGGGCAGAGCAGGAGGCGGCTGCAAGACACCTGCGCCAGTCGGGACAATTGCCTTCGGCTTGCCCTCGCTGTTCACTACATTAATTATTGTCTGAGACAGCCTCAGTATATTCACAGGGATTAAAGTGTTATCCCTGCAATTTACTGTTGGCATATGCATGCGGTGTGGCTGAAGTTCATGATGACACTGGCAGTCTTTTGTTTTTTCTTGCATGGCTTGAACCCATTTATATTGTCCGTGTCTTTCTCCCTTTGACCAATGTTTCAATGCATTGTCACCAGGGTTATTTCTTTAAATGTTTAATACTATGCAAAACAAATAAATGGCAGGTACTAAGGAAATCATTAATCAAGCATAATGAACACCACACAACTACAAAGATGAAGCTCAGATGACAACCTTAAGAGGACATGCTGACACCTCAGGTAAGATGAAATGCAAAATTTGGATGTTAGTAACAACTCACCTGAGTATATAGCTCAAACACTGTCTGTTAATCTGCCTTTCTATATTTAGCAGAGTGACCTAACTTCAACCAAATATTCACATCCCATTAAATCTAGTAGGATTTAAGCATGTCCCCAAGTGCTTCACTGACTGCAGGCAGCTTATTCACATTTCTGAATGCAACTAGATACAAATTACATTATTAAATCAGGGGCTGTGATTGGAACATGGATTTTAAAAATAATTTGCATTAATCTAGAGAACCTTTACATTGAGAAAAAATATATTTGTTTTGTAGCCTTTTTAATATAAAGCCACTCCACAGGAGTTTTCAGGGAAGTAAGAACTGGGGCTATAACTCACTTAGAATCAGTATGGAAAAACAAAATGTATTGGACATGCGTATATGTTTTCTGTTTTATTCTCTACAAAATAATGTCTCACTTTGCTTGGAACAATCTCCACATTTGTCTTCCCAATGAGACAAAAAAACCTCAGTAAGGCAGGAGGAAAAAATGTATTTGTAGGCTTACTGAAGAACACCTAGGATGGAAATAAGAAACTGAATGAAAGGCACATCTGAGCAGAGGGGGCCCTGCCGTGTCAGGACTGGGGCACTGTTTGTGCACAGGAGGTCAGCATGACCTGGGCCTGGCCGTGCCCTGCTTCTCTGAGTCCCTGGGGTGGGATGGAGCGAGGAGAAATGGCCACACTGCCCCACCACACCGTGCGACCTTCCAGAGGACCGCAGGCGGCCATCAGCAGGGCCCGCTGCCTGCTCGCTGCTGGCAGTGCCGGGAAGGGAAGTGTACACCAGGAAAATACTGAAGTTCCTCGCTTTCACTTCAGTCACAAACGTCTATTATTTTGCTCCTATGTGGTGAGAAGAGAGAAGTCTCTAAGAAGAGCGTCATTTCTCTCCTGTCTCTCTCCTATTTGCAGGTGCAAACCCGAGGTGTGACGGCTACAGCAGGGCTCGAGGCGGGGGGCTGGTGGGGGCCGTGCCCTGCCCCGTGCTGCAGCCTCCCCGGTGCCCTGACACTAACACCACATCGGGCCTCCCCTGCACACACTGGTACCCCAACGGCAACCAGTGACAAAAATGCAGTGGGCATGCATTTCCAGCAGCAGAAGGCACTTTGCTGGTGAGAGCAAACCCCTGCAGGCCCATTTGGGTGCAGGTTGCTCCAGGCCAGCCAGTCCCCTCTGAGCTGGCCAGCTCCCCTCTGGGCGCTTGTCTCTGTACCTGTTAGAGCAAACATACCAGAGAAATCACCAACACCTCCGGGGGATTATCCATGGCTCCTTTCAGAGACGATAATTCCCTCCTGCCATAGCATCAAAGCTCGTCCCCCATAGCATCATAGCTCGTCCCCCCTTTCTGCCTTTGCCTGGTCTATCTCCTGTCTTTTTCCTTCTCCCCCCCAATTCAGGAGCCACAGTCTTTCCCATTTTCTCTCCTTCTGAAGACAAAGCAATGAAAACTTGGTTGCTGTAACATTAACAAAACATCTCAAAAACCAACAAAGAGCATCACCACTACAAGAGTGCTGTTAACAGAGATTTAAATTTTGTGGCACCTGCTGAACTGTGAATGTGCTACAAAGTGTGCTTTTATAAATCAGTAGCCATTAAATATAATTCTTTGAACAGGTAACAGTTAAAAAGCATTATATAACATGCACTCTCATCATTTAAATCAGAGAGGCCAGATTCCCATCCGGGTGGAACTAGTATCCCTTATTATAGTGAGGGAATTACTTGAGACCTACATGAATGTAACTGAGATTAAAACCTGGCCTCTGGTTTTCAAGCCCTAATGAAGTTCGATTGTACAGAGTACTTGAAAGATTTTTTTTTTAGTCTGTAGTGTGTACAATCAGGAACATTGGTCATTTAAAAGATAAAAAAGCTAAACACAAAAACTGAACATATGTAGATGCTTAGGCCAGTGGGAATAAAATTCTCCAATTAAAATACTAATAAATGCAGAATATCCCCTTCCTTAATTAATTGGTTAAACAAACAGTGAGACTAGGTGAAATACTTCTATGATTATTTAACACAGAGAAAAACCAAGAAGGTTGACTGAATAACAATTCCTTAATTAACACACAATGAAGAACATTTGAGTTTTAATTAATCCTTATTGGCACTGCAGTAACTTCCACGGAGAATCTATTCCGACTCATTTCATAGGCAGGCGTTTCAAGTTTAGGTAATTTTAACATTTGGTGTCCAATATAAATCTACTTATTAAAACTGATAAAAATACATGGGATTAAAATCAGATACAAAGGGCAAGTACTCTTGGGGAGTTATTTCTCCACACCGAGCTCTGCAGCTGTTGACAGAACATGGCACGCTTTACTTCCTTGCCCTGCTGTCATGCTGCGAAATCCCACCCGCCTACCTTTAGATCCTCAAGTAGGATCCGATTTTCCATCATTACTATTTGGGGGTTAAATTGCTTCTTGTAAGTGGCCAGGAGCAGACAAACTGAACGGGGCTGAGCTTGAGGTGCCCAGGCAGCCCCGTAGGGGTGAGGTTGGCCGCCCATGCTCTGGGAGCGCTGCGAGCAGTAGGAGAGGGGCACATGCTGCATCCACACCTGAAACCGTGGTTTTTGTCCTAGAAAGGAGCTCAATGCTGGCTCCTGCACACAATACCAGGACTGCAGCTGCAGCAGCATTCTCCTCCAGATGGCTGCCACTTGGAGCAGCTCCTGCAAGGAAGTCGTATAAAACTTAATACACATAACTAATAGGTTTCCGCAGGAGTTTATTTAAAAGTCATATAAATTTAATAGAGTTCACTATTTTATCAAAGACATATAATTTTCTACTGCATTTCTCCGAATTTCCCAGAACACCTAAGGCTTTGTGGCTGTCATCTGCCAACCTTTTTGACTCGCGAGCTGCTCTGCAGGGGACCACAAAGGGTAGCTAAAGATAGCAAACTATTTCCAGCAGTCCTAAATTCACAAACAGATCCATGCCTTCACTAGAGAAAAAAAAAAAAAAAAAAAAAAAAGACATCTAAAAACAGGGTTTTCCACTGAACTCTGTAAGACCTGTTCCATTTGCTTGTCATCTAAAATCTATCAAATATCCCATCACTAGGGAGCAAACCTGCTATCAAATAAGCAAAAATGAATATTTGTATTTTACTTTTTTGTTGATGTGGGCATGGATAGTGCAATGAAACAACTATTTAGACATGCTTAATAACAACACTCAGTTTTACAGACAGGACTGGAAAACACATATTTTAAAAGACCTCTCTAATAAGACAAAATAATTCAATAAACAAATGCTTTTTAATGAAAAATACCCGCAGCTTATTTTTTGACAGTTGTATGTTACAAAGATAACAAACTGCTGCTCTGATCTAGAGACAGGATCATGGGGTGCTGGACAAGGCTGTGAATGTTTGGAGATTTCTTTATTCTCCTTAAGACATAGCAAGGTGTTTTCTCCCTCCTGACACGTTGAGAATTTTTCTGTTTTTCTTGGCTCTGATCTTATGTTATTACCATATGCTCATTTAGGGCTAAGCCATGCTCAAACAATTCAATAATGTGCTAACTTCGTAATAATGTACCATGCTAAATTCATAAACAAAAGTCGGATGGTCAACAGAAGAGGAGAGAAAGGCTTCAGAAAAAAACGCAGAAGACAGATTTTCCTCAAACTAAAACATGCTTGGAAGAGAGCCCATTCAGCAATGGTGAGATCAGAAATGAAAATCTCTGATTTATTTAGGTCTACATGATGCATCCCACTTACCCTACTTCAAAACCTTTACGGAGAGAAGCAGTGGAGTTTATCCAGGGGTCTGGCCCCGTCTCCGTGAGCAGAACCATTCCCCGAGCTGGCAGGCAGCCCAGCTGCACGCCCAGCCTCTGCACAGCGTTTGCAGAGGGGAGCAGAGCCGCCTGTGCTGACATCTGTGCGTGGTTATGATATTCCTGTGAGTTTAGTGAAGTCAGGTCATTCACAGGAGCTCAGCATGAGGTGGAAGGGGGAGACTTAACTCTCACAGCCATTTTTCCAGGGGGAATGCAAAATCTAGCAGGAAGCTTCAACCTGACCTCTTGGTTCACATCTGCAGCTACATGGGAGCAAAGTCAGGGGACGTATGAGGATGCAGCAAGATAAATCTTCTCCAGCTTTCTCTGAAATCCCTGAGACTTCCCAAGCTGCACTTTTCAAACAGAGCTGTTAATGCCCTCTCTACGTGCAGGCAATATCACTGTTTATAGCAAGCCCGTAGCAATGTGCTTGTATTTGCAGCTATCTGGAAAGGCATCTTGTACCCACGGCAAGAGATGGGTGAGCAGAGCACGAGCACCAAGCAGACAAACGAAGCAGCAGCAGTCAACAAGGAGCCAGCATTGAAGTCCCTGGGCAAAACCTTCTCTCTTGATTCAGGGTCCTCTCTCCTCACTGTTAGGATAAATTGCTTCAGTTACAGGGAAATTGATCACTGCATCCATTCTGGTCAGGAGAATCATCCCCTGCAACAGTCCTTTCAGACCAAGCCCAGCATTCAGTCTTGCAGAACTGCTTGCAGCTGTGGTTGGCAATGGCAAGAGGTGGCCTTAAAGCAGAATCAAACTAAGAACCGGGTCAAACTGCCCATTGGGTTTTGCATTGCCCCTGAAAAACTGGCCGTGAAAGTTCACTCTTCCCTTGGCAGCCTCACGGAGAGCCTGAGGCCAGGCACGTTAAGCAGAAGCAATGGAACCAGGTGGATTTCAGTCCACTTGTTCCACACAAGGCCTCATATTTGCACAGCTGTGCATCTCTGCAGAATGTGAGCGCTTTCTGAGGGGCTCAGCACTTTCACCTCACCTTTTTTTTCAGGAAACCCAATGCCCAAATGGGAAAGCTGAAAATATATCCGCAGTGGGGAACGGAAATGTAAGAATCAAATCACCCTTCAGAAAAAAGGGGGCTTTTGTACAAGAAATCCCACAGAAGATTTTTTTTTTTTTCCAGGGGCTTGTTTGCATTACAAATGAAAAAGCCTGTCTCATAATCAAATGTGAACCAGAAGAACATGGCATCCTAGAAGGCGTGCTTGTCTAGACAGCCCATCAGCAGCCTAACCACATAACGGGCCCAAAAGCAGCTGCAAAGCTGTCAAAACAGTTCCTTGTGTAGCCTGTCACTGAGCCATACCCAAAGCAAAGCCTCTGCACTTGGTGATTATTGTACAAGGATGGGGAACAGAAGTAATACAATGAATGAGGAAACTGCGCTCTGCTGCAGCCTGTTTGGACAGTTTCTTCAAAAATGTAATCACAGCATTGACTGAGCTCATGAATTTCAAATGCCTGTCGATTATGGTTGGCAGCAGGACCACAGAAGCCTTCCCAAAAAAGCTTGAACTTAGTTATTATGCTTTATTAAGAGCCCTGCAATACTAAAGTGAGAGCTGTGTGAAAGTGTTTGCAAGCAGCAAAATGCTTGACATCCATCCTTGACTATAATTTCATAAAGAGCAAGCATGAGGATATTTACTGGCTTTTCTGGGAACATAAATGTTTTAGGAAGGAAGGCTTGAAAAGCTGCCGCGTGCTAAAAGCATGCTGTGCATCTACCACTGCGCAAGCACAATTTGGGTCTCTCCGGTTTGCATACACACCTGTAACGGGGAATGCTGGACCTGCTCCCTGGTCTGTGTGCTAGCTAATGACATGAGAAGGATGAGTTTTAAAAGCATATGCTACTTAAATGATTCTTTAAGAGTGCTCTCACAGCCATGCTAGTCACCATCCAGTTTTTCTTGCTTATACATATGCAAAATATACACGGAGTGATTTATTCCACACCCTTCCCTACTTCTCATCCTACCAGGTTCTGTGAAGGGTTTTGCTGAGTGAAAGCAGGAGCCTTTTCTGGATTACTGGGTCTATAATACCCTCTCAATGCAATTTTTTCAGTTTGACCTGATGAAAATGTACATATTGTTGAGATGGGAGTGGGTTTTTTTCACCCCCCTTGCTCCCTTAATTCTGCTGAATGGCTTCACTTCCATGGTTTGTATTGCCTACCTGCCATTTCTGACTCTGACAGCAGGACATTTACCTGCAGGGGCTTTCTGCCCTCACCTGTCTGGCTGTCACCATCCCACAGATTCTCCTGGTTCATCTCTGTGGCCTTCTGACTGTGGAGCCACCTCCCGCCATCCAACCCCTCCCAAAGCTTGCATTTCCACCACTGCTTTTGGAAAGCCTGTCCACACTGATCTCTCCTGCTCCTCTCCAGCAGTGATCCCAGGTCACAGCCTGCTTTGAAATACTGACTTCAGTTGTGTCTGTCAGCATTTGGTAGGCCAAACCCAGCCCCGTGCCTCATTCTTTACTCATTTTGTATAATGATCTTGATCGCAATTTTCTTTCAGTATGAAGCTCTCTGTAAGAGCTTTATTTGGGCAGAGCTGCTCTAACAGTTGAAAACACAACTCAGAGAACATTTAGCAATACCTGTGTTACCATCGCATCTAAATCAGGCTCTTGTAAAATGCCTTTGTGCATCCCATAAATGTGCAATAGGGGAGGGAGGTACGAGGTCTGGAACGTACAGGCTGGGGGCCTGAAAAGGGGGAGAAAGAAAATCACAAAACTACCTCTAAGTAAAACCTCAAACATTAGCAGGCAAGGTGGCTCTCAGCAAAGGCAGAGATCCCAGTGAATCTGTCATACGCCTGCAGGGGTTTTGCAGCCCTGACTGCAGATAAACAACTTTCAGTTCCCTACAAGTGTGGTACAAAAGCGAACAGCGAGGACTAACAAGTACACATGTGGACTGGAAAGCAGCCAGCCATGAGCCTCCCCAGCCATTGCTCTCCATGCAACCCCTCGCCGTTCCCCTCCGGTCTGCCCTGAAGGAACCCGGGGTGATGGGTGGCTCTCAGGCTCATGGACAACCACCAGGAGCTGCCTATGAATGAGCCTGGCAGAAGGCTTTTGTATGGGTTGGTCGCCCAGCCACTGGAAAGGCATTTTCCACATCAGCAGCACCTGAAGGTTGGTAGGCTGCAACATGGAGCAACCCTTTTCAGCAGCCACACCCTGCTAAGGAGAAATAATGCTCCGGTGCTCCCTGCCCAGGATTTCTGTGATGTCACGTCACAGCTACAAAGATTTTCCGGAGGTAGTCAGGTCTGAGTGATTTATTGTTGGGTGAAGCTAGGAGCGCTTCCAGTGCGCAGAGAAGTCTCCCATTTGCAGGGAGATGGATGACTGTCTGCAGAGAAAGCAAGAAAGTCAGACCCTGGGAGTTTGGAGCCGTGAGAGAAGGAGATTAAATTCCCTTTGTACTTGGTCAAGTTCACGAGGAGAAAGGAATGCTCCAGAAGTTTCAGAAATATTAAAAGAACCTGGGCTCAGGCTCAGTGGGACCTGTCATTGCTTGCCAAGGGGGTCACATAGGTCAGAAGAGATTTATCTCAATCTATAAACTTTCATGATAACATGAAACAGCTTGTGAGAAGGATTCCTGCTTTATTTAAGTGTGTCCTCCAGCTGCTCCTTAGCAGCAAAGCTGCATTCCTGTGAATCCCGCTTGTAAATGATGCAGCTCTTTGCGTGACCAGAAATTGTAAAGAGATCCATGTAAGGGCGGACAGGCACAAAACCAGCAACATGTTTTATACCCTGGTTTAAAGGAGAAGCGATCTTGTGCCTGGAACATCTCTGTTCATCCATCCAAAGCTCTGGTTTCCGCAGAGGACACGGTGATGGAGCTCAGGCACAGCCCATGAGTTTTAACCATGCGCAGCCCCACTAAGCATTTCCTCCTTGCAAAAAGGATGGCACTTTTAATGCTGCTGGTTCCAGACCTGCTCCACACAGTGCTGCATTTTGTGTACCAAGGGAGTCTCCACATTCATTTAATTCATGAGGCCTGGTGCTGAGGTGACTGGCCCTAATGCACTAGCAGCACTGGGCACAAGGGCAGTGTGCTGCAGGGCATGCAGGCACCGGGGCAATCTCTGCAGCTCGCCTGATCCGCTGTGGCTGGGGCGCCTGCACGGGTGGCAGCTTGGCTACAGGATGACCGACTATTTCCAGAAGAAGCACAGAAAGGGATCTGGTGCTCCAACAAAAAACTCCACCTTAAAGAAATGCCTATTGCTTTACTCAAAGGTGTATAAGTGTCTTAGTGGAACTTCTGTAGGTTTCCATGCACAGAAGTATTTATGACAGCTGCATAAATTACAGAAATAACTGAAGATATTGCCACACTAAATCTGAGAAATTAGATATTTGACCTAAGTTTGAATCCCAGCCATCTATTTAATTACTACAGACGACGTATTTATCTCTTCGGCCTCCCCAACATCTGTGGCAGTGAGCTGTACAGTTTGTGTGTGTATAAAAGTGGGACTTTTTGTAGACTATCAAGCTGTTAGGCGGCAGATTAAATTATCAACCTCTAGCTTTGGCAGTATATCAGAAACATGAACATTTGTTTCCTATCCGTTTTCTCCTTATGGTTCACAATGCCAAGCTAGGGGCATGGCACACTCACAACTATCCAAGTGCATACAGACATAAACCCTCCCTGGTGAGGCACAAAGATAAAACATTTAGAACAGGAATATATGTAAAGAGAGGTTGCCACATCCTTTAGTTATGTTTAATATTTCTGCACAGTCAAGAAACCATGAGGAAAGAAATAGCAACTGACTTCTGGCAACCATCACTACTGCAGTCCCCATTTACAACATATCGTTCAATCTCAAACCTAATTTTCTTAAACTTCTTGTTCTTATTCTGCTGCTACATATCTATCTCTCTACTATCTCTCTCATCAATGTGTGGGGCATCTTTCTGCGGTTTACAAACCAGAAATTACTCAGTTTTCTCAGCTTCCCTTACCAGCATCTTGCCCCTTAACACAGCAGTAACAGCATCCTACTCACAGTAGGTAGCTGCTGCAAATATCCACAGAAACAAAATCCAGGAGCAAAGCCCTTTTGGTAAATGGAACTGAATGATTCATGCCTCTTAACACTAAAAAAAAATTAAAGAGGAAAATAAATTAAACACCTACTCAGAAATTAGAAGACCCTAGCAACAACAAAGCATGCAACACGTGTTTTGGTTTTAAACCCACACTGAGCTCCGTCCCCCCTTGGCAAGGCAGGCAGCCCAGCACTGATGGAAGCGGGACTGGGCACCGGGCAGTTTGCAGCTCGTGCCTTAAATCCTGCTCCTCCCTGAGCTGAGTTCAAAGGGCCTGAATTTTACAGCCAGCAGGGACTCTGGCATTTTATGAAAGGCCAAAGAAAGTCAAGGAAATTCCTGGCCGCACTGAAGCATTCCTCTCCACCTGGGACATGTTGGGTAGGGGAGGCAGAGCGAGAAGGCTCACCTCTTTCTCTAACTCCCCCTTTATTCAACCAAAAGATTGCATCAATGCATCCTACAGTGATGAGCCTTTGCAGGCCAAGCCAATGGTCCACTGTCCCCACAGCACCCAGGACCTTTTGCAGAGGCCCAGGGAAATGTGGCAGGACCTGGGCAGACCTGTTCATGTCCCCACTACACGGTCACGGCTGCAGGGATATGGACTCAGAGACGGTGAAGACCTTGGATTTGAATAGCCCTTGGCTTTTCCTTCCACCAGGTTACCCAGATCTCTCTTGAAGCCATGACAGCCCTCGCCCTCTGGAAGTCCTGCAGTGATAGCACATCCTCCAGAACCATTCCCTTTGGTTTGTCTGAATCTGAACACTGCCAGTTATCTTCAGTAGCTTCCAGTTCTGCAGCTGGAAGCAGAAAATTATTGTTTCCTACCAGTCCTCTCCATGACATCCAGGATTTTATAGATCCCTCTTATAGTCCCCATCAGCCATAGCTTTTCAAGGCTGTGAAGCCTTTATCCTTTCAGATGTTCCTAAAAAAAATAAAAATAGATATACTAAAAAAGTAAATAAATCCATACCCTTCATCCTCCATAACCTTCTCCATACCTTTTGTACTTTCAGAGTCTCTTACTACAGGACTATTCAAGGTGCATCAAAGGCATGGCCATGTTTTCTATGTTCTTTTCCTTTCTTGATTTTCCTGCTCCTTGCTTGTTGTGTGAGCACCTCTGGGCACTGAGCTGATGTTTTTGTAACACTGCCCACTGTAGCCGCGATAGCTGGCTCCTCAATGGAAGCAGTCGTGTAAGTCCAGCTGGATTTCTTTCCCTCTTCACACTGACTTTCCCTCTGCTCAGATGATGGTGGTGTTGCCAGGGTTAAGGCGTGCTGCTGCCCCGCTGCAGCAGTTACCTCACAGCAGTAAAATGCACACTCTGCAGATTTGTACCTCTTCTCCCAATGTCATTTCATTAGTTAGACCTTACGTCACTGCAGTTAAAATAGTTCTGTGACCGGGCAAATGCATTGCTTTGAAAATAATTCTATAAATTACATAAATTTCATGCCTTTACATTTCTTCCACCCCCAGTGCCTTGAACTCCACAGCAAGACGTACCTCTTAAACTTCATGGCCTCGTTTTGGCAATGCTCTAGGTCAGATATCGTCCCCCTTCCCCACATGCTGGGTTGCTTTATGGCTCCCCATGGGCCAGCATCACTTCCAGGCCGGGCTGAGCTGGGCAGAGCTGTCCCGGGCTGGGCTGCCCACAGAAAGAGCAGACAAAACAGGATGCCTTCGAGTACGTTAACAGAGATAATTCACTAAGGAGTAACTGAAAAGCATGGGAACATCTCTTTGCTAAATATTTTATTCCAACAGAGACTTTAATCAAGCTTCCAAGGAACGCCTCTCAAGGTTTCACCAGGTGCTAAAAAGATTTGCATAGGTAAAAGCCACCGTGAGGAAAATAAATGGGATTTAAAATATCAATAATGTAAATAACTATTTTCATTCTTAGCTTTTTCTAAACTTTTTTTTTTTTTTTTTTTTTGAAGATGAGCTTACGTTTGTAAGACTACTGTGCTGAAAGTGTGTTTGGAAAATCAATGTAAGAGGTGAATAATGAAAAGACAGCAATTTGAGTATGTAACCTAATAGCGAAAAGCAGACCATTTACGTCAATATCAATTTCAGAGCACCTCTTACAGCCCAGCAAAATTCTGATTTCTGCCATTCTGCCTAAGTTTCTATTGTTTTGAATGAGCAGAACACATTTTTAGGACTGGAGGAATTTTGGCTGGTAGGTGAACTAGCCTGATCAAAACCTGATTCGAATCAGCATGAACAATTCTGAAGCCATCTGCAAGCACAAAGACATTTTGTAGTCAGAGGAACTCTCTTCCCACCTTTCAGTAATGGGGACACCAGACCTTTCTGAAGCCATGACACATTCTGTCAGTTTTTCAGAGAATATACACACATCTTTTCATGTTCTTTTCATGGCTTTTTTTTTTTTTTTTCCTCAGAAAGGCTTGAGTTCTCCACAGGTTTTAGATGGGAACATGCAGAATTACTTCCCAAGAATTGAATCATTAGCTTTTATAGATCCAGTGGCAACACTTTAAAATAATGACCAAGCCATTATTCATTCCCACGACATTTATTTTAATAACATTAATCATAATGAACTCATTTGGTATTAATGTAGGTGTCACAAGGCCTTCTATAGAATTCCTAGGGCATTAATTAGCCGGGCCATTATTTTTATTATTTTTCTAAAAGTTAATCTAAAATGTGCCTGCGAGGTTCTGGACTGGCTGAGCTCAGGAAAGAGTTCTCTGTTAGCCCAGGGAGCAAATACAAATTGATTCCCAGAGGGTGGGCACATTTTACCTGGATTTCGGCAGGATGGGGTCCAGCAGCTGCTGCCCTGCAGTGTGTACAAGGGACCCGTGCCCCAACCCAGCCCAGCCGTGCCCCAAGCCCAGCGGGCGCTCAGCTGCTGCTCTAACAATCATATTTTGTGGCTGTGTGTATTCATAGCCGTTTTTTCTCAGGCTTGGACATGTTGCCAAGAGACTGAGAAATGGTGCCAAATTGTGCATCTTTGCAGGAAGCTGTAAAAGGAACCTCTTCTTTCTTTGGGCTACTTTTTAATCAAGTGTGTTCTGTGGAACCAGAGCTGTAGGATATTATCTTAAGAATATTCCCATGCTCTTAATACTGATTCTCTTAAAAAGATAAGCAATGCAGCTGATCTCAGACTCTTCTTTCTCTAATCCAAACGCTGCCTTGTCCATAAATATTTGTGTTTCAAAGCTCCTCACATTGCCAGGAGCTAGCAAGGAGAACAGGAAAAAAAAGAAAAAGAGAGAGAAAAAGAGAGAGAGAAAGAGAGAGAGAAAGAGAGAGAGAGAAAGAGAGAGAGAAAGAGAGAGAGAAAGAGAGAGAGAAAGAGAGAGAGAAAGAGAGAGAGAGAGAAAGAAAGAAAGAGAGAGAGAGAAAGAAAAAAGAAAAAAGAAAAAAAAAAAAGAGAAAAAACGGCAACATTTAAATGGACTTTTAAATGGAAGGCTAAAAACTGAGAGAGAGAAACCCTCTTGTTAGGTAAATTATTTTTGCTCTTAAGGGAAAAGCAGTCACACTTGGACTGGTTCTCTAAGCCATTTAAAAATGAAAATCAGATCCCCATTTGCACCTCAAAAACCCCGCATGGGGACCTGGGCAGAACAGAGACATGAGGGTAACAAAGCCACAGACCCAACGCCCCAGCTGCTGGAGTCCTCAGCATAGATTGATTCAACATCCACGTGCCCCTCGGCGACAGCTCCTTTGAGGTGCAGCAGAGCAAGGAAATAGCACAAGCTCTGGCTCCTTCCTCTGCTTTCAACAGAGTTTATAGCCACCTACGCCTCTGAAATTCTTGGATTGTCATAATCTTGGAGAAAATACCTGAAACATCCTGCAGTGATGCAGTAAAAGACTGACCTACAACTAGTGAAAACTTAAGTATGAAGAGAAGACAGACTACAGACTTTTTTTGTGATGAGAATTGCAATTTTGGCTGTTACCAAAAACGTTTACACGGTAACAGGAACAAGTTTAACACTTGCTACGGCTTTTGCAGTTGCAGAATTAGTGTTACACAGACAGGACCTTTTACAAAACACTTCATATTATCTTAGACGGTTTACAATCAGAATATTTTCAGTTTTATATTCCAAGCCTATGCAGAAAGTACTTTCCAATAGTAACACAGTGAATAAAATGCCTACATAATCCTGGAATGAGTCAACCTGAATGCAACAGCTAACAATACGGGACCTCAAACTGCTCAGTAGTTAGACCGCAATCCATTCTCCACCTGTCTCTGCACAGGCATGAGAAGAGAAATGTGCTCGGCAGTTAGACATCTCTGATGTCTATCACAAGAGTGGGGACTGCTCTGTACCCAAAGAGCCGTGCAGATGCTGGCTCAGTGACTTTCCTCTGGGGTAAGATCAGTCCCAGTCCCTTTGAAGGAGTGGAAAGGCTGCGAGCAGTTGGTAGTGCTTTAATTGGGCTGCAGCAGGACCCACTGCTGGGGAACAAACTCCAGCACCAAGGAGCACATGGAGGAGCCATGGTGCAACACTAGGTAACACGCTTTATTTAGGCAAGAAGGGGGAGAAAAAGAAAAAAGAAAAAAAAAGAAAAAAAAGGAAAGAAAAAGCTCTGCTTCATCTGTAACTCATTGGTGCTCAGAAGGATCTTTGCAGTGGGGACAATGACACCACGTGTGACAAATTTACACCTGTTCTTTCATGCTGGTCTGTTCAGTGCCTGAGGAGGAGTCAATCTGACAAAACTTGCCAGGCAGAGGATAAAACCAGTCCTGCAGAAAGAAAGGCTGTTCTCTTTTTCACATTCCAGCTAAAATGTGTTGCTCACAGGCAGGTGTGAGGTGTGCTCAGGCCAGCCCAGTGCTCCCCCGATGCAATGCACCCCCTGCAGCTGTACCAAGCCCCTCAGCCCAGCACACGGGGCTCGCAGCAGAGCCACAAGTCCTGCACCCCAGGCCACACGCCTGGGAGCCCAGGTCCCAGCTGTTGAGACAGGAGCAAGATGTTAAAGCATGACAGCCCCAGCAGAACAAACCTCAAGGCAAGGGGCACGTCGGGGGAAGCCTGAGCCAGCAGCACTGAGCGCCAGCCCGCTGGGAGATGCTCGTGAGCATCTCTGTGCATGGTGCACCAGAGTAACTCCAGCTGCACGCTTAGCAGGCTTCCTCAGGGCAGTCCGAAAAAGTGATCTCACCCAACACCACTCACTTCTTTCATATCTACAAGTTCTTCTCACATCCAACACTTTATTATATTACATTCATTAAGCTGCCCTAAGCCTCAGCACTTCAGTTATTTCAATTGTTGTGGGCTAGTAGTATTTCAGAATCAAATGTTTTATTTCTCCTTTCCTATGGACTTTCTATTAAACTATTACAGTCATCACAAATTTATTAGCAGACATTTTATATACAATCTCATGCTTCAGGGTTTCCAGCTTACATAAGCACTGTTTTATGCTTACCACAGGAAATTTTATCTTACAGCGATACCATTTGCACAGACAAAGAGGATATGCACATCTCTCCTGTGATGCACATTTAAATTCTGTAAAACCAACAAACTAACAAGAACACCCTGCCCATTTAATTTATTCCAAAGGGAAGGTAACCGGTGCCAATGAGGTGCATTGCAGGTGCCCAGACAATCAGAAATAGAGTCCCAGTTGGGCATAGCTATGACCGCATACAGTTGACAAATAGAGGGAAAAATAAAAAATAAAAAGCATCCCACAAAACTTGCTCTAGGACTTTCTTCCACTTATTCTTTCAGCTCACAACCACACGTGCTTTGTGGTTATACCCCACGCACATGTCCTTGCAAGTTTCAGAAAAAGGTCTGAGTACCTGGAATGCTGCTCTTGGCCTCCGAGCTGTCTCCGCTGCCTGCACCTCCAGAAGGCTGGAAGCCTCCTTGAGACCCAACAAGTATTATTTTCTTGTTTGCTTCCTGTCTTACTAAAGCACCTGGACTTTAATCTAGACTGTAAATGTGAAAGAAAAAGGAATAAAGTAAACCTGCAGCATTTGGGGGGAAAATCATTTTTTTTGTGTTTAAATAAAAAACAGGGAAGGGAAGAGGGGAAATCACCTTCACTAGCCATGCAAGGCAGGATGCTATTTTTCACTGTGGTTCACAAATGATCAAGATAATGAGAAGAACTTGAACATTAGAACCAAAAGAACAAATATTTTCTTAAGGTATAACAGAGAGGCTTATTGTACAGATATACAGGCCTGACCTTTAAAACACTGGATTTTGGTATAATCTGACACTTCCTGAAGGGAATAAAAAAGATAGATAATTAAGTATTAAAAATAATCTTTTGAAAAGAAAAGACACCCTGAAAGGAAGTACCAAAACATTTCATTCAAAAAATTTTGAAATGGGATGTTTGACACTACCTGAATTTGTCATCGCCTTAGTGTCTTCAGCCTCTTAAAAATTAAGTTTTCAGCAATGATGGCACGATTATATGAAGCATTTAATTTCAACTGATCTGCTCATTGAAGAACTATTCATTGTTTTTTTTTCTGGTTAGATCTTCACATAGCACAAAGGTAGCTTTTATGATTTTTTAGTAAGTCATTTGTAGAACGATTAATGCTAAATCAATTACAACTTCAAGTGCTAAATTCCAGTAAATAGTTCAGGACACCTCTGGAGTCCGTGAGCATATATTTCTTCATACATAATCACAAACGAGACATAACCATGCCCATATCATGAAAACATTCACTGATTTAGAACTCTTCTTGTTGTTCAGATATAATGTAAGGAAGCAGTTTATTAGAAAAACTTTGAAAATAAAATGTTAAACAAGTCATATGCTGAGGAACTGATGTAAAACAAATTTTCATTAGTATATATTAAACAATGAAAATTTCTGATTTGTATCAATTTCTTAGCTTCATCTACTTATCTACTTGCCATCCCTGAGACACCAGCTATTTCTCTACCACAGGCTTATAGGAGAGAATACTTATGTTGCAATGGTTATTCAGGCATTCTCACAAAGTTTTTGAAAGGGGAGATGAAATTCTAAGAGCAAATAAGTTTTGAAATATGCTCTCATATTTTAGCAATGACATTTGAAATCAATATTTTCCATTACCTCTATAAATGGTGGCAAAATGTATGGTAACATTTCAGTTGCTAATATCTTACAGTCTGATCTATATGGAATCTGTACTTTTTGTGGTCTGATTGTATTGATTCCTCGTTTAGCATACAAATGAGGCTACAAGTTCATTAAAAAAGGGAAAAACAATTGCTTGGTACTTTATACTTGTCACTCAGGAGACTGAGTTAGATTTCAGTAAACTTACATGAGAATAATAATTATGGGCATGTGCGCACTTGTCTTCAGAAGCTGCATAAATCTTTCTATAAAACCTGCTCCAAGTTTTCTCTAATGCCTGAAACACTGAAATAGCATTTCTTGGATGCAGGAAGAAAAAGGACACCCTTGTCAAACCCAAAACGTTGAACAACACTCCAAAATAAATTTCACTGACTTTCTCTTATCAGACACATTCATTGAAAACCTAACAATACAGCGCTGCACGCAACCGGTCTGTGTGATTTGTGGAGACAGAGAACGGAATAATATTTTCAACAATGGCATAAAGCACAAAAGAGAATGCCATGCCTTCTCTTCTACCTCTTCTACATTTATTTATTATTTTTAAACAACTGAAACTGAGCTTGAAAATTTGAAGATTTGGAACCTGGAGAACATTTCCTATTTTAGGGTCATCCACAGCACCACTCCAGTATTATACAAATATCCTGACAAACAATACAGCAGGGAAGAATAATCAATGAAGAACTAAACTCATACTACAGATTGTGCCACAACTGTGAGCTAGTGTGTATCCAAAAGAAACAAAAGCTCTCCTACTGCTGACGATTCACATAGCTTGCTCTTGTGGTTTGTGATTTTACTCATTAAGATTCCCGTTTATATACTAAGTAACAGAGATGTGTGGCTTAAACAGCATCCAACAGGCAGGTTTATGAACAGTTCTTACAAACTGCGAGTTCTCAGGCAATGCAGTTCGGGAAACCTGGTGGCCTTCCCATCAGTATTACTTGGTAGGACCAAAAGGAAAGTAACTCTTGTAACTTCAAAGCAAATTGCACATAGCAATTTGAGCATCATAACAGAAAGTTGTTGAACTGTGAACTTTGGATTTACAGAATAATGCCTGGTTTTCATTCTTGGAATGAAGACATGAAATACTAGCTGGACAGTTGTCTGAAATGAGATTTCAGGAAGGACAGGCTAATTTCCAGAGCCCAGGCTTTGACCTCTGTTTTGAAGCTGAAAGCATGTCCATCCTGTTAGGGGCTTAGAATGGTCTAATATTTAATGGGATTTTGACATTTTGAAAATTTCAATCCAGGTGTACGCATGCAGAACCATCAAAAAATATCATGTAATAATCTCTGCCACTATGGAGCTGTGCTACCTTAGATTAATAATTCAGATGGGAGCACCTATAAAATGTTTACCAATTTTGTACCTTTCTTTTTTGCAGAAATAAGGATATTGAGTTTTGAAATCACAGCAACCTGGAAGAACTTGAGGCAAACCATCAGTACATAATGAACAAAGTTGTGTCATTTCCAAGGCTCTGCATGAAAAGACACACGCATTAGGTACATTTATGTCTTACATTATAGAAGTTTCAGTATTCTCTGGATATAAGACTCCCAATACTTTTAAAAATGATGTCCTTGAAAAGGTAATGACTATGTCAGGCAATGAAGTTAAAATAAGAAATGTGAAAGTAATAAAACACTATCCATAAGTAGCAGCAGGTGTCCAACCTTTTCACCTGCTGACATGTCGAAATGTCTTTTTTTCCAGAAGATAAGCTGTGAGATGACTGTACTGGAAATTACATTTTAGCTCCAATGATTCACATTCTCCAGCTTGAAGTCACTCACAGTGAACACAGTATGTGCCTGAGGACTCTTCGCTTCCAGAACTAATGCTTGGAGTGGCTGGGAGAAAAAACAGCTCCAGTGGTTGTGGGGATGCATGGATGCTGTTTAGATGCATCTCAAAGCCTCCCCCAGAAGATCACGATCATCCCTGTATTTTTAATCTTCAAGAGAATTTAACAACAGGAATTTGTGCTCCTCTTGAATATGGTACCCCACAGACTCGGTTACAGACTTCTCCTCCCAGCCATGAACCATCCACAGTCATCTGGGGAGGAATACTGTACGGCTATTCCCTCTTGCAGGCTCCATCTATTTTTCTCTTCCCGTTCACATATCACCTAATGCATGCTTAGCTCTTCCTCCCCCATCAATTCTGGGCCCCACAGCAAAGTTTCTGTCCTACCTGGCACGGCAGAGTTCCCACCAGCTTGCCTCTCCCACACAGCTTTCTGGATGTGCCCACCAGTTTAAACCCAGCTCCCATTCCTTACTTGCCATTACCCGGACTGTAACCCCCTGCTCTGTCCCTTTACACCTCAAAATATCTTTGTCTCTGTTTACTGTCACATGCAGTATCATCTAATAAAAATGTGGACATAACATCGCTGCTGCTGCCTCTCCGGGGAGATAACTACAAAAACAGTAAAGAATAACACAAACTGTTTTGTCTTGTCTTAATGCTGTCACATAGGTTACCTTAAAACTTTCTTTCTATATGTAGCTTTGTCTTTCTGTTGACTTCTATATTTTGTTGGTGATTATAATTATGTTTTTGAATGTAAGATGAAAGGGACTTAGCTAGATGCAGAAAATTATAGTTCTCTGTGTATTCATGTAATTGAATGTTTTCCTTTTCTTGGATATTTACATGAGCTATTAATTTTATTTTCTTTTAGGTATGGAACTTGGAGCTTCAAAATAATCATTTGGCTTATTTGCAGAAGATACTCTGATTTAATTATTTATAAGAATAATGAATTGAGAATGATGAATAAACATCCATGACAATTAATAGCTTCTTTGTTGAATTCTCATATGGAACCAGATGGTCTAGTGATGCATGTAAATAGATCATTTATTTCATTTGGAAATCTGAATATTGAATAAGAAATTAGGTATTTGCAGTTAAAGACCTTACCAAATGTTAAAGCAAATTCAAAACAAAATTGGGGAATAGATTATACTCTTTGCCATATGGAAATAAATCCAGAGGCCTATTCAGAATTAACAGCCTAGTTTAACACATGATCTCATCACAAATGCTCAATATGCATGGAAGAAAAATATTTGTCTGTTTGAACTTATTAATCATCGCCTTTTACATCAGAAGTTTTTGTCTTGCCAGCCACGCAAGCTGCTGACATAAGATACAAACTTCACTGGTGGTTACTAACCTCCAATTTTCACATGACTGCTTCAAAAAAAAAGTGTTTACAAATAGATCACACCACAACAAGTGACAGAGTTGGATGGGCGGGGGGGGAACAAGACAAAAACTGAACAGCAATGAAGGTACGTTCATTCGTTGACATGCCAGCATCACTACTTTTCAAGACATATTTTTAAGAAAAGGAAAACAACATGCATACGAAACCTAGATGCCAAGCAAACGATGCTGCTATGACATGTTTGCAAATAACCACAGCAACAACAGTCACTAAGATACCAATCACTGTGGTTTAACGGATGAATAGTACACGCATGCACTGAAGTCATTGATAAATAAACTCATGGATGCACTGTAAAACTGATTTTCACTGCCCACTTTAACAGTAGGAAAAGCAAATGTGGCCGTGACCTTTTCACAGATCTGTGGAGCACCAGCACTCTAATTAATTGACTCAGTATATAATACGGAATTTGTTATCGCAGTGACCCCAGAAAAGTAATTTACCTCCAGTGACAGAAAGAGCCAATTCTCATCTCAGTAAGGCTGGCATAAATCAGCTGTCAGTGAGCATGTTACCAGGGCAAAGCAGCGCAGCGGGGTGGAGAATCGGGATCCCCAGCTGCAGGTGGGTGCTGCCAGCACGGGGACACGAGGAGAGGAGCCCAGCTCCATGCTCCCACCCAGCCCCACCACGAGCGCTGCTCAGCAGGGTGTTAGTGCGGTCCCACTGATCACGGAGCAATGGGGACACCGCTGCTCTCCTGGCAAGGCAGCCAGGCTGCACATAAACTGAAGCTGGAGGTACTAAAACTGGTGTGATTTGGGACTCAAAGATAGAAAGGGACACAAGAGGTAAGCGGCAATGAGAAAAACTGAAACGAGACAAAATTAACAGCGTAAGACTCGAGGCCTCCTACTGACACCTCGGATTCTCCCAGGCAGCCCTACTGGTCAGCTCTGCTTCAGGTGGCGGCACAGCCCTGCACGCTGTGAAATGCTGCTGTGTGCTGCAGAGCTCAGTCCTAGCCCCCAGACCTCCAACCAAATCCCCTCAGCGACTCCAGAAGATCATTGCCCTTCAAAGCCCTCTAAGAATGCAGCCTGCAGGATACAGGAAGAAAGATACAGGAGGGAGCAGAGAGTTTGCTGTAGAAAATTATGGTTGTTTCGTGTTTTTCAATATACATATAATTTTTTAATGTGAATAGACACTACCATTTTTTATTTCTAAATTATTTTCTTCTGGGAAGTTAGCAACTCTACAAGGAATAATTGTACACCAGTTGTTTGATAGGATAAATAACAAGAAATGTTGTACGTTTATTTTCCTATAGATTGGTTTTACCTTCTTTTACCACACCTGAAGTTGGTAATAGGGGAAATAAGGCAGGACTAAGAAAAACCAATCTTATGGGACCAGCTGACTCAAAGAACTGTTAACACCATAAAAGACCTCACCTCTGTGCCAAGCAGGGCTCTTCAGATGTGCCAAAGCCAGACCTAGCATGACTAACAACTAACACCTGCTGGTGACCCTCTCGATGGGCTGTAGGAAACAGACTCAAACTGGGTTTTCTCTGGTCCTCACCTACATGCCACCACGTGTTGAGAGAACAACAAATTATGACAGATGAACAAGAATTAGCAAAAAGTTATGTTGTTCCACAAGCAGGAGAAAGATGCTGGGCTTGCCCGTGTGTCACCATGGGTTTCATAAAGTCCAGCTTAGCACCCTGCCCATTGAGCCTGTTCCTCTGGAGCTGTCCAGCTCTTTTCATAATTTGTTTTAAAAGTCTGTTTTTTCACTGTAAGCGCCCTGCTTCTGTTTCATGTCTGATGTGGGAGGTACACGTACCAAAACATCTGTATTCCTAAAGGACAGTCCCAGGATTTTTTTACCTCTGCCAGGAGGTGTCCATGTGCAGAAGCCCCCAGCCTGCTCCCACAGGCCAGCAGCAGGCAGCGAGCACCCAGCACAGGGCTCACGGTGCCATATGAGAAAGGTGGCACCAGGACACACGAGGGGCACAGCCCAGCCCCGGCCCGGGGTGCTGGGAGCAGGGACCAGGGGTGAAGGCGAGTGCTCAGAGCTGATGTTGCTGGGCAGAGGGAGCTGCTCACAGCAGCTGAGAAGATTTATTTTTCTTAAATTGGGAAGCAGGAAATGATTCCCATGACTAAAGCTTTTTGAAGCCTGTCTCACATTTAATATTTGAAATTATCAGTTTCAGATATATTAACACCTCTCAGCTTTCCCATCGAATAAAGTTGGCCGTGCATTTGTAGCATAGCAACGTGCCCGCAGGCACACTCGAGTTGCCATGGGCGTAGCTCAGACGCACACCTCGGCTTACGCCAGCTTTTCCCCGGGAACAGAACAGAAAAATGCCACCGGCAGGTAAATGCAAGCCTGCTCCCGAGTCAGTGTGTGTGTGTGTGTGCATGAATGTGTGTAAAATCCGGCTTTACTGCACCTTGGCCAACATAAGGAAATCTTATTTTCTAAGTTTCTTACATATGAGAGTTTGGTGCCTAGCACCTTGTAAAAAGCCAACAACTGCTTCTCGACTCTCATTTCCTAAAGCATTGCTCAGTTTATAGAGAGCCTAGCAGGAACATCCTTTTCCTCTACAAAGACTCATTTTCTTATTTTCTTTCCTCTGATGTGTAACTGTACATGTTATTTTTATGATAGCAGAACAAAACCCCTAGGTCTGTGTCACACAGAGCTAAAGCTGATCCTTTTGCAGACCCCAGTAGCACAGCTGGCTCCACCTTCATGCCCAGACTGAACCCTGCCTCTGCTCCACGCCTCATCACCCGGATGAATTGTAATGGATTGTAAAATCCTCACTGGAGGGGGATAACGTTAGTGCAAACATGTTTTACTGTAAGTATTAAATCTTTAGTGAAAGCCTTCATAATTCTTTTATATTCTATCACTAACTATAAATTAGATTTTATTACACTTAATGGTTATAGCAGCCTTGTAGATTCAGCATTCTCTCTTTAGGTCATAATAGCGCGTAATGCAGTGTTAATTCCTCCTCCTCTTCAGCTAAGAACTTTAATATGAGAAAAACAAAAACACTAATTATTGTAGGCCTTAATTCAGGAGATGCTGACTGAAAGCAGAGAGGCTGACACGAGGCAGGAGACAGATCTCCCCAGATGTGCCCAGTCTGTCCCAGTAGCGGGTTCTCTTCCCCTGCCACTGAGCTGTCACATGCATGGGGCACTCAGCAGCACTCTCCTGGCAAAATGCTCATAGACTAAAAAAATGCAGCTAGGTGATGACTTTATTTTAAATGCAATTCCCACTTTGCCCTTTCACATTTTTCTCATTTTGAAGAGTGCGCATATACACAACATGCTTCACAACAGGAGTTTCTTTTGCTCTTCAGTCCCAGCTTACCTACCTCTGATATGCAATAACATTTACTTGCTTAAAGAATATTGTGGTGTTTAACTAAGGACTGTCAAGCCACTTGAGGTGCTTGATGACAAATTTTATTATTTATTATCAGAATAAGCAGCCCCAATGAGTAAAAATACAAATTACTGCCAATAAGCTCACATGTGCAAGTCCATCTAGCTTTTGAGGCGATTGTTTCACATTGGTGCTGAGTGAAGCCCTTCTGCCCATCGAAATTCCCTGCAGCTATCACAGCCCACGGGGCACACACACACATCCCTCTGTACTCAGAGGAGCTTGGAGTGTGGGAAGAGCCCAACCACCCATTGCAGCGATGCGATATGATGCGATATTCAGCCAGTGCTTGTGTTTGTGTTTAACAGCGTACCTTCTTATCAGCCTTGAGGATATTTCAGTGCTTAAAGTGACAACAAGAACAGCTCGACTGAAAATAGAATTGGTTAGAATGGAAGGGGAGCTAAATGCAATTGTGCAGTTCCGCAGCAGAACCAGGTGACCACAGCACACACGATCAGGGTGCCCCAGGTTCACAGTCAATGATTTTGCCTTCCACGGGTGCAGAAATCTCAGCGTGTTGCGCTGCCTGAATTTAAACTGAATTTGGTTTGCCCAGTTTAGGGAAAAACATCAGAGAAGAGAGTACGTCAAGGACATCAGTGCAAACCGATGAGTCAAGACATAGACCTGAAACATCGACGTGTTAGCAGCTTGAATTCTTCCTGCCAGAGGCACTCCAACCAGTCATACAACCTGCTGTGAAGATTGTACCAGTGCACTACTGCTACCTGTGAAAATATTTGTCTAGCTAGCCAAATTCAGGGGCAATCCTACCTGGTCAATAGACACCTCCTCTAGTCCAGCTGTGTCCTCAGTTACACAGACTGCCCTGTTGAAATTAAGTGGGGTAGGTATTACACGGAACATGAGATTAGAGGTTATGCTTTGATTCTAGCAACCTTTGTAGACCTCAGTGAAGACAAACGCCCCCTCGCCTCCCACATCACCCCCATGTCAGGCGTTGGCCAAGCATACACTGAAAGACTGTTGGCAAGAGATCAGACAAGAAGGGGGCAAAACACAGATTTGAAGTGAATTACTTTAGGTCACAGGGCAGCTGCAGAGCTGGAATGGAAAATAACCTCTCTACTGTAGATTTTAATCTTTTACAAGCTGGATTTCAATACTCCACACAGTTCCCTGTCATTTATTTGGTAGTGGGCCAATACAACTGAAATCATATCCTCCCCTCTGTTTTGTCTCAATTTTTATTGTTTTCTTATGTCCTAAAACTTTACAGATCATTACCACTGCCATTTCGTCATCTCCACCTTCCCCTCAGTGCACATACATCACAAAACTGTAATATTCTATACACATTATTACAGTATATGCCCATTATTAATCATGGAGAATGAACAGAAATGCTTGACATTACTCTAACATGAAATGGAAAATACTTCCAGATATGCATGTGCTGTCTCAGATGTAGACGTAGCAGAGGCACATTGCAGTATTTTAGTTGTATTTGGTGCCGGTGGGGATTCACAAGCAGTGCTACCACGAAGGTAGACGGGGCACAGACAGTTTGTTCCAATTCTGCAGTGCTGTAAAGCAGCATTTTATCGACTATGGCATGATTTCCCTTAGCAATTGCTGTGATGAAGCTATTAGAAAGGTAAGGATTTTTAAAAATCACAATTAAAAAATCTTTAGTTACATAAACTGCACAGATTTTCACAGCTTTTAACTGTAGAATGTAGATATTGGAAGGAACACGGTGTTATCTCCTTTAATTTCGAGGTTTGGGGGGCCTGAAGTCCAGCTGGGATGATAGGAGTTAGGTCCAATGGAAATTTACTCCTATTCAAGCACCGAACATGCGTGGTTTAAAATGCTGCCACTATTATTTTGACAACTCCTTGGTTTTGTTTTTAAAATTCTAGGAAAGTCTCACACATTAATAGAAGCACCTGTTCCCAAGCCAAGAGCTAAAAAGTCTGTCTTTGCAGGATGGTCTAGGCAGGAAGAATCCAATACCTGATACACGAGTGATTAACACAAATGGATGTTCTGGAGATGAAATTATTCCCCCTTTCTCCTCCTCACCCCATACATGCATCCCCAGTTAAAACCCACGCTGTTACCGAAAGAGAAAGATTAACTTATTTACCTATAGATATCTTGTGTCACAGACTACTTTTAGAGGCTCAATATAAATTAAAAATAGTAGTGAACAATGGTAGCAAATGAAACTTTGATGCTAATGATGGCTTCGCTGTTCGGTGTTGTATAGTGGTTACTCAAAAGTGTACTCGGATCTTGAGCAGCAAGCCAAGATTATGCACAACTCTTTCCCGCTTGCTCTCTTCAAAAAGTTTGTTTTCATGAAGATTTCACAGGAAATAGTGAAAACCTTAGCTCATATCCCTAGATGAATCTTTTGACAGTAACTGCATCCACGGAGCTAATCCTGTCTTGAACTATAGACGCAAATTTTGCATGAGAGCCAGCACATAGATGGACAGTTTTTGAAATGCTTTTCAAATGTGGCTGTGAAGTACTTACTGCAACTAGGCTGAGGGAGGAAATCCTCGAAAGGGAGGCAGCATTTAGTAACCTTCTATTTCCCCCAGAAAATATCGTGGAGCCTTTCTGTGTTTCATCATCAAGGTGTTTTTACAGCAATATTCTTGGGCGACAGCTCACATACTCTTACTGAATGCATTAAACATTCCCATGATTTGTTAGGAACATGCTATTAGCTTTCTGATCAAGGATTTCAGTTACTGACCACAATTTTCCATTACCAAATCTGCATTCTTCACTAATGCATCCCAGAGCCTTATCTGGCACTGACCAGAGGAAAAACAAAGGCTTTGCATGCACAGATGACTTCTGGGGTCAAGAGCACTTTATCAAAATGCATAGACCAAACAGAGGCAGACATGAGTGACACACTTGTCCTGCTATGTGTCTGAGTACAGCCTTACCCAGGGCACTGCTGGCACAGGACCTCTTGCCCCCAGCCCCAGCCCCCCTCCTGCCCCACTTGCAGCCAGGAGGGGTGCAGGCTGGGGAGGAAGGGGTTCTCCCAACAAGTTTCAGAGGGAAGTGATGTTCAGTGTTCTGTCAGCTGTGCATCCAGCTATACCAGCAGTGACAGGTATATAAAAAAAGAACAAACCATTTGTTATTTAATTAAAACCACCATCTAAGTGGCAAACCTGTCTACGTTCATAGCTGCTGTATGGCTGCAGGTCCGGGCAGCAAATAGTTACCAGCCTATTGCAACAACTACAGAAGCAAATGCAGTATTTCCTAATTAGCTGTTTTCATAAAATTGATTAACTGTAGGCAGATAGGCAATCACCAGGAATTTATGGAAAGCTGTTTTACAGTCAGCACATGCAACACTGAAGTCATTCAGGTGCTTGAGCATCAGGGCCGCCTCTCATGGCGATCCGCTCTGCAGAATTACCTCCTATTACTCTGAGAATACAGGAATTCTGTGAATACAGGATTACAGAACTACTCCTATTGCTGTGCAGGACCCCTGCAGGGGGGGGACTGGAAGGCCCCTGTGCCTTCCAGCAGCCAATCTGACATACAGCTGACTGCTCCCCAAACTACAGCACACATCCTGCAAGCTGGCAGCTTTTTTTTCCCCACCCCCAAAGACTCCTTCGCCAGGTCTGATTCTTTTGTAGTTTTGCAGCTAATTAATTTTGTTAAAGGGAAAAGCTCAGTGTCAGCTCCCTGCTCCAGCTGATTTTGTTTACTTTTTTTTTTTTTTTTTTTTTTTAATTTCTAACTTTACTTTTCTTCTTGCTTTCTGAAGAACTTCAATTCCCCTTAAAACACAAATACATTCCAGCTAGACCTCAGGACTTATGTTTGTTATTGTAAAAACCCCGTAATGACTCCTGGCTTTCTTATTGACAGGACCTCTTGCCAAACTAGGACTTACTCCGTGCAACAGCTGAAGTTGGCAGCCACAGCTTTCAGAGAAACCTCAAAACTTCACAGAGGATTAACTAAGGTGACATTGAGATTCAACAGCATCTTAACACCATCTGTTCCCTGATAAAATCCTCCTAGAGGGGAGAACTCTCTAACTGGTTTCGCCTCAGCCTCGATGCTTTATGGCTCTCCTGCTGTCAGGAGCTGCGGCTGCCCCCCCACGTCCCACCTGTGCCCGCCGCAGGCCCCTCTGGGCAGGAGCTGGGATTTATCGCCCCTGCTGCCAAGGGAGCAGCTCACCCGGCTGCCGGGTCTCCGTCAGATGCATTTGTCAGCCTTGAGCCTGGCTTCTTTGTCATTGTTGTTGTGTGTCCCCCCCCCCCCAGCTGGAGCGTAGTTAAGACAAATGGACTTTCTGCTGTTCAAATATTGCACCCCAGACAGAGCTGTGCAGACACCGCAGTGACAGACACTTCGGGTCTGTGCTGCTACGAGCACCACCTCTACCTGAATGCACCTCTTCAAACTATTTTCTGATCCTCTTGGGAAGATGCTCGGAGGTCGACGTTCCCTCATGAGTTCAATAAAACCTGAGCTGTTTGCTGCTGGTCCCGCAGCCAGCACCCCACCACTGCTCCTCTCCCAGCAGAACCACCCAGTGCTGAACCATCTCCTCAGCCAGTTTCCCTGTGTCACCCCACGTTCCTCACCCCGAGGGAGGGGTGAACACAACCACTGTAAAAGACAATAATGACACAAACCACAGGCCTCCATCGCCACAGGTACACACTTCAGCTGGGTCTGCTGGAACAGCACGCCCTGGTGTCTGCATGTTTGTCTCCTTGTGTCCCCGGGGAGCACAGGGCAGCAGGGGGATGAGCTCTGCTCCACACAACCAGCCCCTCACCTGTGGCCATGCCCATGGGGCAAGCACCACAGTTAATCCTGCAGCAAAGAACCTGGGTTCCTCGCTTCTGCCCAAACGCATCTCCTAAAACCTGTTGGAATACAAGGAAGCTGTGCACCTGGGCACCTGAGGAAACAGTCCTCAGTGATTTATTTATTTATTTAAGTTAAAGATGCATGGTAAATTGCTTGCAAGTAGCAGCATTGCGGGCTGGAGAAAAGCAGTGTAGTTAACAATTTAAATGATTAGCTGAGCTCAGGAGATCCAGCCACCTCCTAAGTGACTATGAATATTCAGGTAAATATGTTTAGCTGACATATTGAGTCATCAGCAGACGCTACATGCACAAAATGTACTCCTGCCTATTTTTCATTAATTTAAAACACGGTACTGGCAGCCGGTACCCTTGATAGCTTGCTACAACACATCTGTAGTATTTCTCAGGTATGTTAACCTTTAGGTGGGCTTTCTTTCTTCTGGCATGCTACAGGATGCAGAAAATAACAGCTTCGCATGCAGCTCCTCAGTGTTTGCAGATAAAACTCAAAAGCTGGGGATGGAGGGAAGAGGGAGAAAAGTCAGATAGCACATCACCTCAGACAGGAAGCTCTTATTTACCACAAGGTAGTGCTCCTTAACAGCGAGTCTCAAGGATTTCCAGAAAGCAAGGCTGGACGTCCAGCCTAAGGCATCCTCCCTTTTCTAGCTCGTGTGCAGTGAATGCGAGCACAAATGGGGCAGCTCAGCAGTGACACAGAGCAGGAACATCACCTTGCACCTTGTGCAGTGAGAGCAGAGAAGGAACATTTACACAGAATCAGGCAATGCTTGAGGATTGGGAAGTAGAGATAAACCATGCAGGAAAGGAACAACTGAGTGGGGAGAAAGGGCAGCATTTTCATGGTGATGTTTCTTACTAAGTGCTGAGGAACTAGGAAAGCTGAACTGGTCTGGATGAAGTTCCACATAACAGCGATGGAATAAAGATGATAAATTCCCGAGATCATAGGAACAGTGGAAAAAAAAAAAAAAAAAAAAAAACAAGCAAGATTAGAGGCAGAACTAAGAAAGTGAGAAGACTGAGATGCTGAAACAAGTCCATAGCAGCCATCACAAGCACTATGGTAAGGAGCTAGAAAGGAGTGCAGGAGAAAAGCCGAAACTCCTGTCCAGCCCATTGAGAGCAAGTTGGCAGCCCAGCTCTCAGAGCAACACACGGACTGGCAGAGATATGCTCTGTGAACTGGCAAGAAAAGCTGTCTCGTGTTTCTCACTAAATGTTCTGAAATGGGCTCTATATTCATTGTTTCAAGACATATTGGGATTTTTATTTTTTTAAACACATTGCACTGACAAATTGCTTTGAGTCACCCATTGGTACGTTGTCTGACCCCTCTGACCAGTGCCACCATATACTGGTGCGACACGTTGCAGACAGGACTGAGGTTGCACAGCGGTCACTGGGGCCAGCAGCCAGCACTGCAGTGCATGCAGGAGGCCTCCAGCAGCCTGCACCTGGAGAGAGACAAGTGCCACACTGACCTCTGCCTGCTTGGTTCTGGTATTGGAGAACAGGACCAGGAGCAGCTCCTGCCCCAGCCCCACTGATGGTACCTCGTTAAGTGGCTGCAGAGCTGGAGCAGCTCCGGGTCATGCTGCTGCAGGGACAGGGACGCAGGGAGCTGTGCCGAGGTCATGTACTGCCCCTGCTCACCTCACACCAGGCAGCGTGACATCAGCTTACAGTGGCAGCAACTTGTGGAGAAAAACACTGTTCTGGTAACCCTGGTGTTCGGATGTCCAGATCTCCCGCTGGTCTATGCTGCTCTGGTCTGGAGCAGACACTCAGGCTGCAGTTTTCCAGTCCACAGAGCGGAGGCCAATACAACTTTGTCGCTCTGGGACAGTACCAGGAAGTCAGACGAGTAAAGCAGGAGGTGAAGATGTGACTCACAGCTCAAAGGGAAAGTGTTTAATCGTTTCACTCAGAGGCCACATTCTTCCCTCTGACTCTGGCAATAGCTTCCAGCTTTAAACGCAGCAGGGTCTCTGGCAGCCCATGCTGGCATTTCTCCCCCCTCACACACCCAGGGCTGTCTGAGGGAAGGGGCATTTTCATTTGTTTTTCTTTTGAAAGTCTGTCTATTCTTCTAGAAGGGTCTACAGCTACCACATCTCTCCTAGCTCTGTGTTCAATTTGGAAGCCATGCATTCGTAGCTAAAGAAATCCCTGTTCCTGAAGGACACGGCATTTGCCAACATCAACAAATGGTTTGTGTTTGTTTCAGTAAACCCTGCCATCTCATATTTTTAATGTGCTTATGGACGAGGACCAAAGCTTTCCTTACTAGCTGGTGTAGACTTCAGGCTGCTTGTGATCTATTTCTATAGTTTGGCTGCATTAACTTCTCTCCCAAATCTCATTTCTGTTGCATGGAATTTATGCTTTTGTTCAGCTGTAGCTGTGCAACTCCAGTTCTTTCCAAGGCTGCATAAGGCCTTTGGTCATTCTGTGCTAAATTCCCAATAAGAAAACCTCATCTACTGTACAAAGCCCATATTGTTCTGGAGGAACATCTTGAGTGCTACATAACCCAAACAATCTGCCGCTGCTTCTCCAAGGGCACGTTAAAAACGTGTGTGCGGGCCGCATTTTCAGAAGTAACTCTTTGGAAAGTTACCACCAACAGAAGCAAAACTATTTAGTGGTACCACCTAACTCAGAACTTAATGTCCTAATAAATCTCTCCATGACTTCTCACACGAACCTGCTGCCGTGGGACAGAGACCCCATACCACCTTCTCCAAGAGGGCACAAGCTCCAGATGTACTCAGGGCTCAGCACCACAGCCACTGCAGTCCAAAAGGTATAGGGGTGGAGCTACTACGAAGGGCTGGGGTGAAGGCAATAAACAGCTGAAAAAAAAAAAATCACCTTGAAATGAAATGAATACATAGAGCATTTCTGGGGAATTGGTTAACCTGGAAGGCGAGTCTGAAAGTAGAAGGTACCCATTAGTGAGGTCAGCTAATGCACCAGCAGAAGAGCACCATGGTGAGGCTGATGACAGCCCAGCACACAGCAGCACACAGCCAGCTTGGGAGAGAAATACTTGTTTGATCAAAGGAATCCCTAGATACTCAAAAACATTTTACTGAAGAGCAGTGAAAAAACATTGTTAAGGAGCAGAGAGTATTGATAATTAACCTCCGACACTTCTTCATAATCATATTCAGCAGAACTTAGGGTTTATTATCAGCTTTAAAACGATCTTATTAATAAACAGTCAGGCTCATTTCACTATTGCTTTGACTTGCTTCTTTAATCTGTATTCTCCTCCCTGCCCCATGCAGTTCCCCCCACCCGCCAGCCCAGCACAGCCAATGGTGTATTGCCAGGAGAGCTAGGAAGGGCTACAAACTGTACCTCCAGGTCGAGCTTGGTACCTGGACACTGCTGCAAAGAGTTGACTCTTTAATGATGATTTTCATCACTAATGCCCATGATAGTCTTGATCACGAGCAACAGTCTCAGTTAGGTTTGACAGAGGCGAAGCTCCATACCCAGTGCTCCCGGCTCCCCGCGGGGCAGGCTCAAGAGGAGCTGGAAAGTCCTTCGTGGTGGTGACTGCCTCAGCCATAGAGCCAAACCACACCTCGAGAGACAGCTTACACATGTACAAACAACTGCAGCAGGACCACTGAACGTTATGCCAGGGGTTATTAAGGTGAGCGGCACAAAGTCCTGCTTACAAAGGTGGCTCTGATGCTCCTCCATCCTGAAGCTGTCTGACTTCAGCCTGTCCAGAAGGGCTTAAACTCTCGCCAGGGAACTATCCCTTGGGGCACTTTTTGCTGGCTGCTGTTTGCAGAAACACAGAAAAGCTTGTTTTAGAGCAAGGCAGCGTCCTCTCCTCCTCCCCAGCTGGACCGAGACACGCAGGTCCCTGAGAAGCAGAGTCTGAGCACACAAGCAGCCCCCTGCCCAGTCCAAGGTGCCCTGGGACCATGAGGCCAAACACCAGGCAGGGACTCAATTGCTGCTAGAGAGCAACCATGTTTGCATACTGAGTTCTTTACAGATTAACAGCGTTCATCCTGACGTGGGGATATTTCATGCCGGTAGTACGAAAGTGAGAGACAAAACCAAGTTGCATAATTTCATTAAAAATAATCCATCCCTTTCTCACTATCTGCAAACTTGGGGTGCAGCATATCTGTAATACTGACTGCAAAGAAACAGCTGCATTATCTCTGATCTTTGAGCAAGCTGTGTTGTTGCACTCGGTGAACATTCGCATTACAGTCCACAAGCTCTTCTCACTTCACTCAACACATGTATCTTATTTAAACAAGCTTAGTGGTATGAGGAGTAAAGGAGAACTGGGAATAAAAAGCAGTGAGGGGAGAAGTTATGAACAATGAAGTAACAAGTTTTCCACAATCTTACATTTACTTACAAATTTTTAGCTATTTCAGGTCTGCAGAGTACATAAATTTATGCTTAGGAATACCAGCCCACAGAAGTGTGACAACTTAGAAAGACTGTTAAAAAAGCAAACCTACAATAGAAAAGGGCAAACCCAAAAACTAAGCACATGCAAATTTCCATTAACTTCAGAAAAATCAGGATTTTATCCAAAAGTCAGTAGAGATTTAGCCAATAAAATGGCCAAGGAAAACAAGGTATAGCTAGGAATGCCCGTAGTCTTCCAAGCACTGGTTTAAGTATAGCGTATGGATAGTACTGGACTTACTTGAACCTACTCCCACTTGGCAGGAAAGCTAATCTTTTTTCCTCCCACAGCTGTCTATATAGATGTCCTGTCTTTTTTTAAATATGTCTAACATCTAATTTAATGCCTATTAAGTGTTCCCCATCAGATATCATTTCTTTCATTTTAGGGGGGAAAAAGTGATATAGCAAAAACGTAATTTGCTCATGCTACAAAAAAAAAAAAAAAAAAAAAGAATATAGAGATATTCATGAGAAGTTATTAACAAAATAAGCACTTTCTTGGGAATGCTCGTACAAGACTACCCCCTATGCCATGCAGCAGAATCTTGCAGAAGCTGAATATAAAAACAGTGAGGGAACCCCTGTATCAGACTTGGGGGGTGAGGACAGTATGTCCTGCAGGGCTCAGCATCCATTCTCCAGCTCAAGAGATACAATAGCACATACAAAATGTTCTAAGTGCCTTCGATGGACTCCTCACTTGGTCCTAACAAGGAAAGAGGAAAACAAAATTTCATCCTCCACTGACATTAAAAAGCAGGCTGTTGGCCAGCCTCACATTTCTCACATCCAAGAGTGCAAAATAAATGTGTAGTAAATGTGGGTAAATAATCTGCCATGATTCCCACCCACAAGCACCAGAGCAGAACGAGCACACAGGACCCGCAGGGTGTCTTGGCCAAGGACCTCACACCCTTTCCTTACTTTACCATAGACAAGCCCCCCAGATGATTTTGGAAAGGAAAAGTAAATGGCTGCATAGCATCACTATGAAAAAAAGATGGTCCGCTTTGTTCTGACAGGTAGACTAAAAGGGCAACTCACCAGAATGCCTCATTAAAAGCATTTTAATGTTTCACTTCAGTTCCAACCTTTTCCTTTTAACTTTTTTTTCCCAGCAAACATTAACTAAGGTTTCAAACTAAATGTTACTCCCAGTTTAAGAGGTCATTTTGAAAGAAGTCTTTTTCTAAGATCTTAAATTAGAAGGCTTGGAAGAAACACCCTTTTTATGAATGGTTTTTGTTTCATAAATATTTTCTGATTGAAAAAGAGGTCTTCAAAAGTTTTCCAAATACTGCCATACACAAGTAAATGTTATGATTACTTTGGTAATTAGAAACATGACAACTCATCACATGTCCCCTCAAATACTGGTAACTGCATGCTGCTTTTCTATATTCTCCCAGAAGTTTTAAGAACTGACAGCATTATTCTCCCCTGCATGCCCAAAACAGCTGAGCATACATGAAAAAATTTCCAGACATTCTTCACAAACCATGGGAAGTGAAAAACCCTCTCAGGTAACAAGTTTAGATTTTGTTGGGTCCACCAGGATCAGAAATAAGGCCATTGTTACTGTAAAACAAATAGGCAGTAAGACTGTGCTGCTCATTCTCCAAGGCAGAGGAGCAGATGGAGCACACCTCTTCCCCCTCCTACAGATGCAGATCTCTGCTTCCAGCACACTCAAGGAAGCATTTGCCTCCATGTCTGCCCTTCCCAATCCCACCACAGTTCACCCAAAGAAGGTGACAGTAGCTCTTCTTCAGAGAAATTTATCCACAGCCAGGACAGACACCCCTCAACTTTGTCCCAAGCACTGCTGAGGCAGGGACATGCCTCACACCTTCATCCCGCACCCTCCCCACAGAGGGGTCCGCCCCCAGGAAGGTGCCATAGCAGGACCCTTCTGCCCTCATCAGCCTGAAGCACCACAGTGATTTTATTTAGGTGCTTGTATTTGTCTCATTTTCTCCCTGAAATCCTGCGTGGGCTATGGATTATCACTGTTCCTTGGTTTAGGCAGGGGTGACATGATTTCTAAACATATTCCTTCTCAATAAAAAGGTGACAAATAAGTTTAACCCATTACCATTTGAACAGGTAATTTTGTTTCCATGAGTTATGATTCATCTTTCTCCCTCTCAGAATCAAATCTGCCATTCAGGTGCCTTCCTGTGAGGTATGGTCAGGGCCTTAATCCGTCATTTCCTCTGCAAGAAGGCCTCTGGCTAGAAAACAAAGTTTGATGTATGAAACGCTTCAATTTTCCCAGAATATCCAAGTTTTCTATGCATCAAATGTAGGGTCAAGATATTTCTCTTTATTTCCTTTCAGATATTTAAGTGTGCTTTGAGCATGTTCCTTTTGCTTCAGGTATGTTTAATAACTTTATTTATATGACATTCTCAACAAAAGTATCCAGCAAGAAGCTAGAATCAGTAAGGACAGAATGCAAATTAAAGGAAGCAGAACTCTTTATTAAAGAGTTGTAAATTTATTTAGATGAATACACTGAACTTTAGAGATGCCACCGAATATCAGTGCAGCCTACATGAAACATGCCTCGTAACAAATGCTGTTCTGCTTCTCCAGCCCTACCCACCCCTATTGAGATTAATACCGATATTAAAACAGCAACTGGTTGAAATACCTGGATATGTGACTTTTTGAGCCTCCTCTGCCCTGTGCTTCAATAGCATTAGCTTTGCATTCAGAATCAATACTGAATTTTCAGTACCACATATAGAGCCTCCCCTGGCAGTCCTAATAACATGTTTGTTTTAGCTAAATAGTGACACTGCATTCATCAGGGCATTGGCTTTCGAACAGTCCTGAAGGTAACGCTGCATTTTTACTAAATGCTCAATTTAAGTCCAAGTGGTTTTCTCTATTACAGCATGTGTATTAGTGTCCAGCAAGGGCACTTGAGGATAGAAGGGTCACCATATGGAGACACAAGTCTTGCTCCAGAGACCAAACATTCTTAATAGAAAAGACTGATAGAGTAAATAGGGCAATAGTTCAAGAAGCCTCTTGGTTCGGCATAAGATGCAGACATTGCAATGCAGCATTAAAATGTCACACTGACTTAAATATGTGGCTCGCTGCCATTTCTTTGGATGTTTATGTAGCTGCCCAGCACTGAAGAGTAGAGACCACTACATTATTAACCTCTTCTTGGTGCACCAAGTGCCTGTATCTTATGTTATTGCCTCTTAAGAAATCAACTCTACACAATTCCATAAGTTATTGGTTATCATTTATTATCAGAATGGTTTAACAGAGTAAAGCTATTAGAGGAAAAAATAACAAAGTCTTATAGTTGAGACAAGGTTGGGAACCCAGAAAAGTAGGTTGCTTTACAAACTATACCATACATGTACACTTCAGTTTTCATTCAGTAAAGTGAAAAGACATACTCCTCATGTTAAAACGAAGCTGCAAATATCTTTGTAGCCACAAACAGTTGTGAAAGCTTTGACAGAGTGAGTGGAAGGAGGTGGAAGCGTTACTTTAGGATAGCCCAGACTCCCAGCACCTACAAGAGGTAGAAGGCAATTCCTTGAGTTTTGTCCTGGGAATTCAGAAGGGTCATTCCCTAGGATGTCCTCAGGAACTCAGCACTGGGAGCACAGGGGGTCCTTTGTGAGCATCAGACTGAATCCTCCTGGGACTCCAGGAGCCCACAGGGCTGGTTTTCCCATTTAAGAGCAGCCCCAAGAGGCCAGGGACTGCTCTTATCACAGCCAGAGCCCCAGGCCCAGGCATCAACAGCTAAGGGTTCCCATACCAGCCCCTATGAATGAGCTTGCCCTAGAGTTCTGCTCCTCATGCAGAATTTTTCTTTTGTCTCTCTCCAATGTGACTGCTTTTCATGAAGGGAGAAGAACAGAACCTGTAGGTGATTAGAAAAAACACACTTGGGATGCAATACCTGAGTCCACTGCTCTAACTCACCCCTTGCCAACAGGACTGAGCCCACCCATCACTCCGTGCCCACCACTTTGGGGCCTCCTTCCCAGGCAACTTCTTGTGGCTTGAATTGGCAGAATCAGCCTACTTCCACCCCTCTCCTAAGTGATTAAAAAAGGAGATGCAGGATGAAGACAAACAGAGCAATTGTATAACTGCAGAGATGTCATTAACAGGAGATTTCAGAGCCTTGTGCAGAAATCACAAGTTTTACTGCCTCTTGCCCCAGAGTGCCACATCCTGCTGCACTGAAGGAAATGACTACAGCAACTGAAGGCAATTTGCTGCAGTCTCAGAAGAACGATCAAGCAGACACAGCATTAACGATGGCCCAAGCATTCACTGACAGAACAAAAATAAAATCCCAAACCCAGGAGGGGCTCCTCAGTGGGACAAGGCATACAAGGGGAATGCTCAAAGAGGGTGGAGAAGCCCTGCTGCCAGCCCATTACTTCTCCAGAGTCAAAGCACTTCCTATCAGCAGCAGCTTCTCTCCTCCATATTTGCAATTTTTCATGCTCTTGCAATATAAACAGTAATGACTATGGGTAAATGTTAGCTTTCAATGACAACCACTGTATGTATGGATCTCATACAGTTTACTTTCAGTGTTTTGGTTAAAAGGTCAGAGTAGTGCTTAAATATTTGGAAGAGGCATGAAATTTATAGCACCTAAAAAAATTACAGTGCATAGTAAACACACATGTACCCTATTTATATGTCTATACATATAAAGAGAAACAGCATGGCATTGGCAGCTAATTTGTTCCTGCCAGAATGCAGGACACAAGAAGCAACCTCCTGTGTGCACAGCTTCACCCCTTGATGCTCTTTGTAAGCGCCCTCGTTCCATGGCACACATTAAGCTAATGCATATTTCTGTTTACATTATCTTTATTTAATTAAATGCCGCTTCTCATACACTCATACTATTTAGCTGACACTCACAGCTCTCCCTCTGAATTGAGGAAAATTTCCTTTCTGTGGCCCCTTCTCCAGATGTTTTTGTCCTTCGGCAGTGATGCAGGATAAACCCAGCTGCGGGAGAAGCCAGCAGCACGCCTGGAGCCATCCCCATGCAGGGCACAGCACAGCGCCTGCCCCAAGGCGCTGCATCAGGATGGGGCTGGTGGGGGGCAGCGCTGTGCCCCCAGCATCCAAGGGCTTTGCACTTGATCACCAACAACAGCAGTATGAAACATTGGCAGAGCGGGACAGTCAGCCAAGGGAGACGTGGCCATGCAAATAGGGTTGAAGCCCGCTGCCAACCTGCCCTCCTTGCATACACTGCAACCCGGTGCCCACCCTGCACCCACCTCCAGCAGGGCTTTGCTGGGGGCTGGTGGACAGGAGGGGGCCGATGTGCCTGGCCTCGCTAGCACGTACAAGAGCAACTCCATGAAAGTTTAATTATGATTAATAAAAGGATTGCAGCTGCAGCTTGGATTTTGACATTATAAAGCTCATTTCTCCAGTCATTCCAAGAATGACTTAAGTTCACTGCTTGCAGTTCCAGCTTTGGTTCAAACACAGCACCCGGTGGTAACAAGCCTGGCCTCTTCAGAGGTCTCCTTCTGATAAAGCAGAGCCTTGAGATTTCACAAAGTAAGACAGCTGTATTTAGTGAACTCAAAGCAAGAGTGTGTTTATTATTAGTAGTAAGAGAAACAATACATTCAGTTTCACAAGTTTTCCCTACACAAAACTAGCGAAAAAAAATAGAAAAGTAAAAGCTTCTGACCTCATTTACTAGGAAATGGGGAAGGCTTCCAATTCTGAACAAACTCAGCACAAACAGAACAATGCAAATAGATGAAGATTACCTGTAAAATCACTTGTTCATAAGACCAATGTATGATTTGTGGGATTAGCCCAATTATCTTCACTATTTCTCTATACAACACATACCCCACAAGCCACATCCTCTGTGCTTGCAGATACAGCCCTAAAACAGCTATCGCTTCTGCCCTCTTTGTTACCACAAAACATAATTGTAGGCTTCTGCTTTAAGATGTTGAAGTTATCCCAAAGATTAATCAAATTGTTTTTCAGGAATATCCACACAAATTCTGAGCAAGAATGCCCAGTAGATTCAGCCTCTGCCCCTTCTGCTGCAGCATACCAGCTGCCACTGTGGCCGAGCTGCTTCAGAGGAAGGGCACTGGAGCTGTCACTTGTCTCTGCAAGTTTTTAAAGAGACTGATACTTCCTAGGTCAGTAAGTTACCAAGAGGAGGAAAACTTAACAATAAACTTCAGAATTCTTTGCGTGGAAAGCATTTTTAGAAGCTCATAATCAGAATATCATGGTCATTTTGACTTACATCATCTCTTGCTCTTTGGTTTATTTTTAGAATTTTAGTTGCCATAACAACATAAAGTATTTTACTACATGGTCTATATACCGACATGAGTTTGTTCTTTCCTTAGCACCCAGTAGAGCCCTGGCTGTTGCCAGCACACCAGGGGGAAGAACAGGGCAGCACCAGCACACAACAGCAGTGTGCCATGCGTGGGCAGCAAGGAGAAACCCCACGGCCAGGATGAAGCTGCAGTACCCTGGGCACAGGGAGCATGAAGCACTTGGAGAGGCAAGGGGCCAGAGGAGCCAACAGCTGATGGAGAACACCAAAGCCTGGCAGGGACCACACAGCACCCCACGGGATGCAGCAGCCACCCTCACCCCGCTTGCAGCAGGACACACACAGACCCAGAAGAGAGCTACTGAACAAGCTCCCCTCTTGCACCCTTCAGGCCTGTTCTCTCCTAGGTTACAACAACCATCACGCAGCCCCAGCCCACCAGGGAAGCCCTTACCTGCAACCAGGCCTCTCTGCAGGCACAAGGGGACCCTTCAGAGAGAAACAAGCCCCCTGGCTGGGGGCACAGATAAGCACAGCCATGTGGAGGGGACACCCCTGTGCAAATGGACCACACCTGCATGGATGGGGCACACCTGCAGCCTCTCCTCCCCTCTAAAGCAGCACACTGCCCAACCTGTAAGCATCACAAACTGCAAACAATCAACTAATTAGCTAAGTAACTAGCTCCCTCCCTGCTGCTGCAGCACAGAGCACTGCTCAGGGCATGCCATGATGGTGTCTGTCCCAGGACCCTGCAGCAGCCCAGGGCTGGACCTGCAGCGCTCTTCTTGCTGCCATCCTGCCTCGCTCAGCTCCCAGGGCCTCATCCTCTCTGCTTGCCTACCCCGCTTGCTTGTGACCTTTTGAATATATATTTTCGCTAGTAAATAGCGCTGTTGCTGTAGCCACGATGACCCAAGACCATAAGCAAGGAACGAAGGGATGCAAGAGTGCCTCTTGTGCTGACGCTGACTGTGTACAGCTGGGACCAGGGGGGCTTGTTAAACCTCCTCCTGCCTGCCAGACTGCTCACAAGGCACAGGGCAAAGGGCAGCACGTGGGAGTGGAGGAGCAGAGGCTCAGCCCCTCAGTGGCATGGTTTTTACTGGTGCAACGAAAGCAGGACTGGGGGGCTTTCAGGGGGATCTCTGTGGGCTGCTGCAGCGGGCTGTGGCAGCACCTCTTTGGCACTAGTTGTGTACACAGACTGCTTATTGTTTCAAAACATGCCTTATCTGAAATGCACGTCTTCTGCTTAAACAGTACTTTGCTTCCCAAGGGCTGTCTGGTCACCAGGTAACTGGAGGAAGGGAGCTGTGAATGCTGAACCCAACTCAGACTGCCGAACAATTGCTAAATAGAGTTCTCAAATGTTTTCAAGCACTTACTCTCCTCTATGTATCTTTCTTGCAAGAAAAAAAATGACAGTTATTTGCAAACAAAAGAAACCCGAGGCAGTGACGGCGGGTTAGTGAGCTGCTTCGCATCAGTGTGCCAAAGCTGTGCCGCCGGCAGCCCCCGCGGCAGCTCAGCCTTCCCCGGGGGTCCTTGCGGGGCCGGGTGCGCTCAAACCCAGCGCGCAGCTGAAGTAAACACATTCCGTTTTCAGGCAACCGAAGGACTTTAATTAAAACCAGCGAAAAGAGTTTTAAGTATAGAAAATACTGGTCTTCTCCAAAATTATTTGTTCTGCCTGAAAGCTAACGCTGCTTTAAGTCTGTTTTTGTATGTCTCTTGGACCTGAATTATGGCATATTAATTACGGCCAGAGGCAACGAAGAAGTGTTATTTCTTTCCAAAGAAGATGGAGAAACTCAGTTAAAAATAGATTATAAGGCAGTGCTGTCAGGAACAGGCATTCTCCTGCCTCCGCTGGATTTCTGTTTTCCATAGAACAAAGAGGAATTTGCTCACAGAACATATGGAATTTGTGTATTACTCAGCATAATTAAGTGTAACTGCTTAAATGAGTGCAGTGACTGTGGAGGTCACTGGAGCAGCCATTAGCTTCTCCCTGCTAAGTCAGTCATTGGTTCTGCGAGGAGGCAGTTGGCCAAAAAATCATTATCCTCCCCCACCCCCTTTTTTATTATGGTTACATGGATTTTTTAACTTCTGTTGGAAAGGATGAGAAGCAGCTGTATGCACATCGTAACACCCGAAGGAGCGGAGCGGCGTGTAGGGCTGCATTAGCAGTACTGGGCAAAATGTGCTGGAAGGTCTGAAATCAGACCTGGAGAACCTGATCCGAGCGATCCATGGGGCTCTTGTAGGACCGATGTCACCTGGAGACGTTGCTGAACTTCTCCAGGAAAGGAGCAGAGAACCAATAAATGCCTGCCATCTCCTCTGGAAGAAGAATGGAGTTTTCTTTAAAAACTTTAGCCATATAGCCAATGGAAACTTTTGCTAATTCCCAGACCAAGGGAGGATCTCTTTCCTTACGCTGAGGCGGAGGGGTGCTCCCGGTACACCACTACTCCTTCAGCGCCGCGTGTCGGGCCCGCGGCTTCATCCAGCACCACCGAGAGGATGCTCTGGCTCGGTGCCCCCGGCCACCTCCTTGTCCCCGCAGTGTTTTTGTGGCTCTGCCTCAGTTCTGAGGCGAGGGAGGGGAGCCGGCTGCAGAGGAACCCGGCGGCTCTGGGGAGCCCCGGGCGGCCGGCACACGGGGCGCGGGGCCGGCGTGCACCGACTGCCATCTCGTGGCCTGACGGAACGGGCACTCCGTGTTCTTCGCCGGGTTTTTAGCTCTCACAATGGTTTTGTGTTCAGCAGCGCCCGAGGATTTAGGCGGAAGGCTCAGGGGGGTGGAGGACACCGATCCTACCTGGACGTTGCCCCACCGCTGCTCTGGGCTCGTCTTTCCGTTCCTCCTGCCGCCTGCAACATCCCCAGTGGGTTGGGGGTCAAGTTATATTTGTTCTGTTTTTTCCCTTATTGATCTTGTGTTTTAACTTTTCAGGATATTTTGCCTAAAAAGCAAGGCCAGAGAGACTTTGTGAGAAATGTTTGGAACCCTCTGGTTCATTATTGGTGCTCCTTCTCCTAGAACAATTCCACATCAGTGCTGAAGGATGCTCTGGTCCTGCTCACGCTTTACACAGGGAGGTTTGGGGAACCTCCCAGTGGCCTTGTCACAACCTTCTTTTGTGTGGCCAGTGTGCTCCCACCTGTAAGGCACCACATTTTCTAGCAGCCAGTTTGATTCCAGCAATGGCACTGGGGCAGAGCATCACTGCCCAACTTTTTAGTTTGCTAAATCTTGGCCTTGATTTGCAGGTGTCTCTCTGAAGATGCTTATTGCACAGGAGTTCTCCTGCTGCAAGGAGGACTGGGCACACTGTGAGCCCACCTTGCTATCAGCTGTCTGTAGCATTCATCTCGCAAGTAACAGAGGTCTTGGCTGTGCATCTGAGTCAGCCCGGCCTGCCTTTACGGTCAAAGGCTGTGATTCATCTGACTTATTACAGCTGCTACTTTAAGATAAGAAAAGTGCCTTATAGAGCTTATTTCTTTCCATTGCCTGCAAAGCCTCAAATGATTCACTCATATGTCTACATCTGCATTACAGATATCTATGTATGTTCAGACAAATCCCACAGAAAATGAGTTAAAATAAAGCCTGAGAGCAGAGAGAAGGGTTGAGAAAACACAGATACAAAACTATAACAGTTAAAAAGTTTATTGGTTCAGCAAACTATGCAGTTACGTGCCTTATAATGGTATTGATTAGGAGCAAAAGGTAAAGATGTATTTTTGTTCTGGTTTCCTCAGCAGGGCAGTGGGTGCTACAAATGGGGCCCTTGGCTGTGGTTCTGCCCAGCCTGCTGAGCGTCCTCAAGACGAAGCATTGCACTTCTCCAAGTCTCAGTTTCTCCCTCTGTGATATAGAGGCAGTAATAATTAACCAACTTCCTTACAAACAGGATTGGCTGAGACTGGTAAAGAGGGGAAAGATATTTTTTAGTGGGAGAAAACTGTAGTGGATTAATAGAATAATAATCCGTGAAGCTTTGTTGGCTGGCCCAGCTTCACCAAGCGTTGCATTCATGGGTTACCCTTGTGCTTGAAAGTCAACACTTCTGCCAAGAAATAACATCTGAAGATTTGTCACCTTGCTTGAGTCTGAGCCTGCTTCTGTCTGCGGTGTAAGCCACTGGTATCGGGTCATTAGCAACATTAATTCTGGTTGGACAGAGGCTGGAGCTGGGGCGAGCAGGATGCGCTGCAAGCCGCGGGCGCCTGGCCGAGCCACGAGCAGGCTCAGGCACCAAGTAATGGGGTGGGGATGATGGGCGAAAAAAATCTGCAAGGAGAAATCTTGGCAGCGGTGTGGAGGGGACTGAGATACTATATAAGCACAGGCCAAGACTGTTTATAGTGCCAGAGTTTCTTGGAAGACGCTAACAGAGCTTCTGCATCTAGTAAGCCCATCTCTACCCAGTGAGCTCCGCATGGCATTTTCATATACCAGTCCCCCATCTTCTTTCAGTGGTCAGTGTATTAATCAAAGGCTATATAAAAAAGAAAACAGGACCATAGCAACCAGGCTAACATAGCTGGGTGGTATCTAAACATTAAGCCCATATATATTAGAGTGAAGTGAGTTGTTTGGGGGATTACACTTCAGGTTTCCATGGAAAAAACTCCCGTAGAACATAATTCCAGCTGAAATACTATGTAAACTGAAGAGATGTTTCAGAGCTTCAGCTTGATGTTTTAATGGGTATTATCTAGCTGCTGCCAGCACTTTACAATTTCAAAATTTAGTAAAGCTGTATTTTCTCCAGGGTCTTGAATTCTGCCTATATTTGCTTTCAAAAATAATGAAGGAACAAGAAATGGCCTCTGTGATTATTCAATCATCTGCTGAGCAATCCAGAGTGAAAACAGGCAAACAAATGTTCTGGAGGTAGAAACTGGGAGAGCTGAATGTGAATACTTCAGGGCTACTTACGGCATGAGAACATTAGCATCTCTTCAAAAATGCTGTGCACACAAAGAATATACCCACTCTTCATACAGACAGTCAGAATTAATCAGAAAGAAACAGGAGCAAGAATCCCTTCAAATTAATGAAGTCATTTAACTTAAGGATTGTGGAAGAAAGACAACAACTATTGTTTTATTTCTCTAATGTATGTTTCCAGTTTCTGGTTAAAGGGGAATTCACTGTTACATAAGGAAGATACCCTCTTTATTTAGGGATGCATTGCCTCCTTTCAGCAATGCAGTGGCAAGTCATTAGCATGTTTAAAAGTAGCCTGGGTTATGCATAGGAAGGAATAGCTCTGCATTGGCAAGGAAACAGACCATATGATATTAAAGATTTTTTTTTTTATTTTTTTTATTTTTTTTTTTTTTTTGTACCTTAAGTATTTAAGGTCCTTCAGGATTCCCAGTATATAAAACTCTGCTAAGTTTCAATTCACAGAGATTCTCCAGGTCATATATTTATTTATTTTTTTCTCACTAGAGCTGGACTCTGGGGTAAGAAAAAGGTATCATGCTGCAGAATTGCTGTACTAGTGGAAAACAGTATTTTTCTTATCTGCTTGATGCATCTTTTTGGCTGAGTTGCATGTGCTATATGATGTTGCTAAGATATATATTTAATGACAAAATAAGAAAGTCTTTGCTTTTAAACACACAATCTGAAGTAATCTAATTTGAATAGTTTCATGCTACTCAAAATGAGATTATTTTAATAGATCACGTATTCTTGCCACATTCATATATACTTCATGATGGAGAGAGGTGATTCAGTAACATTTATCACTGGAGGGTGAGAAGGAAGGAGTATTTGGAGTACCGACCCAGCAGGTCCAGCAGCAGCATGGCAGCATTTGCACTGCTCCCACCACGCAGTGGGAGCATCCTCCAGCCCCTGGGCTGGGTACCAGAGAGCAGCACCAGCGCTGCTCTGGGCTGGGAGGCTCCGGGCATCCTCATCCTCACTGTGCTCACTGCAAGGATTTATTTACACAGGGAAAGACAATAAAATAGTCCCAATGGAACAGTGTTTCTGATGCTCCTGCTGAAGCAACGTATTGCCAGGGAATGTATTTTTCCTCTCTCTCTTCCTGTGTTCTTCGTGATCATTCGTTAAATATATTACGACCTGCTATTTACCGCACTCTGAAGCTCTGAGACCTTTTGTGGGTTATTCCCTCCTGGGACTCTCTAAATGAATCGCTGTATATTTGCAACAGATCTTACAAGAAGCGATAGGAGTAACGTGGAAAATGTAATCTCATTCCATACATGCATATGTTTAAACGATCTGCTATAAAACAGACTTAGCAGCTAAAGCAGTGCATTGGAATGGCTGCTCTGTGTCCTAAATCCTTGTATGAAAGTTTGAGCCTCTTAATGGAAGAATTGACTGGGTGGGAAAACTATCACTAGCTAATATGTAGACAGGAGGCTCATTTTCAAATTTGAGCTGTACATTCACTCCAGATCTGAAACAAAAATAAGAATAGATTTGAGGCAGAATTAGGCCTTTTAAGCTCAATTAAAGCTCAGGCAGAACATTAAGATCTTCATACTTATCACACGAGTTAAAATCACTTGATTGCTGCAAATTTATTCCAAATTAACGGTGGTGCGAAGGAGTGAAGGATCCAATGATGTGGGCTTGCACCAATCAATCATTTGGAATTATGATCTTGTCTTTTGTCAATATGCATATTTAAAACCTAATTCTAGTGCTTTATTCAGATATGACAGTGAAATCGCCAGAGATTAAGGACTGAAATAAGAAAGAGAGGCCTGCTCAATTAAAAAAAAATAAAAATCTCCCAAAAACCTTAATATTTAAAACAGATAATTTATTTAAACATTGTTAAATAAATGAATAGAAATAAACTACCCTATGGCTTCAATACTGTTATCTTGATTGTGTAAACATCTGAATAAATAATGAATTCTATATAAAAGGTAATGAAATTAAGTTAACGTGAAATATCTACATCGCTCAGAAATTGGATACTGACATATAAAATTGTAAATTCTTAACCACTAGATCAAACTTGCTATTACATGATAGGTAACTAGTTTAGATGAAAGGATTTAGATTATAAAAATTCCAAGGGAGTACAAAATAGATAGAGATAATGTTAAAGCCAACCGTAGCTAATCAAGCAGATGTTATTGAATCACTGCTACTGAAATCCCTACTTGGGGCATCCTTTTTCCACATAAGATTATATTCATAAATCCCTTCTCATTCTTTAACTTTTAAACACTATAATTGTTGTGGCCTTTTATTCAAATAAAATATAATCAAATGACTTAATTATTTTACTGAGGTGTATGTTTTTTATGTGAAAAGCATCTGAATTGTAACTTGCACAAGCAGGCTCCATTCATACTGCAGTACTTACCTTTAGCCTTGCATTGTTAAAAATGGTGTTGCTCTGTTTTGCTTCTGCTGTTTTGGTCTGCCTTCAAACAAATCCCCCATACTCCTCCACAGACTGTTAGCTCCAGAAATAGCAAACCCATTTTATAATTGATTAACTGAACTTAGGCCAGTTAATTCCCAGATTTGTTTAACTCAAGGTTGGCTGGTAAAATCAGAGACCCGATTTGCAGAGCATTGAGCAAATGGTCCCCCAACATTCAAAGCAAAACAAGAACCCTCTTCTTGTATGTTGTATAATCCACAAGCACTTAGAGCCACCATTTTGTATGTACTTAGAGACTGAAGTAGACACCAAATACTCAGTGGTGAAATTGTACATCCAAGAGGCACTGAGAAGGTTAAAATATGGAGTATCATTTATAATACTTTAGTCTGATTATTTCAGCTTTTTCTGCAAATAGCATCTCAATGGTTGGTGACAGTAAATGAACCAAAGAAAATTTGATGCCTGCTCTTCTAGTAAAAATGATGAAAAAAGAACAGCCTATACTAAGGTAAAAGGAAGAGGAGTAAGTCAACAATAAAAAAAAGCTGGAAGCAAGACTAATTTTTTTTATGGATACATTAGAAGGAAAAGTGAAAGTAAAGTATGAGACTACTTCTTAACAGGGAAAGAAAGCAAGTGCTGAACTATGATAGGGAGGTTAACATGCCCTCCTAATGTCAGTCCTCATCAAAACACTAGCTATGACCAAATGCCTAAACCTGTAAAAGATGAAGTCTATTTCTGTAAATTGTGTGTCATGGAGGTTTATTAAATGATACTAGAAGACTCTCAGGCAACTGGACAGAACAATTCCTCAGCCACCTGCAGTCATCTTGAGAACATGTGCAGCAAGTGCAGGGATGGAGCCATAAACACTGTAGTTACAGAGGAACAATTAAAGCCTTACTTTTTAAAGGGGGAACCTAAGGAACAACCGTTAATGCCCATAGGAAGGCTGGAAAACAATTAAAAGAATCAGTCCATAAATATACAGAAGAAAATGAGGTGATAAGAAAGAGCAATGGGGGGTTGTAAGGGATGATAGCAAAATGGAAGGCATTGCAATCCCATTGGAGACAGGATTAGACTTCAAATTGATCTGCATAAATCAGAGAAATCATCAGAACTACTAGGAGGGCATTCAGTAAAGCGCACAATCCCATTTTAAAGAAGTATCAATGCATATAAACGAGATGTTTAACCATGGGCTCAGTAGTATTTCTGTAGAGGAGGATTTGGGGATTGCAGTGGATAGCCAAACCGTGCTTTTTTTTGTTGCCTTTTTTTTGTTGTTGTTTTTTGTTTCTTTCTTTTTTTTTAAGAACAGAGAAGAATGACAGGGGACCATTATGTAAGAGGCTGCTGCCAAAGGGAAGAGAATAAGCTGTCTTTCATCTCTATTGTGGATAGCGTAGTAATAATAACGTACATTAAAGGAAGGAAGAAATACGAGGAAATAAGCCTGACATCATGGACCATTTTCTAATCATAAAGTTAGCAAAGCAGTGACAAGGTGTTCAGGGGAGATCGTGTCATTTCCCTCCAGCTGGAGCTTTGACAGGTGGGTCAGAAACCCACCTGCCAGAAACCCACCGCTCCTGGCCGGGGCCATCCCCGGGACCACCCAGCCCGGCTGCATCCCCAGCTGGCACAGGGGCAGGGCAGGGGGCAGGCAGTGCTCCTGGGGCTGACGTGGCCCAGGGAGCAAAGTGCAGCCCCTCGTGCAGTGGGCAGAACTGGGAAGTTGGTGCAGACCCCAGGGGGCCGTGTCCAGCCCCCCAGCTGCTCTCCATGCTGGAGAAATGGGGCTGAGCACTGCCTGCCTGCACCCACCGCAGCAGGGCTGACTGGGAACCAAGCGGGGTGCTGGTGGAGGGCAGTGAGGCTGGCAAACACATGGCTGCCAGAGAGCCACCTGAGGCCTAGCTTCAGAAAATTTAAATCCAGCTCCACTGAGCACAGCCACCAGGCTGATCTTTGCTGAGTGTGATGGGATGGTGATGAGCTGGCCAGAAGTTTGTGGTTTCCACGGTGTATCCGCTCTGCAGAGAGCCCCGTTTGACTTTCCTGGAACAGTCTATTCCAAAAGATAGAAAACATGCTCTGTTTCCTCAAGGGGAATGTTAAAATTTCTCAAATCTCATATAAAATGATTAAAGTTAATTCTGTACCTTGCAGGTTCAAGGCCTTTAAAATAAACCAAATGGGTATTTGGCAGAATGTGGTCCAATGAATCTGTAAGGAGGCAGAGTGGCAAGTAATGTGACATCTGCTGTTGGCATTAGTTAAGTGCAGACACTGCCTTTTTTAGATCTCCTAACCTTGTCTGAAGCAATAATTTTTAATTCGGACAAAACACTGGAATGAGAAAATCATCCTGAATTTAAATGTTTCCATCTGTGATTCAATAAAGCAGCCACACTACCAGCAGAGCCTTGCCAAGATGCTAGATTATCTTTTCCTACTGACAATTAACATTTGAACCAGCCACTAAACCAATCAGAATGACTCATATTAATAAAGACTAAATAAATAAAGGAAAAGGCACTAAACATTAAAATTCTCTATAGCCTGTCATGGGTCTTTAGCTTGTGTCTTGATGTCATTAGGACAATACTAGCTTCCACATTTTGGGGCAATTGAACACGAACAGGTTAATACAAGAAGTTTTTAAGTGGGACGTTCATTTCTGCAGATCACGTCACTTACTAAAATAAAAGTCCTCTCTGAACACGTGTTTTGGACTCTGTACATTTCTGAGGATCAGAAGCTGGCATCGACCTACCAATACTGAAATTCTCGCTGTAGATGCAGGCAGTCCGAGGGCAGACTCAGGAGCTGCCATTGCTCGGCTCTGACACTGGCTGCCATATAGGCACTAGCCAAATGTCCTAGCCTGGCGGGTTTGCTTGTAAATGAGGCTATTTGTCCTGATTTGCCTGACAATTATTGGCCAAATATTCATGTTGTTGAGTCAGCTCAGTCTCCTGTTGAGCTAAGTGGGAATTTTGCCTGAAAAAGAACTGAGAAACTGTTACCTAGCAGGGTGAGAGGGATAAATCACACCCTCAGTAAGAACCTCTGGATTTTACCCCGAGGCCCAAATGGCCTTGACTTTGAATTCATAATAACTGCTGAAGATAAGCCTTTGCTGGTGCTTGCTGCCAAAAGGCCTGAAATAGCTCAGTCACTTGCCTGACTTCTCTTAGCATCACTCTCCAGACTTGAGCAAACACGGCCAGGTAAGGAGGGCCTTTGGCAGAGCCTGGTTCAGAGCCTGAGGGCAGCTTCACGTTGCTGCAGTGGTGCTGGGTGCTCAGAGGGACAGGCTCAGTGCTGGCGGGGGCACCTTTCCGATGGGAGCACACAGTGCTGCTTGCCTTTGGCCACAGCTGCTGCATGAAAGCGGGCACAAATTCCATGACTGAACAGCAAATGGACCTGGTGGTTCAGTAGGTAATGTTGGTATCCAAGAGGATTATTTCTCTGCCAGCAACAGAAAAGCAAGAATATTGGGAAAAACATAATAGAAACGTATATGGTAAGAGCATTGTAATCCCAAGAATGATGTGGTGGAGCTTAGTGTGTAAGGAAACAGAGCAACGCCCTTCTTCCTAGAGACGTGTAATTGCAGTACGATTTTTGAAAGAGGCCTATTCCAGGACTAGTGTCTAATTTTAGACAATATTCCACTTTACCATTCCTGATGAGGAGCAGAGAATCCCTGTTTTTTAATGTCAGTGCTTCCTTCAATAAAGCAAAAATAATAGGAGGGAAAAAAACAACCCTTATGAGCACAATGCCTGCAGTTCTCAAAGCAGGGACTGCTGTTTGGCTAATGGCCTGCTGGCTTTGGTTGGGAAAGCACAAAGCTGGCAAATGCGGCTGACAGACTTTCCAATTATAAAATCTCCTCCCACTTTCAAGCTGTGTCCCAGAGAACCGGCCTGGGAATCCACCCCTGGAGAGCAACCTCATTATGTTTTGCTGGGATAAAGATGACCAAATGCAGCAGGCCCTGGAAAAGCTGCATACAGCTCCTTAGATCAGTCCTCATCTACAGGACTGGATGAGGAGCTTCCCTGTCTTGCAGGATGCTCAAGAATAATCACAGTAAATAACTGAGGTTCTCACATCTCAAGATAGTAGTGCTTGTAACTTCTAAAGTAACAATAAAACAAAATATTTTTAAACACTTTTAGTTTTTTTCCCATAGGTTGTGTAAATTAATTGTTTCAGTTCTGGAGAGGTGCTAGTTAACTGGATTAAAAAATGTATCTCTGGGAGGATGCAGCACCTTACATGGGAAAGAGGTGCCCATGAGTGCTACAGCGCAAGGTGGGCCACGTAGGGAGGAGCCTGCCTGCATCTCCCAGCAGCTGGGAGGGCAGCGGATTATCTGGTGAAAAATAATTTCTCATGCTTTTGGACTGCATAAAGAAAATGAAGAGACTTCTTGGTAGTGTGAAGAGAAAACCTGGTCAGAAAAATTAGAGCTGTATAGAAAGGAAGGGATGCAGCAGAGCTTTCCCACTGCCAGGAGGGCTTCCTGGCATGCACAGCATCTCCGCTGAATTAACAGGCCGTGACTGACGCGAGGGCCTTGCCCATTGCATGGAGCAGAAATCCAGCCAGACATCAGCGGTTTGGCTACCTGGGGGCGTAACTGCTGCTGATGTCATGGGAGGCAAAGGAAGAGGGCAAGCGGAGGAGGAAACCTTCCTGATGCTGAGCTGTGCCAGCCCCAAGCCCTCCCTCACAGCGCGCCAGCGATGCTGCCTGCGCTCGCACATCAGATATGCTGCAGGCCCACCCAGTGGAGATGCGGGAAACAGCAAGCCCCAGTTATTCCACTCCTTTTTGTTTAAATCATTTTTGTTAAAGTTGCAGCATGTGAATGCTTGTCCACAGAAAGTTGTTCCCTCTTCTGCAAACCTGCTCCTGTGGCACAACACGCGGCAGTACCACAAACTGCTGGCTGCTCTTTTAGCTCGCTGTCGTGGTTCCGCTCGAGTGGGCAGCCGAGCTCCACCACAGCCGCTCTCTCACTCCCCCTCCTCAAAGAGGAATGGGGAGAAAATATGTGAAAAGGGCTCAAGGATTGAGATAAGGACGAGAAAATCACGCAATAATTATTGTAACGGGCAAAACAGACTCGGCATAAGGAGATAGTAAGATTTATTGCCTACAACTAACAAGCAAGAGAAGTGAGAAAACAAAGGAAAAAAAAAACAAAAGCACCTTCCCCCCATCCACCCTCTTCCACCTCCTCCCCCCCGAGCGGCGCAGGGGAACGGGGAATGGGGGTTATGGTCAGTCTACAGCACTTCTTCTCTGCCGCTCCTTCTCGGTCACTCTCGTCCCCTGTGCTGTGGGGTCCCACCCACGGGATGCAGTCCTTGATGAACTGATCCGGCGTGGGCTTCCCACAGGCAGCAGCTCTTCCAGAACTGCTCCAGATATGGGTCCGTACCACGGGGTCCATCCCTCAGGAGAAAACTGCTCCAACCTGGCTCCCCTACGGGCAGCAGCTCCTGCCAGATCACCTGCTCCTGCGTGGGCTCCTCTCCACGGGCTACAGGTCCGGCCCAGAATCTGCTCCGGCAGGGGTCTTCCACAGGCGGCAGCCTCCATCGGTGCAGGGCCACCTGCTCCACCGTGGTCTCCTCCACGGGCTGCAGCGTGGAACCCTGCTCCACCGTGGTACTCCATGGGCTGCAGGGGGACATCCTGCTTCACCATGGTCCTCACCACAGGCTGCAGGGGACTTCTGCTCCGGCGCCTGGAGCACCTCTCCCCCTCCTTCTACACTGACCTTGGCGCAAGGCTGTTCCTCGCTCCTCTCACTCTCCCGGCTGCTGTGTGGCGCAGCGTTTTTTCCCTGTCTTAAATATGCTCTCACAGAGGCGCAAAACAACATCGCTTATTGGCTCGGATCTGGAAAACAATGGGGCCCTTCCCAAACATGGGGCAGCTTCTAGGTCTTTCTCACAGAAACCACCCCTATGGCTCCCTGCTACCAAAACCTTGCCACGTAAACCCACTACACTCGCGTGGTTCCTAAAGCACATAGCAGACTCCGCAGCAGCTTTGGGAGGAACCAGCACACTGTCAGTGTGTGACCACCCGTGGCTGCTGCCAGGCCATGCCCCAGCCCGACCCTCGCCCCCCGAAGCACTGCGCCCTGCTGCGCCCGCCGCTCCATGGAGGTCCTGGGTCCCTTGCACACAGATCGTGCAGTGAGTGAAGACGTCCCTGTGCTGATACTTGGAGACAAGCCTAAGGGCACTCCAGCTTCTCATTACAAACCCAGAAATGTTCTTTGCAGTAACCAAGTCTGAACCATTCAAGTTCGTGGAAATAAGGTGACCGTTTCGGAGAGAAGACAGCGTGGGAGCGGCACAAAGCTGCGCCAGGGAAAGTTCTGACTACACGAGGAAAGATTTCTTTACCTTAAGAGTGGTCAAACGCTGGAACAGGCCTCCTAGAGAGGTGCCTGATGCCCCCCTGTCAGTGTTTGAGAGAGGTTTGGATGATGCCCTCAACAACGAGCTTTAATGACATATGATTTGTTGATGTTTACAGAAATTTTGCTTATTGAAACTGAATGGGAGTCAGCAGTTGCCTCATAGCAAAACAAATGACCTGAAACACACAGGTGCTGTCAAAACTTTGCTTTTGAATGGACAAACTGGGAAAAGCAACTTTTAATATAACTTTGTACAATAGGAAGTAATTTAAAGAGTGGGTGTGATAAAGCAATTAGCTTTAAAAAAGCAATGCCAGCATTCATACATGAACACTTTAAGCTGAGCAATGTGAAAATGTCGAGACAATGCAGTGTGAAGCAGGTAGCATTAACACTTCATCAGAAAACTAGATGAGAATACTGCTGTTAACAGACAGTGGGGGAGAATTCAGATTTAGGAGAGTAGGAAAAAAAAAAAGCCTAAGTATAACTAAAGGCAAATGTGGGAGTGAAGAATTACAGCACATAATCTTCTCATTCCATGTGACAGTAAGATTAAATAGTCTGAAACGTAACTAAAATTGAAGCAGGTTCTAGGACAAAACAGTATTATAGTAGGTTATAGTAGGAAATCAATAGAATTGATTTTGGAAAGGCAATAAACAGGGTCAATGGAATCACATTAACTAACCTACCAGAACCTGGGGATATTTAAGACTACCAGTCTAGATACATTATGATTTTGTGAAGCCCTCTATGAATTAAAGTCTTCGACCTTCTACTCCCACTTCCTACTTCCACTCCTGCTCCCAGGAGCCCAGGTGGAAATTCATCGCTGAATTCACCACAATGTGGTCTGAAGAACACAGAATGCTCCTGAAACTATCAGGTCAAACCTCACTGCTTAAGTAGAGCATGTAGCATCCTCCACTGTCAGAATAGGGACTTTGTGATGATGTATACACAGAAATACGTTTTGATATGGTCTTTCCAACTCAGTAGTTGTGCAATTAGCGCTACACCGAGATGGGTGGATTTTAACATTTTTCCTTTGCACTTAACTTCTAGGATGATCACTTACGTGTTGTTATAAATAACTTCTGTCACCACAGCAAGAGAAATCTACAAAAATCAGTGCAAGCTTTACGAAATGAACCATGCATGCAAGGTAAGCTTAATTAGCCAACAACAAAACAATATTTGAGTATTTAGAACCTGACATGCTCAAGGAAGTATGCCAGTTTTTATACTTCTTAGAAGCATTCTGTATTTAATTAGGTCTCATTAGTAAAGGCAATCACTGTAACTTATTTGCAGAAACACAGGACATCATGCTCCATCAGAAGATAATGTTCTTCAATGAAAAGAGGACTTTGAGCGTCAGGCCTACTAATCCAAAGAAAATCAGAACTAAAACATGCAGAGTAAAACATTCCAGTAAATAAAATAAACTCAACTGTTTTATTTAGGATGATAACTCATAATAAAGTATCAAAGTATAAAATTATCTGGGCTCTTGAATCCAATTCTTGAAGGAAATTGAATTTTATGAGTTTTAAAATTCATTACAACAGCCAGATACAGTACGTAAGTCAAAACAGTTTTCTGCATCAGTGTTTAGTTCTTGATGCTTTCACACTCATTCAGCACTTCCCACAGCTCCCAGGAACACAACAAAGTTAGCTCCAGCCAAAGAAGGGGACCCCTTCAGTAACTTCTAGTGGGACTAGGAAGATTTTTTTTTTTTTAGGAGAACGAGAAGAACTAAAGGAAGAGTGAACAATAACATGCACTGGTCTGTGAAATTATTCACTCACGGTAGCTTTCCTTTGATGTAAGACCCATTCACAGACTGAGTCTTACAAGGTGTTAACATAACACATAAAATCTACGAATATATTATTCCACAGACCTGACAGATGAGCATCGGACTAACACCTTCAGTAAATTCAGTGAAATGAATTTACAGCATTTAATCCATTGGATTAAATTGTCCCTTGGATTAAATTGCTGAAAAATGGTAGTTATAATCTAGCATTTTGATAGAGCTTCTTCATTTCCAAGGGAAAGAAAAAAAGATTATCTTCCCTTTCCATTGAGTTAAGTTGTTTTCTTGCTTTTGAGAATTAGCAAGTGCTTCTATGAAGACCAGGCATTTTTGCTTTCCTACCTCCTACACTTGTAAGACTTCTTGTAAGCATCTGATATCACAAACTAGATTATATTTGTAATGTAAAATTAAGTATGTATGGCTGAAGCAAATATCAAATCCACTAACTGAATACATTTTTAAATATGATTTTGATTCCATATGAAAGTTCCTATTTTAATAACCGAAGTCCATTCAAAAATAAAGATTGGAAAACTCAAACAACATTCTCAAAATTTAAGGAAAATTTAATCAATATACCTTACTTTTACAGTAACTACAATACTGGCAAGCATAACATTTTCAAAATGGTGTTTTTCTTGGAAGTACTGCAAAAGAGATTACTCTTTGTCTACTATGTGCACCATTAGGGGAAAATCCTCTAGTTGAAGTCATCTTCAGAAGTTCAAGTTAACATATAGCTACTTAGACATCCAAATGTATTCATATTTCAAATGTGACAGAATTGCAGATCCTTTTAGTTTTTAGAGCATCTGTTTCCTAATTCATAATTTCAGTATCTTAAGTCTTGAAATACTATCACATCAAATGAACAAGTAAATGAGACCAAACAGTGTAAGTGTGTGTCTGTTAAAATATAGAAATAAATGTTTGTGTTCTTCTGTGCATTTTCCTTTTGGCAAGAGGGGAGAGGAAATGGGTTATTACTGCAGATTTATTCAATGAGAACTTCCAAATCCACATCATCTGTGGTTTTGTTAACTTCTACTGATAACAATCGTTCGATCTGTAACTGCATCCCTCCTCCCTCCCTCCCCTGAAAAAAAAACAAAAACAGAACAAACCCTCCCCCCCACTCCCCCACCAGCTCAAATAAACAACTAAAAGTTACTTTTCTAAAGATATAGGAATGGGAAAGAAATTACATTATCTTGATAAGCATGAACACTTATTAAAGCTATAGACACCTCAGGTCAATTGAGAACAGTATTCAAAGTCCTAAAAAAGTGAACACAAGACATTTGTTCCAGATGATTTAAACCTGGTCTAAGTTTTGTGATAGCAACACTATACAGGTGTTTGCAGCCGTGTCTGGTCCAACTACGTATTCCAAGTTGATGTCTTCATTTTGGCCCACTGGAGTCCAACAATTTGGACAGTCTCTTCAAAACACAGAAATGAGAGCAAAGACTCCATACAATAAAGCACAGGGGTATGCTACTAGAAGTTGCTGTCCTTCCATTGCTAAGGCAGAAATGAAGATTTTGGAAGCAGAAAAGCTGCACCAGCCGATGATTGCAGCTGTGAGAATAATTCCCATCACTCCCCTGTGAAGATAAAAACAGAACTCATTTAAGACTCATGTATTTAAAAGTCATAACTAGACTCCTAATATGTTCTACAAGTTCTAACAACTTTATCTTTTATCTTCCGCATTTTTAAATGATAGAGTTCCAGTAAAAGATTTCAGAGCCATATTATTCAATTATCACAACATTAAAAAGCACCTTTGTACATATGAAATTTAATTTATTAAATAAACTATATTATTATATTAATATTACTAATATTAATATTAATAATAATATAACATTACTATATTACTATATATTATTACTATATAAACTATATTAAATAAAGAAACTATATTGTTCTGTTTCTTGCTGCTTTTCAGTTCTAATTTCATACAGTTATGAAGAATCACGTGGATTTTCTTTGTCTGACATTCAGTTTTGTACCTTAACTTATAAGCTATCTTTTCGACTTTGCAGGTAATAGTATTTATCAGATTCAAAGCTAACTGAAAACAAACTCAATACTGAAAGAGTCCATGTATTTAAAAGCTGCTGATTGACTTAAAGAAAAGCAGTATTCACACCTTTTTTCCAGTGAGAAAGTCGAGACTTGTATTTTTACACTTACAAATTCCTGTCATATTGAAATTATAGACACGTTCATCACTATGAAATTTTCTTGTAATAACTTTATCTCACAGGAGAGGAATCTATTTAATCAAGTTATAGTTTATGTACTTACTGCAATGAAAACACAATTGCGAAAGTGGAAAGTAGGATCATAGGAAGAAGACAGTATCCAAGGACACTGGCAACGCAGCCAAATGAGACGCCTGTCATGCTCATTAAGTTCAGGAGACAAAACATCCCTAAGCATCCGATTGCACTTATCCCATACACATAACCAAACTGGATTTTACCAGCCTGAAAGTTAACCAGAGTACACATTAATTAATAGAACAAGTAACACCTGCCACAAACAAAGACAAGAAGAATTAATATTTACAGCATATGTTCATTTTCTCCATCATCCCTCCAACCACCAATTCCTAGATTCAAATTCAACATGCCATGTTTCCCTACAACCTGAATTCCAAGACACCTGTACATTTTGGACACCCAAAAGGCACATTTATCCAAAGTTTACCTATTTCAATAAATAGATTTTAATCAAATTGTTATTTTTGATCTGCAAAAGTCTATGAATTCCGCAGGAGTTAAAGAATCATAGGATATCACAGAACCATGCAATATCCCACGTTGGAAGGGACCCACAAGGATCACCAAGTCCACCTCCTGGCTTAGGCAACTAAGTGATGATCTCTTTGAAGATGTCTTGCAATAATCTTTACAGGAGTAATGTTTAAGACTAGAAAAGTTTGGAACTTCTCTACAAATCTAGAGCTAAAACGCCTTGCGATAGACTCCACAGTGTTACAGAACAATGTGAATTGAAGCAAATATTAAAGCAGAAGGTAAAAGACAACTCAAAAATACAATGCATAATTCTGAAAGTAACACACCTCAATCTCTTTAAAAAAGCAGTTAAAAATCTGAGAACGTCACACACCCATTTCTGTGAAACAGGGAATGGTATTCCTCAAAAGTAGACTATGAAAAGAAATAGGCATTCCAGTGAAATAAATGGCATGCAAAAAAAAACAAACTCCAAAGCTTTGACTTAAAATCCACAGAAGAAAAAGGGTAGCAAACCTCAGGGAGTGCTGCATGAAGCCCCAGCTCCTCTCCCACCAAGCTACAAACTCCTAGTCACAATGCGATTTTTGTGGCCTCTATGCTAAGGAGTCAGTTCCATTGACCTACAGGTAACTTGTCTTTTTCCTCCAGTGTCTCGAGGCATATCAAAGCACAAATAATTATATTTGGCAATCAATGTCTTACCAGTAATAACGTGGCTCCAAAAGCTAAGCAGAAGACCATTGGTCCGGCCAAATCAGTCTCGTTCATGATGCTGCCATCTGCTACTTTTAGCGGGTGCAGCACTGTTAGTGTCTTCTGCCAGATGTGGTCGAAATTGATCCCCAATTCTGCAAGTTACATGAAACAAACTATGCATATTTATGTATTTTTACTTCTTTGTTTCACTGACAAGTTTTCCCTGCCCCTGCACTCTTAAATCTCCTCCAGGAACTATCCTACAAGGACCACAGAACTGAGTCATTCCCTCTGTCCTTGGGCTGCTGAGTGTGCTGCTTCCACAGAGTCCACGTCTCAAATGTTCTGCAGTGACAGGCTGGTTTCTAAAGAACCAGATAAGGCCTAAGAACAGTGTTCTGCGCCAGACCAAAGTTCATTTAGCCCAGCACATTGTCTCTGTAAGTGGCAAAGGAGATATGCATGGAGGAGTATCAGCAGAAGATACACAGATTCCCCAAACATTTCCAAGTCTCTGGCGACTGGTGGCTCAAGGATTTCAAATTCAAAGTAGTTTCTCCATACTTAGTTATCCTCAGTGGATTTCTCCTTCACAAACCTCCTATCCTCTTATTGAATCCACTGAGAAAAACACAACCCTTTTAACATTTGACTCATTTTACAGCTTCTTGCACCTAGATAGGATTTCAAGGCTCCGTCCATACGATTTAACCACAGCTGTGCAAACACGTATTTGCCCACCCCAGGCCCTGGGAAGTATTTACACAAACAAAATAATTTTGTGAATAATATAAACAAGCACAGCTGGGTGGAAAGAAAATACAAACACCTGCCTCTCTGACCAGCAACACGAAGGGCTTCTTCAGTTGTTTGGTACTGAACAATGATGTATATGAGCTGGCAACTCAGCTACAGACACTGACTACCTAACCATTCTGGCATTTGGCACACTCTTTATTCTGCACAGGAATTTCTGCAGCGTACAGCACTCCTCTTTAGTAATGCAAGACTTCAGTTCTAATCACAGAATTGACTGCAGCTAACAGCATCAACTTATTTTCACAAAAAAAATTACAATTTGCTACAAGAATGATTTGCAACAACAAAATTATTAAGTGTTTTAAGTGCTGTATGAAGTTGGGCTATTCATTTAATTATTATGCCTTCCACGGAACAGATAGCTTGAAGCAATAAAGCATAATGCTAAAACTGTGTCCAAAAGTTCACACGAGAACATGCAAATTATATACTGAAATACAGGTAAATAACAAAAAACTAATGAGAATTTCGAGTCAATTGTGTACTTCCAGAAACAAGAATACACACCCTACTACTCAACTCATCCCCAAGCTGGGAGGAGTTTTGGATTTCAGCCACAAAGCTCAAATTATACCTTCTAATAGAGGAGGCTCATCCTCAAAGTTACTTCCATAAAAAGACTGTGCTGAGGTTGGAGTATACGTCTGTGTTGGCTGGTAAATCTGCCCCGTGTACGGCTGCTGCTGCATCATCTCCGGAGGGACGAATCCGCTTTGCTGGGAGTACTCGTAGCCTCCATACTGCCTACAGGGAACGACAGCACGTTACGGACGGATACAGAACTTCATTTTAAACACCTCCCTGCACAAATCAAAGCTTTTTCTCAGCAAATAAACCACAGCAAACAGATCTGTCTTTCCTCCTCTTTTCAACAGTCACATTCAATGCTCCCCTACTCAAATGCAAGTGTTTTAGGCACTTAACCACATTAATCTGTTCAAACCATTAATAACAATGCTGATGAGCTAAAGATGATGTAATACCATAAACTGAACACGGTAATTATCGTTACGCGTGCTTTTGTATTGCTTTTAAGTCAGAGGCCTGCAAAAATGAGCGTTATCCATTGACTGAATTACTGCCACAACTTGCGGACATGTAAAAGAGTATAAAAAATTTAAGTCACAAACTAATCCAATTGTCCGTTAATTACTACTGACAACTCACTTGATGCCAGCATTAATTTACAATTGAGAACGTTCACTTGCAAATTCACTGTTACAGAACAAAGTAGCCTGTACTACCACCTTCATTGCCCTCCATATTTAAGAAAAAATCAGCCTAAGGAAAAAAAATAAAACCATATTTTCCTCTTTACTTACACACCACGAGCAACAGTTAGCGTTATGACACATAAAAAGGAATTATGGTGTGGATTCTAAACACGGTGACATCTACCTAGAGGACACAATGCTGGGAGCAAGGGGGGAGCAATTTTTCAGTTTCTATTTGGCACTTTCTCAAATATTTGCTAACACGTTTATACTGTCTTTGCAATACCATTATAGATTTCACATGTATAAAAACATGTGTGGTTATAGACATCTTAAAAGAAAATAAGCCTCATCAGAGCTATCTTCTCTTCCTAAACAAACTCCTAAGTTAATCTTGCTGCTAACAGTCTCTGAGTCTGACTACAAAGACTTCAGTAAATGTCTCCAACAAATTTAGAACTACAGAAACACGAACATAAAGAAGGAAAACCCAGAACTCACTCTCCTTTTCTTGTGCCAGTACAGCCCAGCCTCATCACAGCCCAACAGTCCTTGTCGGGATGCAAACATGTATCAACCTGCTCCATCTATCACAGCCAACAAACTCAGGCCACGTACCTGACAGAAATCCTCAGCCTGGGACTACGGATGTACAAAGCACTCACAAGAGCCCCTGCGACCTAGAAAAGTCTGCCACAGTTTTCTGCTAAAGCCTAGAAAACACCACGGACACTACGGGCTCATTTATGACACTGTGACTAATTTTCATTCCCTGAGTAACCGCATACATCCTTAGGGAACACTGATAGCGGCCTTCCAAAGGATTATTTGTATTACTACAATTTCCCACGTAGTATCCTGGGAGTCCTGCCTTTACACTACAGCACAGACCGTGGGATACGCAGCGTGTAACCGCTATGCGCCTCATTTACGGGATTTAAGCGACACAGCAGCACCGCAGCAGGGCTCGGTGCCGGCCCTGAAGGCGCCGCGCTCCCCAGGGGCAGCGGGGCGGCCCCAGAGGCCGTTACCTGCCGTAGGGCCGTTACCTGCCGTAGGCTCGGCCGCCGCCGCCGCCGTAGTCGTAGTGCTGGGCCTGCTCGTCGATGCTGTAGCCGGTCTGGAAGAAGTCCGTGGTGAAGCTGTCAAAGCCGGACATCTCCCGCACCCTGCCTGCGGGGAACACCGGGAGAGTGAGCCCGCTGCCCCCGGACCCCCTCAGCCCCTTTCGGACCCCCCAGGCCCCCCCCCCCCCCCCCCCGGTGCCCCCTGCCCGCCCCGCACCCACCGCGGCCCGGCCCAGGCGCGGCCCCCCCGGCGCGGCGCTGCGACGTGTCACCCTGCCGCCCGCCGCTTCCGGGGCCGCCGCGCATGCGTGCGACGCGCCCCCAGCGCGCATGCGCCGCCCGCCCCGCGCGCTGCCTGCGTGGCAACGCCGAGGGGGCGAGGCCCGGCGGGGTCACGTGGGGCGCGGGGCGGGGGCCGGGTCTGAGGCGCGGCCTCAAGCGGGCCCTGTGAGCGACCTCCTCGCGCTTCTCGTTCTTTGCGGGTTTTTTACCTGTTAATCACACAAATAAACGATGTTTTGAGCTCCTGTATGGTTTCTTTTCTTGGTTAAGGCCGCGAATGGCGTTGCCCGCGGGCTCAGGCTGCCCCTGTGATCCCCGCAGGGCTCCCCGCGGGCAGGCAGGGCTGGCGGTACCGGGGCGGGGAGCTGCGGGCGGTGGCAGGGCTTAGCGCCCCTCACACCAACACGTTAAATAAAGAGAATGTGCACCTGAGGCCCGATAAAGTGTGTGCAGGAGCTGTGGGTCTGCTGGTCCTCGTCAGAGGCAGCTGTTAACCTGCGCCTTGCAAGTGGCTGCAGGATCGGGAATGCCACGGAACTGAGGAAAAACTAAACCAAACCAAACCAAAAACACAAAACTGAAACAACCCACGGTGCCTGTGAAATAGCCTGGCCTAGGGGAGGCCTGAGGAGAAGATCCGCTGGTGTTACGTGACAAATAGCAGTGGGGTGGATCCATCCCTGTGGGGACACGAGGGGCTGGCAGAAGCTGGTCACTCTTTTTCCTTCTAGTTCCATCGTTTTGCACCTCCTTTTTTTCCACTCAGGGCCAGGGGAAAAGCTGCCCTCGGACTGATAATTAGAATTTGTTTTCATTAACTACCTCAGGTACTCGTGCAGAGCACAGGAAGAAGCAAGTGTGCTGCTGACTCAGACGGGCTTGTTGTGGACAGAGCAGGGGAAAACCCAGCTGAGGCAGTTTAGCTGAAACTTCAGAATGAGCTGAATCATAATTGCCACGTTATTGTTGTTGCCGAATAGGTGCACAGTAATGAGATTCAGAAATGTTTACTTGTGCATGCATAAACAGTTGCAATCCCATGCGTGATGTAGCTGAATTTACGGGCATGCTAGAACAGATTGCTTGCCACTTGGGCACACGAGCTTCTGCAAATGTAAGACCCTTTTTCAAAGTAGTTTTTTTTTTTTTTTTATTATTATTATTTTTAAATTCACTGTGGATTAGGACACAATTACAGTTATTTTGTTACAAGCTCTCATGGATATAATCTTCTTCTACTGAGATTACTGTATTTGAATAACAGTCCTGTTATAAGCCTCTCCTGCAGAACGTACCTTGTGGTGCAGGATATCCAGTATCTCCTGGGAACAGCCTTCCAGAAAATATGCATGTTTGTAGAACTGGATGAAATAACGATGTAGGAATTATAGTCACAGATAACACAGAGATCAGTGACTACGGTATAAGCTGCTTCCTGCACATTTGTAGTTTAGCTAAATGAGTGTTTGAAGGCTGAGAAGGCCCATGCTTTCATGGAAGACCTGTAGAGTGTGCAGGATACATCTGATGTTGATGGCTTAGTGCCGCTTTGATGAACTGTGTGACTTGGTTGCAGTTCACTAGACAGTGAAATTAGACCCAAATTCCAGGCAGTGGGCTGTTTAATTATGATTTGCTGGTGAAATGCTCTTTGGCTAGAAATCTGTTTGGATTTGCTTAGATTATTAGAATTTGCTCACAGCTTAGGCTCGAGCTTTCATTAATTAGCTCTCTGTTTGCACTGGGCTTCTTAACATGACTTTAGGGTATCAGTTGTCTGCTTCAGCTTTGCAGGACAAATTCACACTTGCCTGTAGCAGTGAGTTGTCTGGTACAGGCCTATGGGTCCAAGGAAAGCAGTATCTTGCAGCTGCACAGCTATTGTCTTCTTGCATGACTTGGAAAGTGCACTGTGGTAGCCAGCACTAATGGGAACAGGGGGAAGTTCATCCTTTTTATACCTTCTCCCCCAGTATGTTCTTTCTGGAGACACATCAGAAACCCCTTCCTTCTCTGGTGAAGCAAAATAGAGATGATTTTACAGGGGCTTGTATGAAAATGAAGACTCTAAACAGATATGGAAATGCATCAGTTTCTGCCAGTATATGCCTGACAATTCTTATTAGAGCAAGAACCCACAAAACATCTCTGCAGGTTGCCTGCTAGCAGCAGCTCTCACCCTGCCCGCTGGCGCAGCCTCGTTGCCTGGTAAGGCACCAAACACAGCCCCCTTCCTCAGGGGCAGTCCTGCCTGCGCCATGGACAGGGAGCAGATGCCTGGTTTTGTGAGACACATTGAAACGGGAAGATGGGAAGTATAAAAATACTCATGAAATTAGTGCATGGGTTACACAGTGGCCATATCAAAATAATGCTACCCAGTGAGGACCAAAGTTTGTATTGGCTGCAACTTAAAAAACACACTATATTCACACTAGTGTAAATAACAGGATAATCTGAACCAGACTGAAGATAAAACTATTATCAAAGTACTTTGGTAATGTGGGAGGAAAGGAAAAAGGAAGAAGTCTGCTGAAGAAAGCTTTGCTGTGGCAAAACATGTAAGAAAGTCTCATAGCAAAAGGTGACTGAAAACAACAATTTTCCTTTGAGTTTAACAAGGTTGCTGATGCGAGTGCGCATGAGGTCTCTGTCTGTTTGTATGTGCTGGGTGTATTGAAGTGTCCAACACACACAGGACTGTTTGTGTAGCAGATTGCTTTGCTGAACACCGTCCATGAAATTCTACGGGATTTTTTAGCATTTGATGTATCAATTCCTGGTCAAAATGTTACCTGATGTACAATGGCTGCTACACAAACCAGTAGAACGTGATTCTTCCTCACTGTCAGTTTTTGGAAATCTAGCACCTTGTGCAATGAATTTGCTTTGGATTTGGTGTGTGATGAGAAGAGCACACAGTTTTCTCTGCAGGAGCTGTGCCCACATTCTGTATGTTACTTGATGGGGAAAAAATAATGTCTCATGTTTCCTGCTTGAATTATCGGCCTTACACAACGCCTGTGCTTACATGCTGAGTGGCTGTGAAAGCTATTCTTCCTCTTTGCCTTTTTTTGATGAAAATACATTATGCACTTGAGTTATGAATAAAAGATCAAGGGCAAAACTGTATAATGCTCTACTATGTACTTCGTAATAAACCCTGCTTTATGGCACTTGCACTTCTGCTAGCAGATCCTTTTCTTGGGGAGATCCTGCCATTTAGAGTTCCTTTATGCTTTTTCTCCAAAGTGAAATATTTGTTAGGTTGTCTTATTCACACCTACTGTGAAATTTCAGTGGATGAGATTTTCACTGTATGTAATTCACACTGCAGGATCAGTGGACAATGTGTTAATTTATCTCAGTGCCATACTTTTTCTTGCCTGGCTCTGTTCTTGGGAACTCAGTTTCCAGAGCTACCAGAGGGATGGGAAGACCACTCTGCTCTAGGAATGCTATACATCTTTTCTAAATTGCCTGGGTTGAAGGTCTGTTACTCTGCAACAGGCTGGGGTTTCTTTCTGCCAGGACTGTTACTGTCCTTTGCTATGGATTGAGTTTGGACTGGAAGTCTGTCTGGAAGCGCTGGCATCTGCCTGCAGGATGTGGTGGCTGGTTCTCCCCACAACCAGTGTCCCTTCACACTGCGCTGACAATAGGCCACAGCTGGGCCCAAAGCATCTCCTGGGGCCAGACCTTCCTTTTCCTCTTCGCCACGCCACCCTCCTCAGTAACTGTGCTGTTCTCTGGGGCTCGGGAGAGTCCTGGCCTGCTGCAATGGGAGTTACAGAACACGTGGCTGGAGGCTCCTTTGGTGCACTACGAAGTCACTTCTGAATCAGAGTGTAAGTCAAGAACTGAAAACTTTACTTTCTTTACTTTACTTTTTTTCTTTACTTTACCATGTGGCTTTTTAGCTGAAATCTTATGTCCAAAATCCAACTTAGATATTTTTTTTCTTCCCAGAATTACTCCTTCAATTTCCACTAGAAATCATTGCTATTTCTGTGAGTGCCTGAAGTTCAGTGTGGTGTTTAAATGCTGATAAACAGCTTCTACATTTCTCGTTATACGTGGGCGGCTTGATTCGTATTTATAGCTGTGTGTTCGCACTGCGAGCTGTAAGGTGATGTGTGTACATACCATCGCTACTATACACTTAGCTGAATACTACCCTTTCTAACATCCATTGCTGCTTCTTTTTAGACACCTACCCCTTTTTAGCACCCGCAGAACTTGATGAAGTCAGTTGTCCCATGACTTTGTGAAGGCTTGGATGCTAACATAGCACTTTGTCATAAGGAGTGGCCTCAAACCTGTGAATGATGTCACATCGTTGATGTATCGGGTTTAAGCATAGCTCTGCTGTGACTTCTGGAACATACGCTCTAAGCTTGGGCTAAATTTTTCCCTAGCTATATTGAAGGTTATGTAGGCATCTGTTAAAAGTGGGACATGCTTCATCCTCCTCCTTTTGATAGATGCTGCTTTTCTTTTCCATCAAAGAACTGTAGCAGCACTTAAGTGAGCTGCTTTAGTTTTGCGGCTGAATAGGTAAGGTCCTTAGTGTGGTCCTGACACATATTTTACATTTAGGTCACCGGTGCATTTGGCCCAGATTTTGAAGTTTCACTCTTATCAGGCAGCATTTTGATGGATTTGGCCAGTGGCTCGTATTTAGCAAGGAAGCAGTATGTGATGCTTCTGGTATGGAAGTCACTGCATCAAAGGAAATGATATTATATTGTATTGCAGTAAAATGATTGGAGCATCCTGTGTAAAGAAATAAAAGTAGGAGTTTAATTTCTTTCATGTATTGCTTGAAAGGTGCAGAAGCAGATACATTTCTAAAGCTGTTGAGATTAAAATTCTACAGTTTTTGTTCTTTTCAAAGGGCAATTCTGATTATAATTTTTCCAAAAGACTTAGAGCTTAAACACATCTGTGTTCATTAATCACACAGTATCGATGTCAAAATCCTTCACAGAACCTTATCCTCACTCCCTTGCCAGAGTGCCTGCACATCAGACTTGCTGTGCAGTTCCCACTTCTGCCCAGGGGACCTCTGCCACCTGCCTGTGATTCGGACCTCTGTGTGATCGCAGGTGTCTCTGGTGCTTTTCTGAACAAGTTCAATTTTTACTGGGCACAGTGAATTGATTCTCCAAGCCCTACCAACAGGACACCACTGGCTTTATGAACATAGATTTAATTATTATTAAAGCATATTAACTAACATTAATAACTAAAGTATTTGAAAAAGCTGATGCAATGCTCCTTGCTTTGAACCAGGGCAGCACGAATGAGCATAACTCCCAAAGGAAGCTTATCATTTCTTCTGCCTGGTCATGCAGATGTTAAACCCGCATGCCTTGACGATGCCAAACTCTTAAAGAAGTGATGAGGACGTCTAAGCTAACGTGTCCTCACATCACACCTTCACGTTTTCGTTCTAAGGATGAGAGCCCCTGACAAGCACTTCTTCGGCTGGCCTGCAGGAGCCGGAGTGAAGATGCGCAGTGCTTTGTCTCGTCCCGAGCTACATCGTGCAGCCTCTGCCGCGGCCCCAGATGCTGCTGGTTGGAAATTAGAGTGAGATCCAGAGGTGAGGGACAGATCTTCAGCTCAGGACCTTGGCTGTTGCTTCTTGATTAGTGAATGAATTGGGGTAAAAAGCAAGGGTTTGATTCAGGCGTGAATTTGAAAAATGTGTAAGTACACAAGTTGTGGTTTTCTCCCTTAGCCCTCGGAGTGGTACTTCTTACCGTGAGCATGCGGCGGTGTCGGTTGCTTTATGCTTCTGGCCCTGCTCTCAGAAGCTGGCGGAGCAGGAGCTGGGCTGGCAACTTGCACACCGCGATTCCACCCCGAAACCTCCCCTTTGGGGTCTGGGCACCGTTTGCACGGGAGCCTTGCTGTGTCCCCGCTGTGTCCCCGAGCAGCCTCACCGTGCCGGGACCGCTGCCCCCTGCAGCACCGCGGGCTTCGTGCGGCGGGGCCAAGGCTGGGGGGAGCCGGAGGGGACCGGGGGGGGGCCGGGTCGGTGCCTGCGGACCCGGGGCTCGGCCCGGGGCGGCTGCCGCGAGGTGGCGGTGCGGGCACGGGCACGGGCACGGCCGCTGGGAGCGCGGCCCCGGCCCCTGCCCCCGCCCCCCGGTGCCGCTCACCGGCGGGGCACAGCCGCGGCCCCGCCGGTCCCGGTCCCCCCCCGCCGCCCCCCGGCGGCCAGGCACGTGCGAGGGGCGGGGGCGCACCGGGAGGGGGGACCCCGGGGGAGTGGGGGGACCGGGGGGTACCGGGGGGGTACCGGGGAGGTGGCCGCGGGGAGCTCGGCCGGCACCGGGCGGCGGGGCGGGGCGGGCGGGGCGGGGCGGCCCCGGCGCTGTCCCCGGTGCTGGCGCGGTCCCGGCCCCGCTCCGCCGGGATGATGCAATCGGCAGCGCCCGCCGCCGGCACGGCCCCGCGCCGCTGAGCGGAGCCGCACCGAGCCGAGCTGAGCCGGGCTGAGCTGTGCTGAGCTGCACCGAGCCGAGCCCAGCCGGGCTGAGCCGCACCGAGCTGAGCCGGGCTGAGCTGAGCTGCACCGAGCTGAGCCGCATCGAGCCGGGCTGAGCTGAACTGAGCCGCACCGAGCTGAGCCGTGCCGAGCTGGGCTGAGCCGGGCTGATCTGAGCCGTGCCGGTCGAGCCGAGCCGAGCTGAGCCGGGCTGAGCCGCACCGAGCTGGGCTGAGCCGAGCCGAGCCGAGCCGAGCAGCGGGAGCGGCGGGCAGCTCGGCACAGCGCAGCGCACCGTATCGGACCGGAGCGCACCGTACCGAACCGGGCAGCCCCGCGGCGCCCCGGCCATGTCCCCGCCGCCCCCCGGCCCGGGGCCGCTGCCGCCGCGGGAGCCGCCGGAGCCCGGCCGGCCGTAGCGCGGGGTTTCTGCAAGTCATCCGCCCACCGCCGCCCTGCCCGGCCCCGCTCCGAGGACCCCGGTCGGATTTATGGGGGTTTTGCGCTTTTCGCTCTTTTCTTCTTCCTCCCCTCCCCGCCGTGCTGTGTGTACCGCTTCCTCTCGGCACCTGCCGCGGTTAACTTTCCTGTGACTCGGTTTAACTCTTGGGATCTCCGTGGATGTTGCTGAGAGCACTTTTCTTGCCTTTGCTGCCCCTTGCCGGGACCGGATTTGGTGCTAAGCGGGCTCTGTGTGCCTGTGTGTGTGTTCTGAGTGTCCTGAGATGTTGCTTTGCTGCACAGAGCTGTGCGTTACTTGTAACCAAGGTAAGAGCTGCCCTTCCCCTTGCCTCAGCTGCATGTCTAAAGCAGATGCTTGTTTAAAATGAACCCTGTGTTGTCTTTAAACCGTGGGGTCACACAGAGTCCTCCCCTTGGTCAGTACTTGGGAAAAGAAACGCAGAACTTGGCAAAAATAGATCTGTTTAGCAGGAAGCTAACTGCTTTCAAAAACCATCGGCTTCTCTCTGTTGCAATTTCTGGGATGCTTAAGAGAATAATTTGTGTCTTGTTTTGTTTTCCCTTTTAACAGACCCGTGAAGGATCGTAGGCTTGGCTTGACCTTGATTTTGATGGCTTTGTTGGAAGATCTGATGATGTGATTGCATTTCGTGAAGTGATTGCTCTACAGCCCTTATGGCTTAGGATACAAGCCACTTCTGCCACACAGTTATCCATGGACAATTCCCATTTGTTTTAGACAAACCTTTTTTTTTTTTTTTTCTTTTGTTTCCTCTTTCCTTTCACCCCATTTCTTCTTGATGTTGGGAGCCTTATTCTACACTTTGCCGTGATCGACCGTCCTGCTGCTCCTTGCTGCTGGTTTCTTTTTTAAAATACAATGGCTCTAAGTGGCAACTGCAGGACTTACCTTCCTGCTCGGGAGCAGGGGACCGGGCTGCACTCCTTCCCGGAGGTCGTGGAGCTAAACGTGGGTGGCCAGGTTTACTTCACTCGCCACTCCACCTTGGTTGGCACCCCTCACTCCCTGCTGTGGAAAATGTTCACCCCAAAACGAGACACAGCCAACGATCTGGCTAAGGACTCCAAGGGAAGATTCTTCATCGACAGAGATGGCTTTCTATTCCGCTATATTCTGGACTATCTCAGGGACAAGCAAGTGGTTCTGCCTGACCACTTCCCAGAGAAGGGGAGGCTCAAGAGGGAGGCTGAGTACTTCCAGCTCCCGGACCTGGTCAAACTGCTGACTCCCGACGACAGCAAGCAAAGCCCCGACGATTATTGCCACAGTGACTATGAAGAGGTCTCCCAAGGCAGTGACACGAGAATATGCCCCCCCTCGTCGCTCTTACCATCGGATCGGAAGTGGGGATTCATTACCATTGGGTACCGGGGGTCATGCACTATTGGCAGGGAGAGCCAAGCAGATGCCAAATTCAGGAGGGTCCCAAGGATTTTGGTTTGTGGAAGGATTGCTCTGGTCAAAGAGGTCTTTGGAGAAAGTTTGAATGAAAGCAGAGACCCAGACAGAGCTCCAGAAAGGTACACCTCCAGGTTTTATCTCAAGTTCAAGCATCTGGAGAGGGCTTTCGACATGTTATCCGAGTGTGGATTCCACATGGTGGCCTGCAACTCCTCTGTGACGGCTTCCTTTGTCAATCAGTACACTGACGACAAGGTCTGGTCCAGCTACACTGAATATGTCTTCTACCGTAAGTACGAGGCATTTCTAAGGGAGGCATCACTGCCTGTTCGAAGCCTGGCTCTGACCATGTGGTTCTCAAAGCCCAGAAAGTGCAGATTTCCTTGTGTCTGCTGCAGCTTAATTTTGATCTGGGGTGATATTCTTCAGTTTAAGCTTGCAAAAGGTAAAGCAGGGCTGAACTCGGTGCCTTGGTCTTGGCTAGGTGGCAGCACAGACTGCCAAAAGCGCCCATCCCCGCGGCGAAGGCTCCGCGCCTCTGAGCGGCTCAGCCATCCCATGGCCTTGCACACTTCTGCGTGCGAGCGCGATGCGATGGGAGCCTTGCAAACGCGCTGCAGATTTAATTACAGAAAATCTTCAAACGGGATTCAATTTGCAAAGGTAAAAGCTGCTTGATAATAGTCAAGCATAGTCAGCCAAACCATCTGTCAGCAAACCCGACACACTTACGTGCAGGGAAGGGAAAACAAAATCCCGTCCCCCTGGCTGCTTTTCAACGGGGAGCCTTCTCAGAGCCAACTGATGTGCTCTGAAATGAGGGCTCAGAGCAGAGAGAGGCGAGTTGCTGTGCCTTGTTATGCAACATGCCTATGAAAAACAGTCCTCATAATGAGAAGTATCTGCCCTGCTTACTGCAATCACATCAGATCACATACTGTTGTGGTAATTTTAGCTGATAGCTCTAGCAGGCTCATTAACTTTCTAAGTTGATATTCAGGTAGAGGTACTGTTACCAATGGTAACACGAGGGTGATTTTGATTCTATAATTCTGTATCAGAAAATCGTTCCCCAACTGCTGTGCTTAAATGTGCAAGAGGTTCGTGAGGATGTTTTCTTCCATTTTCATCTAAAGAGGGTGAAGGATGGAACATTTTCCCAGTCCATTTGTACAAATGGGCTTCAGCCAGCTGCTGCTTTGGGCAGAGGGATTTAAGGAAGGATAAAAATTGCTTTGCCTGCAGATCTGCCACGGTGTGTGCAATGCTTACAGTTGGCAGGCTTGGTAATGTGGGGAGCTGACAAAAGTTTTAGATGAAAGATGTATCAGGAAGTGAATAGTTGGTGTGTAACGCTGGGTTCAGCGCCATCTACTCGTGTCTCGGCTCAACAGGCAACCCTAAACTGCTTATGTAATGATGCTTAAGTTAGCATCCTAAAGAGCTATCTGTATTTTTGACATGCACAGATTTATGTAAAATTAGTTTTCTAGCTGGATTTCTTAGCAAAATGGTTCAGAGGTCTTGGATCGGCTCATATGCTAACAAGGATAGATGATTTCTATTATTAGGCTTCTCGTGTTTGAAAATTATAGCGTCTTATACAAGTTAGAGGAGAACAATTCATGTAGCTAAAGGAATGGATTAGAATAAATTGTATTTAAATTTAGAATCAGGAAGAAAAGTTCTTTATAGGCTCAATGTTTTGCTAATTGAAGAGAGAATGAAAGTAGGTTCTACACAAATTAACAAACACAACCTACTGACTCCCATATGAATTGAATTTTTACCTTTAAAGGTTGCCTTTTGCTCCCACATCATTACAGTTAGGGTACCAAGATGAGAGGTACCTTACAAATTTTGGAGAGTGGAAATCTATAGCAGGCATCACAAAATCTCCCACCAATACACAGAATGCCCAATCCAATTAAAGTTCTTGGAAAGACGTATCCAGTCAACACGCTTTGCATTTGGTTCTTACCGGTTCTGTCTATTTTTGACACTGGTACAGTTTCAGAGATGGATTTTTCCAAAGGTCCTTCCCTAGGTAAAGCAATGACTGTGATGCCGAACCACTCTTTTTATCTCAATCCAGCTCTCCCTGTTCACTTCATGCTGGTTGCTGCTCGCTGTGCTGGAGCTGCTGGGGGCTGCAGAGGTTCCTGGCGGTGTGCATGGGCTCTGGCCGCAGCTGGGTGCAGGGAGGAGCACGGTGCCTGCAGAATTCACTGGAGCAAAAGGAGCCCCTTTCCAAACCTCCCAAAGGCTTTCATTTTGAACTTTGAGGACCAATAAAATTGACATCTGGCGTTCTAGTGGAATATTACAACTTCTCTGCAGCTGTTTAGCCATAATTATTTAATTAGAAGCTGCCAACTGTGTCTATATTAGCATTAATTCATCAAGCTGTTGCAGTCAGGTTAATGGTCCTAAACATGGGCGGTGTCTAAAACAACTGGTTAGGCAGATGCAAAGGTGGTCGTCGCAGAGCAGCTCACTAGCTGCTGCGAAATGCACAGCTGAGGGGGTCGAGAGCTGAGAAGGGATGACTGTTCCCAAAGGAGGAAGAATAGGGGGGAAAACAGTGTTTTGATGCACCAAATACACAGCGTGCTCCAAATACTCCTCAGAAGGTAAATAGCTGTGGTTGGCATGAAGATAAAGAGCATTCTTCACGTACAAATCCTTCTGGAAGCAGATCAGATGGGCTGATGGGGGTGTAAACCGTGCAGCTATTCACATGGGTACAGTGCGTGCTGTTAACAGCGTTGCATGATTAATATTGTATGATAGTTTATCCCCTCGTTCAAGTTTAGGTGCTATTAAGGCTAATGGGAGATTCGTGTTCTCCGTGGAGGAGCTTTTCCCGAAATGCAGGGCACGCAGAAAGCATCCAGAACAGCAAACCTGCAGCTGTTTTGCTGAGTGGGTGGTGAGATGGGCTGCAGAGCCCGCACACAGGATGACAGTGCAATCCTGGGAGCGCAGCTGGGCTCCGCTCCAGCTTCAAGTAGGCCAAGGCGAAGCAGGGTTTGGAGACGGGCTGTGCTGAGCCATTAGGCCCATATAATTAAGCAGTTCTTTGAAACCCAGTCGCTGAGTGGTGGGTGGGCAGGAGCTGCAGCCTGTGTTCCTGCTCGCAGGTGGGGCACGAGTGGAGGAAGGGATGGGGGTTCCGCTCGTGCATCTTCTTTCCCTCCAGTTTCTGTTGTGCCAATGAAATTAAAAAATAAAATAAAATACTACCTACAGTTGGATTTCTGAATTGAACACTTCAGTGGTTTTCCCTCCTGTTTTGTCAATGATCTTGAAGTAAAACCCCACCCCAAGCACTCATATTTTGAAGAGAGTGATGGCCTCTGCTTAGATCTTCACCTTAAGCTGTCTCCAGCCTCTACAATGGGATGAATCACAGATGCACAGGGGAACATCTGGTGCGTGCTGGGGGGGTGGCAGTGGTGGTGGTGTTAAAGCATATGGGCTGGCTCTGCCTTCTGTAGCCTGGCCCCATTCCTGGCTTTGCAGTGCCAGAAGCAGGCTCTCCCTCACCACGTCCCGTAACCTACACACCAGCCCTTTTCGCTTGGATCCAGGCGTGCAGAGCTGCCCGGACTGTGGGTGATTGTCCTACATGTGCACGCTGTGGGTGCCAGAAGTGCAACACGACAGACTGGAGATGGAGGAGGAGGAGGAGGGCTTAGCTTCAGGCAGCAGGTCAGCGACAGGGCACTGCGTGTACGTGTCTGCAGAGCAGCTGGGAGCAGCGTGACGTGGCTGTGGGGCGGGTTGCGATGGGGAGAAGATGCATTTTAGCCCCTCAGGGTATCACTGTGTCCTCCAGGACCCCATGGCACGTCTCTTCTCTCTGCTTTTCAGCAGCAGGGATTGTAACAGGCTCCCAGAACAGTCCCTGCTGCAGAGGGGAGGTCTTGACTGCAGCACATTGTGGTTGCCCCTGCCTCTGCTCGCGTGGCTCCCCGGCCAGGGGCACGGCTCGCAGCACGAGGCGCCGGGTGCCCTCTGCTCAGCTGGAGCAGCAAAGGAGGGGGAGAGGAGAGACACTAGGCAAAATGGAGCAAATATAGAAGTACAGATGGAGGAAAGGGTGAGAAAATTCACACACAATCTGGAGGGAAAGAACTAGGGAAAAGATGGGGGTACTGACAGCTACACCAAGAGAATTTGTTAGAGACGTCAAGCCTGCAATTTATCCCAAATGTTTCCCCACAACAGGCAGGTGGAGAGGGCTTGAGAAAAGCTCCTTCAAGTTCACTGGCTGAAAAGAATATGGAGGTTGAGATAGCTGCCTGTCCCTGCCCTTCCTGGGGCCATTTGCAAAGTCTGAGCAAGTGTGAGGCAATGAGAACAACCGGCCTGGTGCGCTTAAGCCTCTCCTTGCACCAGACACTTCACATCTGTGCGCAGGTCGAAGCTCAAGCATCTGCAAATGCTCCAAGGACACCGTGGGGCAATCCTGGCCCTGCATCTCCAATAGCCAGCGGTTAGCCAACAAGGATCTTGCTGCTGAAGGGCGGGTGCTGCCTCCACTGGCTCTAGTGGCAGTGCTAAATGCTGGCCTCCTCGCCTCCCTCTTTCACGAGGATGCTGGCTGGGTGTCGTTGTCACTTGCTGGTAGGAGGCTGAGGTATTTCTGAAGTAGATTTCAGGTTCTGGGTTAAACAGATGAGACCTCTTGGCTGGGGCTGCGCAGAAGGAAAGCTGAGCAGACACATGGTCTGATTTTTTTGGGTGATCCTTTGGGGACCGAGGAGGTGGACTCGATGAGCCCTGTGGGTCCCTTCCAAATCTGATATTGTATGATTCCACAATGCTGTGGTACACTCTGCGAGGGCTCTCTGCTGGCCATTCACTGGACATGCATCCCTGGGGTGATCCTGGTGTCATCCATACAACACGATCCCCTGGGAATAATGCAGCCGCCCGCAGCCAGCCCCTCTGTATGTGTGAGCAGAGCTAAAAGAGATTGAGCTGATGTGCGTATCGCTGACTCGTAAATGAACTGCGTGGCAGAAATTTGCCTAACAAGATGAACCCTCTTGTGCAGTGACACCTACAGCTCTGCTGTCAAAGGCTTAGATGTAGAAGAGAAACCACCAATTTCCCTATACCTTAAAACTGATAGACCTGTATGTTCTTGTAGTTTGTTTTGTCTGGCTTTAAATCAGCGAAGATAAAAATGACCTAAGAGATAACAAAATAAAATCTAAGCCGATGAATAATGCAGTCTTCCTTTCCTGTAGCCAGGAGATGTTTGTTTCCAGGTATTGTCACTGTCTGTGAACCCGGTCCCTCTGGCTGACCAAAACTCGGAGCGCTCACAAGGATGCTCGTCTGCACATGGTGGGGGCGTAGCGTGGTCAGCCAGGTCTGTTAGCGTATTCAAAGAGTCACAAGGACCTTGCTCCCAGCTTTCTGCTCATACCTGAGCGATGGGTGATGCTTTCCCACTTTGTCATGGCAGACTGAAAAGCCTGCAGAGGCTGTCAGTTTGATTAGAGTTGTTCCACAGATGAAAAATGCTATTATTTATTGGAAACCAATAATGTCAAATCTGATTGTTAGATTAGTCTGAAAGTCTTCAGCTCAGTGGGTAACTGAAGCAAAGCTTGGTGAAAAAGTGTACTGGGTGGGTACAGGGCTCAGGCTTCATTGTGGAGATGTACGAATAGTGACGTTTGGGAACCCGCTCGGGTGGCCGTTGTGTGCTGGCCTTTGTCGCTACCCGGTGTTCACGGCCTGGCTGACGTTCCGTATCCCTTCGGTAGGATCTTCATCGACCTGAGTGCTCAATATAGATGTTTAACATGAATATATAGATCTGTTATCTTGCCGCTCCAGAGTACAACTTAATGGTGCACGTCCTCCCTCCGCTGCAGGCAGGATTCCTGCCAGGAGAACTCGAACCTGCCCGTGCTCAGAGGGCCTCTGCGCTGCCGTGAGCTCCCGCAGCAGGGTGAGCCCTGCTGGAAGAGACACAGGCCTGGCCTTTGCCTGATTTTGGGACTCCCCTGTCGTTTCCAGCCACCAGAAGGGCCGTGCAGGCCCAGTGCAGTACGGGGAGATGCTGGGAGTACTGGCTCTGCACTGGGAGGCCCGCTGCTGCAGGGCTGGCATTTAGGAAAACTATCGCTGTATTTTAAACTGCAGCCCAACCCCTCTGGAGCTGGACGTTTTCCAGGAACGGTGTGTATGAGAGCCCACGGTATGTTTCCATGGACCAGCTGGTCCCCTCACTGTAACACAGAGACGTCCCTGCAAGACGGCCCTGAGCTGCCGTCGGGGCAGATGAGGAACAGGCACCAAGCCTGTGCCCACCAGGTTCGGAGGGAGGACAGCTCGGCACGTGGGGTTGTGGCTTAGAGGTGAAAATATTTCAGTCTCACTGGGCTGGTCTCTATGGAGCAGGGAGGAATCGCCCCCAGCAGCCAGTCTGCCAGAGCTTTGCTCCATCTGATGGGCTCAGGCATTCTCTAAAACCTGCTGAAACGTAGTGGTGGTTCGAAGGAAAAAAGAAATCAGAAAGAGCAAGGAGTGTAAATAAGAAAACATAACACAGATATTTGCCATTCAATGAATATCAGCAACATATTGTATATACAGGCAAACACTTCCTTGCAGCAGGTTTTTTTTTTCAAGTCATCCTGGATTTGTTTAAATTTGTAACCACAACATTTTCTCAGTTTCTTCTCCTTTTTTTCGGCTTTTCAAGTTCAAGTCTAACATACAGTAAATATAGAGACAAGAAGCAAAATCTAAATTACATCTTTGAAAAGAGTAGCAGTAACCTTTTATGAATCTAACTCAAAACCATTTTTTATAAAGGAAGAAAACAGACAGGAGTTAGACTTGATGGAATTTCTTAAGTTGTGTCTAAAATGTAACGGTGAATGAATTGGACATTCCAATGAATTTTCCGTGAGCGATTTCAGCCCGCTACTTTCAGAAGGCATGCTCAAGTTAATACTGGAACAACATAAAACATTTCTGCCACTGTTACACAGCCTGATGTTAACCCAATGCTTCAGGTGCACGAGGTTAGGGTAAATCTTAAGGAACAATGGATGTCGAGTTTTAAACCTGACGATGTAATTGAGCTTACAGCAGATAACATCTCCCTGTACTGGTCATGTGGGAGGCTGGTTTTTTATTTTGGTGCTACTGGCCCTTACTAAAGCCTTCCTAAGAACTTTCTTTTGGAGTGAATGGCCTTTGGTTTTATCTCTGCTAGTAGGACCTGGACAAATAAAATAGGGATGAGCAGCGTACTGGACATCAGAGTACTGTGTAGGCTGTTTTCCTTAATTTTGTCAAATTATCTTGTTACATTAGTTTTCCAATAATATTTTTTAAAAAGTGAGAAGCCTGGAATTCTGATAATACTTTTTACATTTCAATAGCTGGTTATGAGCATTGTTGAAATAGCCATAAATATAAACTGTTCGATTAGAGTGTGATCCCGCTGACCGCTCTGTATCAACTACCAGTCATGTAAAATACCTTCCGTCCATAAGCCGAGCGTTGGTGTGAGCACTCTGCAGCTGTAATAACTGGATGAGCTTAGGAAGCTGGTTCATAAACTACTGGCGTTAAAATTTTTTTAGTACTTGTTCTGAATCTACTAACAGTGATTAGCAATTTATAGGAGCTTATTGATTAGCTGCTAAGGCAGCTAAAATATTCCCTTACCCAAAATGCAGTGAAGAAACCCCTGGCTGCCTTGGTTTGTAATCCACTGTGAGAACCTTGCGTACAAATGACTTGGTTGAACAAATGCTGGGTCTGGCTGGCTAGAGGGAATTGTGATCACTGGCCCATGCCTCCAGAGGCTGGGTGTCCCGGCACCTCGGCATCCCTGCTGCCTCCTCGGGGCCCCTACAGAGAGCCTTGAGCTCACCACAGTGCTGAGCCCCCAAATTAAAAAAGTACAGCAGCCCCAAATCTTTAATTTCAAACAGGAGCATGAATCCAAGTTTTTACTGCATTCCCAGCCCAGAAGTACTCCAGAGGGAAGAGCAGCATGAAGGCACTGCCTCCGGCTGGAGCTCTGACTGCACGTGGGGACGGGGCTGCAGCACTTCTGCTCCTGCACCCCTCTTTGTCCAGGGCCTGGGAGCCAAACCAAAAGAAAAAGCTCTCTTTCCCTGCGTATTTTGGAGGAGTCTTATTTTAAGAACTTCAGACTGAATTTCCATCAAACTGAATCAGAATATATTTTTACACCAGAATTAAATCAGGCTGAAATAGAACCCGGTGGAACATGCTGATTTTGGCTGAATTTTGCACTTTAAATATTCTCAAGGCCAAAATCTCAGAGCAAAGCTGGAGTGAGCATGCCATCAGAGAGCTTGAAAATATGTTTATTTATGCTCCTACGAAGAGCTGATTTTTTCTCAGCTCAGGGTTTTCACTTGTAGCGTGGGGAAGTTGAACATTTTGTTCCATATAGCAACAGAAGGATTACAGAGGCTAAGCTCAAGCCTGGAAAGAGAAGGCGGCTTTTTACAAATTTACTGTTTGCATACTCATAGGAGAACGTGATTACTGATCTTCAGTTAAACTAAATGTAACACCTGTATTGGTAATGGGAGCTTTCATATCGAATTAGAATTTTCTCTTGCAGTCTTTGCCTTAGCGTGGTGTCATATGGCAACTGAGCGTAGGCTGGGCATCAAAGCAGAAGGCGGGGGCTGCTGAAAAAAATGAGATGCTTCATTGAAAACATAAAGTCTCCGTGCTTCTAACATGCAGACATCAGTAAGAAGGAATTTGATGAATAGCTTTCTTTGGGTTTCTCTCTTAGCTGTCAGGTCATCGTCAAAGCCTGTGCAGGGAACTGGTCCTCAAGTGAGTGCCTGGTGGTTGTTTAGCACAACACCACAGCATAACTGTGGGAAAAAAAGGTTTATCCCTAGTTTATAAACAAATCTTCCTTAAAAATGAGTACCTTCTTGTAGAATTAAGGGGGGAAATTGTATTTCTGAATTAATGGCCCAGTACAGATCAGTTGTAATATCATTTTTATGCATGAGTAGTACTGTATTTTGTAAGATTTTTTTTCCATTATTTTTAATAATATGCAATGTTATTTGATATAGATAGAAGAGTAAATACGAAGACCTCAGGTTTAATTGCAAAAGCTTTGATGAGCTCAGTAAGGATGCAGCTGAAGGACCAAGCATTTCTGCAGGGCATTGTCCCTGTAAGGCTCCTTTCTACTGACAAAAGTGGCTGCTCCCGTGCAGCTTGGCTAATTTAAGACTTGTTATGGAAGATATCTCATTATTTCATATAATAATTTTATCCAGTGTACTTAAGTACAGCTGTGCTTTCTTGATAGGTCAGTATCTGAAAGATATCGCTGACAATTTCCTGAAGGTGCGTTCCTTTAGTCTCATTAATTTTATCAGGACATGCTGTAACATGAATGCTTTTCTTCTGTTCAATTTACCTCTCTGCCATTCCTGGCGTTTCGGAATAGGATGACTTTCTCTCAATCCTGCCATTGGCATTTAAACCCTTGTAAGGTTAGAGGGGTTCTGCACCCATAGCTTGATTAACCTTTTTAATTTTTAGACATTTAACCTAAACCACGTGCAGGCCCCAGGTGCTGTTACTTTCTGGTGAAACCACCGCTATCAGGATGTACAGGCATGTGTTTCATAGCTGGGCAGGAATCGTTCCTAGGTGTGCTTGATTTCATTCATTTGTGAGCATTCAGGAGAACAAATCCTCTATTCTCTCAAGTCAATGCACTTATATTACCTGAGGAATAATTCATTCCCTTCTTCCAGGGCAGAGTCTGCAGATAGAAAGCTGGCCTCCCTTATTTTAACGAGACAAAGAATATTTAAATAAGGACGCTGATGAAAATGCTTCCACAAGTAAAGATTTGATTAAAGACTCAGTTGCTTTGAAGGGTCCCCCAGGTGGAGGCAGAAGCTGCAGTCTGTTGCAAAGGGACTGAAAGGTCAGTGCCCGTTGGGTCTGTGGGCAGGATTCCCACACCTCAGTGAGATCCCCACTGCTGGGGAGAGGCCAGGCCCCTGCTCGCTGTGCTCCTCGCTGATTCCCCCGGGTGTTTCTGCCAAGGCCATGGCACCTCTGCCAGCCCAGACAAAGATCAGGGAGTCATTAAGGTCTGGATGTAAACAGGCAGAAGCCACGGCTCCCATAGCATCCACATCTGCTGGCAGCAGAACTGGATTTTGTTCATTTCCTTCCCAAACAGGACCCCCTACTGTTCAGCTATTTCTTCTTTTGGGCTTAGTGTTACAGATGAAACAAGCCGAACGGATGCAATGCTACAGATTTGCATCCTACAAAGAGATGAGTTTGTGGAAACCCAATCCAAACTGACAGATTCAAACCCCTGTGGGGTTTGAAACCAAATCCTGGATCTAAACATCTTCTCCTTTGGGAAAAATTGTTGCACGAAAACATGGCAATTCAGAAACAGAAAGATAAAAACAGAGGATAAAAAAGTCATCTGCTTTGTCTCGAGGAACGTGACATCCATACCTCTTCAGATTCTGAAAATCTCAGCCTTCAAGGAAAATAGTGAAACTGCCCCCTTCGCCCAGGCAAGAAGGGCACGAAGCAGCGGCTGGATGGGATCGGCTCACCCACCCATCCGTGTGCTGTGCCAAGAGGTTGGCAGCCTCCTGGGCTGCTGCGTGCAGCCGGTGGCAGCACAAGCACGTCCCTAGGGGCTGCTGCTGTAGGATGTGGTGCAGGATGTGTCCTGGTCCTCTGTGAGCAGGGAAAGCATCCCCCTGCGGGCTGAGCACCGAGGGCTCTGTGCACCATGGGGCAGGGAGCAGGGGCTGTGCACAGTGCTTCATGCCAGCATGGTGCAGGGCCTGAAGCTGCAGGAGTCCACATACAGAAACAAACCTGTGCTGGTGGCTTCGATACAAACCAGATCGTACTTGAAGTGTGCCTAAACGCAGCCGTAGGTTTTCTTCGTGAGCAGACAGTCGACACACAGGCTGGGAGAGGAGAGGAAACCTTCTCACAAACCATTCGAGTTGCTGCCTCCTTGCTGCGCACCTGCTCACGAAAGTGCAGCAGAAACCGATCATTTTCTGGATGAAAGCTAAAAGCTACATGGCAGACAGTAAATAAATAATTACACTGAACTATTGCACATGGATTTCTTTGAGGCGCAGAACTTAATTAAATTTCATGAGCATGCTTATATAGTTCCATTGATCAGGAAAAAATGTTTGTGTTATGTCTTTAAGATTTATTCACTTGTCAGTATTTTGCCTTCCTCGCCTCTCCTGCCTCAGTTTCTTTCATTTTACATCATTTACAGTGGAAAAGGAACACATTTCTAAGTTTCTTGCTTGAAGAAATTGATCCTAAGACATACAGAACATGATGTATGGCTTGTAACTATAGACTACTGCTAAGCAAAAAAAAAAGCCACTGAAGAAGGCTTGACAGATGCTATATTAATTTCCACTTTTCAATGGATTTTTTCCCCACAAGAACCAATAAAAACTCTGCAAAGGCTTTCACCAGCCTCCCTAGGACTAATTAGTTAAAGGATGGTGTAAATCTTGCTTGGCTCATTTGTCAAAAGAAGGTTTTCTTTAGACACTTCACAAAATTTACATTTGCCATCAAATTCAAACTCAACCCGAATCCGCGGTGCCGGCCAGGATCTCTGTGGTGCATCAGCGACAGACGCAGGCGGGAGAGGCGGCTGCAGCGGGTGCCGGGCAGGTAGCAAGCTCCGAGCCACGACAAGCAGCGCGGCGCCGGCTGCCTCGGACCCCATCGGGGCCATGATGGATCTCTCCTCTGGAAGGACTTCACCGAGGCAGCAAGCTCTGTGGGATGGCACACGCACTGCTGGCACTGCGAACAAATTACACTGTGACAATCCAGAGGCTTTCTTCTCTTTGCTTTTTAGCCTTCAACTCCTGCCCACATCACCTGGTTACGCTGTGACTGTGAGGGCGGCTCCCCGGGTCCCACCACCTGCCCGCCCCACACCAGGGGCAGCAGCAAGCAGCCCGTTTCGTTTTGCTCCCAGTTGGCTGCTTTTAGGTCCCCCGTCTCATTAAAGCATGGCAGCGAGTTGCTGGTAAATGAGGAGGCTGCTGTCCTTGCTAACGTAATTGTGGTTTGGCATATTGGTACAGTATTAAAATTCCAGTTGAACAGATGGTGTCAGGATTTTAACTTATGCTTATGAAATGCAGATGGTCCACGTAGTGAACTTGTTCACCAGCTATTTTTATTTTTAACAGGTTAGGAACAAATTACTTTTGGCTATTATTTCTCTCCTTGTCATTTTTTTCTTTTCTGTGTGTGCATGCACACGTGCCCATGTTCTCATCTCTTTTCCTTGTAACTTTAGATTGAAAACAGCTACTTCTGCCTAAAACTCCTAATTCTCTGTACTGGTAGTTTCCTTCCCAGTGGCCCTTTTGATTCCCCCAGGCCTGGTGCCGCACACAGAGCAGGAGACCCATGGTAAGGGGTGCAGCTCAGGGCACAGCCAGTGCCTGGCTCTGCTCAGCCTCTGCCCCTCAGTGAACCACTTCACACCCACCACACAGCACTGATTTTCATGCAAAGACATCAGTGCTTTGCATGAAGCACCTGTGTGCATTTTCCATACTATTTCTCTGGCCTTGTGTCCCGTAATCCGCGAAAGGGCTTTGAAGATTTTGAAGTGAGCTGCAGGCAGGTGAGATCTCTCTGCTGAGGAAAGGAACACGCCCCAAGGGTTAATTCTGTGAGCAAGCACCTGCAGGCTTACTGCTAACAAGGGAATGCATTTCTGAGGTCTGGCTGTGGCCAAGTGACTGGACCAGCAAAAATAAATCTTGGTCTCTTACCTGTCCTTGATGCATTTCACATTTACATCCTGGCAATAACAGCTGCAGAGGTGGTTTCCACAAAAGACAAGGCAAACATATGGCGTAAGGGCAAAGACAACAGTTGCAGGTGTAGGTATAATCAGGTTCATTCATCCTCCCTCATGCCTGCTGCCATTGCTCATTCCTCTTGCATGCAAACAAGCCCCAAGCACTCGTTAGGGCCCGCAGTGTTCAGAAGATGCCATTCCCATCCCAAAAGGCAGCGGTGCTGCCCAGGGTGTGGGGACCCTTCCCCTTCGTCCTGCTCCCAGGGGTGCTGCAGGGGGAGTGCCCAGGCTCATCCCTCAGGGCAGCCACGCTGATGTGCGGAGGGCTCTCGGGATCTCCCAGAGCACAAGAAATCATAACCTCCCACCCATTACTGATAATTAGTATTTTCCGTAATTATCCCAGTTAAGATGACATTGACTGAGCAGCCTGCGCAGTAGCCAGGGGTGTTTCAGCTAATTTGTGTTTTCTGGGAGCACCGGGGAGGAGTGGCTGCGCAGCACCAGCGGAGCAGGCAAGGGCACACGGCACCGCTCCTGCTCCACAGCTCCGGCAGGTGCAGAAGTACTAATGGGGATGGGACGAGTTATGAATATTTCATGAAAAAACATTACAAGACTGTATATGGAAGCAACTTGACATCACTGCATCCTCACAGCTGCTTCCTTACTGTAGCCAGTGTGTTTTTCCCCTTGTTACTGGGACTGGAGAGAGCAGCACCAGAGTAAGGGCACCGTGTGGTAACGCACCCGGCCACCTTCTCCCCCAGAAGGGGAAATGTTTGAAAGTTCACACTGCTGCTTCTGAATGGGGAGGTTAAGGAGCCCTGGACTACTAACATTTTGCTTTTCACATCACATTTGAAGCATTGCCTTCAGAGCCCAAACTGCTGTGGGATGTGAAGGATGTTCCCCCCCTTTCCCCCAAGATTGGCATCAGCTCAGGTCCTGCAGCAGGATGCGGCCCTGCGGGAGCTGTGTCCCCAGCTGGTGCCAGCAGCCACAGCCCCCCGGCCCCTCCTCACTGTTTCCTTTTTACACTACAGAGACCTGCTGTGTGTGAGGCCGCCAGGCAGCATCGTGTGCTCCTTGCAGCGCTGATCTCGCAGGCAGGAGCCACCTCCCTACTTTCCCTCTGACCACTGAGGCTCCTGTCTCCACATTTAGGATCCTTCTCTTTGGGGAAAAAGACCCTGACTGGTGATCAGCAGGGGCCTTACAGGCAATGGCAGAGTCCTCAGGCTACAAAACTCAGCACATCCAGCAGTCCACCCCTAACACAGATGCTCCTGGCACATTTATTCTTCAAGCCTAGGACAGGCAGCGAGCAATCCGCATGCAGACCTTCCCATGCGCCACGCCACCTGCATCCCAAGGGCTCAGAAATCAAACTGCTCCCTGAGATCCGTGTCAGGGCAACTGCTTACACCACATAGCCAGGAATTTACAAAACAGGAGACATCCCACAACTGAATTCAGGTACCATATTCTGGGTGTCTGCTGTACTGTTTTATAACAAACCATCACCTTGGGGAGAAGGATTTTCCTGCACCCGGATTTCATCAGTCTGAATTCTGGCCTTCCAGGGTTGTTTCTGTCCTGTGCTGCTCATGAGCAATTGGCACAGGGAAGCATTGTATGGAGGAACCTGGAAAAAGAACCAGTGATTAAGACATTTGCAAGTTGTGTCCTGATTTTGAATATATTCCAAAACAGAGAAATAAGTGAAATATTAGCTAGAATGTATTTGTTCAGCTGTGGTGACAACTTTAGTTACATACTGTAATTTTTGTTTGCAGATGCAGCTTCCACAGAGCCGTGGCTATAGAACAGATTAGGCATTGTTTGAAAAAGTGATCAGAGATTTTGTTTGCAATCACGCTGTAGCTCTCCTCTACATATGGGAAGCATTTTAAGTTGGTTTGTATTGATAATGACACTATAATGCCTTTTCTTGCTTGTTCAGATTGTCATTGTTTTAATGTGCTTATTCCCAAGAGACAAAGTAACTGAAGAGAACAGATTAAGTTAAACCTTAAAAAATGTTTTGTTAGGAAAAAATATTTCCTTTAAAACTGCTTTGCATAAGGTTATTGGATATTTGATCATTTGTGTTTCTGTTTATGTAAACAGTGCTCATTGCTAGAACATTGTTATCAATTTTCCAGCTGCGATACCCTAAGTCCAAATTCATAAATATGCATGACTGAAGTCAGGGATATTTCAACAGCCTTTCCAGAAACGCTCTTCCCTTCTGTGTCCTTTCCTCCTGGGGAGCTGAGGGACCGAGGCAGGAGACTGCTGGAAGGGCAGGTGCCTGCGCTCTGCCGCTCGGTTCAGTCCTGCCCATCTCCTCCCCTTCCCTGTGGGGTTCTGCGGAAGCCAGTTCATCACCGCCAGGGCTGAGAGGAGCCTGGAGGCTATAGGCCTTTCCAGACATCGCATTTTTAATCTAAAGCATTTTCCCGTACTTCTAGCTGAAAATGCAAACCAGGAGGTGCCCGTATGTATGTCAGAGTGCTCATCCGTATTTTTGCCTGTCATCATACGCTCCACTGCGTTCAGCACTGACTTGGCGTAGTGACACAGCCACTTCTGAAGGACACATCAGCTTTGACAAATGCACAAAGACGCAGCTTGCCAAGAGCTGTTTGGATGTACAGCATTCACATCCTTACTGAAGTGTCCTGACCACGTCCACCTGGATCTAGCCTTGTACACAGCAACGCCCTTCTGCAGGGCAGGAACACAGCCCGTATGTTCCCAAAGGAAGCCACTTCCACCTGATTAATCCTTGCTCAGCAGCTGCTGGCATCTACTAATCTCAAGGCCCTGAGTATAAACACAGAAATCTTACTAGTTTTGGAATCAGAGAGGTTGCTGTGTCCATTCACTAGTACTGGAAAATCGAGAGTGTAACTGCATTTCAGTGAGTCCTTCCATTAGCCTGAATATCTGAAGCTTTATTTTGTGTGCCTTGCAGACCCTGGGAGCACTCAGAGTTTTTCTTGCACTCCTGACCCAGAGCCCAGTGCCACAGCCTGCTGAGAGCCACAGGGACAGGCAGGAGGGTGCCCAGGGCAGTGTCTGTGGTGCTGCTCACCCCTGGGAGGCTTTGGGCTCATGCCCAGGATAGCAGTACACTGCCTGTGCTGGTGCCAGTCCCAGAAGTGCCAAACAAGGTCTGTGCTCACTCATATCTCACAAGGTTACAGAAATACAGAGCTAGCTTCTACAAATGAGAGAAGAAAGGTTTCCCTGTGCTTAGAGCCATTACTGCAGTGCAGGATAAAGCAGACCCTACATTGGCTTCCTGCTTTCTCCTTAGCAAGTTGCCATCAAGCATTAAAGACCACCCCATGCACTTTCTCTGGTGCATCACTGGTTACTGGTAATAGGAAATACAGAAACAAGTCAGATGGATCTTTGAAAGGACACAGAACAGCCGCTTTTGTTTGATGCCCCATGGGATTTACTTACAAGAGTGAGCAGTGCCCTCCATCACTGGGGACAACACTTCTCCTGCTAGCTGACCTGCTCCAAAAAGCCAGAGCCCCAGCAGCCTGTGCCTATAAAACAGGTGCCTCGTGAAGCAGCTGTGTTGCCTTTGCCATGATTAACTAGCCCTTACTAGGAACCTAGCCCCAAGATGGAAGCTTACAGGTGTTTCCTGTAACTCCAGGGTCAACACTTGTTCTTAAAAATAAATCCTGAATCCTCCAAACCCACAGCTACCCTGTCTCTAGACAGGTGGATGAGCATAAACATCAGCTGTCACAAAGTGCTGAGAGAAATTACAAGAGTTGGCAGTGTTGGTACATATGTGATTCTTTGTTTATGTTTATTGCAATAAGGAAGATGATAAAAATCCCACATAACCAATATTTCAGCTGATCAAAAACCGGTTTATTTGTTCTTTTTTATTGATGCTCTGATCTCTGGTGAGAAAATAATTGGCTGAAGAAACAGAAGCCTGCTCCTTTTAAAACCACTGACAGCTTTGTTCGGTGGAAGCAGTAGGTGACCCCGTGTAGAATAAACAAACAAATATTCTTACTTATGTACCAATTATGCGTTAGATCATTTAAGTTCCAAAGTATCTAGTTTGCTTTTCACTAATTATGTGCTGTCTCCTTGCATATGTCTGCACTTGCCTAATTGAAGTTTTTTAAACTTTTGATTGCACTGCAAAATATCTGCAAGTTTGCAGGGCTGTGGGCTGCGAGCTCTGCTGGGGAAGCACGCTTGCTGGAAAGCAGCGCGTACACCCGTGCATATATTTAGCTTACAAATCTCTCTGTCGTGCATAGGGTAAGAACGTTCCACATTTTAGCAAACTTCAGGCTAGGAGAGGACAGCCAAGGGGCTGAATCTGAGCTCTCCAGTTTGTCTTTCAGCTCAGAAGTTTGCATTTGCAGCAGCTGCAGTGCAGGGGCCAGCCGTGGTGCTGTCCCTGCTGTGTGCTGGCAGCCCCTGGAGAGGGCTAAAGCGGCGTGAGTCACTGGGAGCCAGGGAAGCTACGAGCACTGATGGGAACATTGTCAGCAGTGAGCTGTCTTCTAAAAATAAGCGTCTTGTTTTCCTAAAGTCATTTATTTTTGATAAATGCCTCAGCCTTGCATTTGTCTAGTACCAGGACAGTGTTCCTGCATCCCACCAGCGTTGGCTTAGTTGAGAGTAACTCCTGGTACCTGGGAAGAGCTGACTTTAACCACAGAGCCACTGAAGTTGGAAAAGCCCTCCAAGGTCATCTGCTCCAGCCGTCCCCCTGCCACCACTGTCACCCACTGAGCCATGTCCCCAAGCACCACGTCCAACCTCTCCTTGAGCACCCCTAGGGACGGTGACTCCACCACCTCCCTGGGCAACCCATCCCAACGCCTGCCCGCTCTTTCTGAGCAGAAACATCTCCTCATTTCCCACCTGAACCTCCCCTGGCGCAACTTGAGGCCATTCCCTCTGGTCCTATTGATAGATATCTGTGAGCAGAGGCCGACCCCAGCTCCCCACGCCTTCCTTTCAGGGAGCTGTAGGGGCAATGGGCTCTGCCCTGAGCCTCCTCTTCCCCAGCCAACCCCCCCAGCTCCCTCAGCCGCCCCTCACAGGACCTGTGCTCCAGGCCCCTCACCGGCTTCAGAGCCCTTCTCTGGACACAATCATCCGTAAGTCTTTGAGGCCCTCCACCCGCTGCTAGTAACGAGTCTGTTTCCATCTTTTTATTGAAACCAGGCTCTATTGGCACTGGTAGCTCCGTGTCTTCTGTGTGCTGTGGCTGTCCCAGGGAGCCCGGCCGGCCCCGCAGCGTGGTGGGGGCGTGCAGGGGGAGGCGGGCTGAGCAGCACGGCCGGGCTGCCCCAGGGCTTCACATCTTGTGTGTGCGTTTGGGGCTCGTCTGTTCAGAGTATAAGCTCAGTTGCAGTGTCGTGGTAGGGACTGGACCTGCTGTCTGTGTTCTCATAACCTAGAAATGCGAGTTAATGTCATGTAACTTAAGTTTTGGTGGATGAAATTGCAATGGATGAAATGAGCGACAGTGCTTAAGTAAGAACGTAATGAGTCTGAATAGTGTAGAAATTTGACTTCCTGTTAAGGTAGTCCAGAGCCACGTACAAATTTATTATTTTTAATAAGAAAATCTAATCAAAGCAGTGGTTTCTTTGCTGCTATTGCAAGGAGGAGAAAGAGCTTGTTTCAACATCAGCTTAGAGAGGTTTTTATACTTAAGAGTGAGCTCAGACTGATGATCAGAAAAGCAAACTCTTCCCCTGGCTTTTCAAGCCATGCTGCTGGTACCGATGGATGCATGAAGACGTGCTGCTGTGGGATGGGATGGGATGGGATGGGATGCGATGGGATGGGATGGGATGGGATGGGATGGGATGGGAGGTGCGATCACCACAGCCTCCCCTGCGCTAGCCCACATCTTGCCACTGCCTGCCCAGCTCCCAGCCAGCCTTGTCTTCAGTGAAGCTCTTTCAAGCAAAGTCCCGTAAATCTTGGCTAGCTCCAAAAAGTAGTTCTGACTTTGACTTAGCAAACCGGCAGCTCTCATCCCCCTCAAATGTAAGCGTTGCTCAGATAACACAATTCACATGAAAAGATTTCTTGAAATTCTTTAAGTGCACATTAAAATGCAAATCACCCTACTTATTAAAGATTTCTGGAAGTTCTCTGACAACACATTTAAATGCAAATCACTGAAACGTAGACTCAATATTAAAATCCAAACAATTATTTGATCCACAGGATGAAATTAAAATGGGACCCTGTTGTATATCTCTGCAGAACCAGGGCTGCGGAGGCCGCTCTGGATGGGGCAGTGTGGTGTTTGGGGGTGCCGGAGGGGCTGGGCACCGACACTGCAGCCCTGTGCCCCCCACCCTGTCTCTGCAAGGGGCCCGCAGGGATCAGATTGGGACTGGTGGAATGACAAAGCCTGGCTGGAAGCTATAACGGTGTCCTGGAGGACATCAGGTCCTCTTCGCATCCATTTTGGGCCCAGATGTCACCAACACAAACGTGCACATGGGGAGCAAGGGCAGAGCTCTCGAACCCAGCCCACGGACACTCAGACTCGTGAATATCCCAGAAATACATCTGGGAGCGGGAGACAGCAGAACGCGTGAATAACTTACCCTTAGTAAGTAGGAAGCTACATCGAGATTTCTGAATTCTCCCCCAAATTATGCACTCTGAGGTTAAAACCCTGCCCCCAGCCAAATTGATGGTAATGATTTGATGGAGCTTTAATGGGAGTGCTCCGAGGCCAGCTCTAAAAGCGCCTGGTGTTATGGGACGCGGCTCAGCTGAATACGTCGGAGCTGGTTTTATTTTAAACTATGATAATCCATTAGGAACAACATGCTTTAAATATCTTTAAAACTGAATGAGGTCTTTTTTTCTTTTGCTCTGCTGTGCTTATTTAGATCCTTCAGAAAGACTAGAGAGGAGCAAAAGGTGCTTCTCCACCGCTGCCCCCTGAATTTATTTAGCTGCTTCCCCTTGGGCTGTGCTTTCCCTGGGAGAGAAGTCAGCATGGGATTGCTCCCACCTGGATTTGTCAGGTCCATTTCCATTAGTGGCTGATGTACTGCTGGCACTTGGAAGCTTATCCCTCCACCCCCTATTTTTGGGGGGGATTCTTCTCTGGAGTTGAATACCCCACAAACAAGCTTTGCCAACACCAAGGGTCTATTTATTTGGGGTGTTTGTATTTGAGAGATCTGAAGCTCTGCTTTTCTTTGGCTCTTTTACGGTATTTCATGTGCTAATCAGGGCGTTTAAACTCAGCTCTATCAGTCAAATACTTCTTGATGATGATGAGCAAAACCAAGCAGTTTAAGTGCTGAGTGTGGATCATCAGTGAATTTTAATTTTAAGGGAAAAAAAGTGTTTTTTTCATGTTTTAACCATGATTATTTAAAAGAAAAAAACAAACAAACAAAAAAAAAAAACAACAACAGGATCGTGATATTGGGCAGTCTTATAAGCAAAATTGAATCCAAAGTAGAAAAACGAATGTCACTGTTCCCCCGCTCCTCCATGCACTGTTTGTGTTGCATGGCAATAAACGTCGTGCCCAAGTAATTCTGAGTGACGCACAAGGACAAAATGTGCTGTAGCTGGTATCTCTTCGTGTTGGAAGGAACGGGAAGCCATCGGCTCCGCTATTCCCATGTTACTCATCTCTGCCCCATTACTTTTGTGCTGGGAAAAACTGAAAATCTGATAAAAACCTTCTGCTGTCACTGTTTGTGTGCCCTGGCCCCGGCATCCTCCTGCCCGTCTTCGGGGCCCGGTGCCGCCGGGGGCCGTGTGCCCATCCCCGGTGCCTCGCGGTGGCTGCACGGTGCTGGCTGCGTGGTGTGAGCCCGGTGACAGCCAAAGGGCAGAGCGGGGTTCTGCTGAGCCGGGGGGAAGAGCTGCTGCTGCTGACTGCGGGCGGTGAAATCCCTGACGTGTGCTCTTTGTTGTGGGCTTAAGGAGCCTGGAAAATCGGGGAATCGGCAATCCCTCAGCATAATACATGTGAGCTGCAGCACGCAGTACAAATTATGTTGGAAAGCTGTATTATTTTTGAGCCGTTTATCCATGGGTTTCATGGCTACGTTGGTGCTTTCCCATTCAGAAAAAGCCAGGAATGTGGAAGTGCCTGTCCTCTGCTGTGCTCACATCTGGCTGGAAGGCATCTGCTTTATCCTGAGCCCGTCCCTTAACATTGTTCTTCTCCCAGCTCAGATCTCCACGTTCTGTTTCAGTACTGGAGAGGCATTTTGTTGGTGTTGGGAGTTCACCGACTGGTCCTGGGAGCAGGCACCTCTCGGGGTGGGTCCTGCTTTCAGAGCTCACCCCATGGAGTGAGGCTGCTCGCAGCCCCTCTGCTCTGCTACGGGCCCTGGATCTGACCCCCAGCCTCCACCCTGCCTTCGCCCTGGGACAGGGAAGGCATTTCTCAGACAGAGATCACCCAGCCCACTCAAACACGGCCCAAACACACCTTATTTACTGGTCCCAGAGCAGTAGTCACTGTTTAACAGGAGCTCTTTAAAGCTGCTTTCTGGGCTCTGGGGAAAAGTCCTAAAGCAACAGTTTGTAGGAAATGTATTGGAAAATTAACTGCATGTTCATCAACACGTCATTAACAATTTTCTCACCCTAACAATCAAAATTTCCATGATTGTTTCCATCTTGGGAAAGGTGAACGCAGGGCACCAGGCAGTATGTTCTCCCATCGCTTGCTTGCGGCACTGCTGGTCCCAGGGGGCTGCAGCCTTCCTAGCGAGTGGGGACAGCAGAGAAAAGGCACCTGGCACATCTGGGAGCATGTTTACAGCACAAAGTCCAACAACATTCAGTCCTAAAAGTGATTTATTTATTTATTTTTATTTTTTAAAGAAACAGAAACTGATGCCATTTGTGAATCCCTTTTGCAACTCTCATTTTTCTTTCCTTCTCCTTCCCCCTCTCCTTGGCCACCCGGTGCAGTTTATGATCTCTTCTTTGTTTTTTGACATCTCTTTCATTCTGTGTCAGATTTCTGTGCTGCACAGGGAACATCCCTTTCTTTTGGATGCTGGCCTCTGAATGCTAAAGATGCCAAAGCTTAATTTTCCTTTTACTTGCATGGGATAAATGTGAAGACAACCCCCCACAATTTTTGATGAGTCCTAAGTGAGTTATCTTACAGCCTGCCATTCTCTTTGTTGCTTCCTATGAGTAGTGACAGCCAGAATTAGCAGATAACTTGGCTGATGGTCCCCAGAGCAGCACTACTGAAGGCTGGCAGGCTGGGTGTTCGTAGGGATATGTGTAGGCTGCGGAGCTGGCTTCCCAAATCGGTCCCTGCCCGCAGGTGTCAGGACAAGGGGCTGCTCCCCAGCTTTCTGTGGGGTCACCCCTCCACGTGCTGTGGCTCCGACCCACAGACTCCATTACAGGCAGGAGGAGCGAGGTCAGGCAGCAGCTTATGTTCCTGGAGATACAGCCAGGGTGGGGGGCTGCAGGGAGACCCAAGCTGAGGAAGATCCCAGAGCAAGAACCCAAGTCGTTCGTATGGTTGTGATGTTCGCTACAATGATGGGGAAAAAGCGCATGGTGAACGCAGCAAGAGGACAAGTTCAGTTCTCAGCCGGCCCTGAGGGACTGACCTCTGCAGGGATGGAGGGAGGTGAGGTTTTCGTTTGAAAGTGTGTGGAGCTGGAAGGTGCACCTGTGAATCATCAACACAGAATTCTTAATTAAAGATGTGTTGGTGGAGGAAATTATGCAGAGGCAAATGAGAAGCAAAGGCAAACCAGGCAGTTTGCTGAGAACTGCACAGAAAATTAACGACGGTGTTGGAGAGGATTCTCCAAATGCCAGGCTGCAGGAGAGATCTTGTGCAAATGTGTGGAGGTCAGGGGAGTGGCGAGAAGCTGCCTGTGTCCCTGTGTTAGCAGGGCTGCAGGCCGGGCATCCTGCCCTACGGTGGGATGGGAGGCTCCTGGGGGGAGCCTGGGGGCTGGGATCGAGGCTGGTGATGGTCTGGGGACCCACATGCTCCTGGTGCAGGTTGCTTTGCCACCCACATTTTAAACGTGCTGGCTGGGGCAGGCTGTGGGTGCTGCGGGGCTGGGGCTGCCCTGGGCCGGCAGGGAGAGGCTGGGACGCGCGGTCCTCGCTCCACAGACGGCGTGCCGGGCAGTCCAGGTCGATACCATCAAGGTGAACATGCCCTCTGGTTAACAGCCGGGGAAATGTTTTTCCATTTCTTTCTGTTTTTATTTGCATTTATAACCCTAGCAAGTGTTCAGGACAAATGGATCTAAAAAAAAATCAATGCCTGTAAGCTGTTATTGTGGAAAGGCCACAGGCATTGCAGTAGACCTTATGCTTATAAAGTCTTTGAGGATCTCAGCAGACTCGTGATAAGGTCTCTTAAATTTCCTACATGTTTTCTGCATGCCTACCATGCCATTCAGCCCTTCGGTTCCCTCCTTGGCTCCCTGTATCCAACATCCCAGCTCTCAGGCAGGAGTGAGGCCAGGACGCGCTGCCTGCACTGACCCCTGGGGTCCCCGTGCCCTGCAAACGCTGTGCCAGGTGAGCACCGGGGTTGGGTTTTGGGAAGCACAGACCTGGTGCTGTGGTGTTGCTGCAGACCCCCGTGGGAGCAGCAAAGCCCAGTGCCCTGGGTGGGCACTGCCCCTGCCTGCACCCCACCGAACCGCTGCTGCGGCACCCCCAGGATTGCCCTGGTGTGGGCAGGGAGGAGCTGTGTGTGTCCCCTGCTTCTCTGACCCCAGCACTCTCTAGACTTGGTTTACTGGTGGGATTTTAAATCGAGTAACGTAAATAACCTATAATTCATGTCTGTGTACATAAATTCTTCTGTAACAGGGTAGTGGTGATAGTGTAAAGTTATTTTATCACTCGCTTGGACATAAAGTTCAGAGCAAACTAATCAGGAAAAACTGATGTTGCCAGTAAAAAGCTGTACAAGTGTGGGTGTAATGTATGAGCCAGGGGAAATAGTGGAACAGAGGGAAGATTCCTAGGCCCTGAGTCAGCGTTAGGGCAACAGTTCTGGTGTGGGGCATTGTGCTTGGCCCTGGGGCAAGTCCTTGCCTTGGCAGGGCTGAACGCCTAAGATGTGCAGCAGGCAGCAGGTTTGTTCCAAGGTCTGGAAGCAGCTCCTGGGCAAATCACACCAATGGTGTCACTTTGTGTCTGTACCTGTGTAACTGGAAGCTGAACCTGTCCCGGGCCGGGGTGCTGCACCCCACGGTATGTTGTGTCTGCGAGCATCCAGCAGCTCTGCAGGGCGGCTGCAAGGTCCCGAGTGCTCCGGCAGCTTGGACACCCCTGCCAGCCCCTGGCGGTCTGTGGGGATGCCCAATTAGGCTGATGAGCTCATTTCCATCTGCGGTCAGTGCAGTTATGTTTATGACTGCCATAATTACATGCACAAGCTATCTGTTCCCATAGCGTTGATCATCAAGCCCTAAAATGAGAGTAGGGTTTCTTAAACCTCTCTTCTGCTTAAAAGAGTTGATTTAATTCTTGTCCCTGCTTGCAGAAATTGGTACTATGTACATGATGAGCATGAACAATATACGCAGTATATTGCCTGTGGGAAACATTGTAGGGAATGGTGATGGTAGGGTGTATTTGAGAGCCAAAAGGAGCTGCAGAGATGTAGAAATGCGCTCCATCAAGTGTAATTCATCCCAGGATGAGGTGGGCGTGTGCACATCATGGGGATCTCTGTTGGACACCTTTGCTACAGGACAGCGGTTGCGTTATCGTGCTGCTGTCTCCTCGCTCGTCACGGCTGCTGCACCAGGGCCGTGCCCACTCCTCGGGCTGCCTCTCCTCCGTGAAGTCACTGCCCTGAGATCATCTCTCAGCCTGTGGCACCTGGCTCGGGGACTGGGGGCTTTGGGCACAGCGGCTCTGCACAGGCAGATGTTTCAAGCCAGTCTGCAGTATCGCTGTGTATCTCCAACATCAGTCTGCAGTACAGCTGTGTATCTCGGTATATCTCCTGGCTCCCACCAGCCTTTCAGTGTTTCCATTTGTATGAATGCTGAAACCTTCCTGCTCACAGGGAAAAACTGTTTTCTGGGGAAAGTCCTCCTGAGGCAGGAGGCCTGAAGCACTTTATCAGCTGTACCTGGGGTATGCTGAGGTGGTCGGCCCTGTGGTGAGCGCTGCTGGCAGTGGGGGAGCTCCCCAGCAGCGCTGCCATCCCTGCCAGCTTTTGCTCCTGCTGCTTTTTGGGGAAAGCAAACAGTCCAATTCCCTCGGAACTGCTCCAAAATGGTATGTTTGTGTATATACAAGCCCTTTTTCAATGAGATGGCAGGAAATAACCAGCACAGGGAGTGGTGCGAGGTGCGGGAGAAGCAGCACTGAGTAGGTGCAGACCTGTGCAGTCCTGGCATGTTACCGGAGTTTTTCACCCGGTTTCCATTTCAAGGACAGCAGCGTGCCCGGGCTGGGCTGCCTCTGCCTGTGGAGCTGCAAGTGGGGATTTGTAGGTTTAGTCTGTGTCTGTGTTTGGATACACATCAGTAAATATTTTTGCTTTTGAATAGATGCTCCAAGTCAATTTGTTCAGGTCGCAGTTTTGGGTTATGAATTCGAGATCTGCTGTGGGGAGATGCTGGCTGTCGAGGGAGCTGGGCTGTGTGCTGGAGCTGTGGGAGCTGGGATCAGCTCCTGGGACAGGGCACTGCCTGTGTGTCTGTGCCTCCTGCTTTTTGGGTCATCCTGACAGCAGTGTGGCTGTGTGCAGCCTCTATAGATGTCTCGTAGCTGGTCCATAGCCCCACACGTGGGGGTTCATCCACCCACCCTGCACGGTGCCAATCTGGCACGAGGAGCCAAGACACTCTTAATTTCACAGCTGTGCAAATTTGGGTGCCTGGTGGAAAACCCACAAAGCTAGCATGGCTAGCCAAAGATACCAATGTTATTTATACAGCACAACTCCCTCAGTACCTCTGTCAGTGCCCATAGCTCTGGGTCACCCAGCTGGTAATTACGGGCTCTGTGGGGTGGGCTCTGCTCGGAGCAGGCTGGGCCAGGCAGTGGTCAGTGCAGCCCCCAGGCCCCCTCGTAACGCCCAGTCAGCCACAAATAGCGACCTTCCTGCTGCTTCTGGGGGGGAACTCGCTTTGTTTTACTGCGAGTGTGTCACCGTGGTTCCAGTCAGCCTAATGAGTCCGTGGTCATAACTCATTTTCCTTACTTTCTGTGCTTTTTCAACTGTATAGTTACATAATGTAATTATCTTGTATTTTCATTTGATGACCCTGTTTTATTAGTTATGCTGTGCTAATTACTCTGCCTCTGTGTTGATAATTGGTTCGTATTATGATAATAGGTTAAAGATCACAAATTACACTTAGCACCTCCTCTTATGAGCTGTTATTAACTTGTTCTGTAGCCCACTGAAGACTTTAAACTCAGTTTAAAGCTCCCATTGCCTGCGTAGAGATAATGTTGTAGCTGTGATAAATGCGATAAAATCCTCATCTCCGTGCCCCTTCAGATTTCTCTGCAAATGCCTAATTATTCCTCTCCACAACTAGACCCACTCTGATCTTGCTCTGAAATAAAAAGCCAATCTATTATGTCTTTTTAAAAAGGAAGGCAGTGACCTGTCTGGGGGTTCTGGGACCAGGTGGAGCCAGGGATGCTGCTGCTGCCCCCATCCTGACTCCGTGCCTGGGGGTGTTCGGCTTCCCCACCTCACCCTGGGACACACAGGCACCTGCTGGGGCCTCTCAGCGTGTGCTTTCACTGCAGCACGGCCTCAGTGGTCTGCAGAAGCAGGTCCCTGATACGAGAGAATGAAACGTGTCCTTACAAATGTCATCGTAGCAATCGGTGAGACCTTGCCAAAAATTTACCGGTAGCTTCTTTGACTGTCAAAAATGGAGCAGAGGAAAATTGCACAATCCCATTTAATTTCCACGTTTAATTCTCATAGCTAAACTTCTGAATTTCTCTAAGTTTGGGTTAAAAAAAAATATAAAGGCAGTGTCACTATTTAAGGTTAGTTTCATCTTGAATCTTGAGTGCCCAGGAGAGCACAGACCTGCTCAGGAAGCGGCTTTGGTCTCACCCTGAACTTACAGCGCACTTGTACTCTGTCTTTTAAACCAAGATCAGCATCTCAGCTTCTGAAAGATGCAAATGCACTTACATTCTCTCTTCTGAATTTCACAGGTTTAGAAAGACTAAAAATACAGTGTATAAGACAGAAAAAAATTACCAAAATGTATGTATAATTACTGAATATGTAGCACCAGAAATAGGAAACAAAAGAAAAAGCTGTTAATAATTGGGAAGGAATTAATTAATCTGGATAAATTTAGTTAAGCAGACATTAAACGTTTTAACAGAGTATAAGCTGTCTTTTGTCTTCTATGTGGAAACGTTCCCTGTTATATTTGTGGGTGCTACCTCGAGATTTGTGTTAATTTCAGTTTTCATTAACTACCTGTAATTGAATAATCACGTGGTGTAATATGTTCCCATTTCTGTAAAACTTGAAGATGGAGAGGAGACCGGACCTCAGGAAGCAGTCAGGGAAGAGGGGCAGGGCTCGGTGCAGCCCTGGGCTGGTTGTGCCCCGCAGGGCCCAGCAGGCGCCGATGGTTGGCACTGCGGGCGCTGCTGCCTCCGGCGCTTGTGGTCAGGCTGGGACCAGCGGGTCAGGAGAGCTAAGAACACAAAATGCAGCCACCAGGAAGGGCAAGCCAGGGCTGTTTGTCACAGCAGCAAGCGTGTCTGCCTGTGCTATGCTGGTTTTTGGTTTTGGTTAATGTCTTCTGTTAGGATATGCACTAGTTTATCACGAGTGGCGGAGCATTTAGCATTCGTCCTCCTAAATCACATTGTCAGTGTTTGTAATTCAAGCTAGTAAAATAGATGTGAAATCTTCTGTGGTAGACCTCACAGGGCCATAAAATGTGGGAGGTTTCGTTAGGTTTAATTAATAACGTGCAATGGTCCCCGTCGGACTCCTTCCTCGCAGTTCACCAGCTGCCTCCCTTGCCACGCTTGCCGAGGCGATGCCGTCCCTCGGAGCAGAGGCTGCTTTTCCTGAGGCTGGCTCAGGGTGTGTGAATGGGCTGGGGAAGGGGATGCTTGGCAAAAGCAAATCTTAGCCTGGTCCCGGTGAAGCAGGGAAATCAGTCTGGTCCCTGTGAAGCAGGAAGGCCCCACAGGATGGGGCCAAGCGCTGGAAGCATGGTGCTCCCTTCCACCCACTGGAACATGGTCCTGCGAGGAGGGAGGGAGTGCCGAAGGGTTGTGGTAGGATCTGAACAACAGGGTGTGAGAGGGAGCTCGAGAACAAAGGGGAATTGATCAGAGACCAAAATAGGACACGCTTTGCCTTTCTGATATTGATTTCGCTAAGGCTGTATCAAGTGGAGCTGGTATTATGTAAGGCAAAGAATTCAGAGAACAGCTCTGGCTGATTGGCTTAGAAATAAGGCAGCCGCTCATGTAGGCAAAAAACGCAGTAGCTAATACAGCAAGGTCTTTTTATATTTCAACAAGTAATGCGTTTTTGTTTAAAGGAAAGAACAGACTATTTATTACTATTCAGAAACTGGATGCCATTAGCAGCTGTGTAAATTAGTGTATCTTCATTGACTTCAGCAGAAATAAGCCGATTCATCTCTTCCAAGAGACTGGTTATATGGGACTTAATTTCTTTTTGAGCTGATATATTTGTTAGTAATTATTTGTAGGGTTCAGACAGTACCCATCAAATGTTTGCTTACTGATCTGCACAGCAGTCTTTATAAGTGGAGGAGCTGCGATGGCACTGAGCCGCAGCCGGCTGCCTGCGGGCCAGGGAGGCAGCACCGTGCTTTACCTGGAGGGCTCCGGGTTCAGCTCCAGGAGTGCTCATGAGATGGGCCTCAAAGATCAAGAGATTGGGTTGATTCGGAACACAAGCACCAAATGGATTTCGTTTTTAAATCATATGTGATAAAATGTGCATAAGGTAAATGTTATATGGCGTAAATTGAAAGAACCTGTGGTGTTTCTGCCAGTGTGGCTGTGAGGATGTCCCGTGCATTACATGTTGTGTATAAACTTTCAGAAAATGGGCAGGGACAGATGTAGAAAATGTGGAAAATGAAAGCAACTCCCCTTGCTTGTTATTGAAAGGCAAGATGCTGAATCTCACTTACTATTTCTTGTTTCCAAGGGGGTTTTAGCCTCAGATAATTGTTGGAGTCATTCTGGAAAAGGAAACGTGCCTTTTGTTAGTATTTTCTCCTTCTAAATTTCTTTATTTGGAAGTCATAGACACTCCTGTTTCTTAGCCAATGTAAGGAGGGCTCCCTGCCACTGCCCCTGGGCTCGTGGCTGGCAGCAGAGCAAAGGGCTGTGAAAGCCCTGCTGCCAAGCTGCCGTACCAAAATCCCACCGACCCACCTGTGCCTTCGTGCTGTACATCCAGCACTCACTGCCCATGTTGGTGGGGGTCTGGTTTTCTGAAAGCTGGTACAGGAAAGAGATGTGGGAGGCAGGTGGCCTTTACTCTAGGTACCTCCTTAGACAAAATGACTCCCAGGAATGGGCTCCCGTGGTGCTGGGAGGTGTGCACACTGCCGCGGTGTTTGTTAAATTTTGTCCTCTGCCAGGTTGGGCAGCCTGAGATCGCCACAGGGCTGGCTTTTCCCTGGAGTTTGGGATCTTGGGAGCATCGTATGCAGAAACGACAAAACTAGACACATACAGGTGGATGTTGGGTATTATTTTCCATTTTATTGTTATTGTATTAAACGCTGCTACTGTAGAAACAAACGTGTTGTGCAATAATTTGGTCAAGAGCCAAGAACAGCATCTGCATTTGCATTCTGTGAATTAGAAAGCAATCTGTTGCTAGAGGGAAGCTTGTGTATTCATTTCTAGCTCAATGTACTCTTGAGATATTTCACTGAAAATCCAGTGTGTCGACGGCCTTTCCTTCCTTATGCCTCAGATAAAAATGACCATACAGGTGCACTCTGAAAAGAGCAATTTATAGCTTCTTGTGTCACTTCCCATTCTTGCTCTGGAGAAACATCTGTTTTGAGATGGTTCTGGGGAAAACCAGATTTTTGTATGAAGCTTTTATTTTTTAAAACTAAATGCTTGGATTGCTTTATCTTTCTGTTTAGAAAAGGGCAAATTTTTTCTTAGATTCTTTCTGACAGGTATAATATACCAAGCGGTGCAATAAGATCATATCCATTCTGTTTGCAGCCAGCACTAAGGTTTTTATTATGACTGAGAGGATTCTGACAGTGGGCAGTTTGGCCTGGGGGCATTCTCCTGGCTGTTTGTTTCAGTCTGTGCTGGGGGGATATGAGGAAAGTTTGAAGTTCCTTAGGACTGAACTGGATTCACAGCCTGCTGCAAACTGGTGTCACCTCCCACTTGGTACTGCAGGAAAGGGGACTTGGGGTGATGCTGAGGTGCAGCCCCTACATGCCTGGATTAGCTCTTCACATCGTGAGGCTCCTCAAGCACCTTCCCTGAACGTGGTCTAGATTTTGTTGTGTGGCAGTATAAAAGTTGTGATAATCCAGGTGATGAGACGAGAGGAAATGGCCTCAACTTGTGCCAGGGGAAGTTTAGGTTAGGTATTAGGAGAAATTTCTCACTGAAAGCGTTGTGCTGCATTGGAACAGGCTGCCCAGGAAGCGGTTGGGTCACCATCCCTGGAGTTTTTCAAGAAATGTGTACATTTAGAGCTCGGCAGCATGGTTTAGTGGTGGACTTCTGTACAGGGTTAACAGCTGGACCGGATGATCTCAGAGGTCTTTTCTGACCTAAATGGTTCTCTGAAAATTAAGCTGTCCTGAGCAGGTTTGCATTGAAAGCTTTAAGTACATCCACAATGGATGAAAAAGAAACTACGCTGCAATTGCCCTGCGGACACCTTCCTGTACGCTGCTGGGGTTCATGGGCCAGTAGTGCCATGGGCCCGGGCAGCGTTCGGACACACAACGCTCCCTGCGGCCGGGAAGCACCGCGCGGTGGTGGTGCCAGCAGCCTGCTCTTTTCCCTGTGGGCACCTCAAAATGCTGCGATGGTGACAGCCCTGTAAAGCATGCTCAGACTCTGCTCCCAAGAGGGCAAAACCTGAGTTTCTATGGAAGTGTCTGTACTTGGAAATGACAATAGGTGTCTGAGCCTGTAAGTAGCAGCTGGGACGGCGAGTGCTGTTGTAGCGGGTTTTATAGATGGTTTGTGCTGGAGTAATGCTGTACGTGACCTAGATATGAGGATGGCAAGTGAGGACTTTAAAAATGATGCCCATTGCTGTTCTGCCCTGGAATAAAATCTGTGGTGATGACTCTTCCCACCAAGCCTCGAGCTGCCCTGGCTGTACTGTACAGCATTGCTGGCCACGTCGGCCCTGAGATGGCAATTTCGGGCTGCCTTGATTAAAGTGCTGGGAAGCTGGGAGCTGCTGCTCGCTCTGATGTAACTGAACCACAGATGTGTACGCTGAGTAGTTTTTCCTCCCACTCTTTCAACTAAAATAAGCAAACCATTGCAAGTGACTGAATTCAGTGGAGCAAAAGGAACGGCATAACAAAGGGGAGCAGTACCAGCGAAAGGCAGCCGGAGGCTGTGGGCACCTCTTAAATCGTGTCTCTTCTGTGTCCTCTGCTGCATCAAAAGATGAAAGCCTCCTATCTCCGTTCAGTCTTACTAATTAAACTGGTCTGCAGCTCCCAGCGCGGCAGCTGGATCAGCCCAGCCTCTGCCTTTAGCCTCTCTGCCAGGCTGCACCGCAAGATAATACAGGCTCCGGGAGGGTTTTTGAAAGCATGCTGCATTAACTCGCGCTGCTTCCCTTCAAGGCAGGGATTAGAGCGAGCCGAGTCCTTGGTGCCTTAGAAAAGTCTCCCTCTGAGCTGTCCGGAGCATCACACAATGGCAGGGGTAAAACAAAGGGCGAAAGCCCCAGTTTGGGCAAATTGCAGTAGCAGCAGAGCTGTGGCAGTACAGACCAGGAGGGAACCTGGCCCAAGGTGAGGAGGCAGTAAAGGGAACAGCCCTCCCGAAAAACATAAACGTTAATTGTTATGCAGAAGTGGTCCAATATTTTTCAGCTCTCAAAGATCAGTGCTCATAACTTTCCCATAAAAATTGCAGATGGACAATATTTTTTACTTGCATGAATTGCAAATGAAGGCATTTTTCTCACTCTCATATGAAACTTTGAAAGAGAACATCTTGAAATAAAACCCTGGGGCTCTGTGCAGGTTTGGCTGCACTGGTGCTGGTTATGGGGTTCCCTCAGCTTTTCCTGTTCTTTGAACCATTTACCCCAAACCATTGGGCAGGACCTCATGCTCCCCTCCTCTCCTCCCTATGGCAGGGAGGAGTCACGGCAGGTCTTGGGTCTCCTCTTGAGCTCAGCCCAAGCAGGCGTCAGCCCCACGGGCTGCGATCGCCGGACCTCAGGGTGCAGTGCAAAGCCTGCAGGTGCTGGTGGAGGACTTCAGTGAAGTGGGATCCTGCCCCAGATGCCGGGTTTCTTTCACTGTGGAAGAACAGATCCTGATTTTGATGCCTTTTTTTATCAGCATCCCTGGAGGTTTTATTTACTTCAGCTGCTTTCTTTGCAAACTGTGCCGATTCATTTAGCTGAATCCTTGTCAAGTTGCTTGAGCTAAAATTGAGATGCAAATGTATAGCAGCTATTCCTGCTTTTTTCAGATGTAGAGAGCAGGCATTGGAAAGATAAATCGCTGTAGTTCCCTTTAAGCACATATTGCTGAGGAGCAAACACTAAAACATCAAAATAAAGCTTTTTTCTCCTTCACTCTTCTTAAAGCAAGAATATAATTATGCTCTGCAGATCTCACAAGAGCACAGATCAAAGCAATTAAGTAATTGCTGTTGGCATTTTGACTGGGGCTGAGTGGCAGCACAGTGCTCACACCACTGCCGGGGACGTGGCCGTCGCGCCGAGCAGCTCCCCAGGGCCTGGACCGGGCTCGCTGGTGCGCAGGAGCCGGAGGGCGAACGGGGCTGCCCTCTGCAGCAGGACTCGTGTTCAGAGCTGGAAGTGTAGGGCTAGGGGAAACGCCCAGGGGCTGCAGGTAAGGGGATGCTCCTGCGGGAAGTCTCTCGCAGCTCAGCTGCTTGGCTCTCTTCTCATTATCACAAAGCCTCTGAATCTCGGGGTGTCTGAAGTGCAACTTCCTTGGCTCCTGCTTTCCAGTAGGGCAAACTGGGTCCTAAATCCAAGCATGAGGGACCATCAGGTTGGTATTTGGCAATGGGCACTGGGTCACTTTTACTAGGAAAAGGAGACTGAGCAGAGATAAGACTGACCATAACTCTTCACATGGGAAGACCTCATGCAAAAAATAAGTCGCTTCAGAATTGAAAGCATTTTATATTTCCCCACAGAAATGTTCCTGTATTCTAAAAATAAACTCATTCCCTTCTTGCCTTGCTCCTCAGTGTGTGACCCTTTCTCAAGGCAAGTTAGGGCATCACTTTGTTTCTAATTTTAGGGAAAATTCCTGTTCCGACTCACATGATGATACTCGATAGACTCGGTGCCACTGCTCCTTCCTGGCACTGCCGGTGCCCTCGGGGTGCCGGGGGAGCTGGGGGGGTCCCAGGGGCTCCATCCCACGGGGCCGAGCTGCCTGGGGCTGCCTGGCAGGGGGCAGAGCTCCTGGCTGCCTGTCCCTGCCTGCCCCTTGTAAGGCAGCAGAAGGAGAACCACGAGCTGCGGGAGGAGAGATGGAAAGAGAGGATAAGAAGGAAATGGCGTGGTCCAAACAGGGGTGGTAGGGGCGAGAGAGCTCGGCTCATGTCCCTGGTTCCTGCCCAGCTGGACCCAGGCGTGGAGCTGCCCCCGGGCTGCTCAGGGAGCATTGCCCCTGCTCACAGCCCATAGCACACGTGGGGCTCCCTCCAGAGTGTCTGACCCGCAGAGGTGCTGTGCTGTCGTGCTGCTCCTGTCCTACAGACTGAGGGAATTTGGGCACCGCTGAAGCCCCTCGCAGATGCGGGAGCTTGGTGGCATAACAGGGGCCTGGCCTTAGGATGCACAGAGGGAGCCTTTCACAAACACGGGTGTGAAAATAGATTGCTGCTTGTCTTGGCTTAAATTCAAAATCTTAATGCGGAGGAAAAAATAATTCATAAATGATGGTCTTTGTCATTTGTACTTCTTCCCAAACTGTAGCAGGAAAGCTCTCAAACTGTGGTACGATGCCATTGGATTGCCAAAAAAAGTAGTTTTAAAATCAAAGTTTCTCTGAAATGAACAAGAATATTAATTAAAACATGTAATTGTGGAGCTTCCTTAGAAAGTAATGATAGGATGCATAATTGTTTCTCTGATTCCTGTTAATCAAGAAAAGAGCCAAAGAAACAACATATTAATCATAAAGGTGAAGATTCTGAAGGACGTAATGATTCACAAGGGCCCAAATGTCACTGATTATCACTGGGAGTTTTACACACAACAGTCTTTTGTGTCTTTCAAAATCTGCCCGAAATGGAAAAACCATGAATCCTTTCTAAATCTGAGCGATGAGGAAAGGATAGCAATTTGTATGCCATAATTGCATGGAGGTTTAGTAATAGGAGGATTTGAGCTTCTATCTGGGCACCTGCAAATCTTGAATTCCTGCCATTGCTGCTGGTTTGCTAAAATAAAAAATGCTTGCCAGATAGCTTGGCTGTAAACTGTTTTACCTTAACTAATTTAGGCTATCCTCTGTCTGCTTTAATCAAAAATCTCTTCAATGGAGCTGGAAATTGTTATTCAGCGGAGTACGCATAACAAAAATGCACTGCTTGCTGCTCCCGGGGAGGCACGTGTCGCAGCACTCCCTGTGACCCCAGCGGGGACAGGATTAAATGGAAGGATTTGCACCTAATTTTTGTGGTTTCAGTGACTGCTGGGGTGTTTATCAGTGCACAGGCAGGAGCTGCAGCGGGGCTGTGCTGTGCCTGGCACACAGTGGGAGCGCTGCCAGTGGGCGCGGGGTGTTGGGCACAGCAGGTCGGGGTGTCCACGGCACCATGTGCCACATGCCTCAAGTACCAGCAGCCACCAGTTAAAGAAACCCAGCAGGTAACTGATTCGTAATTATTGGTGGAAACAGCTGTCTCGACAAGAGCAGGTGGAGACAGAGCCAAGCTGCTAATTCGGCAGAGCAAACCTCTGTGTGGCCACCCAGTGGGACAGGGGCCGGGGCAGCCCCGACTTGGGGCTGTTCCTGCCCCTGAGGGACAGGGAGTGCTGAGACCAGGTTGGCCCAGTGGGTCCTCACCTGCGTTATCTGATGCTCTCCGTATCTCCCAGTTAATTCCCTCCTTTTAGTTTTACTTCTGGTTTGAAAGGTAGTTGTTGAGCGAGCAATAAACATTGGCATTCCAGCAAATGTGTAGTTGAGCTGTCTGGTCCTGGGAAGTCATCTTTTCCTGTTCAGAAGACAAATCCCCACTCCCACCATTCTGCTCCTTCCCTTCATCCCTACTAAAGCTCAAGACCTGCAGTTGTTCCACGCTCCCCGCTGGCCATGCCCGGTGGCCGTGGGTCGGTGGCACAGGGTCTGGGGGCGCTGGGGGCCCGGCAGCTCCGGGGGGCTCAGGGCTGGGACTCGCCTTCCTCGGGGCCGCTGCTGGGCTCTGCAGGCATTGCTCCGAGCGGCTGAACCACAGCACCGAGGTGTTATCAGAGGATGTGCTCTGTGAAGAAACACGGGGGTGGGCATAAACACTGCTGGCTCCTCTGCTGGCTGCGCTCAGCTCACTTACAGCCTGAAATCAGGGCCAAGGTCATTAAATAAGGCAGACCCCAGAGGAGCCAGCTTGCAGACTCCCACGAACCTGGCTTAAAGCTGCCCTCCCCGGGCACACCAGCGTCTGCTCTTCCAGGGCCCCTGGCAGGGTGAGGCCTCATGCTCCCCAGGTCGCCCGGTCCCCAGGGTGCCAACGCTCAGCCCCCGGGGCCAGCTCTCCCGCTGCCTGTGCACGGCGTGGGGCTCACAGGGCTCTGTCTGTAACCAGGAAGCTGCCAACAGCCACAGGAAAAAAAAACACAGAATTTTCTTCTCTTACTGCTAATTAGATCAATAGGGATCTTATTCACCAGTTATTGAGGGAGACAGTTGTAAACTAATTAGGATGCACTCGCTGAGCAGACGTGCTTCCTCTCGGGCCCCTCCATCTCCTGTGTGCAGGAGTTGCCCTGGGTGGCTGCAAGCTTGGATGGCAGCACAGGCCACTTTCGGTTGCTTTTTGTAAGCTCAGTTCCTGCAAAATGCTCGTGCTGCCCATGGTGCTGCAGCAGGGAGATGCGGGAGGTGGTCGGGCTGCAGCCTGCCAGTGGCTGCCTTTAGATCCTTGCCTGTGGACAGCTGTGGAGAGGCAAGAGCTGGCTGAATGCAGCCCGGCAGGGCTGGGTCACCTGGGCCCCCAGCCGCACGTGTAGTGCTCTGCTGCCTGCATAAAGGCAATATAAAGTACCCTGAATATGCACATCCCAATGAGCGCCTGCTGGGATGCTTGCCCATACAGTGATCTATTGCATTAGGCTAATTGGAGAACAATGCTGTTTGCTGTTACAATAATTTTCAGTGTCAAATATTTTACTGTTAATTTGAGCACACGGCTTTCTTTAATGCTGTTTAGGGCTTTGAAGTTAAATTGCAGTTTCATCAGTTGCATGATAAATCATTTAGCAGAATTTCCCAGATGGCTTAAAATTAAGTTTATATTTTCCTAAAAGATTGTCAGTCTCGTTGCTGTGATGGGAGGGGGCTCGAGGACGTCTCACACTTTCCCAGAAGTTCAGGCTCCTCCCTGCAGCCCCCAGCCCAGCTCCTGCTGAGCATTTTGAGGTGGGGCTTGGCCAGGTCTTGTCGAGCTGTGTGTGGTGCTGGTGGCCAGTGCCTGTGGCCAGCTCGTGATACTCCCCACTCAGATTGTCCCTGTTTTACATTTCTAAGCAGCACAGAGTGCTAGTGCAGAGTTAGGACCTGCTTCCAGGGTGGTTTTTGCTCAGGTGAGAGATCTCTCCTTTGAACCATCAGGTTGTAACTTGGCTGACCTCTCCCATTCCCGCAGAGCAGCGCTGTGCAGAAAGCCAGCTGTACTTCAGTTGTCTTCTGAAGAGTCTTTGGGGTGGTTTTAGAAACATGCTTGATCATTAAAGTGCGAACCTGAGAGAGAAAAATCCCGCTCCAAGTGAAAATCTCAATGCTCTTAGCAGATTCATAATGAAGAAATAAAAATAAATGAAATAAATACTCCTGTGAGCATTTTGGTGCTGTGGGGCCACGGGGAGGCAGTTCTTGCTGGTTTTCATTTTGTTGAACACAGTTTCCCGGTGTGCAGAGCAGTGCAGGGGAAGGCAGCAGTGCCAGGGCCGGGCACGGAGCGGAGTGTTGGCCCCAGGAGGCTGGTACATTGTGCTGCTGGCTGCCACTGGAGAGTGGGTCAGCCACAACAACCGGGCCTGGTGGCTTTTAATTCAATAACCACATTGCTTTGATTTGTTTAGGAGTCGCCTGTTGGCTGTGATTACCTCAGAACATGGTAGTGCACAAAGACGCCAGGATTCGGACAGTTTTTCAGGAGGTGGGTGCAGCGTGGCCGTGCCAGACGGCTTTGAGCGGGCGCGTACCCAAGGTGTGTGCCTGGAGGGCTGCTGGGGTCACCCTTCAGTTCCAGGGGAGCAGGCAGTGCTCAGCTGTCCTGCCCCGAGGTTCATTACTGATGGTGCTAGACCCAACACGTGAGGGGTAAACTATGGCATTCCTGAGCACGGCAGCAGCAGAGAGCACTCAGCAGGGCTGCCCTGCCCGCCCAGCGCCCGCCCTGCCTTCACGTGCTGGATCCTTCAGCTAAGCCGCTAGCGGTGGGCTTCAGAGGCAGGGCTGGTAATGCAGCCCGCCTGCTCGTTAGCACGCTGCTTCTGATGACCTGGATTCAGCTCCAGGCTCAGGTTAATTGGGCAGTGTCAGCGGTGTGGCTGCCTTCGAATCCTGCTTTCTGCCTCTCACGAAGCTGCCAAGCGTGACTCCGCAGCTGCTGACTGCGGGGTGGGTGGTGGTGCTGGGACGGGAGGTTCCCAGCCTGAGCTGAGGGCTTGCTGCCCTAGGGGGTACCCCCCGTGTGCCTTCTGGTATGGAGACACACACGTGTAATGGTGGGCACAGGGACATTGCCTGTGTTCAGCCGCTTGTGCAGCCTGGCACCAGCACAGGGCCGGATGCTGGTGCCTTTGGTCCTGTCTCTGTGACAGCTCAGTCGTGCCTCAAATTCTGCTAGTGCCACACAGGCTCTGAGAGCATCACCAGGACCGCGGCTCAGCTCTGCTGGCTCTTCCCTGGGCATTAACGGCTGCCTACAGCACACGGCTTTTCCTTTCACCCTTATTCAGAATGTCTCAGGGCTGCCAGGCGTGGTCTATCAGCTGGCGGTGGGCTCCTGCTGTGAGCTGTGCTCCCTGCAGCCCCCAGGAGCTCTGAGCTGTGCGGTGCAGACGTGTGGGGTGTCAGAGCTCGCCTGGCCTCGTGTGGAGCTGTGGGACACAATGGGGCTGAAAATCGATCTGGGTCTGGCTGTGCTGGCCAAAGGCACCCTCAAGCCCCACGTGGTGCCCAGAGGAGAAGTGCCTGATAGCATGTCGGAGCAATTGTCCCCAAGCAGAGGCTGGGGACGATTCCAAGGCTGGTTCAGCTGCGGTCTGGGACCTGCTGCTCCCCCAGGAGCACCCGATGTCCCCAGGGGCACATCCTGTGCAGAGGCACGTGCTTTGGAGACCAAAAGGCACTGGGAGAGAAACACCTTTTGGGGCAGAGGTGAGGGACAGGGGGGCCACCTGCTGCCACCCTGAGTGCTGGGCTGTGCCTGGGGACAGGATGGGAGCACGTCCATGCAGCCTGGCCGCGAGTCCTGTGTGCGCTGCTTCACGCGCTGAGTTCCTTGCCTCAGCCCCGGCACTGTCTCCAGTGCTTTCATAACTGCTCCAGCGAAGCCATCAATATTTAAGGAGGCTGCAACTGCTCATTTCCAGAGCTCCCTGTACGCAGGCAGCAGCATTTTGCCAAGCATATGCTGCCGCCCTGCACATAAAACTTGTGCTGGGCCCTCCTCCCTTTCTTTTTCCTGGGCTGGATTTGACTCTTTTTATGTACATCCTGAAATGAGGATACCAGAAAACATATATTAGACCAATAACCATATCATAAATATGTATTTGCACTGGAGTGGACAAATACATCTGCTGAATTATTTTTTTAAACAAAGTAAATTCATGGGCTAAATTATTCAGTGATTAATATTTGACCAGTTGCAATGTATGCAGAGTTATCTTAATACGTTTGTAGACCAAAAGCGACTCAGTAATACACAGTGTTTGTTCAATATTTCTTTTACGGCTGTTAAATATTAAGGGCCTGTCGGTCATGTGCACTGAGGCCCCATAAATCATTTTGACTCTATAAAAGGGGCCTTGAAGCAGAAGTAAATTACTTTGGTGCTTATTTTATGGCCCTCATACGCAGTAAGAGAGGCATAAAAAGGCATAATGCGTGTGCGAGAACCTGGCTGGGCTGTTTTGGGCTCGGTGGAGCTTCCCAAATAACAGGCTCCCCGCGGTAACGTGGGGCTGTGCCGTGCATGTTGAGCAGCGGGGCGGCTCAGCGCCTGCCCCATGGCTCTGGCTCCCCATGGGTCCCAGTGTGGGGTGACCCCACTCCAGGGGCTGAACTGGGCTGCAATGGCTCAGGGCAGCTCATCTGCAGTCCTCAGACCTTGTCTTTGATGTGCGTCAAACCCGGAGTGTTTTTAGGCTCGGCAAGTCGTTGGCCTGTGCTCCTCAGAGCCCCTTTCACCCAATTCTAGAGGACCAGGCACCTGCTGCACAGAACAGGCTCAAACAAGCCAAACGCTGCCCCAGGGCCATGCTTTGTCCCGAGGATGCCGTGCTCCATCTCGCTCAGGTCACTGCTGCGGGGCTGGGTCCTGCTGACCTGCACTCTGCCTCGTGGTGTACCCCAGGAGGCCCCTTCCCTTCGCACTAAAGCCCATCCTTTCTAAGGCTAAATAACTGTAACAAAACATGTGCGTCTTTCCCAAATGCAGGTAGCGTGTGCACTAATTTTATTTTCATTTAATGTGAGAGAAATCCAGCAAGATTTGCCGGGCAGGTGAGGAGAGAACTCTTTTGCCTGCGGTGTCACTGGGATATCGTAACTAGCGCAAATGGCTTGGGATCTGGTCACAGTGATGGAGCAGGCCTTTGGCAGTAAATTATTCATGTAAAAGGCTAATGCAGAAAACATCGCGGAGCTACGCCAAAGTACACGTTGGTTATTTGTTATGCGTGACTGTAGCACAGATGAACGATTGCTTTAGCTTGTTTTTTTTGCTTTAGAGTTTAGTTGCAGACCTGTATATCTCCAGTGCTTGTTGTAGCACCAACGCAAGTACCCATGACATAAAACTTCGATGTATTAATTAAATAGCTTGCATTAGACATTAATCTCCCATGGTAAATACTAGCTTGCTCTATTTCTGGCCTGTGGCTGAGTGCTGGGAGGAGCTGTGCGAGCGGCGCACCGCGATGTGTGCGCCCTGTGCCACATTACATGGGTCTGACACCTCCATTCCGAGGTTACTCGCTGGGTTTGCAGCTTCTTGTGATCGCTGCAGAGCTGTCAGAAACAGAGTCCCCTGGAAGCAGGAGGTGCTTTTGGCCGGAATCACATCTGGCTGACAGCAGCTCTACGAGGGGGCAAGGCCACCGGCTTCCAGAGATGGGTAAGAGCGGAGCTGGGCTGAGTCAGGCCCCAGCAGCTCGCAGGGAAGAGGAGAGCAGTGTGAGAAGCAGCTTTTCTTACACTGTGACATGCTGAGATCAAGCTGAAACATTTAGACGCTTTAAACTGCAGTTTAGGCTTTATTTTTTTTTTCTTTTTTTTTTTTTTTTTTCCAATATAACTGTGATATTTCTATTCCTCTGCAGCACTTATAACAGGGCTCACTGCTTGCCTCATCCTGATTTTGGCCAAGCAGTGCTGGGTGAGGCTGGAGCCGTGCCCTGGGGAGCAGAGCTGCACGTCCCGGCCACACCGGGTGCTGCCACAGCTCCCGTCAGGGCTGAACCCGGGTCGGATCGCTCAGAGAACCAGATCTGAGTCTCCCAGCCGATCAATCAGTAAAGACCATAAAACGCCCAAACAAGTATCTTGAACAGCAGGTCACGGATGCCTTTAGAATATAATTTGTGTTTCCTGAATGAAGTACATAGACCGCAGCGTCTGGTTTTGTGTGCTGGCACCAGAGACTGATGCAGGTCACAGACGTGCCGTGGTCGGTGGCACAGCCCGTGCTGGGGGGAGCAGAACTTCCCCGTGCCTAGGGCCCAGGGGGTGCTGGGGAGATGGGTGACAGCCCCCATGCCCACGGCAGGGCACAAACAAACACAAGCTGTATCTTCAGTCGTTCCTCTGCTCCACCACTTGAAGCAGATGGAGGTGATGCTGGCTGATTTCAGGGCTTCTTCAATACCTCTGTCCTTTAACACGATGACAGCAAACCTGGCTGGTGGATATTGCTGTCTAGGTCTTGCTTCCCACCTGGGGAAGTTTCCCTTTCAACATCTGCAGGTCTCCTTGTGCAAGCACAGCAGTCACCCCCTGGCCGTAGCCAGGTTGCTGCTCCTGCTCCATGGCGAACCTACTTGGTGCCGCCCTGAGGTGTCGGTACTAAACCTGGGAGGCCTGGCACAGCAGCCCTGACCTTCGCTCTGTATGTATTTTTGATTTCCTCTGAAGATTCTTTTAGACTCTGCCTGCCTTCACGATCTCCCTTACTAGCTTTAGGATAGCTGCGAGGCGTAGTGGTTCCTAAAGAGCCAGTGACTGCGAGGCAGAGCACAGAAGTACATCGCGATGCTGCAAGTGCAGCTGCTGTGCTCTTTTGAAGTCTTTCAGTCAGTAGAAATGCTCACATTATTTCCAGAGGGATTAGGATCAGGCCTTTACATAGCTGGGAACTTACTTAAATTTTCAACATTTCTTCTAGGTCAAAGGACAGTTAGTCCAATTTTCCCATGTTTGATGCATTTCCACACTACAGCTTGTAGAAAAATCCTTCCAGTATAATTATTTTGAATACATTTGTAATGCTCTGAGATTTCCTGTGAATACAATTTTCATCCACAGAGATACTGGACTCATAATCATTGAGATTTTCTGCTTTCTTATGGAGAATTTGTATGGAATTTAATAATGCTGATGGCAGTAGACTCTCTATAAATGGCTCAGAAAAACCTACAGAATATAATAGGAACCAATAGCATCTCTAAAGAGTTCTTGCATCCTCCTGTAGAAATATATGGAAGAAAGAATGTTAGATTCTGTAGGAAAAAAAATAAATATATATATATATTTTCTTCTATGAATGCAGAGCAGAGGTGGTTAATTAGAGGTTTAGTTAACCAAACTAGATTAGTATCCCCAAACTGATCCAACCCAGTATGCCACCTCAAAACAATAAAAACTTCCTCTGCACACGTTGAAGAAAAACCCTACAGCATCCATTAGAAAAACCTCTCCCGTGGATGCCTACACGGCTGCCCACGCGCACCCAAAGTGGAATCACTGCTGCGGGATCGGTGGGGCAGCTCCAGGGGATGCCGTACCCCCGTGCCTTCTCTGTGTGCCTGTCTCTGCCTCCCTTCCCAGTCAGAAATTTCTCTGGTTCACTTTGTTCCAGCACCTCCGTCACCTGGGCATGGGTGCTCTGTTTTGTGTTGTTTTCCATCTCAAAATGTCACTTACTCCAGATTTCGCTTGGATTTACTCCCACGGAGCAGGTTCCCAAATAGTACTGATTCATGGTATGGAAATACCAGTCTGAAGGCCCTGGCTGCTGCCAGGGCTCAGCATCTCCTCGCCCCTTGGGCTCCTGCCTCATGCAAGAGCTCTGGATTTCAGAGCAGGTAGGATTGCCCAGGCGTGGGTTACTTAATTGGTCTTGAAGCTGGTGCTAAAATTGTTTTGAGTAAACTGCTGGATTTTTTAAAGCATTATCTGGAGGATCTCCCACTGCATGCATTTATTTGATGCAAAAGTGCTTTGGTCTAGATGCTAAAACTGATAAACCAAACCATTCATTTCTTAAAGTTCAATTCACCACTTACAGGATAGAAAATAAACCAAGCTAACCCACAGCAAGATTAAACTGCAAGATATGGGATTTAAGGCAAAGCCCACTGTGGCTGGGAATGTTTCTCTCACATAAACCAAATTTATCTCTATAGAGCAGAAGGCTATTTTATGAGGTTCAGAAAAGGAAAAAAAAATAAAAGCTTCCAGAGAGAGTGTCTTAAATAGCTCATAAAAACATAGCATCTGCCCCTCTGGAAAGGGCTCTCTGATTCTCCTTCACACACAGCAGCCAGGCGCTGGGTACCACCATCCCCTGCCTGTGGATTCAGGCTTTTCTCCTTTGTTCTGCCGGCCTTTGAATGCATTTGTCAGAGTCATGCTCCAAATAATTAATAAACAACAGCCCTGCAGGGCTACTTCCTTGCCTAGCATCCTCTCGCACTCTGATTTTCCCTGTAGCCACAACATTTGCCTTGAAGCAAGGGCTGAGCTGCGGGGGCAGCTCGGGGGTGACAGCCCCTGCCCGCCCTGGCGATCGATGGGCAGATGTGCCAGAGCCACACGATGTTGTTCTTGAGAAGCCATTTATGAAAAATGAGGCTTGGTTCAATGCTATCGAAAATGCACTGCTACAGCAAAGAACATGAGTTATTTATTAGCGCCTGTTGTCAGAGTGAAATACCACAAAGAGTTTTCTGTGATTCGAAGCAATAAATAAGCAGGGAGTGCATTGCAAACACCCCTGGTCATGTTCTGCTCCTCTTGTAACATCGATTCCTGGTAACTAGAAAAGTAATTTGTAACTTCATTCGGGGATGCAACCTTACGGGGCAAGAACGGGGCTGGCATCAGCCGGTGCCACCAGCCTGGGCGCAGCCCGGTCGGTCAGGAGGTGCCACGGCCACTGGGCAGCCCCTGCCCACGCAGCCGGTGTCCCGTGGGGCCAGTTCCTCCCTTCAAGCAGCACTAAACAACGAGTGAAGGACGCTAGGTTGCTTTTAATAAGTCTAGGGTGAGAATACCATCTCATGGCAATTAGGAGATTAGCCGTGGCTTTGAGCAGGGAAGAAGAAAGTCTTGAAAACTATTTCCAAAATAGTTGGTTTCAATATGCAACTTTTTCAGCAGTATCTCCCTGGAGGAGAACCATTTCTGGCCACGGAGCTGGCCCCCTGCCCTCGCCGTGCCACCTGGTGCAGGTGCAGGAGCCGTGGTGGGCCCCGGCACGCTGCTCCTGCTGTAGCCGCCTCTTGCCTCCAGGAGCTGTGTCCTGCTGGACCTGCCCGCGCCGCCAGCTGCTGCAGGAAGCATCCAGCCTGTTGCTCAGCGCTGTACAGTTATTTAATTTTTATGTCAAAATAACTCTGTCAGGATTTTTGTGCCTTTGGTGCAAAGCCAAGTGAGTTAAAGACATAAACCAAACCGCTGTGTTGGCCCAGGACCCGACTCCAAGCGGTACTTCCTTTCCTTCCTTTTCTGGGTACGTGCACTTGGCTGTGAAAGCAACGCAGAGCCTGTGTGCGGCTCGGGCAGGCCCAGGGCAGGGCTACAGGACCCCTTCCTCCATGCCCCTGCTTTTGGGGAGCACCATGGGGCTGCTGTGTCTCCTCTGCTGCCGGCTCTACAGCGGCACCACTCACAGCTCCCACACTCTGCTTCGCCTTTGAGCTGGGAAATCACTGAATGGTTAATAACACATTTGATGAATGCATTGGTTGCCCAGAAATGTGCCTTTCTTGTTGCCAGCACAGGCAGCAGGAGGAAGCCTGTGCCTGCGTTCCTGCTGCCAAATGCCCGCCCAGCGTCCTCCTCCCCGCGCGGCGCCACCACGAGCCTGGTCTCCATCCGAGCTCTGCCCGAGATACTTGTGCTGCAAAGAGTGGGTGAATGCATTTATTCAATAATATCAGAGCTGATATTTTGGAAAGTTTTGGAGGTAGAGATCCATCCACTGCCTGAGGTCCCTTGTCTCCTAGGTTTTTAAATCCTGAGATCCAAATTTGCCCTATCTGCCAAAAAAAAAAGCAGGAGACCAAAAAGCAGGCTCTTGGGGCTCTTTTTGATTCTGTTTCCCAGGAGTTCTTTGCACCCATGTCATTTGTGGTGGGGGTAAAGAGGACCACGCAAATTATTCCACATTATGTTCAGAGTAATGGCAAGTCTTAAAATAGCTCTCAATTAGCAATTGATTGCAATTAATTGGAACAACATAGGCTGACATGATGTTTTCATATCTCTAGAGCATTCATCAGTTCACGAGTCCTAATTTTCAAAAATTCCAAAACTGTGGCTCCCATATTATCACAACCATCTGTCGGCAGTTTACAATGTATATCTTCAAGAAGCAGGAGTGCTGCACACTCTGTCTTTGCTAATTAAAACGGGTTTCCAAAAGGCAGCTCAGGTTCAAATGTAGACTATGAAGGGTTTAACAAGATAAAGCCTTCAAAGTGGTGGGTTTTACCTGTATGTACACAAAGGCCTGTGGTTTTATATGCATGTCCCCCGTGGTGTTTTGTGCTAGCCCCGAGCCGGGTGCAGCCGTGGCAGCGAGGCAAGCAGAGGGCACCCAGTACTGCGCTGGGTGCTGCCGCTGGCGTTAAGGCTTGGCGACACCGGTCTCATCCCAAATTCTTTGCATTGGCCCTGAGGAGTCTGCAGTCACCCTCAGGTGGGTACCTCCGAAATTAGGGCTCTGGAAGGGGATGTGTTTTCCGATTACTCAGCCTAGTCCTGTTTTACCTGTGTTGTAATTAAAGGAGAGTTGAACTTCTTTCACCATAAATATCCCGAGTATGTCGGTGCCAAACGCCTGTGAGGGTTGAACCCGTGACCTGTCCCCATTACTTCGCTGGGGTCCAGCCCGGTTGGTTCAGGTGCTGCCAGGGGATTTCACAGCTTCTGAGCTGCCATGCAATCTTACTTCATTTTCAAGAATTTGAGTATGAATTTAAAGTCACAGAAGGTAAAAGGAAAGATTGTATTAAGATAAAGTGTTAAAATAGTGGTAATAAAGATACCGAACAGTCTTAAATTTGAGGAGTTAAGGCTGGACTCGGTGAAGGAAGATGATGTTGGTAGTGGCAGCTATTAATTCTAGGGGCACCAAACTTAAACAAGCTGGAGATGTTTGACAAAGGACAGAAAGAGCAAATACTATTGGCAGAAGAGGACTTTTGCATCATTTTTTCATTTCAATGTAATTTTCCCAGAGGAAGATAAAAACCATAGTCCTGATGGCCAAATATTGTTTTCAATCCCAGTATTTGGAAAGGAAAATACAGAGCATGGAAGCCAGCAGCACTAACCTACCCCTTGCTGTACTGGCTCTGCAGCTCTTCCCCCCAGACAGTTCCTTGTATTTTTCTTTTTCAAGCCGACTGCTTGCTAAACTGTTGATGAAAAATACAGGTGAGACTTGAAAGAGTATTGCTTAGGTGTGCTCTTGCTGTGGCCTGGCAAAAAGCTTTATGTTGTGGATGAGAAATAAAAGGCAGAAGCAGATAAATCTGAGTTGCACAAGCCTGAATGATTTCTCCAGCCCTGCCAGAGAAGGGGAGGGTTAAGCAGGCAGTAAGGTTAGGCTGATAAGGAGGTGTTAAAAAGGGGTTGATTTGAAGAGAAACGCTAAAGGTAGCCAGCTGAGCTGACCCTGCTTGCTGGCCAGGACCAGAGCAGCTGCGCTGGGTCTCCAGGAAGCCAGAGTGGGGGCTCTGAGAGGAGGCAGAAATGTTCATTGCACAGCCCAGGGGTGCACCAAAGAATAAACTAACCGTGGAGGCAGTTTTCCTCTGATAAAAAGGCTTTGGCTGTGAAATGGAAGAAGTCTTTACAACTTGGGGTATGTCACAACTTTCAGAAACAGCTTGAAGACGTTGGTGACCACATGGGACCAAGTCCTCCAAATGCTTTTTCTGCTTCTTGCCACGTTGTTGCTCATATTTTGCACCTTTCCACTCAGAATTTTAACTTAATCGCACATGAATTTGAAAAAAATCCAGAGAAAAGTATTTTGTCTCTTTTATAGGCCCTCTGCAATTTTAACATCAGCTCTCATATGTTTTCCCCACCATGTGGGGAACTTTTTTTTTTTTTTTCAAACAAACTTTATATTCTTACAGAAGTCCATTTCAAGAACTGAGTGTTTTATGAAAGATCACAGCAGTACTGATAAAATGACAAAATGCTGGGAGACTCCTGATAAAATTGTACGTGCTGGCTAGGGACTGGCTGAAATTGTCTTGCACAAATGGCAGACTTCCTCAGACAGACGCTGCTGGTTTTTACACTGGTTCAGAAATTTTAGATGATTAAAAAAAAAAAAAAAAGGGGGGGGGGGGGGAGGGCTCGGAAGGAACCAGGTGTCTGCAGAGAGCATCTCAAATCCTGGCGGTGAGCTCAGCCCAGAGCAGAATGGAGAGAGAAGCAAAAGGAGGGGATCCTGGGCTGCTGGCACAGCCATGGCAGCACCAGGTGTCTGCAGCTGCACCCAGAAGGGTAAAAAATGCTGGAATGGTATTGCCTTGGGTAGTGCCTGGCAGCAGCCGTGCCCTCGGCTGAGCCCTGTTCTCCCCCATCACTGCTGTCTTTGCACACACGGGAGAGTTCAAACCAGTGACGTTATTGTCAAGTCCTTCCCTGGGTTTGTTTGCCTAATGAAATTTTACTCGAGATCCTTGATCCTAAAAGCAAATAAACCTATTGCATGTCCATCCTGCTGCCAGCGCTGGTACCAGAGCCAATTACTTGCATGACATTTGTCATTGTTCCTAAGCTTTACCTTGGTAGTTTTATTTAGACAGGGGCATTTTCTGCTGATAAATCTGGCTAGATTACCAAGTCAGAGTGTATTTATTAAAACACCAATTAGACCTTAGTCTCTCATCAATCACAACACCTTTAATTCATGCATGGATGCAAAAACTGTTTGAGGCGTTGTTCACGCATGAATGAGTGATCTAAATCAAATTGTCACTTCGCCGGCATTACCTTATCTGCAGACCTAGAGGCAATCAATTTTTTATTTACCCAATGAATAATGTGTGATATATTTAAATGCCTCAACGCTTTGTTTTTGTGGTGTTGAAAGGTGAACACTTGCTTCACGAGGTTGGAACGAAAGTGAGGGTAGGGGAGAGGGCACAGGCCCCTCGGATGCCCCTCGATGGGACCCTGGTGGGACGGAGGTGGTGGGAGCTGGGCATGGGGTGGCTCCGTGGCCACGCTGCTGATTTCTGCTCGAGTGGGGTCTGGCTGCTGCGGTGATCCCCAGCTGGAGAGGGTGTGGAGAAGGCAGCAGAAAGTGAGAGCTGAGAGAGTGTGTTCGCTATTTTGGAAGGAAAAAAAATATATTGAAATTTCTTGTAGAACAGTAACATGTAAGAGTCTTGTTCTGAAATATCACAACATTGTGTTTTTTATAAATCTGATACATTATAAAAGAAAATTAGCTGTATGTAGTGTGATATTAAAATAATTATAATATGGATGTCAAAATGAGAGGAGGTGTTGAAGTGATCTAGCTGAGCGCTTTCCCAGTGCAAATGTCATCAAACTCACCAACTTCTTTTAGAATATTTCTGTTTCAAGAAAACAGCATTTATCTGTGAAGAATTACCTGAAAAGTGTTCATCTGGTTCTCCAGGGATCTGCCAGAGGTTTCCACACGTCTGATTCAGCTCCCTCTGCCTCTGCCGGGGGACTTGGAGAGCCAGGGGTGAAGCTTGGCTCCCAGAGCAGAGCAGGGGATGTCCGACCTGCTGCAGCAGGGGTTTTGGGGCAATTTTAGGCAGTTTAGAGTGTTTTTGTGAAATCTCCACTGCTGGAGCATCACGGCTGGTGTTGGGGCTTGCTCAGGGAAAGGGAGGAAGGGCAGTGCTACCCTGCAGCACCTGAGGTCGCTTTCCCCATGGTCAGCACCAAAAAAATCGAACACTTTTGTGTCTGAGGTGGACTTAAAGGCAGCTAGAGTTAGGGTCCGTGCACCATTTCCAACAACAACAAAACCAAGCAAACCAGCCCTTTCGTTGGTTTTGGTCTGAAGGTCCCGTGCTAAACTTATTTTATGTCATAACTTCTCTCTCCTAAAGGGGTCTTTGCACACCCACTGTCCCACTTCACAGGATTTCCCATTCCTGCTTGCAGTGCATTTGTCATAAAAGCTGGAGTGGAGAAGGGAAAGCCACTGGCTGATGGTGTGTGTGTCAATTATACATCAGAGGCTTTACTGCTTCTTCAGAAGCTTCTAATAATAATAATTACAACGAGGGTAGTGGAAGAGAAATGTGCTGAGATCAGGGAGAAAGGCAGGAGAGCTGGGCCAGAATTAATTAGCCCCTTTTATCTGAGAATCTCAAAGCATTTAGACATTAATTAATGAAGCCTGTGGTTACATCAGTGCAATGCACGGTCTGGGGGCTCAGTGACTGCCCTGCTTGGCCGTGAGTCCTGTGCAGAATGGTGCTGCTGCAAAATGCAGAGAAATATTATATTTTTACCTCTCTTCTATCCCTGTCATCCTGACACCACCTAAAGCCAGGATGAGGAGACCTGTCCCCCCACAGCATTGTGGCTGGGCAGGTTCACACTGCTGGGACCCAAAATCCCACTCCAAGAAGCAAATAGGCGGGTGCCACATCCCTTAAGGGTAATCTGGAAAATGTTTGGCAAAGCACCTGAAAACCACCCATGCTGTCCTGGCACAGGGGACAATCACTTGTCTTGGTTCTTGTCCTGTGGTGCCTCTCACTTTTTAGCTGATTTCAGGCCGGTGCTCTAGCATCAGTCTGTACACGTTTCCTTTCTCCTGGCTGCTCCAGCACACGCAGAGCCATGTGGAAGGCAGTGCGCTGCTCCACTCAGCACACTGCGGTGCAACAAGACAGACGAATTTTGTCCAGCTTTGGGTGTGCCCAGGTGTGGGGGGCTACCTGGTGGTGACGCAGGGCAGAGCCTAGAGTCAGGAGCCCTCTGCCTCCCATTCCCCTGGCCATGCTCCTAGATGTCCTAAAAAGTGACTTTTTTTTTTTTTTACTGGCAAACAACTTTTTTTTTTTTTTTTTTTTTTCCTTTGGTAGGGGGATGGCTGAGCTCTTTTGATAGCAGATTTCCAGGGGGAGGCCAACAGCACTGATTTCTTTTTCCTAAATCCTGAGATCTTTTGTGTTTCCCTTTGCCATGTGACCTGCCCGTGCAGTGGCTGACCTGGCTTACTCACTGATGCACATCAGCTTCTTCTTACCTTTCAGCATACGGATAGTGAGGTATTTGTTCCTTTGATTCATTTCTAAGAGGAGATACCTGCAACAATATTATTTTCTTGACTGATGTCCTCTATACAAAATCCTTATAACTTGTCTCTTTTTCCCTGCTGAAGTCCATCTCTTCTCTTTCACTCCCCCCTTTTTTCCTCTCCATTTGGGTTCAGCAGAAATGTCTTCTGTTTCATTTTGTGCTAATTCTCAGGGAGCACCAAGTCCCTCGGCAGAAGCCAGTGAGCAGGACTGAGTGTGCTGTGCTGCTGGTGACAGGTCTGGAGCCTGCTCACCACCCCAAGTCCCCGGGCCCTTGCTAATGGCCATGCTGAGGGGTTGATCCTAGCAGACTGCGTTACGACAATACGCACGGTTATCCACAGCTCTGCTCCGCATCTCCGTCAGGCTGACCGATCCTTCTCCCTAGCTTTGATGTCAACTACTTGATGTAACACCGAGGGTAATTTAGTTACTTAAAATTATCAAATCGTGTCTTGTGTGTTATGTCTAAAATCTCAAACTTCCCTTCCTTGTCAGAATTTCTCTGTTTTATTTCCTCGCTTCATAGTCTCTGAAACTCTTTTGGCAGAACAAATGCACCCTTCAGTGAGTTCATTTAGCTGGTGAATTCGTTTGACTGATAGCTGGCTTTGGATTTAGGCTCTCAAATTTGTTTTGGCAAGACTGCCTCTGAAATGCCCCGTGTCCCCTGGCTCCTGAGGAGGGGAAATCACTGCTTCACTGAGCCCGCGCCTGCCCCTACTTTGTCAGAACGTGGCAGGAGCAAAGGCTTTCACAGCCTGGGTCTGGCTAAGGCAAAATTAGGCAAAGGGAATTGGCGAAGCAGGAAACTCGACAGCTATGCCTGCGGTTTGCATTGTACACCTGCAACACGGTGCAGCCCAGCTTGCTTGACTTGTGATCAGATCATTTTAGTTTTAACTAACAGAAGCAACTTACCGGCATAGCAATTACTTTGATCCAGGTTGGCACAGATGCATTTTTCACGTGTTATTGCTTAATACTGGAACATTTCTTTTTTTCTTCCCCTGCAATCTGAAGATAGCCTAATGATTTATTTTTTTTTTCTCCCTACTTTGTAAGAGCTAAAGGGCAATTCAATTTTCTCCATAGCATTCTTGCTCTCTTTTGGATTTCCTGATGGACTGCTCTAGCTAGCCTGCTATGTTGTGCTGGTGATGAAAATATGAAGGCCTTTTCTGCACAGAATGTAAGCTTTGCCCCTTTGGTAACTAAAGTGCCAGGAGCGGCATGGGCCGGGCAGCGGGGCTGGCTGCGGTGGTGCTGGCGTGAAGGCTGCTGGTGTGGCCGTTTTGGAGGGCCTTTATCTGCATCTGCAGACTTCCCCACACTTAAAAAGGTGTGAAAATGTATATATGAAGAAGAAATCTGTTTCTAGCACCTGGGCCTGGCCTAGTTTTTGCTGGTTTGCCTCACGAAGAGATGCTTTTCTGCCTCCCAGCTCGCATGCAGCATGCCCACAGTTGCTGAATATTCATTAAGTGAAATTAGCATTTATTAGGCCTTAATTAAGTTATAAAAGGTTTATTCTGCGGTAATGAAGCGTGCACTCCAGAGGTGCCGAATGGCAGCAGGTGGGTCCCTGCCCTTGCCCCATCTCCTTCCCACTGCTGTGGGGGGAGGCGGCGGGGCCGAGCCTGGCGGGGCTGCCGGGCGCGCTGCGGGCCCGAGGGTCCCCGTGGGACCGCGACCAGGAGAGTGAGGCACACTGTGCAGAAATGCCTGCGACTCATGGGTGTGAAAAGAGCTTCCTGGGGAGATGTGGGCAGTGAGACCTCGTCAGGTCTCACGTGGAAGAGCTGCAAGGAGCGTGCCTTGGGCCCACGCGGGGCCAGCCCGGCTGCTTCTGCTTGGCTGCCCAGGCAGCCGGCGTGGGCGAGCGCCCGTCCTGTGCCTTCATCCTGAGGGTATCCTCGGGACCAGCCCGCAGTGGAAGCGGTGGTGAAGCACCTGGGCTGTTGTAACCCAGCTTGTAGTGAGGTCTGCCTCTCGTTCACACTCACTATTGCCCATGTTTCCTCTTTTCTGAGCCTCAGCATTGGGTATAATAGCTACTGATTAACCAGACAATGTAATTAGGCGGCTGTAGCAATGTCCTGTGCCACGGCAGCAGCCTGGTGCTTGGTGCCTGGTGTTTGCTGTCCAGGCAGTGTTGATGCTCCAGGTGCAGGCAGGAGATGTGCTCCTCGGCTGGGCGGTGGCGCTCACCAGATGCGTCTCCTCCGGGACCCGCTGCTGTCCTTAAGCACATGCAAGCATCAGGGGAAAATGTCTGGCTTTGTGGGAGAGCAGGAGAGGAGACAGCAGCGGGGATGCTGTGCAGAGCCTGGCCGGAGGGAGCCAGCTCTGTGCAGGAGCAGCAGTGCTCAGTGGGGCCAGGCCCTTGGGAGGGTTTTGCAGGGAACCTTGGCCAAGCTGCCATGTAGCACGGCTGGCAGGCACGTGTCCGAAACACACGCCTCAGGTTTTTACGAAGGCTCGGTGCATAATGCTTTTGTCAAGGCAAAGCAAATTAGAAGTAATTTCAATTTAGCCATTATTGACTTTTTTTTCAGACAACATACAGAACAGGTCTTAAATTTAATTTAGCCACACAGCTCGCAGACTGAAAGACTCCTTCATTGTTGTGGAAGAAGAGCAAGGAACAGCTGGGGAGGGGCTTTCCCCCCGGTTTCTGTAAATTGTGTGCATTGTATTCATGGCTACAAACAAGTTGGAGAAATGGGAGAGCAGGGAAGCTCTGTAACAAGTGCCTCCATGGGCTTGCAGAACCCCTCTCCTCAGGGTCTGTGCGGGGTTTTGGGGTGTGGCAGCAACACTTGCCCCTGTTCCTGGGGTCTCAGGGGGCCGAGGACAGAGCCGCCTCATGGTCCCGGTGCTGTGCATCCCCCCAGCCTGGTCACAGTGCTGTGGCTGCCAGAGGGCTGCCGGTGCTCAGGAAAGAATTGGAGTGCCAGGTGTGCAGGACCGGCCGCAGCACCCACATTTCCACCTTATGGGAGAGAGCAGGGCCCGTGTAGCTCATGGGAAGTTGCTCGGCTACATTATGCTTTTCTTGATCTGGATAATATTACCAATCTGCACGAGCTGGAAATGATAATTACATTTTAGTGGAAAGACGGATGCTTCCAAATGACATTTAAATCCATCATTATCACAGCGGTTTGGTCAGGGAACAGTTTTTATCAATGCCAGCTCTTCCCCTTTGTCGTGGATTATTGCATTCCGGCAAGTCTCCAGCTGAAAAAAAAAAAATCAAGCCATGTGCTATACGAATCGGGAAATAAATTAAATTCTGTTCAGGGGTTCCCATCACCGATGGATTATGCAAACGAAGGAGTGCTTTTCCCAGAAGCCTCCCATCTCAGTGGGACGAGCCCTCCTGCACGGGCGCCAGCAGCAGCAGCGAGGGCAGGGGCTGGGGGGCTCCGCTGGCCCAGTGCCCACAGTACAGGGGCTGCTCCAGTTGCACAGTCCTGCAGACAAAGGTATTATTGAGCCCCAGTGAAGAAAAGATGTCTGGAGAAGTCAGTGCTGCTATTTTTTTTTTATTGCCAGTAATTGAAAAGTAAATTTCCTGCACGCTACTGCCAGGAGGCTGGGGCGGATGCAGGAGCTCCAGGCTCCATGACAGTGGTGCCCCGAGGGCTTTGCTCTGGTCCAGCCGAGCAGCTCCCCGTGGGTGAACGTGGCTGTGGGGAGCAGGGGGAGGAGGCTGGCAGCTCGCAGCAGTCTAACCCCGCTCTCTCTCCGTCCCACAGGTGAGCCATCCCGCTGGTCCTCGTCCCACTGCGACTGCTGCTGCAAGAACGGCAAGGGCGACAAGGAGGGCGAGAGCGGCACGTCCTGCAACGAGCTGTCGACATCCAGCTGTGACAGCCAGTCGGAGGCCAGCTCCCCGCAGGAGACCGTCATCTGCGGCCCCGTCACGCGCCAGCCCAACATACAGACTCTGGACCGGCCGGCCAAGAAGGGCCCGGTGCAGCTGCTGCAGCAGTCCGAGAGCCGGCGGAAGAGCGACCTGCTGCGGACTCTCACCTCGGGCTCCAGGGAGTCCAACTCCAGCAAGAAGAAGGCGGTGAAGGAGAAGCTCTCCATCGAGGAGGAGCTAGAGAAATGCATCCAGGATTTCCTCAAAATCAAAATCCCAGACAGGTTTCCGGAAAGAAAGCATCCCTGGCAATCGGAACTGCTGCGGAAGTACCACCTATAGGCTCTGGGCAGGAAGGCGTGGAGCCTGATTGCCTTTACTGCAAGATACTAAGTGATACAAAAATAATTCCCAACAATAATTATTTGTTAGGTCACAAAAAAAAAAAAAGAAATCCATCTCTATAGTACTGCCTAATTTGCCTATTTCACCTTAACATTTATAGTCATAGGGTTACGATATTTTTCCAGTCGTGGAAGCACAATGACAAATGCTTTTATTTGTAAACTCTGAGTCTTACACAAGCTGAATACCTTAAGGGCACAACAATACTGACAACACAAGATGCTCGTGTGCAGATGCTGCTGGTGTCAGTGGGAACACGCAGGCAGCGGCCAGGCGGCGCGTGGCTGCATGCCTTCTGCATCCCCCTGCCAGCTCGGTGGTGTAGAGGGGTGTGCACTGCTCACAGGAGCAAGCTATGCCGTGGCAGTTTACCTTAAGCACGTGTGTATATATATATGTGCATATATATATATGTGTGTATATATATCTCTGTGTATATATATATGTATATATATATATCAATATATATTGCTTAAAGATTTTCTGGCTCTCTCCTTGTAACTGCACTTTCTCAGAAAAGAGCATTTTTTTAGCAGCTGTAGATGTTCCAGTTCTTCTTCAGGTCTTTGAGGGTTGAATAGTAAAGAAACCCCGGGAGAAACCCCATCACACTGCCTCTCACTCTTTTTTTCCCCTTCTCTGAGACACTGTAAATGCATTTCAGTGGAGACCAGGGACAAGCGTGTGGGTCTTTGTTGCCATCAGCAAAATATTCCATTTGTTTCTGGTGAGCTCATTCCATCTGCGTCCTCCCCACGCCTCTTGTTGTGCTCCTCCAGGCTTTCTGGTGACAGCAGGCTCAACCTGTAATGCTTCCAGCAGAGACAGAGGAACGTTTCCAGGCGGAGTGAGGGCAGGTGGAGCAGCAGCGCGGTGAGGGTGGTGGGTCTCTGCCTGCCTGCCAGGCACGTTTGCCAGCGGTGCCTGGCTCGAGCCGGCAGGACGAGCAGACGCTCGGTCCCATCCAGCACAGAAGCAAATACAAGAAATTATCAGCCTAACAAGATATGTTTAATGCTTTGACTGGCAGGGAATCAATTGCTAGAGGACAGGAGCAGCGCTGTTGCAGCTACGTGCATTTCAAGAGAAAATTGAAAATCAAGAAGGACGTAGCCATATTCCATGACAGAGGTGCTGTCTGCATGCAGGTCCTGTTCACAGCCCATGGCATGAGGCAGCAACCATGCCCACAGGAAGGTGGGAGCCCAGGGAAGGGCTGTGGGTGCACATCGGTAGCCAGCAGCAGGGGCTGGGGAGCAGAGAGCCCTGAGACCGGGGTCTGAGCTCCGTGGGGAGCCCAGGGTGCTGCAGAAGAGCGAACTGCTCCGGATAACTGGCGTTGGCTGGGAACGAGCTGCTAGAGTACTTGAGAGAAATTATTCATTTTCTAAAGGCAGGAAAGGAAGGATACATATATATGGGAACAGATAGTGCTGGTAACAAACCACTGGTTCTGACTTATTTAGCATCCTCCAGGTTCCAGAGCTCTTGAATTTCAGACTGCTGTGGGAGATGATGTCAAGTGTGCACAAATTATTTCTGCTGATCTTAATGCAGTTTCAGTAAGGTGGTTCTTTTGTGCTCATAAGGCTCTGTTGTTCCCACACAACGGGCGAGGGAATCTTTGTTCTGCCAGATGAGTCCTAAGGTCCGCATGAGCACAGCTTCATAGCCATCACTTGGCTGTAGATGTCAAGCAGGAGTTTATGGTGAGGATGCAAATTTTACCAGCAAACAAGGAAGCAATACATGTCCAGAGCGATCCTTAAGCACAAGCTGGCTGCAAGGAGGGGAACAAAACCTCCCAGCAATACATCTCCAAGTCACTGGAGAGCACAGTTTGGAGGTGGCAGTTTGGCATCATCTCTGCTGTGGTTTTTACCAAGATTTTACATGTGAGATGCTCATATCTGCCTCCGCTTAGCAGTGTGTTGGTTTGTAACGTTTTCCCCCTGCCCTAGCACCAAGGCACAGTTTTGACAGAACTGGGGAGCAAATGGGGCTCTCCCACAGGATTTGCAGCCATGTGCGCAGTTCAGGGTGGATCATACAGCTGAAACCTTGCAGCTTCCCTCACTCCAGGGCATTCCCTGGCTCCTTTTCACTTCATAAGTATTTGGGCTATAAAATACAAGTGACAGGGTGAAAGAATGGTGCTGGGTGTGCGTGTGTGCGCCTTCCCAGAGTGATGCTGGGGGTGTACAGGGCTGCGGGATGATTAATAACTGTGGAAAAATTAGACCCAATGAAATACACCCAAATGGGCTTGATTTATGTGACCTTCATGTCTTCAGTTTTAGATGAAATGGTTATTACTCTCCAGCGCTACAGAAATAAAGGTCTTAAACCTCAGTAACCATGGGCAGCCCAGCCCGCAAGGAAGCACAGAGCTGTGTCACCGGTTGGATGGGTGTGCGAGGAGCGGGGGTGCCCAGGCACACGCGGGTGCACACGTGTGGGTGTGCTGTGTGTGTCCCTACACATCTGTGTTTCTGCAGGGCTCTAACCCCGCTGTAACTTACATTGTGGTATTGCACAGGGTAGTTTAGCACTGGGGGTTGTGCTTCGTGGCTTTTTGTTTCAGGCTGACTGGCAAGCTCACCCGAGCCCTTGTGCAGGTGGCAGGAGCTGTCTGCCCGCCCTGGATGGGAGTTGGGCGACACGTGGGATGCTGCACAGCATCCGCTCCTGCTGCCCGCCTTTGTCCCAGATGTCCCCTTCCTGTCCCCCTGCCTCAGCTGCTCTTCCAGAGCCAGGCTTTGGGCACTTCCCTGTGCACCATCACCAGCCGCAGGGCCCCCCGGGACGTGGAGCATTACTTGGGAAGACCTCTTCCCTAAAATAATGTCATACATACATACACATGCATATACACACAGATACAAAGATATACACAGATATACAGCTAGAGAGATTTGTACATGCACCTTGGGAGGCAAGGCATGAATTCATGCCTCGGAGGCAAGGTTCGTTCTGCGCCCGCAGGAGCTGGCACTGCTCACCGATCATGGGGGCGGGAGGTACCTGCAGCAGGGGTACCGAGCGGCTTGCTGTGCCCCTCACCAGCTTGGCAGTGAGATGTGGTCACTGCTCGGCCCCAGGGCACTGTCCTCCCACTGGGCTCCTCCTGGGGTCTGCACAGGCGGGTGGCTGCGGGCAGGATGCGGCCCTGCTCCCGCTCGTGGCTGAGCCAAGGCGATGAGGGCGAGACAGGAGGTGGAGGCGATGCAGTGGGGAAATGGGACTGGAATAACAAAATTTTCTAAAACGTAGCTGGATTTTGACTCTAAAAATATTTGGCTCAATTCTAATTTGTTTCAGTGAAAGAACCTCTGCCGATCCGTAGGACATTGTTGGTCACTTACTGGTAGCAAGCCAAAATGACACTCAGTTAACAGAGGACTTTATTCTTTCTCAAATATCTGGGGAGCAAACTGGTATTTGAGCTACTTTCCATGCATAACTAAGACCAAATATGAGTTCTGTTGAAATTAAATTGAAAACATACATTGACTTCAGTGGGACTGAGACTCCTAAAATGCCTTTTCTCACAAAAAAAAAAAAAATGGGCAATTGTGTCGGTGAAGATGAGAGAAGGCCATTAAACTGTAATAACATTCACATCCACTCACACCGTTCACTACATCTACGTGCAGCAACCAGGACTTGCCGTTCAGCGGCGGGGTTGTGGAGCCAATTTTTGGCTGCCTCGGCATGCCCCAGGGGGCCTGCTGAGGATGCTAGCAGGGGGCAGCTGCGTGTGGCCGGGGGGACAGGGAACTGGTGCGTGGTGGCACCCCCGGCTTGGGCTGCTCCTGGTGCAGCCCCACGCAGCCCCGCCAGCCGCTCTCTGCCGCAATTAGCAGTGTTTGCAGGGCCGTCGCTGCAAACCCAGCCACCTCGAGGACTCGGACATCAGAGGGAGACAGAGGCAGAACGTGTGAGTTTACACAGATCCATGTGGACCAAATTATTTCTTTCCCCTAGGTCATGCATGCCCCATATAGACACTTCACAGTACTCTGATGGAAATGTTTTGGGTTAATTCTAGTTTTGTGAGGTAGTTTGTTCCTTCTCTCTGCAAAGCTGTAGGCTGAAGGAGAAAACTAGGTTGATCTGTATTGGCAGAGACCTCGATGTAAGCGAGACCTTCAGCCAGCTCCCATTGCTCTCCTAGCCCTGGGAAGGCTGAAGAAGCCTTTCCAATTTCCTACCCTGCCGTGAAGCCCTTTCCATCGTTGCAAGTATGCACGTGGACTTGACATTCAGAGTACTTTATGCATAAGGCCCCATGTATATCATGGTACAAAATAATTGTCCAGTCTTATGGATAGTTTATGCCCCAACGGGGTTTTGTAGATTAATAGTAAAAGAACAAAAAAGCACTTTTAAATTATTTATATTATAAAAAGACATTCTTTATTTTTCTTGGCATCGATATCACTTAGCTAAAAATCGGTTTATAAGAATGCTATTACAGATTTTAAACTATAGCAATGATAAAGCAAACACAAAAAAGCGGAGTTCAGAGCTGAGCAGAGGCCAAACCTCCCGGCGCGAGGCAGCGGGAGCACGGGGCCCGCCGAGGGCTCCCCTCCTGCCCAGGTCGCGCAGCCACGCGTGCGCTCGGGGGGGCAAATGCTGCCAGTGCAATATTCTCACAGCCAACACAGGATGTAGAGGGGGGTTTGGTGACTTGTGACTTTGTGATCTCTACGGGGCCTTGCTCATGTTACATTTTCGGACCTCATACAAGCACTTAATGACTTTGCCGAGGCTGAGTCAGTCTGTTGCACATTGATGTCGATTAAGTGGCACCCACTGAATTACCTCTTCTACTTTCCGACGTGGTTCACTTGTACATAAGTGTAATGTCAAATTGTTTACAGGTTATTTTGTGCGTAATTGTGGAAACAAAAATTTTAACTACAAATTTAAAGGAATTGATTTTACTGGAAGGTGTTAAAAAAAAATGAATGTGCTTAATACAGTATAGACATCATTGATTATGGTCTCACATGAATGCATGTATCTCCGTGTTGTCAGTCCCCACCAGTGAGGTTATTGGCAATATTCTGCAGTCTGTGAATAGCAAATATGCATAAACTACTGTGACTCTGACAAATATAACTCAGTAACTGTTTCTACTGTGGTATGTAAAAAAAAACAAAACAAACAAAAAAAATCAACCTGTAGCTTTTAGCCTGCTGTATTTCCCTGGTACAAAGAACACCGAGACAGAAAGAGACAAGTTGGGAAAAACCGAAGCAGTCACACCAGTGACCTGGGCAGAGTCACTTGCCCAGTGGCTCCTGCCAGGTGGCTTTGGTCCCGCTGCCAAAAAAGCCTGCGTGCAGAGGCTCTGAGGTGGTAAACCACGTGTTGCTGTTGCCCTTCTGCTCCAGCGTCATGGCTGGCAGAAGAGCCAACCTTTTGTTTAGGATCCCGGTAAATGAAGAGAGGAATTATATATTCATGGCTCTCATAAGTGGGTCAGGTGTTACACGATATGCTGCAGAAACGTACAGCTATCAGCACTGTGGTGCTGGGTGGCTGAAATCTGCAGCTAATCTGTGTCTGCCATCCAGATCTGTGCGGATACACTGCAAGAGCACAGACAAGAATAAATAAGTTGGTATCCTTCACCTGTCATATATATACACACATAGATAGATAGATAGATACATACATGCTTTCTTGCCCACTGTAATTTAGCATTGCTTCCTGTTAACCAGTTCTTTACAGATTGGGGATAATTCTCTGATTAAATTTTTGAGTTTTATTTTCCTCATTTATTTCTGTGAGAGGCTGAAAGCACCAGTTCAGTGATTGCAGGCTGGCATCCTTCTTCCTCCCCACCTTGAACAGGGATTTTCTGATGCCGTGATTGGAAAGTACTGTCACCAGCAGCAATACATCTGGAAGAGCCATCGTTACATCAGGGGTTACCTGCCAAAGTATTTCCAAGCATACTTTGAAATACTTTATTGTGCTTTTAAGGCTGCCCCGTGAAGGGAAGGAATGCAATTCTACATTCTTGGAGTGACAGACGTGTAACTTGTGTTCACTGTCACGTTTCCTTCCACCCTTCTCGGGGGTAGTTGCAGCATGGCACCGCTGGTCTCTGCATTCTCATCGCTCCTCCACGCTAACATGACTCAAATAGAGAAGCATAGCTGTAGGCAAGCTGGGGCTGGAAGAGCCAGAAAAGCAGGCAATTGCTCACTTGTGTGGCTGAATATCCTGGGATGATTTTTTTTTTTTTTAATTATTTTTAATCTTTGGTACTTGGCTGATCTCCAGTGGAGCCCTTTCTGACGGTCCCTTCCTGGGAGCAGGCGAGCAGACCCTGGATTTGTGGAGCTCATCCCATCTGGTGCCTTGCCGAGCAGGGTTTCGGGTGCTGCAGTGTCTGCACAAGCATAAGGGAGGCAAAGCCCTTCTGGAAGCTCATCTTGGATGGCGAGGCCTGTGCGAGCAGCCACAGCCACCTGCAGACGGCTGGGGACAGTGAGCTGGGCAGGACGGCAGAGGACAGAGCCTTCTGGTGGGATGAGCTCACATCTGGATCGGCGACCCCGGGACTGGAGCCGAGGGGACAGGGAGAAGGGCGGCAGTGGGGAGCTGCTGGGCCAGCCAGGGGCGGCCGCGATCATGGCTCGCTCAGCAGTGCGCTGGTCTTCGGAGAAATCAGAAGAGGAGATGCTGCTATTACCAGATTTTTATTAGAAACGACACAGGTTACTTTTCCAGGTAGGCTTTTTTGTCCTACTGATATATATCCAAATTATTGCAAGTGTTCAGAGCTGGTAACAGCAACCAGTAACAGCAAACAGCTGGGCTCCAAGTGTCTGTGGAAATGCTGCACCACTGTATGGTATGGATGAGCTCTTTGTGACTAATGGACTTTGACTTTGCAGAACTTTTTTTTTTCTTTTTTTTTTTTTTTTCAGACAATTTGGAATAAACAAAATGTATTTTTTTTTGTTCCCTTTTTTATGCGAAACTACAAATCTCATTTTGTCTGACCTGAAATGACAGCAATGTTTCACTTCAAATGACAACAAAATTAATAACAATTTGTTACACCCCTCTTTGTTCTGTTTTTTCTTAGTTAGACCAGTTTTGAACTGTTGGTCTTCTGAGAATAGAATTTGAATCATTCACTTCTAAAATGACAAGTTACTCATTTTTGCACATTTCACCATGCTCTCTTGTGCCCTTTTTCCCAGCCATTGCTTCTTTCCAGACCCACCATGCATTCCCAAATGCCCCCAGCTCCCTCAAGGGGCTGGCCTCTGCCCCCCAGCCTGGCCACCACCTCGTGTCTGCTGGCTGTGAGCCCCTAGCGAGCACCGCCGCTGTTCCCAGAGCAGAGCAGCGCTCCTGGGGGCTGGCTCCCCTGCACCCCCAGCCAGTTCTGCTAGATGCCCCTCACAGCAACCATGACAACTCTGCTCCTTCCAACAACTGTGTCTCTTCGTAATACACTGTGGCTTTTTCAGAACAGTACATTTTTCTGAAAATATTTTAAGCAGCTCTAATTGTTTGCCTGTGCCAATGTAAGCCATGCTCTGAGGTTTTGCATTATCAGGGATGCACACAAGCATCTCGTCCGTGATGCTGCAGGCAGACCATACTGATTTTTCCCAGGAAAAAGTCCTGTACAACTGCCCAAGCTTCTGGGAGCTGTAGTGAGGTGTTCTGGGCTGTTTCCATTGCCCAGAAAGACACAAAGAAAAGAAGAAAGAAACCAATTCAAGATCAAAGTTTGTTTTGTAAAAATTATTTGCTTTCCTTTGCTGGCTCAAGAGATCACAAGCAGAGCAGTAGCACTCTACCTGTTCTTTTACTTCTTTCAACTTCATTTAATTATGCTAATACTTCATTATGTCGAGGCAGTGCTGGGGGTAGCCACGGGGAAACCAAGCTCTAAGAGCATGCCTCAGTACGGCGCTGTCGTGGCTGCAGGGCCGCAGGTACCAGGTGCCAGCAGACAGCTCTTCAGCACCAGCACGCTCCGTGCTGCATAACAAAAGCCAATTAGCAAGGCTCCATCTCCCTGGTAATAAATCTTAAGAGAAGTTGAACTGTTTTGGAATACATTATTTTCTTCATTTCTTTTCATGTATGAAGGAATCAAAAAGCTTGCTCTTTATTGATAGCTTAGGTGAAGCCAAATTCCAGCGGTCGTGAGGAAAAGGCCCTGTTCACATCTCAGCCCAGCCTTTCCCTGCTTGCCCCTCTGCAGCACGCAGAGTGCTGTGGTGTCTCATCTCCCTTTTCATCTTGCCCAGCCCTTCCCGTCTGTAAGGGAGGAGAAGGCACCGATGCAGCCACCACGGCTGGTGGAGGCCTCCTGCCCGCAGGGCACAGCTCTGCTGCCCCGCACCCCAGCAGCGGGGGGCTCAGCTCCGCAGGTGCCCACAGGTTTCTGGGGCAGGAAGCTGAATTTTTGCTATTCCTAGCACTTCTCAGTACTGTCTCCTTCTTCTGTAAGAGAGGGTGAGAAAGAGCAGTGGGTATTCAGATTAGAGTACCTGTATGATAATTACTGCAGGTTTAATTACCTCCCCTGCACACTGCGCAATGTGCATGGAAAGTAGGAGTGATGCGTTTTGATACCAGGTGGTATCAGAAAATAATTTTAATCTGCCTTACAACTATATAATTAAAGGATCTAATATATAGAAATATATATATACACACAGACGTATATATTTCTGTTTCTTGCCGATCGATTCACAGCGGTTCGGGCCCGTGAGAGCCAGCAGGCCGGCGGCAGCAGGCCAGGCACGGCCAGCTCTGCGCGGTGCGGCTGTGCTGCTCTGGGTGCCGTGGGGAGACCGGCACCAACCCCTTGTGCACACACTTTGGAGGGGAGGACACCTCTCCTGGGTGGACAGTCACCCAACATGACATGCCATCCAAGCAGTTATACAGTGAGGAAGGTCTTGGGGAGGGCTCCGCTGCCAGTCTGCTTCCTTTCTGCTGGCTGCTCTCAGCAGTTCCACCAGACCAAGGGGCAGGCTGAGCAGGGAGTAACCGAGCAGGCCATGGGCTTGGCAGAAATGGGGATGAATCATTGCTGTGCCCCAAAACCAGAGGGAACTGAGCTCGGCAGCGTGCCTGGTGGAGGAGGAAGAGCCTCCCCACAGGCAGGCAGCACAGGGGGCTGCAGGGCAAAGACGAGCCCTCCTGCAGTTTGCAGCCGGTCCTCGCTGCTTGCGCTGCTTCTGCTCCTGCTCCTGAGAGCTGAGGGACTGGTGCTGGCAGCAGCCGCCCCTCAGGCTCCTCCGGTCAGACAGAGTGCAGGGGAGAAATCTGTAAATACAGCAGGTTAAAAACTGGCAAAGTAACTGCGGATCTGTATTTAAAGCAGATGTTTCCCATGTTTTGTAGTATCGTTTTATTGATAAATAAAAATTGACCAAAGACAAAAAGGCATTTGGCATTGTGTGTGTGACCCGGGTCAAGCCGCTCGCTTGGACCCGCTTGTGGCGAGGGGCTGTGCGGTGCTGCCCGAGCAGCTGCACAGCAGGGGCTGCAGGCACGGGGGTGGCCATAGGGACCCCTCCTCATCTTCTGGCAGCACCCTGGGGGGTGGCGGTGGTCCCAAGGGTGTCTCTGAGAGCGCTGCAACCTGGTGGTGCAGCTGCTGCTCCTCATACGCCTGACGCGGAGCCAGCATGGTCAGCCCCGCGCACCTTCGCGTGCAAAAACGAGAGAAAAGCAGAACACGGGCCTGATCCTGCTGCTTAGCAGAATTCTGACAAGGGAAGAAAATACCTGGAATTAGCAGTTTGGTCCCTCAAAATTTGGAGAGGAAGAATCAATGTGCAATTTTGATCACGTCCATTCCCAACCTGAGACGAACACTGCATCGTGTGTACTGGAAAATAGCCTTCCTGCTGCCGCCTCGTCTCCGCAGAGCAACATTTGCGTGCCTGACGGCAGAATGACAAAGCGGCAGCTCAGATGCTTGTGGAGGTGGGTGTGAAGCTGGGGGATCAGATGCTGCGGGCGGCAGGCTGGAGCTGATGACCTCCGGAGGAATCTTCCAACCTGGCGTGCTGCGTGGGACGGGGAGCAGAGGAAGGCAGGGCCGGTCAGCCGCTGCAAGGCAGGAGGGAACTGGAAAAGGAACACGGGGAAGGGGGTGACAACAAAAATATCACTAGTGGCTGACAAATTATCCCCAAATGTTCAGGATTTTAAGGCACATCAAGACACACAAAACTTGAAGCGGTGTAACCACATGTAAATTAGCCGCATCCCAAAGAAATGCTTGAGAGTAATAGTTTCATCAGAGACTCATTAAAATCACTAAAAATATTTGCAACACAAACATGTTTTATGTGACATAAACTTTGCACCTTTGCAGCTGTAGTTTTATTATTATGCCCATATTTTGTGAGGGGAAACTGAGGCACAGCTGTTAGAATTATTTTGCCTTAGAGATCACAGCAAGCAGTAGCCAGAGGTACTAAAAGCATCTCATCTTGTCTAACTCCCAGTCAGGTGTGCCTGTGCTGCACCAGCCTGCCAAATATAAACCCTTTATCAGATTTTATTTAGTCTTTACTGAAGCAAAACATTCACTGACTTCAAGATTTAGTGCTGATGGTGCTAGGAAGCCAATACCTGGGATCCTGCGAATGTCCATTTACCCATGAAATAGAGCTGGGCACATAGAAAGCGTGCAGCAAGGAGTCGTGTTTCAGATTTAACCCCTTTCACCACCTGGGGAGCGTTTACAGAGGTCTTCTCTCTGTAGACACTGTTGGAGTGTCAAAAATCATTTAGTGTATTTTAATGTAAACATTTTTTTTGCATATGGATTTGCTGACCTGCTGAACATCCAATGACGAGATTATTTCTGTGTTTGCTCTGTTGTCTTAGACCTCATTTAAAATCCTGGAACCCAGATATTAGCGCATCAGGTTCCTGCCATGCTGTGCTATGAGGCAGCAGCCCCGGGAGGTTTCTCCCAGAGGAGGAAGGCCACCAGGCTAACCGCAGGCACACCAGCAGCCTGCTCTGGCACCGTCCCTTCCCAGGCTGGCTGGAAGACATGCATTATCTGAAATGTAATTTCTGCTTTCTCTATGATCCTGTCCGTGTTAGTCGAAGTCATTATTAAGCTACTCTAATTATTTTTAAAAATCCAATAAAGTCATCTAATATGTGCAATGCTAATGTAAAGTATTGGGAATAGTCTGTAGTTTAGTGGTATTAGCAGTGCTAAAATAAATGGTACTACTCATGAAGCTGTGCACTTTAATGTTCACCATTAGCTGAAATAACTGTTCTTGATCTGTTTATAGTTATTCACTAGGACATTATATCTGAGCCCTTCTTACCTCTTCTATTAGACACTGTCCTATTGTGAGTGCCGTCAGCACCCACAGAATTTTACTCCGCAGCTGAAGGGGAAAGGCAGCTGCGGGGTGCCCCTGGGAGGAGCCCCCGAGGCCACACAGCCCCTGGCTTGGACAGCAGGCGCCAGAGCTGGGTCCCACATCTCCTGAGCTTGCAGCTCTTGCAGGAGAGCCGCGGCAGTCCCCAGCCATCACCAGGGGCAGCCTGACCCCACCCAGCAGGTCCCCCAGCCCCTGCAGGATACTCCTCGAGTTGTCATTGCTGTCTGTGGTTGCAGGAAGACAAAAAAAGAAAAAAAAAAAACAAAAACAACAACAACAACAACAACAACAACAACAACAACACATCCCTCCCTTCTTTCCTGGCAAAGACATTGTTTGAAACATTGTCCCTGACTGCCGTGGCAGTAAGACTTAGCCCCCTGCACTCCAGAAGCCTGGATGCCTTCAGCCACACTTCTCCCTCTGCCCTGAGGTCTTCACTTTGCCCTGCAGCTTCGTATCATTCTCGGGACTGTTCTTACCTGACTTATCCCACACACAGTTACTGCCACATTTGTCACTACATGACAATTTAGATTTTCAGGCTGTCCGCAAATCTAATATATTGACCTAATTATCTACAGAAATCATTCCATCCTGTGCCAGCCTCTTCATGCACTTGCACAGCTTTTAGCCAAAACAGAGGACTGAAGATTTTCCCTCATAATGTCATATATTTTTAATCACTCACATCTTCATGTCATATCTAATACCTTTCTTTTTGTCTAGGGCAAGCTTCCCTGAGCACAGAAAATTCTTCACCTCTTTACCTCTGCTACTGCTTCAAGCTGCTTGTCATGCCCGGCGTTGCGTTCAGTATTCATACTTATCTCTCAGTCACAAGCAGGTTTATTTTTTCAGCAGTAGGGCTGAGAAGTAAATCCAGCTAACAATGCAGAACTAAAACCTGGCAGTTTAATTGCAGTTGTTCAGTATGCCTCCCCAGCAAGGAAAATACGAGCGAGAACATTTCTTTCCCCACCTCCCTGGTGCAGCAGGTACTTGTCACTGCGACTGCTTCCCCTGTGCTGCAGAGACCCCCGGCACGGGGGGCTGCCAGCTCCCCACCTGCTCCAAGCTCTTATTTACTTACTTTACTTACTTACAACGAGGAACAGGTAGCTCGGTCACCATCTGGAGATAACCGACTGATACTGAGTATATCAAACAGAAGAATAGAGCAGTGTTGGAAGTGATCTCGAAAGGCACCTGGTCTGGCCTCTTGCCACCGTACAGCTGCATCCAGCCCTGCTGAGGTCTGAATAGCCTGGTTTAGGTATTTCCAGAGAGGGATATTTAGTAGTTTAGTAAACCAGTATCACCGGGCTAACAGCCCTCACCAGGAGAACATCCCTGCTGCCTAACATCAGCCTACTGTGCTGGGATATAGAGCTAATACCTACACTGAACGCTAAGGACAATTTTACCATGCAGCTTGTTACGAATTTCAATTATTCAGAGGTTTCTCAAAGCTTCCCCCAGCCCTCTTTCTTTCTTTTTTTTTTTTTTTTTTTTTTTTTTTTCTGGTGAGAGCTGCAGTTTGCATGCTTTCATTATAAGCCATTTTCAGTGCTATCTGGAACAGCTCCAGCAGAGTTGGAGCTTTGCTTTCTTTTTTTCCTAAAGACAATATAAGCTGGCATTTGGATGTCTAAGTCTCAGAGGACAGCTCTCAAATAGCAGAGATGCTTTCAAAACCCCCAACTGAATCTGTTTTGGAGAATCTGGTTTTCTGTAAGCCTGTGCAGAGCCTGGATATGGCAAAGATGTTCTTGGCCAAGCAGACGGGCAGGAGCCCACCACTTTGCTAGCACTGGCAGGGGCTATCCTAATGCTGAACTCCCTGGCAAGACCCAGCTCCTAAAGCACAGACCAAGCGTGCTGAAATCCCTGCAATGGGCTGTATTCAGCTAAAAATCCACATCTGAAGTAGAGGCACATGCAGTTAGAAAGGGGAAGCTCAGCAGCCTCCAGGGCTCAACCCCAGCAACCAGCTCGCTGCGGGTGCAGGCTCCCGGGGATGCTGCAGCAGGAACAGGGAGGTTTTGTTATGCACTGGAGCTCTGCAGGGAAATGAGACTCACTGGGCCAGAAAGTTTAAATATTCAAAAAGAGTCCAACTCAGTGAGCAAGTAGAAGCATTATTTCTGGTCTCTGATTCCGCCTCAGGAACTGCCTGTACATTTTCTAGTTATTAATGAATGAATAAAGCTCATAAACAGCATTACTTTCCCTTCACCAGTAACTCTGGCCTGGGTTTACTACAGCGTATCCTCACGTCAGCAGGAGGGGCGAGGACGTCCCCAGCTCTGGACCAGGCTCTTTGTGCTCTCTGGCTGCTCTGGGTCGGGGGGGTCCTGCAGAGCTAAGGCTCGCCCCTCCTGAGCCTCCCACGCTGAGCGCCCGCACTGCCAAAGTCCCTGAGGCTCTCCAAATTAAACAACTAAACAGCAGCTGTCGTCACCTCTGCTGCTGATCTGTGGCTATGCAGATACCCCAAGCACCCTGGAGAAGCAAAGCACTTAGACCACCGAGGCTGGCAGGAGCTGGATCTGTGCTGGACACCACACCAGGGCCAAATAGTAAAATGCACTTCAGGTTTCTGACTTCAACATGCACAAGCTGACATTTAAGCATTAAAAAAGCGTTTGGCTTTTTTTTTTTTTTTTTTTTTTTAATCAGTATAAAGTCATCAGCCTTGAAGTATCACCTATCGGTATGATATCTACACTTCCAGCGGTTCCTGTATTTTTAAAGTTAATTAAGTATTAAATGCTACACCAGGACCTAGATGCTGAACCCAGTTTCAATAAATTAAACTAAATTTGCTCCTTTGAGTGGCCTCTTTATCAAATATTAAATCATTTCATAACTTCAAACACAGAGAAATATCAAGCTGTTACAGCTTGTAGGGCAACAAGTTCCTGGCTCTGCTCTGCACCCAGAGCTGCAGCTGCAAACAAGCGAATTGGGCAGGGGGTAGCCAAAGCACCTTCTATTTTTTCCAGTTACTCATCTATGCCCTGAAATGGGAAAATGGATATTCACTTTAGACCTACCTGTTAGGGATACAAATGTTATTCTGCTTTTTATAAGGCTGTAATGCTGCAGTTAAGTCCTTCCTGAAATGACAGAACAGGTGAGCTGTTTTCCAGTGATCATTTCTCCAGGCAGACCAGATTTTCATCCTGCAGCCGTACTTAGCAGTATTATAACAAATATCCTCCTCCAGGTTAAACCTTCAAAGGCATCCCAAACCATGTATTTAAATGATAGCAAAAAAAATTCCCCTAACTCTTTAAAGGTAATGATCTTCATTTTCATTTTCCACGTTTCTGTCCTTATAATAGCCATGTGCTAAATCTTCATGAGATTTTTATAGTTTCACTGAAGGAATATTTGCATAATTATTAGTGCATAATCTACTTTAATAGTCCCACTGATTTTACTATTATAGCTAAATGTATGTGGTGTCAAATTTAAGCACGTAGAGTTCTGGACAGTTCTTGGACAAATACTGTGCCTGCTGCAAAGAAAGTAAGCCTGTTTTGTCCTGGAGGGGGGGCGGCCTGCCCCAGTACCACGATCCCCCTTCCTTGTGGCAGGTGCTGCTTAACGCTTGGCTCTGGGGACCGTGGGTGTGGAGCAGAGCCAATGGAAAATTGTGGGCTCGGTGTTCGGGGTGGGTTTCATGCTAGCTGAATGTGCTCTGGCTTCCTGCTGTCCTCTTTTGGAATCTTCCCCCATGGGGCTGACATGAAAATATATAAAAGGCATCTACTAAAATAAGAATAGTGAGGGGTATGGATGCTGTGATGACAGCAAGTGTATAAGGAGGATATATATCTATATATAGAGAGAGATATAAAAGGAGGAACTTTTGAGGAAAATCATTGAGCTACTGATATTTTCCAACCAGAGCATGTTCTCTTATAAAATGTCATTTCTAGAATTATTTTTTTTGACCATTCTAATAGAGACTGATAAATGTTCTTTTCCTTAGGGCTTGTCAAGAACAGAGGTGATTGATGCTGTGCTCAGAAGTAGACAAAAATGTTCAGTACAGCATCTCCAAGTATGAATAATGGTGTAAAGCTAATCTAGACTAAACATTTTTTTTATGTATTTAAAATTCTTACAGCAGCAATTCAGGTGTAAATCATAACCCTCCATGAAAACCATAGTAAAGACTTTTAACTCATAAAATCTGGAAAATGAAGAAAACAAGCAAAAACTGTCTCAAAATATGTAGGTAAAAGTATGGAGTGAATACAGTCTTGGGGCAAAAAGCTTTTCTGCATTGCTTTTGAAAATGTCAATATACAGTTACTGCTATTTGCCAAAAATGCTAACGTTTTAATTGAGAGATCCCCCCATCCTGAGCCCAGAGACTGGGGATGCCTCTTCCCTCCCACATCCAAGCTCAATCCTGAAGTTCAGCTCATAATGCCTTATTACCAGCAGAGAGTGGTGTGCAAAATGCTCTGTTCTTTAAATGATATATTAAATTAACTTTCCTTCTGTCATTTCATGTGGAAGTTAAATATTTCTGCATAACTCTAGACAGCCGATGACAATCTGGTAGGATTAGCTGAACAACTTTCTCTTCATCGCGTGAAGAAGCCCAGAGTGCGAGTGGTGCCGGAGCCTCGCAGCAGCACTCCAGGCTCGTGCTGGGCTCTGGCGCCTGGTTCGGGTACTTCTTCCCTCCTGGTAAATGCTGCTCACGGCAGGGGAAGGTAGGAAGGGGCCAGCTTTTGGCCCTGTTCCACCAGCCTTGGTGCAGCCGGTTCTCCCTATGGCACCAGGAGCATGAGGATCTTTTAGAAAGCACTTCAGGGTAGTGGCAAAGCTGAGATCCCAAAGTCCTCCTGAAGGAGCTTTTTTTCATTACAGAAGAAGCACGAAATTTTACTCTGAGGATATTGTCAATACCCGTTTCATATTTAGCTCCTGAACTAGCCCCATTAGATGCAGCTCCAAACATATGACAAAACGAGGTGTAGATTCATAATTTTATCATTTTCTGTTTTGAGTACTATAACTTCTCTTGGTTGTTTCAGAAGATCCTCTGCTGGTTCGTGGATATGTTAATATAGCTTATGGTTGAGAAATATATCAGCACATGCCAGGAATTGAGGCATGCAGGGCACTGTTGCTTTGGCTTGGTAGAAGAAAAGCACTCCTAGCAATGCACACCCTTCTGCCTGTGGTATCACCTGTTCTACTCCAGGGATTTCGGCCTCCTGAGACACCGTACAGTATTCCAAATTTGTTATTGCACAACAAATAACCCTAATTGTTATCCTTTCAGCTATATGCATGCAATGACAGTAGAAGTTTGCAACTTTTTTTAACAGGACCTGTCAGAATAACATGATTAAATGCTGCTGTCATATCCCAAAATTGTGCCTACTGTAATCTTCAAGTTTTTTCAACAATTTTGATGGTACCTTATTTCCATAATAGCAGATAAACAACCATGTAGTACAAGGCTATAATTTCATTGATTGTTCCTGGCAACCTTGTATACTGTGACAGCTCCTGCAGCTCAAGTGATTTGTCACTTGGATCTCAAGATTCAACTCTTCTGTCTTACGCGGGCTCATATTTTACATACAAACCACTGACATTTCCCTTCCCCAAAATAAAAATGTAAGGATCACACAGAACTCTGACGCTTCGTTTTACCACACCTGCAGCGGGTCAGTAAAGGCACCGAGCAGCACCCCTGCCCCACATGCAGGCACTGGGGCCGACATTCCCTCTGCTCCTTCCCCACCTGGGCACCCGGCTGGGACTGAGCCATCCTCCAGGGGAAGTCAGGAGAAGCTTGAGGCACAGAAGAGAAGAACAGGCCCTTCAAAAAGGAGCCTGACCTGCAGCTGGGAAACCTCAGCTGCCCACGTCCATCCTGAGCCAGCTCCTGAGCTTGTGCCCCCATGGGACCACCACAGCCCGGGCAAGTGGGAAGGGGTGCATGTAGTGGTCTGGGGGTGCTCATGGAAACCACCACTGCCATTCGGGTGCTGGAAACGTAGCCTTTTTGTCTCCGTGAAAGACAAACAGTCAGCATCCTCCTTTGTAAATGATGCAGCTGTAAGAAATTAGGAAATAACTTCTAGATAAATAGATTTATTGGTGCAATTTGGTTTTACATGGCTAGAATGGTGTGTTTATAAAATATTTATAGTTTTCCTCTGCAGTGATGGAATGAGAACCAATTAAACAATGTGTGGGTCTTCATTAGTGCTATTTCACACACAGGTTTTTTTTCTGCCTCATCTTGTCCCTTCATTAAGCTTGCCCTCATAATAAGTTGACCCAGATCATTAGTTAATAATTAACTCTTCAGTACAAAATCAGATTCCTCAACATAGCATTACTGGTTACAAATTTAAGATTATGCATAAACCTGTATGCATTTGTCTGTTCCATATTTAAGTCATTCCGTTATTCATCCAAAACCTCATCAGAACAGATAATAAACTACTTCATGAACAGATGTGCCACTTATTCATCTAGTTCTATAATGATAATGAAGAAAATTTAATCTGGAGTGTCTATGGAAGATGATCTAAAAGACAGATTGGTGTGAATAATAAAGACACTACACAAGAATTTAAAAACTGACATGAAAAGGCAATCATTAACTACTCTACAATGCTGCCTTTGATATAGTCCGATAGCGTATAAAAACAAGCACCTCTTGGGTGTTGGACTCCACAAGGAGCTACTGTTTCTGCAGATGTAAATGCTCTAAATTGCTTTTGCTTTAAAGAAATATAAAAGATAATTTCTCTTACAGCTGGAAGCAACATCTGACATTGCAAAATGCTGAAAACATGTTGGAGAGAGACTGGAGATTTCAGACATTCAAGGTGAGTGAGATAACATGCATAGCAGAGTATTTAGCCAAAAAATAGAAAAAGGCAGAGACGAATTGGAATCTATGAGACCAACATGCTCTGAAGAGCCATTTACCCCTCATTAGCTAGATATATATTTATCTGTTTCCTCATATATGCTGCTATTGATTCCTGTCAATAGAAAAAAAATCAGGAATGCAATAGAGCCAGGAGGCACTTACTGTAGATGGATATTTGCAAAGACGCTAATGGAGATGCACAGCTACATGGTTGCTGTTAACAGTCAAAAAGATCATTTAAAATCCCCAAAGTGTCTTTGAAGAAAAAAAAAGGCATTGGATTCAATGTTGGTGAAATGTCCTAGATTGACATCTGTCTTCTGTTTATTCCCACGGCAAGAAAAGCACAAACTGCTCAGTGCAAGCTCTCCAAGCAATGAACCGGGGGAAGGGGACGGGGGATGGAAGAAGACAAAAAAAAAAAAAAGAGAGAGAGAGACTATCTGGGGGAGGGGGCAGGGGGTAGGAGTCCACAGACTGATGCCCATAAACTTGCATTGGCTTTGAAGTTTACACTGGCTGCACATGAACCACCTGCAGGTCGTCACGAGCACATGAGGCAGACCGGTGGCAAAGTCACCGCTTGCTGCTGGGAAGCCCAACGTGGAGCCCTCGCCCCTTGGTGGGCAGGCTGGGGACCAGGTGCTGGCATGGGACCATGCTGGGGCCATGTGGCTGGAGTGGAGCTGTGAAACCATGCCAGCACCCAAAGAAAACACCTTTGGGCTCATGGATGTGCTCCAGAGCCTTTGAAGATATGAAGTGTTCCTGGTGTGTTCAAACCCTCTCTGGAGCAGAGGCCTTGCCCAAAGGACTACCACGGCTCCAAGGAGGGCTCCGGTGGCTGGTCCCTTCCCATCCTGGCTGTGCAGGGGCTGTGTGGGGCTGTCCCCCTGCTTGGGATGGGCACCGAGCCCACGGCAGCAGCAGCAACCCCATAGTCCAGCCAGCTCGCCTCTCACCTGACCCCAAAGCAACTGCAAAGGAACTGGGCATGAACACCCACCGCTGGGCAAACTGCTGCTCCGAGTGACTCGTGCAGCGATGCGGGACATCAGTGTCCTTTCCCCAGGGCTGCAATCTGCACGTCCTCGGTGCTGTGCTCCCACGTCCTTAGCTGACAGAGCCAAAGTCATTCCCTGCAGAAAATGACCCTGAGGGGAAGCAGCCCCATAACAGTAAATCTTTTTTTTTTAACAGTTTGTCAACAAAGAAGTGCTGTTTTTAGCACCAAAAATATTGCCAGCCTCTTCCAGCATCTGTCACAGCAGCAGCCGCCACCACTGCCACAAATTCTGGGTTAAGGAGACAAGCAATATAAAAGTGTCTGAGAGGGCAATGTGGGAACTGGGTTTCTCTTTTATGTCAGGTCCTTGAACATCGCGTGGACCCAGCAGGGAGGGGGGAAGGATCCAGCCCACGCAGGTCTCAGAGCTTGCTGCAGCATTGGGCCTTGGGGCTGTGGTAACCAGGCTCTGCAGGGGCAGAGCTTCCTCACCCTCTGCTTCTTCCTTACCAAATTCAGGGGCAAAGCCCATTGTGCCAACTTTCCTGCAGCTTTCCCTTTGGTTTCAATGGAAGTAGGGCTTGCTTTAATTTACCAGACTCTTAGCTGACACCTTTCAGATTCAAGGTGCGCCCCTAACTCTGTACGCACTCTGTACCTGTGCCTATCTCCTGGATTATTCAGTGGCCTCTTGGAAAGGATCATTCAGGGCACATTGCCGAAGAAGCTACACAAAGGCGAGAGCACAGCGGTGAAAGGGAGCCCCCTTGCATGCCCACCAGCACCCCAGGCCGGGGGCAGCTCATGGGAGCTGCTCTGTCTCCCGCAGAGCCCAGCTGGCTGCAGAGAGGCCCCTTTTTGCCTTCAAACCCCAGAGAGAGAGCAGAGGGATTGCCGCGGCCTGGCAGCGCTGGGCACACTGCCACCAGCAGCCAGCCTGGAGACATAGGGAGCCACCAGCGTTGTGAGATCCCTGGTGATCGCCGTCAGACCTAAAACATCACAATGCAGTGAAAGCAGAAATGTATCAGAGTTAGTTCTATGCTTTTGGATTAGTTATATGCCTTCTCTAGCAGCTAGCCTTTCATGCGGTAGATTTTAGCACTTCTTGCAAGGTTTCTGCTTCTCAAGGACTAGCCTGAGCTGGTCAAAAGGATAAGCATTTAATCTTCCAATGATAGAGCAGACATTTTAATAGTTAAGATTGTTTTACTCTTAGGATAACTTCAATAAAGGATATACATCTTCCCAAGGACAAATAATTACTTGAGCAGCCTACAGCAATTTGTCAATGAAAATGACCCTGGGACTAGTTAAAGTTCATGAGGTGCAACATGAGTCACCGTTAGAAAATATCAGAACTATTTCTCTCGGTGACACAGGGTGAAAATTCAGTAACAAATTGGTAGGAAATACAATGACCCTTGCTAAATCAGAGATGAGTAGATGAAGAATTACAGTAGTTGCTCATTTGGGAAGCAAATGCGAGACAATGTATTTTGAGTGCTTGAGAGGAAATTTGGTATCTTTGGTAACACAGAGATAGAAAGGCAGATCATCCGCATGGTTGCCATTTATTACTGTAGTCCCAGAACTTGAAGAGGCAGTGTCAGGCTCTGACAACAAGCGCTGTCCTCACAAGCTCTGGTTAGGTAGGGCCTCGGCCAGACGCCCACTGCCCCATCCCGTGGCTGTGTCCGAAGGCTCACCGACAGCGCCTGCCCTCCTGCACCCCGCTGAGGGGAAGCAGACAGGGCAGTGGCTCCATGCTGCTGTCCCTTCTGGGCTCTGTCTGGGCCCCGTGCTGGCAGCAGCTCTGTCCCAGCAGCTCAGTGTGGGTGCGGGGATGCACGGCAGTGTGCCTCGTGTGCTCCCCAGGCAGCTCCCTGACCTTTTGCTCCTTGCCCAGGAGCAGGAGCACCAGGCAGCCATGGGGTGAGACCGCGTTCACTGCCCCTGCAGACTCTGCAGAGCCGTGCTTTAAACCGGGCGGCAGTGGCAGAGCAAGTATGGCCACTGATCAAACATGCACTCTGATGGATCACACGCAATCTTAAATATTATAGGAGAATGTATTTCATCTAGACAGGAAACTTTAAGTAGGACACAACAGACATTTTTCTTACAATATTAACAATTTACCATCTGAACTTTATCTTCTCCTTGGATAATAACCACCAGACATTTGGTAAGGGAACAATTGATTTAAGATCTCAATCAAAAGGAAGCATTCCTCTTATCTGTATAGCCAAGCAATGAAGCAACAGTCATCTGGGGTTATTGTACATTTGTCAGTCCATTAACAGCATAGACTGAAGATCTATATATGGAATGTAAGACATTTGCGGAAATGACTCTTGCAAAAATCTTTAGCGGTTAAGAGCTTGCAATCTATGCCTTTCCCTTGATTTCCACAGCATTTACTATTTAAAAAAAAAAAAAAAATCAAATCATTTTCATACTTCTTTATGCTCAAACTCTCTTCTCCACTTCGACATGCTTTTTGTTGATGATTTAGCTGCTGCTCTGATCCAGAGCCATGTGGTGCACAAGGTACGCTTCCCTCCACCCCTCCGCAGTGAGTCTGCACGCCCTCATCCATGCTGGTGCAAGTGCAGGGAACCTCTCCCACAGGCTTAGAAATAAGACCACACAGCTTAGCAGTGATTTAGGTTGCATTAGTCTGTGTTCTGAAATATTTGCCTCTGTGGATTTATCAGTGACCTATTCCTAAGCAAACACAGGAGCCCAAGGTGCTGGGCAATCTGCTCGCCAACAAAACCGGAGGAGTATTTGACACGTCTCTTTTCAATCCTACTCATCAGCTGAAGCTGGGGGAAGAATTCATCACAAGTTTACAAATGAGAAAAGCATGTCAGGCTTGTATTGCATGCCCACCACTGAGTGTGAATGCAGTTTGAAATGCACAGACCAACGAAGAACGGCTGATTTCAAACAAGATAACAATTTTTCCTCACATTCTGCTCTGTCTTGTAGACACTATACTGATGTGAGGCAGAAATGTCTGGTCCAAACTATTCTGATTTTAAATAACAGTATGTTTGTTGACAAAATGAAAGCCCCATATCCATTTTTCTTCCTAATCTTATTTCTAGCAATTATATTAAGTCACAGCTTGCAATCTGTATTTGGGCTAAGTGCACCCTCGACTGATTTTATGTAGGATTGCTAAAAGCAAGAGATCTGCTATCCAAGGTTTGCTCTACTGTAAATGGATGATGCACTGTTATCAATCAAATCTGAATGATTACTGATCTAGGCCCATGGTTATGAGAGCAAACATTGATTCTAGCTGTTCTTGCATGGCTGCACGTGTGCCATATGAGATGCAGTAAGTACTGCTAAAACACCAGCTAACTTCTTCAAAAGCTGTCTGGAGTGGAAAAATAGCTGTGCTTAGCAGGCAAATGTGCTGACGTACCAGTAAACCCAGAGAACGCTAAGGATTTCTCTAAATGACGTAAGAATGAAATAAAACCAGTAACAGCCCTTAAAAGAAAGACCATGGCATGTTTCTGCCTGCACAGAAGTTACCAGCAAGGACCCCTGCTCCAGCGCTGGAGCACAGAGCTCAGGCTGCGGTGCCAGTACTGAGGAGACCAGCTTGGACCAAGACTGCAGTGCCACGAAGCCCCCCAGGGGCAGCCCCCCAGGAGCTCCGCACCTCCCTGGGCACCTGGAGCCACCCGCTGCCCCCATCGCCCACCACAGAATGGGTAACAGGTCCCCGGGGCCCCTCCCCAGCCGTGCGCTGCCCCTGCTGCCACCCCAACACTCCTGGGCGAGGGGGACCCACAGAGCCCCCCGCTGCCCCTGATGCCATTCAAAGAGCAAGAGGCCGACTGCAGGGGCCTCAGCGTGCAACGCACTCGCCCAGCCTGAACCCAGCTTCGGGCAGGTCTCCCACATGGCATGGAGCGAGGTGGCTGAGGAATCTGGTGCAGGCCATGTTTATTTTTAACGCGACTGTTCTGCAGAGATAATTGTGTCAAGCTGAATGCACAGCACACGGGTTACATTTCTATTCAGTTACCATGGTTGCTAATACTTAAAAAATTGCCTGAGAAAGGACTGGAATTGTTCTCTCCATGCCGGGAAACGTCTCCCTGTCTCCTTCCTGCCCACATAGTGCAGCAGCACTGCTGGCCTCTGCTTCGGATGTGAAGCTTGTGGAGATCCGCTTAGCTCGGTCTCTTGCTCAGTTAATGTCCTCACCTCCACTTTTGTTTTATTCAGGGAGAAATCTTTCTTACTGTTGCTGCCAGTAGGCATCTGTGGGAGAAAAGAAAAGTGCGCTTGTGTCCCAGGCTGTTCTTGCACATTTGATCCGAGCCAGTAACAGCACACACTGCCTCACATACCAGAATCAGGTAAAAGCCTAGAAGAGCAAACCGAGTGGAAACAAAATTCATGCTCCCTTAAGCACAATACTCCTCACTGATAAGCAATTAATGCTCCAAGATAAAACCTAAGGCGGACAGAGAGCTAGTATTTCCAAGATACAATGATCTGAGCATAACGGAGTGAGTTCTTCAGCAGCGTGAGCCCTTGCCTTGTCCCAGTGCTAAACAGAGGCCGCTCAGCAGCAGCAGCTCCCTTCTTGGTGGCACCTCCAGCAGGATGTGAGCGGTGCTGGCATGCTGTGCCGGGGCACCAGGGGCTCACACGGCATGTCAGGGCCCCAGGGTGCACCCAGAACAAGCATCCTCTCCCCAGCACCACGGGCTGTGCTCAGATGGACACGACCCATCCCAGCTCTGCAGTCACCATGGGCAGCGTGAAACCCTTCCAGCTGCCTTCAATATTCCCCACAGCTCGGGACAACAGAAAAGTATTGCACCAGTACAGGTTTGAAAAGCCTTCTGGCTCCAGGTCTGCTGCAAATCCTCCAGCAGGCTGATTTCCCTCTGGCTCTCTACCTCCCTGCATCCAAGAGACGATTGCCTCCATACAAAGTAAAGGAAAATGTTGCACCAAAACCCACCCGAACACCGCAGAATTAAAATTCACAATGAATTATGCATTATCAGTTAGGAAAAACAATTAGCTTAGTCATTAAATCTCTCAAATGGTTTCAGAATCAAAGGGACTTTGGTTCCATTTACCTTCATTTATGGGTGTCAAAATAAGATTTAGTGCCAGTTTAGCTAGAGTCTTACCTTTATTCACTTCTCTGACCATTTCCGTGAAGGTGGTTGCCTTTGTCCAAGTGTGTGCCTTGCCCAGGAAGTGTAACTGGGGACTGCTCATCATCAGTGAGCAATTCTCCTTTCTGCTAAAGTGAATTCTTTAATACAATCCAGGTTTTACAAGAAATCTGGGGACAAGAAGTTAAACAATACTCATTTTCTTTATTTCAGCTTTTCCAGTTGTACCTATTCAATGCGTTAACACGTCCTCATAAACATTTTCCAGCAACAGCTTTCGTTCCCAGGCAACTCTTCTTTTCAGACTCATCTCTAACCTGATTCCATTCAAACATACTCCTCCTGGCACCCCAGTTTTCATGTATCACACAGCAAACTGGGTGGTAGATTCAAGATCATTCTTTTATTTAAAAAAAAAAAAAAAAGGCATTATTTTAAACTATTTTTTCTAGATGTCTGTCTGCTATACGGGCATCCCTCTGAGTCTTCTGCAAATTGAGAAAAATAAACGACAAAAGTATTAAAGTATTAAAGCTATCTATTGCCAAAATTAATTCATTTGAAGAAGCGTCACAAAAAGAATGTTTCCACTTTCCCAGATTTTCCATTAATTGAATTAAGTTCTACAAACTGAAAAATGACCTCCAGGCAACGGCCTTGACATAAAGCACTCCAGCAACCCAGCAAACTGAGCCTCGTGCCCACTTTGTGCACCGCCCCAGCCCCAGGGTGGCAGGGCTGGCACACGGCTGCAGGACACACACCCACAGGGCACGCAGCCAAACGAACCCAAAGACGTGCCATGCATCTGTGCTCCACTTTAAGCCCCTACAACGGGTGCTCAATATTCCTGCCCATCTGTCCCCATGCTTTACTCTGTTACTCTGTATGTTTATTGCAGCCGTTAACAAAGTGAAGGCGTTTACATTACGCAGCATCATCTGCGGCTCCAGCACCAAACACCCTGGTCAGACCGTGTGGCTCTGCCGCACGTCACCCGGTACATGGCACATTTGGCTGGGAAGCGTCTGGAGAGGGCAGGCGAGACATCACAGTGCTTCCTTTTGCTTGCTGAGTCTGCCAACGGAAAAAAGCAATAACCCCCCCGGATCATTGACATTTCAGTGAAAGAGTTGTGGAATTAAAGCTCACCTGGCCCTGCTCCTGCAAAATGAGTGTATGGTTTATTGCTACCTATTCATAAAGTTATCCATCATTCCTCACAAAATTTGGTATGAATTCATGTGAAAAGTCATTACATGTTGCAAGCCTCACCTGCCGTTATTCTCCTGTCTTTATGCTCACCCAACCCAGCTGCAGAAGTAACGCTGCACGGCACAGCGGTGGGGACAAGCGATGTCTCGGGATGAGGCGGCCCTGGGGCCGGGGACACGTGCCAGCAGGACCGGGGGAAGGTGAGGACACGAGGCCGGCCACGGCTCGTGTCTACGCATAATCCGCTCTGTCTCAATTACACAGTTCACAGGCAGCTAATAGCCCAGTAATGACACGCTGGAAAGAACTGGCGAGTCCTCGCCGGCTGCTACACCAGCAGAATACCGAGATGAAGCTGGGAGCTGCTGGCTGAGCGAGGGCTGACATGCCGGGTGCAGGGTGTTGCCACCAGACACCTTGATCCAAAAGGCTCTCCATGGATGTCCCTGGTAAAAACCCAGGAAGGGTGGAAGTAAGTGGGGGGATGTGGGGACAGGGCTGTTCCCACCCCGTGGGGTGCAGGGCATCCTCTGGGCAGCCAGCCGGTCAGAGCTGCTCGTTTGACTATTAGTGCTCAGCTGGTTTGAGCAGAGGCTCCTCCTTAGAGAATGGTGCTCCCTGGCCACCTCTGGGGAGAAAAGGGGCATTGACGTCAGCCTTCAGACATCCTGAGATACAGAAAACAAGTTACAAATACTATGAAATTCTACAGGCAATGCACTTAATGTGTGCACCAAGCATGGGGCAATGGAGGGCACCTGAGACCCAGGTCACAGAAAGTGCCCCACGTGCAGCATTCACATGAGCAGATCAAATAGTGCTTTAGGGAGAACCTATAAATATTAATCCCGCACCTGTTCCAATTACTAGCAACTAGCAGGAGCAGCCATGCCTGGTGTGCGTGGTGACACAGAAAGGAAGCAGTTCGTGACAAGTCTCCCATGTTTACTTTCATGCTCTTCTGTAGAATTGTGGGGGCTTTTTTTTTTAATTGGCACTCTGAGGTAAAAGCAAATGAAATCTAATCCTGGGCTGAAGGGGGTAAAGCTGCACAGACGGGCACCGCATCCTCACCAAGAGAAAGAGAAGGGTTCAGCAGGTACTGAGCTTAAAAAAGGGACCTCTGGAAGGCATGCAGGTTTGAAGCACATCGTATGCCTGTATCTAGAAGTGCCTTTGGTTACCTGAATTATTCACAATCGCTCAGCATATTGTCTTGCAAGAAAATGCAGTAGATACTAAATTTTGTTTAGTGTCAGTATAGAATTCATTGCTCCCTCCGTACCCCATGAGACACTGCTTTGTCACTGGTCAGAGCATCCACACTCAGAGGCTGTCCAGGTTAAAGCTCTTTATACACGCTGCTCTTCTGTAACAGATTGCATTACTGGGTAAAGGGCAATCCGTTTGGTTCTGCCCACCTGAAAATTTACAACGCTTGAAAGCAAGCTGCTGTATTTCACCTGCTCCTGAAGCCTTCCTTCACCCACTGCGTTCTGGTGGAATTCAGCCTCAGGACAGGGAAGGGGCTGTGGACCCCGAGCCCCCCCAGGTCCCCTCACCTCCTGCCCCATGCTCCCGCGAGGCACAGCCGCTGCCTCTCGCCCAGCGCAGTGCTCCCTGAGGGAGCTCAGAAACTCGGCGATGCAGGTGACATGGCGCAGGAGTGTAAAACAGCAGGGGAAGAAACAGAGAATGGCCACAAAACATTTTTCAACAAATCAGCTCAAAGTGCTTTTATAGCCGTTACTCATGCCACGAGACACTGCTGTGATACAGCGATTAACACATCCACCCATAAAATATTATGCCTGTGCTGTTTAAGTCACCTCCAAGTCCTTCAGTGCAGAAAACTTTTTTACAACGTCACTGCGCTGCACAGGGAGCATCACCCCGAGCACCGCGCCCTGTAACCCACGGGCGCCTGCCCCTCGCTGGCTCCTGCTGCACGGCGAGGGAAGAGCAGTGTCATGAGTGACTTGCCAAGGTGACCGAGGCACCCTGAGCACTATGGAAACCCGCTCCCAGAGCCCACTCCTAGCCGGACCCTGTTTCATCTTGAAGGTGTTGGAGCTCTGTAAGGAGGCACCAGGGCAAGTGCTTCAGAATAACCCCAGTCTGTGAGAGAGGAAAGATGACACCAGAGGAAACCAAGCACTGACCCTCAGCAACAGATTAATTTTGCTGTGTGCCTGTAAACTGATAGGTAATCTAATGATATTCAGAAAAGATCTCCTTCTGACCCTGCAGTGAAAGCACTGGAAAAACCCCAACTAGTAGAGATGTTCCTTCTCCCGCCTCTATCTTCACACCAAGAGACTGGCTGTTGGGCTGCGTTGCCAATTAAATTTTCTGGAACGGAGACACAGGAATAAATGTGTGCAAGGATAATGCCTCCTATGGCTATTAAAAGATTAGAATCACTTCTGATGCACACAGCACGGGGAAAGAAAAACCTTCCTTCACAGCCCTAAAGGGAGCCAGCGAAGGAACCCGGACACTTCTGTGCTGTGCCTGCTGTGCTCCAGCGAGCTCCGTGTGCCACTGGGAAGGGGCAAACGCAGCGGGAGGGATGGGGACCCCTGGCACAGTGAGGCAGGGCGGCTTTGCTCTGCAAGTGGGTCTGACAGCCCAGTGGGCAAAGCCAGAAAGCTGCTGGGTGGCTGCAGAGAGACCAGGGAGTGAGGACAGGGAGAACTGTAAGGCAGTTTTGAACACAGTTTACCCCGAGGTGAGAGTTTCTGGATATTAGTTAACATTCTGCCTGATCCCTGCTTATTCCCTCACCTGTTTCTCTATCTCTCTTTTTCAGCCGAGGTCCACATGCACCAAGGTAAACACTAGCACTGTGGTTTGGGTACCTCTGAAATTCAGTCTGTTTTGCAAATATCTTGGGACCAACACCTAGGTGTTCTCATTCTGATCTCCCCCTTTTTGTTTCTGCCCTCCTGTTTTAGCCAAATGGACTCCTGCCATTCCTTCAAGCTGTATTCAGTTTCTGATGCATTTTCCATGAACAAAAGGGGAACTACTTTTTTTTTTTTTCTTTTTTTTTTTTTTTTCTTCCATCAGCAATTTTCTACAGTAAATAAGAAAAGGAAATGGAAAACCTTGTAGAAAGTCCCAGACTGGTGAGGCTTTTAAAATGGGCTCAGAGCTCAGGCAGAAGGCAGGTTAAACACAAATAGATGTGTTGAGCCAGTGCAGAAGATGACATTTCAGACCCACCATAAAGAAGAGGAATTAATTGAATGAAAGGACTGGGAACAACAAAAGCCTGAGCCTGAACCATGAGGAAGAGAAGAGGCAGGATGTGGCAGCACTGACAAAATTCAGCAGAGTTAAGTATGACCATGGAAGAAGCTTCTTTTACGTGAACACCGATCTCATTTTAATGTGACTGCAAGACATTGCAGATTGGGTCATTTCCTTATCCCGGTTGTAAGTGAGGTACTTCAGGGAACCCATGTTTCTGTTGCTGCCTGGCCTACAAACGCAGGGCATCAGGCATGCCAAAGAAGCTTCAGTAGGAAAGAGGATGGGGTGCGGGCAGCACATACTGGAGAGACAGGCAAACCAGGTAATATTCCTAGTGTCCCCTGAAATATGTCCCAGTCCTCAGAATAACACTTTAAAAATGTATCACTTGGAAATGTGCCCCTCATTTTACAGAAATAAATAACTGAAGTCAAAGAACAGGTTGCTGTTGGCAGAAAGCAGCACTTGCCAAGTATAATGACGCCTTTTCACGCAGCGTTAGTGCTCCAGAATGGTTCATCCCTGCTCAATGGTCCCGTTACGCTAAAAATACATAAGATGCATTGCAGCATTTTCTCCACCAGGAAACCTACACATAACATTGCAGTCATCAGAACGGAGATTCAAATCCCTTTGTCATTTCTTCCCTCTCATTTGCCTACGAGAGATGCGAGTTAGAGCCAGCAAAAGAACGGGAGGAGCAGCAGCAAATCCTCTGGCGCTGCAGGCGTGCCCTTGCTCGGCGCAGCCGGAGCAGCTGGCTCTGCTGCAGCGGTTCATTTGCGTGCGATTACCAACTGTGCATCTCCGTGCATATCCTCAACCCCAAATATTTAGATTTCTTGGGGACTGGAAGCAGTCTCAGAGTACTCTGTTTCTGCATGTTCTGTTTCTACTTAATTATATTACTCATGAATAAGCAAAAGGAGGGCTTTACTCCTGCCTAAAGCCAGGCAGGTAAGCAAATGTTCCTTATCAGGCACAGAGACAACCCTTCTGTAACATCTTATCTGGTGCTGGAATATCTGGAGCACGCTTAAAGGGCTGCTGAATTGGGTAGTCCTAGAGCACAATATATAGCTAGCTGCCTTTTTCTGAATGTTTATCACTTCCCTGAGTCAGTCAGGGAAGGAATAGCTTCCCAGAGACAAATATGCTGAGATCTGAACTTAAAACGTGTGATTTCGACTTGTGTGTCATTCTGAAAGCCTTACCATCAATCCATGACTTCATCTTGGATTCTCAGCATCGCTAACTTGTCCTGAAGCTGCCATTGATTTACGGCTCAATCTCAGAGCAGTTTGAAGAGCGTCTCCCCAGCATACAGCCTACTTATTTGAAGGAGAAATTGAATCTGATTGGAAAACTTCTTTTAATTTGCAAAACCAGAAAAGGTTAAAAGGAGCAGAGAAAAAACAACCTCCTCAAACCCCTGATTGATAATTTTTGACAGAGCAATAGAACAAGTGGTTCCCATACTGATTTAAGAAAGATGCACAGCCCTCTTCAGCTCTTCCATCACCAAGATGTGCTGAAAGGTCTGCCAAGGCCTTCCTGGTGCTGTGTGTTGCTGTCTGGCTTAGCACATTCCTAGAGCAGGCACTGATGGGCAGATTACAGCCTGCTCGTGATGTGCTGCAAGGTTTGCTTCCCTATGTTTACAGCACGTGGTGCCAGATGAGTTGATGCTGACCCTGAGCTACATTACCTATGGATGCTTTGGAACACTTTACAGCTATGAACGGGGTCCAGCCCAGCGCCACCTCCCACATACAACGCAGGCAGATGCACACCAGCATCACGCACCCAGCGGGGAGGCTCCAGGCCCTGCTGCAGACCCGAGGCCAGTGCCGGACCAGTGCTCTGCGCCTTTCCCAGCAGCTCCAAGCCGGGATCCCACTGCTTGCCATCTGCCACCACTGCTGCACTGCCGTGTGCTTGTATTTTCCGTAAGGACCATGTAGGGTTTCAGAACGAGTGCCACTGTTAGCAGGTGAAGTACCTCTGCTACCAAACTACAGGAACAAAGCGGCTCTGAAAGGAATTAACGCAGTTCTCATTTGAAGTGTGCAGAGACACCTTACTGTGTCATTTTCCACTAAATGCATAATGTTTCTTTTTGCTGAATGTGTTTTCCATTTACCCAAGTCTGTACATTTGCTTTCTTTGTTGTTGCATTATGCCTGTAATGAATTTTCATTTTGTACATTGTAGAGAAATCTCTCAGTCATCACACAAATGCTGGTTCTTGTTTCTTCATCTAATAATTCAAAAGCAGAGACTGTAATTTTCAAGTAGAGACAAAAATGATGGTTTTGAAGATTGCGTTCTGTGCAGAATATTTCAAAGTACATCACATTTCTTCCACTGCAGGATCCTTGATCACTGGTTTCTTCTTTGTGTTAGAAAGCTGTTACCAGCAATGTTGATATTTAGGTTTCTAGGTGAGTGTTGCAAACCCAGAAGGGAAATATCTGGAGCTGCTTTTCTTTGGCATTTCCCACTACTGGCTGCTCCCCGAGAAGAAGGACGTTCTTCATGCACGGCTTTGGCTTGAAGTGGTGTTTGTGTTTTGCCTCAGTGTGGGCACCAGCACCCCACTGGCTGTGGGAAGAGCAGAGGACTGGTAGATGAGGGGCTGATGTGCGGCAACAGAAGGTGCAATATTCATTTAAGAAATGCAGGAGTAGGGACGGAGCTGGCAGGCAGTGAGCAGTTCTCTCTCCTACTGTGCTGCATATTGTGATGGCTCACTGTTCTGGAGTTAAAATTGCTGTTTTGGATATTGTTAGCCTCCATAGTTCAAGATAGGACTAATTATGAGTAACAGACTGTACTGTTCTTTTATCACAGGTTTTTGATTAACATGAGACATTGTATTTGGTTATTTCCTGTGCCAAGTCATCCTTTCAACTACTGAAGCTTACATCTCTGGTTGTTCTTGTAGGAGAAAGAAAGAAAAGGATAAGAACTAAACTTCAGCTCTCTTCTGGCTCCTGCCCGATCACCTTCCTGGCATCACACGAGTCTCGCTCTACCTGCAGTGGGAGCTGAAAACAGTTAACCAGCACTTGGGTTTGATTCCAGCTTATCACCTTCTAGTGCAAGCCCAAAGCAGGGCTGTGACCTTCAGGACATGGAACTGAATGCTAAGCAAGACATGCGTGAGGCTGAACAAGTAATGTGCAAATGGACTGAGCCTGGGAGAGGCAATGCCAGTGCACCTCAGGTGAGAGGGGACTGCAAGAGGATTAACACCTTACAGCGAGGGCTTCTGCAAAACGCCCTGTGTGAGCCTGCGCTGCCTGCAGTCACCCTGCAGCAGGGACACCTTGGGGACATTGCCCTGGGGACCCTGCACAGGGCTGAGTGGCATCGAGCTGCCTCAGGCTGTGCCACTGCCCCCAGCCCCTGCCCTGTGCAGCCAGGCTGTGGAGCAGCCCCCGCAGCTGCTGCAGCTCCAGGGCTGCAAGGAGGTTAGATCAGATCGGGTGGGCCAGATTTCTGGTCACCCAAAAAACAACAACCACCCTCCCTTCTCCCTCGCAGCCCTCCCACACACACATCTGCCATGCCTGAACTGGAAAATTAAATCGCTTCTCCGCTCAGCTGGCAGATTCAGCCGATAATTCAAGAGAACAACAGCGTTTTAGGGCGAGTTAACCACTTCAGCGGGGTGGCTGAAGGCAGGGGCTGGGAGCACAAGGGGCTTGCACAGCCGTGGACATGTGCTGCCCCTCTGCCAAGTGGGAGAGGCACGGGGTCGGTGGGGCACTGGGCAGTCAGGCTGCAGGAATGAAGTAGCAGAGGCTGCAAGGAATAGGGAATACGTCCTGGTGCGGGGAAACCTCCCCAGGTGCAACAGTGGGAAGAGTGGGGAAGGGCCAGGCAGATCTCTCCCCTTTCAATATCTGCAGTTTCCCAACTCAAAAAAAAAAAAAAAAAAAGGCAAGCTTAACTTTTTTTTTAAGTGTACTTTGTGACAATAGATTAAATATATTGCAGGGAAACTACAAATATTAACCATAATTAATTTTTCTCAACCCTTACTCAGTGCTTTCTCTGCTACTGAGAGTTGTAGGACCGCGGAGCTGCCTGTAACTCCCACCCAGCTGCCATGGGAGGCACATGCGCTGCCCGGCTGGTTTGAGATGAAATGTCTCCTGCCACGCACTCGATGATCGTTTTATCATTCCGGAGCTGCACCTAAATGCAAGCGCCTGTGTCACTTCTCGGTTGAACTGGTATTTAGGTGCAGCTGCAGAAAGATAACACTCCCAGGCTGCAGTTAAAGTTCCCTCTATTTAAGGAATTAACTAGTTTTGCTGACCTCCTCTCTGCATTGTATTTCCACTTACCTTGTGCTTCATTAATCTTGCATGAAGCTATCCAGCCGCCAGTGGCTTGTGCTCAGGCTGCCAGGAACCAATCTGACAACAGATTGGAAACACCCTGTAAAATAATAAGCAGCTTTTACTGGAGTTATGAAAATACCTGTGTCATGTAAGGCGGTGCTATCAGCAGGGAGGCAGCTGAGGTCCTGATGGTGAGATTACGGCAGACGGAGACAGAGGTAAGACATGGCCTGGTGACAGCGCTGGGGCAGGCTGGAGGGAAAAATAGGTGGGCACAAAACTGCAACAGTACCAAAGCTTTTATTAGTCCGCATTTCCTTTATTCTCAATCCTGAATCACAATCTAGATAGCATAAAGCATTTATGGAAGCGTCATGCCTCGTCTACAGCCTACGATGAAGCACGGTGCCCTGCGAGCACCCTGCACCGAGTGGGCAGTGTGGGGACAACGCCAGCCCCAGAGCCTTGTCCTCACCTCTCACCTGCATGGCAAAGTCTTTCGGCGCCGGGCAATGTCAGGTCTGTTAGCTGTGACCACAGCGATGAAGGTTTAGCTGTGACAAGCCTCTCTCACCTATGATTTTTTCTGGAAAAATGTTTTCTGGTGCGAAGCGAAAAGAAAATTTCAGAAATTGTTGCTCACTTCTGGTTTTAAAAAGTTCTAAGGATGAACCCGATAAAAATTTCAATGTGTTAACACCTAAATGAAATGCTCTCATTGGAAAATCAAACACGTAATGCTGAATATTGTTTCGGGATTTTTTTTAGAATTTAAATTTTTCTGAGTGAGAAAAAGTTGACATCTCAAAAACGTACTCCCCATCTCTCCCACCCACATCTCAATGTTGCTTCCAGGAATCTCTACACGTTTATTTTTAGCTATCCATTTTCACATATGATTCAAGTCCAAAGCAGTCAAGCTCACTGTTTTTAACAAAACATGTTTAGCATTCAGCGCTGAACTGGAGGGCACAGAACAGCAGGCATCTAAACAGCTCATGCTGCAAAGCTTTCCAGCAGAAGGTGGCTTGCCCAGAGCCAGCCTCATTGCATTTTCAGAGGTTTAAACCAGGTATTAATCCCTCAAAGATATCAGTTAGGAGAAACGGCTTGAGAACAAAACTATAACAATCCTGGGGGGGAGCCTGATTCCTGTGAAGTTAAAGGAAACCCCCAACTCTGGTAATTTTAACGTGCTTGGGATCTTGGTCTTCGCTTTACGATGATAAAGTTAATTTCAGCAAGTAGATGTGATTAAAAAGAAATAATAAAAATAAAAGCCTTTTTTAAGTCCTCTCTTAAAATAATCTAAATGCTGCAACAAGCACAGGGGAGCCTGCTCGTGAGTATACTTGCACCCAACAAAACACAACAGAGCATCCACAATCACAGCAAGAACAAATTGGCACAGACTTGACATCACTAACAGGAATGGAAATGTGCAGACCAGAAGCAAATAACACCAGGAATGCAGAATGAAAACTAGTCTAACCCTGTTTCTGTTGGACTGGGGGATTGATTTTACACTGACTGCCATGCCAGCAGGACTCTGCCTTCTGAGCAGTTTCCCAAACTGGCCATCAATGGATGTACAGAACAAAATCCTGTCCCATTTCAGGAGTACTCATAAAGTCTTGAAGGATAAAAAACAAATTAAGAAAAGCACACAGAGATTGATAGCTGAGTGACTGACGTATCCGATCTTTGTTCTAATTATAGTGAGGAACAGCCCCAAGGTACCTCACGCTGCATCGCTTAACTTGGGTCATTTATTTAAAACACCTCGTCAGGGGCATTTCTTTTCATTTAGCATTAACCAAGGCACACAGCACATTCTATGTGGCACAGCATACTACATATTCACAATACTCCTAAATACTTGCAAATCAGTAAGCCTTGAGTCTGCTATTCACACTTAAGGAGACACCAGCAAAAATCAGAGTACCTGGAAGACCAGCCAGGACATTGGGATTTTCCAGAAGGGCACCAGTGTTGAATGCTACTCCTGGAAAAAACACTTTTTGCAAAGCAGCCCTTCCCCAGGAGCACAGCAGCCAGACCCTGGGAGGATCCCCAGCTTTGTGACCACAGCTGAACCCAAGCGTTCTGTGAGCTACTGCCATCAGGACACAGAGATACACCGGCTACATTGCTAAGAAATGCTACGGGAGGCATTCATGTGCTCCTGTCTCCACATCCCTTGGAGAGCTACATCTCTCAGGGCTGTTCCAGGGGAATCAGGCATTCCTCAAGCTACTTCTGGCTCCATATTTTTAGCTTAAAGTCTATTATAAGCTGCTTTTTTTTTTTTTTTAAATGATTCAAGTAAGTCTTTATGCAAGAACTGGTCTGCCCCAGCAGTACGTGTAGGGGTGTTTGTGGTATTTCTCCCCCTCAGAGCGGGTGGCGTTGCTGCAAAGCACGCGGCCGAGGCAAGCCTTGCAGTGCTGCTGCCAACCGCTGCCGCCACGGTGCCAGGGCATCGCCGAGCTGGCGGTGGGAGCAGATGAGGGTGGACTCACTGCACGCCACGCAGCAGAGGCACAGCAACCCCGTGTGTTATTCAGCAGAGCCCGTGATGGCTTTTTGTTTAATCTATGTGAAAATTGGATTTATGGCATTGGAGTAAGAGCTATCTGAACATGGCCCATAAAACTGGAAGAATCATATTTTTCTCTTCAGCAAGCAACTTTTAACAGCTCTGCTGGGTGCTTATTTGCAGTCACAAGGCAAAAATTTTGTCTCTGCTGTTTATGACCCTTTTACTCATTTCTGCGACAGGGGGTGGTGGTTTGGAGTACAGTGCCAGTGATGCTCTAGTTACTGGGTGTTATTTGCTCCAGGGACTCTTTTGATATGCAGTCTTCTGCTGTACTAATGTTCCCATTAGTCTTGACTGCCTCTGCAGGGGGTGGTAAAGACTTCTGTAACAAAGTGCCTAGGAAAATCCTTCTTGAGCCTTTGATATTTTCTTTGCAATATTTTCCTCATCTTCGACAAGAGATGAGTTGGACTTTGAAGCCATTTCCAGTTCTGTTGCTGGCATTACTTCATATTTCTACTGGGGAGCTGGATGGTTCTTATGGGGCTGCAAGGAGCCAGCAAACAATTCTCCTTTCTGTGTTCCTCGTATGGTCCTGATCTCTTGAGCAAAGCTTCTTGTTATTGAAAGCATACCGCCTAAGCCCACAAAGCATTAAAATGCAGGCATCAACTGCTACGAGGTATTGCTCAAAGCTGCTGCCGGGAAAAAGGAACAAAAATATACATGTGGAAAATCGTACACGTAAAACATCCCAGCGAGAAAGTGGCTGGAGACCAAAGCTGTTTAACAAAAAGAAAAGTGGAAGGTAAAATTAATCCCCCTCCCCTCCAAAAAAAAAAAAGAAAAAAAGAAAAAAAAAAAAAGGCCTAAAATATTCCAAGTCCAGCTCTTTATTTAGAGCATGGAGGTGTGGTGGCTTTAGGCTGAAACAAAGGGAGGTTTTTTGGTGGAATTTAATAAGATTCCTGTTCATGGATGGACTGAAAATAAACAGAAGATGTTCCTTTCTCCAGAAAACCATGTAGGAATTGAAAAAAAAAAAAAACAACAATGAAAAAGACACACAGGGTTCTTCTCCCACCTCTGCTACCTGGAGCGAGCAGCCCTCTGCATGAAGACTTTATAGCCCCTGTGATAACATTTACTTTATAAGTATGTCATTATTGCTGTAATTTTCATGATTAACCACAGAAAGCATGTTTTAAAATAGCTAATAAGGAAAGAAAAGTTAAATGATTTTTTTTTTTTTTTTTTTTTTACTATGAAGATTGCTGTGAAACCTGGGAGAACTCAGAGCTTATTCAGAAACGCTGTGAAACGCCTGCTGCCTCGCTGTGGAGGAAATGGCTCTGCCTCCCGCAGCAGTGGGCATGCCAGGGCAGTCACGCCAGGCTGGGACCTGACCTTTTCAGGAGCTGCGTGGAGCCCCAGTCCTGGGCAACGATTCAGGCACATTTCCGTAACGTGCAATCCACTGAGCCAGACACCAATTTGCTGTCATTACACGCAGTTCCTTTGGTTCAAAGACAACTAACATTAGTTCCCATTACAGCCTCTGCCTCTAACACACAAAGCAAAAGCAAGAACAGAGCTGCAAGCAGCACCTCAAAGGACAGCACAGCCCAAGAGCGGTGCAAGCAGCAGGAAGCACGCCTGCACCGAGCTGAGCCCGGGCCAGTGCCAGGTTCCAGGAGCACGTGCTGGGAGCCCATGGGTGCCCCAGGACAGCCACCTACAGGAGGGGACCAGAGGGACACGGTGGGACCATGGCACCAAGCCTCACAGGCCCAGCTGGGAGCAGGCTGCAGAGGGGGAAGGGGCTTCCTCCTGCACGCATCCCCTGCTATGGCTGCTGTTGCTTTTGTGTGCTTGGAGGATGCAGATAAGAAGGGCATCGAATTTGAATGTTATGCTAATAGGAACATCTGTGTGCTTAAATCAGTGCTGAGCAGCTGGTACATTTAAAACAGCCCCCAGCATGTCTAAACACTCTGTAAATACAGAGTTAATATCTCCTGAGATCAATTTATCATTAATAAGTTATAAAACCAGGATCTGATGCACACTGAAATAAAAATAGAGTGAAGAAAGACTGTTCTTTGTTTCCATTTTTCTCTGCTAAAATTCAGTAATGTTTCTTGTGTGACCAAATCTATTCAGAGAAAGCAATTATTATAGGTAAGATGTATTAGGCTGTAGTCCAAGCAATAGCTTTAAATATATTTTCCAATATATTTTGTCTTAAGTCGGGCATATTAGGGCTTGATTATAATTCATATAGCAACAATTTTCACGATTGAAAATGTGTATTAAAAATTGGCAGTCGCTGATGTTTTAATAAGGATTGAACTAAAGATTTCAGTAAGTATCCATTTCAGTTCTGGGCAACTATTACCATCCATCAGTAGATGTCATTCCGATTAGAAATCATTGTTAATGATTACAGAGAATAGATTAAAATTGAACCTAAGTGCTTTCTGAATGTGTGGTTCATCCCCACCACAACGAGCTGCAGGAGGACACACACCCAGCATGGTAACGTCCCCGTGGCTTGCAGAAGAGAAGAGCGGCTTCGCATTGAAGCCAGGGCTCACAGGCACGGAACAGCTGAGGTTGGAAGGGATGTCTGGATGTTGTCTACACCAGCCCCTGCTCAAGGATTATTATCCTTATATAAAATGTATAAAAGGAGCACTAGGTTAGCATTAGAGAAGGCCAGGAAAATCTGTGCCTTCTGTTCAGACAGAAGTAATGGTAGCTCTGCACATGAGACCACAAAGCACTAACAATTGCCCAGGGCCAAGGGCTGCTCTGGTGTCAGCTCCAGGCTGGGCTCCGGAAAGCATCAGGATTTACTTTGAACATTTTAAGATTCCACCTACTAAGTCATAAAAATTAATAATAGTAACTCTGATGAAATGGATAACTTTCCCTTTTTTGATCTCATAACCTGCTTCAGGCATGTATATACTATATGCCTGATGCCTATATATGTTCTGTACTCCAATTCTTAAGCCTCCTGCATCCACAAACTGGTGACTCCATCAAATGTATTTTACGCAGTCTGTAAGCTCAGGGAAACTGCGTAATTTGGAGGTACCAGCCAGGTTGTGCAAGTGGCATTTTGATCAATATTATGTGCATCTGTAAAATTACGATACCCCTCTGCTTATTTGCAGTTTGGATTTTTTTTTTTTCTCCCATCCCTCTTTTTCCTGGAACACTTTTATCTCACTCCAGTAATTACCAGCAAAATCCCAAACAGTAAAGTACACGAGTAAACCTTATCAACTGTGTTACAGTCAGCATTCCTCTCCACTCTCACTTGGGTCACATCTTGAAAGATGAGCACTACTCTCACAGCCAAAGGTAGTCACAGGTATTGCCATCTTACAGGGTCTTGTGCACTGTGGAGATGTGCCTGGAGAGGAGTTCCCAGGGAGGGGACAGTACTTTGCAGCCTGGGGTTTTATTGTGGTTCTAAGCTCTGTACCCATGATCTTCTGCTGTACAAGACAAATACAGATAATTTGTAATTTTCTCTAGCTCCACCATGTTTGGAACAGGAGAACTGATAAATAAAATATGCCAAAGCACACTAGGTTGATATATGATCTTAAATCTTCTCACACTAGAAGTTCCAGGTGATACCCCAAAACCTCCAAAGCATTCAGATCAGTTGTGCCACAAAATGCCAAAGTCTTGCCAGCGCTGATTTTCTGAAATAGCTACGCAGCTACTAAAGCTCCACTTAGTCTACAAGGCACAAAAGATCTTCAGCGGGGCAGTATAAACCCACTGTTATTGGTATGATTTATATTTTCCCACTCACCTGCACTGCATGAATAACATTACCACCTGGCAGAAGTTCCTGTAAACAACAAGAAAGTGGTCCTGGGCTGAGCAATTTTCTCTGGGCAACTGATTTGATTAATTTTCTGGAGAGTGCCGTCCTGCCAGCTGGCCTGGCTGGGGAAATGTTAAGAAGTTTGTTTGCCTGGTTACCTCTTCCCAGGGGCCTCGTTGGGATTATGACTAATTGAAGTTTCTAGGCTAATTTGTTTCTTAATATCCTTGTGTGAAATGGGGAGAGCTGCATTCAACTTACCATGGGCAAAAGGGGAGGAGGGTCCCCGTTTTGCAGTCTCAGAGCCGTACCGAACGGTGCTGCTGCTCCCTATTGCAGGAGGCCATCCCTCTTGCCTCCCCCCAGCACTGCCTCCAGTTAACCCAGTCCCTGACAAGAAGCACAGCTGCAAATCCATGAGCGCAGCCCTGCACGGACCTTCTAATGATCCCATTTTTCCTCTGCCCAGGCTCCAGGAGTTCTTCCTGACACCGAGGGCCATAGGTGAGCAGCTCTGCACGTTGCTTTGTGAACTTCACAGGGAAAATGAACAGAATATGGAAAACGGTATGTAACTGCTGGGTGAACGTAACAGAATGTTACCTCTTTGATAGGTACGGGCCCAGCCCTTCCCTTCAGGTTTTGGAGCATTCCTACAGGAGAGGTGAAACGAGGGTGGAGGCCGGCGTGGTGAGACATCACAGCACGGTGCAGCTCCGCAGGATGTGGGCTGCGTGGGTCCTGGCTCCCATCCTTCCCTCCCAGCATCCATCCCAGCTATCCCTCTGCCAAAATGGTGCCACTTTGCAATCACTCTGAGAGCTGAACATAAGAAATGTTATAGATAAACTGTGTACTAGTTATCATCGCTGTTTTCTTTCAGATCACCTGGAAAGCAACCCTGAAGATGAGATAAATAAAAGCTTTGGTGCTGGCAAAGCCAAAGGGACACACTCATTAGAAATTTATCAAACACAGATGGGCTACCTGGGACTGGAAAATTTATGCTCTTCTGATGCTGTGGTCCAATAATTCCCTTCTTCCTGGCTCTTCTTATTGATTTTTCCACCAAAGGGGTAATTCCCACATCCCAATTAGCTCCTAACATCTGCTAGAGATGGCATTTGAACTTTCTTACCCCACCATCCACTTTGTGTTCTGCTCCAGCACTGTTGTGATACCGGAGTTGTTCTTATCTGCTCAATCTGTGCTAACCATAGCAGTCCTTTTCCTATTTCATCCTGCTCTGTCTTTTTTTAATTTGCTTAAGTTCATATGACTGTATATACAGCTGCCTCTTTACTGCTAGTCTGCAGACAGCCAGACACAGTCTGCTGTATTATATTGTATATGTTGTGATGCTTTGGGAATACCTACTCCGCCCTTACATGTGGGATTTTTTATTAGGCCATTGATATATTTTTACAGATATAACATCCCAATACTTGTATATACTTGTATTGGGATGTCACAGTATCATCTTTCTTCCCCAAATACTTAGATGATACTCATTTTTCTCACCCAAATATTCTGCTTCATGCTCTTTAGTCAGCAAGGTTTTGATTTTTCTGAAAGTCTTCATTAAAATTTTTTGAAGGATGTAACTAAGGTCTTTATAATAATTTTCACTCAAACCAATTCCTGATGCTTCTAATAAAAGCAAGAAAAAATAGTTCTATTTGTACAGGAAAAATCCTATTTCTGCAGTTTGTTGGGAGAATAAATTGTGATTAAAAGAAACTTTCAGCTGTTATCCCTCATTTCATCCAGAATTGACGACAAATTCATTTTTTTTTTAAGGTTTCCTTAATTACTGTAGAATATGGAAGGGCTAAATTCTGACTTGCACCTTCTGACTTAGGTGCTTTTCAGGGCAGCAAAGGTTCAATCTTTCCTGTGCTCGGTGCAGTCGCCCCACGAGCAGCCGGCTGGCGGCAGATGGAGGCAGGCGTGGGAGGCCCGCGGGGCACTGCGCCAGCCTCGCCTCTGGCTGGGAAGCCAGGCTGCAACCTCACAGCAACCCTGCCCGAAAGCAAAGGAACCCTCCTACAGAAACCTCGTTAGCAGAAGAAGAAGAATCTTGATTCAAGCGTTTGAGTGTTTAATACTTTATTATTAATATTATTATTTCTCCTCATTTGTGTTGTGTGATGGCCATTGGATGGGTCTGGAAAGAAGCAATTTGGTTCTGCATCGTTCTGGTTCTGTTCCTGCATGGTTATGGGACCCTGCAGGAATACATTCCCCCAGTAACTACAGTACTGCTGATACACTGAAATAACAGGAAATCTTCAATGAGCTCTGTGAGTGAGTGGTGGAGAAAGAAATGATTTCTAGCAAGCTGTAAATGTATAAATAAGCATGAGTAGTGCAATTATTTTTTCCAAGTTGTAAGCTAGTGAATTTCGTGTCTATAAGCAAGCAAAATTTCTTGATGTATCAGGATACAATATACTGAAAATCTGTTGAGTATTAATTTGCAGTTAACATTTGTTCTGTCTTCTTATCTATCAGCTAAGCAGCAGAGCCTTAGCTTACGGTCTTCATTCTGTGCTTTTCTTTAATCATATTTGTAAGAGAGCTTTCCCAATGCTAAACTCCTGATAAAATAAACAGGCTATAATGATCATCGGGTACATGTCAAACAAAAGAGATTAACTGAAGTGACCAATTAAGACTGACTACAGTTAAAAGTTCTTTTTCTTTCTATACATCTCTGTTTTCTACAAGATGGATCTTACCTCTTTCTCTTTACATGCTAGTCCTGCTGGAGATGCCTTGACAGCAGATGGGAACAAGTCCAAAGCCCCCAAACAGCAACCTTGCCCTTATCCCTTCTGTCCATAGGATATTTCTGGACTGCTTCTCAGTCATGTCTGGCTGAACTTGTTCCCACGCTCCTGGAGAAAGTCCAGGGCAGCCGAGAGCTCCTGAGGACAGCACTGATGGGCCGCTGCCACCTGAAGCACCCCCTGTGCCAGAGAGACAACGGTCACTCAAAAAACATCCTGTGTTCCACAACAGTTCTGCTTGACTGAAAGGCTTGACCCAAATAATGTAAGTTAACCAAACAAACAAGTGTTATTATTTTCCTGAAGTATACAAAACAAACAAACAAACAAACAAAAACAATTTATAAAGGAATGCAACTTTTGGATAAGTAAGCAAGGATTTCTAGTAATATTTTTGTGAGATAAACATAATTTTGGCTGACTTTAAGGCGTTTTTTCCTAAAGCTTTATACTTCAGGACTTATCTGCATATTATCTATGAGGAAATGTTTGGGGTTGAATTACTGACCATTTCATTATTTCTTGTACTTCCCAGCAGTCAGTTATGGCTCTGGACACTGACAACAGCCAACAGCCGTCATCTGCAATTACCTGGCTGGTTAGGCCTTGTGACAAAGAATGTGTAGTGGAAACAAAAACATTACACATGTAAATAACAGAGAGTCACTAACCCTCTTTAATTTATCTGCTCTAGGAAAATGCAGTACAGGCTGCACAGCAAGATAATGCTCCCTGCGCCAGAGCAGATAGTGCTGGATGGCAACTTGTCCTTTCTGAGAGAAACAAGGAAGAACAAAAACCTAACATGTGAGTTATTTGAAAAATGTGAGTAAAATTGTCTTGATCTGAAAGGAAGTGGTGCTTTTCCAGCTTTCCCCAGTGGCATTTGGGATGCTTGCAATTCTTTTCTTCTGAGAAACCTTCAGCTTTGCCAGCTGCGACTCCATCATCTCTGCACCGCCGCTGTTGTGGCACCTGCTTCCTGCACGTTAGATTCTTGGCAGAAAATGCAAAATGCTGCTATTGTCACTGGTTGGTGCTTCCTTGTATTGTCACGTCATAAGTGATCTAGAATTTTAAATTCTAGAAGTGAAACACAAAAACTATGCAGTAAATGCCGTGTGTTTTGTTTTGATTTTTTTAAAAAAGCATATGAAATGAAACCTGCAAGATCACTTTGTTCTGCAGGACCCACACAACTGCACAGCTTAAACACTGTCCGGGGCACAGAGCACACCTCCGTGAGCAGAGGGCAGGGGTGTTCCTCATGCCCCGGGGTGGCAGCAGTGACCGAGGGCAGGACCTGTGCTTCCCAGCCCGTTGAGGTGTTCTTCCAAGCTTCCTGTTCCACCTGCAGGCTTCCCTTGCCTCCCTTCTCTGCTGACCGCCTCCTCCAGCACCGAGCACAACCAGGGGTAGGAGCGTGCTCCCAGAGGGAGGGGGGCCCCCCGAGCAGCACTGATTGCAATTCAGGAACATTTCACACGGCGCCCCAGGTTCTGCCATTTAGTGCTGAAATGCAGAGAAAGCAGGACTGAAGGTACAACACCATTTCTCGTCCTTTCACTCCCCTGTAGCCACTTACCACAATTTACTCACAATGGCACTTATTTAGTGCCATTAAAATACTTAAAATACTGTTTGTGTAAACTGGTGTCCTCAATCTCCAATTCAACTTCTAATCAACCAAATTACTGAAACAGGCAGCTCAGACTCATGCAGAAATGAATTTTCCATCCAATTTTAGCTATAAAATTGAGAGGCTATTTTCAGTCTTAATTAAAATCTATACAATAAGAGTACCCTTTTCCCACTGCAGGCAGCATCACTGTAAATAAAATAAGTGGATGCCCCTGCCTTTCCAGCACCATGCTGCACAGATCGATTCACATAAGCCAACTTAAGAGTAATTTAATTCACTCATCAGAATGGGAACAACCACCTCCCTGAAGCCTATTTGCCTCCTGATTGCAGCAAGGGGGGGGGGGGGTGCAGCAGCTGCCTACCAGGGCAGAGCCCCCGGTGCCCCCACCCAGACCAGCCCCGGCCCCCAGCGGTGGGCACAGGACCCCGGAGCGTGAGCAACGCGGCTGCAGCTTCCCTGCAAGGGAACAGAACCAAATCCTTAACTTGGGGGAGGGCAGGAAAACAAAGCCAGAGAGAGAGGCAGAATCAATAGCTAAATACAAAACAGGTCAGATCATTAGTTTTAATATTTTATTCATCGACAAAAGATATTGACTTTCAGGGAGCTTCATTGATGTTCTGTAATATGCATTTAAAGAGCAGATGATGCCTTATGGAAATCTTTGGAGTGCATTAAAAAAAAAAGAACGAAACTACCCATGACAGAAAATCTATTTTTGCCATCATTTTTTATCTGGAGGAGCATTCCCATCAAAATATAATGCATCAAAAGGCCGATCTCCTGTCTGAGCTCACAGTTTGTATACCTACTGAGCAATTTTATAGAATAACTGCAAATAACAGATTTTTGTAGATTTATTGATCATTAAATAATTTAATCAAAAACTACATTAGTGCTACACAATTCACCTCAGGATAAAGATGATGATTTTACATTGTACAATATAGATTTTTGATAAAATCAGGAAAATGCCATTGCATATAAGAAATTTCATTCCGCATTAAACTATGTAGTAGTGATCCTGAAACACCTACACAAGGAGGACTAGCTACTTAAATAAAATTATCTTGGTGCTTTAGTGGCTGTAGAACCCAAATCCTACTTTTTTTTTTTTTTTTTTGTAGAAACAGTATGAGAATTGTAGCTAAATTGCACAGGCAGACATTTATTTCTACTTGTATGCAACCGTTACAGTTCATCACATGAAACCAGAATGTAATATAACATTTCTTCCAATATCTCTTACTGTTTGTTTTCATTTGTAACACCAAAAGTTGAGTTCCACTGTCCATCAAAACACCTTTAGGAATGCTGATTTGGAAGAAAAATTCGTTTTGAATCAGGTCACTAGGGAACTAATATTCAAAACACTAAATTAATATAGTGACTGTCGTTAGTATAATAGCCTTACTTACTTTATAGAGGAAAGGTTAAACATTAAGAAAAAATGAATTAACATAGCGTTACCACTGGAAATTAACCATTGGATAGGTATGCTTTTATATTTGTGTAGATACAATTGTCCAAACTATTATGATTTGTCCAACTTTTTCATTGTGAATGGTCAGAATGAATAGAACAATTAAGTTCAATTTACGTTCAATCTCATTGTTCAGATCTCAGATAGTGAACTATGTTATGCATAGCTTTCTAGTTATTGGTTAAACATCAGCGTTTAACTGGCAGACTCACATCTATTGCATATGCACACACAGACATATGGAAGCGTGCAGTAAACGGACTGTGAATCAATTTAATATGGAATCGCGGTGAAATTTCTGCATATAAAGCAGAAAGCAATTATGAAACAGACAGGTGGTTTAAGGAACAAGTCAGCATTTAGAATGAATGCCCTAACTGTCCACAATGAGGAAGTGCCTAATAAAGTACAACCTTAGCAACACTGCCTGTGTATCAGGTCTTGGGCCGTCAGCTAATCCATTTCCAAAACATGTCTATCGTATATTTTCATTGAGCATTTATTATTTTTATACCCACTGAGACTACTGAGATGTAGCTGCTTCTTCAGCTCAAACTGTGTAGAGCACAATAAATCACAGACAAGAAAACCTTCCTTGGGAGAAGCACGTTCCCTGGGATTTCCACAGGACACCGTGCAGCACTGTTCGCGTGCAGCAGGCTGCTGTGAGCACCCGCAGGGGGGCAGAGATAAGCGGGGCACACCTGGCAGCTGGGCAGAGCATGGTGCATCCTCCTTACAGTGCAAATGTGAGGATACGTGCCAAGGCCCACGTGGATATCAGCACTGAAAGGGATTTCTAAACTGGGCGGTGCTGCAAAAAGTGGACCTGCAGCCCTCGCCCTGGTGCTGACCTGACCTCCCCAGTACCCAGGATATTACATCAGAGGTCAGTGCAGGGCTTTTTGGAGAAAATCATGATTTATGACTTCTCACAATGGACTAATAACAACTACAAAACCAAAATAACAGCCTGAGCTGCTCACACACAACTTGAAGTATTATCTCACTGGCCTATTGATAAAGTTCAGTGCTACAAAAATCTTAAAGATTACTTCGACTGGAAATACTCTGTGCAAACAAAACCTTGGAAATTTATAATTCCACCAGTGCAGAGGACCAAGAGTTTATCACCTGGCAATTACTTGCTGAGCCCTAACTCAGGGCCTTTTGACTCTGACCAGTTATTTTGTGTCTTGATGCAACTAAAATGCACAAAGCATCAGCTGTAAGCTTGCTTGAAGGCTATAACAACAGTGTTAGTGTCTTTCCTTTAAACGAGGGAAGATAAAGATCAGTTACAGATCACACCATTTTCCTGACAGTCAGAGATGCAAAGGGAGATGCACTGGGTCGGACGGTCTGCCTGCTGCCAGAACACGACTTTTATAAGCAGAGCGGCTCTGCACTGAGGCAAGACCAAAACTACCTCCCCAAAGCCCTGTCAGTCTCTTGCAGAGCCCCCGTGCATGGTAGAAAAGCAAACTGCCAGCCCTTGGCCCCGCAGCCAACCTTCAGCCCTTCGCCCCAGTTCCTGCAGGACAGAAAGCTAAAGCAACACGACCAGTTCTGTAGAAAAGCAAGGCTGCTCCTGGAGTCAGGGCAAGCTTCACTCAATCTCTTTTTAAAATTATTATTTTATTTTTTTTTATTCCACCCCCTCAAATGCTAGCACTGACATCAGGGAATTCCTTCCTGTCTTTTAAGGAAGCTGTGGGTCTATTCCTTGGTAGTGATGTGTGAAGAAATTTGATATGAAAGGAAATCTCTAAGTTCTGACATTAACAAATAGGAAAATCAATTTCATTAATGCAGAAGTCTTTTCCCCCCTCAGTTTATCTAGGGGATAAATAAACACAGCAGAAGGGTGGTGTCTGGGGCTGCATTCATCTCCTGGCCCCTATGGCAGCGCCAGCAGAGCCCTGCCATGGGTGCTAAGGGTGCACTGCGGTGAGATGCTGCAGCAACGCCCAGCCCAGCAGCCCCTTCCCTGGTGCAGGCCGGGTGATCCTCACTGTGATGCTCACATCCTGCACTGGCTGTGGCTGTTACTGCTGCCTGTCTGAGGCCTTAGGGTGACAACATGATGTGTGACACCCCTGCTGCACACCCAAGGAGGAGGACAGCCCCTGCAAGGACGCAGCACCTAGCACACCTATCGCACGGTCACAGGAGCAGCGGGGCTTGCCTTCCTTCCCTTGCCTTCCCCAAGTCAGAAGTTTTTGCTGCACTTTTTCCCCTCTTCAAACAAATAAATAAATGGAGTAACAATAGTCCACAGCAGTAATTAAATCATGTTTCTTCCATTTCTTTTCCAAAATATACATTTCACAAATAGGGCTTGACTTTTACTTAAATCTCCTAATATATTTCAGAGGAAACTGTTTAATTGTCTTCTACCCTGAAGTTACTCAGTGTTGGAAAATAAATGTTAAACAAAAAAGAACAATTTGTCTACTCTTGAGTTCCCTCTGCATGTGAACTGTTTGGCTAAACAGTGGCATAAGAAGTATGTGAGTACTTCTTTCTCCTTGTTCTGCTGATGTAGTGACAATGGGAGGATTATTTCTTAATTTCCAGTGTGGTAAGTGGGTAATTATTGTCCAATTAGACTTGCTATTAACCTCTCTGTATCTCATTTTGCTGTCCATGAAACAAAAATAACAGCACTTACCACTCTCACTGGGATATTGTGGAGATTTATTTGTTAATGTACGTACAGCACAAGGAAAATGAAAAGCAATGCATGTTGGCTAAGCAGAGTTATTAATAACGAGTCACTGTTAGCATTGTTAGCGCCGTTACAGCTTCAGAAACTTGCTGTGCGAGTTGCAGCCTGGCAATAGGGCACACCCAGAAGCAGTATGCACTAACGCACCAACACCCTCAGATATCAGTAAGGAAAAAAGAAACATGACATATGAGTTAAGATAACATCAGCCACAATTTCAGCCAAATGTTTGCTGACCTCCTGGCAGCCAGCAGCGATGGACAGGGAAGGTCCCAGCTCTCTCCAGAAGAGGCACAGTGATGCCAGCCCCCCCTGCACCAGCTGGGTCCCAGTTCTGCCTCAGCCCCTGGGTTCCACAGACCAAGAACCTTTCTGGTGTTAGTATTAATTGCTGACTGCTCATGCATCACAGGTGACATTTCGTGGGAAGCCATGGAAGAGGTGCCCGCAGGCGCGTGGACCCCACCCAGGTGACCGCTCTGCTCCCCACCACACACAGATGAGTGCCCTGTGGCACTGCTGCAGCAGGGACCCCTGGCCCTGGTGTCAGAGCCAGCAAGCCCAGAGTGCTCTCAGCACCCAGAAAGCAGCACGAGATCAGGCTTGCGGCTACTCTGTGCTGTAGCTAAAGGAAACTCAAAAGTAAATCCATCACAGTGTTTGCCAAGAGATTGCAGCCCATGCTGCAGAGTCCCTGAAGGGGAAGAACTCCCAGCCCCAAAAGGCGTCTGCTGCCTTCTTGGAGCCTCCCAGCCCAGGCAGCCCCTCAGCCCAGGAAGCTGTGGCATGGGCCTAGGTTGGAGATGGTGAGGTCAGCGATGCCATGCAGCGTGCTCTTTGCAGCATCCGAAAACCAGTTTTCTGCTATGGCAGTGAAACACCTGTGCCCAGTGCTGCCGGTCAGGCAGGGACTGACCTACTGGTGTGCTGGGCACAGCCACGGCCTCCATCACTTGTCGAGATTTCTGTGCTGCAGCACGAGCTTCAGCTGCTGTCTGAGAAACTATGACACTACATCAGTCAGGGATAATTTAATTAAAGACTATACGAGCTGATGCATACGAACACAACAGTAACGAGCGTATTTTATCCGCTAAGGAGCAAAGACATTTTCAGAAATGTTCTTTCTTCAGATCACTTCTCATTTAAACATTTGGATACTTTCCAGTGGTTCGCTGCTGCTCCTTCTCCCATCTGTCCCACTAAGAAATACAAAACATTGTGTGCATATACGTGTGCATGTACACACCCATACGTAAACCCCAGTGGCATTAAGCCTCCAGCCATGCCACCAGAGTGCCACCAGGCAGGGCACAAGGCTGTGGGGGGAGCAGGGGCCAGCGGCTGGCCGTGCCGCCCAGCCCCAGCACCAAGGCAGGAGGCTTTACCAGGAACGCTCCAGGCTCTGTGCCAGAGCTGTGGCCACTAATTAACAGTTCAGTGTCTTATTCCTTCCCACATGCTGTGAGAAGACAAAACTCCAACTAGCCATGCAAACACCAATGCTGTATTTTCTCTATGAATAAAAATAGAAAAGACAAATATTACCCGGGGCTACCATCAGCTCTGCCTAGACCAAAGAGAAGAATTGATCTGACCCTCGGTCTGGAGCCTGCTGTCTAAAGAAAAGCGGTGACTAAATAACTCCCCTCTTGCAATTATCCTACCAACAAATCAGTGCCAACACAAAGACGTATCGATGCAGAACTGAAGTGTGATCACTTCTCCAGCACAGGAGATTAATCTGGTGACACATATAGGTGTAGCAATAACGTGCTAATGAGTTATTGATTTTTTTAATTAAACTTTACTAGTATCATATTTTCAATCTAAATGAACGCATCATTAACGTAATTAATAGCACAGCGATAACGAGAACAGCCTGAGATTGCAATTAATCTGTCCTCCGTAGCCACCTACAGGTAGAGCAGGAGGTCTCCGGACCCCGTCACTGCTGCCAAACACCCGGGCTCAGATTCAGCCACCCGTAAGCAGGCAGCAGACCTTTTAGTGGAACCACAGACCCATCACTCTCGGGTTGTTGGGGCTTTTTTTGTTCTATGCTGTTCCCAAATCCTGGCCAACGCTGGCAGCAGGACCATGCTCCTGCCCCCAGCCCGTCCCTCCCCAGCTCAGAGCGAGCAGTCTTCCCTCGCAAGCAGGGCACGGACCCGCAGGCAGCTGCCTTCCTCCTGCTGACGATTCACGTTTGGAAGGCATCCTTGCTAAGCCAGTGTGCAGTTACCCCTTTCTCCCTCTAACATACACCAAAAATGCCTTTTTTTTTTTTTTTTTTTTTGATTTAAATGACTTTTGGAAACAGACAAAACTATACAGAATGGTTGCCTTTTAGAGGAAATCCCAGCTCACATCCCCTCTCCTCTTGCTATCATTCTTGTCACTACTTTTTCTTCCTCCCAACAGCAAAGTCAAACAAGTGGCCCAAAGCTTTTGTCAACCCTGCCTAGAGAGGGAAATCTGCGTTTGCATGCATGAAGAGCCCTCACCATAGGGAGATCTCCATCACCTGGTTGCCCATGCTCATCAGTGTCTAGCTCTTCCACAGATTTAACATTTGTGGAAACTATCTAAAACCTCACTGGCTATTTTTAGCTTGGCTTGAAGTGATTTTTGTAGTCATATCAGCCTGTGGCAACCGTAGGTGAATCTGCCATCATGGTAACGATTGTGGCTTTTTATTTTATTTTAAGGTTTGTTCTGACCTTTTCACCCTGAAAGAGCAGTACACTAAGACATTTTGAAATGCTTCAGCTATCAACCAAAGAAACAAATGTTTTAGCCCTGCTGTCTAGCCCTCATTCAGCTATTTCATAGCCTGCCCCATCTTCTTGATGAAGACATTGGACTTTCCGTGCCACATAGCAGTATTTAACATGCTGCAGAACCTTATAATTACACTAATCTGACCCTGGCGAAGCTGGCAGGTCCCAGGAGAGGGGGGTACAAATGAGCAGGGAACCTGAGGGGCAGGATGCACAGAGCATCTTTTGTGCTCCACAGAGGTTCATTTAAAACTCACCTTAAAGTTACCACTGGTAAAGGAGCTCTTAACTAATATCTTTATTTCTTTCTTGGGGAAAAACAAAACTGTTGTCCTATTTTGAAGCAAGTGCTTCCTTTAAGGTTAATTAAGCTGACAAATAACACTTCCAAAGACTGAGCAGTTTAACTGATCACAATGCAGTGATGCTGGGACCCTGGAGAGGGCCAATTACTGCTGTGCACAGCTGGGAAAATTCCTTGTGCCCCCTCTGTACTAGGACATTGAGTGAGAGAAAAATAACACCGCATTAATCTTCCTAATGAACCTCTTCTAAATGAGATAATTCGAAATTTTATGGTACACATGAGTGTGTTGTGGAGATTTGCCAAGCTACCTACCAACCTATGACTCAAAGTAAAGTGCACAAAATCAGAAATCATCGGACAGCAAGACACTCAGCAAGCCCACTTGTGGTCTTTCCCTCCTTCACATTTCAGTTACATTAGCTTAAAACTGGGGGAACGGCCAGACAAGCCTTTGGAGAGACAGATTTACTCTGCGTGATTATGGGATAGAGGATGCCACGTAGCATGAAGTTGGGAAGATGAGCACTGTGAGGCAGGAGCTGGGGTCTCTGCCAGCACCACACACCCCCAGCAAAATCCTTCCCTTCCTGCTCACCTTGCTGACACTCTAGGAGTGAACATGAGTGCCACTGCAAGGTAGGTGCATGGTAAACATTTAAAATCATAGCTCCCCTTGATGCAGACTAGGTAATGCTCTGCAGTCTGGGGACAGCCTTATTCCTATTCCACAGGCAAAAGCACTGAGCAATCACAGATGGTGTCACTGCAGTTCAAATGGCTCTCATGGATTTCTTGTGGTCCGTTGTGCCCCTAAATCATATACATTTAGATTTGCATATTAAGCTCCCTGACAATCTAGGTGGTCTCATGGGAACAGATAAGGATAAAGCAGCATGAAGTTATGCTTCCTTTTTGTTTTTATATAATGGAAATACAGCTATTATCAGAACAACACGACATTAAGTAAATGATAGTATTGCAAATATCCACCAATTTCCATAATGCTTCAATGGTGCATTTCCATAATTTCATACACTCCTCTTTTTCCTTTTTACTTAATGCTGTTTCTTTCAGATGAGCTTGGAGCCCATGATCATTTCTGCATGCTGGAGACATCAGCAAACGGAGCAGAGGTGAAAAAGCCCACCTCCAAGCTCCATGCCAGCCAGCAGCTTTATCTTAAAATCTGAAATTGAGGCCGTTCTGCTGAACTCATCCACCAGCTGCTCGCCTGTGTGTGCCAAAGCACTGCCCCTTCTCTGTAATTTACTGTAGCCTGTGAATTATTTCATTCTGTGAATTTCCAATTTATTTCCAATTTGTGCACACGCTTGGCAGCACTACCAGTGCCCAGGGACCGCTCTGCGTGGTGGCCAGGAGCCCCCCATTCATGCTCCCAGAGCTGCTGCTGCTCTCCCGGCTCCAGGCTGGTGCACGAGCAGTGCTGGGGGGCAGAAAGCATGGGGCTTGTCCTGCAGGGCTCAGGCAGCATCCCCAGAACACGGCTTGGGCTGAGGTGATGGCACTGCAAGCAGCTGCCAGGAGTGGCACTGGCTCTGGACCCTCAGCAGCTAACACGGTGACCCTGTGCATTAAGCACTTCACCAGCCAGGCAGGGCACTTCTGATGGGGCCTGGGCGGTCCTGCAGAGAAGGCACAGGGCATGCAGGGCATGGTTTGGCAGAAAGCAAGGAGCCACTCCAGGTGAGTAAAGTCATCACTGACATTATCCAAGATACTCAGGCTTTATATGGGGCATCTCATGGAAAGTCCTCAACAGCAGCCCAGATCTTCGGTCCATGCAGGAGTCTCGTAACTGCAGACTGCCTTCTGCGATCTCATTTGAAGGTTCGAGACATGAAATTAAGTTACCACTTATTTTGCCTAATAGCTAGCATTAGAGGCACTAGCTCAGAAAAGTACGTAGCCATGTGTGGAAATTTAAGCCTGCTTGTTTAGTCTTCTACTTCTTTGGAACTGCTTCCCCAAATGAGGGCTCCCTGAATTTCAGGATGAACAGCCCTGGATCTGCTGCATCTTCCACTGAACAGAGGCTCAGGGAACAACGCCCTAACTTACAACAGGTGAAAAATTCTAATCAATTCCTTGTCAGCTAATGTACAAGCAAATCATATCTACTTTACTGCCCTGATCAAACGTACTCAAAATTCATTGTGTTGCTTATTTTCTTTTTTTTTTTTCTAATCACTCACAAGGCAAGATTTGTCTTCCCTAATTGAAAATCAGTGCAAGCAATTCCATAGTGTGCTTTTCCTCAGTGTGTAAATCTCAGAGTCAGTAACTAGAAATTGTGGTAAATGCAGCCTCAGCATTCACCTTCTGTGAGTGTTTTTCAAGTGAAGTTTCTTCAAACATTACAGAGTAAACCCAATCTATAAGGGGAAAGATAATTCATCTGATGAGTCAAGCTGACATTCCAGACTTCCTTCTCACATAAATATTCATCCTCATTTATTGTACAGAGTTGTATGAAGGAGGAATGCGCTTTACTGATACCTCCATGACACTGGTGAGGGTAACTTGCCAACATGTTCCCTGTTAGGTAAGTATTGTCTGAGAGTACAGCTATACACTATGAAAGAGCCTGAGCATCTCACCCAGATGCTTCAGAGCTGGCAGCCTTGGGCAAGATGAAGGTCAGTACCCATCTTCCATTTGCTATTGTTTGTATTCCCAAAAAGCCCATGACGTACTAACCAGGCACGAGTCTAGAACTGGTATCAGAAATATTTTGAACAAGGACTTTGTACTAGAATTTCATTTCAGATACAAATGTCTAACATTCTGTGATGGCTTTTTAGCTGTTAGAGACACCACACCACCAGCCCCTTCAGGGTCTGCATTTCAGACAAAGGCAATATACTATCAACTAATCCGCAGCAATGCCGAGCGCTGTTTCTGTTTCTGATTGTTTGTTTGCAAGTTCACACTTCCCAGCAGAAGCTCAGGCCATGCCAGTACAAGTCACTTAAGGAAACAAGGGAGAAATACCAGTTAAATACTGACATTTGCCCACATACATGTTACTGTCATCTTCACTGTTCCAGTCTATATCAAGCTATTACTTCCATACAGATAAACTGCAAGCCATTAACCTATATTTTGATTTTGACCTAGAAGCACGCTAACTACATGGATTAGACATCACTTAAACATTCAAGCCTTTGTTCAAGCTTTTACTCTTTTCTATGATATTTCACAGAGAGCAGTGCAGAGACCAATGCTGGGGAGAAACTTGCTTTTGGTCTGCATTCATTTTCCAGTCCCAAAGTGGCACTACCAGTCACCGATGTCCAGGCTGTCACTTTTACTGATGAATTCAGTCTGTTTCAATATTTCCTTCCCCCTCCTAGCCCTCCTCTAGCATAATCTTGTTATCTTTGGGCTTTGCATGGTTTTTTAATTATCATTATTATTTATATAGCATGATGCATGCAGACAAATTTAATCATGTTGTTTACATGAGCTAACCTGATAGACTAATGGAAAAATTAAGCATTTTGTTCCCACTATTGGCACAAACACAATTTCTTTTCTCACTCATTAACAGAGTTAGTGCTTATAAAATCTGATGGTGCTGGAGATGGAAGTCTGTTTTCTCCAAAGAACAAGTAAGCCATAAAAAAATAACAGAAATTCCTCCCACCCTAATCCCCCTATGAATGTTGCAATCCCATTATGGAATAATTAGGCAAAGGAGACAGTGAATCAAGTCTGGAAAAATTAAACACCATGAGGAGCTATTGGAAATCTCAGGTAAAGGTATTGGAAAAAATGAGGAAATTACTGAAAATGACATACAGAACTTCAGACAAAATGTGGAACCCAATCATTCTGTAAAAAGAAAACAATACTAAAAAGAGGTGATAGCTAGAATAAACATTCAGAAGAGTATGAAACAGAAGATTCCCCCACCCCCCCCACAGGAATTTGTCACAGAAAACAATGGCTCTAGCTTTTAATATTTGTGTGCTGTACATCATGGGCTGGAAGGCATGGCTTTGACAAATGCTTACATTTCTATATGTTTACAAACTTTCATTGGAAATCTTTTGAACTGAGTTTTTACATCAATTCTCTGGTGAAACATCAAGAGAAGGCTTTGCCTAACTTGTAAAACTGAGTACAGAAAAAGAACTTCTCCAAAATTGGTCATGCAGAAAATCTCATTAGTGCACAGATTTCCAAATCTACAAGGTATCTGCCTAGCTTCATCCCTTTGCTATCTGTACAATGATGGAATAATTAAGCAGTTCTACTGGTTCACTAGAAAGAGAAATACATGAGTACTCCAGCAAAAATAAAGCTGACTGCAATATGGCAGTAACTGGAGAACAATTAACTATCAGCAGCACAAGTTCTTTGTGTGCTTCTGTAATCTTGTGTCATTTCATTTGCCTATCATTTAAGCAAAGGTAGTGAAGACCTTAGAATTAGACATCAGTTCCAGAAATACCATCACATCCAGACACTTGGACACAGCTGAGGTCAAGAAAAGCTTGGCCACAGTGGTGGCTGCAGAGATGTTGGCAAGCGTGTGCCATGGTGTGGTGCGAGCAGTTAATGGAAGTCCACCCAGCATGGTCATATGGTAACACATAGAATTAGGTTGCAGATTACATATTTAGGATAAGCTTAATTTTGCAGAACACATACGTAGTCCCTGAAAATTTAGTTTTCAAGAGGGTTGGTAATAAACTGCATTGGCAACATTGGTTGCTAATTCAAAGGCTAGCTGGCAGCCAGTAGTGGAGTTAGGTTTTCCTCCCATAAGGAGTTTCCAACTCTTTCAGAAAAGCACACAATGCAAGTGAAAAGTCTGATTTTGAACAAATAGCAAACTTTCCTTGGTGACAAGCAGACCTAGCAGAAAACCTTTTAAATGAAAATAACCACATCTATGATGAAGCAAATCATATTAGCATGAGGGGATATAATCCAGTTTGAAAGAGTGTGCAGAGAAGGCAAGCCCTGATCTGAAGGAGACAGCACTGGGGGGAAGGGGGGAGAATGTAAGGGGTGGATTAGCTTCTCATCGCAAGGTTATTTCAGCTGGGTGATGTTAGAAGTAGCAGCAGGTGACAGAGAATAGTTTTTTGTTGGATTATCACACTCAGATACCTAGGTCACAGAATGAAAGTTTCCCTGAGAAGCTCTAATTAGGCACCCATTGTTTACCATATGTTTCAATTTCGCAAGGACAAACATAGGCAGAGATTGCTCGCTGGGCACAGATTGCCTTTGCTGTTCCAATGCACCCTCTGGAGACTGCCCGGAGTACTTGGCAGGCCTCCGGCACCACGTCTCTTCACACAGGAGCTCAACAACCTCACGAGGTGGCAATTGAGAAGGAATGTTACTGTATGAATCTGTTAGAGATTTTCATTAGGTGCATACCCATTCTGTCACTGTCTGTGCCAGCATTCAGATACTAATGCAGGCTTTAAAAACAGTACAGTATCACTTCAAGGATAATGAAGTTTCATAAGGAGAAAGAATTTTTGCTTTAAAGGCCTAAAAACAGTGAGACAGTTTTCAGGCCAGCTGTGACTCATCTGCTTTGTAAAAGTCCAGGTTGTGAGTTTCAGTTGCTGTCTTTTGACAGCCACAATTGTGTTGAATGGATTTTGTTACATTTCTGCAATTTTTGCATTAGATTCTATTTAAAAGAAGACATAAGGAGGGTTTTGCCTACCTGAAACCACATGGAGTGGAAGACTTCTGCATAATGGCTTTTAATCCAAGCCTACGTAAATTTTAGACTGGATGATCTATGACATAATGAGATCTGTCAAGCACAAGTCATCTCACTGTAGCTGAAATATGAATAGACATTCACATTACCTAGCATACAGCAGATAGATATTGCTATTAGAGAAGAGAGGGAAGAGGTGACAAAAACGTCCCATTCACGGTGAGCAGTGGTCACATTTCATTGTAATGTGAACAGGAGTCATTTGGCACTTTAATCAACGCAGCATCTCCCACACTGAGAACAGATGACGGTGGGAAAAGGGGCTGCCAGATGACTTGTACTTTTCTGTGCATCTCCTGTTGAGAATTGTTTTGTGATGCTGAAAGCAGAGGTGCACGTGGAGGGGTGAGGAGAGAATAACCCCCAAACAGTATCTGTCCTATCTACTTCTGGTTACCGCTTCAGCACCTAATAGCTACTCTAAGTGACAAATGGCATTCATTTCACTACCCTGCCTTGAAAAGCTGTCCTCTATTCTGCCTTCATTGATAACCTGATCATATGATTCAGTCTGTTTTCTAGCTTTCTGCATCCTGTCTCTCTCCCTCCAAACTATCCCCAGCACCAGCTCTGTCTTCTTCTCCAGAGACTATATCCTGGAGAAATATATAAAAACAAGAATTCCCCTTTGAAAAACCCAACAACTCCAGCCTAACATTTTGAATAAACTAAACCATAATGCTGATTCCTTTTTTGTTGGTTTATTTGTTCATAAGTACGGGTTAGTTTTTCTCCTTTGAGTTTTTCTGCTTTTCTCATTCTCATGTTTTCATTCCAGTGAAAATAGAAGAGAAAGAGGGAAAAGATTGTCTATGCTTCAGATTTACACTTTGAAGACATGCACATTTACAGTGCTCTGAACATTCAGGCTGAAGGCAAGTTTATTGGTGTGGAATAAGCACCAGCTCTAGCACTCAAACAGGTGAAACCAACTGATCTCAGCTCTGAAAACTGCCTCGCTCTACAATGATAAGTGGAGCTGTGTAGTTAATGAACAAACTTGGTCTTTCAGAATGCACAGTGAGACTCCATAAGCATTATTTTGTGAGCTACTGTGCCAGACCCAGTACAGCTACACATGCACAGCTCTGTTTTCCTGATTAACTTACCTGTCATCTGTGTTCTTGTTTCTCAACTTTTTTTTTTTTTAAAGAGGATTTTTACAAAACCATTGAAGTGTTGCAGAACATATTGGCCCCATGGAACTTACTCCAATGTCAATCTGTGCAGCTTGAAGTGAAAAAGAGGTGCACAGCCATATTTTCTTCCTCCCTGTTTTTCAAAGATCACCCCCAATGTGCCAGTTCCTCCATCAAATGCCATCTCCATGAGAACACCTTTGTCCCACACAAGGGGTTAGCAGTCAAACCTGACACTACTCCAGCCTCTACTCCTTGTGTTTTTCTCAGGTGGGCCGCTCGCTCATCTCTTTGGGATTTGGATTAGGTTCAGACATGAACTCTGCAAGACATCACCAGGGAGTCTCTGTCAGGTGCTAGGCTTTGCTCCCCAACCACTGCTGTTTGCTAGAGCAGCAACTTTGCTGCAGTGTTTCACCTCGTAGTTACTGTGCCTATACACAGTTTCATGAGGTGTGAGGGGCAAATACTGAAAGGACTGTACAAACTGGAAGTGTCTTCAGAGACCTGACTTCTGTATCTAGGGTCTAACACTGGCTTTTCTCCCTACTTCTGTGTGGGATAATACATAAATCATGTAGGAATCATAAGGTGCACAAATATTTAGCTCTCCACAGAAATGATTTGACAAAGAAGATTAAACTTCTTGTTATGCTATTCCCCAGTTAACAGTCCACTTAATATTTGACTAAGCATTATAAAGGATCAAAGAGGACCAGCAAATAACCCCTAATTCACTTCAGAAAGAATGAGAGCACGTTCAGATGGACTTGCTTCCATCAAAACTCCTGCCCCCCAACTTCAAAGAGATTTAATCTCTTGCATCCTCGCTTATCTGTGCTGACAGCACATGCGAGAAGCTGGCACTACAGGAAGCAGCCGGTGGCACACATGGTGCCCATCATTAACATGTGACTTCAAAATCCTATTACTGAACATGGTGCTACAGCTGCTGAAAGCAGTCCTTTTTTTTCCTCAAGGTTTTCCATTTTTAAAACCAGTAAATAAACAGCAGGAGCCCTCAGCTGACAACAGTCTTAACATCTGTAGTTAGCACCACCTCTCATACAGAGGGAAGTAACTCGGCAGCTCCAACCTCCCCAGTACACCTTGGGCCCCATACAGGAGCTCTGGGCAGGGCAGGCAGCTCCACTGACCCATTGCTGGCTGGCTGAAGCAATGGAGCTCAGCCCTGAGCACTGATGAAGGTAACAGACTCCAGGTTCATAATATTCACAGCTCTCTGATTTTTTTTTTATTATTTTTTTTAAACCTAGCTCCAACCAATGCTGCCACTGCAGTTTATTGCCAGCCCTCTTGAAAGTAGCCCTGCTTTTTCTCTTTTTACTTCAGCATGTATAGACTTAGGCCATAAACAACCAATAAACCATTATCTCACTATCTCCTTTAAGCAAAATTTTAACATCTGATTCATTTTTGCACCAACTCAACGAATCATAGAATATCCAAGTTTCCAAGTTGGAAGGGACCCACAAGGAGCAGAGTCCAGCTCCTGGATCCCCAAAAGACCACCCAAAAATCAGAGCGTGTGCCTGAGAGCATTGCCCAAACTCTTCTTGAACAATGGGGCAGGTTCAGTGCCATGACCACTGCCCTGGGGAGCTTGTTCCAGTGCCCAACAACCCTGTTGTGGTGAAAAGCCTTTTCCTGCTATCCAGCTTGAATCTCCTGTCACAGCTTCAAGCCATTCTCTCAGGTCCTATCGCTGGTCATGAGAGAGAAGAGATCAGTGCCTGCCTCTCCACTCCCCCTTGTGAGGGATTTGTAGACCATGATGAGGCCTCCCCTCAACCTCCCCTTCTCCGGGAGGAACAATCCAAGTGACTTCAGCCATTCCTCATACATCTTCCCCTCTAGCCCCTTCACCATTTTAGTTGCCCTCCTTTGGGCACTAACAGCTTTGTGTCTTTCTCAGTGTGGTGCCCAAACCTGCACACAGTGCTCGAGGTGAGGCCACACCATCGCAGCACAGAGCAGGACAATCCCCACCCTTGACCCACTAGCAACACCGTGCTTGATGCACCCCAGGGTACAATTGTCCCTCCTGGCTGCCAGGACACACTGCAGGCTCATATTCAGCTTGCTATCAAGTTGTTATCAACCACAGCCCCCAGATCCCTCTTTGCAGGGCTGCTGTCCAGCATCTCATCCCCAGTCTGTATGTGCAGCCAGGGTTGCCCCTTTCCAGGTGCAGGACCCTGCACTTGCTCTTGTTAAACTTCATGTGGTTGGCGATTGCCCAGCTCTCTGATTTGTCCAGATACCTCTGCAAGGCCTCATCACCCTTTACAGAGTCAACAGCTCCACACAATTTGGTATCAATGAAACCTTCAAGTCTTTCATCGCTTATGAAAACACTGAAGAGAGGACTGGTCTGAGAAGGGAGCCCTGGGGAACCCCAGGCTCCATTTTGATTCAGTTCAAAACCATTAATTTCCCACTAAATGGAAATAAAATAAAAAAAAAAATCATGCTGGAAGCAATGTTTTGATATTTCCTATACGAAGGATACCCCACAGAGCCAGCACTAAGTGCATCCTCCTACCTTTCTCAGCTGTCACTGCACAGCAGCCAGCAGCTGAACCTCCGTGGTTCTCAGCCAGAGCTCAGAGCCTCTCCCCAGGGCGAAACGCCAAGTTTTGCAGATTGGACAGATTTCTGTGACACCTTTCAGTTTCTGTTAACTGGCACCTTCCAATGAAATCAATTTTGCTACAAAGTTCTTGACCTGCTCTTTTCACAAGCAGACATAATCTGTTGGAAGAATAAAGTCTATCACAAAATCAATGTTACGTTTTTCTGCACTTAATTTATCTCTTTCATTGATTACACTGCTAAAAACTGATGAAGCACAGCTGCAAGAAAAATCCTAAACGTTAAGTTGTAAAACCATGTAGTAAAAATATTGTTCCAGACCTCAGATGTTGGGTGTCAAATTAGCTGCGCTGTTTCATGCCAGCCCTAAATTTAATTCAAATATGAAGTTCTATGTCTTTATGCAGTAAAAAAAAGTTTTCAGTTGTAGCTTATTATATGCAGATACTTCATGAAACATAATTAAGTTCAGCTAAAAAAACTTCCATTCATAATTAAGCAGCATCCAAACTTCTACAGATTAAAACAGAGCTGAGTAAATCCTAGCTTACATTTGTATTAATTATAATATTTGCACATTGAAAAGCAAAACTTTCTATGACTTCATAGAGAAGCATAGAGGGAAACCAATTTAAAACTACTTTATCATAGAAACCAAAAGCAGTGCATTTCTTGCATTGCTAGAAGAGTTACCAGCTCATTTAGCTGTTAAAATGTTATCTACAAAACTAGCACAGAAGTGCTCTTGCAATTACTGTCTTGAAAGCTAAAAGTTCCAGACACAGGTTAGTACAGAAAAAAATCACCACAAATCTTCACCTTCCAGGGCACGTAAGTCATTTATTTGGAAGTTGGCTCAGATAATATCTGAAGACACTATTTACGAGGCTATTTTGCTAGTAGCCCAGAACAAAGAGCTGCAGCAGGCAATTATGAGCACTCATGACTGAGCTTCTCAGTCCCAAGAGAGGAAAAATTACCTCCCTGTTTGCAAGCTCATCTTATCCCAGGCACCTGACATATCTGCTTTGCTACTTAAAGTCAGCAAATAAAAAACCCTCCCTAGTTTCCTAACCTGTGCAATCAGTTGAGCATGTTCTAATATTTGTCCCCCATAAGAAAGGGCAAACAGGCAGCATCCTTGCGTGCCATGCAAGAATTTCTGTGTTCCTGAGAGACAGCAATACAGGACTGCAAGAGGAATAAACAAGGCAGTACCAGAATGGTTGGTACCTGTCTCAGGTCATTTAACAAGATAAATCAAGCACACACATCTTAACGCTTCATTTTCTTATCAGACTCTGGGAGTTCACTGGTCTTTCCAAAACCATGATAATTTAGATAATAAATTACAGTTATCTGTATTTTGTTGTAGGAAAAACAATAAAAATTATTATCTTTAAAAGCTCACAATCTGAAATACACCTGATAGATATGATCATAAGTGGATGGTATATACCTTTAGTTTTTACACCTCAAAAATTAAGGTGGGAATCAATTCATTATGTAGCTGAACACAAGTATTTCTGCAACTGTCACTGCCTGTGTGGTTGAAGCTCTCTTGAAGACTTGGCTAAAGTACCCTAATACATACATAATACCCTAATAAATAAGCCAAATTAAAACTGACTAAAGTAACCACAGGATTTTGCAAAGTAAACCACAAATTCCTCAGTACAAATTCCTGCCACAGTAACTGCAGTCAAGTATTCTGGATTAGATTTATTTTACATTATATCAATATAATCACAGCTGCATGGCTGCAATCCACAGCAACAATTTTTCAGGGTGGGCAATCTATCTGCAAGTTTCATAATGGCCTTTTTATTGTGCTCCTGTAGTTTCTATAATTTCTATATTGGATATTAAAGAATATTAATAGGTTACAGCAGAGCAATCAGGGTACCTAGCAGCCTTGAAACATACCACAGAGCATTCAAATTAAAGATGGCATTTGCAGCAGTGACTATGCTGTAAAACCCAACACCAGGTCACCCACCACACAAAAGGCAGCTCAGAGCCACTTTCACAGTGTACCACTTTGCAGAGCCATGTATAAGACACTTCAGTAAACAAAGGTATGTATGTAACAGTTTGAACACAATTCCAGCTTCATGAAATCATTTATCTTTGCTGTTTCTTCATAATTATCTCAGCCTCCAAAAGCACATCACAGCACAGTCAGCAGTACACCACACCTTAAAGCACTGCTTGTTGATGTAATGCCCAGTTCCTCTGCGCAGATATTCTACGCGTGGTACAAGGTGATGAGCACTACTGTCTTTAAGCCAGACTGAATGCTCACCATTCAGATGCAAAGCCCTGACCCCATAAAAAACACCAAGTTTTCAGTTTTATTGGGCTCCTCCTGCCGTAAAGCAAGGTTGTTAGATTTCTGCTAGCAAAAGCTGCATCAAAAGAACAGACCGAAGAAAAATTTCTAGGACTAGTTGGCAGAGAATGAAAATACTGGGAAGTATCACTCTGAAGTGGAAACATTCAAATGGCATAAGAGACTGCATGGTGAACCTAAGTTGTTCAGCACCCTTTTTGTAAGTGAAGGAAGAGGAGAGGGTAAGTCTGGAGAAGCATCAGCTGCATAAATCATAGATCTCTGTGCCTTTCTGGACATATACTTCAATATAAATCAACACTTTGTCTACAGCAAATGCAAAATGAGAGTCACAGAATTTGACTTCAGGATTTCAGCTGTTTTAGCCACTATATATTTGCAAATCTTCCTTTGCTTTTGCCAAGAAAAAAAAAAAAAAAAAAAAAAACACCAACACCCTGAATGTACGTACGATTTTCTCAAAAGACTCTTAATGTTCACACCAATTAATGCCTGAATTCTAGCAGGTGAGCTGCTTCTCTTTTCTCCTGGGAATGATATATTCAATTACTGCCAGCAGATGCAAGTAGGGGAGCAAAACAAATTCTTTTTATTTCTGTTCCACACATTGCTGACTATTTTCACCTCAGTTCTATGCAAAGATTTTGTATTAAAAAAGCTATTCTCTCCCACCCTATGCATTACATTGTGCATCCTTTAAAATAATATAAATTACCCTGGGATGTTTCTGTCTCTAACAACCTACTGAGTGGTGCCAGCCTATTCTTTGGACATCTGTTATTGCAGGGAGGCCTGCATGCAGAGATGAAACATTCGGATCATGCATCATGCCAGGTCACGCGCAAGTACATATCAGAGCATCAGGGCATAATTTGCACAAATGAGAATCCTTGGGAATTTAGTTCTTGATCTGAGACCAGCTAAATGATTATCAAAATATAATAGCCTGTCTTTAAAGCCTTTTTTTTTTTTTTTTTTTTTTTTTTTTTTTTTTTTTAAGAATAACATTGGAGTCAGCAAGTGAGCTGATCGTGTTTCAGTTCAGAAGCCAAGAGAGCTGTCTCCATGAGGAAATTGTGCCTTAGGGACATGTCGTGCTGTTCTCTTGAACCCACACAGAATTAAGTCATATTTGCACTGATTCCATAAAGAATTTTGCATGTGAAAACTCTTAGGCAGCCTTGGACATTGAAGAATTTATCACTTATGTTCAATTTCATATTTTAACCCCTTACGCCACGCTCCTGGCCCTGCACCACATCTAAGTGAATACAGGGAACTTCCACAGAAATTCCTCCATCAGAAAATGGAAGAATAAGCTGCCAGCTTGATCCAGGGTTGATGGAAGTCAGAAGAAATATTTTCATTTCCCCCCATGGGCATGAGGATTAGGGAGTCATTTGTGCTGCAGGGGACCTTCGGGAAGACCCCAGGCTTCTGCTCCAGGTAGGGTGAGCGCTGAGGTCTGGCCAGGTTGCTGAGGGCAGTCAAGTCTTGAGAGCCACCAAAGCCTCAAGGGCCAGCATTTGGTTACCCTCATGGTCAAAGTCTGATCCTTGCATCCAGTCCAAACCTCCTCTCCCCCATCTGATGGCTCTCATCATTCCTTCTCCATCTTTACAGCTCAGCAGAGAGCCTGGCTTCATGTTCCTGATGATCTCCTTGCAGTTATTGGAAGGCTGCTGCTAGGTTCCCCAAAGCTCTCTCCTGCCAGACCAGAAAGCCCCAATTCCCTCAGCCTCTTCTCACAGGACTCGTCCTCTGATTACACAGGAACATTGGCACATGCACAGCTTGTTACGTTTCTGATTTGCTTCCCTAGTAATCTATTTCTCAGCCAACTTTGTTCTATAGCCTCACAACTTAGAGGCAATGGAGCATGCTAGCACTTTTCCTTGCCTGTTTTGAAAATCAACAAGGTCCCACTGTGGTGATTGCATAAATTACCATGTCTTCCTGGGAAAGGTTTTAGAGAGTTATTTCAAAATGACAGGTTCTGTGCTTTCCAGAAATCTGCACCAGTATATTTCTGTATGCCCTGAAAGGGAAGGGGTCAGATGCTTAGCTGATGTAAGCTGTCACAGCACCATTACTCTTACAGAACTCCGTTATTTTTTTTACTCCAGTTAAGAGTCAGACCAACAATTTCTTGTAGGAGGCTAGCCAGCATTTCAAATCACAGCCTTGTTATTTTGGCAGCTTATCTCTGTGTACAGAAACCAATTATTGCTGGAATGCATTCATTTTTTTTTTGTTCAGCTTCATTTTAAAGATTTAGCAAGCCATTCTTTCCACTGCTGTTCCTAGATTGCTTAAATAACATGGTAACTGAATAATCAGAAGGGATCACTTCGGTAAAGAAGTGGTGGGCATTTTCTTTTGAGCATTAGCACACAGAAATCCTTAAATACCTCAAGACACACAAGCCATCTGCTTACATGCACTTAACAAGAAAAACATTCCTCTACATTGTTTCCTTGAGATTTCACAAGCAAGTCCCAATCCGATCACCACAAAAAGTCTCCTAAAAATGCCCCCACCCAGAACTCTGGAAATGCAGAGCTTCAAAGAGCTTGTGGGAAGGGGCAGGCAGGAGCGGCTCGCCCCATGGATGACCGCCCCAGCCACCCTGAGCCATGGAGCACTGATAGGCGAGGTGGGCTGAAGCAGCCCAGCAGTCACCCACATTCATGGTGGTTACTAATCTGAGTTTTTTCCCTGAGCTCTGGGTCAGGCAAAAGCCACAACCATCATGGCAGAGGGAGAAAAACCAAACCTAAAGGCAAGGGTTTGAGAGGTTATAATCTTTGTCCTCCTTCCATCATTTATTTTCGTATTTGAGGAAAAGAAGGAAGGCCTTCTAAATAACATTTGCAAGAGTTTTGCCTGCCTTTTTTTTTTTTTCAAATCAGTCTGCCATGTTCTTAAATAATCATTTTTTTCCTCTATAATTCCATGCAGCCTGAGATGATACACTCAGTGCCACCAAACAACAGCATTAAGCATTAACTGAGCTCCGTTTGTAATATTGCACAGCCCTGTAACTTTGAAAAAATCATTTTTATCTGAGACTTCTCATTTTCAGCTCAGTCAAGGTCAAAGCAAAAACAATATTTTTAATCCTTCTTGGGGTGGAAAGGAGGGAGAAACACGCTATGCACAAAGCACTGTTCCATACAGAACATTAGGAATGTTTGTTTCAGCAGCTGCTACTTAAAAAGAGATCCAGAAAATCAGTTCCCATTTCAAACTTCATCACCAAGTGGCAGGACACTTGCGTCCTTTCCAGGCTCCACGAGAGCTGGGCACTGAGCGCTTCAGGACACCGTGCTCACTGTGCCCAAAGGCGGACAGGCAGGTCAGCAACGCGAGGGTGCTGCAGGTGTGCAGTCACAAGCACAGAGAGCCTGACACAATCCTCCCTGCACTCCAACAAAACAAACCCATGCCTGTATCTCAGTTCCTCTTTTTCTTTTGTGTTTTTTTTTTTTTTCCACATATATTTTTCATTTGACAGAAGAAAAATTTGCTTGAAAAATATTAAGCTTGTGTAGTTTGAAGTGGAAATGTTCTCTCTAACTCTGAAGCAGGCTGGTTTGATGCCTGGGTGCTTTGATGTATGTTTGGATCAGGATAGCTCTACAGTTTAAAACCACTCCTACCGATTCCTCTTTTTGTGCTTCCTTTATATACAACTGCATGTCTCCCAGCTCAGAAGAAGAGAAGGACTGTGTGGTCATGGAAGTAGTCAGCAAGAGAAATTAACTTTCGGATGCCAGTTGCCATTACACAAAGAGCTACCCAAATAGCAGGTTAATAAGATTGGTGGGTGAGACAACTGCCCAGAGCCTGGACTGCGAAAAGAATAAGGCTGCCTCATTTTAAACTGCTTTACCAGAACCAGCACAACTTTCTAGTGAACAAAATACTCAAGTGGTCTGCTGGATAGATAATGCTAGTTGCTCCTCTGTCTTGCAGTGGTTCTGCCCTTGTGCTAATGAACTGATTCAGAGACAAGATGCAAGAGCAAAGCTACAAGCTGAAACAGGTTAACCTGACATCCCACTCTGCAATGCAACATAATGCTCATTTTTAAGAGAATCATCTTTTCAACTCTATTGCTGTTAATACCATTGGCTCAGTCACTTACACAGCTGGAAAAAACCCCTCACCCTGCTATCAAATAGTTTAGGAAGATCCTGTGAAAGACCTGAAACCTGAAAAACAATGCACACAATTGCCAGAAGTCCTTACCAGCAGAAAACCTGAAAAAAAACTCAGAATGGAAGCTTTTCCTGTCCTGTGCAAAGTCCCTGTGACTGTTCTTTATGATCCACAATTGAATGAATTCATAAGTGATAGACATTGGTGATTTGAAATGAAAACCCATATATTGTGTGCTAAATATCCATTTTAGAGATAAAATATTTGCTTAATCATATACGATTCAAAAAGAAAAATGAGACAATGCAACACAAACAACCCAGTTAGCAGTGGAAATACGATCAAATATATTATGCACATTGGGACCAAGCCAACATCTATGGAAACCAGTGAATGTAACTACCCACAGCTCTGCAGTGCTTGCCACGCAAGGCCAAAACTCACTGATGTATCTTAGCAAGTCTATAATTTTACCAAGGTGTCTGATTTTTAAAAGATCCAGCTCACTCCTTAACTCAAATACATCTTTTTAAAAAGGTTATGAAAAGCTAAAGAAACTTATTTTACCATTCTTAAGTTTGAGTGCCTCTTTTGCAGCACCTGGACTTCTCCACTGACCCCTTAGGGGGATTTGCTTCCCCCCACGGGTGCCAGGTGAACACAGGGTGCTGAGCACAGAGTGGGGAGAGGGGAGCAAGCTCTGGGCACAGAACACTTTTCTACTCAAACAGAAACATGAGGTTTCAACTGTTTTCAAATCACACCAGCTTCAGCACACTCTATGCCCCTAAAAGGGCAGCTAGAGAAGTGGCAGCTAGATGTGCATGGGGCTGCAGCAGCTAAGTGTGGCATTAAGCAGGGCCGGGGCTGTTCCCACTCCCGATGCTGACCCGGAGCCTCCTGCCTGCTGCTGTGCGATGAAATGTTTCATTTCATTCTCGTCAGGCACTGCAGTCTTATGGAGCTACAGCTAATTATACAGGATTTATCTGTACGAAAACATGAGGATTAGGCAGGCAGGAAAGCAGCTAAAATTTATTTGGAGGCTTTGTTTAATAAAAAGGTATAAAAAACAGGATTTGTACAGAAACAAATCATTTCTGAAACACGTATCTAAAGGCAAGCGGGGGGAGGAGATTAGCATTCAGTTTATTCTTTCCTCCTACCCTTTCATGCTGCTGCCAGGGAAGAGAAAAAAGAGGGATCTGAACTTGCGGTGCAACGAGGAGCTGATAGCTCCCGGTACGTGCAAGCTGCTGCTGCTTCCCATTGTTCCCAAGAGCTACAGAGTCTGCACAGAGCTAAAATTAATTCTTTTACCAATTTGTATTTCATACCAGATGTTTAGTTCAAGAGGAGGTCAGTCCCCATGGAGCTGGATCAAAACCCCATTCTTCAAGCCCTGAGATAACAAACACCAAGGAAGCTGATGCTGAACTGCAGGCAGTATCAAAGCCCTCCCCGGTTCCAGCAGTAGGATCAGCGTGATGCAGGGTGGAGACGTGCAGGTGACAACACACAGGCACTGAGGTCACCACAGCTCCCACTGTGTGGGATAAACCAACGCATTTATGCTGTAGACAGGAATGGTCCCCAGACCTCCAGTGTTACACCGCGCTCCCATGCAAAGGTTCATTTGGTTTTACAGCTACAAGCAGCTGTGCAAATGGCCCTTTTACTCATGCTGGACAACAGCTTCCCTTAATTGCAGTAAGAGATTAGAACACCTTAACTCACCGGACTTTTTTCCTCCCTCTACACCTTGGGCAAGAAATTTCAGCTACAATCACTAACACAACAACTTTTAATCCCAACCTGTTATTTTACTCCCCTTAATTTTAAGTGAGATAACTTTTTTTCCTTAAAAAACAGCTTCCTCCCAGACTCTCCCCGTATTTTCTCTTCCAGATTCTTAGTAACATCAGTTTTACTGTATACCAACCATAATTCTTAACACATGAGAACCCAACAGTATTCATCACTTTCATTTACACCTCATTTGCATAAAAGAGCTTTGTAATAATTCTCTTAAAACAACATTTTGCCGGTTAACCACAAAGCAGATTTTAATTCATCACATACTTTTATCATATTTACATTCTCTCACCCGATGAGGGAACACTGAACATCTCCATTTCATTGCTGAGAGCGCAGTGCTCCCCCCAAAAGATTTGCAGCGACTCCCACACGTGCTGGCTCCGCCAAAAGCTGACAGCACCCTCTTCTCTGCACTTGCTCAACATCTCACACAGCGCGTTCTTGAAAAGAAGTTCTGCCACAGGATGACGCATAAGGAATAAAGTAGATGAATAATGGAACAAATACTATCAAAAATACTCCTGGTTCCCCCTCCCTTCACTGCCATTTAACATTCTGATGGACTGAAACTGAAAAATTACAGACAGCTGCACTGGTAGCAGAGTTGCTTGATACTGGTTTCATAGGTGTCTGCTTTCTAAAAAGTGCATTTATGGATTTATAATTGTGTTATAAACCCATTTGTGGGCAGGAGGCACAATGTTTCTTCTCTTCATTTAGATTTCAAGCTCTGAGAAGCATGGACTGAATTTTTCTTCTGCATGGTGCTTATGGTTGGAACAAAGCACAAATCAAGGAATAACGAAGTGATTACGAAAATGTTTTGTACAGATGACCTAAAAAAGCTGACGAACAGGGCCCTTTCTGTCCAGGACATACCTGCTCACACTGGACAGCCAGGTATGGAGAACTGCCTCTTGCACAGCCCTTTTTTAAAAGGGATCAACTTTCCCTTCTTTCCAGCACTTAACAGATTACCTGCTCACTGGAGTCTTACAGCAAAGGCAACAGTAGGTGCAGAATAACTGTACCACATTGTCTTTCTAGAATCTTAATTGAGAGAGCAGTAATGACAAATCAGGAAATGAGGGAAAATATGATAACTTCCTAGTTTTATCTTTTCCTCATTTTAGTTCAATCAAGAGCCACAGAAGTAATATTTATTTGTGATTTCTTAGAGTCCTAAAACCATTGGAAGGCCAATGGAACTGGTGCTCCTGCACCCTACACAACACTAATTTTGGTGATCTTTGCTACCCCACTCCCTAAGGTTTAGGCACACAAGACACTTGGCTAACATACATTATAAACTGATGCATGGTGTCTCTCTCTATACATGAGCACTCACTTCACTAAAAAATAGAGATAAATTAGTCTGATTTCATGGACAAGTGTGCTAAAATTCATTACGCTTCCCACATGCATTCATACAGAGCAGAAGATGCATGTAACCAGGAAACCTTCATTAGCTGTGCTGGGGGAGCAACCCCACCACATGGAGCCAAGCCCGGGCCTCTGCACTGGAGTAAGCAGTAGTGATGTGCACAAAGCAAGGTATAACAAAGCTGTATACAAGTTTAAATGCAACTGCAAAGCATTCAAATCTCATCTCTTGGGGTACGTGGCATAGGAATGCAAGAATTTTTGGTAACATTCATCCTGCAGAACAGAAAACCTCAGGTGTCATTTTTGAGCTTTTAGGTTTCTAACACAGTTTTTAAAAATTTGTCTAAGCTACTCCTGAAAATGAATTGAAAGAAATGTCAAAAGACAAGTTAATTCCCAAATCAAACAATCCAAACGTTCCAAAAGCCAGGTTTCACCTCACAGGCAGTTCCAGCAGCCCCATTTATCATAGGACAATACAGACCTTATCTAATTATATAATCAAATAGTGCTCTTGCCATTACATTCTCATCTCTTTCCAGAGGTTGTTGAAGAGGTCTTAGAGGAAAAAGGTTATTTTCTATTTGGTCTTTTTTTATTTTTGCTGCCAAGATGGAAATATCAGCAGTAAAGAAGGTGAGAGGAAGATGGAAGGAGCAGTTAGTGCTCCACAGAGAGTGCTGATCATAATGCTACATACGAGCAGCATGATCAATAGGAAAACAAGCAAGGAACAGATAATTCTCAAACAGATGGTAGGAGACACAGCAACCAGCAGTGCTCTGCACTGAGCTACATGCCATGTGGCATCAGCACAGCCAAGGGGCAACAAGGAGAGCCCTCTGCTGCGGTAACAGTGGATGGGTCACAGGCACCTGAAGGGTACAGAAGAATGTGCAAATGTGCCAGAGGCAATGCTGGCTGGGTTTTACACACGCTCGTCTGCACACAAGTGTAAGCATGAAAGACTCCACCAGCACAGTGAGACTTCTCCCAGTCTGGAAAGCATCTGAAATGCTGCAGTAAAGCTCCAAGGAGTCTCGTAACCCAAGTGAACTCAGAAGTGATGATTTTGGGTCAGAAAATGCATGCTGTAAATAATGGAATGTAAAGCCAGGAAAGAACAAACTGAGCTGAGGCTCAGTGGTACGATAAGGATGTGTATAGATACAGCTGCACTGCTGGAGTCTTGAAGTTTTCGGTGCTGTGCTGGCATTTCTGAACTCCTGGTAAAAATAGCACCACTGGTGCGGTTACAGAAAGCTGTAAGAAAGTCCCAGTGTTGAACAGGCATTAAAAATATAACAGCCTGCTGGGAGTATGGATTGAAAAGCCACAGGGAGAAGAACAAAGTTTGCATGTGTGAGAACAGTGACAAAATGCTGTGAGAAGCCTGGGGTGAGCATGTCTGGAGCTGGACTTCCTGCACTCCCTCCAGCAGCAGCACAGCAGCTGCAGTGTGGGCAGCTACACAATAACTTAACTCTTTCTCTGAAGTACAGTATGGTCCATAACGTGCCACAACATATCCAGCGACTCCATTAGATTATTCAATACAAGTTCCTGATTTTAGGTGAAAAGATCAGAGACACAATGTTCACTTGTGACAGCATCTACCAAGAAAGCAAAATGTAAACTTCTCCTTTCTGATCATTTCAGTGCATCCTCATCCTGAAACAAATGCTGTTTATGTTGCAGCATCGGACAGGCAATGGACAAGGACCTAGAAAAAAGCACAAGCTTTACAGATCTCTAAATACACACTCCCTTTTGATTGAGAAGGCACAAAGCTTTAAAACAGTTCAGTACCAGTCTTAGCATCCATGTAACAACAACAGATGCCGTGTGGGTCAAGTCCTTTAATCAAAGAAGGTGGAAGTTATTCCAAAAAAAAAAAAAAAACAAAAAAAAAAAAACACAGACATGAGCAGTTAGATGATAGCTCATACGAGAACAGGATCCTGCTGAATTTCACCCCATGAAGTGTTTAACAGCAATAACCATTTTTAGACAAATGTTTCAGCTTTTACACAACCAGTTCCAACTTGGTCTTGTGTGGTTACTTCCCTAGCCCACCTTCTTGGGTCTGGAAGCCTTCATTACTGTTAAATGAGACATTGGGAAAAGCTCTCTGATTTCAGCGATGGTATTCTGAGCAGCACAGGAAAAGTATCCCTGTCTGGCCCACAGATGTGTCAGAAAATGTTCCCGTGGGCCATCACTGTTCGCAGTATCACCACTGGCAAGGCTATGTTGGCATCAATGGTCCATCAGGAGACATGGAGGCCCCAGGGCCTCACACAAATTAGCGGAGTCATGGGGATGCACTCCCATCACCTCCTTACTCAAACATCCACTTACAGCTGGGTCACTTTCAGTTCAAGGCCAGAAGATGGGTGTGAGCTCACGTCCTCAGGTGTGTTAGCAAGATGCTGTCTCCTGTCTACCCCCCCTCCCCCCAGTGAGCACCATCTTCAGCCACCGCCTCAGGCGTTTGGTAATACAAGGCTCTCCGTAAAGGGCTTTTCTGCAAATCAGCATGAGTCATTCCTGCTGCACCTCACCTCGTTGCTTCTTTTGACCTGCCATGAGCACATTCCAGAACTATTGTCATTGCAGCGTGATTCAATTAGCCCTCACTCTCCTCACACCCTAATTCTCTCATTTGCTAATTCTCTAGCCTGGAACAACAGATGCCTTCCTATCAAAACTTTCAGCACAGAGTGCTGACATTTGGAGATAAACAGAAAAGCACTAGACAGGCAGCTAATTCTCATCTCATCCTGCTCAGAATTTCTATTACAATTTGCTTTTGAGATGTCTATCCACAGCACTAGCAGGGAGATACGTCAGACATGCAGCACTGCTAATAAAACGACAACATCGCACTTTGCATGTCAAACAACAGCGCAGATAGGTTCAGAAATTTCACAGCACACGTAAAATCCTATTAACAGCACCTCCATTTGAAGACCTAATTTGAAGCTGCAGCACAAGCTCATTCTCCAAACTGATTATGGCATTACAGAACACGTTTATCCCTCCAGGTCTGAAGATTTTATTTAAGATCCCTGACCCTGGAGGCCAAAATTCAGTAAACTTTGTGGCAGGCACAATAATTAGACGTGCCAGAGCAGGCTCCCCGCACTCTCACTGCAGACTTCTTCGCTTCACCTAGCACTCACTTCCCGAGCACTAAGCAACGCAGCCAGGCTTACATGTAGTGAGTGAAAGAATTTAAACCCCTCATAAGCACACAGGCAGCCCTCAGGGACAGGGGGAGTGAATATCTACAGAAAACAGTACAGTGCTCTGCTTACTAGTAAGGTCCAAAACATGAGGAATGGCAAGAAATCGCTTGCACAGCTTATGGCTGGCTCACAAAAATCATCTCTGCCAGCAGACACGTGTAACTCCAGTCTGTGCTCAGTTTGAAGCACCTCCCAGACGTGGGGAGCTCATTAGGCTAATGTATCTGAAGGCTTCACACATCCTTCAGATGCCAACCCAAAGCTCTCAGGTGCATGACAAGCTGAAGGGTCAGCAAAAGCTGCAGCTACTTCTGGTTCAATGACAGCTTCCACATAGCACGCACAGAAATGGGTTTGAAAGAAGCCTGAATGACCCGAGTCTCCAGCTCACACATGAGGATCTCTTGACCAACAATGGACTGCAAAAACTCAGTCTCTTGCTTGTCTGCGTGAATTGGAGCATACTGAAGCCATGAAGAGGTGTCATAAGCTCTGAACATGAATACAGCAATCATTCCCTCAGAGGATTTATAAGCTATATGAAATAAAAGCCTCTTTTCACCTGGGCATGTTGGTAAGGCCACTTGATCTGGGTACTTAAGACAGAAGTACCAGATATCATCATATGGATTTGTAGAAACCTTCCTTTAAGGCAAAGGAGCAGGAAAGCGTGGCCAGCAGCAGTGCATGGCTGTGCATGCTGCTGAATGAAACTGGTGGAACAGCCATCTGCAACAATCCTTACCAAAGCTATGAACATATCTAATGTGATCTCAAACTCATTTAGCCTTTGGTCAGTATGATGCAGTTGTCAGCCACTAGCATCATTCGTGAGGTTTGCCCTATGCAGACCACTCCAAAATGACAGGGAAAAAACAGTACAATAAACAAATCAGCTTTATTGACCACTACACTTAATGCAACATAAAGATACAGGTAATTGCCTTGGCTCTGAATGAACACTGAACTATTTTTCAATAGGTTGGCGACAGCTTTTGTGGAATGAGAATTCAATTACTTATCAGTTAAGGATAGCACAAGATGAGTAGTACTGAGCAGATTTTTGTCCAAGACAAGACATCTCATCTTTGCAAGAATTTACTGCAAATAAGAAATGACCAGTAGAGGAAACTGGTATACGCAACATTGCTGCTGGGATAATTAGGAGTACAGCAAAAGCTTTCATTATTGGAAAATCAGTTTCCTTACAGTTGCATTTGTTTTAAAAGGATATACTGAAATCATTGCAATATTATTCTTACCCTAAATAAAAGCTGATTACTAGCCAGATGACACCAGCTGCAACATTTCCTTCTGCATACACATGAAACTTCATTATGGAAACAAGCTAGGAAACACATCCTGCTTGTAATATGGAGAAGGACTTGAGTTGGGAACTTGCAGGTTTTTAGAAGGAACTCCTGCCATCAGCATTCAGGTTCCCAACATGTATACTCATTCCCCTGAGCACCAGTTGGCAGCCAGATGGCCTGAACAAGCTTGCAAGGCTGCTTCATCTGGTCCCCTGCTGCAGAGAGCGGCTGGCAGGCCAGTGAAACATGGCTTCGTGTGCCTGGGAAGTAGGAAAGGAGAGAGGCAGTGGTCACACCTGGCAGTTTGTCAGCACGGTGTTTCAGAAACTGTCGGGAAGTGGCTATGAGCACACAGGCTTTGGAGATGCAGGGCCTTGCCAGGACGGCCGCACACACGAGCAGCAGGAGGAGCAGGAGGCAGCGCTGCGGCTCAGTGTCACAGCAGTGAGCAAAGCCTTGTCAGGGTCCTGCACGGCTGCACTCAATTCAGCTGGCTTCAGATACAGACACATCCTCTTCCAAAGTTCCAGTTAACAGCAGGGGTGTCCCAGAGGCCACTGGTACAGCATCTTTAGCGAAGCCTTAAGAGATTTCCCTGCCTCCAGGAGAGTTTATCACCTATTTGGAGGCTTTTGGAAGCTCCCAGAATATTCCTGTCAGACCTCTTGTAGCTGAAAAGTGTTTGACAGACAAGCTGTGTGTCCATGGGATAGATCAGGTTGTGCCGTACAACAGGTATTTACAGAAGATTTCCCTAAGAGCTATAATTCCACACAAGTTCTCCCTCCCACACCTTATTTCAAAGCAATACTTGGAAGACTCTCTACTAGCAGTCTATCAAAGACATTTTTCAAGAGTGCTTTGAACAAATACTAAGCAATAAAAGCTTATTTGTCAAACAGCATTACCTCCTTGGTTGCTGGAATTAAAGTGCTTTATTGTCATACAGAGACAAACAAATGGCTTTTACCCCACTCTCTGCAGAGGTACCAGGCTTATCCCAGCCTAGCTATGGCACCTTTTATTAAAAACCTTTGTTAAAATACCATCGGTATCTCATTGCCAGAGCAGGCAATGCCCAAGTGAAAGCCAGTCAACTAATACCCCGAGTTTCATTACAATCCTGATTTCCTATCTTCCAGTAAAATCATTTCCACCCTACCAACAGGCAGATTTCCTGAGATTTTACATGAGGTATGTAGAATATATCTGGTATTGGTACGGGTAAACCATGAAGTCAGACTGATTGGTATTTATGAGCATTGCAGATATTTTTCTCCCCAAAGAGTTTAATAGATTTCTACCAGAGAACTCGTGCCATTTCTCACATGCCATATAACATGCCTCTGCCCTACACTCTGGTAGTTTATAGCGACTTCTGTATATCAGCAGCAATAGATATTTAGTCCAACTTGGCAATTTTCAATGAATCACCACTGTCCTACATCACAATAGTGTTCTGAGATGAGATTTTTGTTTTAATGTTAGAGAACAAAGCAGCTAGTTGCAGGTTCTTGAAACACTGTTCAGCTCAACAGCTGCCTGCATAAAGTAGCAGTCTGAGTTAGTACCAGAACAACAAAACACAGGGTAAAAGAACATTCCTTCATAAAACCATCACTATGTTTGCTGTTAAAGTATCAGTAGAAAAGCAGGGTATGGCACAAAATAAAACAGGAATCCAGCCCTTTGTACCAACACTTACGCAAGGCTCCAGACCAAGCAGGTTATTGGGAAGAAGAGCTAGATCCAAGCAGAATGTGACTTACAGAAATAAAGAAAAATGTGCAAACGTATCTTATCTCAAAGTACAAGCAGCTTGATCGAAGCCACTGACTCCACCTCCAGCACATTCTTACCACGTATTTGAGAGAGGTTTTAGTTGGTATTGACACACTTACCAGTGCAAACTTCTCAGATTGGGATTTATGCCAAGGCAATCTCTGAATGACATGAAAACTGAGCAGGAACTTAATGACAGCAGCGCCTGGATGTTGGCATTAGGTGCCTAGTACCCATGCTGCCTGGGTATTCATTTCTAAGTATTTTCCTCACAGGTAGTTTTGCATCTCAGCATCCTCATTCCCATTGAAGCCTATTGCACTTGGGGTCCTCAGAGACTGCCACCCATTTTCCTCAGGGATCTGCCAACACCACACATACCTGAGGTGCCACACTGCCTAACGGAGTCTACATCCTCCTTGGAAACTGCATTTCCAATGCAATTTGTTACAGAGCTAGGCACTCTTGAAAACGAGTATGCTTTCCCAACCTAGCTGGACTTCATAGAAAGGGCAAGGGAAAGAAACCAAACTCTGGTGCCTAAAAGGGGCAACCTAGCCAGAGACAAACATCTGGGAGCATCTCTCCAGTCTAACAGCTCTGAATGTTAGAAGAAAAAAGAAACCTCTCATCCGTGCCATACAGTTTATCCTGTTACTTGTAGCTGAATCCATTTTAAAATTATGTTCTCTTCTTGGCACTTGTACCCTTCACACAGCAGTAGCTGATTATCACAGCCACTCTTAGTTGCTGTTTATCCAATTGAAACATTTTGTTCTTTTAATCTTTCCTTCTAAGTTTTTCAAGCTCCTTAATCATTTTTGTTGTACATCCCTGGCTTCATTGTAATACACAGCTTGCTGGCATTTTGGTACTCTTGATAATAACACTTGTAAGTTAATAGAGTCATGCCAAGAATGAATCTGCCCAAATTTAGATGCATTTTTAAGAGGCCAAAAATCCATAATCCCTCTTCAAACAACACTGGTAAGACTGCACCTAGATTTCTGCATTCACTTTTCCGTAGCTAAATGCTAAAACTTTTAGGCTGATTAATGACTTAATTATTTCAAAATTAAAACATGGATGGTTTCATGGTTTCCCTTACCAGCAAGGAAACTTTGGTCCTTCTCAGGCAAAGACCATGTGTAGGCTTATTTTCTACAGGAAAAAGGAAAAAGGAAAAACACAGGACTCACAACGCTGCTCCACAGCTGTGCTGCACACAGTGAGAAGTGCCCTAGGGTAATGGTGAACGTAAGCCAAGCATGCAGGAATTCATGCACTTGTGCAGTGCCTACTCCGAAACAAAACAGGTAAACTCACAGGATGAAAATTCTTTGCTGTCCTAGCTGAACACAATTGTGCCTTAAGGCAGCCATATAAATTCCAGAAAGAATGTGTTTTTAGAGGCAGCACACTGAATCACATAGACAAAAAAAGCTGCTCGGGGCTGTCCATTTCTTCTGGCTGTCAGAGTTTTTCAGTTTGGTTTTACAGTTTTCTGTGGCTCTATAAAATACTGTGACATACTGCTGCAGACCTCTGGCTTGCTATCTATTCCATTTTTTTCCTGACTAAGTGAGATGCCACTTTGAAAGGCACTGAGGCGTCCCTGTTAAATTACGCCCAGTTTGTGCAGACAAGCATGTAGTGAATTTACTCCTACTAGTTCGACGTTTAATTCAGCTCAGGCCTGGGACAACACGCTGCTGACAGGAGACCCATGACAGGCTAGACAGACAAGGCAGGGAGACGCTTGCAGCGCGTGCTGCCGCTGAGCTGGATGCACGCATTGGGCAGGCAGACACATGGAGCAGTGCTCGGAGCACTCGCATCACCTTCCATGCACACATTTACCTTGTACAGTTTAGAGGCCAGCTCTGGTTTTCACCTCTTTTGATGTCTTTGTTCTACCTTTGCAGAGAAGATAACTCTTACCACATTTATTCATTTGCCCCCCCAAAGCTTTGTTTTCCCTTCAGTTGAACCCATTTAATCAAACATGTGGGAGTGGGAGGGGGAGGCCAGCTACCTCAGAGCTGCAGAGCTACCACACCAGCAGGTGCCACCCTGCAAGCATGCATTTTTTTCTTGCTAGAAGCAAGAAGGAGCTTTTATGTTTTACAACATAATTTATTATTTCAGCTCAAGAGAAACAAACATGTATTTCTTAAACGTGGTATTTACTGATTGAACAATTGCTTTCTTATTTGTGGTGGACAAAGACCTAATACAGCAAATTAGCAGTATGGTAGGACAAGTTAAAGAAAAACTAAAAATAAGCAATATAATTGGATGTAACTCTACCTAAACCTGCGTGTGGCTGTGCCCCCTGTGCCATGCCTCAGGGGCAGCCCTCCTACAACAGGGGAATCTCCCCATTTCAGCCCAGCTGAGCACTCACCCAGCTAGAAAAGCACATCACTCTTCATGGAATAGAAATAAGCCAAGTGACCAAAGACCCCGGATCAGCGTGCCAGTACAGCCGTCCCGTGGGGGTAGCACTGTCCCCACAGGGCAGCTGGCCCCTCTGCCCCCACCCAAGGAACGTGGGCAGGTTTGCCCAGCAACTGCAGGAGGCCCTTTTTTCTTCAGCTGAGAAGGCTGAGATGCCATGCTGATTTTTTTTTCCCCATCTTGAGAAAAATGGTACAAATAGACAGTGCTATGAAAAGAAGCATGGCTGGGAGATGGCCAGCCTCAGGTGACATCAGTAATGGGGGCGAGGGAGAAGGGTAGAAAATGTACTCTCATGTACTACAGATATTGTTCTTCAGAGACAAATGATACCAGCAAACACCAGCTCCCTGCCAAGATATAAATATCAAGCTGCTGATACAAGCCTGCCTTTGCTGGTCACGAGTTCAGCGATTCAGAAATGACACCAGAGGAGGGGAGCAGAATTACAGATGTTGACTCCAATGTTGCCCACAGCAAAGGAGCTGAGGGGTCTATTTATTTGCCAGGAATAGCAGCATCATTACTAAAAAAAAAAAAAAAAAAAACAACTCTAGGATGACATTGAGCTGTTTAAGTTGCACCCATTTGCTTATTTAAAGGTAATATCAGACTTTGCCTGGAAACATGCTAAACAACAGCCATTTTTCAAATCCAAAGAGGCTGAAATAAAAGCAACAGACTCTACACTGAGGCTGTTTTCAGTGCTGTTGTTGTTGTTTTTTGGTGTGTGTTTTTTTCCCCATTTTAGCAAAAATACTTGCCACACCTTCATGCTGTCCAGAAAGAGCAACCATTTCTTACATACTGCTCTGAAAGAGCTTTTCACACAAAGTATATTTCAGAATTCCCATTGAGAAAGATCCTGCATGCAGTTCACTACATTATTAATTAAATCAGACATGCCAAACAAGAAGTGAAAAGGAAACACTTTGAGCAGCTATCCTGTCAGTCTGCAGTAAAAGGAGAGTTGGCAGTTGAGATGCAGACATTCCTGGAAGAGCAGCTTCTGTGGTGCTAATCCAATCTCAGATATTCAAATGCTTTGATTTTCACAGCCATCAAAAACCTCAGCTGAAAGGAGAAATGGATGCATTAGCCAGACTACGAGAGCATCAGAATGACTGAAAAGATGCAGAGCTACAGGAGTGGAAGACCACAGTTTATCCTCAGTACAACAGGACAACACGCAGCTTGTTACTGCGGGTCCAATGTACCAAATTTAACACTGCGTGTAGGACTGTGAGCCTCCCCAGTGTATTTGCAGCTACATTTTAAGTGAGTAGTTAGTCCATAAGATACATCCTGGCATCTGGAAAAAAAAAGCATATGTACAAGTCTGAAGGGAGTGATTCAAAATGCAGACAAGTGTGCAGTGGAGCTTTCCAGCACGCACAGAAGACAGCCGGGCTGAGCTACCCAGCTGCAAAGCTGCAGCAGTTCTCATGGGCTGGCTGCCCTGATGGGATGCAGTCTGGAAGGGGAAGGCACAGGTTTGGTTTGGATTTTGGTTTCTTTAAGCAAATAGTTACAAGCTGTAATACCTTCAGGACAATTAGACACCTTTCCCAATGGGTTCATTTAGACACCTGGGTGCTGTACACAGGCATACACCCACAGCAGGACCCTGCAGTAAAGCAGTCTCCTCTTCTGCCGCAGGGATCCAACATGACCACAGGTACTTCATGTGGAAACATTACCAAAGCGGACTGGCAGTATCACTTGGGAGTTAAATCAGCCCCCTGAACATTTTTCTGCAGGGTGTACATACATCCTGTCATGTTAAACGCAGCCTAGTTCTTCCCTTATGGGCAAGTATTCAGCTAATATTTCAGAACAGCAGCTTGGTACCAGCTGAAATCTACAGATCTTAGCAGCTCAAACTGCACAAGATTCTTTAAGAAATTCTGTTATAGTTGTCCTGAAGCACACCAAGAATGAGCAAACCAGAAGGTGGAATATGAACTGACAGAGTAGGAAAACAAAAGTCTAAAAAAAAAAAAAAAAAATCAGCCAATTTTCACTCTATTTATGGTTGTATTTGGAGATACTTTTTTTTTTTTTTTTCCTGATTTAAACATTGGATATGCTGGGAAAGACTGCATGTCTTGTTATTGCTCTGGGTTTAAAACTGGACTGAATGGCTTAGAGGTTCAATTTCATAACTCTATCACAAAATCTGCCTGGCAATGGGAACAGAAAACGGGAAGGATATCATCCATACTTGTAAAATAAAATTATTCCATTCCTATTAATCAGTGCAACAGTTATTTATAGCAATCACATTTCATCCAGTCATTGCTTTATAATATTTGGGTGTTCAGCCACTTGTGTAAGATGTTTTCATTATGTACAATCACCACTCTGTGCAACTACGTTATTCAAAAAATAAATTTGTAATCTTCAGTCTTCAGTTCCATTACTTTGCAGTGGAAATCCAGCTCACTTCTGAGTCACCTCTTCAGAGCTGGGAATTGCTTGCTAATACAGGAACTGGAAGAAGCATGCACATGCAAAGCGTAAATAAATGCTGAACGTGCTGCTGAAGCAGATGCCCTAGCAGAAAGCTGCAACCTCAGTGCCTCTTCAGGCCAACACCAAGCGTGCCCCAGAGCAGCCCAGCAGGGGCCATGCACCCGTAGGACACCCGCACCCTGTGGGTGTGCTGAGCCCTGCTCCACCCCGCCACTCTCCCTGCTGCCCCGCTCACAGGCAGCTGATGAGGGGATTTCAGATCTGTTCAGAGATGAGTTATAAATTGTAATATGCTGTTTATTTAATGAAACTCATTGAGACTAATCCTCATTTTCTAGCAAGTGTAAAAAGGTTCCATTTAATTAAAATTAATGACCTTCAAGATTTTCAGGCTTGGAGGATTAGATTTAACACTTTGAAAGAGGCAAGCACACATGCGATGCTCAATTAAATAGAGAAAAATCTGTGAAAAAGACCATCGTTTCTGTTGATACTTTAAACTTTTCCTTGAAGGGGGAAAATATAGTCATTGGAGGAAAAAAACACGTTTGCTAATACCGGCTACCCTCCGCAATTGCAAAGATGTGTTTGTACTTTAATTGCTTCCAGTAAATTTACTGAAATAACATTCACCACTTTTTAATTTCCATTTTTCAGAATTAATATCACAAAGAAAAAAATTGTATATAATGTCATTAAAAAGGCTTTCTTAATACGTGGCTTTTCAGACATGGCAGATTTTAGAAGCTAATGGCAAAATTAAATTAAAGGTTCTGACATAAAACATGGAGATTAAGCAAATAGCGAACTACATTTGGCTGTGAAACATTTCCCTCATACAAAGCCTATATTGCATACTGTTATCTCTATGGACAATTTATTAGAGGAAAGTCATTAAAATCCTCTTTATATTCAAATTTTGATATTACTTGCAAAGTTGATAGATAGCTAGATTTAAAGAAAAGAACATACACTCAAGAGAAAATTTTTATTTGAAAAGTTTTCTTCATCTCAGCAAAAAAATCAAGTTTCACTTTGGCAGATAATGCCAAATTAAGACAAAATGCCACAGCTGCTCATTCTGCTCTGCAGGCATACTCTGAGCATAACAGGCTCACGGAGCACCACCAGTTCCTGTATTAGTGAACCTGCCAGTACTGCCGCTCACGCTAAGCAGGAAAGCTGTGGGTTTTTTGGTGGAAGCTCAGGACAGACCCGCCTTCACACCTCAGCACTGCCAAGCAGCGACTAGATGCTGGGAGGGGGGCACTGCTCTGCTTCCCTCCCCTCTAAACTGAACTGCTCAGCCCTGGAGGAGAAGCCACCACCTCCCCCCAGCACCACGCAGCCCTGGATGCTGGGGACAGGGACAGCCCCAAGGCACAGGTCGAGGCCACACAAAGCTCTCCTGCTTCATTGCAGCTGTAAGAAGTAGCATTTATTTGTAACCAAGTTATTGTGCATACTTTGCTGTGTTTCTGATTTGCAATGGGGGATTTTTAATGAAATAATGCATTTCTGCTGTAGATAGATGCCTGTATTTTAGGCTGGGTATCACACTGAAATTCTGAAATCCCTCTTTATTTAAATTACTGTGGTAAAGCAGAACATGACAAATTGATGTGTGGGAGTTGAGTGTTCTTAATTTTCTAATTAGTGTTTTAAAAATACCCCCCTCCAAATAATAATAATAAAAAAGCTTGCAAGTAAAAGCCCAGCAAATACAACAACCTTGATACCATACTTGGGTTAAGGAAAAACTGAATTCCTCACCACCGCTCTCTCAATAGCTGTCCTTTCTGAGGCCATATTCAACGCCTACCATTCACCCGAGATACTAAGGACTATATTAAATGTAAGATTTTATAGTCTGAAACTATAGCTGCTTTCCATACTGATAAAATTTTCAAATAGAAAAAAAAAGTTCTATTTCTCTAAAGGCCACCATTTCATTTGGTGTTGTATTTTACTCATTAATCACTGTTGAAGAACATTTCTCATGGCCCCGCTGATAATCCTCACAGCTTGTTGAATTTCACCAAGCTGCAAGTGTTATATATATTTGCTCATTTGTTTTAAAAAAGTAACTTTCAAAAATTTCTCCTGAAGCAGCATCTGTGTTTGCATATATTTTAATTTATTCCTTGAAGTTTACTTGTTAGTGGCTTTTCCTTCTCCACACTTCAGTGCTAAAATCTGAGGCATAAATGCTTTTTACCATGCTGTCATTTTGGTTTAAGGAAGGAATTAAATCTGCATGAACTGTGTGCCATTGCTCCTGTACCCCCCAGCACCTCACTGCAAGGCCACACGGTCAGGACAAGTACAGGGGACTTCTTCCTTCTATATGATCAAAACCTACAAAATGCAAAATAACAGGTTCAGAAGAGGTTTCTAAAGATTCACTTACCACTCCCCTTAAAAACAGAGACTTGAAATCAAACAGGCTCCTGCCAATACCCAACACTCAGGCCTCGTGCAGGCAGTCAGTGAGGATTTATCGGGTGGCACAGAGAAATGCAGCACAGAGCACTTGGGGCTCAGCTGTGACGCTAGCTGCCTGCCACCTGTACGCCCATAACATGAGATAAGGAAATTGGGTAGCAGTTCAGACTGGGGTAGGCTCTAGAGGTTACAGGAGATCCTTAACATTTTCCAGGTACTTATAGCTACGTGGGGACTTCTGGCTGGTGAACCTGAGCTGGGAGCATGACTGAGCACTAAGGCCCCTTTCCAGCAGTCACTCAAACAAGTTCCTCCCACGACACATTTACATCCTTAGGAAGGTCCTGGCATCACTGCATCTTGTGCTCACAGGAAAAAAGGAATTATAGGGACACATTTCATCCCTATAAAATTTCAGGTACTCCATGTACATATTTTGTGTATAATGTGTTTCTCCAACTACTTTTTCCTCAGCCAGTTGCTTGTAACCAGCACCTAAAGCAAAGCACTAGTCATGAGGCTAAATGAGTTAGTAAAGTCTCCAGTATCCAGCTTTGCACAGATCATTCACCCTGAAGCTCAAGAAGAATTCTTGAGGCCCTTTGCTGAAATATATCCCAATTACCCATTACCACTAATTACTTTCCAATGCATTTAGGACAGCAGTCATGAATCATAACTTCATCTGCTCATTGCCAGAGCTCGATGCAGTACCAGGGGCTCTCAGAACATCTTCAGGGAGCACCAAGATGTAACAGCTTCCCCAGAAAGCTCTCTAATGGAGCTGGGAAAAGACTCTTTTAAAAGCATACTCATGAACTGATCCAAAGGCAATTTTGTTCCAGCATCCAAACAATTCTTCAAAACAGCAGCGTTAAAATTTAAAAGAAAGAAAACTCAAACAAACCTTTCCTCAGTCTGGCAGCTTTAACAAGTCACAGGTTCCCAGAGATCACACCTTGGTCCCAAAAGCTCTCTCCTTGCCTGTGACACCCTTTTATACCTGTCTGAGGGAGCGGCCCTGGCTCCTGCCCTCCCCTGGCTGGCCGGGGGTGCCAGGTGGCTGCTGTTAGTCGACCAACCTAATCATCACTGGGGGGGTCAAGCTCCTGCTGAAGCTGCTACCCGTTGCCACACTCTGAGGATTCAGATCGTGGGTCTGTAATTCACACTGCTAATTTCCACTACAGGTGGCTAATCTTCTGAAATGATCTTCAAAAGCCAGCAGTGCTCTTGGGCTTCTGGAGTTATTGTGCCACTGCTGCGTAAAGCCAAGTAGCTTGTAATTTTCCGTGCATGTACTTTGATTTCAAAATCCGACATAGTAGATAAGCATTAGTTGAAATAATTGTAGAAACTGCTTCTACTAAAGCATCTTTAATACAAATGAGGTATCATTAGCAGCAAGACACTTATTTTATTACAATTGTTTAAGACTTAGCAGTGATTATTGTTGGCACACACACTGAAGTAAAAATCCTTTGACATTATTTTGGTTAATACACTTAAAATGTTGTACTAATAGAATAATTAAAGAAAAAGAGAGACAAAAATAAACAGAAAGCAAAGCTCAGGCAACCAAAGAGAACAAACTGCATCGCGTGTGCAGGCGCAGCCCCACCTCTGCGCACCCGCTGAAGCCCGGGCAGGGGAGCCGGGGCATGGGGCACGCGTGGCGGCTGCAGGAACGCTTGGCAGCCATGTCTCAGGTGGCCTAGGTGACATCCTAGCTGGGATAATTGGTCGCTTAAATTTAACCTGGGCAAATTTCATTTCTGAGTGAGAGAATAGAAGCACCAGATTGTGGGCAGATGCTGCGTGCACTTCTGTTGTGTTTGCTGTGTTTGTACAGAGCTGCACAAGGAAAATGATCTCCAGATGCCAACTGACAACATCTAGGAGTTTATAGAAGAATTACAAAGAAGGGAAGGGAAGGGAAGGGAAGGGAAGGGAAGGGAAGGGAAGGGAAGGGAAGGGAAGGGAAGGGAAGGGAAGGGAAGGGAAGGGAAGGGAAGGGAAGGGAAGGGAAGGGAAGGGAAGGGAAGGGAAGGGAAGGGAAGGGAAGGGAAGGGAAGGGAAGGGAAGGGAAGGGAAGGGAAGGGAAGGGAAGGGAAGGGAAGGGAAGGGAAGGGAAGGGGAGCACATCTTTAATCCCCAATGCAATCTTCTGAAAAAAAAATTAAAAAAAAAAAAAAAGAAAAAAAAAAGAAAAAAAAAAAAGAAAAAAAAATCAAGCAGCCAAAATAAAACAGTATAAGATTCTCCTCTGAACACAGAAACTGGGACACCTGCAGACAAGGCTTTCACAAGTGAAGACCACCTCACTTCTCCCTGTGCAGCTCTGATTGCAGGGAGGGAGCTCAAAATGTCTCCCAGTGCTCGGGGAGAGGTGGAGCAGCTCTGCTCACCTGCCTGCTGCAGCGTGTTCAGCTCGGGGAGCTGCTTGCAGCTACTCCAGCACCGCCCTGCGCTGCCCTGCGAAGCCCTGGATTTAATGCCTGCTCCCGAGTTCAGCCTCCCAGGGCTGGCAGGAAGCCACATGGAAATACAAAACTGAGTCCCTGGAAATGGATTCTGGCAATGTCAACGTTTTATGTGCCATTTAGATGCTGTTTCTAAGCAAGCTGTCACTAAGAAAGAGTTCAAAATCCAACCTACCACTTCAATAATAAAAAAAAGGAATTCTGAATAATAGTGCCAGAAAATCAAATTTAAAAAATCCCTGCTTCATTAAATCAATTGAAATTGAGGGAGGGTGGGGGGGGGGGGAGGGAGCAGAGGGGCAGTGATAACTGGCATCTCTGAACAGCAAGGTGGAAAAACAAAGTTTAGTGAGGGGCATAGACACGGGTTTCAGAGGAGAGAGCCTGCACCCTTGTGTCATTCACATTCCAAGACTGGCTTCAGATAGTGAATAGCAAGTAAAGCCCGTGCTGAGCGGTGCGATCACGCTTGTCGTGTCTGCACTGGGCTGCTCAGTGGGGGCTCAGCCAGCAGCAACCCACCGAGGGAGGCCACTGCCTGCTCCCTGCCCACAGCACGCAGCGGGGCACCAAGCCAGGCCAGGCTGCTTCGTACAGAACAGCTTCCCCAGCAGCTCTCTGATCAGCTGTTTGTGCTCTTCAGTCCCTGTGAAAGAGAAGGTGCTTTCCTCCAGCCTGAAGAAATCTGAGAAATATGTCTGAGAAATGTAGTCTTTGTAAAACAAACCCTTGTTTTCAGTGGTGCAACTCATTCAAGGAAACGTGTTCTGCATGGCCCTACATGCTGCTGCAACGCCACCGCCTGCACTCAAGCATGTGAAGAAACAGCTGAGCATGAGTCTAAAACAGTCCAAAAGGCGAGGAAAAATGGAAAGTGCACTTTTAGTGGGCACAGTTTATTGAGCAGCATTCTTGAAGCTTTATGTCTTGATAGCAAAGTTTACAATGCTCTTCTGTAGGACAGGGAATATGGAACTGTTCAGTTGTCTGTTACAGAAACTTCAGTGTATTTAAGCTTGATTCAAATGCTCCTAAATGCTAAATTGCTTGTCAACAAAGTGTGTATAAACATACAACACAGAAAAATATATAAATAAAAATGTGACAATGCGATTTCAATAAGTTAGAATATAGGAAGGATTCAAAGGCATAGGTGGGAATTCAAAGATATAGGTAGAAATCAAAGTGAGATTTAGGGATCTATATCTTCAGAGGCTCAACTATGTCTTCTACAGTTGCACTGAGCCACATTCAGTTAGCTAGCTCAGATTTTGCTATCTTTGTGGATGAGGAAAGCTCAGGCTCCATATGGACTCCTCTTGGAGACCTGCCCATGTTGCTGGGTTGGTTTTGCACGATTTGCTAGAGCCTTCGCTGGTGTGGGTACCCTATTATCTCCATGGCTCCTGGCAGGTTTAACACCAGCGAGAGTTTGTCTGCCTGAATTACGATATAACCATGCTCTTTAGTAGCACCTGTGTCATAAAAGGCTAGCACTTAAGCCTAAATTAAATTATTAGGTATAATTCCACCTATTTGGCCAGTAGAATGACTGAGTTCAGTGTAAGCATCACTGGGGTCAGGGGATGTTACCACACCCAGCACAGGGAAAGAATCTCTGCACATCAGAAACAGCAGAGGATGAAGACGATACACTGCATAGCTTGTTTTTCTAGATTTGTTTAGTGGAATTAAGTATTTTTGTCTCCTGAAATCAGACTGTCCTGGTTTATTACTGGGTAAAACCAGGCAACAGGAAAATAACCTGCCCCGATGTGGCTGAGGAGACCTGTTCTCGTCTTGCAGCTCTGTCACGGGCTGAAGCAGGACACAGAGCTCCTTTGCCCCAGTGGTCACAGCTCAGGATGCCCGAGCCCACTAAAGTAAGACCTTTGGGTAAGCCTTCCCTTCGGAAGGTGGCAGTGCCCCGGGGGCTGCAGTCTGGGAGCAGAGGGGACACGGCCCCTGACCATGCCCAAGGGAGCAGCCAGCACGGCTCTATAGAAACCGCGTGCTGCCACCGGGATCAATAACATACCAAGTAATGTGGAAGCAGCACTGGGGGTGTGAGACCAGCAGCACGAAGCCAGCAAGGAACGCCACTGCCAGCACCTCATTTTCATAGCTCAGGGCTCTGCTCCCCAGCAAGGAGCAGGAGATGGCAGCTCCAGCAGCAAGCTCGAACAGAAGAGAAAGCGTCAAACAGATGGCTTCAATTACAGTCCAGGCACTGAATGTGAATAATGACTGTGCGGCTGACATAATATTAAGAGTGTTGTTAACGCTGCTAATTGTTAAAGAGGAGCCTGCTAAGCGAGGATGGATCACACTTCATCAGTACCTGCACAAGAGCATTATTAACTTCCCGCGGAACGGCCTCAGGTTAAGGCTACAGAATGAGGGTCAGGTTTTGAGACAGCCGATGTGGAGCAGGTGAATTAATACAGGGCGGAAGGTATTTAGGGGGTGGGTATGGCTGTAGTGTGCCGATAACTGAATTCTGTGATTGAATCTCCACCACAATTTCACTAATGTTTGTTGTTGTGTTAACGCCAGACAGGTTTAATACTTGTTATTTACTATTTAACTTATGTCAAATGCATGTGCCTGACAATCACTAGGCTAGGTGGTCGGTATTTCGTTTCAGTATAACAAAACATAAACATTACCCAAAGAGTAAGAGTATTTGTTCCATCCCAAGCTCAGATGTGCAAACTAGGATCTCATTCTCTCTCTGATTTCAGGTGCAATTTTTCTTACTCTCTGCCTGATGAGACGAGTTACATCATTTTCCTATTACTTTGGTGCAGATGATGTTGCTAACAACAGCTGCAAAATAAGAGGCTATATTCTATCTGGATCTTACTCAAGGTTTTGCTAAGAGCTTACCACTCATAGCTGGGAGCAGCAGGAACCTTCTGGAGTCTGTGAATGTTCATTCTTTCCTACACACTTGAAGGTCACATCATAAGTGGCTGTGTTTCCACAAGAGCTCAAAATCACTTCAGACACGTGAACAGAAGAGCTGCTTTGAAAATACAGCTCCAGCACTGCCTGCAGAAGACTTCAGTATTTAACCCATAAAAGCCTTTTGCTGCTCAACAACTTTTGCAAGGAGTGCAGGAGCTGAGGCTTCCCCCCCCCCCCCCATGGCACGTGTGCTGCCGAAGAGCACTTGCTGCTGGGGAGAGGGGAAGAATGAACAGCAAGGGCAAGGTCTAGGAGATGTCAGTTATTTAAGACACCTCGAAGAGCCTGCGAAATGAAAGGTAGCAGGATATCACGTTTGATACACGTAAAACACTGGGAGGTGGCACTCGGAGCTGCGACAGCGTGCCCTGACCCAGTTCCCACTGCAGGCGCAGCTCTGCCGCTCCACACGGTAGCCATGGAAGTGAGAAAAGGAGGGGGCTCACCCCGCTCCCAAAAGGCAAAGGCAACAGTTTTCTGCCATTCATCTATCTCTTTCAGCCAGAAAACAAACAAATAACAAAAACAAACAAACAACAACAAAAACAGAGCAGTGCGGAGGGAGACAGGTTTACCTTTTCCCTGCTGTCTCCCACCATTACACTCTTCCCAGCTGCTTACAGCTCGGCTGCTTGGACTGAAATGCCTCACTCTGTGCTCTTTCTTGAGGTTGATTTGTCTGAAAAACTGTAGTCATGAGTTGGACGTTTCTGAGAATAAGTTTACTAAAAATACCAATGACTTTTTTTCTCCAGAACCTGGCGTGAAGCTGGGACCGTTGCAACCCCTTGGCTTGCCCCTGGAGAGAAAATTAGGAGTTTACAGGTGGCCAGAAAGCATGGGAGGTCCAGCAGCTGCACATCCAGGGGCTCCCTCCCCAGAGGTGCCAGCTGCTCAGGAGGACAGCTCCAGCCAGTGCCAGGGTGCCCGTGCCCAGCCCCACACACGCAGTCCCACGCAGGTGAGACAAGGTGGGCTCGCAGAGTGTGCCCTGCACATACAGCAGGCTGAGGGGCTGCATGGAAAGGGAGAAAATCGAAGGGCAGCAAGAGCTGGGGTTCTGGGGATGGCTGAAGCCCTGCTTCAGCCCCCGGGGCTCTGCTGTCCCCCTTGGCACAGGTTGAAGCATGCACTGGGACTCGGCTGCCCACTCCTCTTTGGGGAAAAGGAAAAAAACAGCCTCCAGGCAACGCAGCTGTGTGGGGTTTCATTGTTTTCTAGTGACAGAACTCAGAACCAAATCTTTCCTTTCTTGAACTCAACACTTTTTGCTTTTACCTTAACTTCTGAGGTGTAAATCATACAGGTTTGGGAATTGTGGATAAATTTATTGGAGGTTAGGGCTTTGGTAGTGGTGAAAGTTGGAAGCTGAAATATAAAGACATGGAAACAGAGGAAGCGATACAACGGGTAGGTCGGGGGTGAGGAGGGAAGGTCTCTGCACTGACCACACTGCACCTCTGAGATGTTCACCCACTCCTGGCTTCACTTGGGCTGGTCAGCACTGGCTGTACAGTAAGGTGAAGAAAGATGGAGCTGCAAAGCCAGCGCCAGCCATTAGCAAAGAAGGAAAAAAAAAAAAAAAAAAAAAAAAAAAAAAAAAAAAGAAAGAAAAGAAAAAAAGAAAGAAATACCATCAACGGATAAACAAAGCAATTGGGTATTATTCAATAGACCATTAATGCTACAAAGACACAAAATAGGCACTAGGGAGTCATGCCTATAATCAATTTTTAAAAAAAGATTAGGGTCAGAATGAAATGAAAGGGCAGACTTAGATGATTCTCTCTGCTCGTTAAGAGAATTACATGTTTCACAATGGAAGAACAGGAAAAAAAAGGGGGGAATAATTACAGTTATTTCGGAACAATGAGAGATCTGGGAAGAGAAATCTAATATTTTTTTCTCCATTTTAAGCACAAATTCCAGTCGTTTTCAGCCTAGGTTAACTTCCTGCATGTATTTTCCATGCCTCAGAAGCTTTGGTGCTGGGAACCAAGCGAAGAAAAGAAAGCAATGTCTATTTGTGACCCATTCCGGTTTCAGAGCAGCTATTACAAGCAATGCTACGAGGGCACGAGGCTAATCCTAAACAAGGTTGCTGCCGGCTTTTCCTCCTCGTTCCCGCAGCCCCGTGCAGGTCGCTGGGACCCGGCCGGGCTGGCAGCGGGGGGCGGCCGGGGCAAAGCGGTGCCGGGAAGCCCGGACCCCCCCGGAGCTCAGCCCCTGGGTCCTGGGAGCCGGGGGCATCCCCCAGGCGGCTCGGGAAACGGCCGCAGCCCGGCTGCCAGGGGTAGGGGCAGGGGACGGGGCTGCCCCCGGGCCCCCCAGCTCTTTCCAGCACGCTCACCGCAGCACACCTCAGACTCCATTACCAAAACCAGTCAAATTGCAATCCGCCTGGAAAAAGAAAAAAAAAAAAAAGAAAAAAAAAAGCCACCAACTTGGCTTTGTTTTTCCCATGATAAGTTTTAATTGGATTTTAGCTCTCTGCCTTTTATACTTCATCTTAGGCTTTATTGGGTTTAATTACAAATCCATAGTTATTTGTTATGTGGCTCTGGTTTGATATTTTGCACTGACAATTACGTTTTTATTCAAAGAAAAATGTATTAGGAAAAAATAGCAAGAGACAGGGTTATTGTATGATCTGATTAATTGAATTCCAGTTTTATGTGCATTTATGAGTGATTGCATGCCAAAAAATGAGTTGAATATTAGATCAGAGTGCACTTATTCATTTTAATTGGTTTGCACAAAGTGCAAGCCACCATAATGATAGACCAGCTGTGAAAATACAATGGCAATGGAGGCCTTCAGTGCCCCATTCCTGATGTCTCCTAAAACTCCACTGGTTTCTTTGAAATCCTTCCACACAGAGGAAGAGAGATAGGATGGATGTTAAAAGATCAGCACCCTCTTTTAAAGAAACCAAGGACAAAGCATCACTACCTCTGCTGTGTTCTCTTCTTCTGACAGCTGCAATTTAGCTTTAATTATTCATAGCAACATCTATTAGCAAATAAGGTGTCATGTTTTTGCAGAAAAAAAATAAGCCATAGTAATAAGAATGTAGCTCACTGACACTAAACCTTTTTGAAAACATTGAGCAAATATGCACTAAACTAGCACTAATCATAAACAAAACCCAGTCGTGTCTGTGCTGGCTGAGCAAACCCGTTCTGGTGTGGATTTGCCATGGCACAGCACGGTGCTGGTGCAGCGGCTGGCAGCAGCAGCACCGAGCGGTGTCTGCTCATCACAGCCCCAGGTCTGGGTTGAGAGACCACCTCAGCCAGGCTGCGTGCACATCCCACAGGTGTTAGAAAGGGCAAGAGCCTGACCGAGATGTGTATCTGAAGTCAGAGCAAACACCAGCCTTGCAGCAAATTCACCTGTGCTCCTACCCTGTGTAACCACAGAGGCTTTTCACCATACTTTGAGTTTTGTCCAGAGTAACTTGTTGTGCTTGAATTTGAAGCTATCTCGTGCTGCTGTGGCTCAGCACCATCCCACAGCAGAAGTTAACATGACATGGCACTGAGAAATACAACCTGACAAACTGGTGATGATAGTCTTGCTGGAGAAAGCAAATTTTACTATTTGCTTTCCTCATCAACCACCATTAACTATAGTTTGCCAAGTACTGAAACTATTTCATCTCTCCAGTGTCATCGTGTCACAACAAATTAACTTGAAACTAGGCACAGACAAACCCTAGAACATGAGCATACCACACTGATGCTCTGAACCGAGACCTGATGTACAAAAAGAAATAAAAAATCCTTCTTAGAGGCTGGAGCATTGCTATGATAGAAAAATGCATCATTTATCATCACAAATTGATTCAATGATGATGATGATGATGATAATAATAATAATAATAATAATAATAATAATAATAATAATAATAATAATAATTTCTTCTTCAACTCTAAATATCTGCTGGAATAATAGAACATCCCAAAAACACATACACTGATTTGGCCTTGTTTCTGGACAGCACGTTTATGATATTGAGCCCTCATTTCAAATCAAGATTCCTAGTTGCTCCTTTGGCCTGCGCACATTGACCACAGGTATCCTTGCAGCTCTCTTATTTGCAAAATGCAACCTCTTTAGTAGGTGTTCACAAATAATGACTTTGAGGGGAAACTGAAGTTGGTTACTCTCAGCTTCTCTCATCAATGCATCAAGAGCTCAAGCCAGAAAAATTAATCCAAACCTTTTCTCTGGGGAGCTGAAGGGCAAGAACCTGAACAGGGACATTGTAAGTTTGAAACCACCTGGAGATTTGTCTTTTGTCTTTTTGCCCCCCTCCCCCCCCTTTTTTTTTCCTAAAGCTTACTAACAAATCTGTTTGGAAGGATTCTTGGCATATCAGTGAGAATTACATGTCCCAGGCACTGACCTAGATCATAGCAAATTCACTAAGTAAAAACTAAGCTGCACACCCTCATCAAGTGAAGCCGTGGTGACTGGCTGGTTGTGCTGACACGGTGCTGGTGCCACACCGCTGCAGGGGCTGTGCAGAAATTCCTCCCGACCCTCAGTGTCATGGGAGGCTGCAGGGCTCACACAGACCCAGCATTACGGACTGGCAACGAGCATCCCGGCCCTTGCAGTAAGTGCTGCTTTTAAAGCAGCCCCCCAGCTGCATTCCAGCAAAATTAGGCAGTAGCGTACATTATCAAATATCATTAGGTAATCACGCATGTTCTCATTATTTTTATAGTTCCCTCCCAAGCAATTTGTTGTGTAAGCAAGAGCCCCCACTCCCGCAGCACCAGCACCCAGCCGAGGGCACCCACTTGGGGACACTCCGGCAGTGCCTGCAAGGCTGCCAGTGGGCACAGAGGGCATTGCCTTGCTGCCCAGGCATCGTATGCCCACACATAAAATGCTCTTATCACATTACCAGAACACAGCATAAAAGCACATCAATAGAAATAGAATAATCAAAACACTCCTTGTGAACCTCTGAATCAAAATGTGAGTACAAAGCAGCTGAAGAAATGTAATACTTTCTTCAAATGTGCTTGCAATTCACAGTGAAATGATTAATGTCTGCCCAATCTTAGCATCTTTTGATTTTACCTGCCATAGTCCTGACCTAAAAACAATCCTGATCCTCAGCTTCCTGGGCCTGAGGATCCCAACAACGATAAGCATTCTGCAGCTGTCAGCACTACGTGGAAAATGAGCTTTTTGCAACTTGTACTGGGGTAGTTGCCCAGTTAATGGTTAATGGCATCTCGTACAGGGAGATGGTTCTGGCCCTGCTGAGGATCCCAGATCTGCCAGCTTGTACTTAGATGCCACCCAACAGTACAGGGCTCATGCATTTATTTTTTGATGTTTGTTTGTGTGTAGGTTGGTTGTGGTTTTTTGATTGTTTGTTTTTGTTTTTCTCTCTCTTCATTCAACAATCTTCAATTGTCAGACTTCTCTGCTGGCATTTGGCTGTCAAAGAGACACACACGGTGTACGCCATTAAAGTTCTGCCAGGCAGAAACGAAGGAGAGGTAAGAAAGGGGAGGTGAATATTGATGCTCCATCTCAGAGCTGGTTCACGCCTCCACAGGTGGGCAAATGGCTTGTGCTTGTTGGGAGACCCAGGACTGCTGGCCATGGAAGATTCCAGCTCCCGTAATTTGTGGAATTAAAATGAGCAGCAAGTTAGTACAAGCTTGCAGCCCGCAAGCCATTGCTGAGTTCGGAGCACCAGACTAATTTTAAAGGAAACAGACTCTTCATACTCACTGAAAGCTGGGGAAATCCTGGGAGTAACCTGTGCAGAACAAGGCAGGATTTTTACACCTCCACAGAGCGGAATGAAGAGCACCCATCTCCAGACAAGCCACATTGTCCAGCACTTGTCAGCACAGGGCTGTGCCAGCAGCAGTACAAAGAAAAGGAAACCCATACAAAAGTGAAAGAGGGACAAAGGAAAGACAAAGGCTAGGCTCACCGAGGAATGATGCTGACAAGCAGGCAGAAAACAGGACAGTTTGAGGTCACACGCTAATTTATATGCACAAACGGCTTCCAGTTTCAGCCTCAGGATCAGCTGTTGTTTCTCCCACCTATTATCTTCCTGAATGTCCTTGAGCCAAGAGGAAGCGCCTGTGACTCGCGCCTGTCCTTGAGTAAGCTGCGGGAGGACTGATGGTCCAGGCAGCACCAGGGCTGCTTCTGACCCCACCACATCTCAGTGGGGCCCTGCACACTTCCAGTGTGACAGCCCACGTCCCTGACTGCACCCCAAAAGAAACACAGTGACTGAGCTGGTGTTTCATTCTTTAGTAAAACCTTGATGTTTTAAGTAAAAATTGTAATAAGAGGGCTGCACTTCCAGGAGTTCCAAGCAGGCAGAACACTGAAGTGTGTGAAATGTTTCTTCCTCTCTCCTGCCAGCATTAGTAACAGCTCAATCAGGCAGGCTTCCCTCGGGAAAAGAGTGGGAGCCGTAGTGGAGAGGTTGGATTTTACAGAAGAGTTGAAATTCATAGCAGCCATAAGCAACTCAAAACAAGTCCAGAAATGGCACCACTGGCGTCCTCCTGTCCCAGTCCCATCCCACTGCCCACCATCCACCCTCCGCACCTGCAGGGTCTGTCACTAGCAGCACGTCTCAGCACCCTGACCATCCTGGCCCCTGCCAGGAACAGAGCAAGAGCACAGTGCTGCCGTACAGCCACCAGCCTTTGTTGCAGAATTACTGAGAGATGCTAAAACTCTGCCACATGGGAGAAAAAATTATGTTTTGCAGCTATTTTTTCTTTGTTTTTAGCCACCACCTAGTCTTAGTCCTGCTACTTTCTCAGTTTCTTTACTGAAGTCTCAAATATGCTGAAATATAAACTCACATTTTGGAACAACCTGAACTGGGTAGAAAATAATTGCTATTTGTGAATGTGCTAGGTATTAATTAGGGAGTATCACATGAGAACTTTAAAGATATGTAAGCGTTTTAGGGAAAATAACAGTATTGATCAGAATAGGAAAAAGAATAACCTAAAAATACACTTAAAAATTCAGGACTACAAAAATGGAAAATAGCCGAAATATAGTCCAAAAATAGAGATGGTTTCTACAACACAATCTGTATTTCTTACCAGGAGAACAAGCTGTACAAAAGAACTGAAATTTGCAAGACTAAGTTACAGCAGAAAGATAGCACAGGTGAAAAATGGAAAAGAAAAGGCAAAAGAAAATGGGCTTCAAGTGGAAAAGAACATCTCAGGGAAGCTCTCCGGCTCTGCCAAGGAGGATGTGATTTGAGACGAAGAAAGTTTGTTTCCAGAAGCTTAAGACGACCAGATTAAATTATGTGAGTTGAAAGATGGTTCTTGATCAGCTTGTCTTTACATACAAAGATAGTAGATATTTAATTGGGACCAGAAGGCAGCCTGATGGCAGAAAATATTTAAAGTAGGAGTGAAAAAGACACTGTAACAATGCAAATAAATTCCACCCTTAAAATCAGCTCACTTGACAGTCACAGCAGGGCAAACCAGCAGCAACCAGGGCACACGAGTGCCGAGGGTCAGGGGGGACCCATTAGGGAGCCACCGAGCGCCAGTCGCCACCAGCCCTGCAGCCACGGCTCACCTGCTCCAGCACCAGCACCCTGCTGGACCCCGAACCAGGCAATGTTCTGGAAATTAGACTTCTAAGAGAACTGTATATGTTAGTACCAGTGAGGAAAAAAAAAAAAAAAAAAAAAAAGTCCCAAATTAGAAATTGATGGGTATGTTAATATTATAATATTATGACCATATATGAAAGTGTATCTGTGTTTTTGCTGACAATCAGTAGTCTGTCCTGAAATATTCAGACTCTCATCTTTGTTTCAGAGATCTCATGGCTGCATTCCTTCTGCCTCAGTCTTTTCCATCTTCTAAACATATTTTTGCTTTCCTGCATCCAAGTGGTTTAATGCTGTGATGTCCTAGAGTGTTTTACATTGACCTTAGCATCCAGATGACAGTCCTGGGATTGCTGAGTGCACGAGGAGTGGTGCAGGTATAATCCAGGTGGCAAAAACAGCTGAGCTGAGTGGTGAGTCACATGGGAGTGGGGTAGATGCAACCAAGGTTTTACTTCAGTGGGGTGCTCAGAGAATACCTTTACCTTCCACATTTGCAGAACTGCTGAAAACATAGTAATTAATAATAATTGAAAAAAAAAATAAGAAATGCATGGCTAAAGATAGGGAGAGAGCATCATTTCAACCTTCAGCGTGAGTTTGGAGTGTTTGCCAACGTATGGGGGCTGATCCTCAGCTCATGTAAATTGTCACAGCTACACGAAGATCTAGGAGTTATGACATACCATACCAGCTAAATACCATTCTCTGTGTTGGCAAACATTTCACAGATCCTCATCTACTGGGGGCTGAAACAAAACTCTTCTTCCGCCCCCAGTAAACAGCTTGGTGGAAGCAAAGTTCTCGGAGCCCATGAGATCAGCTTCATGCCAGGAGCTCTGCCTCCCCCAGACACGTTTCACAAGACAGAGCACATCAGAAGGCAGAGAAAAAATCCGCTGCTGGAGCTGCGCTGATGGCAGAAACAAAGCTCCTTCTGCTCTAACGCATTTTCCTTCCGCAGTTGTCTGTCTCCATTTTTGACCAAACTCTGCAAATTCCTATGTATGTCTTTTAAAATAAATCTGTGTGCCTCTAGCAGTGGAGAACAAGCAAAGTCCACTTAGAGCCAGTCAAGTCAGTTACCTGATAATCCAGGAGCAGGAAAAAAGTTGCCAATGAACCACAGAACAGACCTCATGGAAAAAAATAAAATAAAATAAAATAAAATAAAATAAAATAAAATAAAATAAAATAAAATAAAATAAAATAAAATAAAATAAAATAAAATAAAATAAAATAAAATAAAATAAAAATATGAAAGCCACAGAAACTTCAGGTTAACTATCACCCTTCAGAAAAGATGCCAGAAGAAGCTATCACATGCCATTCCACCCTTGTTAATGTACTGCTCAAGAGGACGTTTGTACATGGTGTAGGAGAACAGTAACTGCATTACCCTGTGAAGTAACTCTGGGTGGTCACCTGCAACACGATCGTTTGTCAAGGTCTGAACACCTACACCTGCACCAGCCCTGCCCAGGGCAGAAGTGCTGCACGAGGCTATTGCAGAGAGTGAGCTGAAAAAAGAGGAATTATTCTGTTCCTCTGTACACCTATGCTGTGCAGATGTAACTGAGGACACAGCGTGATGAGCTCTGCACCTCAGCACAGACTGAGCCAGCAGGCAGCTGGGCAGAGAGGACACAAAAAGTGTTTTTTTACCAGCATGGGAACCAGCAGTGGGACCACGAGAGCCCAAGTCATGATTTATTCTGATGCCCTGGCTTAGCAGAAAGACATCCTGAATATTTTCCACCCACAACCCACAAAACACCTCCTGGGGCATTCTCTCTCAGTCTGCACTCCCAGCTCAGCACAGCCGGGGGCTGCCCGGCCTCCTGCTGCCCAGCGCTGGGTCCAAGGCCGATGGAGCTCACCCACCAGCAGTTTGGGTTGGGGCAGAGCGAGAGCTGCCACTTGCAGCACGGGTGGCCGGTCCCTGCCGTGGCAATCGTCTCGGTGACACCCTGTGGGGAGAAGGCCGTGTCGGGGGGGGATGCACAGATCTGTTCGGGCAGCAAGTGCTTTATGTACCACTGTGTAGGGCTGCCTACTCACCATCGCTGCCTGGCACGGATGCAAGGAAAGAAAAAGCTCT